>NC_090941.1:177346488-178596488 GCF_040938575.1 Ambystoma mexicanum | reverse complement strand
ATAGCCTTGCAAGTAGTTCCAGGAAAATAGTCCCCTTTGCTGTATCCTGCCTCTCAGGTAAAATAGTACCAAGCCACATCCTGTACTGAATGGCTTAGCATCTCAGAGCCAAGTATATGGACCATATGTTTAACACCTACCATGAGCCTGGCGCCAGCGGCGCTAGGACTGAGTCCAGGTAAGCCTAGCTGGGGCCTGAGAAGCCCCCAAGGAAGCCTGAGGCAGGGATGGGCTCGCCAGTTTCATGGTTTTGGGAGCATGCACCATGACAGGCCCAAGGATAGGCCTAAAGAGATGCCTCAACCGTCGGGACCTCTATGAGACTTTTCGGACAGCACTGGGGGGATTTCTTCGACGTTAAGAGAAATCTTGATGTTCTGCAGCAGAAGATCCATTGCAAGAGCCTTTTCCACCCCTAGACTCCTGGTTCATCTGTTTGGACCAGGGAGAGGTTTGAGGGCTGTATGGATAGGTTAGAGAGGTTTGTGGAACTTTCAGAGAAGTCCACACCCAAAAGGTCTCGAAGAGTCTCTCTCCCCCCCACCCCCCCCCACCCTTTTGCAAAGTTTCAAAAGCTCTTTGATCCTTCTCAGGAAGAAGAATATACAAATGACCTCATTGAGGATGAGGTCCCTGTGGACCAATACAATCAGGATGAATATTCTTTTGGGGACCCTGAGGATGTTCACATTGACCCCACAGAGGGTTGGTAGGACAACCATGACCTGGTCGACCCTCAACCTTAGATAGCACCTAATCCAACCCCAGAACCCGATGCCCTGTTCATGTACTGCCCTCCCCACCCCCAACCACACCCACTCGACAAGCCTCCCCGATTAAGAAGCGGTTGGCTCCTTCATTGACACCCTAGGGTAGAAAAATATTTTCGACCTTCCACCTCTGACCCCCTTTACATCTGGGGCCATGCTACTCCAGACTCACTGGTGGTAACTACAACCAGGAAGAGAGCTGGAGTACCCCTATCAACTGGGGTGGCACCCCCTGACAAGGAGTGAAACAGGTTATACGCTCTAGGGAAAAGAGTCACAGCTGCCGCTGGTTTTTCCAATCGCATCACTAATAACACTACTTTGTTAGCTAGCTATGCAGACGCACAATGGACCATGCTACAGGAGGGCCTTCAAGAAGTCCCTAAACCACTGCAGTCACACCTGCTCTCCATTGTAGCAGAAGGCAAACAGGTTAACCAAAGTATTCTCAAAAATACTTTGGATGCAGCAGAGACAGCTGGCAGGTCTTTGGCTCAGGGTACCCTCCTAAAGAGGCATGCATGATTACGAAACTCCGGTTTCAAACCAGAAACACAAGCTTCACTGATAAAAAAGCCTGTGGAGGAAGCACATTTGTTTTCGAAGGCAGTTGACTAAGTGCTCGAAACTGCTAAGAAAGACCACGACACCCTGAAGACCCTGGGTCAAATAACCCAGGGGCCTTCGCCAAAGAGAGGGAGCGCATCTAGACGTTCCTTTCGTGGCCAACGTTTCCTTCACAACCAATATGGCTCGGGAAATAATTGGGTCCTCTCCCCAAGGAACCAGCTACGTCACCCTGTATCCCCCAAGAGGTCAACGACGTGGAAAAGGAAGGGGCCGAAATTCCACCCCTCGATGCTCCCCAGCCTCGGGCCATAAATGACCAGCAGATCCAAGTCCCTTCCCGTGCCTCCCCGGTCGGGGGCCAGCTAACATCATTTCTTCAAGCATGGGAGGGGATAACGACAGACCAGTGGGTACTCAAGACCGTCGCCCACGGGTACTGCATAGAATTCTGACGGTCCCCCCAATTCAGACCTCCACTATCAAAACGCCTGATGCCGGAACATCTGCGCATCCTGCTACAAGAAGTCGAAAGGTGCAGGAAAAGGGCACCATAGAAGTCATACCTCTTCTACAGGTAAACAAAGGTATGTTTTCAGTGTACTTCCTTGTACCCAAAAAGGATCTCGCCATGCGCCCTGTACTAGATTTACGCCCAGCGAACAAATTTGTAAAACCTCAAATGTTTCGTATGGTCACTCTGCAGGAAGTAATTCCCCTGCTCATGCAGGGGGACTAAATGGCAACATTGGACATGAAAGATACATACTTTCATATTTCAATGTTGCCCGCACACAGAAAATACTTCAGATTCATGATAGAGGACATACACTATCAGTTCAAGGGACTACCCGTCGGCATTGCCTTGGCACCAAGGGTATTTACAAAGGTACTGGCAGTGGCAGCAGCACACCTGCGCAGACTGTCCAACCCAGTTTATCTTTACCTCGACAACTGGCTCTTAACAGTGGATTCCTACGAAACATGCCTATCAAATACCCAAAAGACAATAGACCTCTTATTCCATTTGGGATTCTCCATCAATGAGAAGAAATCCAGTTTAGACCCCAGTCAAGTCAAGCAGCTCCTAGGGGCTCTAATTCAAACAAAGGACGGCCTCTTCTTCCCCTCCAACGAAAGGGTCCAAAACATGTTGTTTCAAATCCCTCAATATGTAGCCAGAGGTGACGGTACGCAAGGCTATGCGGGTGTTTGGAATGATGGCGTCATGCATTTATTTGGTTCCTCACGTGCGTTTGCGCATGCGTTCAATGCAAGAGTGGCTCAACAGCCAGTGGTGTCAGGCCAGCGGACAATGGGACGATCTAGTGGTTGTCTCGCTAGCTGTCGTTCCCTCGCTGCAGTGGTCGTCGAGGGAGAACCTCCTTGAAGGGTCAGTTCTTCACTAGCCCCGCAGTAGAAGCCACTCTAACTACAGACACATCTCTCTCAGGGTGGGGAGCTCACCTGTTTCAGCAGACAGTGCACGGAGTCTGGTCGTCCGACATAGCAGCCAACCACATAAATCTGTTGGAACTGTTAGCATTATTCAAAGCACTGAAAACCTTTCAGACACAACTGCAAGGGAAGACGGTCCTGATCCTCACAGACAGCACCACAGCCATGTACTATCTGAACAAACAAATGGGCACTCACACTCCAGGGCCGTCCAAACTGTTCCAGAACATCTGGAAGTGGGCTCTCAGACACATGTTCCTGTTATCGCAACATGTTCCAGGGGAACTCAATCTTCTGGCAGACATACTCAGCAGATATTTCCCACTACACATGGAGTACGAATAGCGATTACACGGAGACATCGTCGCCAACGTTCTTCGCATAATGGGGCTTCCCAGAGAACTCTGGAGAACGCTGAATGCCAAGATCACGCCTCCAGGTACCCCCAGTGGTTCTGCGCACTCACCCTAGGTTTGCTCCTAAATTCATTTCAAAGTTTCATGTGAACCAGTCCATAGAACGATTAATGTTCTTCCAGAACCCCTCAAGCATGGGAGAAAGAAGCCTGCAAACACTGGATGTACGCAGAGCAGTCATGTTTTACATGGAAAGAACCCGACCACTAAGAAAAATAATCAGTTTTTCGTTTCAGTGGCAGCAGGTAGAGAAGGAGACCCTGTCTCCAAATCTACTATCTCCAGGTGGATTGTCAAATGCATCACACTCGGTTACACTCTTTCTAAGAGAGAACTGCCCTTCAAGCCTAGAGCGCACTCTACTCGAGGCACGGGAGCTTCCATAGCATTCATTGCAAATGTTCCTCTAGATGCCATTTGCAAAGCGGCAACCTGGAGTTCTGTACACACCTTCACAAAACACTATTGCCTAGACACTCATTCTAGGTCTGATTCGCAGGTGGCACAAGCAGTACTAAGACATCTTTTCACTACTGTTCCTTCTCACAACCCACCTCCAACTCCGGGTACTGCTCGCTAGTCTATGCACAGCATGTGATTCTAAGCAGATTAACGAGCATCAGAGGACATGCATTACTTACCGTAAAAGCAGTTCTGATGATTGCATCTGCTTAGATTCACATGCCTGCTCGGATGGAAGGAACATGGATGTCTTACTATTTTTCTCTTTTCTTTACTCACTCACGATAGTCCTAAGGCTCCCTCACGGCAGAAAAAATACAATTGGAGGGACTACACCGCTTGAGGGATTTTGGGTACACTACACGTCACGTTAGGGATAGTGTTACAGGCACGCCCATGTTGACGTTCCCTTTTGATTCTCGAAAGACAAGATGCAATACTCTGCGGTTACCACTGGATGTTGGACTATATGCACAGCATGTGAATCTAAGCAGATGCAATCATCAGAAATGCTTTTACGGTAAGTAATGTATGTCTTTCTTTTCTGCAAGCTGGCTCCAGAATGTTTCTTGTAACTGTTTCTTGTAATACGGCTGGCTTTCAATAACACTTGACCTCTACAGGCACTAGTTCTAGCCTTCCTTCTTGTACATAGTCTCTTGCTTTTGATGGTGACAGGCATTTGGTGGCTCAAGAAAGCCAGACTGGTTGTCTAAACTGTTAGGGAGAAATCTCGGAAATGCGCCAATTCCTCTCACCTTAGACCCCCAGCTCTTTTGCTACACTTTGGGACTTTGAACTTTTTAATTCAATGTGTTTTCTGTGTTTGTTTCTTTTGGTTATTAACAAACTCCATAGGCATCATATTTTACAATTGTGTCCCAAAGCACCTTCAGTGCAGTGACACAGGGAAGTCTTCCAAATTTCCCAAAGTTTAAATACCTTCTCTGGGATAAAATACTGTTTCCCAGAACAGTAAAGTGAAATTGACTTTACTTGGCAGTGTACTTGCTAGACCCAGCACAACCTATTTTACAATAAAGTGCTGGAGGGTTTACTTAGTATCCCCTGTGTCTAACTGCTCATGTAACATTTTTATGTTACCCTTTCCTCATAGAATGGCTGGTGGCGGTGGTTTTGTTCCGAACTCCCATAGCTAGCATTTACCACGGGTGTTCGCAGCTCCGGTAACGCTAACCTCGGCAGCCATCTTTTTCAAAATGGCGCAGAGCCATCTTTAACAAAATGGTCCCTGGTCTTTGTTTTTTGCCATGTCTTTGTGGAAAGGTCCTTCTAGAGAATTTCTCTGCGCACCAAACCAGGTTTGGTCTCTTTGTTCATTTCGCCTTTGGCAGGCTTCAGGAGTGAAACCCGCCTCTGGCTCCAGAGTGTCTGGTGTAGGCAGGAAGTGAGGGAGGTGCCCGAAACTCCCTGTGCTTAGTCTCCTAGGAGACCCAAATGCACTCTGTGGTGATTGGCTGGCTGACTTTCCTGCAAGTACAGCCACCCTGCTGGGTGAGTGACAGCTAGACTGAAATGAATGGGAGAGAACTGAATAAAAGACAAGTCTTTTGGCTTGGAAGGCAGAGTTGGCCACTGGATGAAGGAACTGAAGAAGAGCTTGAAGAGGACGCCTGATGCAACTCCTGGACCGTTGGTTTGCCCAGTGAAGCCCTGCTGCAGTGCCAACTTGCCAATTTCGTATCTACAGAGAAGCCCCTGCAAGGACGACTTCTTCCTTTGTGTTGGTAGAACCAATCAACTCCAAAGTAAGCCAGCTGGGTACCCATCTCGGAGATGGTTGAATTTCCTCAGAGTTGCTGCAGGAAACCGTATAGCCAGGGAGAGGGACACCAGTTTGTGTGCGTTACTTTTAAGCTGGCCTAAAGTTTTTGGAAGATCCTCCGGACTCCCACGAAGCAGGACTGACCAAGCCTGAGCCCCCTCAGCAGAGTGCGGGACCCCAGAAGCAAGGAAAGTCCACCTTGACAACCAGGAACCTAAGAACTTGTACAAAGACTTTTCCATTTACTTACCAGAAGTGCTTTATCCTATGCAAGACTTTTGCCCATTGACTTTGGTTTAGCCTATTGAATTGAATAACTCTTCTAGTGTACTCTAAAAGGATTTACCTGCTTAGGAATATTTGTGGTCTCTTGTGTTCTAATAACCTTTGCATTTTACCAACTTTTTAAGAGTGTTCTGAATGCCAACAGTGAGATATTAATGTCCCCAGCACCCTTGTTACTGAAGTCACCCGTGGGAGTAGGTTGTGTCTGTTGGCCATCCTCAAAGGGTCTTGTCTGATTCAGAAACTCAAAGTGTACAGTCTTGAAGTATATTTGCGTGTTACTATTCCTATTCCATTCTGAAGAAGGCTTTATAACTGACTGATAAATAAATTAATAATTTTTTATGCAAGAAACCTTGAGTGTAAGAGTTTATTTGAATACCTGTAACTGTGAATCTTTGTAACTCCACTACAGCTCACATTTCCCCTCTTGAGATAAGCCTGGCTGCTCAACACGCTACCAAAACTGTGTAGTACTAGCTTATACCAAAGGTTGAGTTGCCTATACCTGTAGTCATAGTTGTTTGTAGTGTTCCCAGAGGGTACTGCATTCAAACTTTGCCTATCATAAACTGCACATGATAGCCACATGATACTCCCAAGGCAACAGTGAAAATGTGAATAATGCAGATCAAGCTCTTTGCAGAGGTTTCTGTATAACCAACTGTGAAGATAGGGAGATTGAAACAAAATCTCCTTTCAGTTTTATTTTGGCAGGCTCTAAATTTGAGTCTACTATGGATCTTCTTGTCAGGGATGGCACTCAACACATTTAGAGACCAATTTCTAAATGTTCACTTAAATAACAGCTCTGCTTGGAGGATAGGAAGTTGCACAATGGTCTTCTGGGGCTGGTCCTGAAGTCCTTTCTTCAGACTTTTCACTGGAACCTGCTTCTAAACCCGCTGTTCTTCCCGAGACCTCAAGTTGAGCAAACTGGATATCATTGCACCTTATCTTGTGTTAGTGCCGGAGGGAAAATGCTCACCTCGCAAAACACATGTCCCGTCCTGCCGATACACAACACGCTGCCCTCGCCAAAATGCCCACATCGTGAAGGGTAGATGTTAGACAAGATTGTATGCAGTACCCTTTGGGTGCACTACAACAACCCTGACCTCCTGGCAATAGGAACCCAACCTTTGGTATAAGTCTGTACTACACAGGTTGGTAGCGTGATAGAGCAGCCAGGTTTATCTCAAGGGGGGTCAATGTGAGCAGTAGGGTGGTAAGCATCCAAATAAACTCTTACACACAAGGTTTCTTGATTAAACAATTATTAATTTATTTAACAGTCAGTTTGAGTAAGCCTTCTTCAGAAGGGGCAATATAATAGTAACACATAAATGCACTCCAAAATACACACTCTAATACTTCTATATCAGTAAGTACCCTTTTGACTTTAGTAACTAGGACACTGTGTACATTGATATACCACTGTTTGCATTTAGAATCGGACTTAAGAGTTTGTCAAAGAGAAAGATTATTAGGCCAAAACAAGAGATCTCACAAATATTCTGAAAGCAGGTAAGTACTTTTGAACCCCCCCCCCCCCAAAACAAAGTTAGTTAACCCCTTCATGGAAGGAAGACGAAACACAATGTCAGAGGGAAGAAGAGTCATTCAGGGAGCCAGGCTAGGCCAAAGTCATTTGGGCAAAAGTCTAGGTGAACTGAAGCACTTCTCAGAGGTAGGTAAAAGTCTTGCAGTGTTTTTAGAGGTCGTTGTAGAAAAGAAGAAATCAAATTCGGGCCACAAGCTGTTTAGGCGTGTGAGGTAAAGAAGCTGGCAGCAACTCTACAGAGCAACCACAAGTCTCACCAACCGAGAACAAGTGCAGTTACACAACAAGAGGTAAGTTCTCTTAGACTATAAGTACCTTTGGTTAGAAGAAATAATACTTTGGCTGGCTTCTGTTCCTGTGCAGCCCTGCAGATCCTGTGTTCCTGGGCCTCAGTCGTGGGGACGAGGGAGGACGTCTGCAACGGGACGGTCGGCGACAGAAAAGGACCAACTTGTATTCAGTGGCACTTCGCATTTTCAGCTCCTTGCGTCTCAGTAAATAGCACCACCGTGGTTATTGCCTGTTGAGTTAGACTTTCCTTGCATCTGGGGTCCACCACTCTGTGGCACAGGCTCGGTCAGTCCAGCTTCCTGGGAGTACAGAGGATCTTCTGGAGCTCTTGGCCAACTTAAAAAATGCACACAATCTGGTGTTCCTCTCCCTGGGTATTCGGTTCCAGCAGCAACAGCAGTGGAATTTCAACTAGCTCCGAGAGGATGTCCAGGTGGCTTACTTTGGAGTTGATTGGTCCCACCAACTCAACGGGAGAAGTCCTTGCAGGGCTTCTCTAGTCGAAACGAAATTGGAATTTCAGCACAGTAGCAGGGCTTCACCGGGCAAACCAATGGTCCAGGAGTTGCAGCAGGCATCCTCTTCACGTTCTTCTTCGGATTCCTTCGCCCAGTGGTCGACTCTACCTTCCAAGCCAAAAAGCCTCGCCTTTTATGCAGGTTTCTCCCATTCATTCCAGCCTAGCTGTCAGTCACCCAGCAGGGTGGCTGTCCTTGCCAGAGAGCAAGCCGGCCAAACACCTAAGAGTGCATTCCTGTCTCCTAGACACAGGGAGTTTTGGGCACCTCCCTCACTTCCTGCCCCCACCAGACACTCTGGAGCCAGAGGCGGGCTTCACTCGTGAATCCCGCCAAAGACAAAATGAACAAAGGGACCAAACCTGGTTTGGCACGCATAGTAAATCTCAAGAAGGACCTTTCCACAAAGAAATGGTGTAAAAAGAAGACCGGGCCATTTTGATAAAAATGGCACCTTTGGGTGCTTTACTGCAGCTGTGAATGCAGCCCGTAGTAAAGACACACCAGAGTAGTTAAAAGTAAACCACTGCCACCAGCCATTTATTGAGGAAAGGGTAACATACAAATGTTACATGAGAAACTAGACAAAGGAGATACTAAGTAACCCCTCCAGCACCCTATTGTAAGATAGTGTGTGCTGGTTCTAGAAAGTTATAAATGAAAGTCAAGTCAATTTCACTTCACTGCTCTTGGAAACAGTAGTTTATCCAATAAAAGGTATTTAAATCATGGGAAATCTGAAAGACTTCCCTGTGCCACTTCACTGAAGGTGCTGTGTGGTACAGTGTAAAAAGATGATGCCTATGGAGTTTATCAGACTCCACAACCAAAAGAAACAGAGTTAATATCACAGAAAAATACATGAGAGAGTGGGGAAAAAAGGGTCTCACTTTCTCCAGGTAAAAATGAAAAAGTCCTAGAATCCAGCAAAAGAGCTGGGGGTCTCTAAGGTAGAGATGAATTGGCAAATTTCTGAGAATTCTCCTTAACAGTAGACACAGAAGAAAGCTGTGTTCAGTTTGTTGCTGAGGGTGGAAGTGGCCACAAAACGGGAAAGGAGGCAGGGTTGCCCAGAGGAGAGTGAGGAGAAGGGGAATGGGTTCAGGGGAAGAATAAAGAGAGTGTATCCAGCATGGGGTCGTACATAGATTCATATGCTATGAATATTCCCTGTAAAGCTGGGAATCCTCGGTCAAATGAAGCAGTTTAGCTTTAAGGTTAAAACTGTATTTTAGAATGGATTGTGTCCTCCCACGTATTCCTTATCTTATGATATTTCCAATATCCAGCTTAGCAAAAAACTTTTTTTCAGCAGAGGGTGCTGTGTATCGATGCCTGTCGTTGGCTTCAGTTCCGTTTTTCTTCGGATACGGTACGCTTCGTTCCTTTGTGAAAGAAATCTTTGAGAAATCTTTGAAAATGGCTTTGTCATCAAAAATGCTGTGACTGCGGTTTGGAGATGTCATTTACGGACCCCCACAGAATATGCTTGTGGTGTCTGGAATCCGCTCATCCTTCATTGGAGTGTGTGGATTGCCTGTCCATGACGTCGAAAGCCCAGAGAGCGCAGAGGGAAACTTGCGGCAGGTAGGACCCATAAATCCCCATCGACTACGATGACAGACTTCGGACGAGTTGAGAACTGTTTCTCCTCACCGTAAGAAAAGTAAGAAAAGTAAGCGGTTCTGATCACGAAGTGGTTCCCACCATCCGTCATCGTTGAGACATTCAAAGAAACGGTGCCATAGGTCGCAATCTTCGACATCTCCGAGTTCCTCTCCGGAATAGGTTGTATGCCCAACTAAAACAGTCTCACCAGCTGAGTGGGAAGAGTTTAGACTTAAAATGATGAAAGTGTTCGAAAATGCGGCCTTGACCCCGTTGAGTACTGTCAAAAGCCATGCTCAGGTCGAAAGACCTGATAAGCATACGAGCCGTGTGCCTTCGGGCCCAGCAGGCAAAACTCTGCGAGAGCGGTCCAAGGATCCCTCGAGTCGAGGAACAGTCCCTTCGAGGACTGAGTCATTGGCACCGAAAGACGGATCATCAACGCCATCGGCAACAAAAACCCATGAAAAGCCATCGATGCATCAGGCTTCAAGCTCCTCGATGCTACAGGCATCTAAGTCGTTGACGCAGCCATCAAAGCCCTCGACGTAGACGTTGATGTTATCGACAATTTCAGCACCTTTGGCGACAAATATTATGACGCCATCCGGTACTATGGAGAAAATGTACCTAGGGCTGACATTTTCAAGTCTCTTTCCTCCATTTATGAGGACGCAGAGCCATCCTCAGATGAATCTAGACAATTTGACCTCCAATATGGTACGCCATCAGTCCCTGAGGCCCTAATTTCTCAAGAATCCAGAATCCAGGATCTTCAAGAGTGTCTACATGATGCCAGTGGTTTGGACACCTCACCAGAGGTAGAATTTGTCATATCAGATCCATCTGATCATGCAGAATTTACCTATAGGCAGTTGATGTCGGGGGTAGTTGGGTATATGGGATGTTAATGTTAAGGATATTTCATGAGCGCACGGAAAAGTCAAAAACCAGGCAAGCCTGTGCCGCCTAGAAGAGAAGAGTCTTTTCTAAAGGCTAGATGGTTAGAGAGTTTCTTTATGGATAGCGGCAGCTCATTCCATGATATAGTGGCTGCTATAGAAAAAGCCTGACCTCCCATCGCATGCGTCGATAGGGATGCACAATAAGCAGATCAGCCGATGCAGAACGCTGCCGGGAGTTAGGGTGATAGCGGCGAAAGCTTAACCTGGAGGAACTCTGAACCCTGATCATGTAGAGCCCGGTGTACTATACATAAGGCCTTAAACCTGATGCACTGATTCACAGGTAACCAATGAAGGGATCGTAGTACCAGGGATATATGGGCTCCATAAGGGATTCCAGTTGCCGCCGGACTGCTGGGTTTTGCAAACACTGTAATCTCTGAATGAGCCCCTTTGGCTGGGCCAAGTACACCGTTCCATGCAGCTTTGCAAAAGCGCGTAACTACCAATTGGGAGCCGCCTGAATTAAATCCAGCCGTCCACAAGAAACTGACTTCTAAATACAGGGTGTCAAGCAGTGATCCCTATTATTTATCAAAACACCTAACTCTGGAGAGTCTGGTGGTACAATCTGCCACCTCAACCACTAGACAAAATGCCTACCCTACTATCCCTCCTGATGGGGATGATGAGCGCTACGACGCTCTAGCCCAAAAAGCTTTTTTGGCTGGAAGTATGGCCCTGAAGTCAGCAAATGCCACATGCACGTTGGCTAGGTTCACTCATACCCTTTAGGAGTGCATATCCATGGCAGCTGACCATATCCCCGAAGGGGAAGAACGAGACAGGTTTTTGAACATAGTCAAGGATGAAAAGGATGCTATGTGTGAATCCCTCCAGACTGGTCTTGACTCTGCTGACAGCAGAGCAATGGCGGCTAGTACAGTTATGCGCAGGTTTGCCTGGTTGTGGAAGTCAGGATTTACTCCAGATGTACAATCCAGACTGCTTAACGTGTCCTTTAACAGCACACATTTTTTCCGTAGCAAGGCTGATGAAAGTCTGGAGAAACAGCAAACTTCAAAGGCAGCAGCCAAATCCCTTGGTGCTGAGATGAGACAACCTCCAAATTGCCCCACAGGTACGCCCTGGAGGGGTAGGCTGTTTTGTCACTACTGCACATTTGGAAGAGGCAGAGGACAGTCAGTTCAAAGAGGCCAAAGAAGATTCCCCCGTGGTGGACTGGGAAGAGGTACTAAGACCCCCTCAGAAGCGGTTACTTTGCCATCAGCCACTCGTCAGCCGCTCCCCAAAACTTAGGACTTAGTTCACAAGAGTGCAGTGGGAGGCAGACTGTCACAGCATCTGGCAGAATGGCAGGCTATTACTTCAGATGCTAGCGCATTGGAAACAATTGCCCAAGGTTACTACCTTCCCTTTCTAAAAAAGCTGCAGTCATTCACCGGGGAATAGCTTTCAAAGTTCCAGATCCGCTCCTTATGCAGGAAATATTAACCCTGCTAGAGAAAGGTGCTATAAAACCAGTACCTGAAGCGGAGAGGAACAATCTTGGCCCCGCTACTCCCTACTTGTAGTAAAAAAGACATCACAGCTGAACAACTCCTACCACACCTCCTCCCTACCCTTAGCAATGTAGACAATATCACAGACCCAACCCTTCTTGTGGAAACCTATAACAGTACCAAATCCGTAAAGGTAAACAACTTTCCCACCTGAACAATTGGTTCACACCACAACTGAAAGAGCTTAGAACTCAAAAAAGAAAATTGCAATCAATCTGGCGACACTCCCCTACTGAGGAGAATACAATTAAACTAGCCAGCCATGCCATACGATACAAAAAGGAAATTATTAGCACTAAAAAGAACACTTACAACGACAGAATAGCGAAAGCTAAGTCAGACATTAAGGAATTATTCCCCATTCTCAGCAAAATGGAATCACCCATACCACAAACCAACCATATTCCCAAAAACAAGCTCTGGTGTACGAGCATACAAAATGCCCTTGCAGGCAAAATTAGCTCTCTCCAAACTAAAATTGCAACTAAAAAAGCTGCCTTGCTATTGCCAGTGGAGCATACTCCCAAGGTACAGCCTTTTCTAAACCAGCCTAATAACACCCCTGACCCCTTTTGTTTCAAATAAATAACTATACTTGAAACTGAAAAAATCATACTTTCCCGGAAGCCCTCGAATTGCAAAGGTGACAACTGCCCTGCTCAAATTATAAAAGATGCAGCGAGAGACCTAGCTCCCTTCATCTCTAAACTGATCAACGCCTCCTTTAAAACTAACCTAGTGCCTAATAACCTAAAACAGTCCTGGGTCCTACCTCTGCTAAAAACAAAAACACTTGACCCGTCCATTCCGACAAACTACAGACCCATTACCACCGTCCCTTTCCTACTTAAAATTATCGACAGGGTAGCATACTTGCAAATCCAGGATTACCTTGAAACTAATAACCTCCTAGGCTCACGACAATCCGGCTTCCGCCCCCTTCACGGCACTGAAACAGCCTTGATTGACCTAAAGACTCAAATTGACGAGTTGAAGGACAATGGAAAATCAGCTATTCTACTCCTCCTTGACCTCTCGGCAGCCTTTGCATAAGACTGCATGATCTACTAGGTCAATCACCTTGGCTCCGCTGCCCATTTTTGAAGTGATGCCATAGCCTGGGTACAATCCTTCCTTGCCAACCGGACAATGAGGGTCTTCTCCCCATCAGCAGCTGCCAACCCCATACAAGTCTCCTGCGGTGTCCCCCAGGGATCATGTGTGTCTCCTACAATGTATAACATCTTTACCAAACCTTTGTTTGACAAGTTGGACAGACTGGGTGTCATCTACACTAACTACGCAGATTACACTCAGATCCTCATCCCCCTTTCGGGCAACTTCTTGGAAGACTCAGCTTTGGTAAATAAGATATATCTTCTTTCAGGCATGGATGGCATCCCATGGCCTCTGCCTAAATGACGATAAAACGGAGATCCTGATCCTTGGCACAGAGACAGCGATTAAAAAACTTGACCCGAACTATGCCTCGTTTAACATTGACAACAATGTCATTAACTTGATGCCCGCAGTCAAAACCTTAGGGGTCTATCTGGACTCGGCGCTCTTTTAAGAAACAAATTAACTCCCTAGCTTCTTCGACAGCCTACACCTGCAAATTGATCTGATCATACAGACGTTTCCTAACCTAGGCTAGCTGCATTACCTTAGCTAATGCACTCATCATATCCAAACTGGATTATTGTAATGCCCTTTATGCGGGACCTAACAAGTATGTCCTCAACAAACTCCAAACACTCCAAAATAACGCTCTTAGAGTAGCCCTAAACATACCCAACAGATCCCATGACTCTACTTCCAGAAGCAATATACACTGGCTAAAAATTAAGGATAGAATTACTCTCAAAACCCTCTTGCTCACGTCCAAATGCCTCAACAATGTAGCTCCTCCCTACCTAGCAAACAGAATCAACAAGCGAACCTCAAACGGCCCCACAAGAAGGACCAACGCCTTCACCTTGACGGTGCCCAGATACAAAAAGAATACTGCTGGTGGCTCCAGCTTCCCAGTCAAAGCCGCCCAAACCTGGAACAAACTCCCCATAGAACTCAGAACGGACCAACTCTACCCAAGTTTCAGGCGTAAGGTTCTTTCATGGATACGTTCTAATGACATTTAATGTGATCTCTCCCCCCCCCTTTTTTCGAGAATTCCCTGCCTGTGTGACATACCCGGACTATGCTTGTAGTCAACCCAATCCCCTACCCGTAGTGACATCCGAACACTACTGCCAGTTTACAGAAATCTCTCTGGGTCCCATTTGGACTACAGTCCCTAAGAGATTGTTACCCAACATACTTGCGTCCGACTCCTGGCATTAAATGTATAAGTATATTCAGATTGTAATAATGCTGTACTATCCTACTGTCTTGTCTTTTTTTGTGTATCACTGTAACCAAGTTCTCAAGTATCCTTGTAATGTCTGCGCCCGGCTACCTGTGGGTTTTGGTTTTGCGCTATATCAAATAAACAAACAAACAAAACAACCAAGGGTTGGTATTCCCCGTACTTTCTAATTACAAAAAAGGACGGAGGATTGAGATCTATCTTGGACTTAAGAGACTTGAACAAGTTCTTCAGGAAGGACAAGTTCAAGATAGTTACCCTTTCTCGGATCCTTCAGGCCCTCCTGCTTCAGGACTGGATGGTATCATTGGACATTCAGGATGTTAACTTTCATGTGCCAATCCATCACAAGCACAAACAGTACCTGAGGTTCGCCGTTGGCGGTTCTCATGATCAGTTTTGAGTTCTGCCATTTGGGCTTGCCTCTGCCCCAAGGGTTTTCACCAAGTTAATGGCGGTGGTGGCAGCGAGTTTCAGGAGAGGGGTGGATTCACGCCTACCTGGCCGATTGGCTGATCAGGGCCAGGGCCAGTTCTCCCGAACAGGCCCTGAAACATCTCAGCTCCACCTGTCACTTCCTTCACAGACTGGGCTTCTCCCTTAACTTCAAGAAGTCTCACATGATACCATCTCAAAGGCTCTAATTCATTGGAGCAGTCCTGGATGCATCCCTGGGAAAAGCCTTGTCACGAGAGGTGAGGGCTCAAGACATTCTGCAGATGGTCACGAAATTCCAGAGTGCCCAGCATCTCCCAGCCTTCGACTTTCTAAGGTTGCTCGGCCTCATGGCATCCTGCATTTTTCTGGTGCCAGAGGCTCGCCCGAGAATTGGATCTCTCCAATGGGCTCTCAGGACTCAGTGGTCTCAATTCTCAGGAAGGATGTCAGACCTCCTACAGATTCTGTGCAGAGTCTCACAGGACCTCTGGTGGTGGGCCTGCCAGGAGAATATTCTGAAAGATAATAGTCGTGGCGGATGTCTCACTCACGGGGTGGGGAACCCACGCCAACGATCTGACAATCAGCGGTCGTTGGTCTCCATCAGAGTCCAAACTTCACATCAACCTTTTGGAGCTGGGGGCAATCAGACTAGTGCTGAAGGCCTTTCAGCCCTCTTTACGGGGAAAGAATGTCCTAATAATGACTGACAACACAGTGGCCATGTACTACCTCAACAAAAGAGGTGGTGTATGGTCACTACCCCTGTGCAGAGAGTCAATGCAGCTCTGGTACTGGGCAATCCAAGAAGGGATCTCTCTATCGACAGTTCACCTAGCCGGAGTGGAAAATAGGGCGGCGGACGCTCTGAGACCCAGATTAGCTAGGTGTTTAGCCATGATTAGCCATGAGTGGGAACTCTCAGGAAGTCATTCAAGAGATCTTCACCCTTTGGGGAACGCCTCAAGTGGATTTGTTCGCGACCAGTGTCAACCGGAAGTGCGAACTGTTCTGCTCCAGGGAATTTCCCCCAAGAGGAGCTCTAGGATACACGTTTGTGGTGGACTGTGAATTTCCACTCCAGTACGCGTTTCCTCCAGTCCCCGTCATTCCTAAAGTTATCAGGAGGTTGTGAAAGTTTGGGAAATCCATGATCCTAATTGCTCCGGATTGGGCCAGGAGGACTTGGTACCCAGACTTTCTGGACATGTCCAGCTGCCCTGCAATTCGTCTTCCACAAAGAGAGGACCTTCTCTCGCGAGAGGAGGGTTGGGTTCTCCATGCAGAGATCAAAACACTCAACCTTCACGCGTGGCTTCTGAGAGGCTGAGATACAAGGATTGGGACCTCCCGGATGACATAATTTTAATTTTATTTTATTTATTTGGATTTGTATAGAGCACAACTGCCCGGGACATCGTGGCACTGAAAGGTAGGCTCACTTAATACATGTCATTCAAGAGTGCATAATTTACAGCAGGTAGTTTGAGTGCATTACTTACAGTCAATACATACAGTAATTTCGAGTAGTCATTGCATATGATAAAAGCATACAGTTGTTACTGTATGGATATTCTGCTTTCGGCCAGAAGGCTAACAACAAAGTCTTTGTACTGCTGCTGTTGGAACAAACTCTGCAGATAAGAATGTTGATCCATTTACATGTAATACACCTATGGTGTTATCCTTGTTTTTTTTTTTTTTTACACCTAGCTAATCTGGGGCTCCAGATTGGTACTATTAAAGGATAATTTGCAGCGCTTTCTTTATTTAAGCGCACTTCGGAGGAAGTATCTTACTTCAAAATCCCTCTAATAATACAATTCCTAAAAGGATTGACAAATGGTTTCCCTCCATCCCTTTTCAAGTCCCGGTTTGGGATCTCAATTTGGGGTTGAAATTCATGATGTGTGTTGCTTTTGAGCCTATACACACTTTTGAGGCTGCTAACCCTAAAAAACATCTTCTTAGTAGCCATTACATCTGTCCGAAGGGTGAGTGAACTTCAGGCTTTATCCTGGAAGCATCCATACACTGTAGTCCTTAAGGTGAAACCCACCTTTTTACCCAAAATTGTATCTGAATTCCATCTGACTCAGAAAATAACATTACCATCATTTTACCCTCCTCCGCACCCTGGGAAGGAAGAGGAGAGGCTACCCAGGCTTGATCCTAAATGTGCAGTAAGCTTCTATATCACCAGTATGGCAAAAATAAGACAAGATGACCAACTGTTTGTTGGCTACTCAGGCCACAAGTTTGGTATGGCGATCACTAAACAGACATTATCCAGATGGATAGTACTGGCAATATCTGAATGCTATGGACTGGTGGAAAAAGATCCCCCAGAAGGCCTTCGGGCTCATTCGGCCAGAGGCATGGCGACTTCCTCTGCATTACAGAGGGGGAGTACCAGCAAAAGAAATGTGTGTGGCTGCCACATGGTAGTCAGTACATATTTTCACCAAATATTACAGTTTGGACTCTTCTTCAGACTGGGAAGGCTTATTTGGTAAGGCAGTTTTGCATTATATGCACACAGACGACCCATAAGAACTACTAAATTGTCATTAAAAGAATTCGGACTCCCTCCTCCATAAACACTAGAAACTGCTTTGGGATTCGATCATAAGATAAGGAATATGTGGGAGGACACAATCCATTCGAAGAACAAGTTACTTACCCATGGTAACGTTCTTGCGACTGGATGGTCCTCCCATGTATTCCTCATCGCCCCTCCAAACCTACCCCGCAATCGAATTTCCTTTGCTATTGCAGTCTGCGCTCTCTCAGGAGGAGTAACTGTTGGGTATGGGATAGATCCTCCATTCATAAAAAATAGAACTGAAGCCAACGGACGCTGCGCACGCTATATATACCTTTGGTGATGTCGACATCGAGACTGAGTCCTCTGAGGGACATCGAGTCGACAGGTATCGAGACGCACTGCCCTCTGCTGAAAACAATTCTTCCGAAGCTGCTAAGCTGGATATTGGAAATATCATAATATGAGGAATTTGTGGGAGGAACATCCAGTCGAAACAATGTTACCAGGGGTGAGTGACTTGTTTGTCTCTTGTATAGCCTATTGCTGTCACTCGTCACTTTGGGTCATACTGCCCCAACCAAGGACACTCCTCCTCCTTAGCTCCACTCCTGGTGGCCATCATCAGATTTTTACTGCATTTTTTCTTGTTGGGAGTCCTTCGACTTTCTTGAGTATTTTGCCTATTTTATATAGTTTTTCTTCCAAATTTCTTCAAATCCTTCACGTTGTGACTGGTCGGCAGCAGGGATCTGTTGCCGGTCCCGATCCCACTGCCCGTCAGATCATTAAGTTGTGTGAGGCTGCAGATGGAGTTTTGAGCCTAGTTCACGTGCCATGTCAGAGGCCGAGAACAAGAGGCTCTTCAAAACATTTTCCAGATTTGGTCAGAAGAATGTCTTCATCTAGGACCGCCACCAGAAGTGCATTTCTGATGCTTGCGAATCTGCTTAGAATCACATGCTGCGCATATAGTCCAACATCTAGTGGTAATTGTAGAGTAGTGCATCTTTTTTTCAAAGATCAAAAAAGGGACAGCGACCTGGGCGTGAATAGAACACTATCCCTAACGTAACGTGTAGTGTACCCAAAATCCCTTCCGTGTCGAGGTCCCACAGATTGTTTTTTCCGCCTCCCTAATTGATCCCACATAATGCGGAGCTCTTAAGAGTTTATATTGCCTTTCCATTGTTGATAATTCCACAGCTTGTCGGTGGTTCGATTGCCCTAGACGGCTGTTGACGCTTAGTCCCGTCTGCCAACGTTCCATCCTGGGCTGCTCGGCGACTGTTGACCGTGTGGCCTTGGCCATTCGGCCCGGCCTTTACAGTAGGTAGAGTCAGGCCCTGTTTGTTCTTTCTTCTCACATGATGGCGCTCGTGGGGCGCTCGTGGGGAGGTCCCACCATGGCGCAGAGGCACTCGTGCACCACATGCTTCTAAGCGCACAACCCCCAAACTAGAATCAATTAGATTTTGCTCCAAGCGGTGATACTCACCCTACTTGATGTGTGTGGGAATAAAGGAATTTCCCATTTAACTTGTCCTGAAGAAGGTTTTAGGAACGAAGGGTCGACGAATATTGACGTCCCGAAAATAGACAACTGAAACACGTGCAGACGAATGTCGGTGTGATGAGAACACACAGACGGAACCATCAGAACAATAGATGGAGGACTTTTTGTAGAATTGCTCAAACAGAGTTAGAGGTCTTTTATTTATGAGGCCAATAAATCTATATGTCAGTAATTTACTATAAAAAAGCAAAAAATAGTATGAATGGTAGGAGTGAAACAAGTATGAGTGGAATTTATAAATATTGGATTGTTGAAATGTTTTAGTATTTATGAATTTATTATGCAAATAAAAAAGGTTTTAGAAATTAAAAATGAACATTTATTGGTATTTATGAAAAAATAAATGTACTAAGTGGCTATTCCCTGTCCTGTAGGTCCAATCCCCTTTTTTCTCAGTATATGACGCCTGAAGGACCTTGGACTCTAATCAGGCACCCCTTTTTTTGATAATATTCAGGATCTCGCCTATCAAGACCCAGCCTGGAACCCTGCGATGACCAGGACACGTGGCACCATCCGCCACATGACACTGACAATCTCTTTCCGGATGCGCCTACTGTCTCACTACCTAGAGACTCCTCGCCTATAGATGACCACATGATGTTCAACACCCTCCTGAAGAAGGCTGCTGACCACTTAAAGATTATCACACATGAAGTCGCCCCTGATTCGGACTTCGTGGAAGATATTCTTAAGGAAAAGACACCAGTCAGCCAAGCCATCCCCTTGCTGAACGCCATCAAGAAGCATCTGGCCCCTTCATTACTCACACCATCTCTCACTCACAGCGACCCCCCAGTGTAGAGAAAATGTTTCGCCGAGATAATTTGGTCCCACTCTACATTAGGGGCCACGCTACCACGGACTCGTTGGTTGTCACCACTACTCGCAAGAGGGCGCGGGTACCGCTGTCCTCATCGGAATCTCCTCCTGACAAGGACTGCAAAAGAATGTATGCCCTTGGCAAGTGTGTTACCACCTCTGCAGCTTATTCCACCAGGATTGCCAACAGCTCCTTGCGAGCTATAGTGATGTTCAATGGGGCTGTGTTCAGGATGGCCTTCAGTATGTCCTGAAACCTACCTGCACCTGCCTGTTGGCAGTGGTCGCAGAGAAGACAGGTCAACCAGAATATCCTTAAGAACACTCAGGAGTCTGCAGAGGCTGCGGGGCGTACCCTTACCCAGAGAACCCTACTTGGATGCCACGCCTGGTGGAAAAACTCTGGGTTGAAGCCAGAGACTCTGGCTACCTTAATTACCAAGCCAGTGGAGGAGGCCCACCTCTTCAGGAACGCAGTTGACGAAGCCCTGGAGACAGCTGAAAAAGAGCATGAGACCCTCAAGTCGCTCAGTCAGATCTCAGCTAAACCCTTTGTCCAATGCGGAAGCTCCAACGCCCGCTGGTCCTTTCGTGGGCAGTCCCTCTCCCCATGTACAATATGGCTCGGGAGGTTCCAACTGGGCTTCTGGACAAGGCTCCTCAGGCAACTTCCAATCCCAACAGAGGCTTTTGTCTGGGTAATGGCAAGGGCAGAAACTCTGCTTCCATAGGCTCCCCAGCCTCTGCCCTCCGCCTTCAAGTGACTCGTTGGTACGAGTGCCCTCCCACACTTCCCCGGTCGAGGGACGTCTAACATCATTAGCTCATGCATGGGAGGGGAAATCACGTCAGGTCAGTGGGCACTCAAGTCGTTCACGGGTACTCCATCGAGTTCCTTCGACCATCCTGCTACCATCCACCTAGAAGCAGACGCCTGTCATCAGACCATCTGCGCATCCTTCTGGAAAAGGGCAACATCAGGTCGTCCCTCTTCTCCAGGTAAACAAGGTTATTTATTCAGTGTACTTCCATGTACCCAAAAAAGAATCTAACAGTGCGCCCTGTTTTAGATCTGTGTCCTGCGAACAAGTATGTCAAACCACAAAGGTTCAGGATGACAACTTTTAGGGAAGTAATCCTGCTGCTGCGATAGGGGTATTACATGGACATGAAAGATGCATACTTTCATATTTCAATGTTGCCAGTGCACAGAAAGTACCTCAGGTTCATGATAGAGGACAAGCACTATCAGTTAAAGGTTCTCCCTTTCGGCATTGCCTCAGCCCTGAGGTTGTTCACAAAGGTACTAGCGGTAGCGGTAGCTCACCAGCAGAGGCGGTCCATCCCCATATATCCCTACCTCGACTACTGGCTCATTACGGGGGACTCGTACGGAACATGCCTGGAGAATACCCAGAAGACAGTGGATCGCATATTCAACCTAGGATTCTATATCAACGAGAAGAAATCAGGTCTAGTCCCCAGCCAAGTCAAACACTTTCTGGGAGCCATGATTCAGACAGAAGACTGGCTAGTCTTCCCCTCAGAGAGGGTCCAAAACATGCTGTTCCAGACCCCGCACTATGTAGCTAGTCACAGGGTAACCGTTCGCAAGGCCATGCAGCTGCTTGGGATGATGGCTTCCTGAGTCTTCCTAGTTCCTCACGCTCGTCTGCGCATGCGCCCCATGCAGGAGTGGCTCTCAAGCCAATGGTGTCAGGCCAGCGGCCAGTGAAACGATCTAGTGGTTGTTTCGACAGCCCTTTTTGAGTCTCTGCAGTGGTGGTCAAGGGAAAACCTTCTGCAGGGGAAAACCTTTACCACCCCCGCAGTAGAGGCCACTCTCACCACGGACGCATCTCTTGTCAGGGTGAGGGGGGCTCACGTCCTTCAACAGACTGCACACGGCATGTGGTCCCCTGCGCACAGCATGTGGTCCCCTATCCGTAGCTTCCAATCACATCAACCTTGCAGCCTTCCAGGCACACCTTCAGGGAAAAACAGTTCTGGTCCTCACAGACAGTAAAGTACCACGGCCAGGTATTACCTGAAGAAATAGGGGGGGGCACTCACTCTCTACGGCTATCCACTGTCCGAGAACATCTGAAAGTGGGCACTGAAATACGACCCGTTCCTCCTCCTCACAACATGTTCCAGGGGAACTCAATATTCTGGCACACTTGCTCAGCAGAGACTCCCCCTTACACGTAGAGCGCGAGTGGTGGTTACACAAGCACATTCTACTCAACGTCTTCGCAGAATGGGGCTTCCCAGAGATCGAGTTGCTCACAACTGTGGTGAATGCCCAATGCCCACATTACGCTTCCAGGTACCCACAGAATCGCTCTAAAGGGAACTGTCTCTGGATAACATGGTCTGGGAGATTTGCTTACGCTTGTCCCCTGATTCCCCTTCTCAACAGGGTAGTGCACAAGATGCACCAGTAACAAGTCACCATGATCCTGGTAGCTCCAAAGTGGTCCTGACAGCCTTGGTTCTCCCATCACATGGCAATGTCAGTCTCCCCTCCCAGGGAGCTGCCATGTCCGTACAACATGCCATCTCAGGACCAGAGAGAGACATTGCATCCAAGACCCCAAAAACTCAACTTAGCAGCTTGGCTCCTGAAGTCATAAGAGTTTAGGCACCTTCAGCTCCCTCAGAGATGCACAGACCTACTCAGGGAAGCACTAAAACCCAACACCAAGTGGAAGCGCTTTATCTGGTGCAATACCAGGAACGTCAATTCCATTTACTGCTCCCCTAAAGATATTGGGCCCCATTACGAGTTAGGAGGAAAATCGGCTGTAAATCCGCAGATGCTGTCAAGGAGTCCCCCCCCCCCCCTTCTCACCTGAGTCCGTTCTTTACTGGTGTCCTTGGTCGATGCCTTCTTGCGGATGGACCGGGTCTTGAAGAATGCTGCCCGATTCTCTACCGAATCTAGAATGCGTTCAGTTTCTGGGACGCTGAATCCAGGAATCCAGGAGGCAGTGGAAGCACGCTAGCCAGGAATCCAGGAGGTAAGTAGAAGGGGGAGGACTAGGAAGGGATAGCGGGATTGGAAAAAGGAGAAGAACCGCGAGCTACGGAGCACACGTCTGGTCGCTACTTCGCAATAGCATTGAGACGCGCGGAGCGAGAAGGGATTACGCTGGACGGCCATGTTGGGAGTATTAATGAGTGCAAGCCCGCTGTGACAGGGACCAAGAAGCCCAAAAGGGGCTCACTCTGTGATTCATGACAGCTGCAGGTTTACTGTTACCGCCTAGCATTTCGGTGCTGGACTGCCCGAGGGCAGGACAAAGACTGATATGTGTAGGATATTTCTCCTCTGTGAAAGATAGTGAGGTAAATACTCTGGGTAAGGCTCTTGTCTGGCAGAGAGTCTCCCAGGACCCCCCTTGTTATTTGCATATTTCAAGTAACTTTAGGTCTCACCCTAAGTTACTAGGGGAATCCAGACATGGACCCCTTGCTCACTATGCTTAGAGGCACAGCTACACCCTACTGATGAGGTTCAACCAGACCGAAACACGTGTCTGGGGTTGCTGTTGGTACTCTTGTTCAGAGGAGAATTGTCTAGCATTTCGGTGCTGGACTACCCCAGGGCAGGACAAAGACTGATATGTGTAGGATATTTCTCCTCTGTGAAAGATGGTGAGCTAAATACTCTGGGTAAGGCTCTTGTAACCAGGACTCATGTCTGGCAGAGAGTCTCCCAGGATCCCCCTTATTAATTACTGTTGCCGCCAGGCATTTGGTGGAATCTCTGCCGAATTACAACCTGGCCCGTGCGCGCACACAGCATTGGTGGTAACGGTAAACCCGCCTCTCAGAGTTACTGCTGAAAACCCTTTGGTACGACGTGAATTTGTCAATTTGCAGAATTACCGGTTCCGCCATGGCGGTCTGTGGAAATTTCTCCTGCGGTAATTCCACGTGTGGAAATTCGTCATTGCTATAAAAGGAAGTTAAACGGCTGCCATTTTGAAAAACACAATCCACAAATATATAGAGATAGGAGTGCCATCCAGACACCCAGCTTAGGCCAAACATGTCCACAGGAAAGGGAAAATGCAGGGTGCCCGATATGAAGCAGCGGAAGCCAGAAATCAGCAAGCAGGAGCTCAGTGTTCGCATAGCAAGTGATTTCCAACTCAAATGAGCTATATGGCCCATCTCAAAGGAAGACCAGCCAACAGCACAAAAACCACAAATCAGCAGAAATCTGGGACAAGGTGGTGGCTGTAGGGCACATCCAATGTGACGTAGAGGGCATGAAGAAGAGGTAGAATATTCAAATGAGCTAAATGGCCCATCTCAAAGGAAGACCAGCCAACAGCACAAAAACCACATATCAGCAGAAATCTGGGACATGGTGGTGGCTGTAGGGCACATCCAATGTGACGTAGAAAACATGAAGAAGAGGTAGAATGACCTCAAGTCCAGAGACGGGACCCTCCTAGCCAATCACCGCTGGGAGACCGCTGCCACTGGAGATGGCACAGTACAACCCCTGCTACGGACATCGTCGAAGGAGATGGTCAGTGGGATATTGCACGCGGTCGGGATTGAGGACGTGGGCACGGCAGAGCTAGGAGCCAAGCCGAATGTGGTGGGTACCACAGTGACACAATAACTGTACAACCCTGCAGACAGAAGTCAATCACCTCCCCTGTGATGCACCAGGCCCCATTGACAGCAACCAGTGACCACCGGACCCCCCTCACATGACACCCATGCACTGCCAACACAGCAACCATGCAACTTGTCCCTGCCCATGGATGCACAACAGTTGATAGTTACGTCGCAGCCACATGCACCTCGGCTACCACGGCCCTTGTACAGACACATTGAGGAGTACACATCTGACAACATGCCCACCTGACCCACACAAAACCAAATGCACTCCACCCACCTGACTGCACCACTAGATAGCTGCCACCAAGAGTCGAGACGCACCACGGGACAGCCCATGGCCCAACTAATCCTGTTGGTGCAGCTCCAAATCTAGCAGGCCAACCCACACCAGACCATCCAACAGACCAGGGGGATAAGCGCAAGCGCTAATGCAAGTGGTAAGTGTAGTTGGGGGTGAGGGTGAGGGGTGGTGGTTGTTGGTGGGGGAGTGATTGTTGTAGGGGTGGGGGAGTGGTCGTAGGGGATGTTATTGCCCATTGACAGTATTAAACGCACTTTAATCTTCTTCATGATGGTAGTGATCAATGTAATGCAATTTAGACAGATGCATTTGTTGCATGAATGGGTGTCCTGTCTCTGGTGTCAAAAATAATTTTCGAGTGGATTGTGTCCTCCAACGTATTCCTCATCTTAGATGTATTCCATCCAGCTTTGCTGCTCTTCGGAAATTTTTTCGGCAGAGGGCGCCGTGCGTCGATGTCGTCGAATCGATGGTCCCTCGAAGGCCTCCGTCGAGGGCGACGTCATCGGGTGTATAAGTAGCCTCCGTTCCGTTTTTCCACAGTTACGTTGCTTCGGACATTCGCCGCGCCTCGAGTTCTATCAAGAAATATAATAGAACGAGAAGTAATTATGTCCTCGTCATCGATGCCGACCACGACCCCGAGATCAGGTTTTAAGGAATGCAAGTCGTGCGGCTCAAAAATGTCGATCACGGACCTGCACGCAAGTGTTTGTGGTGTCTCGGGGAAGGCCACAACATGGAGGCCTGTTCGAAGTGTCAGGCGATGACAGGGAAGGCCTTGCGAGAAGGAGGAAAGCTACAGGTAGGTTGGAAGGATCGAAAAGCGTCTAGCGTCGAGTCGAGACCCCATGGGGAAAAATCTCCTTGACACGAAAGGCATTGATCTAGATCCCGAAGAGATTCTCATCGCTCGTCTTCGTCGAAAAAGTCGAAGAACCGACGCCATAGGCCTCCCTCCACCTCATCAGACGAGTCTCCGAAAATGAAATGCCCCACAAAACATTTGTCTACCGAAGAGTGGGAAGCATTCAGGGTCAAAATGATGGAGGTGTTTGAGAAGGTGAAGCCTCGGTCCGCGCCTTCTTCGGAAGCCGGCCGGGAGCGTCATCGCTCAGACACTCGCGCGCCCTCGAGCCCGGGTGATCGTAAAAGGAAGGATAGGGAACCTTCCAGGATGCCGAGCGATAAACGCTCGAGTCGAGTCGACCGCTCGAGGTCACCGACGCCATCTGAGACCTATCACACCTCGAAGGGGAAACCGTTGAAGGCTGCCTCGACGTCCTCGAAGCAGACCCTGTTGACGACCACTATGTCATCGTCGACGCCTTTATCGACGTCGACGCCGAAACCCTCGGCGCCAAAGGCTCCAACCAAGCCAGGGCAGCCAGAAAAAGAGAAGGAGAAAGTTACAAAACATGTAATTTCTTCAGAGCCTGGTACTACACCTCTTCCTCCTCTCCCAGAGAAGGTTTTCAAGCCTCTCCCTAGGAAGGAGTTTTTCAAATCCTCGACCTCAATTTTTGAGGAACAGGAGAGATCTGAGGAGGAAAATGTACCTTTTAGATTGGAATATGGCACCCCAAATGTCCCAGAATGCTTGATCTCAGAGGAAAGCAGAATGAGGTATTTGGTGGAGTCTTTACACAATGCAAGTGGCATTGACACCTCTCCTGAGAATGACTTTGGTAGACCAGATCCAGGAGAGCATGCCAGTCCATCTTACCGTCAGTTAATGACCAAGGTGGTAGATTACTTGGGATGGGCTAGACCACCAGCCCAATTCGTCCAGGACGATTTAACAGACATATTGGACCATGGCCCCACTGAAGACCCAGTACTACCTTTTCATGTAGCCTTACAAAACAGGGTGGCCAAGAATTGGGAAACTCCGGATTCTATTCCTCCGGTAAATAAATCCCTCATCAAAATACCGCCCAGCCAGTAGCGACCCCGGCTATCTGTCAAAACATCCAACTCCCGAGAGTTTGGTCATACAGGCAGCCACAGCTTCCAACAAACTTGCGTACCCGTCTATCCCTCCAGACAGGGACGATAAGCGTGTGGATGGTTGGGCACAGAAGGTATTTTCAGTAGGGAGCATGGCATTAAAATCTGATAACTCCACATGTGCCTTGGGAACATTTTTGTACACTCTGTGGGAGTGCATCGCAATGGCGGCGGAGCACATACCAGAAGGGGAAGAAAGGGAAGGCTTCCTAGCCATCGTTAGAGATGGAAAGGAGGCCATGCAGGAATCCCTTCACTCTGGATTGGACACTGCGGATAGTGTAAGCAGGTCCATGGGCACTAGCACGGTAATGCGCAGGTTTGCGTGGTTACGAAGTCGGGTTTTGCACCGGACGTACAGAACCGCCTCCTGAACATGCCTTTTGACGGGTCTCACCTTTTTGCCAACAAGGCTGACGAGAGCCTTGAGAGGTTGCAGACCTCAAAAGCAGCGGCCAAATCTTTAGGAGCTGCTATTAGGCAACCTCAGCCTTTTCGTGCGCAAGGGCAATCATGGAGTGGACGATCCTATTGTTATTACACCTCATACGGGAAGACGAGAGGAATGGCCAGTCAAAGGGGCCAAAGAAAGGCCACTCGTGGTGGACGAGGAAAACGTGCTAAGCCAGCTGCAGCCTCTTCGCCATTAGCAACTGCAACTTCCGCCACAAAACCACTTTGAGGACTTGCACCACAAAACACCTGTAGGAGGCAGGCTGTCGCAGCATCTGCAAGAATGGCGAGCCATTACTTCAGATGTTTGGGCTCTAGAAATAATAGCACAAGGCGATTGCCTTCCTTTTCTAACGCAACCTCAAAGCAATCCACCAGGGAGACACCCGTTGAAACTTTCAAACCCGCTCCTACAGCAAGAAGTTCTAACCCTGCTGGAGAAAGGTGCTATAGAACCAGTACCTGCAGCGGAGAGGAACAAGGGTTGGTACTCCCCGTATTTTTTGATCCCCAAAAAGGAAGGAGGACTGAAACCCATCTTGGACTTAAGAAACTTGAACAAGTTCCTCAGGAAGGACAAGTTCAAGATGGTTACCCTTTCTCAGATCCTTCAGGCCCTTCAACTCCAGGACTGGTTGGTGTCATTGGACCTCCAAAATGCTTATTTTCATGTGCCGATTCATCTCCAACACAGAAAATACCTGAGGTTCGTAGTTGGCGACTCACACTATCAGTTTCAAGTCCTGCCATTCGGGTTGACCTCCGCCCGAGGGTCTTCACCAAGTTAATGGTAGTGGTGGCAGCGCACCTCAGGAGAGGGGGGGGATTCATGTCTACCCCTACCTGGACGATTGGTTGATCAGAGCGCGCTCTGCCGAGCAAGCACTGGATCATCTGAAAGTCACCTGCCACTTCCTCCACAAACTGGGCTTCTCCCTCAATTTAAAGTCTCATGACACCTTCCCAACAGCTTCAGTACATAGGAGCTGTATTAGACACATCCTTGGGAAAGAGCTCGCCTCCCAAGACGAGGGCTCAAGACATTTGTTCAGATGGTTTCCAAATTCCAAAATGCCCAAAATCTCCAGGCTTACGACTTGGTTGCTGGCCTCATGGCATCCTGCATCTTTCTGGTGCCAGAGGCACGCTTGAGGATGAGATCCCTTCAATGGGCCCTTAAGACTCAGTGGTCCCAGTTCTCGGGTCAAATGACGGATCTTCTTCAGATTCCGAACAAGGTCAGACAAGACCTTCTATGATGGACCTGTGCAGAGAACATCCTAAAGGGAGAACCTTTTTGGCAACCATGGCCGGAGATCACAGTAGTGACGGACGCCTCACTCCTGGGGTGGGGAGCACATGCCAACGATTTGACAATAAACGGTCGTTGGTCTCCATCGGAGTCCAAACTACATATCAACCTTTTGGAGCTGAGGGCAATCAGACTAGTGCTGAAGGCCTTCCTGCCATCTGTCAGGGGAAAGAATGTCCTGATAATGACGGACAACACAGTGGCCATGTACTACCTAAACAAAAGAGGAGGTGTGGGGTCACTACCCCTGTGTAGAGCGGCAATGCAGCTCTGGTATTGGGCGATTCAGGATGGAATCTCTTTAACGGCAATTCATCTAGCCGGGGAAGAGAATATGACGGCAGATGCTCTGAGCAGGCAAAGCACGGTGTCCCACGAATGGGAATTGGCTCAGGAAGTCATTCAAGAGATCTTCGCCCTTTGGAGAACCCCTCAGGTAGACCTATTCGCAACTAGTACCAACCGAAAATGCGAAAGGTATTGCTCAAGGGAATTTCCCCCGAGAGGAGCCCTGGGGGACGCGTTCGTGGTGGATTGGAATTTCCCACTATTGTACGCGTTCCCTCCGATTCCCGTCATTCCTCAGGTCATCAGGAGGCTGAGACGATTCGGGAACCGCATGATCCTAATTGCTCCGGATTGGGCCAGGAGAACGTGGTATCCGGACCTTCTAGATATGTCCATCTGTCCTCCAGTACGTCTTCCTCAGAGAGAGAACCTTCTCTCTCAAATGGAAGGTCAGGTTCTCCACCCAGAGGTCAGAACACTCAACCTTCATGCTTGGTATCTGAAAGGCTGAGATACAGGGATTGGAACCTTCCAGATGATGTTATGGAGGTGTTGCTTTCGGCAAGAAGGCCAGCAACAAAGTCTCTGTACCGTTGCCGTTGGAAAATGTTTTGCAACTGGTGCAGGGAAAAGAATGTCGATCCTTTTCTATGTTCTATTCTGGAAGTACTATCTTTCCTTCTGACCCTAGCACATAGAGATCTGAATATCGGAACAATAAAAGGTTACCCTGCAGCGCTTTCCACTTTCAAGCGCTCACCGGAAGAATGCTCCTACTTCAAACTTCCTTTGATAACACAATTCTTAAAAGCTCTCACTAATGTGTTTCCTCCTCACCCATTTCAAGTACCGATTTGGGATCTAAATGTAGTCTTAAAATTCTTAATGTGTGCTCCTTTTGAGCCTATGCACATTTGTCCATCAAGATTATTAAAATGGAAAACAGCCTTTTTAGTTGCTCTAACATCAGCAAAAAGAGTGAGCGAATTGCAGGCACTGTCTTCTGGGCCACCCTATACTGTGTTCCATAAGGACAGAGTTGTATTGAGGCTTAAACCATCATTTATAAGGAAGGTAATATCTGATTTTCATTTAAGTCAGTAAATTGTTTTACCCTTATTCTATCCTCCACCTCATCCTTCTAAGGAGGAAGAAAGATTACACACACTGGACCCAAAAAGAGCTTTAAGCTTTTACATCTCTAGACTTTCTAGGCTTAGAGTGGACAACCAGTTGTTTATAGGCTACACAGGAAGAAAACTGGGTCAATCAGTAACAAAACAGACAATTTCACGCTGGATCGTGCTTTGCATTTCAGAATGCTACAGACTAGCACAAAAAGACCCACCAGAAGGGTTAAGGGCTCATTCCACCAGAGGCATCGCCTCTTCCACAGCCCTTCAGAGAGGTGTCCCGATAAGGTCAATTTGCGAAGCAGCAACTTGGTCTTCACTTCACACCTTCTCAAAATTCTATAGCCTGGATGCTTCCCAGTCTAGGCAGCTGACTTTTGGAAAAGCAGTGCTTTATTCCGCCATCTAAAGGCATTGGTGAAAAAAATCTGACCCCTCCTCCAGAGGAACTATGCAAAATACTGCTTTGGGAGCCTTTCTAAGATGAGGAATACGTTGGAGGACACAATCCACTTGAAGAACAAGTTACTTACCAACTGGTAACCTTCTTTCGATTGGATGTTCCTCCAACGTATTCCTCATCGCCCTCCCAACCGACCCCTCTGTAGATTTTTTCCGGGTTATTGCCATCTCAAATCTCGCAAGGCTGATACCTGTCTGCCGGCACAATCTACACAGTACAAGATCACAGATACAAAAGAGGGGGAAAAACAGAACTGAGGCCAACGGGTGCCGCGCGTGCTACTTATACACCCGATGACGTCGCCCTCGACGGAGGCCTTCGAGGGACCAACGACATCGACGCACGGCGCCCTCTGCCGAAAACATTTCCGAAGAGCAGCAAAGCTGGATGGAATACATCCAAGATGAGGAATACGTTGGAGGAACATCCAATCGAAAGAACGTTACCAGTTGGTAAGTAATTTGTTCTTCTATGAGCTCATGGCAGACCATCCGTCCTTCCCTTGCTTCCCCACGTAGGGCCTGGGGTGTCCGGTCCACTCATCCAGCCTCTTCTTCATCAGAGCTAGGGAGGGTCATTGTCCTCCTCTGCGGGCACTGCCCCATTCCTGTGTATTCACATGTTGGGCAGCATCCCTACGTTTTCAGGGCTGTACATCAGTTCACCACCTGTGTGATGTAGGGACCTGAACCGGGATTTCAGAAGGCCAAATGTCCTCTCAATGCAAGATTGTGTTCTCTTCTGTGCATCATTATAGGCCATCTCCTTTGGTGTGGCAGGGTTTCGTACGGGGGTCATTAGCCATGGCAACTGCGGGTATCCAGCGTCACCTGTAAGACATGAATGGACTGAGACATAGCGGTGTGTTGACCTTTGTACAAGTGCATGATCATGATGTGCATACTTCTATGTCCATGTCTCTGTGGATGGGCACAGGGCACCTTGTGTGCATAGAGATTGTTGGGGCATGGTCAACATGGCTACCTTGCAGTCATATACATTGTGGGAGTCGCCAATCATGTGTAGTGTAAGGAACTCGTGGTGGCAACAGTAAAGACAGACACAAGTGATCACAGTTCAAGGGTGTTTAATCTAAACCTAAATCTAAGATAGGAGCAAGCGTCGACCAACAAATTAAAATAAGGTAGTCCTTGTGGCGTTGTGTCAAAATAAAAAGTGCCTATAACTAAGAAACCTTACAACGAAATCAAAAAGGGTGTGAGATGGTTTTCAAGAAAAGAAGGAAGTGTTCACAAATTCTCCCTTACCCACGTTTTGATCTCAGGGTAAGATGGGACCCTGGAGCATAGCGCACACTCAAGCTTTCGAAGCACAAGTCGACAGTTCCACTTGCAGCTATCAGTCGATGACCAAGTCTTGTTTCTCCTGAAAGTCTCTTGCCTTCGAAGGCCTGATGTATTCAATAACAAAACAAAAGTTTCTTCAACTAAATAAAAGTTTGTTTTCCTGGTCCTACTTAGGGTGAGGATTCTTCACCCCCGGGTTCCCCTCTTCTGGGTGCTGACCCCTGTTCCTCGTGGTCTTGGGTGATCAGTTTGCACCCCTCGGATTTCCCTCTTCTGGGTTTGGATCTTAAACCAGTTCTTATCGATATCGAGGTCTTTGGGTTATGGTTTCCTGGTCACGCAGGCCTGACAAGTTTACCAAGAAAAACAACAAACGCACACAAAGTTGTGTTCTGCGTATTTCTAGGGTGATGGATTCACTCCTGGGTCCCCCTCTTCCGGGTGCTGACTCTTTTCTAATTGTACTCTACAAATTAAATAACAGTTCCTTCTCTTAATAGACTTTGGGTCATGGCTTCACCCCTGAATCTCCCTCATTTCGGGCTTGGACCCTTCTCGACTGTTAGCCTCCATCCACCCGGTTCACTATGGCTTTCCTTTCTTCACAACTCTTAATGTCTTTTGAAACAGTTCTAGTGGACATCCCTCGGCCGAGTTCACTCTTGTCAACACACTGTTTCTTGGGACTTTAGACTTTTCCCCCTTCTCGTCAGCATCCCTCTTCCGGGTTCACACTTGCCAACTTCACATTCGCTTTCAGTGTTTACAGGATTCACTTCCCTTGCTTTCTCATGTAGTGGGATGCACTTCCCGTGCTTTCTTTATAGTTCGTAGATCAAAGGCTTTCGACTGTACAGGGATTTTGCTTGACCTCCTGTATGACAACTTTGACCTATCTTGGCGACTCTCCTACGGCCTTCTGGTATCTGTAGTTTTACTCAGATGGGGATCAACCAGAGTTTGTCGGAGTAGCACCCACGTGGTGCCGGTCCCTTTCTGCAGCTGGTCTCCCCTTTACAATTTTACATTTCTTTTTTAAATATTTATTTATTGTGATCTGCGAGAACATGACAAGAGCATTACATTGTACCATAATGCAGTGAAATAACTTGAACACTAGATCAACAAGGATGAGTTGACATTTTCCAGATAGAGCATCCCCCCGCCCCTTCTGAAAAGGCACAAAAGAGAGAGAGAAAAAAAGAAGGGAGTGAGAAAAAATCAAGGACAGGAAAGAGAAACAAGAAAGCACAATCCCCCTATCCCCCCACCCCCGTACCCACCCCCTCTGCTCCGAACTACTTGGGTTGTTTGTTGTTGTGTAAGGGATGAGAGCTTGCGTTATCTACCGGGAAGATGTGGACTGTGCGAAAGGCCTTCTGAGTGTGTATGTGGAGAACCGGATGTAACTGGGATATGCTGAGTGAATGATAGCGACAGGCCATTTCCAGGTTAGTGTGGGTGTGATTCCAGGTTGCAAAGCTCTGATTGGCCTTCTGCCATGTTTTGTGGCACTGGATGGGGTGTGCAAGCTAATCGGAGTCAGTTTGTGCTTCTCTGAAAAATTGCAGGAAGGGGAGCCATTGTGCATCAATGTGGGTGTGCGATTCCATTAACAGTGCTGTTAAGCTCTCCATTTCGTACATTTCTTTCGCTTTGCACAGCCAATCTGTTTTGGTGGGGAGAGAGTTGGCTTTCCATTTTATCGTAATGCAAACACGCGCTGCTAGAAGCAAGTTACTAGGCATGTGTGGGAGGAGCAGGTTCCTCAATTGGTTCGACCCAAAAGAGGACTAGGAGGGGCGATATGTCTCTGTGAATTCCCTCGATCTGAGGGATCCACCCCAAGATTTCCTTCCAGAACAACTGTATGTAGGGCCAGCCCCACCACTGGCCAGCCAATGCCCAGGTCCCGTGCCTGCTGGGCCTAGAGACCCAAGCTACTCCTCACTGATGATGCCCAACAAGGCTAAAACATGTCTGGGGATGCATGTGGTCTTGTGCAGAAGGAATGTGACCTAGCAGTTCGGGCTGAACTGCCCCTTTGTGGGTGGGACCAAGCCTGATTTGCATATGGTCTTTCCCCTTTTGTAGTGGCTTGGCAGGCGAAGAACGATGGTCTGGAAGGATGCCCAGAGCAATGCCAAAGGTTAAGATTTATACTAAAGCTTCCAGCCGTCACCTCTTTTGTTTTGCTATTGTCACCCCGAGTGGGACGGGTATGCCCAGACTTGGGTCCCGTGCCTGCTGGGCCTAGAGACCCAAGCTACTCCTCACTGATGACGCCCAACAAGGCTGAAACATGTCTGGGGATGCTTGTGGTCTCGTGCAGAAGGGATGTGTACTAGCAGTTCGGGCTGGACAACCCCTTTACAGAGAGATATGAAGGAAATTGAGGAGACAAAATTAGTCTGAGTAATTTGAGCCCGATCAAATGGTTGGCATTATTGGTTCTTTGATAAAAAAAGAAAGCTTTTTTATTTGTCTGTCAATAGACCTTTCCTGTACCAGTTCGATATCTCTTGATCCAATTGTTGAATAATTGCCTTTCTTGGGTTAGCAGAGAGAACCTTGTAACATCTAGGAGTTCCTAAATGTCTTTTGGCCATTTCCAAATAATCCGATCTTTCCATTATGACAATGTTGCCCCCTTTGTCTGCTTCCTTGAGCACTACGGGTAGGTCCGTAGCTAGATGTTGTAGAGCTTTATGTTCTTCCAAAGTCAAATTGTGTATTTGGCCTTTTTGAGGTTTTTGCTGGTAAGTTTATAAAAGTCTTCTGTTACGGCCTTGTAAAATGTGTCAATGATGTCTGGCGGTAGCTGTGGCACAAATTTGGATGTCGGTTTCTGTTCTTTATTCTGCAACATGTCTGGTTTGATATTCAATTCTTGGAGTACTTTTGGTATATCAAAGTCCTTTGATTCTCCGATTGATCTGATAAGATGTATATCTTCTATCTCTTGGATCGTTAAGTCACTTTGTTCGACCTGAATGGGAATTTGGTAATTGGTTGGTGCTATGGTTGCAAATAACCTCTTAAGTTTAAGCTTGCGCACAGATTTGAAAAGATCAATATGGATTTAATAGCCGACACGCGTGATTACTGGTATCGGACAAAAATACACAGTAAGAGACCGTCTGAAAAGTATAGTCCCTTGTTTTCAGTCTATCCTTTGAATTTAAGAAGCGCTCATCCGAAAATAGCAGAGCGCAAGTTAAGTAAGGTATGAGTGGCGTTTATTTAAACCATGCACTCTGGAAATGCTAGCAAATGGAGATTACAATTGAATTGCATATTCTCCTCGCTAGTATCCATGAACAACAGGCCATCAGATATATCACAATACAGCCAAGCGGCAAAGCAATGCATTAAACAGTGCGTGCATAAAAATAATATATCATGTTAGTACAAATACTGACAAAACATATCATTATATTTACCGCACAGTGATTGAACCCAGTTATTTGCCGAGAATCTATATAACGGTCTAATGGGGACATACATTTGAAAGTAATACAGTCTAAATCAATTTGAATAAATATATGGACTTCTAAAGTGCATTTGATCAGGCTCAAATTACTTCGACTAATTTTGTCTCCTCTATTTCCTTCATGTCTCTCTTGTTTTTTTTCTCTTTTCTTTTGTCTTCTTAACCCCATGAATCCTTCCCTTCACCAACACCAGATTTTCTGGATTTTCTGGATTTTCGTTTTAAAAAAAACGTCTAAAAAAAACATATTTACTGAATGTGAATGAACATTCCATTTTCACCACAAATTTATCATCGTTGTGTTATGGTTTAAACAATCAATGTGTAACAATACATTTTGTAATGTTGACCTTTGCACACTCTTAGAAAAATGGTTGCCCTTAGTGAAGGTCTTTCCCCTTTTGTAATGGCTTGGCAGGCGAAGAGCGATGGTCTGGGGGGTTTCCCAGAGCAATGCCAGAGGTTAAGATATATTCTAAACCTTCCAGCCATCACCTATTTTGTTTTGCTATTGTCACCCCGAGTGGGACGGGTATGCCCAGACGTGGGTCCCGTGCCTGCTGGGCCTAGAAGCCCAAGCTACTCATCACTGATGACGCCCAACAAGGCTGAAACATGTCTGGGGATGCTGGTGGTCTCGTGCAGAAGGGATGTGACCTAGCAGTTTGGGCTGGACTAACCCTTTGGGGGTGGGACCAAGCCTGATTTGCATATTGTCTTTCCCTTTTTGTAATGGCTTGGCAGGCAAGGAACGATGGTCTGGAGGGTTGCCCAGAGCAGTGCCAGCGGTTAAGATTTATTCTAAACCTTCCAGCCATCACCTCTTTTGTTTTTCCAGTATGTGCACACCTGCACTCACCCCCTCCAACAATAGGGGGTAATACCCTCATACATTTTGTCCAGATGTTGCAGGGGTAAAGTGCCACTGTGTAAGAATTCTGCAGTTGTGCATTTTGTATTGCACTGCAATGGAGGACTTCCAAACCGCTCTGTATATAGCATCCCAGCCTTTCTGGTTGTTATCCCAGCCCAACTCCTTGTCCCACTTGGCTTTTGTGTTTGGGGGTGGGAGGTGACCTCTGTCCATGAGAGCCTATACATGCTAGTTAGGAGTGCCTTGGTACCTAAAAGCGTGTTCAAAATGTTCTCGAAAGGGGTGAGGGGGCGTTGTAACTGGCCTTTCCATTTCAGGTCTGTGAGAACCCCTTTCAACTGTAAATATGGTAGGGGTTTGATGCTCAGGCCTTGCTGTGCGTTTTCGAGTTCTCCTTTGGACAGGAAGATTCCATCCTGCCACATTTGGCCGGCTTTGACCAGGCTTTGCTCGTATTGGGGCTGAAAGCTGAGAGGTTCTGAGATGGAGTGTCTTTTGGGGGGGGGGGGCAGATGCAGCTGAGGGGTGATGGCCAGGTTGTAACTCCCATCATGCTCGGGTTTTTTCTATCAATACACATAAAGGCGGGAAACCCAATTGTACTACTTAAGTAGTAGCTCTACCTTTTATCGAGAAAGTAAATCTGGTAGACTTTAAAGGTAGTTAGCTCATATCAACCGCTTACAGTCAACAATCATTAAATCAGTGCTGTGAGAAATACATGTTTAATCATTTATTGATAGGCAACTTAATAGAAAAAACACATTTAAAGCTTGAAAAAGCGGTGGGCCAATCCCATTCGCTTAACATGGTAAAAAATTAGAACACGGTCTAAAAAAAGACAATTTAGTCGTGACACATTGACTTAGAGGCAATCTAGTGATATGTGTCTAGTTGACACGTATTAGATTTGAGGACTAATGCAGGTAGCAATTGCTGTCTTGCACTTATCGTGGAACCCTATATTGAGATATATGTTTCATCAATCTAGTGATTGCTTTCCTAGATGGAGAAAACTCGACATGTTTCAGTTCTCTGATATTTTTTCGGAACCTTCTTCAGGAGTTGTGCCACTGTATCTAATAATGTTACAGTAAAATGCAACAAGAAGTGCTATAAATGCATATCTCAGGTGATAATCAACCTTGTTGGCAGTGTTAAGTATAGAACTTGAATGTTCTTTCTGCAGCTGTTGATATAAAACAGAGAAACACAAAAGGAAGAGTAAGCTATAGATGCTATATTTTCTTCTTAGATAGTTTCGTTTTATCAGACCAGGCTAGGTTGGTTAATTACCTAGTCTTGTCAAGGCGAGTGGTTCGTTAGGAGGTTGATTCCTGATTAAAGCAGGAGTTAGTCCTCTTGGTCCGCTAGTGGCTCTGTGTTGAGTCGACAGCGACTTACAAATTTAATTTGCATTGGTTAACCCTTTAAGTGCCATGGGTATTTCTCCCCAGTGCCAGGGCCTTTTTTGGTGATTTCGGTATGTGGCCATTCAATGGCTTGTAACTTTTTTGTTACATGAGATATGTCGGCCAAATTTGGCTCCTTTTTTTCCCACATGTAGGCGGTCGTAACGCCACCCAGGAATCCTAGGTTGCTGTAGGGGGGTGAGAGAAAATAAGCAAAAAGGGTGAAAATGTTGGGTTTTTTCAAAACATGCCAATAAAATGATGTACTAAGAAGCCTGTGGTTTTTTCCTTGTAAGAGTTAGGAACGAATGGTTTGCTGTGCTGAATTCCCCAATTTCCTGGCTTTCATGAACAGGTTGAGTAAAAACAAAAAAAAAATATTTTGATGTGGTTATCAACCGTTTTGTGAGAGGTAGGCGATTTTGGCCATTTTTGCCAATTGGACATGCATGGACGGAATGGAAGAAAAGGGTAGGAAAGCCGAATTGGAGGACAGAAAGGCAAGTATTTCTGAAAAGTAGACAAAATTCCAAGTTTCGGAAGGGGTGATTTGCGCAGGTCAGGCAACAACTAGGTAGGGGAAACTGCCATAGATTGGGGGAAAAGCGGGGAAATGACCGAAAAAAAGGTATGTGTTGGACATGGTTGGCTTGGTACGGCAATGGCTTCTATGAATTTTGAGAAAAGCAATGCTCCGCTACATTCCCCCGACTCTTGCAGTTAGGAGAGCACACATTTTTTGTAGTGTTTTACAAAACAAGCAATACCACAAGCCAAACACTGAGCCATGGTACACAGGAGTTTTACGCTCACGGCCTGAACAGACGCACTTAGCATGTGTAAATCGGGAAAACCAATGTGGTGAAGAACGGCAAGCATACATTTTTTGAGAGAGCACAGGCAGACCTTTTCAAGGGTAGGTGACTTGTGCAGGTTACTAAAGTGTATGGTGCCTAAAGCAGCGACTAAATGTAGGTCACATTTGGGAAATTAAAGGGTTGTGTGACAAAGGCCACCAGCAAATGGGTCAAAACGTTATGAAAACCACACAAACGCAACACATGGCCTACTGTCCGGCGTTCCCACAGGTGTCCCGATGAAAACAGTACCTCACATGTGTGGGTGCACCTACCTGGCCGCCAAGGGGAAAGCCTAAAACACAAGTAACCCCAAGTCTGGTTTCAGACCGGAATTTGAGACGCTCTGCTGACCGGCACAACATACAGATATGGACCTCGGGTGTCCAAGCCACCAAGGAAAACAGGGAATCCCATGCATTTCCGAAAAGAGGACACCCGTGGGAATCCGCAGAGGTATGATATGCCCGAATTGCCCCAGAATTTATTACCCGGACACCCCCGCAAAGTCCGAAATGTGGGAAAACAAACGCATTTTCTACACATTTCGCTCGGCTCCCCCATTGAAACACGCCCCCAACAACACATGGCCTACCGTCCCGCGTTCCCACAGGTGTCCCGATGAAAACGGTACCTCACATGTGTGGGTGCACCTACCTGGCCGCCAAGGGGAAAGCCTAAAACACAAGTAACCCCAAGTCTGTTTTCAGACCGGAATTTGAGACGCTCTGCTGACCGGCACAACATACAGATATGGGCCTCGGGTGTCCAAGCCACCAAGGAAAACGGGGAACCCCGTGCATTTCCGAAAAAAGGACACCCGTGGGAATCCGCAGAGGTATGATATGCCTGAATTGCCCCAGAATTTATTACCCAGACACCCCCGCAAAGTCTGAACTGTTGGGAAAAAACACATTTTCCGCACATTTCGCTCGGCTCACCCATTGAAACACGCCCCCAACAACACATGGCCTACCGTCCCGCGTTCCCACAGGTTTTTATTAGCCACGATCCCCGACAATGTGTGATATTTGGTGGGGAAAAAACACAATGTTCACTTTGTCTGGGGTTCTGGGTAATAAATTCTGGGCCGCTTCGCGCAAGTCAGACCTCTGCGCCCTCACCCCCCCCCCACCCCAAATGGAGGGCCCCACCTCATGCAACCCTCCCTGGGGTCAGATATCTTCTCCTAGGAAGGGGCATCTGACCCCTGGGAGGGATGCATGAGGTGGGGCCCTCCATTTGGGGTGGGGGGGAGAGGGCCCCACCTCATGCAACCCTCCCTGGCATCAGATAGGGGAGGGGGGGAGATGGTCAGCCATCTTCCCCAGGGTTCACATGCATGTGCCCCCATGCTTTGGGGGCCGGGAGAGGGCTGCTTACTTGGAGCAGCCCCCCCCAACTCACAAACGGATCCATGGTGGTCTAGTGGGTTGCTGGTCACGGATCGAGCGCTCTGCGCCGATCCGTGACCAGCAATGCCTCATATATGTGGTGTCCTTGGAAAGGGGAGAACCTCCCCTTTCCAAGGACACCACTTTTTGCCATATCCCTGCTGGTCTAGTGGGCCCCAGGGCCCCAAACTCCCTCCCCCTTCCCTCGATTTATTTTTATTTATTTTTTTCTTTTTCATCCCTGGGGGCAGTGATCATCTGCCCCAGGGGTCTCTGGCACTGTGGCCCCATGCTTTACGCACGCCGACGTGAAACTGAAGGTAATCCAATCCCCTAGCAGTGAGGGGGGACCTCCCCCTCACATAGCCTGGGGGTTGGATTACAGCTTTGCTCGATCCCTGCGTTGCACTGCTAACAAGATTGATTCCGAAAAAATATCAGAGAACTGAAACATGTCGAGTTTTCTCCATCTAGACAAGCAATCACTAGATTGATGAAACATGTATCTCAATATAGGGTTCCACGATTAGTGCAAGACAGCAATTGCTCCCTGCATTAGTCATCGAATGTAATACGTGTCAACTAGACACATGTTACTAGATTGCCTCTAAGTCAATGTGTCACGACTAAATTGTCTTTTTTTAGACAGTGTTCTAATTTTTTACCATGTTAAGCGAATGGGATTAGCCCACCGCTATTTTTAAGCTTTAAATGTGTTTTTTCTATTAAATTACCTATTAATAAATGATTATCTATTTCTCACAGGGTTTTTTCTATTCCATATGGCCCACAGTGTTGTTAAAACCGGGTGTTCCCGTGCTCTACGCAGGATCGCGTTGGGGGGGGGGTGGGGCCCACAACCATTTACCCATGGTAACTGGAGCGAAAAGGCCATTTTCCAGGTTGACCCATTGCTTACTTTTGGACTCCCGGATGTGGTTTACAAGAATGCGCAGCTGTGTTGCTTCGTAGTAAACGTGAATGTCTGGGTAAGCTAAGCCCCCCTTCTCTTTTGGGAGGATTAGTGTGTTGTAAGAGATTTGTGGTTTCTTACCTTCCCACAGAAATGCCAACAGGGTTTTTTTGCTGTGGTTACGTATGCGTCCGGGAGAGTGAATGGGAGGGATCGGAACAGGAAAAGGAGCTGTGGCAGGATGTTCATTTTTATTGCAGTTAGCCTGCCCGCCCATGAAAGATTCAGCTTGCTCCAGTTGTCCAAGTCTCCCCGAATCATGGCCCAGTGCGGCTTATAGTTAGTCTGATAGAAGTCCCGCAAGTTTTTTGTTATCGTGATCCCCAGGTAGCATATGCTAGACTGTGTGACTTTAAGGCCCCGTCTTGTGGGGTCGCATCTGGCTGCATTTCACTTCATTTAAGAGGGAGGACTACTGTTTTGCTTTGATTTATCTGGAACCCAGAGTGCAACCCGTATTCCTCTATCACACGCAGGAGCGCTGGAATTGATTGTGAGGTGTGTGTGACATATGCTAGCACGTCGTCCGCGAACAAAGCGAGCTTGTACTTTCTACTGTATCTAACAAACCCTTTGACCCTGACATTGTTTCTAATATTTTGGGTGAGGTGGTTCCATGACCAAAATGTAGATGTGGAGAGAGGGGGTACCCCCGTCTGGTCCCTCTGGTTAGTGTAAACTGTTGTGATGCGACCCCATTCACTACGACTCTGGCGTGGGTGCTTCTATATAGAGCTTGCGCCCCCCCCCCTTACCCATTCGGTGCCCAGGCCTGCTTTGTGCAAAATGTGTGACATGAAGCCCCACTCGGCCCGGTCGAAGACCTTTTCGGCATTGACCTAGATCAGCGTGGGTTCCAGTTCTGGTGCCTCAACGGAGGCCATTAGGTCTAGTGTCTTGCGGACATTGTCCGCTCCTTGCCTTTCCGTGACATACCCTTCTTGGTCATTGTGGATCAGCTGAGGGAGGGCTCTGCTTAATCTTTTAGCCAGGATGCTCGTGTATATTTTGGCATTGACATTTAACAGGGATATTGGTCTGTAAGAACCGCATTCTAACCTGTCTTTCCCCTCTTTGGGTATGACGATAATCCTTGCTTCTGTGAAAGTGGGTGGGGCTTGTCCGGTGTCCATAATATCGTTGAAGAGGAGGGCTGGGAATGGGGTTCACGCCCCCTTAAACCTTTTGTAATAGGCTGGGGTAAACCTGTCTGAGCCTGGTGCTGAGCCTGCTTTTAGGTGTGAAATTGCGTGTTCTACCTCTTCCGTGGAGATAGGACTATTCAGTCGGTTTTGGTCTGTGGCTGACAACATTGGGAACGTGACTCTGGCCATGAACTCAGCAGTGCTATCTGGAGAGGGGCAGGGGGAGTTAGTGTCTGATGTGTAGAACTGTTCATAGTATTGAGAAAAACGGGCTGTGATTTCCGTTGGGTTCACCAAGACCGTTTTCAAAGCAGTTGACTTTTAGGACTGCCCTTTCCACTCTTTCGTTTTCTAAGTCTGGCCGCAAGTAGTGTGTGTGCTTTGTCCCCTTTCTCGAAATATTTTTGTTCCACGTATCGTAGGTGGGTTAGTGCCTTCTCTTCCCATATTTCTTTCAGTTCCTGTCTGAGGCCTCTGATCTCTGCCCTGGTTTCCGACGTGTCTCCCTCCTTCCCCGCGAGGGCTTGTTCTCTGCTTTCTATTGCTTTCTTAACACTGGTTTCTCTGAGGAGTTATAATCTTTTGACCAAGGATCCCTGGGCTATTATCCGGCCCCTTATTGTGGCTTTCGCCGCTTCCCATACCGTAGCGAGGGGGGTCTCCCCTGTGTCGTTTCTTTTGAAGAAGTCGTGTATTTCCTCGTCTAGTGACTCCCTAAAGGGTCTGTCTTTGAACAGAATGTCGTTGCATGTCCACCGTTTGTCCACCTGGGCCCAGATCGAGGTCAATTGTGACCATTTGATGGTCCGACCACCCCACCACTTCTATTGCTGCTTTTACAATTAAGTGTTCAAAATGCCCTTCTAGGAAGAGATAATCTATGCGGGAATAGGTTTGGTGTGGTGGAGAGTAGTATGTGTAAGTTTTGCTTAGCGGGTGTTTGGCTCTCCACGCGTCAATTAATTGATGTTGGGAAATGAGGTGTTGGAAGGCTTTTCTGTCTGGGGGGAGGGCGCCCTCTCTGTAAGACTTCCAGTCTAAGGCTGGGACCATAATCAGGTTGAAGTCCCACCCCACAGATAAGGGAACCCAATCTTTCTTAGTCTAGCTTTGCAAAGAGGTCCCTACAAAAAGATAATTGCTGGGTGTTCGGGGCGTATATTGCGCAGAGTGTCACAGTTTTGGATCTAATGGTGCCTTGTACGATTAGGAATCTCCTCTCTGGATCTCTGCGTGTATGTGATGTTTGAAGCCCCAGGGAGGAGCGATATAGGATGCCTACTCCTCCTTTGTTCTCCGGTCCTGATGCCCACATGGTTCCTCAGAGGTTTTTCCCTTTCACGTTGAATTCCCCATTGTGCCTAAATTTGGTTTCCTGGACAAAGAATGTCTAGGTTGACCTGCCTAAACGTGCGGTCCAGCATGGATCTTTTCTGTGGCGAGTTGAGGCCCTCAAAATTGGGGGACCCTATTCGAATGTTGTCACCCGTCATTTCCTGTATGTGGAGCGAACGCCGCCTGAGGCCTGGTGTGTTGTTTTGTCATTCGCTCTCAGATTTTCTTCTTTCATATATGACAAGCGCGTGTGGAGATGCATCTTCCCTGTTGGTAGTAGAGAGCTCTGCTTACACTGTGGAAGTAAGCTCAAGGGAATGATCTCTCTGGGTTGTGGTCCCTCATCATCTCCCCCGGTACCCTGAAAGGACCCCTGTGTTCCCTCCCCCTACCCGCTTAGTTGTAAAGGAAGAAGGAGTAACAATGAGTAAAAAGGAAGAAAGTAAAGGCAATCTCCCAGTAACGATGGAGACGCCCTAGGCGTGAACATAGGGCCACACAACGGGTGCCGCCCTGGAAACCCTCTAAACAACTGTTGCTATCTTCAACCATTGAGTTAAGCGAAAGCTTGCTGTTAACCTTTAGAAGTGCCCAGCCCGGCTGCTTTTTTGGCAGTGAAGCCAAGAGGGCGGAGGTCACAAAGAGTAGGAAGGCGCCAAGGTGTGGTATGAGGTTCCAGTAGGGGTTTATCTCGCTTGGATGGTGTCACAGAGTCATTTTGAGCCTCAGATTCATAGTGCGACATGCCTATCCCCTTCTCAGCTTGCTTTGAATGCAATTATTTTCCTCCCATCTGGCCCTGTCATGGGGTGGTCAGTTTTTTTTAACTTTCTTCTGCCTTTTGGATCGGCTTCTCTGCAGCCAGGGGCCTCTGGGCATTTGTGACGGCTCTGATGAGGGGGGGCATTTTTTCATCGTCGGCCGTGTCTCCCCATTTTTGCAGGCTTCCAAGTACACCGTTGGCTTCCTCTCCTGAGGTTACTCTATATGCTTGGTCTGCATAGGTAAATACAAGGGCAAACGGGTGGTTCCATCTGTATCTTGTGCCCTTGTCTCGCAACCATAGGGTGAGGGGGCGACAAGCTCTCCTTTGGGCTAAAGTGGTGGCTGACAAGTCCTGATAGATTTGAACTTTTGAGTCCTCAAAGTCTATTGAGTCTTTCTCCCTTGCTCGCCGGAGGATTTCTACCTTGTGCTTATAATGATGACACCTCGCCAGGACTGATCTTGGGCCTCCCGGGGGGCCTCCAGCCCGAAGAACTCTTTCGAATTCGAGTTGTGGGGATATTGGCGAAGGCAGTATAGTGGCTTTGAGCTCCTTTATCCTTCTCTGCAGGGTCGCCAGCGCTTCGTTGGGGTCTCTTTTAGACCTTGGATCCTTATGTTCGAGGGGATTGGGTCCTCCGACGTATTCCATATCTATGACAGGTAATCACCACAGCTGTGCTGCTTCGGAAACATTTCCGGCGTCTGCGTCCTGCGTCGATGACGTCGATACGCCGACGTCGAGGACCTCCTCCGACGTCCGACGTCATCCGATGTGATAAGTAGGACGCACGACGCCTGTAGCCTCAGTTCCGTTTTTTCCGCGAACGTGTTGCTTCGTGTTTCTCGGTTCTAAGCCTTGACTCTTTGGAGTTCTGTTCTTTCTGGTTCTTCGAACCTGTTCGTTTGTGAATTTCGGCGATGTCTTCCACTTCGTCTTCAAACCCGCGTCCGGGCTTTAAGAAGTGCGGGGAGTGTGGGTCCAAGATGTCGGTGACTGACTCGCACGACGCCTGCCTCTGGTGCCTCGGGGAGGCCCACGACACGGATGACTGTGTTGACTGCCTGTCGCTCACGTCCAAAGCCTTACGCGAACGTAAGAAGAAGTTGTCGGTAGGTCGGGTGTCCAAGCCCCGGAAGTCGAAGTCGGCGGGGCTTTCGACGGATGATTCGAGGGGTGACTCTCCGCGTCATCGTCGGAAGTCTCGTCGGTCTTCTTCTAGGAGTGGGTCTCGCCACTCCTCGGCCTCTTCGAGGCGTTCTCGGAAGCGCCGTCACCGGTCGCCTTCCAGGTCCTCTTCCGAAGATTCTGCACGGCACGTCGGTTACCCCACCAGCCGTGCGACGCCGGAAGAATGGGCTTCCTTCGGGAAGAAAATGTTGGCGATTCTTGAGTCGCAGGGTACTCAGCCGTCCGCGCCCCCGAGTGGGGTCGGCCGTGTGAGGTCGAGAGACGCCGCTCGCAGGAGTGGTCGGCACGAGTCACGGGAGCGGTCCCGTTCGGACAAGGAGGCTCGTTCTCGCCGTACCCGTTCCAGGTCCCGGTCCTCGACGCGTTCGAGACCGTGTGCTCCTGTGAAGTCTTCGAGGAAGACATCGACGTCTGAGGCGTCGAGGGCGTCGACAGGCTTTCGCGAGGCTCCGGCTTCGAGGGCCTCGTCGAAGCCGTCGACGATCAGGTCGTCGAGGGACACGCTCGGAGCTCCGGCTTCGAGGGCTGTGTCGACGCCGCCGATACTGGAGGCGCTGCATTTGACGTCGACGCCGATTTCCTCGACGTCGACGCCGATCCTCTCGGCGCCGTTGCCGGTTTTCTCGGCGCCATCGACGCCTTTCGTGTCGGAGGTGCCCCGTGTCACGGGTGTACCCCCTAGGAAGGCTCTGGTTAAGAGCAAGCACTCTCGGGTGCCTTTTCGCCACCTGGAATTTATTTCGGAGGCGGATGAGGATTCTGATGGCCTGGTTCCTAGTCTGGTGCCTGATGAAATTGTCTCGGGCCATAGTCAGTTTGACGATTTGAGGCAGTCACTGCATGATGCCAGTGGACTGGACACCTCCCCGGAGGTGGACTTTTGTAGGCCTGAGCCTGGCTCCCATGCAGATTCCTCGTACCGGCGCCTTATGGCTAGAGTGTCTGAGTATTTGGGATGGTCTGCTCCCCCGGGGGAGTTTGTGCAGGATGATCTGACGGACATCCTTGATGTTGGTCCCCCAACTGACCCGGTACTGCCGTTCCATATGGCTTTACAGAGAAGGGTGGCGGCGGCTTGGACTGCTCCGGAGAGTCTCCCGGCGGTGGGCAGGTCCTTGTCGCGTAAATACCGTCCAGCCAGTAGCGACCCCTGCTACTTGACCAGGCACCCCACTCCGGAGAGTTTGGTGGTGCAGGCGGCCACGGCCCCGGCAAAGCAGGCGTCGTACCCTACCATCCCTCCTGATTGGGACGACAAACGTTTTGATGGCTGGGCGAAGAAAGTGTTTTCTTCTGGTGGTATGGCGCTTCAGGCGGCCAACTCCGTTTGTGCCTTGTCACGTTTCACGCACACTCTGTGGAACTGTGTTGCGTTAGCGGCTGAACATATTCCCGAAGGGGTTGAACGGGAGGGTTTCCTTGCTATGGTCCAGGATGGTAAGGATGCCATGTGTGAGTCCGTTCAGTCGGGTCTGGACTTGGCTGAATGCGTCAGTAGGTCCATGGCGGCGAGCACCGTGATACGCAGGTTTGCGTGGTTGCGGAAGTCGGGGTTTGCTCCTGATGTGCAGTCCCGGCTCCTCAACATGCCCTTTGATGGTGAACACCTTTTTGGCAGCAAGGCTGACGAGAGCCTTGAGAGGTTGCAGACCTCAAAAGCTGCAGCGAAGTCGTTGGGCGCTGCAGTTCGCCAACCTCCGCCTTTTCGTCCTAGGGGACAGCAGTGGAGGGGTGGTTCCTTTCGCTATTACTCATCCTTCAGTAGAGCGAGAGGAGCTGGCAGTCAAAGAGGCCAACGCAGGGGTACCAGAGGTGGACGACAGGGTACCCGTGGTGCCAAGGCCGCTCGGGCAGTTGCCTCTTTGCCCTCGGGTAACGCCGCAGCCGCTCCTACTCAGTCATGAGGCCATGTCCCATGGTTCGCCGGGTGGGGGAAGGCTGGCGCAGCATCTTGTAGAGTGGCAAGCCATTACTTCAGATGTGTGGGTTCTGGAGATCATAGCCCACGGCTACTGTCTTCCCTTTCGGCACAGGCCTCGCGACAATCCACCGGGGAACCTCTCTTTGAAGTGTCCGGATCCGCTCCTTGCGCAGGAAATTCAAGCCCTGCTGGAGAAAGGCGCTATAGAACTGGTGCCTGTAGCGGAGAGGAACAAGGGATGGTATTCCCCTTATTTTTTGATTTCCAAGAAAGACGGGGGATTGAGACCCATCATGGACTTGCGCGGTTTGAACAAACTCCTCAGGAAGGACAAGTTCAAGATGGTTACTCTCTCTCAAGTCCTCCAGGCCCTTCAGCTTCAGGACTGGTTGGTGTCACTCGACCTCAAGGATGCTTACTTCCATGTGCCGATCCATCCCAAGCACAAGAAGTACCTGAGGTTCGCGGTTGGCGACTCGCACTTTCAGTTTCGGGTCCTGCCGTTCGGATTGACCTCCGCCCCGAGGGTTTTCACCAAGCTCATGGTGGTGGTGGCAGCGCATCTCAGGCAAGGGGGGATTCACGTCTACCCCTACCTGGACGATTGGTTGATCAGGGGGAGCTCTCCCGAGCAAGTCCTGGATCATCTGTCCGTCACCTGCCACTCCCTCCACAGGCTGGGCTTCTCCCTCAATTTCAAGAAGTCCCATTTGACGCCAACGCAGAGGCTCCAGTACATCGAAGCAGTGCTCGACACTTCCCTGGGGCAGTGTTTTCCTCCCCAGGTGAGGGCTCTTCACATTCAGCAGATGGTGCACAAGTTTCAGCATGCCCAGACGCTCCCGGCGTTCGAGTTCTTGAGGTTGCTCGGCCTCATGGCATCCTGCATTCTTCTGGTGCCAGAGGCTCGCCTGCGCATGAGATCTTTGCAGTGGGCACTCAAGATGCAATGGTCGCAGTCCTCCGGCAGGATGTCGGACCCGATTCAGGTGCCGCCCTCGGTCGCCCAGGACCTTCTGTGGTGGGCCGTCGAAGGCAACTTGATGAAGGGGGCTCCATTTTGGCTTCCCTGGCCGGAGGTGACGATCGTGACGGATGCATCCCTCACGGGATGGGGAGCTCATGCCAACGAGCTGACAGTCAGCGGTCGTTGGTCTCCGTCGGAGTCCAGACTCCATATCAATCTGTTGGAGCTGAGGGCCGTCAGGCTAGCCCTGAAGGCTTTTCTGCCGACTGTGCGAGGAAGGAATGTCCTGATCCTGACGGACAACACGGTGGCCATGCACTACCTCAACAAAAAGGGGGGGGCAGGGTCACTTCCTCTGTGCAGGGAGGCGATGCAGCTCGAGTTCTGGGCCATCCAGCAGGAAGTTTCGGTCTCGGCAGTTCATCTGGCCGGAGTCGAAAACGTGACGGCGGACGCTCTGAGCAGGCAGAGCGCGATCTCTCACGAGTGGGAGTTGGCTCAGGAGATTCTCCTGGAGATCTTCGCCCTTTGGGGGACCCCTCAAGTGGATCTCTTCGCCTCCAGTGTCAACCGGAAGTGCGGGAGGTTCTGCTCGCGGGAATTTCCTCCAAGAGGAGCCTTAGGAGACGCGTTCGTGGTGGATTGGTCGTTCCCGCTGCTGTACGCGTTTCCTCCAGTCCCCGTCATCCCGCAAGTGCTGCGGAGGTTGCGGAAGTTCGGTTCCCGGATGATCCTCATTGCTCCGGCGTGGGCTCGGAGGACGTGGTACCCGGACCTTCTCGACTTGTCCATCTGCCCTCCACGTCGTCTTCCCTACCGCGTCGATCTGCTCTCACGGGAGGGGGGTCTGGTTCTCCATCCAGAGGTCAGATCCCTCAACCTTCACGCTTGGCTTCTGAAAGGTTGAGGTATAGGGATTGGGACCTCCCTGAAGACGTGATGGAGGTGTTGCTTTCGGCCCGAAGGCCAGCAACTAAGTCTCTGTACCGTTGCCGTTGGCGTAAGTTCTGCGACTGGTGCAGAGTTCGAAATGTGGATCCTTTTGCATGTGACATCCCCATGGTTCTGTCCTTTTTGCTTTCTTTGGCCCACAGGGGCTTGCAAGTGGGTACCATTAAAGGTTACCTGGCAGCGCTGTCCATCTTTAAGCGCTCGTCTGATGAGTGTTCTTACTTTAAGATCCCTTTAATTTCACAGTTTCTGAAAGGGCTCACTAATGTGTTCCCTCCGTCACCTTTCCTGGTGCCCGGTTGGGATTTAAACCTTGTTCTTAGGTTTCTTATGGGTGCTCAGTTTGAGCCTTTACATTCTTGCCCTTTGAGGCTGTTAACTCTGAAAACTGTGTTTTTAGTTGCGGTTACTTCCGCTCGCAGAGTGAGTGAGTTACAGGCACTTTCAGTTAAGCCACCCTTCACTGTTTTCCACAAGGACAGGGTTGTCCTTCGTGTTCGTCCTTCTTTTCTTCCGAAGGTAGTGACGGAATTTCATTTAGCCCAGAAGGTTGTTCTTCCGGCATTCTATCCTCCTCCGCGTCCTGGTAAGGAAGAGGAGAGGCTCCATAGGCTTGATCCTAGGAGAGCTTTAAGCTTTTATGTTTCACGCATGTCCCGGGTCAGAGTGGACGATCAACTCTTTATTGGTTACGCTGGTAAGCGTTTGGGGCAAGCTGTGTCGAAACAGACTTTGTCCCGCTGGATTATTTTGGCCATCTCGGAGTGTTACCGCTTGGCGGGTAAGGACCCACCGGCTGGCTTGCGGGCCCATTCTACCAGGGGCATGGCTGCATCTACTGCCCTGCAGAGGGGTGTTCCTATTCGCAACATCTGTGATGCAGCCACCTGGGCTTCAGTACATACATTTGTACGGCATTATTCCCTCGATTCCATCAGAGGGCAGGATCTGGCCTTTGGCAAGGCGGTCCTTTGCTCTGCTATTTGATTGGCTATTCTAAATTTGTTTATAAATTCTTTCCCTCCTCCTTGCTCTGGTACTGCTTTGGGAGTCTGTCATAGATATGGAATACGTCGGAGGACCCAATCCCCTCGAAGAACAAGTTACTTTCTTACCTGGTAACGTTCTTTCGATGGGATGGTCCGACGACGTATTCCATATCGCTCCCGCCCTGCCTTCCCCGCTGCAGAATTTCTTTTGCGATTGCAGCTTACGTTCTGCAAGGCTTTGTGTCTGACTGGCAGTTGACTTATGTCACACGTTCTGGGGGAAAAAACTACAACTGAGGCTACAGGCGTCGTGCGTCCTACTTATCACATCGGATGACGTCGGACGTCGGAGGAGGTCCTCGACGTCGGCGTATCGACGTCATCGACGCAGGACGCAGACGCCGGAAAAGTTTCCGAAGCAGCACAGCTGTGGTGATTACCTGTCATAGATATGGAATACGTCGTCGGACCATCCCATCGAAAGAACGTTACCAGGTAAGAAAGTAACTTGTTCTTTGCCCTTCTCTTTCTATTTTCCAAGTCGTCGACTTTGGCTTCTAGGTCCTGGTTCTTCTGCTCAAGCTCCTGGAATCTGCCCTCTGTTTTCATCTCGAGTATGTCAGCTGACTGTTGGTAGGTCTCGAGCGCCTCTACTTTATCCTCTATCCTGTGGACCTTTTCTTGGAGCACACTGACTGTCATGGTCATGCTAGTCCTGAATGCCTGGATTTCGATGAATAAGAGGTGGATGTCCACCTTCGTTGATGTTTCTTGGTCTCCTCTGGGGATTAGGGGCCCCTCCTGGGATAGGGGTGCTGCCATGGTTGTGCTCCCCCTTCGGAATTCCTGTAACTTCTGCGCTGTTGAGGGGGCTATGTCGTTCTGCATGTGCAGTACTCTGCTGTTGCAACCCTGAGGGGAGTGCTCCCCAACTACTGTGGGTTTATGGCGTGTGGCTGCAAGTTCACCCTTTGTTAGACCCTCGATGGTGCCTCCAGCTGTGCATTGATGATGTTCCTTCCAGCCCAGGGCAACTCGGTGGGGTGGTTGCTGGCTGTGTAGGTTCAGTTTTGGTGCACCGCAGGGGCGGGTGCGTGCTACTGGCACTGGGCTCTGGGATATATTTTCTGTACTTTAGTGTTCCTTGTGAGGGGGATGGGGGAAGCGGACTGCACAGCGCCAGGGCTTTTAGTGAAGCTAGAGTCCCTGTGTCTTATGCAACCCTCACAATGAGGCGCTGGTCGCTGTCTCCAAGTGTCGGTGTGTACCACCTTGGACTTCCCCCCCTAGTGACTCCTTTACCTAGGCGAATGGCGTATGCCTCGATGCTTTGCAGGGTGCTTTTCAGCACGATTGCTGTGTGCCCTGTGCAGCGGAGGGTGGGACCTCTTTTGTGTTCTTGCCAGTGCGCTGCTGGGGACTATTGACAAGTGCAGGTTGTTGGCAGCTAACTAATCCGCTTTTGAACAGTTGGAGAGCAACATCACAGCCAGGCCGCTTTAAGGTTCAGCGGGCGGCTTACTGCTCATTCACTTTCTGTTCCTCGGGCTCTTGCTGGTGTCCCCATTGGTCTCCTCCGGGGATTAGGTAGCGCTGCTTTTCCAACGTTATCACCGCTCTTTTAGGGGCAGAGTCGGGGATGGCAATTACACCGATCCTGCCGTGTGCGCTCTCTCTGTCCTGGTGCCGGGCTCCAGGAGGTGCAGCTTGCGTCTGTTGTGGATGTTCCGTTCCGGGGTCCCCGTTTGCCAAGCGCGCTTCAGAGGGTGCGGCGACTCTGGGCTTGGCGAGATACTTTTTTTTCTCACAGCCTGACTCTCCTCTCACGAGCCACAGTGTCTGGTCTTGCCGGTAGCGGGCTGCATGGTGGGTTTCTGTGGCTCCGCTTCTGCTCGGCTTTTCCTTCAAGCCGCTCAGCGTCCTCGGGTGTTTCGCTTGTGTCACTGCACTGTTAAGCGGGATGGCCTTGCCGCAAAGGTCCGGGCGCCAGGTTCTATGGGATCCCTGGTCTGATTTCTCTCAGGCCAGGACTGGTGGCTCCTGGCCCCCTTAGCTTCTCTGGTGGCGAGTGTCAGTTGCTTATGGGCTGGGTAAACTGTTAGATTCCGCCATGAGCTGAGTGTTAACTGGGAGACATACAATCAGGCATCCATACTGCCTGCGCCCCGTGGTGGTCTCCTACAGTTCTTTTAAACTTCTTTCAATTTGCCACTTTGCAACTTTCATTCACCACTGCCCGGTTCTTATCGGCTCTCCCCTCAACTCACCGGCTGTGATGAAGCGCTTGGCTTTCCTCTTTACTGGAGTCAAGGCCGGTACCACAGAAGCAGGAGTCTCCCTCGCTCCGGCTTATCGGCGTCCATGCGCTCCGTGTACCATTGACATGTGTTGCAGCACACTTGAGCTATTGTCCTCGGTCTTACATTTCTTTCAGCAGAGGGTTCGTAGGGGTTTGTCGAAAATGGCAAGGTTTTCTCTCCTAGTCAGCCTCTCGATATTTGCCGCCTTTCTCCTCCTCTTGAACTGCCATGTCTGGATAGCTGTCTCGTCGTACAGTCTGCCCTGCTCGTACCGTGCTCTCTTGCTCCACTTTTATCCTTGTGGGGAAAAGAAAGGGCGTCGTGTGTGTGATTCTGATCAATTGCCTGACTTTGCCTGACCCTTGTTTTGGGACTTGTCAGTCAGGTAAACGAGAAGGGGAGGGGTAGAGTTTCTGAAAGTTCTGCGTGTTATGAAGGGAAAGAGGGGTTACAAGGAATGACAAACCTCATATTGGTGGTCTCGGAAGGGTAGATTTTGTAGGGTTTGTGAAATGATGAGGAGGGGTTGCAGAGCAAACGGGAATAACCTGGACAGTGAAAGAAACAAAGGTGATTGTGGGAACAGTAGTTGTTTGTCATAATAGATTGGGTTTCCGGGAAAGATTAACCAGAGGGACTGGACAGAAAATGACCGTGGTTAGAGTTCTTTCTTCTACAGCTACGCTGACTCTGTCTGTTAGTCCCACACAAGAGCTTTGTGATTCTCTGGCTTTCTTTTTTTGTTGAAAGAATCGAAAAAATATGTGCCAATATCAAGTTGACAATGTCTACCCCTCCTTCAGAGGTGCTGACTCAAGCCTCTATGACCCTGATATTTCTGGTCGACTGGCCCTCCTTTTCTGTTTTATTTGAGACTGATGTGCTTGCTGCCATCCAGCGCATCAAGTCAGGGTCACCGTCTGATGTCATTCCTCTAACGGTGATGAAAGACATCCCTGTTGAGATGCTGTCAGAGATCACAACGGCAGTAAATGTGTCCTGTCAGCAGTGTTGCATTCCTACTGAGCTTAAGGCTGTGACTGCGATTCCTCTCCTTAAGAAGCCGGTGCTTCATCCCCTGCTACCATCTAACTATTGCTGAATTCTCTTACCATTCCTCATGAAACTCTTGGAATCACTGGTGTCTCCTCTTCTTTCTTCTTTCATGGAGTCCACCGGGCTCTTCAACCCCACCCAGGCTGGGTTCAGACCTGGCCGGGGGACGGAGAGCCTGCTGGTGTCAGTTCAGGACGACATGGCCAGGCTGGTTGATGCTGGTGGGATTGGTGCTCTGATTATTTTAGACCTTTCTGCGGCCTTTGATACCGTTGACCACCCCAACTTGCTTGCTCGCCCGCCTGGCCGAGGTGGGAATATCTGGCCAGGTTCTTGACTGGTTCACCTCGTTCCTGGCCGACAGAACCCAGATTCTTTCACTCCCTCCCGTCCTCTCTGCTCTCTTCCAACTCACTTGTGGTGTCCCTCAGGAATCCGCCTCGTCTCCTATCCTCTTTAATATCTACATCTGGCTTCTTGTGTGCCTCATCTGCTCCTTCGGCATCCGGTGCTATTCGTATGCTGACGACACTCAGATCCTGATCTGGTTGGATCACGATCAGACTGAAATATCGTCGTCCTGAATCAGTGCCTGACTACTGTGGGGGCATGGATGAGCCACAATTGGCTGAAGTTGAATGGAGACAAGACGGAGGTGCTGGTGGTTGGTTCTCCACCTGATCCTTCACTTTGGGTGTCTTCCTTTTGACCTTTTTCTCTGTCCCCTCGTCCAGTTCCATCTGCCAAGGTCAAGAACCTTGGTGTAGTTATTTCATCTTCTCTCTATGGGGGCTCAAGTGTCAGCAGTCTGCCAGGCGGGAGGGTGCTCACCCCTCATTCCAGTTCACCTTTGCCCTCCTGTGGTCACAGCCTTGGTGCTCCGTCGTTTAGATTACTGAAACTCGCTTTATTTGGCTCAGCCTTAAGTGCTAATTCAGAGATTGCAGCGTCTTCAGAATATGGCGGTCAGAGTAGCAACAGGCTCCCCTTATGGGGCTCACATTTCACCTGTGCTGCTGTCTCTACACTGGCTGCCGGTGTCCCAGTGCATTATCTTTAAGTCCCTCTGTCTGGTACACCGGGCGTTGCATGATCAGGGGGCCGAATGTCTTAGTTCCAAGTTCATATGCTACCTCCCGACATTACACCTACACTCAGTTTCTGCTGTTCTTCTAGTTGTCCCTCCTTTTTGCCGCGCCCGGATTGGAGGTAGTGCTTTCTCAGTCGCTGCCCCTCGACTGTGGAATGATCTTCCCCAGGTCTTGAAACAATCTTTTAGTCATCTGGCTTTCAGGAAATTGTTGAAAACCTGCCTATTTCAATACACTTTTGCCACTGCTCCTTTCTCCATCTCTCTCTTTCATAGCGCCATGATACCTTGGTGAACGTGCGCTCAATAAATTACATTAACATAACAGTATTCGGGTATGGCGTAGGGAAATAGTGAGTCTGAGAAGGATAATCTTTGGGTGCAGGCAGGTTGGAGATCTTGGGGGATTAGCTCTGGACGTAGGGTTCTTTTGATCTGGGTAGGAGGGATTTAATGGGAGGAGGCGAGGTAGAGGTGTTGTACCCTACAAAAGCCTCACAGATTTCATCGTCCTCTCCTTTTCCCTCGGAACAATACTGCGTCTGCCTTGGGTTATTAACCAGAATACAACCTCGGGTTCCCCCACCCTGGTGAACCTTTCTCGCTCTTTCACCCCTATGTTTGGGATCCGGGTGGATCAGCCTTCATTGGCCACCTGAATAAGGGTTTCTCGAGGTTCGTTATGTGAAATACCTTGAGGTATGTCACAGTCGTCTGTCAATGATGTGACATTGGCATTGGACTGGTCAGCTATGGTGTGGCACTAACCCATGTGGGGTACATGATATCCCTACATGGGTTGTATGTTGATTTTGCGTTGTGTTGCCTAGCATGGCTGGATAACCTGATTCATCACGTGTAAAATCTGTGTCCTGGTGTGGGTCCGTCATGGTGCCTGGTCTATTCTGGGTGTCGTTGTTGCATCATGGTACTTGTGGTTCATTCACTTCACTACTACTGATGTGCCCCATTTGCATGCAAGTGCTTTTACCAGTCATGTCTGATTGCTACTTACCGACGAGCCAGGTGTGCTGTCCTCTGTGGCTCTCCATGTACGCAGGCAGGGTGCTGTTGCGCAGAATAATTGCATCATGTGTCGCACCAGGATATCGGGCACAACAGTGACTTTTGGTGAGATCAGCATCAAAGGTCATCTGCACATTCATGGAGTGATATTGTTTCCGGTTGCAGTATGCCTGTTCAGTTGCCTGGGGTGGTACCAACGCCACAAGGGTGCAGTCCAATGCCACTATTGTGTTGGGCAAATGTGCAATGCTGTAGAACCTTGACTTTGCTGCATGCACCTGTGCCTGGGTGATGGGCATGGAGATTTGCTTGTGTACGTGCATCATTAGGGCATCCAAGACTTGTCCCAGCACCTAGAAAATGTGTGCTGAGACATGCCATGCAGTGCCCCTACTGTGTGCTGGAAGGCACCTGTTCCGCAGAAATGTAAGACGGATACAAGCTTCAGCAGGGGGGTGATTGCTGTTCTGATGGAAATGGCACTCTGCAGTTGTGCATGTGTCAGGGTGAGCAGGCCTGCGATGGTTGAATGGTCCAGTCTGTATGAGGTGACTAGTTGCCTGTCTGTCGGTGTCCATGGGGATGTTCAGACACGTGGGATTGGTGCCCTCCGCTGCATGTGTCTCCTATGCCTTGGTAGCAACTGTCTCGTTCCCTGCTGTGGTCCGGCATGCTGCTGTAACTCATTGTAGAGTAGCAGGTTGTGGAACCCATAATCTACATCTGCTGGTGGCTGCATGTTGCTTGGATGCGTGTTGGGGCTGGGGATGGGCCTTTTATACTCAACCTGAGTGGAGCTGGTGCACCTGGGCCTTGATTTGTGACACCTGTTTGCATTTACCTCCACCTTTTTGGTGGTGGTAATTGTGATGTGTTTTTCGTGGAATTACCTCTGATTTTTTGAGGTAATTCTGCAGTTTTTGAACTTGTAATATGACAGTAATGGGTTTTCGTTTTTGGAGGTATTTGTATTTTATTTATTTGTGTAGCGCACCAGGCCCGAGGGCAACCGGGCGCATTGTTTAGTTACAGTCAGCTTACATTGAAAGTATTTACATTAAATATACAAAATATACATGTGACATAATCGAAGGAATGCAGGTTACACAGTCTGAGCAAAATGCAAAGGCAAGATATAATGCAAAAGGTCTGAGATGCCAGGAATAGTGTTACAGTCAAGGTCATACAAAGTCGTGGGTGGAAAGCCAAGCTTTGTCATTACCCTTGAAGGCAGGGAAAGAAGGTTCAGCTCGGAGTGGGTTGGGTAATGTGTTCCACAACTTGGCTGCGAGGACAGGGAAGCTGTGACCTCCCGATTTTGGGAGGTTGATGCGTGGGATGACAAGGCAGTTAGAATGTGCACTTCTGAGAGGTCTTGCAGCTGAGTGAGATGTGAACCTGTTGGACAGGTAGCTGGGGGCTAGGTTAGCAATACTTTTGTGTTTGAGTGCCAAAGCTTTAACAGAGACTCTTTGGGTAACTGAAAGCCAGCGAAGGCTCCGTCTGTATTCGGAGATGTGTGAGGTTTTAGGAATGTTAAGGGCCTCTCTAATAGCATTATTTTGGATAATTTGAAGTTTTCTGATATTACATTGGTTGGTACCCAGATAAAGGGCATTGCAGTAATCAATTTTGGAGAGGACGAGAGTCCTGGCTAGAGTTGTACAGTTGGCAGGAGACAAAAATGGGCGGCAAGCTGTGATGAGCTTGCATGTGTAAGATGCGGCTGAAGAGACTGCATTAGTTTGTCTCGATAAGGAGAGGGTGGAATCAAGGTAAATACCTAATGTCTTGGTGTCCTTGGCCACTTTGATTGAATTACCATCGATGGTGAAGGACTTGAATGAAGAGTCAAGTTTACTGAGTTTTTGGGGTGAACCTAAGATGAGGAGCTCAGTCTTCTCGTCATTTAAGCACAATTCATGCTGCGCCATCCAGGCCAGGATGACTTGATAAATAGCATTGATAGCTAGGGAGTCAATTTTGTGGTCACCTGTAATAGGAATAAGTATTTGGTTGTCGTCAGCGTAATTGGTGTACGTGACGCCCATGCGGTCCAGTATGTCAAATAGAGGTTTTGTGAAGACGTTGTAGAGTGTCGGGGACACACATGATCCTTGGGGGGGACTCCACATGTGATAGGGGAAGGTTCAGCAGTGGCGGAGGGGGAAAAGACCCTCATGGATCTATTATCCAGGAAGGACGTAATCCAAGCTGTAGCTTTCTCCGAGAAGTTGGCCGCCGTTTTGAAGTGGTGGCAAAGGATTTGGTGATTGACTAAATCGAATGCTGCGGCACACAGAATTACCTCTGGCTCGTATTCCGCAAATTATTGTCAGAGTTAACGCTGGAGGTGATTCCGCCCACGGTAACTCTGCATGCAGCGTTACCGCCAAGTATTCTAGAAGTCATAATTTGGCGTAGTGGTAAAGTTGGCGGTAACGGTGTTGCCGCCAACTTTACCACTTACCGCCAAGCACGTAATGAGCCCCATGGTCCTTTATCTAACACACCTATTGGACTGGTTTTCAATTCCCTAAAGGTCCACCTCGCCGCTCTCTCTGCGTACACCACATCCCAGAGCAAGGTTTCATGGTGGAAGATTGTCATTAAGGCCTTCATGGAAGGGTTAAAGAGACTTCATCCCCCTATTTCCAACCCAACTCCCGGATGGGACTTGAATGTTGTCCTTACCAGATTAATGGGGCCTCCCTTTGAGCCCAATTTGCAAAGGCTAGCCTTAAGGCCCTCACCTATAAGACGGCCTTCCTAGTGGCCATTACTTCAATAAGGAGGGTTAGTGAACTGTGGGCCCTTCCAGTTCAAGATTCCTTTGTGACTATTCACAAAGACAAGGTGGTTGTGCGCACGCACCCACGTTTTGCACCTAAATTCATCTCGAAGTTCCATGTGAATCAATCAATCGAACTAAAAGAAGCCGCCACACGCTGGATGTGAGGAGGGCAGTAATTTACTTTGGGGCGTCCTTGTGATTAGAAGTCCTCTCATCCAGTTCACCCAGGCCCACTGATGGAATACTCCTAGGGTGTCTTCTCAGAAGTCTGTGGACCCTAACTAACTTTAAAGTGAACTACTTGTTGAACAGTCTTCCACAGGAACTCTGACTTTTTCCTTTAACAGAACCCTATCTCACCCTGCCTACAGCTGGCTCCTAAACCACTACGGTCCCTCTTCTGCCTCTGAGTGAACTTGTGCAATGGACTAGGGAAGGACTGGATAAGTAAAGGAGTCTGTCTTGAAAAGTATAACAAGTGTTTAAAAGTACTTGTGAAAGAGTTGGTTAGTAACTGTAACTCTGAGAGTGAACAGTTCCATAAATTCTTACTTACCTTGAATGTGTTTTGTGCCATTCTGAAAAGTATATATAAGGTTATTTTACTACCTGTGAATTGGTTGTGCCTCTTCCCCAAACGTAATGCTGTGGCTTCACTTTACTATTCTTGTTAGGATATAAATGTATGATTGGCTCAATTGGGTCTTGCTTCCCCTGACTTGCCGTTAGCCTGTCTAGAATAAGTCTGCCTTAGGTTATACTCAACTTCAGTTGCTGCTAGCTCCTTTAAAATGGATATGGGTTTTACTTACCTTGGGTTAGCTGTGGTGTGCCAAGAGTTATTGCTTACCTCAGCCTGTGTCCCACTGACCTGAAAAGCAACTGTAATAGTATATTACAACATTAGGTTTTACCTGCCTAGAATAGCTGTGTTCTTTAGGTGTAGCTGACTTTGGTCTGCATGGTGCATCCTAAATGATTGTAAAAAGTGATTGCTCCTCTTAGTCTGTGTTCCACTGATCTGAAAAGCAACTGCAATTGTATATTACGCCAAAAGGTATTACTCACCTAGTAGAACTGTGTGTTATCATGAAAGTAGTTTTAGGTATATACTGTTCCTTGAATCTGTGTTCCACTATTCAGAAAAGTATCCTGGTAACAGAGTTGGTTGATTATGATTCCTTTGCCGAGTGTCACTGGATGACTGACGGGGTCTACTACCCTTGTCTTACTTTAAAGTAATATAAAAGTAACTGATGGTTATTACTTCCCATGAATAGGTGTGGCTTATACTAAATGTGTATGATAATGTCCTACTTCCCTAGAATTACTGTTTGGTGTTCTGAAGAAGGTTTATGCTTTGGTCTGTGTAGCTTCAAGCATTGTGTTGTGTTTTTCTAAATGTGTTTGACTCTGACGAGTACTTACCACATGACTTAACTTGGCCTACTTGTATTTATAATAAACCTTTATTGTGTGTACTACAGGTTCTATGTACATTCCTACAGCCCTCTCTCCCTACTAAGATAAGCCTGACTGCTCTGTCTATGCTACCATATACTTGGGTGGTACAGCCTTATACAGCCTTATACTAAGAGTCTTGTACTGTCTCAGTTGAATGGGTTTACTAAGCCCTTAGTTGGACTTCAGAAAAACTGTCCTAACAATGTTCCTCTAGATTCCATTTGCATACCAGCAACCTGGAGTCCTGTTCACACTTTCACCCAACACTATCAACCCAAGATCATTAATTGCCCATGTGTTGGACATCTCAGACCTGATCACAGCCAATGAACTAGATTTCCTGGCGATTACAGAAACCTGGTTACACCCAGCTGCTGGCCTTCTGATGCTAGCAGTCCCAGATAAGTACACTATCTTCAGGGCAGACAGAACCACCAAGAAAGGAGGAGGGATAGCTATCATTGCCAAAAATACCCTAGCAATTAGAGAATGCGCCAGCATCCAGTTCACATCTGGAGAACTCCTCTCAGTGAAACTCCCGCTCTCAGTAGAACCAACACTCCTCATCCACACCATTTACAGACCACCTGGCCAAATATTCTCCTTTTGAGGATGACATAACTAGCCTCCTCACTCAAAATCCAAAACTGAACTCACAAATCTTACTTCTAGGCGATTTGAACCTAGGCATACATGACAACCTAGATATCAACGCTCTAGCCATCCAAAATACCCTCTTAGAACTAGGTTTCTCACTGAGGATATCGGACCCCACACACTGTAAAGGCAGAACCCTAGATTGGGTTGCAGACTTCAACTGCAACACCAAAATACTAGCCACTGTGTGCTTGGTCTGACCATAATGTCATCTCCTTCGTAATCCTTGACTCCAAACCACCATCACCTAAGGACATCCAAGCCCCGGCAACATTAACTAGTAACAACCACTTAATCTCCTTAGAAAATATTCTCCCTTTAATTAAACCCATTACTCAGGATGAACTGCCTCCAGATTTAGACCCTGCGGCAATGGTAGAGATTTACAATCAGAACCTCTTAGATGCCCTAGACCAATTTGGCTCCTCTTAAACTAAGAAAAGCCGAAACGGTAGCACACCTTAATAAATGGTTCACTCCTGATCTGAAATCGCTATATAAAGTTAAGAGACGCAGAAGCATCTTGGGGGAAAAAAAAAGCCTTCTGCTCAAAATAAGGATACGTTTATAACTGCCTCCACCTCCTATAAAATTGCTATCCTAGAAACAAAAAAGGAGAATTACAACAAGAGAATCTCTAAATCTCTAACGCCAACTCTAACACGAAGGAGCTGTTCACCATCCCTAAGGAATTGGAATCTCCTATCACACCACCTGACTCCTGTAAGAAAGATACCCTCTGGTGTACCAACATCCAAAAGCCGTTACTCAACAAAATCACAACGCTCCAAACAAAAATTGAAGCAAAAAGGGCTAGCCTGTCCACTACCGCCAAATTGAGCACCCTAAACCCAATGCAATCCAATTTGAACCCTTAATAGGCCCAACCTATCAGCCCAAACACTGCCTTTAAATTCACTCCGGTCACTGCCCTAGAGGTGGAATCCATCATCAGAAGCCCTAAACCGTCCCGGTGTCAGGGTGACCTATGTCCAGCCTCCATCATAAAAGGTGCCAAAGAATTTGCCCCGTTTATCACCTTTTTTTATAAACGCTTCCTTTGCCTCCTGCACCGTCCCGAAAAACCTGAAAGATGCGTGTGTTATGCCGCTCATCAAAAAGCCAAACCTTGACCCTACTATCCCAACCAATTTTAGACCTATTACCACCGTGCCTTTCCTTCTAAAAATCTTAGACAAGGCTGCATATATCCAGATTCAAAGCCACCTTGAATCTAACAACCTCCTAGGCCTTAGACAGTCAGGCTTCAGACCTAAACACGGGACTGAAACAGCCCTTCTGGATCTGAAAATCCAAATGGATGAAGCTAGAGGTAACGGTAAACCTGCTCTCCTCCTACTGGACTTATCGTCCATGTTCGATTTATTTGACCATAACATCCTAACCAACCATCTAACTACAGCCGCCTCATTATCGAGCCAAGCTGCTGCATGGGTCAACTCATTCCTGGCAGACAGATCTATGAGGGTCTTCTCCCCTATCGTCTCAGCCAATCCGGCCCCCATCACATGTGGAGTTCCTCAAGGTTCCTGTCTATCACCCACCCGCTACAATATATACACCAAGCTTCTGTTCGACCACCTAGATGACTTAGGCATATCATACACGAATTACGCAGATGATACGCAAATTCTCCTCACTTTATCAGGGAACTACCAATCTGACTCCACACTCCTCAAATGAAATATACAGCAAAATACAGGGGTGGATGGCCAATCAGGGCCTTTGTCTCAACAACGATAAAACTGAGATCCTTCTCATTGGCTCCAAGCTAAAACTCAGCAAACTAGGCCCTAAATATTCTTCATTGAATATAGATGGTAACCCCATCAAAGTTGACAAAGTAGTAAAAACCTTAGGTCTCTATCTTGATTCTGCGTCAAACCTTCCAAGACAAATTAATGCCACTGCATCATCAACAGCATACACAACAAAACTGATAAATACCTGTCAACCTTTCCTGAACACTAACCGCCGTCTCAACCTCGCTAGAGCTCTTATAATGTTCAAACTGGATTATTGTAATACTCTTTACTTGGTACCAGCCAAAGGAATCGGCACAAACTTTGTTATGCAAAACAATGCTCTCAGGGCTGCCCTTAGCATCCCTCGATCTAACCATATCACACAAATTAGGCAAACTGCTAACTGGCTACTGATCCAAGACAGGATTACCTTCAGAACTCTCATGATCACTCATAAGTGCCTCAACAACTCAGCTCCCGAGTACCTGATGAACAACTTCTCCAGAAAAGAATCCACCAGGCCTACCAGATCCTCTTACGCCCATTGCCTAAACATCCTGACCTTCAAACTAAACAAAGCAGGAGGCTCAAGTTTCCCAGTGTTAGCAGCTAAGACTTGGAATAAACGTCCACTTGCACTAAGAATCGACCCTGTGTTCCTTTTGTTCAGGAACAAAACAAAATGTTGGTTATTTGCGCAAGCTAACTAAATCTACCTTGCTCTATCGTGACCTCAAGATCTTAGCAACTCTCCTGACTTTACCTTGTGCCATGGTAAGATTTCCACTCACGCCACCTATGGCCAGGTGTATTCCTACCTAAGCGCTATTTGTGAACCTGCTTTTTGTATATTCTGTAAAATTCCATGACCTGTATATTTGTAATGCTAACTTTCTGATGCTTGTTAATCTGCTTAGAATCACATGCTGTGCATATAGTCCGACATCCAGTGGTCACCGCAGAGTATTGCATCTTGTCTTTTGAGAATCGAAAGGGGACTTCGACATGGGCTTGCCTGTAACGCTATCCCTACGTGACTTGTAGTGTACCCAAAATCCCTCGCGTGTCGAGGTCCCTCAGATTGTTTTTTTCCGCCCAGCATACTGTTCGCCTTAAGCGGAGCTCGTCAGAGACATTGCCAATTGTCCCTTCGACCTTTGGTTGAATAGTTTATATAAATACTTAAGATCACCCTACCCGTCCCTTATTTCGGCGGCTGTTCCAGATCTCCGCCGAAAACTTAAACCAACAGACCTTCGACGGACGGTGATCCAGTCGGCGCTGCCGACCACGTGCCCGGGCCTTCCAGCTGGCCTACACAGTAGGGAGAGTGGGGTCGGGGTGGACATTTCTGTACAATCTGAGCATGCCTTTCCCTTTCCTCCCTCTTTCCTCTTTGGTCTTGGTCACTCTACCTATCCTCAGCTATGGAGAGGACTCTATTTAGGTTTCGCCCCAAATGCAATGGCAAATTTCCTTGGAGAGATTAGCATAAACGGTGTAGGCGTTTGCAGAAGTCAAGGCCCCGGCTCTGCCGAAGAAGGCTCCGCCGAAACCTTCACAATCGCAGGCCGAGGCTACGCGCCTCCTGTCTGCGGAGGACGTTGCCGACAGCATAGCGAGAATTATTTCCGCCGACTCTCATAGGCGGCAGTCAGGGGGGATTCACTGAGGCTTACGGAAAAGGCCATGGATCCGTCAATCCATGGATAGCCTAAGGGGAGTACCAGAACCCTCTGCAAAGCCAAAAGAGAAGCACAGGGACACGCCACCTCTGTCGGTCCCACTGGAGGAGTTTTCGGAGGGTGAGGAAGGGATTTCTTCGACGTTGAGACAAAAATCTCGACGTTTGACGGCAGAAGAGTCTTTACAGGATCCCTTTCCACCTCTAGACCATTCGGGGTCTTCGGTTTGGACTAGGGAGAAGTTTGAAAATTGTATGGAGAGGCTTGACAGGTTTGTTACCCCTTCAGAGCAACCCACTCCAAGAAGACCACGGGATGAGAGTCCTTTGGACCCTGTAGCAAAATTCCCAAGACTATTTTACCCCTCTCAGGAAGAGGATATCTACACCTATCAGGAAGAGATTCCTGCAGACACTCACGATGAAGATCACTTCATCAATCCTGAGGACATGCATGATCCCATAGAGGGGTGGGGGAAAACCCGGATATGGGTGACCCTCAGCCTTGGCAGTCTCCAGATCCTTCACCAGATCCTGATGCCCTGTGTTTGGATTCCCCCCAGACCACTCCCACTAGACGGCCCTCGCCAGTGGACGATCAAATGACGTTTAATGCCATGTTGCGCAAAGCAGCAGAACGCTTCAAGATCGCCACTGATGAAGCTGTCCCTGAAGCTGACTTTGTGGAGGATATTCTTAAAGAGAAGCCACCGGCCAGCCAGGCTATTCCTCTCCTCAACTCGATTGATAAGCGTCTGGCTCCCTCGTTATCAACACCTGCTCTCACAAGAGGTGTTAATCCGAGGATAGAAAAGCTTTTTCGGCCTTCCCCCTCGGACCCCCTTTATATCAGTGGTCACTCCACCCCAGACTGCCTGGTAGAGACCACTACAAGAAAGAGGGCAGGGGTTCCTCTGTCAACTGGCAAGGCACCCCCTGACAAAGAAGGTAAAAGGCTTTACGCCCTTGGGAAAAGGGTCACGGCCGCAGCAGCTTTTTCTACATGCATCGCCAACAAATCCACCTTGTTAGCCAGCTACGCGGAAGCTCAGTGGGCCTTGTTAAAAGAAGACCTACAGGAGGTTCCCGAACCACTACAACTCGACTCCTGGCCACGGTGACTGAGGGCAGACAAGTGAACCAAAGTATACTTAAGAACACTTTGGATTCTGCTGAAACAGCGGGTCGATCTCTCGCTCTGGGCACACTCCTAAAGAGACACTCGTGGCTAAGGAACTTTGGGTTCAAGCCAGAGACGCAAGCGTCACTTATAAACAAACCCTTGGAAGAATACAACCTGTTTGGAAGAGCGGTTGACAAGGCCCTCGAGACCACAAAAAGGAGCATTGAAGACGCTAGACCCGATTACACAAAGACCCTCCACAAGACGAGGATCTGGGTCCAGACAGGTTTTTCGTGGCCAACGCTTCCCTCAACAACAGTACACCTCAGGAAACAATTGGTCCTCTCCACAGGGAACCAGTGGATACACCACCCCGTTCCCCCAGAGGGGTCAGCGTCGTGGGAAAGGAAGGGGCCGGAACTCTACCCCCAGAGGCTCCCCGGCCTCAGGTTCAAAATGACCCAAAGATTCGGGTCCCCTCCCATGCCTCCCCGATCGGGGGTCGGTTAACATCGTTCCTTCAGGCATGGGAGAGGATAATTACAGACCAGTGGGTGCTAAAGACAGTGGCCCACGGGTACTGTATAGAGTTCAACTGGAGCCCAACGTTCAGACCTCCACGAGCAAGACGACTGACACCAGACCATCTGCGTATCCTTCTTCAGGAAGTCGAGAGACTACAAGAAAAGGGAACCATAGAGGTCATACCTCTGTCACAGGTAAAAGAAGGTATTTATTCAATGTACTTCCTTGTACCCAAAAAGGATCTAACCATGCTCCCTGTATTAGACCTGTACCCAGTGAACACATTTGTAAAGCCACAAAAGGTCCGCATGGTCACTCTGCAGGAAGTAATTCCCCTGCTTTCACAGAGGGATTACATGGCAACACTGGACATGAAAGATGCATACTTTCATATTTCAATGTTGCCGGCGCACAGAAAATACCTCAGATTCATGATACAAGAAAAGCACTATCAGTTCAAGGTACTACCCTTTCGGCATAGCATCCGCGCCAAGGGCATTTACAAAGGTATTAGCGGTGGCAGCAGCACACCTGTGCAGGCAATCCATCCCGGTCTATTCTTACCTCGACAAACTGGCTCATGACAGGGGACTCTTACTTTTATTCAGTCTGGGATTCTCGATCAATGAGAAAAAATCCAGCCTAGACCCCAGTCAGGTCAAGCAGTTCCTAGGGGCTCTAATTCGAACAAAGGACAGCCTCGTCTTCCCCTCCAACTAGAGGGTCCAAAACATGCTGTTTCAAATCCCTCAATATGTAGCCAGTCGAGAGGTGACGGTACGCAAAGCTATGCGACTGTTGGGAATGATGGCGTCATGCATTTATTTGGTTCCTCACGCGCGCTTGCGCATGCGTCCAATGCAGGAGTGGCTCAACAGCCAGTGGTGTCAGGCCAGCGGACAATTGGATGATTTAGTGGTTGCCTCGCCAGCCCTCGTTCTCTCGCTGCAGTGGTGGTTGAGGGACAACCTCTTGAAGGGGAAATCCTTCACCACCCCTGCAGTGGAGGCTACTCTAACTACAGACGCATCTCTCACACGATGGGGAGCTTCACCTGCTTCAACAAACAGCGCACAGAGTTTGGTCGTCAGACATTCCATCCAACCACATAAACCTGTTGGCACTGTTAGCAGTGTTCAAAGCACTAAAAGCTTTCCAGACACAACTGCAAGGAAAGACGGCCCTGATCCTCAGACAGCACCACGGCCATGTACTATCTAAACAAACAGGGGGGCACTCCAGGGCTAGCCAAACTGTCCCAGAACATTTGGAAGTGGGCTCTCAAACACATGTTCCTATTGTCACAACATGTTCCAGGGGAACTCAATCTTCTGGCAGACGTACTCAGCAGAGATTTCCCACTACCAATGGAGTACGAATGGCGATTACACGAAGATATTGTCTCCAACGTTTTCGCAGAAATCGACTTGTTCGCAACTCTGGAGAACGCTCAATGCCAAGATTACGCCTCCAGGTACCCCCAGAACCGTTCCAAGGGGAACGGACTCTGGATAACATGGTCAGGGAAATTTGTTTACGCTCGCCCATAGCGTCCCCCGCCCCTCCCCCCGACTCCCCTACTCAACAAGATAGTGCAGAAGATGCACCAGGAACCAGTCACAATGATACTGGTGGCCCTCATGTGGGCCTGCCAACCCTGGTTCGCTCATCTGATGGAGATGGCTCTATCTCTTCCAGTAAAACTGCCTTGCCCGTACAACATGTTGTCGCAGGACAAAGGAGAGACTCTTCACCCATTTCCGCAGACATTGAACTTAGTGGCCTGGCTCATGAAGTCATAGAGTTTGGGCACCTGCAGCTCCCTCAAAGATGTATGGACATACTCAGGGAGGCAAGAAAACCTAACACTCGATATTGCTATTCCAGTAAGTGGAAGCGGTTTGTCATCTGGTGCAACTCGAACAGCTTTAACTGCTCTCCCACACATTGTTTTGTACCTAACTCATTTACTTGACTCAGGCCTGGTCTTTAACTCTCTAAAGGTTCACTTAGCTGCGCTTTCAGCCTACACTAAATCACAACAGAAAGTCTTGTGGTGGAAAATACCAGTTATTAAGGCTTTTATGGAGGGAGTGATGAGAATTCACACTCCCATTTCTAACCCAACTCCCGGATGGGACCTAAACGTGGTTTTGACTAGACTTATGGGGCCTCCTTTCGAGCCCATGCATAGAGCGAGTCTTAAAGATCTCACCTATAAGACTGCCTTTTTAATAGCTATTACCTCCATTAGGAGAGTAAGTGAACTACAAGCGCTCTTAGTCCTAGACCCCTTTGTAACAGTTCACAGAGATAAGGTGGTTCTACGCACTCACCCTAGGTTTGTGCCTAAATTCATTTCTAAGTTCCATGTGAACCAATCCATAGAACTACCAACGTTCTTTCAAAACCCTTCAAGCATGGGAGAAAGAAGCCTGCACACACTTGATGTACGCAGAGCAGTCATGGTTTACATGGAAAGAACTCGAACACTAAGAAAAACTAATCAGCTTTTTGTTTCAGTGGCAGCAGGAAGAGGAGGAGATGCGGTCTCTAAATCCACTATCTCTAGGTGGATTGTCAAATGCATCACACTCTACTACCCTCTTGCTAAGAGAGAACTGCCCTTCGAGCCTAGAGCACATTCGACTCGAGGAACTGGGGCTTCCATAGCATTCATTGCAAATGTTCCCCTTGAGTCCATTTGCAAAGCGGCAATCTGGAGTTCTGTACACACCTTTACAAAACACTGTTGCCTAGACACTCACTCTAGGTCTGATTCTCAGGTGGGACAGGCAGTACTAAGACATCTTTTCACTACTGTTCCTTCTCACAACCCACCTCCAACTCTGGGTACTGCTCGCTAGTCAGAAGACATGCATTACTTACCGTAAAAGCATTTCTGGTGATTTTATCTGCTTAGATTCACATGCGCCCACCCTTCCTCCCCGCTCGGATGGAAGGAACATAGACGTCTCACTACTTTCTCTCTTTTCTATACTCGCTCACGATAGTCATAAGGCTCCCTTACGGCTGGAAAAAATACATTTGGAGGGACCTCAACGCGTGAGGGATTTTGGGTCCACCACACGTCACATAGGGATAGAGTTACAGGCACGCCCATGTCGACGTCCCCTTTCGATTCTCGAAAGACAAGATGCAATATTCCACGGTGACCACTGGATGTCGGACTATATGCACAGCTTGTGAATCTAAGCAGATACAATCATCAGAAATGCTTTTACGGTAGGTAATGCATGTCTTATCATTGTGTAACTCACTGTATTTTATATTGCACTGTATATAATCTATGTAACCATGTACTTTAAGAAAAAAGCGCCCAGATACCTTCGGGCTCGGTGCGCTATATAAGCAAATAAAACAAACAAACTACTGCTTAGACACGCACTCGAAGTAGTATTCTTAGGTGGGACAAGCGCTGATACGACATCTTTGCTACTGTTCCTTCACACATCCCGCCACCATTTCCGGTTACTGCTCGCTAGCCTATGCACAGCATGTGATTCTAAGCAGATTCACAAGCATCAGAAGACATACATTACTTACCCACCGTAATCGTATTTCTGAGGATTGTATCGGCTTAGATTCACATGCGCCCACCCTTCCTCCCCTCTTGGAGAATAAGGAACAGAGGCATCTTACACCTTCTCTCTTCTGTACTCACTCACACATTCTGCAAGGCTCCCTCACGGCAGAAGGAAAACAACCGGTGGGACCTCAACGCGTGAGGTCTTTTGGATACACTACACAACACGATAGGGATATTGTTACAGTCACGCTCAAGTCGACATGCCTTTTCGATCTTCGAAGAAAAGATGCAACGCTCCGCGATTAACACTAGATGTCTAACTATATACCCAGCAGAGGCAAACCCAGGTTGGTATTGTGGCAGACAAAAAAGAAAAGCAGAGCCGCTGCCGCAGGGACTTCCTACGCCGTCAAGGTTGGCTGAAGGCAACGAATTTCAGTCAGGATGTCCAAGCCAAGGTGGTCGACATACCTTTCTAGGGGGATAACCTTTTTGGCAAGGCAGTGGGCGAGTACCTTCTTGCCATCAAGACGGACACAGAGATGGCACGCAGAGGAGGCATACCTTTCGCTCCCAGAAAGGGAAGGTCTCCCGAACATCCAAGGTGCTCCGTTCTTCCTACCGTAGGCCCTCCCGCTCCAATACTCAGGAGGCGCATAGAAGCTGTTCTCAGGCTGATAGGGGAAGTAGGTAGCCAGCATCAGGATCTGCAAGCCCCCAGGACGAAGACGGAAGCCTGACCATGCCCAGCCCCCACTTCAGCACCCCAGTGGGAGGCCGGCTATCTCAATTTGTCAACATTTGGAGCAACATATCCACAGTCAAATGGGTGCTTGACGTCATTGAGCAGGCACACTCTCTGAAGTTCCAACACAAGTGCCCCCGCTTTCCATGACACGACAAGAACAGCCCAGAGCCCAACTTGTCAAGGAAGTTCATGCCATGCTGCTGAAAGGAGCAATGGACCGGTCCCTCTGCTCCTGCGGGGCTCCGGAGTGTACTCCAGATAAATTCTGGTTCGCAAGAAGTCAGGCGGGTGGAGGCCCATCCTGGACTTGCAGTGTCTTAACAAATTCCTTAAGTCACAGATGTTCAGGATGATCATGTTGCAGCACATGCTCAGCCAACTGGAGGAGGGAGATTTCCTGGCTATGCTAGATCTGCAGGATGCATATTTCTACATCCCATTCACCCAAAACATTGAAAGTTCCTAAGGTTTGTTATCCAAGGACATTACCAATTCAAGGTGTTTTCCTTCCACCTCAAATCAGCCCTGAGGGTGTTCACCAAGTGCCTAGCTCCATTGGCTGTGTTTTTTCATCGGAAGGTAGTATATGCCTACCCCTCAATTCTGCGAGTGTTCAACCAACGAAAGAAATAAGAAAATCCTTGTAGGTAAGATAGTCTCCAATCAGTGCTTTATGTTTCAAAGTCAAAGTAAAGGTTTGGTAACCAAAGTCCCAATGATGGCACACTGTTTCTCCTTGGTGAAATATTAACTTTCCTCTTCCTCAAAATAGCACCAATGTTAATCCCAGCCTCAATGCTTTGTCACCCCTTCAGGACGACTTGCCACAGTTCATAAGAAATGCAATCTCTACAACCTGGTTAACAGTTAGTATTTCATTAGTTACAGTTTTAGAATTCTCAATGGTATATTTGTCAGGATGACTTCACGGTGCTGCTGCTTCCACTTCAACAACTTCACTTTGAATGGATTGTGTCCTCCACGGTATTCCACATCTTTGACATGTAATGTCCACAGCTGTGCACTTCGGAAACTTTTTCGGCAGAGGGCGTCCTGCGTCGATGAGGTCGGGACGATGTCCCTCGAAGGCCTTCGTCGAGGGCAACGTCATCAGATTTTATAAATAGGATGCACGGTGCCCGTAGCCTCAGTTCAGTTTTTTCCGCAAATGTGTTTGCTTCGAGAACTTGACGCGCCTTGTGTGTTTCATCGTAGAGATGTCTTCTTCGACCCCTCCGACTCCGCGGTCTGGCTTCAAGACTTGCCAGGACTGCAAGTCTAAAATGTCGATCACCGACCCGCATTGCATTTGTTTGTGGTGCTTTGGCGAGAGTCACGACACAGCCGACTGTTCAGAATGCCAGTTGCTGACTGCCAAGGCCTTGCGGGAGCGTAAGGGGAAGCCTCAGGTAGGTAGGGGTTCTAAACCCAGTAAGTCCCGTAAATCTAAATTTAAATCCAAAGGGGTGTCCACCGACGACTCGAGGGGCGACTCTCCGCATCGGGAGGAGGCCGGGGGTTCTCGGTCCCGGAGTGGTTCCCGCCATTCTTCTTCCGCGTCGCAGCATTCTCGGGAAGCGCCATCACCGGTCGCCTTCCCCGTCGTCCTCGGAGGATGGAGCTGCGAGGAAAGTGGCATGCCCGATGAAGTCCTCAACTCCGGAGGAATGGGCTGCCTTTAAGGCACAGATGTTGGCGATTTTTTCAATCACAGGGCGCGGTTCCGGTCGGACCTTCTAACGAAGCCGGCAAGGAACGGTCTTGTAACCTTCGAGGTACCGTTCGGACAAGGCTTCGGATAGTCGCAAGAGACGTGCTTCCAGGCCTCGGTCCTCGTCCCCAGCGAGACCGCTGCAACCTGCTAAGGGCTCGAAGCCGGAGTCTACTCGGTTGGCGCTGTGTCCGTCCGACTCGGACGTCGAGGCTTTGCCTTCTTATCAGTCAACGGCGCTGTCTGCACCATTGTCTACGTCGACGCCTTCGGTGCTCTCGATGCCGAAGCTGTCGACGCTCTCGGCGTCAAAGCCTTCAGCGCCCTCGACGCCTTTGGGGATTTTTGCCCGAAATTTACCATTGGAGTTCCCTGATCTGGTGGATCCTCCAAGGAAGGCTACTGGTAAGTCTGTGAGGCTGGTTTTGGACTCCAGGCCCTCTTCTGTCCGCAGGCCAGGTTTTCGCCTCCCTCTGGACAACATATATGAAGAGGAAGAAAGGTCTGACTTTGAGGACCCTGTTGAGCATAAGGTGGCTCCTGTCTTTTCTGGAGACAGTCAATTGGAGGAGTTGAGGCAAACCCTTCATGATGCCAGTGGGTGGAACACTTCTCCGGAAGTGGAATTTGACAGGCCTGAGCCTGGGGCTCATGCTGAGTCGTCATACAGGCGGCTCATGGCTAGGGTCTCGGAGTATCTGGGCTGGTCCAGTCCTCCTGAAGATTTTGTACAAGGTGATCTAACAGACATTTTAGATCAAGGTCTGTCCTCTGACCCGGTGTTACCTTTTCATCTCACTTTACAGAAAAGGGTAGCAGCTGCTTGGCAGTCACCGGAATCTCTTCTGGCTGTTAACAAATCTTTGACAAAGAAGTATCACCCTTTCTGTTAGCGACCCCAGCTACTTATCCACTCACCCCACTCCTGAGAGTTTGGTGGTTCAGGCGGCTACGGCCACCTCGAGGCAGGCGGCGTACCCTACCATCCCTCCTGATAGGGACGACAAACGCTTCGACGGTTGGGCTCCCAAGGTATTTTCTCTGGGGAGTAGGGCGTTGAACTCCGCCAACTCCACTTAGCAAGGTTTTCACACACTCTGTGGAACTGTGTTTTTCCAGCGGCTGAGCATATTCCCGAGGGGGAAGAAAGGGATGGGTTCCTTGCTCTCGTGCATGATGGCAAGGATGCCATGTGCGAATCCCTTCAGTCCGATTTGGATACGGCTGACAGTGTTAGCCGGTTCATGGCTGCGAGCACCGTTATACGCAGGTTTGCGTGGTTGCGGAAGTCTGGTTTTGCCCCGGATGTGCAAGCCCGTCTTTTGAACATGCCCTTTGATGGCGCACATTTGTTTGGCAGCAAGGCTGACGAGAGCCTTGAGTAGTTGCAGATCTCAAAAGCTGCGACAAAATCTTTAAGCGCAGCTGTGCGTCAACCTCCGCCTTTTTGTTCTAGGCCGCAGGGGTCTGCAACCTTTGGCTCCCAGATGTGTTTGGACTACCATTCCCATGATCTCCTGACATTGACTATGCTGTACAGGCCGGATGGGAATGGTAGACCAAACGCATCTGGGAGCCAAAGGTTGCAGACCACTGTGGGGCAGCAGTGGAGGGGAGGTTCTTTTCGTTACTACTACTCCTTTGGTAGAACGAGAGGAGCCACCAGTCAAAGGGGTCACCATAAAAGTACCCGTGGTGGTCGGGGAAATGGAGGTTTTCCTTCAGGCGCTGCCGCAGCCACTCCAAAACAGTCATGAGGCCATGTCCCATGGTTCGCCGGTTGGGGGCAGGCTGTCTCAGCATCTCGAAGAGTGGCGAGCCATTACTTCGGATGCGTGGGTTCTGGATACAATAGCCCACGGCTACTGCCTTCCCTTACTAAAGCGGCCTCACGACAATCCACCAGGGAATCTCTCTTTGAAGCTTCCGGATCCGCTCCTTGTGCAGGAAATCTTGACCCTGCTAGAGAAGGCGTTATAGAACTGGTGTCTGTAGCGCAGAGGAACAAGGGTTGGTATTTCCCTTATTTTTGGATCCGAAAGAAAGACAGAGGATTGAGACCCATCCTGGACTTGTGTTGGTTGAACAAACTTCTCAGGAAGGGCAAGTTCAAGATGGTCACTCTTTCTCAAGTCCTCCAGGCCCTTCAACTTCAGGATTGGTTGGTGTCTCTGGACCTACAGGATGCTTACTTTCATGTGCCGATTCATCCAAAGCACAGGAAGTATCCGAGGTTTGCGGCTGGCGACTCGCACTTTCAGTTTCGGGTCCTGCCCTTCGGATTGACCTCCGCCCGAGGGTCTTCACCAAGCTAATGGTGGTGGTGGCAGCGTATCTCAGGCGAGGGAGGGGGTTCACGTCTACCCCTACCTGCGCGACTGGCTGATCCGTGCGCGATCTCCCGAGCAAGCATTGGCTCACCTCGGTCTCACCTGCCGCTCCCTCCACAGGCTGGGCTTCTCCCTCAATTTCAAGAAGTCGCATCTGACACCTTCCCAACAGCTCCAGTACATCGGGGCTGTGTTGGACACGTCCTTGGGGAAGTGCTCGCCTCCCAAGGTGAGGGCTCATCACATTGTGCAGATGGTGGACAAGCCTCATAGCATCCTGCGTTTTTCTGGTGCCAGAGGCCAGGCTGAGGATGAGATCCCTGCAATGGGTCCTCAAGATGCAGTGGTCGCAGTTCTCAGGCAAGATGTTGGATTCCGTTCAGATTCCACTCTTGGTCTCCCAAGATGTTCTGTGGTGGGCCAATGAAGGGAACCTGATGTGGGGGGAGCCGTTTTGCAACCGTGGCTGGAGGTGACTGTAGTGACGGATGCTTCCCTCACAGGATGGGGCGCTCATGCCAGCGACTTGATCGCCAGCGGTCGTTGGTCTCCGCCGGAGTCCAAACTCCACATCAATCTGCTAGAGCTGCGGGCCATCAACCTGGCCCTGAAGGCTTTTCTGCCATCTGTGCGGGGGAAGTGTGTCCTGACGGACAACATAGTGGCCATGCATGACCTCAACAAAAAAGGGGGGCGTAGGGTCACTCCTGTTGTGCAGAGAGGCAATGCAGCTCTGATTCTGGGCCACCCAGCAAGGAATTTCGATCCTGGCAGTTCATCGGGCCGGAGATGAAAATGCGGCGGCGGACGCTCTGAGAGTCATGACCTCTGGATGGAGAGCCTGAGATTCCCTCCCTCCCTCCCTCCCCTCGCGAGAGCGACAGCAGATCCTCTCGGTAGGGTGGAGGGCAGATGGACATTTCTAGAAGGTCCAGGTACCACACACTCCTGGCCCAATTCGGAGCAATAAGGATCATGTGGGAACCGAACCTCTGTAACGTCCGCAACACTTGAGGAATGACAGAGACTGGAGGAAACGCGTAAAGCAGTGGGAATTACCAATCTAACACGAACACGTCTCCTAAGGCTCCACTCGGAGGAAATTCCCTTGAGCAGAATCTCTCGCACTTCAGGTTGGCACTGGTGGCGGAGAGATCCACTTGTGGAGTTCCCCAAAGGGCGAAGATCTCCTGAAGGACTTCCTGAGCCGAGTGGGAGTTCCTGTACTAGAGGCGCAAGGCCAAGAGGAAGACCATCATGGCGGTGCCCCTTCTGGACGATGTGTAGGAGGAGGGCTTGACTTCTTGAAGAACCCTTGCGTGGCTCCAGCCAAACAGGATAGGCTGGAGAAGAAGTACCGGGGAGCCAGAATCCATACCCAAGTGCCTGCGTTCGCAACAATCGCCGGATTCGGTGGTTTCGGCGGGCGTGAGAAATCGGTCGGCTAACCCGTCCTCGTCTCCCTCTGGACAGCGAGGGGAAGAAGGTGGACGCCATGGGAAGGAAGGTCATTTACACCGCAACATCCACCATCAAGGCGGCCAACACACTGGTGATCCTGGCCAGGTATGACAGGGAAGCTGTGGTACAGGCTGGGCCTAATTCTGTAGATGTACACGATGACAAGAGGATGGAGGCGATCGCCCTCTTCCAGGAGGGAGAGGTTGCGTCTGACCACGCCATCACAGTGGCATTGGGCATTGCCAACACAGGGTTCCAGCAGATGGGGAATGGCATCTGCCTTCGTCGTCAAGGGTGGTTGAAGGCCACAAATTCCACCAGGAGGTCCAGACGAGGGTACTGGACATGCTGTTCTGAGATGCCCTTTTTGGGAAGGTTGTCAACAAGTCCCTGCAGGCCATCAAGGTGGATACAGAGACGGCCCGTTCCCTGGGCACGCTCCAGCAGCACTGCTCTTCCTTTCGCTCCTCTAGAGGAAAGTCGAGCAGGTCGTCAAAAGGTTTCTCTTCTTCGTACCGCCAACCTTCAAGATCCATGACTCGGGAAGCCTACAGAGGCTGTTCCCAGGCCTACAGTGGAGGAGGCCAGCGCCGCCGTCGCCCGCAGGGCACCAGCGCCAAAGCAGGCCTGAAACAGCCAGGATGTCGGGCCCCCACCGGTGCACCCCGGTGGGAGGCCCGCTGACAGGATTCGTCAGCGAGTGGGAGATCACCACCGACAGATGGGTGCTGGAGACTCTTGCCCATGGACATACCCTGTAGTTTCAGCACAGGTGTCCACGGACCCTTCCGGTGGCCTGGCAGGAGCAGCACATCCCTCAGCTCTTGGAGGAGGTATGGGCGTTGCTGCGAAAAGGGGGCGATTGAGCTGCTTCCCCAACGACTCCGGGGCTCTATTCCAGATACTTTTTAGTCAAAAAGAAAACCGGGGGCTGGAGGCCCATCCTAGACCTGCGACGTCTGAACAAGTACCTCAAGTCCCAAAAATTCAGGATGGTCACGTTGCAGTGCATGCTCGGCCAACTGGAAGGAGGAGACTTCTTCTTGATTTCGCTGAACCTCGAGGACGCCTACTTCCACATCCCCATTCACAAGAAACACTGAAAGTTTCTATGCTTCGTAGTGCAGGGACGGCACTACCAGTTCAAGGCCCTTCCTTTCGGCTTGAAGTCGGTCCCCAGGAAGTGCCTGGCACCGGTGGCGGCCCGTCTGCATCTACAAGGGATACACATGTACCCGTACCTCGACGACTGGCTCATCCGGGCCAGCTCACGAGAGTTAGCCGTCGGACACACAGAGACGACCGTCCAGCTGCTGACTGATCTGGGGTTCTCAATTATCCAAGGTCCTGTTTGACACCATCGCAGAACACTCTTTTCCTAGGAGCCAGACTCAATTCGGTCTCCTGTCTAGCATCGCCCTCGGAGGAGAGAGTAGTAGCCATGCTGGGAAAGTGCAACGGCTGTTGTCAATGAAGACTTCCACGATGCGGACCATCAAGTCGCTGCTCGGCATGATGTCATCTTGCATTTACCTTATCCAGCTCTGCAGGTTACGGATGCGACCTCTTCAGGAGTTCCTGGATGCTCAATGGATACAGGTGTCCGAAAGTTTCGCGGACAAGATCCCGCTCGATGAGGACGATCCGTCGGGCGATGAGGTGGTGGGGCGTTAAGTCTAACATCGCCCAGAGCATAGGGTTTCAAGACCCCCCCCCCTCATACCAGGAAACAGTCACCACAGACACTTCCCTGGAAGACTGGGGAGCCCACACCAGCCGTCTGAACTTCAGAGGCCTGTGGCTGCCAGAGAAGGATCTCCACATCAATATCCTGGAGCCATGGGCAGTGTTCTGGGCCTTCAAGTCATTCCTTCCGTCTCTGAAGGGCAAAGTAGTGAGGATCTTGACGGACAACACCACCACAATGTTCTACATCAGGAAGCAGGGGGGCACTCGACCCCCAGCGCTCTCCAAAGAGGCGCAGGACTTGTGGCACTGGGACATCGGACAAGAGATGTTCCTCTTCACCTGGCGGGAGTCAAGAAAACCATTGCAGACTCCCTCAGCAGCGAATTGCGCTCATGCCATGAGTGGAAACTTCGGCAGGGCCAGGTGGACTGCATCTTCATCAGCTGGGGCAGGCCCCAGATCGATCTGTTTGCGATGGCGGCAAACTCCAAATGCCAGAGGTTTGCCAGCAGATTCCAGCAGCCGAGGAGCATGGGGGACACTTTCTTCTTCTGATGCAAGGGCTTGTTTCTATGTGTTTCCTCCGTTGCGTCTCCTGCTACGAGTCATCAACACACTCAAAACAGTGACGATGCAGGATGATACTCATTGCTCCGGTGTGGCCAAGGTAGATTTGGTACCCTGACCTTCTCAACCGGTCAGCGTCTCCTCTAGTCAGGCTGCCAGTAGTTCTGGATCTTCTCACCAGAGAGGGAGGTGCAAACCTGCATTGCGACCCAGGTTCGCTGAACCTGAGTACTTGGCTCCTGCAGCCCTAGAGTTTGGAGGATACGAGTTGCCAGCGGACTGCATGGTGGTCCTTGCCAAAGCCAGAGCATTGCCGACTTTGTAGTGCTACGCTCAGGAGTGGAAGCGTTTTGCTACGTGGTGCCGGTTGCAGAAGATCACCCCTCGGAGGGTCAAGGCCCTGCAGATTCTTCCGTACTTGCTATCCTTGGCCAAGGCCGGACTGGCGCACGCCTACATCAAAGTATGCCGTAACCTACACTGCACTTACATGAAACATACCTATAACTACTGGTTTTGTCCCTCTGCAGCCTGCCTTATACTTGTATTTAACCCACTACTGAGGTTGACATATTGCATTCCGCGCTGCACATGTACTTAACCCACTTGCAACCATTGATTCAGGAACTCTGCACTCTGCCCTTCATTATCGCATGTTTCGATGTAGCTGCCTTGTTTCTCTAGGCTAGTCTCTCCAAACAGAGCACCTAGACCATTCAGTACCTGGCCTTGTAATCGCATGTTGATGTAGCCCCCTTGCAACATGAGGCAAGGCTTTCCAATTTGTGTACCTGAACACTAAGTACTTTGTAATTGTTGTAACCACTTTCTTAAGCAAAAGCGCCCAGATGCCTACGGGTTCGGTGCGCTATACAAATCTCAAAATAAAATTAAAATAAATAAATAAAATAAAGTACATCTGGTCCAGGAAGATCTTCACTTTGGTCTCATCGACACGTCAAGGAGTTTCTGAAAGGACTGTTTCATTCTTTCCCACCGGTGAAGGCTCCTGACCCGGTGTGGGAACTCAACATGGTGCTGATAAGGCTCATGGGGGGGCCCCCTTCAAGTTCCTCTCGTGGAAAACTGCTTTCCTTGTGGCTATCACCTCTGCCAGGAGAGTGGGTGAGATCCAGGCCCTATCCTGGAAGCAGCTATATCTGACTTTCCACATATCAAGGATGCGCTCCTCTTTCATGCCGAAGGTCCCGTCGGAATTCAACATCAACAAGCCTTTGGTGTTATCTGTGTTTTTCCCAAAGCCTTTGTCACCGGCTGAAAGGGCCTTGCACTCGCTGGATGTTGTTTGTGCCCTGAAGTTCTACGTGACACGCAAAAAGAAATTTCAGAAGACTTCTCAACTGTTTGTGAACTTTGGTCCTGTGAACCAATGAAAGACCTTGTCCAAGATTTCCATCTGAAGGTGGCTCTCCGGCTGCATCACGCACTGTCGTCGGTTGGCGGACCGACCGCTGACCGGCCGTCCGAGAGCCCACCCCACCAGAGCGGTCGCTGCGACGACGGCGTTCCTGTCTGGTGTGCCCCTGCTGGACATCTGCAGGGCTGCTACGTGGAGGTCCACTCACACCGTCACAAAGTTTCACTGCGTCGACAGGGATTCTAGGGAGGAGTCCAGAGTCGGCAAAGCAGTGCTGCGCAACCTGTTTGCTTGAGTTGTCTGTTCCAGAGGTAAGAGTTAATTGCTTCTGTTGAGCCTTGCCACCTGCAGTTGTTGTGTAATGTTGTACTGCTATGTACTCATTATTCATGAGCATGTGAATCCATGCCAGACCCAATGCTGGAGAAGGAACAAGTTTATTACCTGTAACTATTGTTCTCCAGCATGGGTATGGCATGGATTCACATGCTAAGCCTCCCTCCACCCCTCTGATGGATTCACATGCTAATCCTCCCTCCGACCCCTCTGCGGCTCTTCTTGGTCATGCTGTCACTTTGCGTGCTTACCATATCTGAAGATGGCTGCCATAAGAGGGGCTTAGTGGGAGGACTGTCATTGGATGGGGGCAGTATGACCAAGAGGACAGTGATTGGTTTAGAGGAGAAATACAGTTTGTAAGTGAAAGTGCTGTTACCGAGCATTCCCGGCCTGATGACCGGGAATATTCATGAGCATGTGAATCCATGCCAGACCCATGATGGGAGAACAATAGTTACAGGGAAGTAACTTGTTCCATCCTTCTCATTGGTAACCCTGCTCCTGCTTTACCTCTCTCTCTGGCTGCCCTCTTTGGGCCCTCTTCCTTTGCCTTCCTGTGAGGCCAAAAACCTTTGTCATCTTCGACTCCACTCTCCCCTTCTCTCCTCGCATCACAGACATTGCCAAGAAGGCCCACTACCAGCTGCTCCTCCTCAGAAGTGTTCTTTCTTTTCTCACCTTCCCCCAGAAGCTCACGGTCTCCAGAGCCCTGGTGGACTACTGCAACAGCCTCTTTCTCAGGATGCCTTCAACTTTCCGCCCTCTGCAACGAATCCAGAACAGGACTGCGAGACTTGACCTTGACCTTAACCTCAAGCCAAGGGACTGTATCGCTCCAGCCCTGAAATCTCTCCACTATCTCCCGGTGGCTGCAAGGAACAAATTCAAGACCCTCTGCATCATCCTCAAGGCTTTCTGCGGCCGGGGCCCGCACTACATTCAACTTTCTCTTCCAAAATACCGTCCGTCTTGAGCCCTTCGCTCAGCTTCCTCAAACTCTCTAAGGGTCAGATGCTTCTCCAGGCAGAGAGTGAGGGGTAGATCTCTCTCCTCTGCAGGCGCCTCCCTTACCTTCTCAAACTTGACCCGGGCCACCTGAAGTTCCGGCAGTAGATCAAGACCTTCCTTTTCTCTGCTTCCTTTCTCTCCCCTGCTGACCTACCTGTTTCCTGCGCCGACTGGTTGCTTGGCTGCCCCTAGAAGTCCACTGGGTACCAGGTTCCTCCATGATCAGTCTCCCCTGCACTGCCTCGGGGCCACTGCGCATTTAGGGGCTATAACTGTTACCAACAGTCCCCTGTCTCCTTGCAATTACCCAGAGCCATGCTACCCTCGCTGCTCTACTCAGTGCAATGCTGCCCTGATTGCACTCCCCCCTTACCCCCCCTTCCCTCTCTCTGGCACTGCCCCCTACACTTTACATCATAGCACTTGCACGATCTGAATGACACAAGGCCTAGTAGGATTGTTTGTCTCGTCATCCCTCCCTTGTCTTGTCGCTCCTAGAAACACTTGAGTACAGGCGCGTTATAAGTGACATATATCATAAGGAGCATATTTAAAAAACTGCTGGCACTGTGATATGAAGTTAAGTAGGAATACGTCTGGCATTCAAAGGGAAGGTAGGATTATTAATTTTGCATCAATCTTCTAATAAATCGTTTATATTCTATATGGAAAAAAACTAAATCTGACTTTTCCGACCATCTCGGAGAAGGAGGGAAGTTGCAGGCAGGGGATCATTCAAAAAAGTACCTGTCTGAAATGCATTTTTTGTGACATTTGTTGGTGAATTAGGTTTTGCGAATTAGGTTTTTAAAACTGCTGTCCACCCAATTGGCTTCTTGTATCCATTCTTCAGACCTTAAGTGTGATGTACCGTAGATTTGAATGCCTCGGCAGTCTTCCTATAACTGTGAACTGTAACAAATCAGGCTTCCTTTGACTGTTACAGCAGAACTTTAGAATGCAAGATTTGAACTATTTAGTCATGGAATTTGCCTAGCCTTGAATAGGTTGTATTATGAACTTGTTGTACGTGGTTTCCTTTTTACAAAGTGTTATAAGAACATGTGTTTGTCGATTTTGCCCTGGCAATGTGGACTTTCTTTTGTAGAGTTAAGCTCATTATGTTGTACATTCTGTATTTCAGAATGCCACAGCTTCACTGACTCTTCAAAATTCAAAAAAATGCAGAAGCAAACCGGCCATAATACCATCATCTGTTGATTTGAAAGTCAAGTCTTTAACTTGTTTTGTGCCTGAGATTCAGGGAGTACAAAGTTTCAAAGCATTGTCAGAAGTACTCGGAGCAGCAGTGATCTGGTGCAGGAGCAGAAAGTTGAAATCTAAAGTCCTGTTTTTAGGACATAAACGTTTAAAAAGTAACAGATTGCATCATGTGGAATCTTTAGGATACAGGTAAGTCTAGCATTATGTTTCTGTTCATGAGAGTGGTGTAAAATACTTTGCTTTTGAAATGCAGTTATGATAGTCCCTGTAGCAATAAGCATGCTATGTTAGCCTGAAAATCATGGTTTGACCTTGATTGGTATCCTGTTAGGTGTGTTTTTGCGTGGAGCCCATGTATCACTAAAAAGGCCTTTAATGAAGATGCAAGACTAGGCCTAGGTGCCGTCGATAAAATGAGATAGCATAACAGGTGAGGACAGGCATGAACGGTTCACGGGTAGTGAAAATGTCACACTTTGTACAAGAGTAGGAGAGAAAAGTAGGTACTTTGGTCACAGTCTGGGCAAAAGTTGTCACTGCAGGTAGGTGATCAGCCAAAACTCCAGACTAAAGTAGGAAAACAGGTTTGGGCCACTGTGAGCACTGGAAATTGTGGGCCACATGTAATCTTTCAAAGGGAGCATATTTTGCAGTGTGAAGACAGTGGATTACACCAGATCAGGCACTCCTGACTCTTACACCACCATGAACTCACGCTCAGTATATTGTATTGAACAAATATGGAACCCACTAGATATGTGATTGACTCAACTGTGCTTCAACTTATTTCATTTGATGCATTTCCAAGAGCTACTTTTCCACAATTGCTCAGTTCCCTTTTTGGCCAGCAGTACTTTCATTTATGTTTATTAATTTGATCTTACAATAATATATTTGTTTTCTAAAATAATCCAATCTTATTTTTTTAAAGCCGGAAAAATAAGCTAAGGTGTATTAAAGCGTCGGTCTGCAGATACCTTCTTTGCAGAACTAGAAACGCAGCACCTGAAAGCAGTGTTTTGAGAAAATGGAGATGCATAAAAAGTCAGCGTCTCAAGAAAAACTCTCTTGGGAAGCAATCCAGAAAGAAGAATCAAAAACATACTCCTGAACCTTATCAACAGGACAATCAATCTGTTTCCTGGAGTCTTACTGAAACATTGCTGCCATCTTTTGGTAATACCAAATTAATCTCTCAAACTGCAGAACCTGTGGCCGGGCCACATGACATGGGGACCCGGAAAAGGACTGGAATTGAATGTGGCACAGACAAAGATGATATTGATGACATTTTCCAATCAATTGGCTTTTGAAAAAGTGTATTCTTTTAGTTTATTTTTGTTTGTACATAAATATTCGTGATTTGCACGTAGATTTCTTTTTGTACAAGATTGTTATATTTTTCGGAAGAAAATGTTGACGATTTTATTAATTTTATGAACCGATGTACAACTGTGAAACTCAGAAAGCAACAGCCATTTAATTAGAAGTTTATTTTTCTACATTTCTATTTTAGATATATTTATACTGGTGAAATGTAACAATTGAACTACATCAATGCAGAAAAAAAATACCTTAATTCATAACCAAGGACTATTGTGGAAAATAAAAATGTAATTCGTAAATATGGGCATATATTTTCTAGTGGAATCCTGCAGTAAACAATGTGTACATTTGAAGACTTCAAACATGAATACACCTATAGAGAACCCATGATGGTTTATGCCGATGAGTCTCAGATTATACAAAGAAATCTTACAAGGGAGTATTTAACAGCTATGGATGTCAAACCAAAGCTCAGAACCTTACAAAATTGAACTCTCAGGTGACACTGCAAAGTCACTAAACTTAATGTAGAAGCTGATAAAAACCAATTGGTTTTCTTTTGCAAGGAGGTGTTAATTGATGCCTATTGTGAATTTGTTAAGCGAGTAATTTCGAATGGATTGTGTCCTCCCACGTATTCCTCATCTTAAATATATCCTTACTTTCAGCTTTGCTGCCTCGGAAATATTTTCTCTCTCCACCAGAGGGCGCTCCACTCGAGGCAGTGACGTCGATGTCCCTCAGCGTCATCCGTAGTATTAATTCCTCGAGCGCGCCCGTTGGCTTCAGTTCCGTTTTTCTGTTAGCTTTGCTTCGGATCGAGATAAAACGGTGCTTCATTTACGAATTATGTCATCTTCTTCAAACCTGTCCTCACTGAAAACTGGTTTTAAAAAATGACTAAGGGTTGGGAGAAAAATGTTGCTTACCGACCCTCATCGTAATTGCCTCTGGTGCCTCGGTTCCCGACCATCGAATTGACTGCGGTTCCTGTCAGTCAATGACCCATAAGGCCCTAAAAGAAAGAAGAGGTAAACTGGCGGTGGGGGAGGAATCCGCAATTTTCTTCGAGGGGGGGGAGGGGAAGACTCAGCTGAGTCTTCGCCAAAACCACATAAAAAGTCCAGGTCGAGGAGTAGATCGAGAAAGTCCTCTTCTTCTTCGTCCAAAAAAGCGAAGAAAAGACAACACCGGTCTCCCTCTTCCTCGATTACATCGGAGGAAGTTATTACATGTCCAACAAAACATGACTCCCCTAGAAAGTGGGAAGTGTTTAAAACATTGATGATGAACATTTTTGAGAATGCAGTCCAGACCCCCTAAAAAATGTCGGAAGACCATGCCTCTACCCACAAAATAAGTGACAGGGGAAGGTCTAAGACTAGGAAATCCGACAAGAAATTGTCGAGGGTGTCTTCCAGGGATTCTTCCCAAACACCTAAAAAGAAAAGCCTTCCAGTGCTTAAACAGGAGGCAGACCTTAAGAAAAGGACCTTAGACTTCGATACGTCATCAAAGTCCTCGACGAAAACATGTACGAAGCCTCCATCGAAGGCTGTCTAAGTATAAAGGGTCGACGACCCAACCGAAAAAAGTTACGTCGAGTACACTATCGGCGGCTACGAAGACTTGTTCGATGGCGTTGATGGTCTCGAAGACTCCTTCGACATTCATAGCTGCCTCGAAATCATCGAAGAATACCTCGACAACATCGAAGGTAATAGCCACAACATTGACACCATCGACGCTTCTGTCAACGTCAACACCTGTTAAAATGGTGAAATCAACACCAATATTAAAACATATACCTGAAAAGGTGCTTCACCAAGAAAATAGACATGATTTCTTCCAAACCATGTCATCTATGTATGGAGAAATGTCGTCAGGAAATGAGGAGGATGCAGAAGATGAACCAGAGGTTTCATCTGCAGGGGTAAAATATGGTACAAGAGAGGTCCCTGAGGAATTAATTAATTCTCAATCAAAAATGCAAGACCTTTATGAATGTCTACAATCTGCAAGTGGACTAGATAGGTCCCCTGAATGAGTTTGATAAACCAGATCCAGCAGAACATGCCGATTTAGGTTATAGAAAACTAATGAGTAGAGTAACAGAGTTTATGGGATGGGGTAGAAACTCACCTGTATACCAGGATGATGACATGACGGATATCCCATCAGGAGGACCTCAGCCAGACCCCATACTTCCCTTTCATGTTGCCTTACAAAGGAGAGTAAATGCTGCTTGGGAAAAACCTGAAGCCATTCCAGCAGTAAATAAAAAATATGTTGCAAAATATAGACCCTGTAATTCTGATCCAGAATACTTAAGTAAGCATCCATCTCCAGAAAGTCTGGTAGTTCAGGCAGCTACATCAACTAAAATTGCTGCATACCCTACAATTCCCAATGATAGGGATGATAAAAAAATGGATTCATGGTCTAAAAAGGTATTTACATCAGGGAGCATGGCTCTAAAATCAACAAATGTATCTTGCACTCTTGCGAGATTTACATATACCCTGTGGGACTGCATGTCAGCGGCAGCTCAACACATCCCAGAAGGAGAGGAACGTGATGGGTTCCTATTCATAGTAAAGGATGGCAAGGAGGCTTCGGGGGAATGCCTTCACGCAGGTTTGGACAGAGCTGACGGTATCAACAGGTCCATGCCATCTAGCGCAGTGCTACGCAAATTTGCATGGCTAAGGCGATCGGGTTTTGCACCGGATGCACAATCTAGACTTCTGAATATGCCATTTGACGGCTCGAGATTGTTTGGCAGCAAAGCAGATGAAAGTTTAGAAAAGCTGCAGACCTGCAAAGCAGTGGCAACATCACTCAGTGCCGCTATAAGACAACCTCAACAACGCCCTTACACAGGCTCATCTTCCTGGAGGGGTCGTCCCTTTCGTTTTTACTCCTCATTTGGGAGAGGAAGGGGACAGGCCAGTCAAAGAGGACAAAGAAGATTTCCTTGGGGACGAGGAAAAGGTGCTAGATCTGCCCAAGCAGCGGCATCTGCCCCTTCAGCCGCTGCTGCCGCAAAACCACTCTGAGGTTTTGATCCACAAGACCCCAGTGGGAGGAAGGATCTCGCAGCATCTGCAGGAATTGCGGGGCATTACCTGCCTTCCTTTTCAAAAGAAACCTCAGAATCACCCACCGGGATACAACTCTACCAAAAATCCAGACCTGTTCCTGTTGCAGGAAGTTTTAACCCTACTACAGAAAGGTGCAATAGAACATGTGCTTGTAGCGGAGAGGAACAAGGGTTGGTATTCTCCATATTTCCTCATACTAGAGAAAGACGGAGGATTGAGACCCATCTTGGACTTGAGACTTGAACAAGTTCCTCAGGAAGGACAAGTTCAAGATGGTTACTCTTTCTTGGATCTTTCAGGCTCTCCAACTTCAAGACTGGTTTTGTTATCATTGGACCTTCAGCATGCTTACTTTCATGTGCCAATCCATCTCAAGCACAGAAAGTACCTGAGGTTTGCGATTGGCAATTCTCACTATCAGTTTCGAGTTCTGCCATTCAGGTTGACCTCCGCCCCAAGAGTTTTCACCAAGTTGATGGCGGTAGTGGCGGCGAGTCTCAGAAGAGGGGGGGGTTGATGTCTACCCCTATTTGGACGATTGGATGATCAGAGCACGTTCTCCAGAACAAGCTCGGATCATCTATTCAAGACTTGCCACTTCCTTCACAAACTAGGATTTCTCTGAATTTAAAAAAAGTCAAACATGATACCATCACAGAAGCTCCAGTTTATAGGAGCAGTCTTGGATACTTGTTCGGGCAAAGCCTCGCCTCCCAAAGCGAGATCTCACCACATTCTGCAGATGGTAATAAAATTTGAGAATGCCCAGTGTCTACCGGCCTTCATGGCATACTGCATTTTTCTGGTGCCAGAAGCCAGGTTGAGAATGAGATCCCTTCAATGGGCTCTCAGAACTCAGTGGTCCCAGTTCTCAGGCAATATGACAGACCTTTTACAAGTTCCAACCAGGGTAGTACAGGATCTACAATGGTGGGCTTGCAAGGAACATATCCTCAAGGGAGAATCTTTTTGGCAACCATGGGCGGAGAGAACAGTAGTAACGGACGCCTCACTCATGGGGTGGGGAGCTCACACCAACAAATTGACAATAAGCGGTTGTTGGTCTCCATCGGATTCCAGACTACACATCAACCTACTAGAGCTGAGTGCAATCAGACTAGCTCTGAAGGCCTTCCTGCACACTGTACGGAGAAAGAATGTCCTGATTATGAAGGACAACACAGTGGCCATGTACTACCTCAACAAGAGAGGAGGAGTAGGGTCACTAGCACTGTGCAGAGAAGAAATGCAGCTCTGGTTCTGGGCAATACAAGAGGGGATCTCTCTGTCTGCCATTCACCTAGAAGGAGAGCAAAACACAGCGGCAGACGCTCTGAGCAGGCAGAGTACAGTCTCCCACGAGTGGGAACTTGCTCAGGAAGTCCTTCAAGAGATCTTTGCCCTCTGGGGAACCCTGCAAGTGGATCTGTTCGTGACCATTGTCAACAGGAAGTGCGAGCTGTACTGCTCAAGGGAATTTCCCCCGAGAGGAGCTCTAGGAGACGCGTTCGTAGTGGAATGGGAGTTTCCTCTTCTGTATGCGTTCCCTCCAGTCCCTGTGATCCCTCAGGTAATTAGAAGGTTGAGAAAGTTCAGGAAAACCATGATCCTAATTGCCCCGGATTGGGCAAGGAGAATGTGGTACCCGGACCTTCTCGACATGTCCATCTGCCCTCCAATACGTCTTCCGAAAAAAGAGGATCTTCTCTCGCAAGAGGGAGGTCACGTTCTCCATCCAGAGGTCAACATACTCAACCTTCACGCATGTCTTCTGAGAGGTTGAGATGCAAGGATTGGGACCTTCCGGATGACGTTATGGAGATTTTGCTTTCTGCCAGAAGGTCAGCAACTAAATCTCTGTACCGGTATCGTTGGAACAAGTTCAGTAACTGGTGCAGGGATAGGAATGTGGACCCATTTCAATGTAATATTCCAACAGTATTATCTTTGCTGTTGCATTTGGCTAATCTGGGTCTCCAGGTTAGTACGATAAAAGGATACTTAGCAGCGCTATCTATCTTCAAGCGCTCATCTGAAGAGGAATCTTACTTTAAGATACCTTTAATAACCCCATTTTTAAAAGGTTTAAACAATGTATTTCCACCAATACCTTTTCAAGTTCCTGTGTGGGATTTAAACTTGTTATTAAAGTTTCTTACATGTGCAACCTTTGAGCCTTTACATTCCTGTCCATTAAGGCTTCTTACTTTGAAAACAATACTTCTAATTGCATTGACATAAGCCCACAGGGTAAGTGAGTTGCAGGCACTTTCTAGTGGTCCTCCTCACACAACCTTTTATAAAGATAAAGTTGTCCTAAGAGTCAAACCTTCTTTCTTGCCAAAAAATTGTCTGACTTTCACCTGCCACAGAAAATAATACTACCTACTTTCTACCCTCCTCCTCACACAAGTAAGGAAGAAGAAAGACTACATAGACTAGATCCTAGAAGGGCTCTTAGCTTCTACATTTCATAACTGTCAAAGATACGTCAGTGTGACCAATTGTTTGTGGGATACACTGGTCGTAAATTAGGACTAGCTGTAACCAAACAAACATTATCAAGATGGATAATCTTAGCCATAACTGAGTGTTATAGGCTAGCTGGGAAAGATCCCCCTGAGGGTTTAAGAGCTCATTCAACTAGGGGCATGGCAACTTCAACAGCACTTCAAAGCGGTGTCCCTGTACAAGATATGTGTGCAGCAGCCACATGGTCATCCATGCATACTTTCATAAAACACTATGCTCTGGACTCAACTACCTCTCAAGGAGGTCTATTTGCTAAATAAGTGCTTCACTCAGTACATGACTAAAAAAATGTCTGTACTCCAACCTCCAATACAAAACTGCTTTGGGAGTCTATCTAAAATGAGGAATACGTGGGAGGACACAATCCATTCGAAGAACAAGTTACTTACCAACTGTAACGTTCTTTGGATTGGATGTTCCTCCCACGTATTCCTCATCGGCCCTCCCATCCTACCCCGCAGTGCAGTTTATGTGCTTTACACTCTAATGTCTTTTAAGGCTTGGGTCAAAAGAGGCACGCATTTATTTATAATCCATGGGCTCTGATACACGAAAAAAAAGAACTGAAGCCAACGGGCGCGCCCGAGGCATTTATACTACGGATGACGTCGATACTCGACGATGCCGCCGAGGGACATCAACGCCGCCGCCTCGAGTGGAGCGCCCTCTGGTGGAGAGAGAAAAAATTTCAAAAGCAGCAAAGCTGAAGGTAAGGATATATCTAAGATGAGGAATACGTGGGAGGAACATCCAATCGAAAGAACGTTAGTAAGTAACCTGTTCTTCTCTCTGTTGGTCCACTAGTCAATAGGCGGTGGGTCCTTGCAAGCAGTCTGCTGTGTAGGATTATTTGGGACACAACATGCCACTGAGACAATTTGGCGACAACCAGACGTCTGAGGCAGAAAGAATTACTGAAACATACAAGCATTTTGCAGGGGGGAAGAGAATGTGGCTGGACAAAAGAAATAAGTAGAACAAGAGGCAGAAGAGGGATTGACGATTCTGAAGCAAGAACTCTAGGTGAAATATTTAGTGAATACCCTATGACACAACCATGTTTGTTTAGGTGTCAAAGAAAGAGATTACTGTACAGCAGTTATCAAATCAGTGGCCTTGCACAACACTGGCTCTTTCACCCTAGTAACTATTCTGAGTCTGTTTGGGCTGGCTCGTTGAGCTACCTCTTTGAGACTGGCATGCATTTACCTTTTTTTCTCCAAATAACTGTTACTTGTTTAGCAAACTATAAACGTCAACATATTTATACATGTTTGTACAGAATTGCATAATTGTTTAGTTGGAACCACATAGTTGCTTTGCACCTATCCTCCAGCCCACCCATCAAACCTTTAAGTAACAAAACAAACATATCTTGTTCTTGGAACTTTGGGCCTGGAACCTTATTCCCTCAACACCTCCAGCATAGACCAGATATATTCTGATCTTGTTTATCAATGAGTGGTGATGATGGCATCTTCAAGTAAGTTTAATTTGTATGAGGGCTTGAATTGTTGATATCCTACACATCTCCCTTCAAAGCCCATCCCAATGCTGCATGGTTAAGTCTAGTGCCAAATCCCTCTGATATGACAGCAAATACCTGTGAGGACTAGCATGTCTAGGGGCTGCTAATATCTTTTATAGTCTAGAGAATAAGTCCTTAGTTAAAGCCGCTCTCTGAAGTATTTTTTCAGAAATGGTGAAGGCTGGCATGACCTTGCCCCTATCCCCCTCCTATCCACTTAATTGAATTGAGCAAGAGCCCAGTGTTGAAGATGTATGTATTGGAACTTGTCCTTCTCTTTCAAAGAAAAACCCTCTTCTGAAGCAATTAAAGCCTAACACTTTGCAAAAATTTCAAATATCCAGAAAGAGGAATCAAAAACATACTCCTGAACATTTTCAACAGGACAATCAATCTGTTTCCTTGAGTATTACTGAAACATTGCTGCCATCTTTTGGTAATACCAAATTAATCTCTAAAACTGTAGAACCTGTGGCTAGGCCACGTGACATGAGGACCCGGAAAAAGACTGGAATTTAATGTGGCACAGACAAAGATGATATTGATGACATTTTCCAATCAATTGGCTTTTGAAAAAGTGTATTTTGTTAGTTTATTTTTGTTAGTACACAAATATTTGTGATTTGCACGCAGATCTTGTTTATCTTTTTGTACAAGATTGTTATATTTTTCGGAAGAGAATATTCGATTTTATTAATTTTATGAACCGATGTACAACTGTAAAACTCAGAAAGCAATCAGCCATTTAATACAAAAGTAGACGTTTATTTTTCTACATTTCTATTGTAGATATATTTATACTGGTGAAATGTAACAATTGAACTACATCAATGCACAAAAAATAAACCTTAATTCATAACCAAGAACTATTGCGGAACATAAGAATGTAATTTGTAAATATGGGCATATTTTTTCAGGTGAAACCTGCAGTAAACAATGTGTACATTTGAATACTTAAAACATGAATACACCTATAAAGAACCCATGATGTTTTATGCATAGAGTCTCAGATTATACAAAGAAATCTTACAAGGGAGTGTGTAGCAGCTACGGATGTCAAACCAGCGCACACAACCTTACAAAATTGAACTCTCAGGTTACACCGCAAAGTTACTAAACTTAATGTAGAAGCTGATAAAACCAATTGGTTTGAATTAATTGAATTGAGCAGGAGCCCAGTGTTGAAGATGTATGTATTGTAACCTGTCCTTCTCTATCAAACCAAACTCTGCTATACATTCCAGAAAGCCCTTTTGTTATGATATTTAAAAGATCCAACAATTTGTAACATTCCTCAGCTTTCCATCTACGGAATTTGTGTGTCCATGTCGGGTGTTAACAAAAGGGGTGTACCGAATAGTAAGTATTGGGCCAAATAACGAATAGTTGGACAAGTATTCGGCCGGAGCCGAATACGTGCCGAATAGTTGCCTTTTTAATAAATAAAGTTATGTAGACAAGAAAAGCACTTTGTAAATGAAAGACACACTTTAAAATATGTACATCCAACTGTTATTGCATTTCCTCTTCTTTGTTGTCTACAGAAGATATTTGTGTAAACCATGAAAGAAATACATTATCAAAAAATAAACTGTTCAATGTATTTTTGTGCATTAATAGGTATTTCCAGTTCGGCTGGACCCAAGTAAGTAATTCTAGCCCAAAAGTAAAGTATGCATGCATGCATGCAATCACTGTGAGGGGAGACTGGGATGTGTGTACTTGTACTTTCAAATTTTGCTTTTGGGCCTGCTCATCTTTAGCATTCTGTCTCTAGCAGGGCACTGAAACACAATTACTTAAAACATTTTCATATTAGAATAGGCCTTACTAATAACAAAGAAACAACCTAAAAAAGTAATATACCAGTCTTTCGGATTCAATGCAAGCTCCATCAAGTAAAAGGTGAAAGGCTGCATGTTTTTTCTCCTTTTGTTCTGCAGGGTGGGTCCTAAAAGAGACATGGTGGAGAGAGGAGGAAGGAGGGGGTGCACAGTTCAGTGCTGTGAATTACAGTTTGCACCCCCTACATGTGATGAACAGGCCCAGTAATTCATTGTTCCTATAATTGTCCTCTTAATTATTGAACATGCAAGTCGCAGTCCCTGTTCACACCCGGCTCTCAAAGCCAGTTTTAATTACGACGCTTATGACGGACACCAGGCCATTTGGGCATTCTCTGTGCCACATGTGCTGTCATTGAGTTGTGTGCATGTTACTGTCTGGCGTGTTTACAGAAAGCCAGGTGGGATCGTTCCGAGGAAGTGTTTAATTAGCTGCACTTAACTCGGCAGTGAGGTCTACTCCTAGCCAGTTGCAGTCAATCAAGGAGGAGTGCAGGGGGTCTAACACGCTAAAGCCGGTGAGAATGAAGGGAAGGGGCTCGGGAGTGAGGGGTGCCGGCCCACAGAGATTAAAGTCGACTCTAATCTCTTGACCTGCGCTTTCACTATTACAGTAAATAAAATCACTAGTATTCATATGACAGTTACTGGCAGGGGAGGTTTCACTGGGGGTGAAAGATCGAGACACATGCAGCAAAGTAGAAACACACAGTGCACTGTGAATGCCTTTACCCTGTCTTTCTCTGACCCTCTCAAGTTACTACCCCTCACTCTTGCTCTCATTGTCTCCCCCTTGTCCCAGCTCTCTTTCGGTCACGCTCCATATTTGCTCGCCCTTCCCTCTTTTTCTCTCCCTCCCTCCCTCTCTGTCTCTACTTTGCTATCTCTCATCACCTTGCAGTCTTGCTCTTCCCCTCTTTCTGGTTGCCCCCTTTCTCCCTTTACCGTCGAATCACCTCCAGCCCTTCCTCTTCCTCTGTCTTCTCTCGCTCCATATCCCTCTCTCGGTCATCCTTACTCCCTCCCTTTCACCAATCCCCTCTCTCGCATCCAACTTCTCTTTTTCTCGCCCTTCCTTCTCGTTCTCCGTGTCCCTCCGCCCACGTGCAATATGTCTCTCCCCTCTCCCTCTTGCGTTCTTTTCACCCCCAGACTGTTCACCCTACCTCCCCCTTCTGCTCCCGGGCCCCTGTTGAGCTGTATCTTACAGCTCACAAGATAGCGCCTAGGCCACCCGCACAGTGCTTCAAGGTGCCGCGAGCCAGTTTCAATAGCCCAACCCAGAAGAGTTGCAATCACAAAAAACGGCTCGGCACTGAGAACAGGCCTTGCCAACGCCCTATTGGTAGTTCATTGCATATGTTGTGTTTAGTGGTTTACTGCATGTGCTTTGACGAAAGAGCACAACACCAGCCAATACAAGAAAGTGACATACACCCCCAACACATGCATACATCTTTCTGGTCATCCATCCACCCATCCTTCTTTTCTTACATCCACCCATCCATCCACAGTCAACAGCCAGCATCCATTTAGAAATACACACAACCAAACCTAACAATAAACAAACACTTTTATTTATTTAAAAAACAGATCCAATGGCTTGGTCAATGTTTGCGTGTATTTTCTTAGCCTTTTGTGGGTGTTTGAGGGGGAAATGTGCCCTTTTCAGTCCCCTCACCCGAGCAGGAAGTCCTCCTTTCATGGGTCACAGGCCCCCCTGGCTGATTATTTGCCTGCTTTCGACATTATGTATGACATGAGGGAGGGGGTGAAAATCCATCCTAGTGCCTGTGGCTCCTAGAAGAACTCTATAAACTAAAATAAACACCTTAAAAGGATGCCATAACAAGGATATCTTTAACACAATTAGACATCCAGGCACATATATAATATAACTGCGCATTTTCTGACCGTGGGCTGCCTGTTCTTCCAAAATAAACGTGCAGCGTGTTCTCTGCCCAAGAGCTGGACCTGCAGCTCGGAGAGCCCTGCTTGTTTCACATTTTTCTGTAACTTCCTGTGCTGGTTCCCACAACTTCTGCTGGCTGCTGCTATCTGGGGGAATGCGGTTTTATTACCACAGGACTAGAATACTGTAGAAAAATAATAAAGGATGCAGCCATTTGAGAACTAGAAAAAGAAGCGCTCTGGTCACCTGAACTCTGCTCAGCGTGAAGGCGAGAGTGTCAGGAATGCGAATGGGTGACACGAAAAGCCCATGACAGAAAACCTACGAAGCCTTGGGAGAGGTCATGAGTAAGCATGCTGTCACTTTTCGAGCTTCTCCTCTGAGTATATTTGTATATTGGTGTTAGCGGGGAAACGTGGTTGAACTAGGGGTGTAACTTTGGCTTTGAGTGCTGATTCAAGTAAGTATTCGGCCGAAAACCGAATAGCTGATTTTGAGCCGGAATTCGGCCAAACACATACTCGAAGCCGAATTTCGGTGCACCCCTAGTTAACACTGGACTCTCCAAGAGAGGTGTGCAAGGGGACTGAAAGCAGGGGATACCTGCACATCTACATACTTGAGCATAAACCGAGCATGGTGTGCCAGCTTAGTAACATGATTGTGTGAAGGGGTCAGTAATGCGAGGCAGACAACTGCTTGTGCTTTTTTGAAAATTAAACATTTTATTAAAGAAAAAGGTTTCAAATAAATCCTTGCTAAACCTCTATCAGGGAATTCCTACCTTGTCTAAAGGCTAAAGGAATTACTCTTAACGTAATCAAACTGGCCCTCACACTAAACAACAAAATATTCAAAGTGAATTACAAACAACATAAAAAAGTGAACAAATAACCAGTACTTTCGATTTCAATTTCCCCAAATGTTCAAAAGGAAAAATAATCTTGAACCAGTTCATGTAGGTTACAAATAAAACAAAAGTTTGCCAAACAAAAATCCGCTGCTAACAGTTCTTCAGCTTTCAGTTGAAAAGATCCCCTTCCAATTCCAGACCAAGAAAATAGCACCGATGGTAATCCTGGATTTCTTTTTTCCAAGATTGTTTTGCCACAGTTCAAAGAAAAGATTAGCAACTTTTCCTTCTCCAACTCTACAAGTGTTCATAGCCTTTGCAGTACATTTGGTATAATTCGTAGGATGCTTATCTTGGGGGGGCTTTTTTCCTCTAGGCAACCACCCTTCTACTACTGTTGCTGTGGGAACAGACTCCTTTGTTCCACAGTATGCTACTACAACTTCAATGTAACATCCACTGGTAGTATGCTACACAACCACAGTTCAGGTATTTCTGCTTCAACTTTGTACTTCAGGATTGTTAGGCATTAATGAGGAGACTCTTCGGCCTCTTCAGGTAGAAATGGGCAGCCTCTTTGCCTCTTCTGTCCATCTTACTGACACTAGTATAATCTGCCTCTGCTTCCAGATTGACTTTCTCTCAATTTCAACAGTCTCAGCATTACAGATTATTTGCACAAGCACCCAGCACCCTTCCCCAGCTTATTCACACCTGTATCAGAGGACACTGGACTTTTAACAACTTCATAAAAAGGGTGGATAGATCTAAACAAGGCTTGCTTCACTATAGAAAGGGTTCGCCTCTTGGCCTGGGTAATGCCTGTTCTTTTTGTTAATACAACAACTTCTGGATTTAATGAATACTTGTTCTTAATGTTACAAGGTTCAGTCTTTAAAGGAGAAATGGATTTGGGCAAATGTGATTACTCTTTAATGTATATCTTTAACATTAAATAAGTTTTTGTATTCCCATGTATTAACACAGAGACACTTTCTAACTCTGGTCGGGAATCATAATTGGCCACACGCGACCTTCTTTTAATGTTATAAAGACTTGTAACAATTGTGAAAGTCAAAGTTAGGATTCCAGAGTGATTTAGAAAGCCTTCCCCCTTTTATTAGAGACAAGTGCCCAATCTGGCAACATTAATAGTTAAACAATGGGAAATTAAATGCTTTTCTTCATATGCGAGCACTCTGACTTTTACTAGAAGTGTGCGTGATACATTTCCATTGTCAGCAAGACTCTTCACAATGACTAACAGTTTGTACACGCTTCTACTCTAACGCCAGTCAGTTTAAAGCTGGTAACCGTTACCATCAAGGTTTTCGGAGTCAACCTGAACACCAAGTTTCACTCACCGGCTCCAGGAACACTGCGGTTGCGGGCTGCTTCACCTTCCCGACTTCTATCTCTTCTACTACAGGTTTGGGCACACCTGGGACCCACACCCTCCTGCAGCATGGGTGTCTCGGGTCTAGCTACGCCAACGGGGAGTCTCCTTCACTCCTCTGTTCCTTGGCTTGCTTCTTGCTACGGGTCTCGGCTCTCAGCATGGTCACGGCTCTGCAATTACAGCCACTAGGCGCACCTGTGAAAATGTTCACTCTCAGCACGTCTCATTGCAGCCACGGCAAGACGGTTTGTGAACACAGGACCCTCTCAGAACTTGCATGTGAAATCTACTTTCTCCATGTCCCAGTATCCCTTAAGTGATTGCACCTCCTCATGAACTTCCAGCCTTGTGCTCTTCTGCTTCTGCTACTAGTACCAGCCTTCCTGCTCCTTCCCCAGCTCCTTTTCCCTTCCTTCTCCAGCTGCAGCCTTTTATGCCACTTAGGTGGGGCAGTTTGTTTCAGATGTAAGCTATTACTGTCAATTGCCTAACCCTGGCAAAGGCAGTTAGGCCTAATTGCCTGTCGTCCACTCCTACATGCCTCTTCAGCCCTCTTTGTCTCAGCCCCAATGGGATTCTGGGACATGTAGTTTACTATCTCAAAGTTAGGTTTTTCTGCTTCTTGTGTATTTTTAGGGGTAGATGTAATTGCCTTAGTGATTTTGACAGAGAGTGGGTTTTAACTTTATTAGAGGAAGATGGTGTAGAGAAAGCAACACTTTCACTGTTCCCTGTAGTGTTCCCTTGGTGTTGAGGAGGGCATTTGATTTTAGGAACTCAAAAGGATACTTTCCTTCAGTGTAATGGGTTTGGGTGTTGCAACCTTGGATTGTACCACCTTCCGTTTAACAGAAGGTTGAGCGAGATTAAAATGACAATAAGCCATACTCTTCTGGCATAGTGGTAAGAATATCCCTGTTAGAGGAAACATACCACGTCTCATCCCATGGAATCTCTTCACTACCCTGGGTCCTGTCCTCATCCAGGTGATCCTCCCTCAGTGCACCACCCCCAGGGTTGGGATCAGGAAGCGTCTGCCCTCCCCTGGCCACCTGAGAGGAGTGTTTAGGCATGGTTTCAGTGAGTGATCTGCAGGATTCTATTCTATTGATATGGAAACTCTTAGCTCTATTGATTGTTATAAGCCATGGCTGCGGCTAAATATATGAACCTGCCATTGCCTGCTTCAGTGAACAGCCACAGCCTTTCAGAGAACGTTTGCACCCATTCTCCCATCCCCTGTAACTAGGCTTGTAGTAACCAATTATGAGGACAGCCGAGTCCCCCCTGTTCTTTTGGGCTGAAAAGTATTCATTCAGCAATCAATATGGCAGAGAAACATCACTCCTCTATATGGCATGACTAGGTCTGCCACTTGCCTTTGATATTGTAAACAGAAAATTGCCATGGCACAAATTAAGTTTGTGGCCTCTCAGTCGGCCATTTGAACATCCTCGCGTATATGCATAGTGAAACAGTATAACTTGCCGGGGTCTGCTTTTGTGTGAGATCAACACTTTCTGACATCTGAGACACGTTGGACAAGTCCGCTTTTATATCGCCTAAGGTTATTGGAGTGACAGTTTGGTGGTTATCCTATGCAGATGATATACTGCTCATAGTAAAGGTGCAGATTGGTTAACAAAAGCTTCTCACAGCGTTCCATGTTTACTCTCTGGCTAATGACTTGATTATCAATGCCAAGAAAACAAAGATCATGCGGCTTTCTGCCGGAAGGATACATCATATCTTGATAACAGTCAAAGAAGTAAAATATTTGGGATTTTGTATTTCAACAATACCAAATAAAGATCTGGTTCTAACAAATATTAAAAAAAAGGATGTTTTCTCTTGTGGAAAAAATTAAACGCATCCATACTAACAGGCCGATTCATGGAATTAATGTGCGCCGAAAATTCCGGCGCAGAGGTGCCAAAACGTGCGAATCGCAGTGCAAGTGCGAAAATCGCAGGGAAACCAGCGCACATCGATTCATGGAAGTCCGTGTGCGAGAAAAATATTGGATGTGCGCTGAAAAAGTGCGCGGCGCACAGGTCATCCAACGGTGTGCGCCACGGCCACAGCGAAATCGCACATAGCGCGGCGCACATAACAAAAGTAGGCGGAACACGGGGCGTAACACTCGGAATGGGGAACAACGCGTGAAAATATGGGCGTCACGGGGGAAGTACAGGAGGCAAGTGCGCAGAACGCCCACACGCTTGCCTACAACTCGTATTCATGGAATCGAATAGGGCAAATCAGCGCACGGTCAAAGACGCGCACAGGGCCAAACAAGTTCGCCACAAGAAAGCAGGCGGTAGCGTCCCTGCGCCTGAAATAAATGCGCCAAAATGTGCGCTTACAAAAAGCACCTATATACAGCTATGATGAATGATCCATACTGTGGCCCTCTAGGACAAATGAGGTGCAGAGGGGTATCGAAAAATAGACACCCGCTGTGTGAAGAATAGCGTGTGCGTGTATTTCGGGGTGCGCGGGAAGTTCCACACGCGATTGGCCTGGGTATGTGTATTTCGGGGTGCGCGGTAAGTTCCACACGCGATTTCAGCAGGGTACGTGTATTCCAAGGTGCGCGGGAAGTTTCACACGCGAATTTGCAGGGTACGTGTATTTCGGTGTGCGCGTGAAGTTCCACACGTGATTTCAGCAGGGTACGTGTACTCCGGGTGTGCGGGAAATTCCACACGCGAATCCAGCAGCCTACGTGTATTTCGGGGGTGCCGGGTAGTCCTACACGTGAATTGGCTGTGTGGGTCCTCCCAGCTGTTCCCTCTACACCCTCCACAGCCCCTGCAGGCGGCCCACACCACAGGGGACTACCCTGCACCCCTGCACATGTCCCGCAGGCAGCCCATCGACCTTGGCTATGCCCCCCAGCCAACCCACATGTCACCTTGCACTACTGCCCACCAACGCATGTCTCCCAGCACCCCCAGCATCCAGGGGCACCCTCCACCAGGCCCCCACTCATGTCTCCCAGCCCCTCCACCCCCCAGCAGTCAGGGGCACCCTCACCAGGCCCCACTCATGTCCAACTCATGCCCCCCTGTACCCCCACACCCCAGCAGTCAGGGGCACCGTCCACCAGGCCCCCACTCATGTCTCCCAGCACCCCCACCCCCCAGCAGTGCAGGGCACCCTCCACCATGCCCACACACATGTCTCCCAGCACCCCCAGCATCCAGGGGCACCCTCCACCAGGCCCCCACTCATGTCTCCCTGCACCCCCACCCCCCAGCATCCAGGGGCACCCTCCACCAGGCCCCGACTCATGTCTCCCAGCACCCCCACCGCCCAGCAGTCAGGGGCACCCTCCACCAGGCCCCCACTCATGTCTCCCTGCACCCCCAGCATCCAGGGGCACCCTCCACCAGGCCCCACTCATGTCCCCCTACACCCCCACCCCCGAGCAGTCAGGGGCACCCTCCACCAGGCCCCACTCATGTCCAACTCATGTCCCCCTGTACCCCCACCCCCCCAGCATCCAGGGGCACCCTCCACCAGGCCCCACTCATGTCTCCCACCCCCCAGCATCCAGGGGCACCCTCCACCAGGCCCCCACTCATGTCTCCCTGCACCCCCACCCCCCAGCATCCAAGGGCACCCTCCACCAGGCCCCACTCATGTCCCCCTACACCCCCACCCCCGAGCAGTCAGGGGCACCCTCCACCAGGCCCCACTCATGTCCAACTCATGTCCCCCTGCACCCCCACCCCCCAGCATCCAGGGGCACCCTCCACCAGGCCCTACTCATGTCCCCCTGCACCCCCACCCCCGAGCAGTCAGGGGCACCCTCCACCAGGCCCCCACTCATGTCTCCCACCCCCCAGCAGTCAGGGGCACCCTCCACCAGGCCCCCACTCATGTCTCCCTGCACCCCCACCCCCCAGCATCCAGGGGCACCCTCCACCAGGCCCCACTCATGTCCAACTCATGTCCCCCTGCACCCCCACCCCCCAGCAGTCAGGGGTACCCTCCACCAGGCCCCCACTCATGTCTCCCAGCACCCCCACCCCCCAGCATCCAGGGGCACCCTCCACCAGGCCCCACTCATGTCTCCCACCCCCCCCACCCCTCAGCATCCAGGGGCACCCTCCACCAGGCCCCCACTCATGTCTCCCTGCACCCCCACCATCCAGGCGCACCCTCCACCAGGCCCCCACTCATGTCTCCCAGCACCCCCCCAGCATCCAGCGGCACCCTCCACCAGGCCCCCACTCATGTCTCTCTGCACCCCCCAGCATTCAGGGGCACACTCCACCAGGCCCCCACTCATGTCTCCCTGCACCCCTACCCCCCAGCAGTCAGGGGCACCCTCCACCAGGCCCCCACTCATGTCTCCCTGCACCCCCAGCATCCAGGGGCACCCTCCACCAGGCCCCCACTCATGTCTCCCTGCACCCCCACCCCCCAGCATCCAGGGGCACCCTCCACCAGGCCCCCACTCATGTCTCCCTGCACCCCCACCCCCCAGCATCCAGGGGCACCCTCCACCAGGCCCCACTCATGTCCAACTCATGTCCCCCTGCACCTCCACCCCCCAGCAGTCAGGGGCACCCTCCACCAGGCCCCCACTCATGTCCAACTCATGTCCCCCTGCACCCCCACCCCCCAGCAGTCAGGGGCACCCTCCACCAGGCCCCACTAATGTCTACCAGCACCCCACCCCCCAGCATCCAGGGGCACCCTCCACCAGGCCCCCACTCATGTCCAACTCATGTCCCCCTGCACCCCCACCCCCCAGCAATCAGGGGCACCCTCCACCAGGCCCCACTCATGTCCAACTCATGTCCCCCTGCACCCCCACCCCCCAGCAGTCAGGGGTACCCTCCACCAGGCCCCCACTCATGTCTCCCAGCACCCCCACCCCCCAGCATCCAGGGGCACCCTCCACCAGGCCCCCACTCATGTCTCCCACCCCCCCCACCCCTCAGCATCCAGGGGCACCCTCCACCAGGCCCCCACTCATGTCTCCCTGCACCCCCACCATCCAGGCGCACCCTCCACCAGGCCCCCACTCATGTCTCCCAGCACCCCCCCAGCATCCAGCGGCACCCTCCACCAGGCCCCCACTCATGTCTCTCTGCACCCCCCAGCATTCAGGGGCACACTCCACCAGGCCCCCACTCATGTCTCCCTGCACCCCTACCCCCCAGCAGTCAGGGGCACCCTCCACCAGGCCCCCACTCATGTCTCCCTGCACCCCCAGGATCCAGGGGCACCCTCCACCAGGCCCCCACTCATGTCTCCCTGCACCCCCACCCCCCCAGCATCCAGGGGCACCCTCCACCAGGCCCCCACTCATGTCTCCCTGCACCCCCACCCCCCAGCATCCAGGGGCACCCTCCACCAGGCCCCACTCATGTCCAACTCATGTCCCCCTGCACCTCCACCCCCCAGCAGTCAGGGGCACCCTCCACCAGGCCCCCACTCATGTCCAACTCATGTCCCCCTGCACCCCCACCCCCCAGCAGTCAGGGGCACCCTCCACCAGGCCCCACTAATGTCTACCAGCACCCCACCCCCCAGCATCCAGGGGCACCCTCCACCAGGCCCCCACTCATGTCCAACTCATGTCCCCCTGCACCCCCACCCCCCAGCAATCAGGGGCACCCTCCACCAGGCCCCCACTCATGTCTCCCTGCAACCCCACCATCCAGGGGCACCCTCCACCAGGCCCCCACTCATGTCTCCCAGCAACCCCACCCCCCAGCATCCATGGGCACTCTCCACCAGGCCCCCACTCATGTCTCCCAGCACCCCCACCCCCCAGCATCCAGGGGCACCCTCCACCAGGCCCCCACTCATGTCTCCCTGCACCCCCACCCACCAGTAGTGCGATTTGCCTGGGTACGTGTATTTCAGGGGTGTGCGGGTAGTCTTGCACGTGATTTCATCAGGGTACGTGTATTATGGGTCCGCGTGAACTTCCACACGCGATATCAGCAGGGTACGTGTATTACGGGGTTTGCGTGAACTTCCACACGCGATATCAGCAGGGTACGTGTATTACGGGGTTTGCGTGAACTTCCACACGCGATATCAGCAGGGTACGTGTAATACGGGTTCGCGTGAACGTCCACACGCGACTGGGCCTGGGAGAGCGTGTTACGTGTATTCCTGGGGTGGGCGGGAATATTCACTCGCGACTCGGCCTGGAGCGTGTTACGTGTATTCCTGGGGTGGGCGGGAAGATTTACACGGTCGCCTAGAACGCGCCAAAAAAAAGGTCCTATCCGGAAACATGTACGCCAGCATGAAGCAGGCGCACGTCCCGCGCAGCATAAAAGTGCGCAAACAACAAACAAGCTCAGATGCCAGGATGAATATACCGTTCCTAGCAGCAGTGGCCGTTGGATACCGCAGGAGGAGGAGGAGGATAGTCGGGGCCAGAATCTTCACACCCAGAACCAGCCTTTTTGGTATGCCTGATGACCAGGTGTATGGGAGGTACAGGTTTCCACCTCACATAATACTCGACCTGGTCAGTGAGTGGGAGGATGACCTCACATCACCCACCCTGTGCTCCCAAGCACTGAGCCCCCTGGAGAAGGTCTTCAATGTACTGCACTTCTTGGCTACTGGATCATTTCAGCGGACAAGTGCCATAGTGGGGGAGTGTCACAGGCCACGCAGTCACGGTGCCTACACCAGGTTGTTGGCCATCATCACTGCACGCCCATCAGTCCGCAGGCACATATACCTGCCCAGAACACCTGCAGAAAGGCAGGCTGTCAGCCAGGATTCCTACAGGGTGGCACAATTCCCCAAAGTGCTAAGTGCCATTGATTGCACCCTTGTGGCTCTACGTCCCCCCAGGGCATCTGAGCACATCTATAGAAACCGCAAGCACTGGCATTCCATCAACGTCCAGGTAGTATGTGATGCCAAGGGAATCATCACCTCAGTATATGCCAACTATCCAGGGTCCACCCACGACAGCTTCATTTACAGAATGTCAACCCTAAACCGGGACATGGAAGCTGGGCGGCATGGCGATGCATGGCTGTTTGGTGAGTATAAATGCCACAGCACACGCATGCATGACAGATAATGTCACTACCCCACAAATGATACCCATCACCACCTCCCCACGGGACAGTGCCTACCCTCTGAGCACCCACATGATGACGCCAATTCGGAACCCTATCACGCCTCCCGAGGTAAGATACAACACAGCCCATATTGCAACCCGGGGCATAGTGGAGCGCACATTCGGAGTGCTCAAGTCACACTTTCGCTCCCTTGACCGTTCTGGCGGGCAGCTGTTATGCGCTCCCCCAGTAGTGTGCAGGATCATAGTGGCAGCATGTGTCCTGCACAATGTTGCAACACACCGGGGCCTGGCTGTGGACATGGTGGTGCCACCACATCCCCAACCACATGCACGCCCGCTGCGCATGGGAGGGGAAAGGGCACAGGGTGAGGCAGCCCGTACGCAGCTGGTGGCTAATTACTTCACATAGAAATCCTCCCTGGCACCGCCACACAACACACCATGGCATGTCATGCTATGTGAGAGCAAACAAATTAATCCCCACAACATGACACAAGTGTCACAAACTACAGTGTCCCTAATGGAAACTGGCCACACATGAAATGCTCACAGTAATGCAGGACCAACAACACACATTACCAAATATTTACCAATAATACTAATCACCTACACAACCTCCAACCTACCATAAACATGACAGTACGGATTTAAAAAATTGCTAGTCTCACTACCTGATAATGCCAGCACTTCGAACACTTCCAACTGTACAGTGTTAGCGCCACGCAAAAGTGTAGGTGCACTGCTTACAACATGGACTCCATTTCCAAAGTAGACCGCCTTGTGAAGACATGAGAAATGGACCTGCAAATTAGGAGGATGAGATGGATGCAGAGGCACATATCAATACACCATGCAGTGTACAATACAACAACAATATGCACTAGGAATGTATACACAGTATTGACTACAGACTGCCCACACATCAAATGGGAGTCCAACGTCACTGTGTAAGTCAATGTCACTTGGGCACACCCTTTGCAAGCCCATGGAAACGGGAAGCAGGAGGGGTGTGTGTCACACAAACCCAAGCATCTAACCCAAATTCAGGACAAGTCTGCATGTGCCCAGCCACAATACAGCGTATGCCCACGGGAGCCACACAAGGCAACACACTGTCACAAAAATCAAAAATCAAAAATGGCCATGAATGGGCCATGGGGGGTGGGGGAGGCCACCCATGAGGTCCGAGGACAGGGTGCACACCAAACCCCACCTGTGTGGATCTTGCGGGAAAAAAACACCTCCATGGGCTCATGGCCTGCTCGGCTACCTTATTGTGAGAGATTTGCTGCTGTCGCTATCCTCACCCTCTGCAGCTGCATCAGGAGGTGGTGGCACTATGGGAGGCAGCCCACGCAAAGCCCTACTCTGGTCCTCCATGGCAGCAAGCATGCGGTGTGGAAGGTCTGGTTCTGGAGGATAATTGTGCGGAGGTCCCCATGCAACAACTCCCGGGATGCCCAGACCTCCTCCCTAGTTGCCTGCATCTCAGCTGAGAGCGTACGTGTGAGCCGCTCCAGCTGCTGTTCTGTCCTCGTGTCAGTTGAAGCCTCAAGCTCAACAAGAGTCACCCTGAGCTGACGGAGTTCCACCCTCAGGGCTTCCCTGTGGCCCTGGGACTCAATAGAAATGGCTTCCCGCAGAGTCTCCAGTGCCGCCCGTCTGTCCCTGTTGGACGCCAACATGTCCTCCCTGTGTGACTGGCAAATTGAGTCTGTTGCCTGCTGTAGTTGTTCCATCAGCCTTTCTTGGGGGACAATGGAAGTGGCCACCCTATCCATTGCTTGAGCCATCATCTCAGATGATGCTGCCTGTTGGTTTGCCATAACGTATATGGATTGCTCCCATGCGGTATTGCCAGGTGGCGTACGGCCACCGCATCGGCGGGCACCGCACCTGTCTGGGGCAAGGCGAACTGCGCCTTGCTGTGCCGGCACTGCCTGAGGCTGCAGGACTGCATTCCCCCTCTGATCTGCTGGCCCAGGAACAGGATCAGATGTTGCAGAGTGTGACCCTGCATCCGTAACCACCAAAGGCGGACCTACCAACACTGACATCCCCATTGAGGGTTCTACCCCTGGTGCAGGTGGGTTGGACAGTACAGAATCCCTCCAAGAAACACTTACCTGCGACCGCACATAGGTCTCATCATCCGAATCGACACCTGAATAGAGCTCGGGGGAGGTGCACCCAGAGACACCCCTTGAGATAATGGTCTGCAGCAAGTGTGGGTTCTCACCCACCACCACACCACGTCCCTCACTGGTGCCCGGTCGGGCCTGAGACCCCTCCTGGGTCTGCACCATCTCCACAACCCCAGCAGTATCAAGTGCGTCATCCCCTGAAAAGACATGAAAGAAAAGAAATGGGAACAGGCATTAGCACCATGGCACACAATTAGGGCTGAGAAGCAACAGAAACAGTACTTCATTGACACATGTCCCACATGACTATAACCCTCCCATGCATGCACCGTCACTGCGTATGAAGGGGAGGCAAATGGCACACATTGATGACACCAAGATGGAAGACCAACACATTTGCTGCATGCTGGCTAGCAGTGCCATCACACATTGGCCTGTGATTGGCATGTCCAATACACATACATGACACATGCCATCACACAGATGGCATGTACCATAGCCATGTCACACATGTGACAATAGGACTGAGAAATGCCTAGTGAAAGTGGTGGAATGCAAACAATCAGCCTGAATGAACACAGAATAATACACAACTATGTTGTGGCAAGATGACACTTCAAGGGCAACTGGCGTGAGGTTGGGCTGAATGTCTACTGTTGCCAGAAGGGATACTGCAGTACCCAAATCCTGGTGCGCAGAATGTATTGGATGAAGCACATGGGTGACCCAAACCACTCAGACACACACACCCTCACCTGGCACTCAATCAGAAGCCCTCACACACACACCATGCACATGGATGACACACACATGCATGTGCACTCACCGGACAATGCCTCGTAATCTGGCAGGTCTCCCACGCCTTGGATCTGTTCCTCCGTGACGTAGGTCCCAGCAACATACTCATGTGGAGTGAGTTCAATGTCCTCTGCTGGAGACCCACCTCCAGTCACTAGAGTTGCGGCATGACTTGAGGCCAGCTTTTTCTTTGCCCTGCGCTTCAGGTCATTCCAGCGCTTGTAGCAATCATTAGCTGTGCGCCTCACGAATCCAAGGGCACTTATGATGTCCGCGATGGTCTGCTAGTGTGCCTGACGTTGTGCAGGTGTGGTCTTGCATCCTGCAGTAATCACCATTTCGCTGTCATGTGCGGACACATACTCCACAAGTGCATCAAGTTCGGCCTGATTGAACCTGGGCTTCCTTGGTGGGCCGGACTGTATAGCCGTGTCTGGGGCATCAGCCTGTATTGGACGAGCACTCTTCCTCTTGCGCTTGGAAGGTGGTGGGGACCCTGAGTGTCCTACGCCGCTCTGGACACTAGGGGCAGGAGCCCCGGTGGACTGTGGACTAGGAGTGTGGGAATGAACACTCACCATGGGACTTGGTGCAGGCATTAGCTGAAGTGTGATGTAGTCAGGGGGAACGTCAGCAGGATGGACTGGGACCGACACTGTCCTGGCTGGGAGACTCAGAGCTGGGGTGGATGGAGCCGCAGCTGCCCCTGCAGCCTCCCCACCCTGCCTACTCGGGGCAGCAGATGACATAGCTGCCCCTGATCCACGTGGCCTGGTGACACCAACGTGCACCGCCACACGTGGCCTAGACCTGCTGACCTGGAAGTCAGCCATGGAGTCACCCTGTGCCAGGTCTGGTGCCACAATGGGCTGGTCCAGCAAGGGCTGAGCAGGGATGGTGTCAGCCACGTTACCCTCAACCGGGGGGGACATGGGTGTCCCTGACTGGTCACCCACACATGGGGGGCTAGGGGCACCCTGCAAGTCCCGGCCACGTCCCCTACCGTATCCACCACGGCCACCTCTTGAGGCTCGGCCACCTTTGCCACCCTTACCGCGTGCTCGCCTCCCAACCATGGCACTGATGTTGTTGTGCGTATGGGAGTTGCAGTAAACTATTGTCCTGGGCAATTGGGGGTCAAAGGGGTAGGGTACTAGATGGAATTCGTACCCTAGTGCTCTAGCAACGCTGTATGTGACCCCTGGGGGAAGATGACGGGTCACGCAACGCACAGGCACCCCAAAAAAGGGAGATAATGTGCACGCAACCCCTCCTAGACCACGTGCGTGGAAAATTAAACCTGCACTACGCTGTGGCACCAAGAAACACAAAAATGAACGTATGCGTGTCACACGCAGCCTAGACTGACCTCTGAAGGGGTACGCAACACACGGGGCAAGCACAGATGTTAAATACGTGCGCGACTCACCGTCTGCCAGGAAAAATCACGTGAAAAATATGCGCGTGTGCGCGTTGGCAACACCCCCGCCAAAAGAAGAATTGTATGCTGTCTCAGGAGACGGGACAACAGAAGTGAACGCTGTTTGAGGAAACAAGCCCAGGAAAAAGACAAAAAGAGAAAAAGCTGTCAGAGGTAACAGGGAGTACGAACTTGGAACGCCGTGAAGTAAATCGCGTGTGAACCGACAAGAAGTACAGATTTCACCCACTCGCTAACATGCCCACACGTCCAGCGTCACTTCCGCGTGTACGCGCTAAGGCCCTATCCTCCAATTACACGAGCTGACACTCTGACGTGCAGTCATAAGGAAACGCCCGCGCACGCACGTCACTGACGCGCATACGCGCTGGGCCCTTTCCACCAATTGCACGCTATGACACTCTGACGTGCTTATTTTTTCTACGCGCCATGGAAAACGCACGTGCGCGTAACGTCATAGACGCGCCTACACGCTGTGGGCCTTTGGGCCAATGAATTCGCGTACGTGTGCTGACGTGCCTATGCGCTAAGGCCCTTTCCTCGAATTACATGCAGACATGCTGGATTTTCACATGCCAAATCACTCCGTATCGAGCTGGCCACGCGTAAGCACACGGAAGACCACGCTCCTGCCCAGAAGGCCGAATTACTGCCCCCCAGAGCTCCGAGCACGCTCCCTCCTGCCATCTGCTGCTGCCTGATTGCCTACTGCCCACGTGCCCTGCCATTTGCTGTCTGCACATCAGCCAGGGGTGCTGTTGCTGTGACCACCCCTGCTGGAACCGAAAACTCCCGACTGGGATTCCATCGCTCCACAAACCAGCCCCAGGACCCAGTTGCCCACCCACTCCTGCCTCTGGGGTTGTCATGTTGGGCACTGCAACATATGGCACCACTGGCAACCCCCGGCCAGAGAGACCGAGGGGCACCAGCTTCACTGCCACCGAAGTTGGTGTCCTGGTGTCCTGGTGGAGCAAGTCCTGGGGCAGTATGATGCCCTCTTTGGAAGTTTGCGGAAGGACGGACTCGGATCTGGACGGACATCGTGACTGCCATCAACGCGGAGGGGGTGGCAGTCCGACTATTCCATCATGTCAAGAAACGCTGGGAGGACTTCAGGTCCAGGACCCTCAACAAGGCCCGGCGCCTCTTGAAGGCAGCGGATGCTAAGGGATGCCGGGGCCACTTGTCTGACGATCAGATGAGGGTCCTGGAACGCATATCCCCAGCGCTTCACGTCCAGGTCCTTGAGAGGCAGACCCGTCTGGAGTCGAGCGGTAAGTGTACATGCATCATGATTGTAAGCTGTGCGTGTGGTGGTGTGCCAGTAGTGTGCATGTTGCACATGTGTTTTTATGGGGCCAAGTATGGGGGGGGTGTACAGGGCCGTGAGGCTAACACATGCAAGGTCTCTCATGTGTGAGACATGGATGGTGCTTGTGTGTGTAGGCTTGCATGCCAAATGCAGGTGTGTAGGCTTGCATGCCAAATGCAGATGTGTGGGCACACATGTTTGGATGAGTGTGTATGTAAGTAGGCATGTTCGTGATGTCACACATGGATGTTGGTTTCAGCTGCATGTATCAGCACTATGTACATGTGCATGTGTGTGTATTTGACAAGGGTGCAACAGTGATGCAACATGGATGCATGTGGAAGCCTGATTGGCAGATGTGACATGGATGCCAAGCTGAACACTGTGACAGTTGGCAGAGGTGTACACATGCATGCAAGTGTGGTGGTGTGTGTGCATGTGTAGTGCACTCCCTGTGTTGCATGTGATGTCTGGCTCACCTTTGCCTGCTCATGCTGTTGTATGTGTATGGATGGTGCTGGCTGTTGCAATATGGCTGTGTATGGCTCATGTGTGCGAGTTGAAATGACATGTGTGTTGGCGAATGTGATGCCATGTCTGAGGTTTCCAAATGCCACTCATGTACAACTGTCGTGTGTATGTGTCCATTGTACAGTGCCCTGATGCCTGTGTTTTATTTCTCCCTGTCTGCAGCGTCAACTGATGAAGAGGGCGGAGAAGGTGCTGTGGAGCACAGCGGCAGGGATTGCACCGCCAGCCGGAGACGCAAAAGGCCCGGCTCCCCTCCCAGGTTGTCATCTCGTCGGGGAGTGAGGAGTCCGGTGCCGCGTCCCAGGCCGCAGCTGCCGGGGGGAGGTCCAAGAGGCGGAGGTCGGAGTTGGACTCCTCGGCAGCAGAAGGGGCAGCTGGGACCCCAGAGGGCCCAACAGGGGAAGATGGCACAGAGTCATCCAGGTTGGTGGGGGGTTTGGTGGAGGAGGAGGCCGTGCAAGCGACAGAGACGGGGTCTGGAGGTGGGGATTCCACTGGTGCTAGTGGTTTAGTGCAGGACCAGGGACAGGAGGCAGCAGAGGCCGCCGCGGAGGTGCCTGTGTGCAATCCTGTCCCTGATCCTGTCACTGCATCATCTTGCACCAGCAGGGGTGCCTACGTCCAGACCCGTTTTCAGGCAGGGGATGAGCTTACAACATCTGGCCCTCCTCTGCCTGCGGACGTGGCTATCCAGGTACGGGTTGGGCCTGTCCTGGCTGGTGTGGCGTTGCGTCAACGGGCCATGCGAGGTGACCTGCAGTCTTTTCATGAGGAGACTGCACGTCATCTCGAATGGCTCGTTGACCGCGTCGGCCTACTGGGACAGGTCACCCAGGCCGGATTCCTCCGTTTGCTGGAGCTTGTTCCGACCCCCTCCTCAACTGAACACCCTATGCGCCAGTCGTCCTCCGTTCCATCTTTCCACCCATTTGTCACCTGGGTGCCCTGTGGAGCTGCCTCTGACGGTGCGGCCAGGCTGGTGGAGGACACATCCCTGCCACAGTCGGGAGTCGGACGTCCAGCAGGGGTGGCCACATCAACGACTGCACCCCGGCCGGTGGAGGATGTGCAGGCAGCAGGAGCCAGGGCACAGGCACAGCAGCAGCAGCAGCAACGAGGTGGGAGCCATGATGGCTGGGGTCCTTCGACATCGGAGGGGCAGGCATCGGCCGGAGGGCAGGAGGGCCCAGGACGGGAAGTGTCTTCCGTGTGGCAGCGGTTGGGCCACGCCATAGATGCGGAGCGGCAGCGGGCGGAAGAGGCACGGCTCACGATGGTCAGAGCGGAGAACTCCATGCGGAGGGCCCTGAGGCGGGCCGAGTGCCTCGAGGCAATCCGCAGGGAGTTGGAGGAGAACATGTCGTCGGCCCTGCAGACCCTCGGGGCCATGGAGGAGGACCGCCTCCGGGACATTGAGCAGGAGTTCAATGATGCCCTGGCCCGGAACATCCAGAAGTGAGCCGTCGGACTAGCCCCCTGCCCTTGTAAATAGTTCTTTAGTGTTAAGTTTCCTTTCGGTTTTGTTTTGGGGCGCTTGGACAATGCCCCAACTTCTTGTATATAGTTCTTCATTAGGTAGTATTTTATTTTATAGGTTTCATTTAAAGGATTGGGCACATGGACCCTGGATGTTCACCTTGTACATAGTTTGACAATGGATTTGGATTTTTGATTTTTTTTTTCACATGGATCAATGTTTTTTTCTTATTTTGGAACCTTGGATTTATTTTCTCAGACTGACACTTTGGAGACTTGCTTTTGGATTGCCTTTCATTAGGATTTCATGCTTCTTTTTCATTTATTGGACATGCTGGATTTCATTTATTATTTCCATTTTCTTCTGTTCCATTTCATTGCCTTGCTTTTCTGTTTAATACATTATAATTTGGTACTTCTATGTGTGGTATTCTCTCTTTGGTTTCATGCATGTCACAATGTGTGTTCTATCATTCACATGCTGTCATTGTGTGGGTTTGACGGATATGTGTTGATGTGCAGACTAGCCATTTGGGATGCATCATGTGCTGGTGATTTCTTTGTCGGGTGGATGTCATACCTGGCGGTGTATTCGGACTGGGGTAGCGTAGGCAGTGTATTGAGTGGGCATGGGGGCCATGATTATGGATCGTCATGAGGTGTTGGGGGGACATGTATGGGGGCCTGCTGGCAGGTGCCCTGCACTGCTGGGGGGCGTGGGGGTGCTGGGAGACATGAGTGGGGGCCTGGTGGAGGGTGCCCCACAGTGCTGGGGGGTGGGGGTGCTGGGAGACATGAGTGGGGGCCTGGTGGAGGGTGCCTCACAGTGCTGGGGGGTGGGGGTGCAGGGGGACATTAGTGGGGGCCTGGTGGAGGGTGCCCCACAGTGCTGGGGGGTGGGGGTGCAGGGGGACATGAGTAGGGGCCTGCTGGCAGGTGTCCCACAGTGCTGGGGGGTGGTGGTGCAGGTGCAGGGGGACATGGGTGGGGGCCTGCTGGCAGGTGCCCTGCACTGCTGGGGGGTGGGGGTGCTGGGAGACATGAGTGGGGGCCTGGTGGAGGGTGCCCCACAGTGCTGGGGGGTGGGGGTGCTGGGAGACATATGTGGGGGCCTGGTGGAGGGTGCCCCACAGTGCTGGGGGTGCAGGGAGACATGAGTGGGGGCCTGGTGGAGGGTGCCCCACAGTGCTGGGGGGTAGGGGTGCAGGGGGACATGAGTGGGGGCCTGCTGGCAGGTGTCCCACAGTGCTGGGGGGTGGTGGTGCATGGGGACATGAGTGGGGGCCTGCTGGCAGGTGCCCTGCACTGCTGGGGGGTGGGGGTGCTGGGAGACATGAGTGGGGGCCTGGTGGAGGGTGCCCCACAGTGCTGGGGCGTGGGGGTGCTGGGACACATGAGTGGGGGCCTGGTGGAGGGTGCCAAACAGTGCTGGGGGGTGGGGGTGCTGGGAGACTTGCGTTGTTGATCAGTAGTGCAGGGTGACATGTGGCTTGGCTGGGGAGCATGCCCATGGTGGATGGTCTGCCTGCGGGACATGAGCAGGGGTGCAGGGTAGTCCCCTGTGGTGTGGGCTGCCTGCAGGGGCCGGGGAGGGTGAAGAGGGAACACCTGGGAGGACCCACACGGCCAATTCACGTGTAGTACTCCCCGAAACCCCTGAAATACACGTACCCTGCTGAATTCACGTGTGAAACTTCCCACGCACCCTTAAATGACGTGCAAAGGGGTACGCAACAAACACGGACACCCGCTGTGTGAATAATAGTGTGTGCGTGTATTTCGTGGGTGCGCGGGAAGTTTAACACGCGATCGGGCATGGGGGAGCGTGGTACGTGTATTTCAGGGGCTCGCGGGTTGTTTAACATGCGATCGGGCCTGGGGGAGCAGGGTACCACTCACCATCTGCCTTGTATGTAGAAGAACGCGTAGCCAACACCCACCCGCTGTGAAGTAATAGCGTATGAACCCCAACGCCTGCAGAACACACGCACCGCACCCCACGAAAAGCACGTACTGAGCAATGGAAATCCACGTGGGATCTTCAAGCCCTGCCAGGGCAACGCCTATGCGCGATACATCACAGACGCGCTTACACGCTAAGGGCCTTTGGTCCAATGGAATCGCGTATGCGTGCTGATGCGCTTACGCGCTAAGGGCCTTTCCTCGAATTACACGCTGACGTGCAGAATTTTCACGTGCCAAATCACTCTGTATCAAGCTGGCCATGCGTAAGCACACGGAAGACCACGCTCCTGCCCAAAAGGCCGAATTACTGCCCCCCCAGAGCCCCAAGCAGCCTCCCACGAGCCATCTGCTGCTGCCTGCCTGCTGCCACCGTGCCCTGCCATTTGGTGCCTGCACATCAGCCATCTGCAGGGGTCCAGTTGCTGTTTCCACCCCTGCTGGAACAGAAGACTCCCGACTGGGATACCATCGCTCCACAGCCCAGCCCCAGGACCCAGTTGCCCACCCACGCCTGCCTCGGGGGTCGCCATGTCGGGGCAAACACCATCCGAGACCACTGGCGACCCCCAGCCAGAGGGGCAGAGGGCTACCAGCTTCAGTCAGAAGGAAGTTGGTGACCTGGTGGAGCTTGTCCTGGGGCATTATGATGCCCTCTTCAGATCATCACGCGCCGACAAGGAAGGACGGACTCGGATCTGGACGGACATCGTGACTGCCATCAACACGGAGGGGGTGGCAGTCCGACTATTCCATCATGTCAAGAAGCGCTGGGAGGACTTCAGGTCCAGGACCTTCAACAAGGCCCGGCGCCTCTTGAAGGCAGCGGATGCTAAGGGGTGTCGGGGCCACTTGTCGGAAGATCAGATGAGGGTCCTGGAATGCATATCCCCAGCGCTCCACGTCCAGGTCCTTGAGAGGCAGACCCGTCTGGAGTCGAGCGGTAAGTGGCCAAGCATTGCTGTGTGAGACAGGGCATGTTGCAGTGTGCTGCTTGCCTGTATGTGTGACATAGGCCATGTACGCGTGTGTGTGTGCAGGGACATCATGGTCATGCATTTGAGAAGAGTAATGTGTGAAGCGCACGGTTGGTGTATGTGTTTAAATGCAACATGGGGAGCCCTATGCGGAATGGACACATGAGAGCATGCCAGTCTCTGTTCCTGGACATGGGTGGGGGTGAGGGATGGGTGCTGATGCCATGTGCATGTAAGGTGTCCATGTCTGTGTGTCTGACCTGCGTGTTTGTGACTTGTGAATGCCATGGATGTATGACACGTCTGTGACAATGTTCAGAATCACTGATGCAGCCTAGTTATCCTTGCATCCACTGTGTCTGGGGTGTACGAGTCCAGATGGATGAAAGTACGGTGAAGTGTGTGCATGTGATAGGCATGACCCATGATGCATGTGAGTTCAAAAACAACATTTTATGTTTCAAGAGTCCCTTGGACATGTTTGCTAATGTCCATAGCATGCGCCATGCCTGTTACTGCATGTGTTTTGCCTGCACTGACCCATGTGTTGTGGAGGGACATGATGGAAGGGATCTTTGACAGTGCCACTCATCTGCTATTGCTTCCTGTCTAGGGGACCATTGTACAGTACCCTGATGCTTGTGTTCTATGTCTCCCTCTACACAGCGCAAAGTGAAGAAGAGGGCGGAGACGGCGCTGTGGAGCAAAGCGGCGGGGATGCCCCCACGGCTGCAGCGGAAGGGGTGGGTGAGCCCCCACAGGGGCTTGCAATGGCGGAAGACTGGGTGGAGCCATCCAGGTTGGTGGTTTCCACAGAGGAGGAGGAGGCCGCTACTGAGCCGCACATGGGGCCTGGTGGGGGCATCCCTGCTGGTGCAAGTGGTGCAGTCCAGGGCCAGGGGCAGGAGGCAGCACAGGTCGCCGTGGAAGTGCCTGTGCATGTCACTGTCCCTGACACTGTGACTGCACCAGCAGGTATGCCCCATCCCAGGCCCGTCCGCAGGTAGGGGGGATGTCCATGTCATCTGACTCCCCTCCACCTGCGGACGAGGGGACCCCTGGCCGTATGGAGAAGTTCCTGATTGGTGTCGCGTTGCGCACGGGTGTCATTCGTGATGAGGTGCGTGCTTCCCGGGGGGAGCACGCACGTCATCACGAAGAGCACCGTGCCAACGTGGCCCAGTTGGGAGCGGCCATGGTCGGGGGTTTCGTACATGTGTCGGGCACTCTGGCGACCCTCTCCTCCTCTGTGGAGGCTATGCGCCAGTCATTCTCCATGCCGTCTTCCGGCCCAGATGCCACCAGGGCGCCCTGTGGACCTGCCCCGACCAACGCAGCCAACTCGGTGGGGATCCCATCCCTGCCACAGTCGGGAGTCGGAGGTCCAGCAGGGGTGGACACACCAGCAACTGGACCCCAGCAGATGGAGGATGTGACGGCATCATCGGGCAGGGCACGTGCACGATGGCGTCGGTGGATTCCATCAGCCTGGATGCCGTTGTGCTGGCACAGGCAGTTGCGTCGGAAGCAGCGGCAGGCTCGACGTGGGAGGCATCATGGCTCGGGGCCATGAACATCAGGGGTGCAGGCATTGGCCGGAGGGCAGGAGAACCCTGGAATGGGAGTGTCTTCCATGTGGGAGCGGTTGGGCCAGCAGATAGGTGCGGAGCGGCAGCGGGCAGTGGAGGAACGGCTCACAATGGTCAGGGCGGAGAACTCTATGCGGAGGGCGCTGAGGCGGGCTGAGTGCCTCGAGGGTATTTGCAGGGAGTTGGAGCTGGACACTGCATTATCCCTGCGAGACCTCGGGGCCAGGGAACATGCCCGCCTCTAAGCCATTGAACAGGCGTTCGATGATGCCCTGGCCCATGACAACAACCAGTGAGCCGTCGGACTAGCCCGCTGCCCTTGTAAATAGTTATGTAGTTAGTGTTAGGTTTCCTTCGCTTTTTAATTTTTTTTGGACCTTTTGGACAATGGACCACATTTTTGTATATAGTTTTTTTATTAGGTAGTATTATTCGATAGTTTTCATTTCTTCTGTTGGGATCATGGACCCTGGATTGTTTATCTGTATATAGTTGAGTGTTGGATTTTATTTTTTTATTTGGAATTTACCCATGGAGCAATGGTTTTCGGTTTGGATTTTCCATTGGATTTACTTTTTTGAACTGTGACTTTGGACACCTTTCCTTTGGATTATGATTTGTGGTTTTACTTTATTTTACGGACATGCTGCTTTTGGTTTTTAATTCCCATTGTCGTTTGTTTATTTTTGATTCCATTTATGTTGCTTTTAATACATTTTCTTCATCAAACTTCAATGTGTAGTATCATCTCATTGGTTTCATGCATATCATGATATGGGTTTTGACATTCACTGACACCCATTGTGTGTATGTGAGGGACATGTGTTCATTTACATACTTGCCATTGGGGTTGTATCATGTAATTGCCATTTCTAAGTGGGTGGATGCAATACTTGGGTGGGTGTTTGGCATGTGGAGGCAGCCCATAAGGGCCAGGGATCTAGATTGTGATGACGTGTTGGCCGGGGCACATGAGTCGGGGCCTGCTGGAGGGTGCCCTGCACTGCTGGGGGGTGGGGGTGCTGGGAGACATGAGTGGGGGCCTGGTGGACGGTGCCCCTGACTGCTGGTGTGTGGGGGTGCAGGGGGACATGAGTTGGACATGAGTGGGGGCCTGGTGGAGGGTGCCCCTGGATGCTGAGGGGTGGGGGTGCAGGGGGACATGGGTTGGACATGTGTGGGGGCCTGGTGGAGGGTGCCCCTGGATGCTGGGGGTGGGGGTGCTGGGAGACATGTGTGGGGGCCTGGTGGAGGGTGCCCCTGACTGCTGGGGGGTGGGGGTGCACGGGGACATGAGTGGGGGCCTGGTGGAGGGTGCCCCTGGATGCTGGGGGGTAGGGGTGCTGGGAGACATGTGTGGGGGCCTGGTGGAGGGTGCCCTGCACTGCTGGGGGGTGGGGGTGCTGGGAGACATGTGTGGGGGCCTGGTGGAGTGTGCCCCTGGATGCTGGGGGGTGGGGTGCTGGGAGACATGTGTGGGGGCATGGTGGAGGGTGCCCTGCACTGCTGGGGGGTGGGGGTGCTGGGAGACATGTGTGGAGGCCTAGTGGAGGGTGCCCCTGGATGCTGGGGGGTGGGGGTGCTGGGAGACATGTGTGGGGGCCTGGTGGAGTGTGCCCCTGGATGCTGGGGGGTGGGGGTGCTGGGAAACATGTGTGGGGGCATGGTGGAGGGTGCCCTGCACTGCTGGGGGGTGGGGGTGCTGGGAGACATGAGTTGGACATGAGTGGGGGCCAGATGGAGGGTGCCCCACAGTGCTGGGGGGTGGGGGTCCAGGGGGACATGAGTTGGACATGAGTGGGGGCCTGGTGGAGGGTGCCCCTGGATGCTGGGGGGTGGGGGTGCAGGGAGACATGTGTGGGGGCATGGTGGAGGGTGCCCTGCACTGCTGGGGGGTGGGGGTGCTGGGAGACATGAGTTGGACATGAGTGGGGGCCTGGTGGAGGGTGCCCCACAGTGCTGGGGGGTGGGGGTGCAGGGGGACTTGAGTTGGACATGAGTGGGGGCCTGGTGGAGGGTGCCCCTGGATGCTGGGGGGTGGGGGTGCAGGGAGACATGTGTGGGGGCCTGGTGGAGGGTACCCCTGAATGCTGGGGGGGTGGGGGTACAGGGGGACATGAGTTGGACATGAGTGGGGGCCTGCTGGCAGGTGCCCCACAGTGCTGGGGGGTGGGGGTGCTGGGAGACATGCGTTGTTGATCAGTAGTGCAAGGTGACATGTGGCTTGGCTGGGGGGCATGCCCCTGGTGGATGGGCTGCCTGCGGGACATGTGCAGGGGTGCAGGGTAGTCCCCTGTGGTGTGGGCTGCCTGCAGGGGCCGTGGAGGGTGTAGAGGGAACACCTGGGAGGACCCACACGGCCAAATCACATGTAGTACTCCCCGCGCACCCCTGAAATACACGTACCCTGCTGAATTTGGGTGTGAGACTTCCCGTGCACCCCTGGAACACACGTACCCAGGACAATCGCATGTGGAACTTACCGCGCACCCCTGAAATACACGTACCCTGCTGAATTTGCGTGTGATACTTCCCGTGCACCCCTGGAATACACGTACCCAGGACAATCGCGTGTGGAACTTCCCGCGCACCCCTGAAATACACGTACCCTGCTGAATTTGCATGTGAAACTTCCCGCGCACCCCAGTAATACACGTACCCCGCTCGCACAGGGCCAATCGCGTGTGAAACTTCCCACGCACCCCAGTAATACACGTACCCAGCTGAAATCGCGTGTGAAACCTCCCGCTCACCCCAGTAATAGACGTACCCCGCTCGCACAGGGCCAATCGGGTGTGAAACTTCCCGCGCACCATAGTAATACACGTACCCCGCTCGCACAGGGCCAATCGTGTGTGAAACTTCCCACGCACCCCAGTAATACACGTACCCCGCTCGCACAGGGCCAATCGCGTGTAAAACTTCCCGCGCACCCCAGTAATACACGTACCCTGCGGACATCACGTGTGAAACTTCCCGCGCAGCCCAGTAATACACGGACCCCGCTTGGCGTTTGCTGTTTGGCAGCCCTGTAAACTGGTCCAGGCTTAGCGCAGACATTTGCGATGAATTGGGGATTTTGATGAATTTTCCTTGCGCGAGGGCGTTCTTGGGGGCGTAACTGGCGCTGCTGCAGGGTCGCTGCGCCACTCTGCGCCACGGCTGGTTTTGGAGGCTAGAATCCATGAATACGCTGTGGGATTAAATGGATTTTATCACACGCGGCTGGCGCAGTGTATCGCACGGGGACATTGCGCCAGCCGCGTGCGCCACTTTTGTGCGAAATTCTATGAATTACCCTGTAAATATGGACGATTCTCTATTCTCCCTTTTAGTACATTTTACGTAAATGTGCTAGAAATTCATAATTTCTTAAACAACATTGACATGAGAGGTATTGAGGGATTTATTTTGAGGAAGGGGTTATCCCACCCCAACTGCGTACCAATGCCTGGCATCAGGGAGGACTTGGGTTTGATCTTGCTAAAAGTGATGATGAATATTTGGAAATGGTTCCTAGTGCATAAGCATTTCTTGGAACGCCCTACTAACACTCTCAATATTGATTTCTTTAGACATCTTTAAAAGGAGCATATTCTGTGCGTTACTAAGTGTAGAGTCATTGCAGTTGATGGGACTTAGTTTGACTACTTTAATTACGAATCATGCACTTATTAAAAAACATTTGTGGCATTGGGATTGGTGTGTTACCAATAGTAAAATAAAAAGTGACACACTTTTTAAACATCCTCAAAATAGTTACAGAAAGTTTGGTACCCTAATGAGAGGATTTGTATTTGTTTTATGAGAATTGGATGGAATCTTCTCATTACTTGTATACGAGATAGTTCAAAAAAGGTAGCAGGCGCTCCTCTCCAGAAAGAACATGGCATGATGACCTGCTCTGTGGTTTTTTCCCACTTTGAGATGAGAGTTTGCAGCACACGCTTTTTTGCTCACTGTACCTTTCACAGATGGGAAATATCCATTTGCATATCAGTCTTTGTCCCACCCACATGGCCAGTCCAGCACCGAAATGCTATGGCAATTCCCTTCTGAACAAAAGTACCAACAGCATCCCCATACACGTGTTTCAGCCTTGTTGCGCCTCATCAGTGAGGTGGAGCTCTGCCTTTCTTAGCACAGTGAGCAGGGAGTCCACGTCTGGGTTCCCCCAGGTAACACAGGGTGACCAACCCCAAGTTCCTTGCAAATATTTCAAAAAAGGTAGCATATGTATGTATACGAGATAGGAAGGCAGGGCTGGACTGGGAACCAAAAGTGGCCTTGGAATTCTTTTTCCAAAGTGGCCCGATTTGTCGCTGAAGGAGCGAGCAAAGTGCATGAGCGCAACCCTTCTATGAGAGTATCCTCCCAAGAAAATAAATGTTGAATAAAATGAGTCAAAGAGAGTGCATTTAAAGCATATAATGGTACTATCTCTTGAACTCAGCAGCATATCTAGGTGCTACCACCCAATAGTAGAAATGTATCCGTTAAACAGGAAGCTTTTCCCACACCCTTGACTCCTGCTCTTCTTTGCAGTCTTTATGCGCTGTATTCTGCCAATGTGAAGGAGAAACATTTACAGGTCCTCTCTGGCCTCCAAATTAGAAGTTATAATATCCCAAGACACATTTGCGGTGAGGGTACTGTAATGGTTACAAAGAGGCTGACATGTTTGCTCCTTTGTAGCAGGCAGGCAGTGCCTCCGTGTTGCAACTATCACAAACAGTTTCGTACGTGTTACTGAAAACAAATGGAAGAATCTTATATTTTTATTAAGCTCACCAACTTGTGATGGAGACATGAATTTTGTTTTGGTGTCTTTAAATGCTTGCACCATACTGCATCCCATGTATTCTGTAATGAAAGTGTTATCATGTCCTGGCAGGGAACACAAGCTGATGTGCAGGAATAGGATTTTAGATTGTGCTAGATGCTGCTGTCAGACTCTGCTTCCAGTGTTATCATGCATGGGAACAGAAGCATAGGGTCACACATTGTTGTGAAGAGGGGAAGCTGGGAGTGACTTCCTGGTCACCTTGTTCGAAACTGTGCAATTTAGATCATATCTTTTTCTGGCTCAGGGGAGGAGTTCAGAAAATACCCCACTCCTCCATAGAAAGTCTCACTGGTGAGCTCTACAAATGTTAAGCTTACAAAAGACCTAGGAGATTATTGGATTGTTACTCTAACTGGTGGATGCAAATGTCAGTCATTCATATAATTTTGAAGGATTGCAGACACCAAGCCTGACTTTTACAGGTTTATATATGCAATAACACAATTAAGAGTGTGATTCCCAGGACACAGTGGAGCCTGTTTTCATCAAGAGATGCTAGGGTCATCCAATGGCACCCATTCATCGAATAAACCACTCACCTGATAAATCCTATATGTTTATCTGAATGCACGCCTCTATTGCACACCTCCATCAATACTATTTCACCAATCCCCACAATCACACCTATCCATCCACACAATCGCACCCATCTATCCATATATCATGCTGCTACAGCAATTTGCACACATACGTCACTCTAAACATCATTTATCCAACATTAGTCATCAAACAATCACACTCCTCGTTTTCCCCCATTCATCAGACCACACAATCACACTAATGAGCTCATTCACACGCATCCACATCGGCTGATCTGATACATAATTAGGACATACGAAATCAAAGCCTCGACAGCTCGATTCCACACAATGATCAGGGTTTAATGCAGCCCTCCACTCAGGGGTGGACTGGTCTATAGGGAACTCTCGAGATTTCCTGGTAGGCCTCTGCACTCTGGGTCTCTTGTGTGTGCTATTTCCACATTTTCTCATAGGGAAAGGGTTGGGCCTGCTGACAATGTGTAATATGGGCCACTTTGAATATTATTTCCAGGGCCTCTTTTGGTTCTCAGTCCACCAGAGCCTCCAGTATAAATACACACCGCTTCCCATAGAACACGTGGGCCCCAATTTACAAAGATATACAAGAGCAGAATGTTAAGGACACATGGAGGCACTGGCAGCTGCAAATGAGTCTCAGATGTATTGGGCATCTAGGCATGCATTGGTAAACGACCTGAGCTTGGCCTCCTACCCACGTGGGGTCTGCACTTTCAGGTGTAGTCGCATGCCTCAAGTGGCCTATCACGACAAATTCTATTTTTTATAATTCCAGCTGCGTTTCAGATGGGCGAATCAAAAAAAGAATGGCGATGTTTGTGCAAAAGATGAGAATTTCCATTTGGGGAAGAGAAATTATGACAGGGGTCTGAAAAGCACCCCCAGCAAATGTGCATTTTCCTATGTGCCTAGCTTCCAACAGGGATGATTAGGAGCTGGTGAAGGAGCCGCAGATCAAAGTGCTTCCTGCTGAGAATCGAGATGCTTTTGAAATAAGTCACCCCCTCCTGACTCAGATTTCTCAGACCTCCAGTCGCTAGGACAGCCCTACGTCTGACAGGCTGCCTTCCCATCACTGCGCCTGCTGCTTCTGCAGCAAAGGCGAGCTCCCCAGAATACCCAAGAGGAGGCCTGCTTCGAGGGGTGCACGTTGCATGCTCGTCGTGGGGAGGTTGCACTGTGCACATGTTGCTGTATGGAGCCGAGTGTGGAGTCTGCACTGCGCTGTTGACATCACGGCACCGCAGTGACCTGGCTCCGCTCCCGGTGTGACGTCTTGAGCTATGAGCACAGACGATGCTCATGCTGCACCACACCTCTAACCTGAAGTATGTGCTCTCTGAGGAACTGACATTTTACACCCCTCTAATCTGAGGAATGTGCTCTCTACACCACCATATCTTAAGGAAACATTACAATTGAACAGTAAATACTTTCTTTCTCAAATCTCAAAGACTCAGTGAATTAAATTAAAGACCTACAACCAATACAATTCTATCTCAATCTAAAAGACTCAGTGAATCAAACTCAAGACCTACAACCAATAAGGATCCATCTCAATATACATCAAGACCTAGTGAATCCAACGAAGGACTTCTCATCCCATAAGGATTTCTTCAACCCAATAAAGACCTAGTGAATTGAACTAAGGACTTAAAACACAAGGATCCAATCAATCTATAACAAAAAATAGTGAATTTAACTAAGGACTTTAAACAAATAAGGATTTAATTTGCTAATCTTCTGTTAATTTGCGATTAAAACTAATTATACTTTGAAATCTATCATTTGTGTAATTATTTCAATTTTGAGAAGCGCAACAGGAGGGCATATTTTCTTCAAGTCTGTTCAAGCCCCGGTCAGCCTCTGTGGCATCCCTCAACTGCAGCATCTCTACTACTATCATCCCATACCTTCTAAACATTTTCCATTTAGAGCGCCTAGACTGTTTCTAAGGCTAATTTTCCCATTTTCTTCACTCATGCTGCACCACATGGTGGTAGCCCATGACACCCTTTGCCGGGAGAAGATGCGGGCTGGGGCCATGGATCCCCTGTCAAATTTCTGCAGAATTGACAGGGCAGCGTAAATGCAGGACAGAAAGAACATGCATGGATGCCAAAGCGTGCACACACTGCACTGGCAGGCCTGAAAGCAGCAAATCCCCAAGAAGTCTGATTCCGAAGTGACGCACGGAAGATACTGCTGCCTTTTGAGAGATAGAAATGGGATGGGGAGTGGTAGGGGGGTGCTACACTGGGGTATCGCAGTACTATCGGGACACTGAGACAGATGATCTGGTGGAGCCTCTGAATGTATTTTAGCCCAAAATAAAAAAAACATGCAATTGCTAAATATATCATACATGATATATTTAGCAATCGCACGGATTCGCTTGCACCTCACCTGAAAATGGAATGGATGCCTGCGCCGTGCCGGCCTGGGCACGCTACTCGCCTCGTGAGCACTCTGCCTACAGCAGTCAGTTGGTACTGAGGTCGCCCAGCTGTGCTCTGCACCTGTGCAATGTGAATACCATCATTTTCCTGTCACTCTCTGGCCGGCCTCTCTCAGCCCTCTTCCTGCTCCCACCTGTGGGGCTAAAAACCTTGGGGTCAACTTCGACTCCACACTCTCCTTCTCTCCTCACATCGCTGACGTCTTTAAGAAATCACACTACCAGCTGCACCTCCTCAGAGTTGTTCTTCCATTCCTCTCCTTCCCCCAGAAGCTTGCTGTCTCCAGAACTCTGGTTGTCTCTGCAACTCATCCAGAACAGGACTGCAAGACTTGTCCTTGGCCTCAAGCCCAGGGATCGTATCTCTCCAGGACTGAAATCTCCACACTGGCTCCCAGTGGCTGCAAGGATTAAGTTCAAAACCCTCTGCATTGTCCACAAGGCCTTCTGGGGCATGGGGCCTCAATACCTTCAACTCTCTCTTCCTAAATATCTTTCTTCCCGAGCTCTTCGCTCATCCGCCTCCAACTCCCTCAGGGTCAGTCGCTTTTCCAAGCAACGAGTTGGTGGTCGAGCTCTTTCTTCGGTTGAATCCTCCCTTTGGAATAGCCTCCCTTTCTCCCTGAAACTTGAGGAGAACTATCTCTGGTTCCGTAAGCACCTCAAAACTTCCTCTTTGCTTTGGCTTTCTCTCCTCCTCTCCCCCGCTGAACTCCTGTCCGTAACTGATACTGCACTGGTCAAATGGCTACCCTCTGATCTTGGGCCCAGATCCCCTCCCCCGCCAGTTGCACACCTGCACTGCCTCCCTGGCAACCCTTGTGCTTGAGGACTGTTTTTCTGTATCGTTACAGTCCCCTACTGGCACTTGACGTCTGCACTTACCCTTGCACTTGCCACCAGCTGGCTGCACCTTTTTATTTATTACTTATTTATTCAATTTATCTTACGGTCAATCCCATGTAAACCACTTCCCCCTTGACCCACTCCCCTCTGCACTTTTGCCCCTTCCCCTGCACTTACACAATCTCAATGTCACCTGGCCTAGTAAAATCGTTGTCTGTCTTCCCTCTGTTCCCCCTCCTGTGCCTCGTCGCACCTTGAAACACTTGTCTACAAGGGCCTTATAAATGCCATATCATATCCTGTAATGCCAGGCAGCAGTCAGCAGCCAGGGCTGCAGGGCATGTGTGGTTTGTTCTCTGCCCTTGGGCAGTGCCCGGCCATCACAAATGTACAGGTTGCATGCACCGCGATCCCGGCCCCGGGCAAAACTAAGCAAAAAAAAAATAAACACCAGCCACAGCCATTGTCAAGCCAACTACCCAGGCGGGCCTGGATGTTCGTTCGTCAATAATTATGTTTAGAATGGATTGTGACCTTCCACGTATTCATCATCTTATGATATCTTCGTTTTCAGCGTCAGTTGCTTTTGAAACATTTTTCTTCTCGGCAGAGGATGCTGTGCATCAAGACGGTCGACCTGATGTCCCTCGAGGGCTTCCATCTCGGTTGACGTCATCATCGAGTACATATACCACGCACAGCACCCGTTGGCTTCAGTTCAGTTTTTCCATGAATACTTCGAGAATTACGGCACACTTCAGTTTTCCACGAAAACGTTTCGAAGTGGCCTTGTCTTCGACTACTACTACTCCGAAGACGTGCTTCAAAAAGTGCCAAGATTGCAGCACCAACATGTCCATCATGGACCTGCATAAAATATGCATCTGGTGCCTGGGCATCGAGCACAAAACTGCTGACTCTTGATCCTTTCAGTCGATGACAATTAAGGCCTTAAAAGAGCAAAAAGCTAAACTGTCAGTGGGTAGGATTGTCCCCAAATCGCTGTCCACTCCTTTAGAAATGTGGGTCATCCCACGCGTCGAGAGATTCATTTCTCTTAAAAAAAAAGATTGAAAAAAGGATCCCACTTACTATTCGTCGTCATCAAAAAACTCAAAGAGAAAGCATAGATCACCCTTTCCTTCTTTTTCATCCTCAGATGAAAGGAGTGTAGTCTGCCCGACTAAATCCTCCTCCAAAGATGAGTGGGAACTCTTTAGAAAGAAAATGTGTAAAATCTTAGAGGAATAGGCCAGTCCTCCTCGAAACATAAGAGAATGACAAGCATGAGGCCAAGGCAAAACCCTGCGCGCCCACGAGCCTGCGCCATAAGCCTAAGACTACTCGATAGTCTTTGTGTACTCGACGAGAAAACATCGAAGAAATAGTCGAGTTGAGGGTCAAGTCCCTCGAAGCACATGTCCGAGGACAAAGTGTCAATTCCATTGATACCACGGAAGTCGACGCCGATGAAAAAAACATTGACGCCGACTGTGCATTCATCGATGCCTTTGCCTCAAAAAGGTCAGGAAAAAGAAAAGGTTTTTAAACCTCTACCTAAAAAGGCTTTTTTCAGATACTTAACCTCAATATATGAGCGCTGTGAAACTTCAGATGAAACGCCTCCATCTGGTCTTCAATTTCGATACCCCTGCTATTCATAAAGATACTATTGTCCCTGAAAGCTTCATTTCAGAAGAGACCATGGTTAGGGAGCTACATGACACCCTACAGACAGCTAGTGGGGTAGACAACCCGCCATAGCTCAATTTTGGGAAACCAGCTGATCATGCAGATGCATCATACAGACGCCTAATGTACAGAGTTGTAGAGTTCCTAGGGTGAAATAGGCAGCTCCTTCATTTGAGCAAGACAACCTTACAAACATATTAGGCAAAGGGCCTCCATTTTTTTTAAAAATTGTTTTATTAGTTTCTAAATACGAAAACCAAAACATTTCTCAGCACATCCACATGCAGTGTCTACGATAGTATCAACATAACGCATCCTGAACTACACATACAACCACACCCCTCCCCTACCCTCCCAACTCCCACCCTCCCCCTTTGCCTGAGAAACTAATGTACTTGCTACATCTCAACCATTACATGATTGGGAAACCACTTCCCTTCCCTGGTGGTCTTTCTCTGTCCCGTAGTTCTCAGCTCTGCCTACAAACAAGGTTTGTAGTAAGGCTTCCCACTCCGTAACACCCGTTTCAGATTCCGCCCTACAATCCCATGCCACCCCTCTCCATGGCGCTGTTTCTGCCAAAGCCCACCTCTTCAAATCCTGCCACCACTCTGACCCCTAGGGGATTTCCATGCCATGGTAATTCTGCGTTTGGCTAGAATGCACGCCAAATCCTTCAGTTTGGTATTATGCCTTGCTTTCTTAGTGCACGGAAATCGGCCCAACGGGCATGCCTCTGGGGAAAGAACATCTAGTCGCACCCCTCCTCTGCACAGTCTGCCTGCCAGTACTGCCCCACTACTGGGCACGCCCAAAACATGTAGTATCCCAGCGTCCACTGCCTTGAATCTGGGGCATGCCAGCGCCTCCACTCATGAAAACGTAGAGATCCGCTGAGGTGTCATGTATGCCCTGTGTGTTATCAGCAGTTGTATGAGCTGCAATCTCGAGTACCATGACACTTTCTTATGATAACTCGGTACCCCCCCCCCTCCACTGTGTATCATTGAAGGGTGCTCCCATGTCTTCTTCCCATTTGTCCCTTACCACCAAAGGGGAGGGGGGTCGGTTAGACAATATAAAATTGTATTACTCCTACGTCCCGTCCCCTTTCCTCCATACTTCAGGGACATCTCTCCATCCTGTGGGACGGGACCGGAGCACTTTGTAAAAAGCATCCAAAATGTTTCCAAAAAATTGTCCTTCCTCTCTTTCTAGCGTGGGGCCCGGCACGTGGCCGTAACCCTGCCTACCGTGGCTCCGCTCCGCATCCCCCATCAGTCCTTTTCTCCGCTCGATCGGGGCCGTACGCACTTGCATCCTCAGAAGATTTTCTTCCCTTTTTTCCTCTCTGGCTCTCGCTAGCGTTCGCTTACTAGTCTGTCTATGTCTTTCAAATTAGACTTTCCAGATTGTTCATCGTGTCACCGTCGCTTCGCGAGGGCGGATCCCCATCCTCTTTGTTTAGAGTGTTTGGGTCCGGAACACCGTTGGGACTCCTGTTTTTACTGTGACTCCCTTTCGGTCTGGGCACTTCAACGTTGGTTGGAGCGGTGGGAGGAGGTGTTCCGACAAACTCCTCCTTCGCATTTTCAGGCGTTCATCGACGAGAAGAAAAAACGCCCGGTAAGTTCTTTACTTTTCAGAGCACCCCGACCGGGGGAAACCTTCACGGGTTCCTCTCGGTCCGGGAGAGGCGTTGACGCTCTGTTACCGGGGTTCGCTATGAGGTGCCCGTTGGGCCTAATAGTTCTACCGGAGTTTTCTCCGAGGGTCTCTGTAAGGGGCCTGTGAACACCGGAGTACGCTCTGAGGCCCCTCCTGTGGGGGCTGTTTGTAGACCCAGTTCTACTGAGTCGTGGGGTACCGGAGTTCGCTCTGAGGCCTCTCTGTCGGCTTCCCTCAAAAACAAAACTGGGGTGCGCCCCGAGACCTTGGCTGGGCTTGTAGTTACCGAACGGATGTTCGAGGCCCGCGCAGAAAAGGCTTTTACCAGTCCTGGGTCCGAGGTCCCTCGTACAGAGGCTAAAGCTACCAACAGATCTGAGAGGCCGGTCAAGGCTTTGTCGGTGAAAGCGCACCGTTCCCGCTCTTGTGGTGACACCAGATCTGTTGATGGGGCAAAGAAGCAAAGTTCTTCTTTTACCGGCAGTGCCGAGGTCCTTCCTTCGAAGGCTCAGTTGGCGGTTGGTATTTCACATAAACATTCCAGGCCTCATTGTACCGGCTCGGCCGAGGTTCCTTATGTTAAGGCTAAGATTAAGGCCCCTGATCCATCGACGGGGACCCCTGCCTCACTTCCTCACATGCCGCAGTTCCCCTCAGATGAGGACAAAATGGCGCCCGTTCCCGCCACGACCACGGTGGCCATTTTAGGTGCTACCCCTACAACTACGCCATCGGCTTCTGGTGTAGAGCTCGGTCTCTTGGGTGAACCTAAGGTCCCTTGTGCACATCCTTACCGGGCGGTTTATGATTGGAACGCCCGGATGCCTCTTCCGCACAATGTTTCGTTGCCCGCGGGGGTGGCTCCTTTGATTTATGTGGATACGTCGGTGGAGGGGCCGGTGTGGCACCCTTACCCGTTACGTCCCTGGATTTGTTCACCTCACGAGAGGCCTCCTCAGGTCCCGAAACAATCTCCTGAGGATGCCTTTTTTCGGTAAATTTCAAGCGCTTATGCGCACCGACCCCATGAGGGAATATTTCAAAGGGCTTTTCAAGGAGATATGTCCACCGGCGCCTCCGGCTCCACCTATTCCTCCGGTGGTTCCGCCGGCACCTCCCTTGCCCGTGGTGCCCCCCCTGCTCTCCCGCCTTTGCCTCCATTGTCCCCAGTGGACAAGGCAGTGCCTGACACGGCTCAGCAGGATCCTGACCTGTCAGATGACCCTCAAGGCGATCAGGACAACGAAGACCTTCCGTGCACTATCGGAGCCTTTCATGACCGGGTACTGGATATGATGAGTTTCTTAGATGTTCCGGTGCCCGAGGCACCCGCTCCGCAGGAGGGCGTGCTTTCTGGGGCGTTCACCCTGTTTCATTTGGAGCACAGCGGCCTGTTCCTGCAGAAGGACGTTCTGGCTGAGCTCCGAAGAGTCTGGGAAAAGCAACACTCGGGACTTTTTGTCAATAAAAAGATTGACGCGAGGTACAGGCTGCATTCTTCGGAAGAGGTGGCCCTGTCGTCTTGTCCGCCTCCCTCCTCCACAGTGGTGGCTGCGGCCACCTCGCAGTCCACGGTTGCAGCATCCTCGTCTACAACGGCTACTCAGGTTCTGGGAAAGGTGGACAAGCTCCTTGACTCCCTCGGGAGGAAAATCTTTGCCAACTCGGCCTTGCAGCTCAGGCAGGCCAACGCCGAATTGATATTGGCGGGAGCTAACATGCGGATGTGGAAAGGTCTGTCGGAGTTTGAGGAGCACATCCCGGTTGAGAAACTGGAAGATTTCAAAGGAGGCCTTTCCGATGCCAGGGTCTTGGCCCAGGATCTCCTGGAGGCTACGGCTCATCACGTAGACACCTCGGGTCTGGGCCTGATGCCTGGGGTTGATACCTCACGGCAGGCGTGGCTGCATGCCACTAAATTTTCCAGGGAAGTGCAAGACAAGGTGTTGGACCTTCCATTCGATGGTAAGGAGCTTTTTCATTCTTCTACTGATGTAGAGCTCACCAAAACCAAGGATAGCACTCAGACGGCTAAATCATTGTCTGTTCTGGTTAAAGCTCCTTTCAAATCCCAGAGACAGTTGTTGCAAATTCGACCTTCCTCTGGTTTTAGGGGCTTCCTCGACCGCAAATCTCGCAGAGTGGATACTCCTGCGGGGAATAATTGCCGTAGACAACAGCGTACGCGGTTTTTCTCCCGCTCCTCAGCCTCCTCTTGAGGTTCAGGTGGCACCGCCACCGATAAGCCTGCCAAATGAGGGTTTTCCGCGCTCGCACGAGACCCCGGTGGGAGGACGCATTGCGTCTCATTGGGAGGCGTGGCAGGCCATCACAGAAGACAGATGGGTCTTGTCAGTCGCTCGAGCGGGCTTCTGCTTACCTTTACCCCGTACCCCACCCCTCAACCCTCCTTTTCAAGTGTCGGGCTCGCCCTCCCTCAAAGCCGAAGCTCAGAAACTTCTGGACCTCAGAGCTGTGGAACCCGTTCCCTTTGGGGGAGCGAGGGGAGGGCTTCTACTCCCGGCTGTTTACGGTGCCCAAACCCAACCCGGCTGACCTGCGCACCATCCTAGACCTTTCCCAGTTCAATCTTTTCCTACCCCAAGAGAAATTCAAGATGATCACGCCCAGCCAGATTCGCTCCTCCTTGCAGATGGGCGATTGGCTCAGCGTTGTGGATCTTCAGGACGCGTAAATGCATATCCTGATTTGGAACCCCCACACAGGAGATATCTCCACTTCTCTTTGGGAGAGGAGCACTTCCAGTCGCATCCTTATCGGTCAGTTTATGACCGGAACGCTCGGATGCCCCTTCCGCACAATGTTTTGTTGCCTGCGGGGTGGGCACCTTGGGTTGATCTGTCCATCCAGATATGGGAGTGGGCCATGCTTCATGGTGTCTGGCTGCTTGCGGTGCACATCCCGGGCCAGCTGAATGTCACAGCGGATGCCCTCAGCCGGCGGACAGTGTTCAGCTACGAGTGGGAGTTGAAGGTGGAGGTCCTCTTATGGATTTTCTTGCGTTGGGGCACACCGGAGGTGGATCTCTTTGCTACGGCGGTAAACAAGAAGGTTCCTCAGTATGCCTCCTGAGGGGGGCTGAGAGCCTCCTCTCTGGGGGATGCTCTCGAGATTACATGGCACATGAGAGCTTACGCCTTCCCGCCTCTGCCTCTAGTTCATCAAGCAATTTGGAAGCTGAAGAACTCTGTGAACTGTTCCCTTCTGCTCATGGCCCCGTGGTGGCCGGCCAGTTTTTGGTTTCAGAACTTCAACACCTGTCGGTGTTTCCGCTGATCAGGTTACCAGTAACCCCAGATCTTCTTCATCAAGGGGAACAGTAGAGGTGGCACCCTTCCCCACAATCACTCAGCTTGGCGGCATGGTGCCTGAGATCAAGTCTTTAGAGCATCTTAACTTGTCTACGGATAACATGCGTATTATCCAGGCAGCCACGAAACCCTGGACCAGATCCCAATACAGGAGTAAATGGCTCAGGTTCTGTCGTTGGTGTTTGGAAAAGCAGTTGGACCCAAGGGTGGCTACGATTGACAGGGTGCTGTCCTTCTCCCTAGCAGAGTCGGGTGTTCACGCTCTGTCATGCAGAACTTACCTTTCAGCGGTTTCCGCTTATCTTGCTACAGACCAATGATCTTATTCTCTGAGTAACCCAGTGGTTAAGAGGCATTTTGCAGGCTTGACACGCCTCTACCCTCCGGTTCGTAGTCCGCACCCGCCGTGGGACCTAAATGTAGTCCTGACGGCGCTGTGTCATAAACCTTTTGAACCCATGGCCACGGTGGACCTCAAGTACCTATCCTGGAAAGTGTCCTTTCTGGTCGCTGTTAAATCTACGAGGAGAGTGAGTGAGCTCCAGGCCCTGTCGGTGGAGCATCTTTTCTTATTCTTTCACAAGGACAAGGTAGTCCTACGGACAAACCCGGCCTTTCTACCGAAGGTGGTAACTGAATTCCATCTGAATCAGTCGATCTCCCTACCGGTCTTTTTTCCAAACCCTGCCTCAAGAGGCTGAAAGGATTCTGCACTGTCTTGATGTCAGAAGAGCTCTTAAGTTCTACCTCGACAGGTCCTCCGAGTTTAGGAGTTCTTCTCAACTTTTTGTGACCTTCGGTAACCCTCAGGGTAAGCAGGCGTCTAAGGCGACTATTTCTCGGTGGATCGCCGCCTGCATCACGGAGTCTTTCACCGTCCAAGGGCTGAAACCTCCTAAGGGTATTCATGCACACCTGGTGCGGGGCAAGGCAGCCGCGGTTGATTTTCAGAAATATACCCCTGGGAGTCCATCGCGAGGGCAGCTACTTGGGCCTCCCCATCTGCTTTTGTAAGCATTATTGTCTTGACATGAGCTCAAGAGCTGATGCTCAGTTTGGTCAGGCTGTGCTGAAGAACCTGTTTCAGTAAGGGGGTATTTCCATCCACCCGTAGTTCCTGTAAGGAGTGCTTGGGAACCTCCCATGACGGGACGTAGGAGTATAACCAGGTTACTCACCGTAGTGACCACCTTACTCCTAGTCCATAGTCCCCTTTCCTCCATATCCCTGCCCGCCGTCCCCTCTAATAAGGTTCCTCTGTTATTGCTAATAGGTCTCTGATCTGGCGATAGAAAAGGACTGATGGGCGATGCGCGGGGCGGAGGCAAGGTGGGCGGGGTTACTGCCGCGTGCTGGGCCCCGCGCAAGAAAGAGAGGAAGGACACATTTTTGGAAACATTTTGGATGCTTTTTACAAAGTGCTCCGGTCCCGTCCCACAGGACGGAGAGATGTCCCGTCCCACAGGACGGAGAGATGTCCCATAAGTATGGAGGAAAGGGGACTATGGACTAGGAGTAAGGTGGTCACTACGGTGAGTAACCTGGTTAATCCATGATATGGTGTGTCCACCTTCCGATATGTCATGCAGGGTGTCAACTACGGAGTGCTTCTCCCGTAGTTCACTGTAAGCAGGCCACCTACGTATAATCTCCCTTTTGAGTGTGCTGTGTAATAAATATTGGCCTGTATGCAGTCCTGTGTGTTCCACCAGGTCTGCAAAGGGTATGAAACTGGTTTTGTGCAATAGATCCCCTACCGTGGCCACCCCATATGATGCCCAATTCGCTCGTATTCCCAGCCGCACCTGTGCTGGGGATACCGCCAATGAGACCTGCACTTAGAACGTGTCTGTGAGCCCTATCACTTCGAGAGCCCTCTCCCACATTTTCACCTCCAGGGACACTAGGTGCGACCATTGCCCACCTCTGGGTTTTCTGATCCATACTTATTCCTTCAGGTAGTAGCGTGACCCTATGGGTTGCAACATTAGTGTGTCTGGCGTGGGGTCGTTTGCTAACCAGTCCACCATGAATTGCTGTTGCCCCGCTATGTAGTATAGCTCAAACTGTGGGATCCTGATGATCCCTCATATGGCCTGTGCAGCGTTGGCAACGCTATCCTATTTCTCCCATTTAGCCAAAGAAAACCTCTACAAATGCTGTCCAGTGTCTTAAAAAAGGATTTGGGAATGTAGAATGGGATGTTGACAAAAAAGTGCAGCAGTCTAGGGAGTACCACCATTTTCAACAGGGCCACCCATTAGTGACAGGGGCTGCTTGGCACAAAGCGTTTAGCTTTTAATGCCCCATAGGCAGGGTTGGATTGGCCCCTCTGTCCCTGGGGATTGGGGGCCGGTTTCTGGCCATGCCTGGGCCGGTTTTGACAAAAAACAAAAAAGGTTTTGAAAAACATTTTTTGAAAAAAAATACATATTTTGGAAGAAAAAAAATACCAGCAACTGCATAATTCATCAAAGCAAAGTAACACGTTACCTTGCTTTGATGATTTATTTGCATGCATGATGTGGTCATCATAAATTATGATGCATGCATCATTCACATGCTGCTGCAGCATGCATAGTTGAGCGGCCGGGGCTGCCGCCGGGCCGGCAGCTGTCACTGTGCCGCCACTCCAGGGGGCACTATGCCCCTCTGGAGTTGCTGTGCTGTTGTATTAGTGATAAATATGTATTAGTGATATTAGTGATAAACAACACATTTTAGAGTAGAATAAGCTTCCATTTGGACTATGTATTTTGCCTTTTGCAAGTTGCAGTAATAGCATGGTTTTTTTCTGCTGTTGTCTCTGTTACGATCATCACAACATTACATCTCGGTCACTTGACAAAATCCTTGTGCCTAAAAGCTTCTGTACAGTGTAGAAATATTTGACCATAGCACATCAAGTGGCCATTTACTTCATTGTGCCACAATAAATGCTTTGTTGTAATGTGTCCATCTTTTCCATCTCACTGGCATGCTGTTCAGGATATTTGTTTGCATGTATGAGGTAACAAGTGCTCAGAATATGGGATGTCCTGTGAGTGCGCTGCTTTCCCTATTTTGCCAACCTCTGAAGCCTGAAAGTAGATGCATGCAGGCTTGACATGTGGCCAACTTTGCAGCAGACCTGCAGATTAACTTAACTGGTCTGCTGTTAAATCTCAGTTACCAGTTTAATGGTATCCACTACAAAATAATTGCTCATTTTACTATAATATATATGATCGCTCAGTGGGTTGAGCGCTCGCTGCTGCGATGTGTGTGTGATCTGCAAGTTCGAATCCCACCAAGGCCATCTCAGACTTTCATCCTTCTTAGGTCGATAAAGGAGTACCAACACAGGCTGGGTGATATTGTATGCATATTTGTTCTATAAAAAGAGCTTAAGCGTAAGTGCTATACAATAATATTATCATTTGGCCTTGGAGGTCTCTTGCATTCACAGTAATTTCACAATATGGATCTATGCACACAGATATTAAAGTGTACTTGGGAACAATGCTATTTGATGCCACTTCCTGTTTTGTCAAGGGGTGAAAGGTCGTGTTTCATTGCTTCCCAGGATGTCACTTTGGGGTGGGGTCAAATGACATCACTTCCGGTGATGTCATCAGAGGTCAAGGGTCGTGAGTCAAGGGGTAGGCCACTTTCTTGAGGTGAGGGGTGGGTCACTTTCTTTTGGGTGTCCTGGCCAATTTCTTGTCCCAGTCCGACCCTGCACCTAGGGCATTCATCGTATTATGTATATGTTATTTCGCTGTTTCATGGTATACATTGACCCCCAAGTATCAAAACGTGGATGTTTTCCATTGCAAGGCAAGAACCGGCAACGCCCCAGGTTCTGTCCTGTGCAACCCCGCCACTGGAAACAGGGCTGATTTATCTATGCTGATTGTGATCCCTGACAGTTTTGCAAACAGCACTAAGGCCTCCAGTAACAATTCTAAATAATCTTCAGGGTTATGGATGTATAGCAACATACCATCCGCATACAATGATATCAGGTGTCTGGTCCCATCAATCTCCATACCTGCCTCTATATATTCTGTCCTGAGATACTGAGCTATTGGTTCCATGGCAAGGATGCAAAGTAGCAGGGACTGTGGGCAGCCTTGTCTTGTCCCTTTTCTCAATTCCCATGCACCTGCCCATTTTCACCCTTGCCATCGGTCTTGTGAATACCAGTTGAACGCACTTGATAAGTCTGCCCAAATCCAAATCTACGCAGAGGTGCATAGAGCCAGTCCTATCTTACTGAGTCAAACACCTTAACTGCGTCTAGCGTGGCTATGGCGCCCGGAGTCTCCCCGGATGACTTGCTGTCTATCACATGATGTAACCTTCTCAGATTCCATGTCATGCTACGGCCAGGTACATAGTCAGTCTGGTCTGTGTGTATCAAGGTGTGTATCACCTTCTTCAGCCTATTTGCAAGAATAGTCATCAGTATCTTGTTGTCCTGGTTGAGCATCGAGAGGGGACTATATCAGCTGCACTCCATTGGGGATTTATGAGGTTTCAGAAGAGATATGATAATGGATTCCCTCAAACTAAGGGGGAGGATGCCAGCCTCATAAGAGTCTGTAAATGTATTAAGCAAGTGTGGGGCCAGCTCCAGAGGATATTCCTTGTAAAATTTGCAAGGGAGCCCATCCGATCCAGGGGTCTACCCTGTCAGCAATGCTGTGATCGTGCTCTGCATATCTTCCAGGGTGAAAGGCTCCTCTAGACTATCCCTCGCTTCCAGCCTTAGCCTGGGGAGTGCTATCTCACCCTACACTTACTCCAGGTGAGCCCCTGGTGTCATGGGGCCTCCCCTGATAGACATTTTCGTCAAAAAACTTGCAAAGCCTCGTTCACCCCGATTTGGGTATGGCACAAGTCCCCATGTCTCATGCGTATTGCGTGGATTGGGCCCTGTTTCTCCTCTTTTTTTGTGTTACAGCAATGCCAGTAGTCGGCCTGGTGTATCCCCTTCTTTATGCTGCCTCTCAATGTATTTTGCATAACTATGCATACCCAACCTTTCCCAGCACAACATGCATTTCTGTTTCAGCTCCATCACCCATGTGGTCACATCTGGTAGCTTCACCGGGGACTGCTCCAATTTCCTCAGCCTTTCCTCCACAGAGGCCAACTCCTTACTGATGATTGCTTGAACACTGCATGACCCCGGCATAGCAGCTTCCCTGATTACTACCTTTAACGCTTCCCAAAAGGGTCCTGCACTAGATACACTCCCTGCATTGTGTGCAACGTAGTCTGCAATGCTGTCTTTTAGGCAGTCCCGGAATGGGGGATCTTTCAGGTATTCAGGTATTCGCTCCTGAGTCTCCACAACGTTATTGGGGTTCTTGGGGGTACATATTGCCACTGCAGGTTAAGAGGGGCGTGATCAGACAGGACCCTACCTTTATACTGTGCGCTCATAAGATGTGGCAACTCCCGTCCCACAAAAAAGTTATCAGTTCGTGTGTGCACTGCGTGCGGTGCTGAATAATGTGAGTAGTGGCTAGTATTCGGGTGGAGTACTCTCCAAGCATCCACTAAGGCAAATGAGTCTAGGAACGTCTGTAATGTCCTGGCCGGTGGAGCAGGTTTACGGTATTTAGTATCAGATCTATCTAAAGATGGATATAATGTGCAATTAAAATCCCCCCCCCCCCCCATATGATGTTGCCCTTCCTATATGGGCCAAGCTGGTGATACAGGGAACAAAAAAAAACATAGCAGCATTGTGATTAGGAGCATACGTGGTGACCAGACAAACGTCTACTTGCTCAAGGAGGCCCTGCACCACCACCATCCTGCCTTCGTTATTAGTTTTAACATGGGTGACCTCCAAGGGTACCGTGGCCGCTACCCATATCAGGACCCCTCTGGCAATACGGAGAACCAAATGCTTGCCCCATCCATTTATTTGCTAACGGTGCTTGTTGTTCAGCCATAAGATGCATTTCCTGCAACATGGCAACATCCACTTTACACCTCTTCAGATATAAATAGACCCTATTTCTTTTAACATATGCCTTCAGACCCAGTACATTCCAGGTGAGACATTTACAGTTCCAGCCATAAGCACATATCCCTTTCCAACAGACCCCCTGCGTCCTCTTTAGCCGCAGCAAATGATTTACATTTTTCCTTATTCAGTGACCCATTCAAAATGACAGTGCCATTATTCCTCAGTGCATACAGGCAAAACCCCATCCCCTTTAACTTCCCCAACTTTCCCAACAAAAAACAACAATAATAGTCCAGCATCCTTATCCTTGCTCGGGCATATCCGCTTCTTGCAATCGCCCCCAGTGAGCATTCCAGAGGCTAGTGCACAGCGAATGGGCACAAAAACAAGTGCTCCTAAAAAATGGAACTCGGAGGGCGTGTCAACCACAGCCATAGGTCTGGTCTCCCTCTTATGATGTAAGGTGTTGGCCATTGGTATCCTGCCATTTGAATTAAGCTCAGCGTCTTTGTATCTCCTCCAAGTGGGAACCATCCCCATCCCAGGTTCCCTTTTGTCGTATGGTGCCTGTTAAACTTCAAAAGATGTCTTGTCAGCGAGCGGCGCTGCTAGTCCCGTTGGTGAGCCCTCGAGCCTATCTGGACATCCGTCACATCGAACTTCCCTTGTGCTTTTCTTGCCTGTTGGCTCTGTCCCCTTCACTGGGACCTATCCTTTCCCTGTCCATCCATGACTGCGCCTCCTCCGGGAGGTCAAAGAAGAGGGCTCTGTTCTTATGTATAACTTTCAGTCGGGCAGAGTAGATTAGCATGTATTTCAGGCCGGCTGACTGGAGCCTAGCTTTAGTCGCAAAGAATTTTGCTTGGTTCTTCTGCACCTGGAAGGTGTAATCGGGGTAGACGGCCAGGTCGGCCAATGCTCTTTTCAGTACGCCTCCCAGTCTGAAGTAGGCTTGTATTTTCTCCCTGTCCTTATAGTTCAGGACCTTTGCACTTATCTGTCTTGGAGGCGCCCCAGGGGGTGGGCGCCTGGTCAGTGCCCTGTGAGCCCTCTCTATTGTGAAGCCCTGTGTAAAGTTCCCGGGCCCAATATCCTGTAATAACATGTTCTCTATATAAGTTGTAGGGTCCGTACCTTCCTCCCCTTCCGGCAGGCCTACTATACAGATGTTGTTTCTGCAGGCCCGTTTCTCTGCCTCGTCGACCCTGTTTTCTAGCAAGGAAACGTTCTGCTGCAGGATGTGGACGTTAGCTTGTATCTCTCGGATCGCCCCCATGTTCTCCTTTTCCTGGGTTTCTGGAATAGTGGTGCGCTCTGCCAGGCTACGCACATCCTGGCACAGCAACCCAGCATCTATCTGCACAGCTGCAATCTGTGTCCCTAATGAGGCTTTTAGAGCCGCTATGGCTTGCATCACCTGGCAGTGTAGTTCCATGGCTTCACCCTCTTTTGCTTGTGCGGGGTCCATGTTACCCCCTGGAGTCTGCAGCGTGGGCCTATCGTAACTGTCCAGCATCGATTGGCCTGCCTTTGATTTGGCTGATTTAGGAGGCATCCAGACTGCCTGCCACCCGAGTTGCAAACCGCAATTCTTGTTGGCTCAGGGCTCTACCTTGATGTGCCTGGGAACAGGTTTAAAGGTCGCAGTCAGGGCTTCCAGTTAGCGCCAGCTTCCTGCACCACCACGCTGAGAAGGTACCTCTATCGGGGGGTGCGGGGGTGTTATTATCACTCCCTCTCCTCTGCAGGTCCGCCTCCCTCTGCCCACCCTTATTCCGGGCTCCTGCGCCTGGTAGCTTATTCTAAAGGCAGTCCCAATGCGCATTTGTGTCTCCAGCTGTAGTGTTCAAGCGTACCAGGTGCTGGTTTCACACAGGACTGGTAAGCACCTTGGCTCCTCAGATCCTGGCCACTGAGATGTTCATGGGCATCTGGGTGCCAGCAAACCCCCTGCCAGTGTGCTTCACTTATGATTTCCCAGCAGTTGGGGTTAGCCTTGAACCCCTGCTTTTATGCCCTCCTGGGGAGTGCCTTGAAATCACGGCCCGGCCCAGCCCGGGTTCGCCACGTACCAGCCGTCAGTTCCCGCACTCCCCTCGGGAGCCTGATACCTCGAACGGAAGGAATCAACTCCGCCGAGCCTTGCCGACTCCTTTGTGGACCTCCGGGCCAGGGGGATGCAGCCTCCGATTGTCCCCACCCACTTGGGCTCCCCATAGCTTGCCCCAGCTTCCCCACTGTGTCTCTATCTCCTGATCAGTTCATGGAGGAGGAGGGGCGAGCTTGTCACTTGCCTGCACATTATAGTGTGGGCCGGGCTCATCCAGCTTTGACTGCGGTCTCTAATGGGAGTCCTCATCCACTCCTCTGCACCCGGCTGCTTTCAGCTGATCCCTCCAACTCCGGTGCGCTCGTCCTCCGCTGCTTGCGCTCCTTAGTTATGCGCTCGGCGGCTCCGTCCCTCACCACTTTGCTGAGTCTCTGCAGGCTACTCCGGGCCACTTCAGCTCTCTGAGCCTCGCCCGCCCTGTCCCTTGATCCACCACGGCCGCCATCTTAATTTCAGACAAAGTTAGCAGTCCGACCCTTACAAGCCTTGTTCCAAGCTGACGAACAAAGCTCTGCACTCTTTCATGCAGTTGGGCATCCAGGGTAGGTTCATGTGCTGGTTTCCTGCTTTTCAGGCGTTCGCACCATATTTAAGTTAGCTATTCATGATTAATTATTCAGGTTCAGGCAGGAGCAAGTAGCAAAGGCAACCTACACCATGGCTGTAAGCCACGCCCCCGGCAAAGGTACTCAATATGACCCCATACTACCATTTCATGTGGCACTCCAAAAAAGGGTTGTGGCAAACTGAGAGGCTCCAGAGGCCAGCCCTGCAGTAAGTAAAAATTTCACATAAAAATACACGCCATCAAGTAGCGACCCTGGCTACCTGTGAATACATCCGACACCGTAAAGTCTAGTGACAAGTCTAGTAGCAAGCAGCTACATCCGCCTCTAAGCAGGCTGCGTATCCAACCATACCCCCTGATAGGGATGATAAACACGTTGACTCATTTGCAAAGAAAGTCTTTTCTGCTATTCGCCCGGGGGACTGCATAGCGATGGCGGCTGATCGCATACCTGAAGATGAAGAAAGAGATGGCTTCTTGAACCTGATAAAGGATGGTAAGGAGGCCATGTGTGAGTATCTGCAATCAGGTCTGGACACTGTTGACAGCATCAGCAGGGCCATGGTGGCAATAACTGTCATACGCAGATTTACGTGGTTGAGGAAATCGGGGTTTGCACCTGATGTACAATCTAGACTCCTCAACATGCTTGCACTTATTTGGTAATAAGGCTGACAAAAGCATTGAGAAGCTAGAGACCTCAATGGCAGCAGCCAAGTCCCTAGGTGTTGCTATCAGGCAGCCACAGCCTTTTCACCCCCAGCAGATCATCTTTGAGGTCTAGGTCCTTTTGCTACTACTCCTCAGTTGGAAGAGCAAGAGGACAGGCTGGTCAAAGGGGTCAAAGAAGATTCCCTCGTGGTTGGCGAGGGAGAGGTGCAAAGCCCGCCCAAGCAGCATCGTCTTTACCATCAGTTCCTGCTACAGCCACCTCAAAACCTCTCTGAGGCCTTGACTCACGACACCCCAGTGGGAGGCAGAAGGTCACTGCCTCTGAAAGAAGGGTGAGGTATTACTTCGGATGCATGGGTACTGTAAACAGCAGCCCAAGGTTACCGCCTCCCCTTCATACAGAGACCATCAGGATTATCCACCGGGAAGCCATTCGCTAAATGTTCCAGATCCATTCCTGTTGCAGGAAATGTTAACCCTGTTAGACAGGTGCTATAGAACCAGTACATGTGATGGAGAGGAACAAAGGATGGTATTCTCTCTATTTCCTAATGCCCAAGAAGGACAGATGACTGAGACCTATTTTGGACTTGAGATACTTGAACAGGTTCCTCAGGAAGGACAAGTTCAAGATGCTCACACTTTCTCATATCCTTTCGGCCCTCCAGCTCCAGGATTGGATGGTATCATTGGACCTTCAGGATATTTACCTTCATGTGCCAATCCATTCCAAGCACAGGAAGTACCTGAGGTTCGCCGTTGGTGGTTCTCATTATCAGTTTCGAGGTTTGCCATTCAGACTGACCTCCGCCCGAGTGTTTTCACTGAGCTGATGGCGGTGGTGCCAGTGAGTCTCAGGAGAGGGGGGAGTCACGTCTACCCCTACCTGGATGATTGGTTGATCAGGGCACGTTCACCCAAATAAGCCCTGGAATATTTTAGTGTAACCTGCCACTCTCTCCACAGACTGGGTTTCTCCCTCAATTACAAGAAGTCCCACATTATACCATCTCAAAGACTCCAGTTCATTGTAGCAGTCCTGGATGCATCCCTGGAAAAACCCTCACCACCAGAGGTGACGGCTCAACACATTCTGCAGGTGATAACCAAATTCCAGAATGCCCACCGTCTTCAGGCCTTCAACTTTTTGAGGTTGCTCTACCTCATGGCATCCTGCATTTTCCTGATGCCAGAGGTTTGCCTGAGAATGAGATCCCTTCAATGGGCTCTCAGGACACAGTGGTCTCAATTCTCAGGCAGGATGTCAGATCTACTTCAGGTTCTGAGCAGGGTCAATCAGGATCTTCTGTGGTGGGCCTGCGAGGATAACATTCTGAAGGGAGAACCTTTTTGGCAACCATGGCCTGAGATAACAGTAGTAATGGATGCCTCACTTACGGGCTGAGGTGCACACATCAACAATCTGACAATCAGTAGTCGTTGGTCTCCGTCGGAGTCCAAACTACACATCAACCTATTGGAGCTGAGGGCAATCAGACTGCCGCTGAAGGCCTTTCTGCTCTCGGTACGGGGAAACAATGTGCACGGAGGCGGATGCTCTGAGCAGGCAGAGCACAGTCTCCCACGAGTGGTAACTAACTCAGGAAGTCCTTCAAGAGATCTTCACCCTTTGGGGAACCCCTCAAGTGGATCTGTTCGCAACCAGTGTCAACTGGAAGTGCGAACTGTTCTTCTCCAGGGAATTTCCTCCAAGAGGAGCTAGAGAAGACACGTTTGTAGTGGACTGGGAGTTCCCACTACTGTACGTGTTTCCTTCAGTCCCCATCATTCCTCACGTGATCAGGAGGTTGAGAACGTTTGGGAAATCCATGATCCTAATTGCCTCAGATTGGGCCAGGAGGACGTGGTACCCGGACGTTCTGGACATGTCCATCTGCCTTCCAATATGTCTTCCACAAAGAGAGGACCTTCTCTGGCGAGCGGAGGGTCGGGTTCTCCATCCAGTGGTCAAGACACTCGGACTTCATGCATGGTGTCTGAGAGGCTGAGGTACAAGGATTGGGACCTCCCGAATGACGTAATTGAGATTTTGCTTTCGGCCAGAGGGCCAGCAACAAAATCCTTATAATGCTGCTGTTGGAACAAGTTCTGCAGCTGGTGTAGGGAGAAAGATGTGAACCCTTTTCAATGCGATACACCTACAGTATTACCATTTCTGCTGCATTTGGCAAATCTGGGGCACAAGATTGGAAAAGTCAAGGGTTATCTAGCAGCGCTTTCCATATTAAAGCGCACCTCGGAGGAGGGGAGCATCCTTCTTCAAAATACCTTTACTAACTCAATTTCTTAAATGACTCGCAACTGTGTTTCCTCCTGCACCTTTCTAAATTCCAACTTGGGACCCTTAATTTGGTTTTAAAGTTTTTGACATGTGCGCCTTTCAAGCCACTCCATTCCTGCCCTTTGAGGTTGCTAACGTACAAAACTATTTTGTTAGTAGCGATAACATGCGCCCACAGGGTAAGTGAGTTGCAGGCCTTATCCTGTAAACCTCAGTTTACCACCTTTTACAAGTCTACGGTTGTCCTTAAGGTGAAACCCTCTTTTCTACCTAAGATTGTATCGGATTACCATTCAGCACAGACCATTGTGCTTCCAGCCTTCTATCCTCCACCTCATCCTGGCATGGAAGAGAGAAGATTTCACAGACTCTATCCAAGGAGAGCTCAAAGTTTTTATTTTTCAAGAATGGCAGAGTTGCGACAGCACGTCTAACTTTTCAATGGTTATACAGGACACAAACTAGGTCTGTCAGTTACCAAACAAACTATCCTGATGGATCATATTGGCTATTTCGGAGTGCTTCAGGCTAGCTGGGGAAGATCCCCCAGAAGGCTTAAGGGCTCATTCTACTAGGGGCATGGCAACTTCCTCTGCACTTCAGAGGGGAATTCCGATAAAGAATATCTGCGAGGCAGTTACCTGGTCCACCATCCACACGTTTATAAAACATTATTGTTTAGACACCTCTAACAATGGGGGAAGATTTGGGAAGGCAGTTCTATGTTTTGTTCTTGACAAACATTAACTCTCAAATTCTTACTCCCTCCTCCAAAAGAACGTAATACTGCTTTGGGAGTCTATCATAAGATGCGGAATACGTGGGAGGACACAATCCATTCGAAAAACAAGTTACTTACCCCGGATAACGTTCTTTCGACTGGATGTTCTCCCATGTATTCCTCATCGCTCTCCCAACCTACCCCACTGTAGAATTTCTGAGCTTCATACTTTATGCTCTTTTAAGGTCTGATAATTAAAGGTACTTGTCATGGTGGTGCATATGGGTGGTGAAAAAACAGAACTGAAGTCAACGGGCGCTGTGCATGGTATATGTACTCGACTATGACGTCAACCAAGACGGAAGCCCTCGAGGGACATCGGGTCTGAAGCAGCTGAAGCTGGAAACAAAGGTATCATAAGATGAGGAATATCTGGGAGGAACATCCAGTTGAAAGAACGTTACCAGGGGTAAGTAACTTGTTCATCCCCCCACCCCCCAAGTCTGGGACCTCACCCTAGGCAAGAAAAGAGGCCCTATGCCTCTGAGGCCTACCGGAGAAACTCCGGGTGGACCAGTCCATCCCTGTATGCAGGCCAGATTGCTGAGCGTATGTAGATACTGCTCTGTGGACAAAGACATCTGTGGACAAAGACACTTGACATCTATTGTTGTACTGCACATTGCTCAACAATTTGTGTATCGTAAATTTTAGAGAATTTGTTCATGATATTAGTTTTGTATTAACTGACAACTTGTGGGAACGAATGTGTAGCAGTGATCAATATCTTTGATTTTAGCCCCTTTACGCTTTATAAACAGTTTACATTTAATCAATTTGTGTTCTTATGTAAAGTAGAAAAGTGCACCCTTTAATGAATTGTTGGTTAGTTACTGATAATTCCAATGTTCTCTCCCTGCTACCAGGTCATTTTGGGGAACGAGTAGACCTGGTCAAAATTGCACTTACGTTAGTGGTGGTTATCATTATAACCCTTTAATTGTGATGAGTGAAATCTTGTTAACCAATTACCCTAAAAGGTGGAAACATTTGAACTCCAAATTATGCTGTCAATTTGATATTTGTGGTTAATTTAAAATCTTTCTCTCCTTTCTCTTTTATATGTTTATAATTGTATTTTATATATTTTGCACGGGCGACAGAAAAATGAATGGTTCTCGCCCTTTTGTGACATAAATAGATTAAACCAGGGGTTTCCTAATTAATTGTTTCAGGCTTTTCTCTTCTTAGACTTACGCTCACCAATTTCAGCCTGCTGATTCTTGTGCACGGCTGGATGCCCTTCGTCTCAGAGGCACTCTCTTCTCCTCTTTCTCTCGCTCTCAGCTGCCTGCAGGGATTCAGCTAGGTCTTCTAACACCCGTCTCCTTCTCTGAGGCCAGCTCTGCAAGCCTGCCATGACACAGCACAGTGCAGCCCCGATTTCTTTTCCTTTTTCTCGTCCTCCCGTTCTTCCTCTACTCTGTCCTTTTCTGGCCAACCCCCTTCTTTCTGTCGTGATGTCATCAGTCAATCATCACCTCCCCTTTTAGCCAACAACCCAGCAACTTTCCAAACCCTTTCTGGTTCTCCAAAGTGACGTGACCTTTGTACAGCACTTTTCTCCAGCCTGGACGAAATATGCAACATGACATCCTGACATCCTTTCTGGCTTTCCTGTTTAAACAAAGGATCTTTTTTTTGCAAAAACACATTCTGCTCTCCTGAATCTAACATCCGCAAAGCACTTTCAAATGTTTTGCCTTTATTTCTTAGGCTGAGGTAGGTCTATGATGTAAGCAAACCACTCTCATCCCTGTCTAATTTCTAATGTCAGTAGGGTTATAATTAGTTATTGTTAGTGGTATTACTATTTAGTAATGTTCATATCATTGGCACCCTACACTACCCTATGCTAAGTCCCAAATCACTCCCTCTTTTGTTTACCCTCAGTGATATGATATGTTATTTATAACGCGCATAATACCCAGAGGTTTCTAAGCGTGGACCCCGGGATCGAACCTGTCGTCTTCGTGTCGTCTTACTTCCAAGGTGAGCATGTTGCCCCTAAGCTATCCTCCTCAGTGCCTCACATCAGTGCTAAGTCACATCTAACACATGCTGCAAAATTAGCATCATTTGTGCATGGTGCACATTACCCCTATTGAAGTCATTGGCACCGCTGAAATTAGTGCACGGTTGAAATTCATGCAGTATTTATTTTATTTATTTGTTACATTTGTTAAGCGCACTAAACCCAGAGGCATCAAGGTGCTGGTTCCTCCAACAGTGCTCTCCAGCCACTGGAGACAGACACAGTGTGCCAAGAGCTCCTCTCTCCCACAAGGCAACCTGAAACCACAAAGCTTCCCGCTGCGTGACCTCTGTAGTTCGGGCTTCTCCTGCTCACGACACTCTCAGCACCATTAACCGCCAAAGGCACAGTGGTAGTCCCGGCATCTTCATTCTGCCCCTGCTGCATAGACGGACACAAATAACTCCTTCTACTGCTACTGCTACTACTGCTACTCCCATCCATCTGCACCTGAGGGGGATTTAAATAATCCTAATTTCCGCTCAGGTGCAGATTGTTAGGGACACTAGACTGCACATTGTAGTTCTGTGCCTCCAAGCTCCTCCTCCTCGTCCCAGTACCTATGGCATTGTGGGACTTGGAGTCCCCAACAACCTCATTCTTAATTTTCTTACATTTTTCAGTTTTAGTTAACTTACTTTGTCTACACAAAGTATTTCTAGATAAGGGATTTGAAGATATTACTATTTGTTTCTTGTGTTCACAATTTAAATCAGAGGAAAGATCATATTTCTCAGAAAGAAGGGTATTGATGTTCTGATCCTTTTATTCGCCATAATGGCCTTTCTTACCAATATGTTGGGTACCTTTAGGAAAGGGAGGCTGATTCTTACAAGAAGCCATTATATATTCTGGCATCTTGGATAGCTCGTCCTTCAAAGATGATGAGTACTGCATCTTTCCTAGCGGAACCCTCTTGTTCCCTTGGGCCCTTCTCCTTCCATGTGATCCACCCAGCTAATACCACCCACAGGCTTAGGATCAGGAAGCGTCTGCTTTCCCCAGGCCACCTGGGAGGAGACTTTAGTCAGGGATTCTGTGAGGATTCCACAGAATTCATCACAGTAGACAAACTGCTGAGAGATTATTTTCTAAACCACCTACCTGCACATATAGAGGGATTGACAATATTCCGGAAACTTTCATTCAAGCTGACATAAGTGCTAAATATACTGCAACATCTTTAGTGACACAAAAGATATGCACATTTCCTTGCTTAGGATGTCAGAATTGCAGCAGTATTTTTAATAGAGATGTAGCTATGTCCTCTTACACTGGTAAAGCTATCAAACTGAAATGATTTGCGATTTGTAATAGCTTAAATGTCATATATGCAATACAATACCCATGTGGGCAATAGTACACAGAATATAATTATAATTCGTTGTTTATAACAGGCTTAATACCAAAGAGGTTTCTAAGCGCGGATCTGGGAGTTGAACCGGTGTTTCTCTGTGTCGTCTTGCGTCCAAGAGGCGCATTGCCACTGAGCTACATCAAACATCATGGCGAGTGTGTATTCAATGGAATGAGCATCGATCTGCCAGACATACAAAACCATTTAAAGTTCTGTCTATTCCAATTTCTTGGATTTCAATTTCTTAAAACAGTTATGCCTCACCCTCGAGTCAGTGACATCCAAAGTTGTTTACTGCAGTGGGAATTATAGCGATTAGAGACTTTGGGGGAGAGTCTCAAAACTTGTATTGCTGCATCTCGTCACAAACTTTCCCCTGCACCTGTTTGGCATGAGCAAAGAGGGATGTGCAATGTGTGACAGGGTCTTTCCTGAAACTCTCATGCATTTTGTTTAGATGGAACAGCAGCGGTATGGACTAACTTGCATTGTTGTCCCTCAAACAGTGTTAGACATGTTTCTTTTTACATTTCACAATGACGTGTCCTTTAAGGCAATTGGGGATCCCATTATAGGTGGTTGTATACACTTCTCTGAATCCTGATGGGAGCTCCCTCCTCCCTAGCCCAGGCTCCCTACTCCCAACGGTATTAGCACAGTACACTCTCACTACTCTCTACTGCTAGGGTACACCTACTGTCTCAGCTGTACCTATCCGAAGGGGGCCTAAGGCCCGTCACCTTATGTCTCTAGCTTCCCACAGGGACTTCCTAGGGGACATAATTGGGGTAGTCTGATCATCCTGGCGTGACTTTCCTTCTCATGACAGTCTTTCAACCTTCCTGCACCTGCTGCACACTCTCTGGTCTCTTGGTCCTTCTTCACCTCCTCCGACCTCACCCAAACACCTTGTACTGCCAACTGACTCTGCTTGATTTTTATGGCCCTCCCAATCCTGACTACAAGGCCCTCTCAGCCCTCATTAGATACTGGAGTCAGCTTTTACCTTGGCCCAATCTATTTCTGTTGTACCCCCAACTCCTTATATGTCGTTCATTTGTGGATTGGAATTTCCCCCTGAAAGTCTTCGTGAGGGCCTTTAGTCTCCATTGTTGTCCAGCCTCCCATGAGGTCTCATGCATAGAGTGTCCTCTGGTTTGCCTCTATATTTGGTAAGTTACTGAGGGTTTGGACAGTGTTTCTGGCTCTTCCCTATCACTGCCTAGAATCTTGCTAGTTCCAGCTCCACTGCTGCTGTCCCACTGCTCCCCTGTAGCCAGACTGGGTTTTGTGGGGTAGCAGTTGGATCGCACATTTGGCTCCTGAATGCAAGAAGGATAGTCCATTTCCATTAGGGCAACCAGTTTGTTCCTCCTTTTCTGCACTAGGTCTTGTCCGTTGGACCCAGGTGTATTGTGGCACCTGTTGTACCCGTTCTTTAACTTTACGTTGGTCTGCCTCATGGGATCCCTTCTCCAAGGGGCCTGAGGAGTCTGGTGCATGCTAGTAGCTATAGTCCTTTGCGTTGAGATAGATTGTTCTGTTCAGCAGGCTTTCCGGACATTCTCTTCAAAATTAAAAAGAGAGAACTGGCCAAGAAAGGGGCTGTTATGCATTGGGTCAGAGAAAGAGGAAACAATAGACATACACAACTCTACGCATATAGCTACATGCATACTGAGGAGCAGGGGACTGGAGTCCCCTCAACTGCCCCAAACCACCCCTGGGAAAGATCTGGCTCTGGTGTTGCCCCAATATGCCACCTACTGCGTGCTAAGGGGGTTGGTGGCACCCATGAACCTGTTACAAAACGTGAATTCATTGCTTATTTGAACTTAATAAACCTGACTTGAGTCTTTTATGCCCTACAGTGTGCACTGTCAGCTGGTATATGTGCATAACACACTCTTCATTTGATCTACACGAGGCCCCATGAGGATGGACACAGAAGCTGTCCTTTCAGATGCTCAGTATGACGTCCGATCTGGCTTAGGCAGAGTGGATCAAAATGTATATATAACAATGTACTTTTTGGCTAGGAAAACTAAAGTCCATCTGGCATTCAAGCTTTCAGTGAGTTTAACCGTGCAACCCTATGGCAAGGCTTGCCAGACATGGGATTTCCCTAGGGTGTCTTGAGATTATTCCTTGTCCTGGTGGGATATGGTAGGACAGGTGCCTGAACTAATCCATTTCCTATACATGGAGCAGGAAGTCAGTGATCTGTACTTTCACCCCTGCTTTTTATCTGTACACCAACTGCCCCCAGATGACTCTAGAAGCAGTTGATGCAGGTGCCCGATTATAGCGGACAAAAAGGTTGCATATGCTGTGGTCTGGCAGGATCCCAAGATCACTTCAAGGGCCTGTTTACAGTTTATACTTAAGATAGGGAAATCCTGGATCTGGTTGTAAATCCAAAGAATTGGGCAGTATTAGTTACTTCATAACGTATGAATAATTATAATTTTTGCAGTCCAGCTGGAGGTGAAGATTCTTGACTATCTAGATCAGGTCCCTGTAACTTTGTGGCTCACTAGGTGTTTTGTACTATGACTCCCATGGTCCCTCACCATAGACTATGCTGGCTAGGGTGATGGGAGTTGTAGTTAGAAACATCTGGAGAGCCAAAGGTTGCAGACCCATGAATCGATCATTTGGTTAACCCCAAAGCTTAGGTGGAGGACCCATGATAAGAAGCAAGCTTCTCTTCTACTCCATTTTGTTGGGGGTAAACTTAGATTATCGTCCCTGTGAAAATCTCAGTCAAAATGATGATAGCATCGCATGGATCGTGCATTTGCGGATTTGACTGTGTCTTTCCTGTACAAGTACTAACAAACACATTCCCAAAGAACTAATCACATCTTCTCCACTTTGCCTCCACGTTGACTTGCTAATGGTTTTTCAGAGGATCCCATTCGTATTTCTGCTTTGCTTTTGTGGTTAGTAGTATGGGTTAACCCAAAGGCAAACTTGACTCAGGAAATCCTCTCGAGTGCACTGCATTGTAAAAAAGCATTTAGTATAGTAGCAATCATGCCCCAGCAGGGGCGGCCGGCGTACATGGCCGGTAACAGCCCACCAGCAAGGTGGTCTTAAATGGTCACACAATGCCGGGCTGTCGACAGACGCACCTGCCTGCCTGACCTCTTGGCCCATTCCTCTGCTCCCTACACTACTCAGCGGTGGCTGGGATCGGAACAGGGAGTCCCATGTGGCCGATGGCTGGTGCTGGCATTATGAGACTCCCCAGGTAAATATATACCTTCTGGGGGTAGATGCGGCCTCGCTTGTCGGGTGACCCATCAGTTTCTGTGCTATGAAAAGATTGTGCAGAAAGAGACCTGCATATGATTAGGCTCCTGCCTGTTGGAACCCAAAGCATTTTGTGTTGCTTTTTAGTGCCCCGATGTGGAAGATCCTAGCTCTCCTGTGGATCCTGGTGCGGCTTTGCCTTGATCCCAAAATGTCCAACTTTTAAAGATATACTGCTTATCATATCTGTTCCTTCATATGTCGAAATGAATGAGGCCTGGGATAGACATGGGAATTAAGTTACTTGTGATTTAACCATTTCACTGCCAGGACTTCGGTCCTTTGCTATTGGTATGATGAGTCATATATGCATCCTAAGGGCAGTGGAAGAGTTTTAACATTCTGAAAGGTAAGAGCCACAGGCTGCTGCGTCCAGAACAGCCCCAAGCAGGCAGCTTTTGGGCGATCATTATAATTATTTAACCATAGTTCTACCCAGTTAGAGTTTGATGGGGGTGGCAAACGAGATATGCTGCAATATAAAACACGTATAAAAAGTGTAATAATTTATCTTTCGATTCCCTTAATATGAAAGAAGTACAATTGGCATAGGGGCATCACAAGTGGCTTCACACCAATCTTTATTTCTTAAAGATCACCTTCTTTATCACCAATGGATAACCGGAACACAGGGATCACTGCCATTAAACGTTCACCTTGTGAGAAACTCGCCGCTGACAACCAGCGGCAGAGGTTGCTGAAGATACTGGAATAAAAGCTTCCCTGCACCTTGAGTGACTTAGGAAAGACACTGAGCAGTCTCGAAATATAGTCCTATCTTTAACAGTGGGCTCTATATTAACATTGCTGGACGGTGTAGCATTAGGACCAATATCCTGCTCAGCCAATCTGATGCCGGTGTCTTGCTCTCATTCTTCCGGGTCGAACCTATGGAATTCCCAGCAATAAATATTTGAACATATGATTCCGTACCAGAAAAACACAGGCAACGTAACTGTGCGCAACATTTACATGTCAGAGTTTTTAATCCTAATGAGATAGCTTAGAGGGTAATTGAGCCTGCATAACAGCACTGTGTAACCCTCTGGTCATAGAATCAAAATCCTACTGACATAGTTAAATGGTTAATGGGACCGTGGCAGCCTGCTGGGCACAGGCTTGAAATTGACTCCGGCTTTAATTCTCCTGAGCTCGATGAAACAGGTGCTATTGGCTTGGATAATTATTACACCTACTTAGCTTTACGGTTGGCAGGGTGGAGCCCATCCAAACTGTAAAGCCAAATACAACCAGTGCTTCATCCTAGCATCAATCATTTCCTGACCCTGCCGACTGTGATGCTAAGCAGGATAAGCATGGGACGGTTTGTGCAGATGGGAGACTGTCGTTGAATTACCAAACTTACTGATTGCTGCACATGGACTGTGCTTATACGTTTTGATTTAACTTGATCACGTTAAGCTCAGGAGACCTACTTACTGACTGGTAAGAGCCTGGGCAGGTTGCAGGTTTCAGTAAGTTCAATAAAAAAATGTATGACTTAAAAATGTGGCAATAATACAAAATCTATATTGGCATGATGTCTCCCATCTGCAAACCAACAGAGGGTGATCCTGCTTAGCTTCACGGGGTGTGGTCGGCAAATGATTAGTAGCATTTAGGGTTCTAGGAAGAAGCACTGATTGCATTTGGCTTTCCAGCCTGGATGGGCTTGACCCTCCCGCCCCGTGAAGCTAAGCAGGCTCAGCCTCAGTTGGTTTGTGGATATAAGACATGCACTGGTGTGACAAGGGCTGTACGCTTCTAATGGTGTCAGCTTTAAGGGTGGGTCTTATGATTAACTGCTGTGGGAGCACTTGAACTTAGCTCAACGGATAAGATTAGCACAAGATGACGGCTTCCAATGCGTGAGTTTCACATATTTTTTTGGATAGATCGAAATATGCTAAAAAATACATGCCCTATCCATTGGGCCAATAACATTTCTGAGAGAACTTCCCCTTTAAGGGTGATGAGATGTTCTGGTTTGTGGTGTGCGCTATACACATGTAAGCACACCGTACACTCATCGCGCATAGGGGACCTTCTGTTCCTTTTCTAGCTTGAAAACACAACTCTGCATATTTTGCTGTTGATTCTGCAGTCTCCTGTTATTCTTTATCACACAATTTGTATTCAATAGTCCGTATAACGTCCCCACACTCTCAGAACTAGTGCCCATCACAAATCAGATTGAAAACGTTAAATCTTTAGTTTTACTGAATAACTTAGCCTGACTTTTCACAGAAAGTAAAACAAACAGAAAATAAGGACATCAAAGAATGGTTTCAGCGTGAACCGCGCTTTGGCTACCCTTCCAGACACCTTTTCCATCACAATTTGCTAAATCCTGCAGAGAGAACACCTAACGCACAGAAAGAAAACCCCTACTGGAGAAACATCATTTTAGTTACAAAACACACACAAAATGAAGCACTCGTTTTGTGCACGATTACAATATGAAGCGTGTTTTAAACCTCAAATAGCAGGTTTAAGGGCAAATACATGAATTAAATAACAATGCGTTCAGTACCCTTAAATCACATATATAGAGCTATTAAATTGTGAAAAGAAACTCCAATACCAATTTTACAATTTTAAATAAAAACGTTGATTTTGCTGGAGAAATGTCATACATTACAAAAGGTTGGATGCGTGCATTCTTTGCAATGCACATGCAAAGCATCAAAGGCACAAGAAGTGGCACAAAGAACCCAGATCGTTGTCAGTATGCACACGCTGGAAGATGTTAGAGGTAGTGGCATATGGCAGCTGGGGTCATCGTACACTGTACGCCATCACAAAAAAAATAGATATTCATTTGTGAACACCCGATTTTTGCCTCCAACTGGGTGCATATGGTTGAACAACAAGAGTAGGGGCGTTGGAAGAGCGCTTTAAAAAGAACAGTAATTCTGGTAGACTGTTCATGCATGCACAGACCCAGCTGGCCTAGTTTAGATTTTGAAGAGCCTACACTCCAGATGAAAATACATTGATGGATCATGGGTAGGTATTGACTGTGCAAGTGGGGTGGAGCCTAAAACATGCTCTAGTTGAAGACATTGAAGAACAAATGAGAAGTGTCTGGGTTTTTAATATCTATTAGCCCCGCCCAGTCAGTGGTACAATCGCAGGGACTTTCAACTTGGCTGCCAAATCCGAGTCTTCAATGCAGCATGTCATCCGGTCCCCCGTTCGCGGCCCCTAAAGAGAGCCTGTCAAACCAGGCTGACGGTGAGCAATACATTTTTGTAGCATAAAGCTATTGAGCATGGATTTTGAGGAAAGATGGAGAGTCCGGATTCTACATAGCCGTACGGGCAATTTACTTCGTGCGAGTTTTGAGGAACACCATTTTAAGTCACGGTGTGGTTCTGCTCATGAAGTCATGGTTAAACAGTATCTCTGAGTGTATTTTCAGCCTTTAAGATCTTTCTCTACTCAACACCTCTCAAAATATGCATTCAGGATTCAAGATGTATTTCATGGCACTGAGATGTACAAATGGATTCTTGTGCCTTATATAAAGTCAGATAAAACTACAATATGTCGTCTGTAACCGTACAATCTACAGACAGATGAAATGTTCTGAGAATTTTAAAGGTTTATATGTTAGACGTTGACTCATATTAGTGCAGTAATGACATTTTCACATTTTTATGTGATGCTTCATGCCAGATTCCACCTGCCTTTAAACTTGTAAAGTGCAGGCTAGCCCAGGGTCCAGGGCTTTAAGTGAGCCGGAGCTAGCCGGGCTACTGTCCCTTGGCAACCCCAGCTGCTAGAGGGCAAGGCTGTTTTTCTAAAGCCTGAAGCTCCTGCTCATGTGTGAGAACTTCAGGCGTCAGAAAAAATAATCTTTACTCCATAATGGTGGCACCGGCACCTGCAAGGCATCCCTTTAATCAAGAAATGCCCATGGGCCGGTGCTCATTCGCGGGATTTTCAGGCTTTTGGAATAAAGGTCTTGGCTTCCTGAGCCCTCACCATTTCAGCCTTAATGGTGCCGTTGCCCCTTGTCCAATGCCTGTGAGGGGCAGCGCCACCATTAAGGCTGAAAACATGTGGCTGCTGTCCCCCATCAGGCATTTCTTTAGGTAATACAGTTCCTGGGTGTCCTTTTGGGTTTGCGTTTGGTGCTCCATTGCTCTCGACCCATTTATAACATGGTTTGAGTTTTGTTTCAGATCTAATCCAATCGAGACTGCTAATCCTTTGGCTATGATTATTGACAAGTCACAATCATAACGCATGATATTTTTATGATCTGCTGCTGAAATTAAATTATTAATTTGTATTAAAACATAAGATTTCCTGTCAAAGTACATCAGTGTTATTTTACTATTCTTCTTTGTAATAATGTCTGTATGTACTTACAATTGTATGTCGTGTATTACATTTAAAGAAACAAGGGCAGACTACAATGTACTCTGTAAGTGGGAAATATGAACATGTATGGTATGTAACAAAGCAGAGGTGTCATATTTCAAACGTAATGAATCAAACCAGTGAGATCTGTGGTCATGTATGATGTAATTAGTGATGTTATCAGACATGTCATCTCTGATATCTTAATTGGGGTCCTACGCTGCGCAGCAGTGGGCTGAAAGTTAAGGTGGACGTGTTTCAAATGCGAATGCCGAATTTCAAGGGTTTTGTTGCGTTAAATCTGATCACCTTAACTCTCTCTTAACCAAGATTTTTTCACTGAATTTCAAAGGTTTTGTTGCTATGTTTTTTTCACATTAATCTGATCACCTTATCTCTCTGTTAACTCCATTTTTGTCACGAAATTTCAAGGATTTTATTATACTATAGTTGTTTTGTCGACAACTAGCCATGGCCTTCGACCATTGTACATATTGCACCAATAGGTTTCTTTTGGGTTGACTAGCCATTGCCTTCGGCCGTGGCCACTGTACATGTTGCACCAAAGGTTTTCATTGGGCCCGCTAGCCCTTGCCTTCAGCAAGCCTCCTCTACCATTTAAATCGATTAATACTTATGAAGAATATTTAACTGGCTTGCCAAGCCTTGCCAGCAGATGGTCTTATTTAGCTTGAGAACTAATGTGTTACCTCTGGCCAATGACAGCTGGGGAGGCTGTAGACCATCAATAGACGATTGTCTATGTGTCAGTGTGGCGGCAGAGGAAGACTTTTTACATCCTTCTTGTTTTCCCAGTTTACGCTTCTATGAGAAGGAATAATGTAGCCCCTATTTCGAGGGCCACTGGAATCAAGTAGGCAAGGATAGATTTATTATATCTGCTATCTCTACCCGATAGCCATACTGCCCATGCTGTATATCGGTTCATCAAATATATTTTACTTTAGAGGAAAGAACGGCAACCATTTTGCTTTTGATTATTCCTGGATTGTTTTATTCTTATTTAAACTACACTTACGTGCTTTGTAACCTAATGGAGCATGTGAATGTTATAAAGTTTACAACGTGTTGTAAGCTTTATAACATGTAAATGTTGTAAAGTTTAAAGTGTTTGACAACGTCATAGCCAGCACAAACTTGAATAATATTATATATGTAGTAAAGATGGACTTGCCAGAAACAATTTGATCCAGATTTTGGAGACTCCCTTATCAGGGGGCTCCACACAGTAGCATTTATTTTAATTCTTATAATCCGCCACACCCCCGTAGGTCTCATGGTGCACATTGAGTACACTTTTAGTGATTGTATGACACATTGCTTTCATCTGCTGCAATGAAAAGAAATGATGAACACATGATTGATTGCACTGATGTGGTGCTGTCTGTGGAGCAGATTACATTACGAGGTGTCTAAATTGCTTCAATATGCGACTCCACATTTAGTTTTTGGGTTACCCCACTGAATTCACATTCTCCTCCTTTGGCTGATGAACTCTGGCTTCCTGTTTAATGTAGGGTGGTGGACATGATGATACTCTGCACCGTTCATAAAACCCTTTTGAGGGTAGCAATACCACCTTTCTTTGAATTCAAGCTTCCTCGCCACGTACCTAGCCGCCAGCTTCGCTCCTCTAACCAGCTCCTGCTCTCTGTGGCAAGCTTCCAACTTACCTGTACGGGGACGCATCTTCTAAGTACATGCCCTGCTTTTCAGGACACACCTATGCCGTACTGTTCAAATGTCTTGGGTGGAAAGCTCAGGGGCAACGTGCTTGCCTTGGAAGCAAGACAACACGGAGCAACACAGGTTCGATCCCCGGTCCGTAGTTAGAAACCTCTGGATATTAAGCGTGTTATAAATAACCTATTATATCATATCAATTACTGTCCAACCATATGGATTTTAGGCTGATTTTTAAATAACTTATGTGCTTCCTTGATAGGTTTGCTGTTGCTTTTCTTTCTGGGTTCTCAGCACCTAAACATATTTTGTGTGCCTGTGAACCTTTTTAAACCTCTACTATTACCCTTCTAAACTGCATTAATATGTCAACATTATGTTTTACAGCAATTCATTATTTCTTTATTACAGCAAAGGTTTGCAGCATATCACTAAGCTATGATGTAGTTAGCTTTCAATATCTAAGTGACCTAAGTAAATTATGTATCAATTATGCCCAGTGTATGTATAACTTGGGCTAAACATAGAAAACGTACAACATACTCTTGGCTTACAATGGAAACTAATATCTCACCTTTTGGGGGTTTATGGTGCGACACACTTCCTGCCATGACGTAAATATAAATAAAGCTATAAATGCGTTATTCCCAGAACAGGCTTTGGCCACCCTTTTTTTCTATATAAGAGTTTACCACTCCTCCTGAAAGGCTGACGTCGATAGAGAAGAAAGGTCCAACATGTATCAGGTTGGGCTTATGACATGAGTTGGCTGCGTTTATGCCAGGATTTTATCTACGAAGAAAATGACGAATGTTCATATCTTATTTAAAAGATAAAATATGCCATTGATGAATTAGTCATGATCTTCAAATCAAGAAGCAATAGTTTTGCAGCTTGAGTAAGGTTTTGAGAAATCTACTAACTGCCCTTGATGATCAGCTGTTGGTTCCCCAATGCACTTTCAGTTTTGCAGTAAGATAGTGCAACCTTTTTAAATGTGCCACGTTGGATTATTTACCAGTTTCATGGTGTTTCTTGGCAATCAGCGATTTCTCTAGTGGAAACATGTTATGGTTCGGTTAGGGCGAGCGGTACGGAAGCCGCAGTGACACATTTTCTACCTAAACCAGGAGGTGTATTTGCAATGAAAAGCGGATTTCTGCCTAGGAAACTATGGCTGGTCTGACAGATAGACGTGTCGGTGCGATTCACATCACAGAAGCGGAGGCCCTTTATCTGACACGACGGTAGATGGTTCTTCAAATGTTCGTCCTTAGAATATGTCGCTGCTGCTCGCTGGGCCATTATGATATTTTTCATCTGACTGAAGTTTTCCATTCATATCGTGCCAGGATCCGCCTTGGCTCTCTGCACTGCAATCCGTGCTAACATCATCTATGAGGTCTTTTTTACCTTTACCAGGTAATCGCAGGTATAGTCGATAACCTGGAAGAGAAAATGCACGTACGTTAGACGTTTGGTTATTGTTGTAAATTCACACAGCATGCTTAGTTTTCACTACTCCATCAAAAATATGCAACTATTTCCTTGAGCTACTTCCTGAACAGATAAGATATTTGAAGATTTTCAAATTAAGAAACATGTTACGTACAGGATTTTCTCTCCTTTCTGTCACTGTTTGGAAGTGAAAACCTCCATTAAAATGTTTTTTTTCCTGCCAGCATGTTTAGCTATTTTGCTGTTATGATGACTGGAACCCCAATCCCTGTTGTCCTGGGCCATCCAATGCCTGATCGCCCATGTAGGACTGTATGGGGAAGCTTTACACCAGCTTGGTGAAAGTGCATTTGCGCACAATGGAAACCAAATATATCCGGGCGCTCTCTGGGGACATAAGTCATGCGAATGATAGAATCTGGCCAGGGACATGGGATGGTTTGGGGATCATGAACTGGTTGCTCTGACTGGAAGTTTGTGACTTTGAGACATATCTTCACAGGATTTTCCCCAGATGCAAATACATTTTAGGCTCTGTTCATTTTCATTCCAAACTCTAGTAGTAACACGGGCAAAACAATCCTACTGAAGAGTGCCTGGTATGTGCATCAGTGGGGCCCCCAACCCACTTCTTTTAGTTCTGTTCATTCTGCTATACTTTCTGTAAGGCTAGGCTGAGGCTAGTTTCCAGTACCTAAGGGATCAGAAAATAACGGAAGCTATCAAGCAATGACGCTTCTTATTTCCTCTAACTGTGACACTCTTTCCATATTGTAGAAGGGCAAGTTAGCCTTCACAGCAAATGAAGAGCAAAGATTTCAAGGAAATTCCACTTTGATTAAGTTGGTGCCAAGGACCTGTTATAATCTTTATTTTGATTGATTTATTCTACTTATTTACTTCCCAGCACGCTTTTTTGTCATTTATAATGGATGCTGACATGGATTGTATTTATTGTTCCTATTTTGTCTTTTCTAATGCTAGATAATACATTGAAATTGATAAATACAAATAGTAGGTTTCAAATTCTCTTTGCAGTTCATGATTGTGCATGAGCTATTTTAAGGTTTACTTTATCGGTGTACATATCATTCAGCAAAGCGATGATAAGATTAACCAAACTAACATGGGGAACCTTTTGGGGTAGCAAAAGCATGTGAACGAAAAGGGAGTCATCGATGCATAATTTAGAAAGAAGCAAACCTTAGTTGACTTATCACTTTGACTGAGCAAGACATACGCTGTACACAATGACACAAATATGTGATGTGTATGAAAATCTACTATTGTAGTTATACCTACAAATTGAATGCAATTGTATACAAAATTGTAGTTAACGTTTCGCGGAAAACAGACACACAAAGCCACTGACATAATAGTAAACTGTGGGAAAATATAACAATGGGGAGCGTTATCAACACAGCGGTGTCCCATAAAAAAACAAGAAACAACATAATGTACAAAACCGTGATCACTAGGAAAAAGTGGTCAGAATTACAACTGTTACCCAAACAAACATTTAACATCAACATGTTTCAACCAAATATACAAAGTTTCAACGAGGGTGTTCTTCAGGACAAATGGAAGTGTTCACAATGAAGTTGTTTTCGAATGCACACCATCATCGCAGGTTAGATATATCTTTATTCCAACTAATTAGAGGGAGGGAAATGAAGGGAAGCTTTACTGCTTGGTATCAATCACAAGACAATCTGGTAAGGCACCCATGATCTTGGCAGTATGGCTTCTGCACCATCCTGCATTAGCCCGGTTTCAAGGGCACATACGTACAATGTATTGTTCGGCCATGGCTGTGTGCCTGTTCATCAAGGGCGAGATCAAGCACATTAAGGATGGCTGCCATGGTTATGCGAAAAGGGCGCGTTAGCAAGTACCTTCTCACTATCCATGGCAGCGTCATGTGAGGGGGAGTAAGGAAGGTGCCAGCAGTTTGAAGGTGCCTGGAACATGCAGGGAGGTTGTGGGTGGAGCATGGGCGGGAGCGAGGAGGGGCGAGTGGGTGAGTGTAAGGGGGCAGAGGGTAGTAGCAAGACTCCAGACTGTGGTGCGTGGGGGAACAACGATTAGCTGTCCTGGAACAAGGATTCAGCCCAGCGTTGCAGGATGTTCATTGGCTGGCACTTCCCCATACAAAGTGCTATTTAATCTCACACAACCTCATGACAAGAAATCAAATCTTTGCTTTTCTATTTATTTGATTGTGACTTTATCAGACACTAAATAATTAAATCGCAGCGCATCACATTAACAGATGAAGTATTTAAACAAACTATTTTTCGAAGGCAAATCGTTGAACAAGCTACATTTTTCATCACACGGAATACATGTGCTCTTTGGCAGAAATTAACATGTGGGCTGCTGCAAAATTAAAAGGTGTCTATAAGGCAAGCAAATCACATTGCAGGAAAATAAAAGAAGTTTGCCGGTCTGGAATTAACGGTGCCTGTAAAACAGTACCGTTTTCCGGACCGGCAAACTACGAGTTCTGCGGGCAGGTGCCGCTCCGCCCGCCCAGTCTGACCTGGCAGGCGGAACGGCACCCGCCTGCAGAGATGCACGGAAACACCGGCACCATTACGAGATGGTGGCGGTGTTTCTGCCGTCCCCATTCCCGTGGAGTCCTATAGGACTCTACGGGAATGAGGATTAACAGAATTGCTGGCGCTGGATTTACTGGACCACCAAGGTTCTAATGCCCCAGTAAATCCTGCAAGTCTGGTGCCGGTAATTCACTACGGGTCTGGGGAATCCTGGCGGTTTTACCAGGACGGCTACCGCCAGACTCGTAATGAGGGCCCATATCTCACATATAGGCTGACAACACCCTCCACTGATGGCCTAGCCCAGATTTAAAGTGTGTTTCATTGAGTGATATGTTACCAGCCTTTTTGTAAGATATCAGTATGTAGATGCACGAAAGTATGCATTGCAAAATACCTCAAATTAAATCCAGTACACACGAACATGGTGATCGAGTGCCTCTTAGAACTTGCTTTGAGAAATTGCTCAAAAACGAAAACATCTGCCTGAGACCTATGCTGCCTTATGGATAACTCCTGCTCTCTGGTCCTTGTTATGTAATCTTATGCTACACCTTATTTATGTAGCGCGCATGATTGGTGTTACTGGTTTCTTGGCATTATCTGACTGATCATGAAACAGCGCACAATGCAACCATTATGTGGTACATAGTTATGCATTCAGTTGTATTTAAAGTGGAAATGGACTCCTGTGGCTCAAATGGTATTTGCTAGCTGTTTCAGGAACAGGCCGCTTGAGTTGTTAAACCTATTCCTAGCATAATCGTTTTCTGGTTTTGGGGTGCAAAGAAGAATGCTGAGGATGAGCACAATCTAGGAGTTGGACGTGATGGCCAACGCGTAAGGCTTAAGAGTTATGTTTGATGATAGAGGCAGTCAGTCCCTCAGGTTTGAGTAGTGGTGAGCTCCTGCTTCTTCGATATTAGAATGCTGAAGAGTTTCTTCCATTGCTTGTCGTCCCCGGGCAATCCCCGGACAATCCCCAGCTTCCCAATCTTCACTGACCAACGAGGCCCCTCCGATCCAGCAACGAAATCCGCCTGGAACTAAAACCATACCTTAAAAAAAAACTTGGAGGCACCTCCTTCTACCACTTACCACTTAGCCGCAAAAGCTTGGAACAACATCCCAAAAGAGATAAGAAACACCGAAGATCACCACAAATTCAGGAAATTACTAAAAACCTGGCTCTTCAACACCACAGACTCAAACTGAAAAACCGAAACAAGAGAGAAAAAGGATGACTAAACTGGAAAGGACACTGACAGCCCCAGAACCGACAGGGAAGCTCCCACGGCACCTGGACGGGTGACACCGGATAGACTGGAACACAGGTGACACCCATGGAGACGGAGTCAACTACCCCAGCCAATCCCACCCAACATCTTCACCCGCCCCTTAGTTACTACCAGGTACCACAGAATTGTGGATTTGTCGAGATATTGGCACATCTCCACACTAGCTGAGTTGTGGACATTGACAGGTGCACTGGCCACAGGAGTAGGAAGGGAGGACAGGTAGGGTTGTGAGGGAGGCTGGTGGCGGTGGGGGCCAGATGTGAAAGGGACCTTGAATGCAAGATGGGCCCAGATCAGGACAGAGGCGCATCAGGGGAGACTACGCAAGCCTAACGCCTCAATTTAGGATAGAGATGCCAACTAACCAATTCCACTAACAATTTACACCTCTGCATACACCTCTCAAACTCCAAACCAAACACAACCACAAACCTACAGCACAGCAAACCGCACAAACTTCATTACATTGCAACAACAAAACAAAAAACACACATAGACTTGCACAACAGTACACAACGATTACCAGCTGCAAACACCCCAGGCCCAGCCAACGGACCCACCGGGCTGAGGCCGCCAACAACACATCACTGCTCTCTTGCATTTTTCCTGCTTCCTCCCACTAACTCACCCTCCCTTCCTCTTTTAGAGCCTCCAGTGCGCCAGGGGACCACTCCGGTGGTGATAGTGCGCGGTACAAATGTCCTTTAACATTAACATTAACACTGACAGATGCCTGCATATCAGTCCTTAAGATCAACTAAGGGTAACCTGTTGGTTTCCCCACGGTTTCACGGAGCAGGGTATGGTGCTAGACAACTGATGACACTCACCTTTAGAATTCACTTCCTTCCTTTATCAGGACAGCAATGCTTTTGCAGGTTTAATGGTAAAACCTGGCTATTCTCACAAAAAGCTTGTTGCTCAATAGTGTCACCTCAAGTGTAGCAGCATGAAGCTGCGCTGGTGGCATGCACCGATTACCATTGTTTTCAACAATCAAATTCCATGGTGTGAAAGTCGTTCCATGAGTAAATACAATAGAATCTGCATCAGGAATGCTTTGGTGCAGGTTTTGGTCTACGCGATTACTAAGATTGTTATTTGGCACGCAGTTGCTGACAGAAACCGCACCTAAACGTAGAGCAGGCATGAGTGCTCCCAAGTTACTCCTGGAACATACATATTATAACTTGAAAGAATACTGCATATTTTTAATTTCAGTCCTATACTTCAACAAAAGTGTGTTGCTGTAGCGGTTACAAATTGAACAGGACGCGTGGGTGCTGAGTTATATGCTTATAAAAACACGTTAATGCTAAGGCTTTCAATGACTGTGAATGTTTTGCAATCCCACTGGAAGCACTATGTCCAACTTTAGTCACCAAGATCTGCAATTCATGTTTTCAAACTAGCCACATACATTGTCATGAGATGCATTTACATAAATGGTGTTGATTGGCTTAGCTCCTTGTTACATTTTGCAGCCACCAGGGTCTGGATCTAGTCCCCCTATTTATGAGGGGAATTTGGGTTGGGTGCAGAGGTGTATTGGGCAGTGACCGTAACTGACTCACATTCCCGCCCCCTTGCATACCTACGTGCCGGCGATCACCTTACAACAATGCATTGCTTCTCAGCAAATTACCTTCATTTTCCCTATTTGGGTGCACATTTGTAGTACCCAAAAAAGGCAAAATATCTTGTAACCTGGGCCCAATGAATCTAAGTGAATGCAAATTAATCTCGTAAATATTAATTGCGGAGATCCTTGAAATCCAACCAATTGGTTCTCCTCAATTACTGGACCTGGATTTGAATCGATATCTTTAATTTGCTAGCCGACGGCTGCTTACCTGCTAAAAGTATCACTGCAAATACGATTTGGAAAATACTGTAGATGAGCGGAAACGTGAACATCAAACTCAGCTGCTCCGGAGTGAAGGACAGCTGCACTATGGTTGTGCACAGCTGAGTGTTCTGCAGCCCTGTTTCCAGAGCCACTGTACGGCATCTAAAAGAAATAAAACATGTGTTTAGTAATTCTTCCATTCGTCTATTGATCAGCAGTAATTTAGGCAAGGCAAGTCACGTGTAAGACATGGGTAAAATGTAGCATGGAACCAGTTGCAATAGCCACTTCTGAAACAAGGTGGCAGGATGCATGTTTGTGAGTGGAGTGTTTAGGTGCAGTCGTTAGCTACTGCTTCTCTCTTTAGGAGCTGCATGTCTGAGCTGCATTATTTCCCCACGACTTGCTTTGCCTATGTAGCTTCAATTCCATTTTAATTACATGTCCCTAAAGAATTGTTTCCTTGTCTGTGTTTATCTACCTTTTTGGTAACGTGGGTTTGTACGTCATCTATTTCAGAGTATGTACATTTCCATTCCATTTAACGGAATTGCTGTTTTCATAGACTATATCAATCTCTCTTCGATGGTAGCAGGCCTAAGAGTGAACTTTACCTTTAGAACGAGGCGTGGCCCGTGCCTAAGGCAGAGATTTTAAGTGTTGTTCCATGTCATAGGTCGGACTGTGTCAAGTCAGAAACCAACCCAATCTTAGATTCATTACGGATAGGTCTGCTCTGAATGTTATGTTAAATTGATTCATACCACGCACCACTGCCATTTCTATGGTCTCCAGGTTCTCACGTGGTTCTGTAAGGTAAAGTGGGTTGGGTTGGTTTGTGGGGATCGAGGGATTGGATAGATGTTGTTCTCATCTGTTGATGCGTGCAGAGTCGAGAGGAACTGGCATCTGTGCATGTGAGCTTTCTGGGTGTGCTTTGCTTTGTGCACTGGGGCATGTTGTGTCTGGAAGGATAGCAGCAAGCCTTTGAGATGTTTGATGTCGAGGGTTATTGGTTTTGTAGTTTTGATGTGCGGTATGAGTGTTTTGGTGGGTTGTTTCACTAGCCCTCTGGGTGTGTGTGGTAGGTGAGAGTGTGGGGTGTGAAAGAGAGCAGGGAGGATGGTTGGTGGGTTTTGGGTGGTCTCTGGGTTTTGTGTGACTAGTATACATAATTATTATGAATAAAAAAGGTTTTAGGGAATCCTAATCAAATTATCTCTTCTCACTTGATACAAAATTGCAAGTTTGACGTATGGCCGACCGGGCAACCTGTATCTAAAATGATTTGAAGAAAGCATGCCAGACCACATTGGATTGTGGAACTGTCTTCCAGGAGGATGGTTCCGTGTTGGTAATACAGGCGTGAACAATTACTAGCTCATCCAACCAAATGGAGCTTCATTGAGACAGAATTCAAAAATTATCTGTCTTCTAGAAAGAATGTCTGAGTCCAGATGTAGGCCGGTGTGAGGGTAAGGGGGGAGCTTGGGGGATGGGGAAACAAGCAGACGTAATTGGTGGTGTATAGGATGTAAATTGTTATGCAAGTCTGTAAGTTATTATGTTAAACAAAAAACAATCAAAATTGTTAAAAAAAAATGTGAGTCCAGATCATCAAAACATTGCCCTTGGCCAAAAAATAAATAAAATACAACATTCATTTCTCCAGCATGGGGTCTGGCATGGATTCACATGCTCATGAATATTCCCCGTCGTCAGGCTGGGAAGCTGGGAATCCTCGGTAAAGAAAAATCAGTATCAGTTTCGTTTCTGATCTGTCTTTCGTAGTAGTAACCAATCACTGATCTCTGCGTCATACTGACCACAGCCAATGACTGCCATCTCCCTAAGCCCCACCTCTGGCAGCCATCTTCAGATTTTTAGCGCACGTTCAAGTGTTGGGATCCTCGTGCTATTGCTCTCGAGCTTTAGTGCGCTTTTTCTTAGGAAAATGTTCTCTTTTTCGGTCAAAAGAGCCTCAAGCTCCACCGTTTCTTTATCCGATCAACGGGGACCCGTATCGGATTCTTCTACGCCCCTCAAGGGTGAAGATTTCATCGAGCCACGCTTTTGGAGGGCTCCAGAAGTTTCTCAGGCCCATCTCGATCATGGCCCAGGAGAAGGGAAGGCCGACGCCCGGAAAGCTGTTCAGGGTCTGCCCTGGATGCCAGCTTCAGAATGTCTTTAAAGAGGACGAACACTCCCTCTGCCTCTACTGCCTGCATGAGGACAAGACGCACGTGGAGAAGGACTGTGCGTTTTGCGGCAATATGTCGGAGCGGACCATGAAGGACCGCCATCTGCGTCTTGCCAACTGGCTGGAAGGGAAGAGCCTGTCAGGCGAGAAGAAGAAGAAGAAGTCCGAGCGGTCTTCTAAGACCTTTGAGGGCGCCCCGGCGACGGGGGTCCAACAGAAGGCCATGCACCGCGAGTCCGCTGGCACCGGGAGCGCCGAACGGTCGGGCTCTATGGGCGCCAGGCAGGGCGCATCCTCCCCGGCGCCATCAACCACGAGCCAACGCTCTGGCTCGGGTAAGAGGAAGGCCGAGCACCCGGCAAAGCTCCTGGAGAGACCCCGGTCGAGCTCGAAGGCCCCATCGGAGGGGGAGCGAGGCGGTGACCCTCCCCCCAAGGAGAAGGCGGTGAGCGCACCTAAGGTGGTGAAAGCCTTAATCCATCCGGCCAAGGCCTCTATCGAGACAATCGTGGCGGCCCTGGCTCAGCCTGTGGAGGCTACACCAGTGGTGGCGACCTCGGGGCCCAGAGTCTCCCTGCCACCGCGGAGGGAGTCCTCTTTCATGCCCATCGACAGGACCCCGTGAAACCTCGGACGGAGAAGAAAAAGGGGGGGCAGGAGGTCGTCGTGGATTCGGCCTCAACCTCTGAGGAGGAGCTGATCGAAGTCTTAAACCACGGCGTTGGCGTGGAAGAAGACCAGCCCGTCGGGAGGGACCTCGACGTAGGAGACGACGAGAACGTCGAGGGTGCCGACGGGGCTCCTGACCGCCCGTCGGACTCCCCTCAACCAGTGCCGCAAGACAACTCAGCGGCCATTTTGTTGGCTATACAGTTCTTATGCTCAGAGATAAGGACGAGATTGCCGTTACCACCAACGGAGGAACCTCTCCCGACGGGGGACCCGGAGCCAGGCCCTTCTGGGAGCCCTCCTCCTAAGAGAAGAAGGATTCATCCTCCACCTCCTTTTCAACCATCGCGCCCTGCTCAGCCCTCCTCCCCGTCCACGACCCGTGGGGATGATACGGGGACTGACACGGCCGCGACGGGCACAGACGACGAGGTTTACGACGAGGATCTCCCGTCGTCACCTCCTCCCCGGGCTTCCCCGCCCGACGAGATTGGATCATTTCATGCCATGATCGCCAGGGCATCCGAGCTTTTCCAGCTCTGCCCGGAAGAGAAGAAGAAGGAAGGCGCGAGACCAAGAGGAAGACGGTCCTCGCTGTACCTCTACTGGACGATATATGGGATGAGGGTCTCGCCCTCCTCAAGAACCCATCCACAACGCCTGCGAGAAGGGACCGGTACAAGAAGAAGTACCGGGTCCCGGACGCGGCTCCCTTGTGCCTTTGGGCACAGCCGACCCCGGACTCGGTCATCTCCGCGGCGGCCAGGAAGAAAGCGGGGGGGGCCTCGGCCTCTACGTCAACCTCCCCGCCGGACGGCGAGGGAAAGAAATTGGACACGATGGGACGCAGAGTCATCTCATCGGCAGCGACGACGATTAAGGCTGCCAATGCCTTGGCTATCGTAGCCCGCTACGACAGGGAGTTGTGGTACAAAATCGCCCGCCTGCTGGACTTCTTACCAGACGACAAGAGGGCGGAGGCCCTAGAGATCTTGCAGGAAGGAGAAGTGGCGTCGGACCACGCCATTACGATAGCGATGGATATCGCTGACACTGGATTTCGCCAGTTGGGCAACGGCGTGTGCCTTAGAAGGCGCGGATGGCTCAAGGCAACTGACTTCCGTCAGGACGTGCAGACCAGAGTCTTGGACATGCCATTCGACGGGAACAACCTGTTTGGGAAAACAGTGGACGATTCCCTACAAGCCATCAAGACGGACATGGAGACGGCCCGGGCTCTTGGTGTTCTCCAGCAACGACGGCCGCCCTTTCGGAGCGGCGGAGGCAAGCAGGGTGCCTCCAAAGGGTCCGGCGGCAGATTTTCCACCTATCGTCAAGCGGCCCGTTCGTCGTCGCAAGAAGTCTACAGGGGACGAGGCAAGTCGGGCGGACCCCGCCGTCGTTGCCAAGGAGGGCAAGGCGGCAAAGCCTCGTTGAAGCAGGACTGAACCGGCCGTGGGGTCGGGCCCCCACCGAAGCACCCCGGTGGGAGGCCGGCTGGCGAACTTCGTCAGCGTATGGGAGTCCATCTCCACCGACCGTTGGGTGCTGGATGCCCTGGCCCAGGGTCACGCGCTCAAGTTTCTAAAGAAGTGCCCGCGCGTCCCCCCCGTGGCCACAAAGGAACATCACGTCCCTCAACTTCTCTTGGAGGTAAAGGCGATGCTTAAGAAAGGCGCCATCGAGCTCGTCCCAAAGTGGCTTCGGGGCTCCAGAGTTTACTCAAGATACTTCCTCGTGAAGAAGAAGACGGGAGGATGGCGTCCCATCCTGGACCTACGACGACTGAACAAATTCATCAAGGCACAGAAGTTCCGGATGGTCACCCTCCAGCACGTCCTGGGTCAACTGGAGGAGGTCGATTTCCTGTCGTCGTTGGATTTGGAGGATGCCTACTTCCATATCCCCATCCTAAAGGGACACCGAAAGTTTCTCAGATTCGTGGTCCAAGGGCGTCACTACCAATTCAGAGCCCTTCCCTTCGGATTGAGGTCGGCACCCAGGGTGTTCACCAAGTGCCTCGCACCGGTGGCGGCGCGGCTGCGCCTGGAGGGGATCCACGTCTACCCCTACCTGGACGACTGGCTCATCCGAGCAAAGACAAAGGAGCTCGCCGCGGAGCACACGGCGAGGACCGTCCAACTACTCACAGACCTGGGATTCTCCATAAACTACCTGGTGCCCACGCAAGACGCACTGTTTCTGGGAGCGAAACTCGACACAGTGGCGCTTCTGGCCTCTCCGTCGGAGGAAAGGACGAGGGCCATCTTGGGCAAGGTGCAGCGGATGCTGGTTGCGGACGCGGCCAGGGTGAGGTCCATCAAATCCCTCCTCGGAATGATGTCTTCTTGCATTTATCTCATCCACCTGTGCAGGCTTCGGATGCGCCTGTTGCAGGAGTTCCTGGACGCTCGCTGGATCCAGACGACGGGCAGCTTCGAGGACAGGATCACACTCGACGAGAGCTTCCGACGAGCGATCCGGTGGTGGGGCACCAGCGCGCATCTGACGGCGGGCATGGACTTCCAGACCCCGGGCCACCAGAAGACAGTGACCACGGATGCCTCTCTGGAAGGGTGGGAAGCGCACACCGAAAATCTGCACGCGAGAGGCCTTTGGCTGCCGACGGAGAAGTCCCTCCATATCAACGTCCTGGAACTCCGGGCAGTGTTTTGGGCCCTCAGGTCTTTTCTTCCGTCCCTCAAGGGCAAGGTGGTGAGGATCTTCACTGACAACACCACCACCATGTTCTTCATCAGGAAGCAGGGCGGTATCAGATCCCCAGCCCTGTCCAAGGAGGCTCAGGATCTGTGGCATTGGGCCGTCGCCCAAGGGATGTTTCTGGTGCCGTTTCATCTGGCAGGGATAAAAAACACCATCGCCGACTCCCTCAGCAGAGAGCTGCGCTCGTGCCACGAGTGGGAACTACGACAGGATCTAGTGGACTGCCTCTTCCGACGGTGGGGCACACCCCAGATCGATCTGTTTGCGAAGGCGACGAACTCCAAGTGCCGGAGGTTCGCCAGCAGGTTTCCCCAGCCGAGGAGCATGGGCGATGCTTTCTCGTTCCCCTTGGAGGGCCTGTTCCTATATGCGTTCCCTCCATTGCCGCTGCTGATCCGGCTCATCAACCAGCTCAAGAGGTCACGGTGCAGGATGATCCTCGTCGCACCTGCGTGGCCGAGACAGATATGGTTCCCGGACCTTCTGGACTTGTCAGCATCCCCGTCAATCAAGCTGCCAGTGGACGCGGATCTTCTCTCCAGGGAAGGAGGCGCCATCCTCCATCACGACCCGAAGTCGCTGAACTTGCAGGTCTGGCTCCTGCAGCGTTAGAGTTTGGAGGTTACGACATACCGGCCGACTGCAGAGAGGTTCTTGCAAAGGCCAGGGCGTCCTCAACTCTTAAATGCTATGGACACAAATCGAAGAGGTTCTCTGTCTGGTCCCACGCACAGAAGATTAACCCTCTACGGATTACGGCTCCTCAAGTACTGCCGTACCTGCTGACGCTGGCCAAGGCTGGCCTGGCGCACGCTTCCATCAAGATTCATCTTGCTGCGATCTCCCGATACACCAGAACCACGGGACGGACGTCTTTGTGGTCTCATCGTCTGGTGAAAGAATTCATGAAGGGACTGTTCAGATCGTTCCCGCCGGTGAAGGCCCCGGCCCCGGCGTGGGAGCTCAACGTGGTGCTGACCAAGCTCATGGGACCTCCGTTCGAGCCTCTGCACTCAGCTCCGTTGAAGTTCTTGTCGTGGAAAACTGCGTTTCTTGTGGCCATCACCTCCGCACGACAGGTGGGAGAGATCCAGGCCCTTTCCTGCAAGCCCCCGTACTTGACTTTTCACGACACGAGGGTAGTGCTCAGGACGCACCCCTCCTTCATGCCCAAGATGCCGTCGGACTTCCACCTCAACGAACCCTTGGTGTTGCCTGTTTTCTTCCCGTCGCCTTTGTCGCCGGCTGAAAGGACTTTGCACTCGCTGGATGTGGCTAGAGCGCTGAAGTTCTACGTGGACCGCACAAAGAGTTTTCGGAAGACGTCACAACTTTTTGTGAACTTTGGACCTGTCAATCAGGGGAAGGCTCTCTCGAAGGCTTCCATTTCCAGATGGCTCTCCGGCTGTCTCATGTACTGTCATCGGTTGGCAAACCGACCGCTGCCTGGCCGTCCGAGAGCCCATTCCACCAGAGCGATCGCAGCTACCACGGCGTTCCTATCTGGTGTGCCCTTGCTGGACATCTGCAGGGCTGCTACGTGGAGGACGACGCACACCTTCACGAAATTCTACTGCGTCGATCGGGATTCCAGGGAGGAGTCCAGGTTCGGCCAAGCAGTGCTGCGCAACCTGTTCGCCTAAGGTGAGCCTGGTGAGGAGGTAAGAATTGCTTAATGTTGAGTTTTGGATGTAATGCTTAATGTTGAGCCTTTGCCACCTCCCGTGGTTGTGCATGTGTGTACTGCTATGTATTCTTTTATTCATGAGCATGTGAATCCATGCCAGACCCCATGCTGTAGAAGGAACAGTTACTTACCTGTAACTGTTGTTCTCCAGCATGGGTCTGGCATGGATTCACATGCGAACCCTCTCGCCTACCCCTCTGCGACTCTTCACTTGGTCATACTGCCACTTCACGTGCTTCCAAATCTGAAGATGGCTGCCAGAGGCGGGGCTTAGGGAGATGGCAGTCATTGGCTTTGGTCAGTATGACGCAGAGATCAGTGATTGGTTACTACTACGAAAGACAGATCAGAAACAAAACTGATACTGATTTTTCTTTACCGAGGATTCCCAGCTTCCCAGCCTGACGACGGGGAATATTCATGAGCATGTGAATCCATGCCAGACCCATGCTGGAGAACAACAGTTACAGGTAAGTAACTTGTTCCTTAGCACCAATGTTGCTGCTTAGATAATGAGGAACAGAACAAATAGGTTAAGCCCCAATTCCTTTTATTTAAAAATGTTTTCACCTTGGTAAAATGAAGCAGACTGTGTTACTTACTATGTTTGCTGTGTAACATGAAAAGAAATGTAGAAAGCACATTTATTTACATATTATGCAGCAAATACAGTTCAAAGACAGTCCTATTCTTTTTTGCCTTTAGATAATATGGATTGTGACAAAACATGTTTGCTCCATTCCTTGTTATTTAAGCATTTGCTCAATGTCTTGTACTGGTGCAAATGATGGGATATTTACAGTTACCTGGTTTTTCCAAGTATTATAGTAGCACCCATGACAGAAAAGCTACAAGCAACTGGTTGCGAATAGAATGCATGTACACAGAATGATTTACTGTTATTATTGACTTACCTGCATGATTTTGATATTGCATGCTTGTGATATGTATTTATATTTAAGCACCTAGTGTGTACATCTTATTTGATTTGTTGTCATTTTATAAGCCGCCACCCGCTACCACCGTTGCTTCATAGCGCCTCCAAAGCTATGGGGAAGCTGATCTTTCACATGTTTTTGAAATATTTGGATCAGTGAAGTGCAAAGCATAGGGGAAGAGGCAATGTTTAATCATAACAGGTTAATTCGTCCCCAAAATGGAATACATTCCACAATTTCAGGCATGGGATTTAATGATAACTCTGCTAGTCATGATTTACAACAAAACACTCTTCTCCTGAGTTGCAAATCACACAAATTCCAGCATAAAGAAAAAGTGACAGGTTGTCGTCTCAGCCGATGCAATAATGTGTGATCTTATTAAATGCTATTTTGTAGTTCAATGCTGCTTTTGATCTAACTAATAGAATGTTCTAATGCATTATTCTTGTTAAGGACTATTATCTTGAAATACAATGGCCATGTTGTCATCTCACTCATACAATGAGGTAAAGAGTAGACTGGATTAGCTAAATGACAGAGCTCGTAATTGCATTCAGTTTTAATGGGATATCCAGAATGAATGTCAACCGAAAGCCCGTGCCTGACTCTCCACCCGAGGATCATGCAGTTATTCACAGGGTTATGCATCGTTTTGACCCATCACCTACTCAGCACTAGCAACTGACATAGGCAAACCACACACTACATGCAAGCCAGCCACACACGTAGTAAGTGTTGAATGATTAATTCTGGGAAGATCAACTTAAGGTGTAGTAGTCAGTGTCTGTCAAAGAAATATGTAATTGGTAGAGCACACTTGTATCATATTTCAAAACTGTTTTGTATTATAATGCATGTAATCTAGTAATGTGTGCAGTACTTGTAATCTCATTATAATGTCAAACTGTGATCTAAAACCAAGTAACATTGAGAGTGGTCCAAGTGTGCAAAGTTTGACAGCAACCTTTGAACTTTGACAAATACAATGGCCAACCAAATGCATTCCCAACAGTGTTTTTGAAAGGTAAGTGGCTTTGTAAGCAAAAGATTACGGCAGCAATGGGTAAAATGGTCTGTGAAATTCTGCATCTTTTCTTCATCAAACACTCACAGAGTATTTAGTCATCCAGAGTAATTAGATGCAGTAATTCCTAGTACATGTGTAATTATTTAACTCTAAACTTCAAAGTCGGTGTCTGATATATTGCAAGGACAAGCAAAACATTCCGTATTAATGAATCCATACCTGCGCCATGACTGCCCGGCAATCCAAGCCAGGAAAAAGCCAAACGTGTAACCAGCAGCAGGAAATATCGTCCCAATAATCCACAACTCCGGGGCGATAAGCCACGATCCTTTGTACAGTATTCCCCCGACTGTTGCTATCAGCACTATCAGAATTGCTCCAGAAATTGAACCAGCCTGTGAGGGAAGGAGACACACAGAGGTCACATAAAAGGTTCCTTTCTTAACTTTTATTCAATTTAAGTTCTGACTGTATCTTAAATGCGAAGCCATGAAGACCAGGACCTAGAAAATGTAGATGTACATATTCTAAACTTGCTATTTGGGAAATGACTTCCTGAATTGGAGGCAGGGGGTCTACCTCGTATCTGGGACGGAAGTTACATTATGATTATATTCTTGTGTTTGGATAGGTCGGGGTCCTTACAGTTTGGGTGTGAATACATTTGGCTATTAATGGGGGAAAGCACATTCTGGGGGTTGCCAGACATTTCGTCGAAAAAAATTGGTCGACCAGACAAATGGTCGAACCAATTTGGTCGAAAACCAAATGGTCGAAATTTTTTTTTTTTTTATTTTAACCCTTTTTTTTTTTTTGGGGGGGGTCCCCCCCCAACCCCCTTTTTTTCTCTAAAAACCCCTTTTTTGACTAAACGAAAACCCGAAAAATAAATATATAAATAAAAAAAAAAATTCGACCATTTGGTTTTCGACCAAATTGCGTCGACCAGTTTTTTTTCGACGAGTTGACTGGACACCATTCTGGGTGTATGATATATTATAACAATGAATATACCATACAAAAGTGTAAGTCCAAATGTAAGCCATTATAAGAGATGGAAAGCAGAAGAAGCAGCCCAAAGCCCAAAGAACTTGAGGGGAAGACAGCCGGTTTTAAGGGAATGTCACAGAGATTTCGAAGAAACAGAAACATGCTAAAAGTCTGAGAAGTTGGGAAGAACTACAGCTTAAGCTGCACAACCCATGAAGGCAAGTCAGGGATTGAGGGGCTGGGGAAGAGGTGTCTGGCAAAGGTGGGTGCCAGTCAGGCTTAGTATTTCGAATATGGCTTTTAGGCAATGCACTCATCTGGTCTTTCAGCTAGCTTACTTTGCTTTTCTTTCAGGGCCCACCCAAAGAGTAAGCATATTATTAGTAATTGCAAGATGGGCTACTGATGTACCAAGAACTACAGCAAATGTCTGAGCTGTGCCAAGCTGAGCACGTGTCCTGTCTAGTGACCTTAAGATGCTGCTGCTTCTTCCTTTCTAGGACTATTGTACCAAAGAGGGGGCTTAAGATCAAACGCTGCAGAGGGGGATCCCAAGCCACTGTCTAACAGGGCTTGTATTTTCAAGACAGATTATCTTAAGCCCAGGGAAAAGTGTATGGAAGTGAAACCAGCCCCTTCTTCCACGAGAGTCCACTTCTACATGAAGCTCGGCGTTGAAGAACTACAACTTAGCCAGCAGCTGTGTGGACAGAGAGCGTCCCCTGTCACAGAGTGCCACAGGAGGAAAGTCATATCATGATGGATCCTTGGAGTTTCAGGAGCTCACCCACTCTAAAGGAAGTCCTTCTCTCAAGGAAAGTCAAGCGGCTGAGCTCAAAAAGTGAGTGTGCTAGCGCTTCTTCCAAAAGCTACCTCCAACATGACAAGGTCTTTGTTACAGTTTCCCTGTTCCTAGAGTGGAGTCAGGTGTGTGACTGAGACCAGTCAGACCAAGGCAAGTGGAGGGATTGGTGCCTCCAGCGGGGAAAAGAAGAGGATCTCCCTAATGTGTAATAACAACTCTGTCCAGAAGAGAGTGCCCTTGAAAGCGATGCTCCCTGTTTACCCTACACACTATGACACTCATGGCGAACAATGGGCTTCCTGTCTGTTCCAAAGCCAAGTGTTGCTGCTACCATCTTTGGACTTCAAAGAGGGGAGATCATGAAGACCAGGCTGACAGAGGGCAAGCATCATCCTAGGGTGGATGGCAGAGTCTGGGGTGAATAAACGCCCAGTTTAATGGTATTTACTTTTGCATTTCTGTCTGTATCCATATTTATTCTGTGTAACTTTATATGTACCCACAGTTAATTGTTTGCGCTGTTAAAAAAAATGCAACCACAGTAAAAGCTTTGTTATCCGGCATCATTGGGAAACCAATGATGCAAGGATAAGCAAATATACTGGATAATTTGTCATCTGAGTGACAGAGAGCCAGAAAACCAACAAAAAAGTCTGATAAAGTTTGTGAGACAGGTATTCATGCCCTATATGGAGAGGTATATGTCCCTGTGGAAACAACTGCCACTTTTAATCCCTGGCCATAGAGGGCACTCTAACAGTGCATGATTTCTTTGTGCTCAACCAGTATGAAAGAGAGGCAGGGCTAGAATATATTGTTAACAGGCCTCACGATCTACTTTAGGCACAGGCAGCATGTAACATGTCTTTCAATGGCAATACTGGCATATGTTGTTTGCCACAGGCTATGTGAAACTATGTTTACAGTAGCAATGCTGGAAGTACTACTGCTGTTTTAATGGTGGGACTCTCTGACTGGTTACCCTCAGCGCTCTGTTGCCTGTGAGACTGTTAGCATTATACAAATGAGCATTGATAAAATGCTGGCATATATTGTTGGGTTTAGGCAGCAAGAAAATCTGTTTTACTGTGACAATGCTGGCATACACTGGTCACAAGCAGTATGAAAATGTGTTTTTTGTTGTCCTTGTGAGGTCTAGGGTTGCAACAGGCTATGTCATGCCCTTCTACGGTGCAAACAGAATTGGTAAGCCTCATGATCTGCATTGGGCACAACCTGCTTGAAAGTTGGGCAAGACCAGCATATATATCGTTGAGACAGGCCAAATTATTTTTCTTTGGGCACAGCCAGCATGAAATTGTATTGCAACTGCTTATTATTGTTGCTGACCGTCATCTATTTGTAGTCTTTATTGTATTCGCCTACAAAACCTATTGTAAATTGTATGGGGTTTTACATTGTTTTTCAGACATGTGTGCTGCAAAATGTACCATTTCAGCCTGTTATTAAAAAAGATTTCTCTGGGACAGAACCACCCGAAGCCTCCCAATTATTTCTGGCTGCCTCGCTTGCTTGAGCCAATTCAGGGAAATCATTTAAGTCTTCTGCTTTCAATATTCAACAGCCGCCACTGATAAGCAGCACTTTAAATCACCCCAAATGGGAAATCATGCACTTTCTGTACACCCTCCATATTGTGTGTCTGCAGAATCCCAGGTCTGGGCAGCATGACTAACATCCTGGGAAACATGAGAGACCTGTTTTTCTATTTTTGCACAAATATAGACAGAAAAATCAGTGTATTTCCTTCTCTAAATGTTAAAATCAGTGCGTAGCGAAAATAAGGAATCTTAGTCATAGCCCTACACTCTAGGACAGTCTATTCTCCTCGAGGGGTGCAGTGACCTACACACAATCATACCCTTGCAAGAATATGCTCTGCCGTGGACATTCCTAATCGATGGATTCTGTCCGACTACACAAAAATAGAAGGCATGAACTGCCAGGAGTCAAACCCTCATAACTCCCACCTGCTTAACTCAATCTACTTGCTCCTCCAACTTTGGAAGCTAGCCTTGCATCTTCCACCCAACCATGCTACGAGTGGCGCTGTGTGGTAGATGGCCACATCATTCTCCTCTATGGCAGCACACATGAGTTATTTTTACTTTTACTACTTGTAAATATAGATTCCATATTTGCTATACAATTAGGCATCTCAACTCACCCGAGTACATCATTGTTTTTCATTTTGTAGTCTTAATAGATATTGACATTGTGCTGTTGGAAAATTACCTTCAGTATTATTTTAGCAGCCTTGGGCCATTTGTGGTGGACATACATCCCAAAAGCGACTGGAATCACAAGAGCTGCCAACGAGATACCTGGTGAAAAGAGACATGGTTAAAGAGTAAAAACAAACATTTAGGAGAGTTGGAAGATCACAGACATGACATTTCACTTGATGAAGTGGGAATTTGTTCTACAATGCGTCGAGTGTACCACTCTTTTTTCAGCATGCCCCTTTCAACTGATGTACAGAGGGGTTGGACTGATTAATATGCAATGTGATTGTGGTATAGTGTAGGCGATTTGCTGTGAGTATACATTTAAACACGTTATATGCCACATTTCCACAGTCATATGCATATATTATAACTATATTTGACAATTTCTATATTGGCTACCTGTTCAACCGCAAGTCACTTTTCATTCAATCACTCCAACAAGTTTATTTAGATTTCCCATATACATAAAACCGTTACAACCATCACAAATATAATACATGATCAAATCTGTAAGATTAATGAACAGCTACAACACAATAATACAAATTGCCCAATAATATGAAATATAACGCCTTTGTATAGCAAGACTTATACATATATCTCCTGCTAAAAACTAAAATTCCCCATCCCTGCTCACCAACAGTTTGCTTCGCCTCCACCAGGCACTTTAAAGAAAACTTGCAAAGGCGAAAATAACCACCGGCCTTGTTGAATTTAATAAAAACGTCAATACTGGAGCAGTGGGTCCTTATACCACTTTCTCTTAAAATATTCAGCAAAAACTTTGCCCTAAGGTCTCAATATAGTGGGCAAAAGAGAACAAAGTGTGTGTCTCAAAAAGCCCTGCACATACAGTTCCAATTACAATTTTCCTCCTTACCCCTAAACCATTTCTGCTGTACTTCCCAAACTCGAAAAATATTAAATCTGTCTCAGTGTGAAGGAATAGACACCTGCATCAAATATTCTGTGGGCCCGTCCACAGAAGCTAGGGAGCTTGTATGTCCTAACATGCATCCTTGACATTAGCTCACCCTCCCTTACTGATGCCAAATAATGCATAGCTCTGCTTTTTATCAAAATCTTAGGAATATTAACAATACATTGTGGATCCTCAAACTACGACACCCACTATAGGTTATGAAATAATGATTTCATATGTGCTAGCCAGCCTACTTTGTTAAACCCTTGTGTGGAAATCAAGTTCAAGATTAGATTTTTTTGTCAAAAGGCTGTGGTTATCAGCCCATAATGCAGCCTGAGAGATGCATCATCTCAGTCTCCATTTGCATTGAATAGACTGGCGTTGAAGGAGGGACCATTAATAATCTTCTTAAACATGTATTCCTTATCCTTAGTACTGAATAGATCCCCATAATGTTGTACCCATGTCTCCTCAGCTATATGTACCTAAGGGATCCGTGGACACCCCTTATCTAAACCTTCAGTATTTCTGGCCACAATACCCCCAAAACTTCTGGAATCCGCCCTCTCAGCTGCTTCACACAAAGCTTCCCATTCCTTGGTTGCTAAGTCCCTCTTACGGTCAGCTAAAGAGCACTTGATTTCACGGCGCCTGGCTCTAATTTCCTCAGTATCCACAGTTAGTTGTTAAAGGGCTGTCAGGAGAAGTCTTTTCTTGTCCTTACAATAATCTAACAGCCATGATTTATGTTGGCGTATTTTGTTTTCTCTGAAAGGCCCCCATAGGCCTGAAGATATCCTTACATACAATCATGCAGTCCCCAAAAGCCTTCATGATTGTAACTGGGCCTGCATCTGCAACAAGACGGATCGCAAGTTCCTTCCTGGCTTCCGTGATTGCTCGTAGGCCTAACGCACTATTGTTAGTGTAGTCCCAGCGTCCTAATCTGGACTTGGTTCTCTTTGTGATAGAAGCAGAGAGGAAATGCAATTTCCTAAGCAAACAATCATCAGTCAGCCAATCAAGAGGGTTATGATCACTTTCTAACCTCTTATGGATTTTGAAATCATATATACATCCCCACCAGCTCATTGGTACCAGAATGTAGTCGATGATGCTATGAGACCTACCATTATCAAAGGTATAATCCCCATTAGAACTTGATTTTGATCATCTATCATTAACTGCTCGATATACCAGTTCAGCAAGGATTTCCCCCATAATACCAGAGCCATGTCTGATGTAGTTGGATCAATCAGAGAGGCTGTAGGAACGGAGAAAGCCATTTACTCTTCACCAAGGGTAAAGACATCTTCTCCAGTCCTAAGGTCCGAGATTGAAGTCTCCCCCACCCCACACAATGATAGGAAAGTTTGAGTATGGAACCCCAGACTTATTTAAAATAAGGCCCTTAAGTAGATCAGAAAACACAGTGTTTCTTTGCGTGCTATGTTATTATAAAAATGAATTTGCCCCAGCTTCCGCCTGTCACTATCCCTAAATGTAAGGGACTGAATATTACCATTTAATTTGTTGGCCTAACTAACTTTCAATCCAGGATGGTTTGACAAACCTTGTTGTTTAATGGCGCTGGTGGGTGGTTGCTACCCATGTGTTGTAGCTGTGAATTAGTTAGTTCCAGGGTATTGTAATAGAGGAGCAAGACTCCTGACTTGTCATCAGTTAAGTTTTTAATGTTGTTACATACATGACACAAACGACCTAGTAAACATGCTAGGTATAGGTGAAAAGGGGAAGCCAACGCGTTTTGACCGTAGTCTTTGTCAAGGCAGGGCAATTCTAGGTGATCCTGTGTAGGATTGTGGCACCTGGTAGTGGTCTCCTAGTTCTTGTGGGCGGTGGGCTGGTTAGCCAATCTGGGTGTGGGTGAGTTACGCTCCGTAGTTCGGTGATACAACACATGGGTAGCAACCACCCACCAGCGCCATTAAACAAGGTTTGTCGCACCATCCAGTAAACCCTTCTATTGGGAACCTTTGAGTTTTGGTTCCCAGACAAACCATGTGCCAGGACGCAGGTCATATTACAGCAACCTACTAACCTTACCAGTAACGCCAGGGGCCCGTTAGCCTCCAAACTCCAACCAACCGAATCTAACTTTCAATCCAATTTCACCGAAACATAAATGAAGAGGTCTCCCAGCTGCTATGAAGATTAGTCTGTAACCTTGCACATGGATTGGTTCTAACAACCAAGTTTTTCTTTATAAAGGTTACCCAGCTAACTTCATCGATCTCAGATCCTAAATCTGCAGTATTCCACACTAGAATATCAAGATGTTTTCTGCAGCCAGCCACTCCAGCCGGGGGTTTCTCCTCCTCCCAATTGCTGTCCATTTTGGATATAACACCTCCCAGCCCAGTCGGATTGTTCAGTTAATAATCAAAATCAATATGTCAATCTACACTATCAAGCGATTCCAGACAAGTGAACCTGTTTTCCACGGGGATAGCACAAGTAATTGCCTTTGTTGCCTCGGGTTCTATCCCTTCCTTCAACATGCCCATGCCCTCTGACTGGCTTTCGGCCCTGAAATGGCTCTCTGGCATCTATACCCCTCTTTATGCCCGACAGTCAATTTGCCTATTTTTAAGTGGCTTCAGACTTTGCAAAAAGCTTGGAGGGCGTTTTAGGACAAAATGCGGCGATGTTCATGGAATAAATGCACCAAGAGGTTTACTGCAAGGATGTAAGCTCGCACAAGGCGGTCACCGCTGGTAAAATTAATTGCTTTTGGAAAGATGGCGTTTTGCGCCAAAATGCGGCAATGTTCACTGAATATGTGCAGTAAAAGGTAAATGGTGTCGCCTAAGGCACCGTAGATATGCATCATTTATGTTTTAGTTTGCTCTGTCAATGCGCTGGTTTGTAGAACAACGTGCAGTGGGCTGGAGCACATTTTGCGCCAAAAATGCAGCGATTTTCACAGAATAAATGCACCAAGAGGTTTACTGCAAGGATGTAAGCACGCACAAGACGTTTGCCGCGGGTAAAACAAAGATGGCGGTTCAAGGCAAAAATTCAGCAGTGTTCACTGAATACGTGCAGTAAAAGGCACATTCAGAATGTTATTATGATATAAATGTGCACAAGTTATGCGCCGCGTGGTCTGGTTGTGCTTCAAGGAATGTTCATTTTTCGGGAGGAATTGTGCAACTTCGGGTTTTTGGCTCTGGTTTAGCCAGAGATCGGGAGCAACGGGATGCGTCTGCACTAAACGTTCTCCGCGCCGGTTGGGTTTCAAATAATGTTAAGGACACGGGTTCCCAATTTTCGGAGGGGAGTTTACCGCGAGATTTGCTGGGAAAAATGTTTCAGGAACTGGGCGCGATACCTGGGTGGGTTTGAATATTGCGAGGTTGAATTTAGGAACAAGCTGTGTCCCCGAACTCCCCCCTGTTTTGCAAGTGGAACTTATATGGCATGGGTGTCGCGAAATGCGCGCATTCAACCGGTTGAGGGTAGTGCAGCTAACACCGCAATGTGTGTGGTGCCCCGCTCTATTGTCCCGAAATCGGTTGCCATTTGGATTCCCCGCTTGTTGTTTCGGCGAGCCTTGTTAGAATGGTAATGCGCAATGCCAAAAATAGACAAGCAGTTGGTTTTGCCTGGCCCGTGCCACCAGGCGCGGCGATGCTGGTGGTCCGGCGATCTTGTGTTTAAATCTGCAAGAAGAGAAGATTTTACTGTGGTGGGTGGCTGTGATGCCGGTTCCACCGCTGTGTGGCGGGCGTGGACGGGCACAGAACACACAGACACAACTCTTGGCGTGGAGCAATAATAAAGAACCCTTTGGCGTGCATTCTCCTCCTCTTTATTTGCCAGGTCACATGGGCCATCACGGCCACGCTATATCCTGTATCATCTGACTATCACATCCCTCCCCAACTTGGATAACAAATAAAACATGTTGTGAACAATTCAATAACGTCCTCTTGCATGTCTGAGAATACACTTAACTGGAATATAGTTCTATCTTACTGTCTCTCATTCTCTCGGGACCTTAGATCGCTGGTAGATCCCATGCAGGATGAACCCACATAGTTGCGAGGATTGGGCTTGTCGCTGGCTGAGTGAGTATGGGTTGCTGCCTTCTCTCTTTGGGGTGTCGACCATCTCAGAGCTTGTCGGCTCTTCTCTTGATTAAGTGCAAACCTCTGGTATTTCTCTGGGCGACCTCCCTGGGCTTCCCTCTTGCTGTGTCTTGACCTAGGGTGTGTGTGCAGTAGGTGTCGGTGCGTTCTCTAGCCCTTCTTGCAAGGTGGTCGCAGGTATCTTTCTGAAATGGGACACGTTCCGCGTTACTGTCTCTGGTCCTCGGGAGGTCGTCACCATTCCGTGGTCTTGGTGTGTGACAACCCATGGTTGAGACTCATAGGGAAGTGCCATTTTTCTGTGGAAGGCATGGTTCTTGACCAGTGCTGTGTCGCCCACTTGTAGCTGGTTTGGTGTTGCTCTCCTGAGCTTGTTCTCTCTTTCATTGTGGTCTTGCCGCCTTCACTCCACTCGGTCTTTATCTACTCATGGGGGATTCCAGGTGTGGTGAAGGGGGGATGCTGCTTGGATGGGAACACCGAACATGAGTGCGGCTGGACTGACTAGGGTCGATGAATGTGGGGTTTGTCTGTAAGACCGGAGAAATCTGTACAGCTCTTGTAGCCACGGTCAACCTTTGTGCTTGGCAATCCCTACTGCTGTTGATCGAGGACGTGAACCTTTCGCCGTCTCCATTTGCTTGGGGCCAGTAGGGCGTGATGTGGTGGTGCCGTATTCCCATGCCATCGAGGAACCTCTTGAATTCCCTGCTCCTGAATGGCGGCCCATTGTCACTTAGGATCAAGGACGGTATTCCGTGGACTGCAAACATCTTTTCCAGTGCTGTTGTTACCGAGACAGAATCGGTGGATCTTACTGGTTCTATGGGTATCACACAAACTCGTCCACTCCCACTAGGAGCTATGGCTCATTTGCAATGGTACAAAAGTTGATGCTGACTGCTTCGCATTGGTGTTCACTCTGGGGTGGACTGGCCATTTCTTCTGGGGGCCCTGTCCGGCGAGCTGCTTGGCATGACATGCAGGTTTCTACCAGTGTTATTACCGTCTGTTAAATTTGTGGCATCCACACTCTTGATTTTAGGAATGCTTGTGTCTTAACTATTCCCAGGTGACCTTCATGCCCCAGTTGGAGTGCTCTGTCTTGCAAGCTGGAGGGCACTACGATGCAGTGTCCCTTTAATATGAGCCCCTCAGGGGAGACTGATAGCTTGTGTCTGATTCCAAACAGGCTCTGCATAAGTTCTTGTGCTTGTGGGGTGCAATGAGCTACCGCTGCAAGGTAGTTGTTCCATTCTCCAGACCTAATGGCCTGTTTTGTGATTTGAAGGCAAGCGTCCTTCTCTGTTTCCGAAATCATTTCGTTCAGTTGCATTGCTTTCGGCCATGCACAGACGATGATGTGGCAGACATGTCCTTCTGTCTCTTTTGCAGCCTCACACTCTGTCACTGTGGCCGGCCTCGGGTGCCGTGATAGTAAGTCAGCCGGGTTGTCGGCTTCGTCCGTGTACTGCACTTATAGGTCAAACTGTTGAAGTTGAAGCACCCATTGTTCTATTCTTGCTGGGGGGTGAGGCACTGACCTTTTGAATATGGGCACCAGGGGCTTGTTGTCTGTTAGGACCTTTACTGGTTGTCCCACGATGTAGACGCGGAAGTGGCGGAAACCCACGGTATGGCCAGCGCTTCTTTTTCGATGTGCGCATAGTTCTCTGTCGGCGTGAGGGCTTGACTGGCAAATGCGATTGGGAGTATTGTTCCGTCCTGGTGTATTTGCATCAGTACAGCACCTAACCCGACTGGACTAGCGTCCACTAGTAGCTCTGTCTTCCGGGACATGTCAAAGAAAGCCATTGTGGCATATCCTGACAGTGAGTCCTTTATTCGTTGGACGTTGGAATGCCTCATGTTTTTCAATCCATTCCCACATCGACTTTGTTTTGATAAATTCCCGTAGGGGTGTGGCAGTGGTGGCCAGGTGAGAGATAAATCTTCTGCAGTAAGTTGCCATCCCTAGGAAGCTGCAGACTTCCGTGGCGCTGGCGGGTGCTCGTGCGCTTTTAATGTCTGCCACCTTGATCGGGTCTGGGGATACCCCGTTCTTGTTGAAGATCTACCCAAAGAAACTTAGTGTCGACTCGCCAAACTCACAAATCTTTAGTAGTGTTGGCAATCGCGAGTTGTGTTCTTCATCTGACTTGCCATAGGTCAAGATATTGTCGCTCACATTTGTGACCCTCGGTAGGTCTTATAGTACCTTCCTGATTTCGTGCTGTAAAACTTAAGCTGCAGATGATTTCCTCAAATTGAGTATGCAGTATCTTCGTAACCCCAGGTGAGAAGAAAACGTTGTAATGTACGAAGACTACTTGGCCAGGCGGATCTGATGGTATCCCGACCTCAGGTCTGGTTTGCTGAAAACTGTGGCTCTTGTGAGGTCCACAATCAGTTAATCAATCATTGGGGTGATGTGTCGCTCCCGTTCAATGGCAACATTTGGTAGGCGCATGTTGATGCAGATGCGCATTGCTTGAGGCTGCTTTGGTTTTGCAGTCACCACCATGGGGTACACCCACGGGGTGGGGCCTGTGTTTTTTTCCGATGTTTCAGAGATCTTCTAGTTTGTTGCGTTCGGCCTCTACGGCTGCTCGCATGTGGAAGGGTACTCTCCTGTGCCTGACAGCTCTCGATTCCACTGTGGGGTCAATGTGGAGCTTCACTGTTTGTCCCTTCAAACAGCCAATCCCTTGGAAGAGTTTTGCGTGCTTATCCAGCAGCCGGTCGATTTCTCTGGTATGTATCATAAACGTAAAGAGAATGAGTTCCAGCTTTTCCACTGTTGGGTAGCTGAGTAGCGTTTCAATCCTTGCATCTACTACGTATATCTGCGTTTAGCAGCTTCTTTTCTTGTAGGTGAGTCTTGTTTTGAAGTATCCCCTTACTGGTAGTGGTTTCCTTTACCGTAGGCGAAGAGTTGCACTGTCTTCTGGTGTAGGGCTGGTAAGGCTGGAGTTTCTCGCACTTGGTGGCTGGCATGACATTCACTTTAGCCCCTGTATCGATCATCATTTTCACTGGTATCTCCTTGTGGTCTGTGCAGTGTTGCTTCTTGATGGCTTGACAGCTAAGATCATGTGGGCTCTCTCTTTTCTTTCTCTCCTGTGCTGGGGTGCACACTCTGGGGAGGAGTCTCTGCTTAACTGGTTTTCTTCTTCGCTGTAGCTTTCAACGTCTTCAGCCTCAACAGCCCAAGCTCACCCCCCTGACCTGTTCTGTGTCCGCATCGGCTGTCGATGTGGTAGTGGTCCTTGTTGTCGGGGTCGGTATGACTGTGGCTGCCTATGGTGTGTTTCTCCTTTCCATCCTCTGGACTTGCCTGGCGTTGATGGATACTTCGGACTTCAGGAGCTCAGATAAACAACCGCAAAGTGGTTCAGTTTCCCACATTTGTGGCATGTGGTGCCAAAAGCTGGGCATGACTCCTGCTTGTGTGGTGGTCCGCCGCACCATAAGCAGTTTCTGGGTTTCCCTTGTGTGGGTGTCTGTTGGTTCTTCCGGTGTTGTAGGGCATTGACGTTGGTCATGCTGTTGCTCGGGTTCTCTGTGTCAAGGGGCTGTCGGCTGATCATTTGTTCCATCTCTGCCACCTCTTCATCAGTCCTCTCTCTCTCTGACATCCCATGGTGAGTATTTGTTTGAGAGGTTGGTTAATTTCCAACAATATGGTCCTGCAGAGCTTTTCCGATGATAGGCCATGGATGACCTGTTGACGGACTGCAAATTCCTCATCCGTAAAGTCGCACCCAATGGCCATTTCTCAAAGGCGGCTGTGAAAGTCATCGATGTTCTCATTCGGACGCTGTTGAGCATGGCTCATCTTGAACCTCTCAAAGTCTGGGCTCAGTAGTGGCTTGAATTTCCTCATTAGTACCGCCTTTGCTGTGTCTTAGTCGTCCTCTGTGCCTCGATTGGGTAGTGCATTAAAGAGTCGCAGGGCCATTGTGCCTAGGTTGAGCATTAGCAGGGTCCGCTTTTCTTCTGGGTCTGTGACCTTTCTTGACTTGATATTGCTGAACCCACAGTTCCCAGGCTGTCCTCGGTTCAAATGGTTCAAAAGGCTTCATAAATTTGCCTTGCGTTGTGTCCAACTGTGTGCTGGTATCAGGGTTCTGCCCTTGTACCCTGTCTTTTGCTCTGGCAGGTGATGCACCTGGATCTGCTGCCATGACTGCTGGCTTGTGTTGCACCTGCTGTGCAGATGTGTGCCATGTGTTTGCGCTTTTGTTGGTGGGCCTCGATCACTAGGTGAGTCGCCTCTAGTGCTGTGGGATGTTCCCTTGTCCTGTCTGGCTGTATGCGCTGGGATGCTGCTCCTACCTCCACTGCATTGCTTTGTGTGCTGGGGCTCACCTGGTGGTCTGGCGGGCGCTGCCGTGTGTCTGCGGCAGCTTTGTTTTTTTCCCTGTGCTCCTCTGCTAACCCGTTGCTCTTGGGCTCTCAATCGTTTATTCCTTCCACGTGTTCCCTTCGTGGTGTGAGCCACGAACAACACTGGCCTGGCTGGGGTATGCTTCGCTATTACCACGGTGCCTCTGGCGACTCTTTTCCCGCCGCTCACGTTCTGTCCTGGGCGGGGGGCTGCTCTGCCGTCTTGCGTCTTAGGTGGCAGTGCGGGTGCCGTAAAAAAACACAGCGGTGGGGGCCTGTCCTCGTCGCCAATGTGATGTTCGTGCCACCGCTGTGCGGAGGGGTGCGGACAGGGACAGAGCACACGGACACAACTCTTGGTGTGGAGCAAGAGGAAAGAGCCCTTTGACGGCCTTTCTCCTCCTCTTTATTTGCTAGGTAACATGGGCCGTCACGGCCACGCTATATCCCGTATCACCTGACTATCACAGTGGCATGGCAATTTTCGTGCCGCTTGTGGATTTGACAAAGGCATGCAGGTGTTGTTTTATGATCGCCCCTTGTGTTTCGTTCTTCAGCAAGCTTTGTGCCACTGTGTGTTCATCACAGTGTTCTTGTGCCGTGGGGGGGTCACTTATGAGCAGTGGTGTATGAGGGTACATTTTTCGCCCGTGTTTCGGGATGAGGTGGTCGCCGCTGGAGGATGGCGGCCACGAGCACACTTTCGTGGGTTTTTATGTATGTGCAACCATTGGAGATTGCAAGGAGGTGTTGTTTCTGCACGACATGCGGGATGACGAGGGCGTAGTATGGATTATACCGCCTAGCCTACATGCCTTTGGGAAATACAATGTTTTTGGAAAGGGCACACGTTTGCATCGGTGTAACAAAGAAGGGCTCAAAATGGTGGTTGTTTTGGGCGCGAAATATGAGGTGCTTTGTTTCATATAAATGTTGGGTTAAAACATGCTAGTTAATATGGCGTGCTTCGGTGTTTAGGAAGTGCAACGAGGTTGATGAATGCTTTGAGGTCGTACTCATTGCGACCCGAAGGATATATTTTTTTTAAAAAGAAGGGGAAAAAAGGGGTATTTTTAAAGTAGGATTTACTAACGTTCAGCACGACAGCCATTATAATATAGAACATACATTTTGTAAGCCAGACACTGTAGTGGCCAGTTCCCTTCGGTCCCAAGTTTGCATCTTGGTCGCTGAAAGACTGGGGGAGATGTTTGCCCATTCCACGTCCGTTCTTAGAAAGACAAACAGGATTGTAAAGCGCTCACGTTCTTAGGGCGAGGAAAGGGCAACGTGCTGTCAAAATGGTAGAAAGGTTGAGCCCATCACGACTTGGGTTAATTTTATTTATTTATTGTGCATTTGTAAGGCGCTGTCAGGTTGCTTGATTGTCGTGAAGAGTATTGAAACCTCCGTCCCCAAGTACCACAGAGAGAGAATACAAGATTACTCCCTATGCAATCATTGAGGCCACAGGTGGGTAGCTCTTGCAGCTCGGATCCACGGGAAATGTTGAAACCCAAGGCAGCTATAAAGAAAATCTTTATTAGCAATCAACCAAGCACAGTACAAGCAAACAGGCAGAATAAAGAACAGGGCTTACCTAAAGTGATGGGTGAGGAAACCCAGAACCTAAGATAGTTGGTAATTCCGTGGATGGGCACGTGAGCTGGTTTCCCCGATGACAGTAGGGAGAAGAACTGTAGGCTGGGTTAAAACCCAACTTGCCCTCCTGTAACTTGATGAAACAAAAGGACCAAAATCCAAAGTACTTGATAGCGTAATGCAGTGAAGAGACAATGCCAAGTCCAATTCAGGGTAATCCAAGACAGTCCAAAAGGCGTTCCGAGTTCGAGATGATCCAGCAAACAGAGCCAAAGACGTGAGCAAAAGCAAATCTAAAAAACAATCCAAGAGTCAAGAAGCTGTGAAAACACAAGGTATCCAAATGCTGTACAGAGTCCTCCAAAGAACAGCTGTGAAGCGCGGACGTGCGGAAGTTCAGCGCTTAAATAGCGGAAGCTTCAGCGTCACCTGATCCGCGACGCGTCACGTGACCCGCAGACGCGACACGTGAGCGTGGTCTCCATGATCGCGGACTTGACTTTCTGCGTGTAGCGTCCTGTAGCCGGCGTCTGCGAGCTCCCTCTTGCAGACGCCAGGGCAGACGCCAGTGAAGGAACGGAGAACCCCTGAGTCTGCATGTGTGGCCCTTGGGGTAAACCCGCTCACGTGACAACCTTCCACTTTGAGGGACATGGAGTGGAAACCTGACTGGGGTAACTGGTGTATTGTGAGTGTTGCCTGTCCTATTGTCTAACCTAGATGTTTGCGAAAAAGGGACAGAATGAGAGGACAGCGTGACAGAGCCCTCCTCCCCAAAGGCCCACGACCCCGTGGGCACAACGGATTGTCCCTATGGAAACTGGAAACCAAACGAGGGGCATGTACATCACCCGCAGGAATCCATGAGCGCTCCTCCGGGCCAACCCTTCCAATCCACTAGGTACTGCAAACCCCCTTTGAAGAAACGAGAACCCAGAATAGCAGACACTTCAAAAACATCCGGGGAGGAAGGGGAAACTGGAGCTCCAGGGGAACGAAGACGGTTAGGACCAGGGCAAGGTTTGAGAAGAGAGACGTGAAAGACGGGGTGAAGCCGCCATGAAACCGGGACTCGAAGGCGATAGGCCACGGGGTTGATCACTCGGGAGACCATAAAAGGACCAACGAAGCGGGGCAACAACTTGTGGCAACCCTGTAGATGCAGATGACGAGAAGAAAGCCAAACTCTATCCCCCACAGCAAACGAAGGGGCCACAGAACGCTTCCGGTCTGCGGCAGCCTTCATGGAATCCTGGGCTTCTTGGAGGTGCAGCAAGGTCTGCGCGTGGACAGCCGAGATGTCTCTGATGCAAGAAGAGGCAGCCGGATTACCAGAAAGCGAAAAATCCGGGATGGGCAGGATTTTAGGGTGCTGACCATACAAGACATAGAAGGGAGAGAAACCAGTGGAAGAGTGCACCGCGTTATTATAGGCGAATTCAGCCATATGCAAGATGCGAAACCAGGATTGTTGATGCTGGAGAATCAGGGAATGCAGATACTGCTCCATGGTTTGATTAACCCTCTCGGTCTGTCCATCCGTCTCCGGATGGTAGGCCGAAGAGTAACGTGAATCGATCCCCACTAATCTAGTCAAGGCGCGCCAGAAACGAGAAGTGAACTGAGGACCCCTGTCGGATACCAACACTGATGGTAAACCAAAAAAGCATACGATGGACTTAAAAAACAATCCTGCCAGAACAGGAGCAGAGGGAATGCCCGAGCATGGAATAAACCGTGTCATTTTGGTGAACGAGTCTACCACAACCCAGATGGAATCAAAACCTTGAACCCGGGGAAGGTCCGTCACGAAATCCATCGTCACGGTATGCCAGGGCCTTGGGGGTATGGGAAGAGGCTGCAGGAGACCCAACGGTCGTCCTTTCCTATGTTTGGATTGGGCACAAACAGAGCAAGTGTTAACATAGCATTCCACATCCCTTCTCATGGAAGGCCACCAACACCAACGTTGTAGAAGCGAAAGTGTTCTTCGCTGCCCAGGATGTGCATGAACAGGGAGATCATGGGACCACTCAAGAGCCAGATTGCGAATATCAGTGGTGGGTAGAAACAACTTGTTCTGAAAGAAAGGCAGACCGTCTTGTAATACCAAATCCCAATCTGAAAGTAAGGATGGGTGAGTGGAAACCCACTTACGGACCATATCCAGCAGAGTCAGAGAAGGAGTACAGAGACATATCACATGTTTCTTATCTAGCCAGGGTCTCAGGATAGACTGGCAAGGAAACCCCCCCCAGGAGAGCGAGACAAAGCATCAGCCTTTCCATGAACGGTACCAGGACGATGCATGATCTGGAAATCGTAAGCGGCAAAAAACAGATGCCACCTAACATGTCTGCTATTCGAGCATTTCAGAGAAGCTAAATCGCGTAGATTCTGATGATCCGAGAAGACCGTCACCTGATGTTTTGCACCCAGGAGATGGTGACGCCATACTTGGAAAGCCTCTTTGACAGCCAGAAGTTCTTTTTCGGTCACTGTATAGTGACACTCTGTGGGTGTAAACATCCGGGAATGAAAGGTGACTGGATGCAAGCGTCCAGTAGAGACACATTCTTGAGACAGTATTGCCCCTAAGGCGAACGAGGACGCGTCCGCCTCAACTATAAAAGGGAGATCACTGTCAGGGTGTTGGAGGACAGGAGCAGTGGTAAATGCAGCTTTTAGGGTATCAAATGCAAGTTGTTGATCGTTGGACCAATTAAATGGAACTAGAGGACTGGTCAAAAGAGTAAGAGGTGCTGCTATGGAAGAAAATCCAGAAATGAATCTTCTATAGTAGTTAGCAAAACCCAAAAAAGACTGTAATGCTTTAAGGTTGGTGGGAGTCGGCCACTCCAAAACCGCTTTGACTTTGGCATGGTTCATAGTGAGACCATCAGGAGTGATGTGAAACCCTAAAAATTCAATGTTGTCAGTGTGGAATTGACATTTTTCGGGTTTCGCAAAAAGGGAGAACATGCATAAGCGTTTTAGTACCTCCCTTACGTGTCTGATGTGTTCCTCTTGAGAACGTGAAAAAATGAGAATGTCATCCAGGTAGACGACCATAAATACATCCAGAATATCACTAAATATTTCATTCATGAAGCGCTGGAATGTAGCAGGCGCATTGCAAAGGCCGAAAGGCATGACCAAATATTCATATAATCCGTAACGAGTGCAAAAGGCCGTTTTCCACTCATCACCCTTTCTCACACGTACTAGATTATACGCACCTCTGAGATCCAACTTAGTGTATACTGAAGCATGCGTGAGGCGATCAAATAGGGGCGTGATGAGAGGAATAGGATACCTGTCCTTTTTAGTGATGGCATTTACACGTCGGTAGTCAACACATGGGCAAAGGTCTCCCTCCTTCTTTGGGACAAAGAAGATAGGGCTGGCTGCTGGAGATGAAGATGGACGTATGTGACCCTTACGTAGGGACTCTTGAATGTAAGTTTTCAAGGCTTGTTCCTCAGTGGGAGATAGCGAATATATACGACCCTTTGGGATTACAGAATCTGGTAGTAATTCAATAGGGCAATCGTACAACCTATGAGGTGGAAGGATTTCTGATGATCCCTTATCAAAGACATCCAGGTAGTCTCGATAAGGCTCCGGAATTGCCTCAGCTACAAGACCAACAATGTGTGTGTCTGCCAAGGTAACGAGAGAAGGTTGCAAAGTGAGTTGTGAAACAGTACTGAGAAGTTGGGCTGGAGTGCTCTCAGTAGAAGGTGTAGTAAGGCAAAACTCCTGGCAAACTTCTGACTCAAAGAACACAGAACCAGTCTTCCAATTGATCAAAGGGTTATGCAGACGCAACCAAGGGAGGCCTAAAATAAGGCCATATTGAGGCATGGAGATCAAGTCAAAGCTAATGGTTTCTTTGTGGTTAGTTTGTATGACTAAAGTAAGAGGTGCTGTCTGTTGTTTAACTGGGCCAGAGACTAATAAACTCCCATCTATGGTCTGTACGGGTTCTGGTCGGGTCTTGGCGATAAGAGGGAGATTAAGTGTATGGGCCATATTGATATCGATATAATTGCCAGTGGCACCAGAATCGATGATGACAGTTACTGAATGTGAGACCTCAATACTGGGTTGTAACAATGCATGTACCATCAAGGGTCTGATGGTGCCAAACGCAGGTACCTGGTCCGGGGAGTGACTTATAGCGCTCGTACCCACCCCCGGGTCTATGGTCGAGCTGCCCGAAAACCCTGAGCTTTAGCCTTTGGTGCGACGTGGACATTCTTTCACAAAGTGACCAATCAACCCACAATAATAGCAAGCATTGACCACCCTCCTGCGCCCCCTTTCCGTGGAAGTTAAAGGACTACGTAGACCTCCCACTTGCATAGGTTCAGAAACAGACTCAGAATGAGAGGAACCTGTAGAAGGGGTAGAACCAGAAAACCCAGCTTCAGCTTTCCGTTCTGAGCGCCTGGCATCAACCTGGAGAGCCAGATCTACTAAATTGGGGAACGCTGTGGGCAAGGAAGGGACTACTGATAATGCGTCCTTCATAGCATTGTTCAGACCCTTGTAGAATACCACAGCCCTCTTGCTCTCAGGCCATGAAGTCTCAGCTGACAGTTGGTTGAATTTTGTAATATATTCAATGAGTGTTCCCCTGCCTTGATGTAATTCTAATAGTTCTAGATCCCTGGACTGAGCTTTGTGGCGGGTGTCAAAGACACAGGACATTTCTGTGACCAGGAGGTCAAAATCGTATAATGCTGGGTTATTATTCTCAAGAAGTGGGCTGGCCCAGGCAGCGGCTGTTCCAGATAAATGTGATAACAGAAAGGCGGCCTTAGAAGTAGGATCGGGGAAGGAGGTAGGTCGACACAGGAAGTGTAACTTGCACTGATTTATAAATGTGCGGTACTTGGTGGGATCCCCCTGGAATCATTCAGGTGCAGCCAATGGAAAAGGAGTGGGAGAATCACGGGAGCAGGAGTGGTTGGGCCTGGGGCATGGGGAACTGGGGCAGGTGATGCCGTGTCCCCGAACTCTGCATCTGCAGGTAATGGGTTGCGGGTACTCTGAATAGCATCTAAACATTGATGAAGGGCTGTGGTGGCTGCAGCCATGTCCGCTCTTAGTACTGTGATCGCTTGAATCATAGCTGTCATGGGGTCATCCGCGGCACCCTGCATACTCTGCACGACAAAGAATGGCTTCACAGTCTGTCAGGTTGCTTGATTGTCGTGAAGAGTATTGAAACCTCTGTCCCCAAGTACCACAGAGAGAGAATACAAGATTACTCCCTATGCGATCATTGAGGCCACAGGTGGGTAGTTCTTGCAGCTCGGATCCACGGGAAATGTTGAAACCCAAGGCAGCTGTAAAGAAAATCTTTATTAGCAATCAACCGAGCACAGTACAAGCAAACAGGCAGAATAAAGAACAGGGCTTACCTAAACTGATGGGTGAGGAAACCCAGAACCTAAGATAGTTGGTAATTCCATGGATGGGCACGTGAGCTGGTTTCCCCGATGACAGTAGGGAGAAGAACTGTAGGCTGGGTTAAAACCCAACTTGCCCTCCTGTAACTTGATGAAACAAAAGGACCAAAATCCAAAGTACTTGATAACGTAATGCAGTGAAGAGACAATGCCAAGTCCAATTCATGGTAATCCAAGATAGTCCAAAAGGCGTTCCGAGTTGGAGATGATCCAGCAAACAGAGCCAAAGACGTGAGCAAAAGCAAATCCAAAAAACAATCCAAGAGTCAAGAAGCCGTGAAAACACAAGGTATCCAAACGCTGTACAGAGTCCTCCAAAGAACAGCTGTGAAGCGCGGACGTGCGGAAGTTCAGCGCTTAAATAGCGGAAGCTTCAGCGTCACCTGATCCGCGACGCGTCACGTGACCCGCAGACGCGACACGTGAGCGTGGTCTCCATGATCGCGGACTTGACTTTCTGCGAGCAGCGTCCTGTAGCCGGCGTCTGCGAGCTCCCTCTTGCAGACGCCAGGGCAGACGCCAATGAAGGAACAGAGAACCCCTGAGTCTGCATGTGTGGCCCTTGGGGTAAACCCGCTCACATGACAACCTTCCACTGTGAGGGACATGGAGTGGAAACCTGACTGGGGTAACTGGTGTATTGTGAGTGTTGCCTGTCCTATTGTCTGACCTAGATGTTTGCGAAAAAGGGACAGAATGAGAGGACAGCGTGACAGGCGCTTATACAGCAAGTAAACTGAGTTTCAAAGCTCCCACAGGGCAGCAGGGAGGGAACATGGAAATGAAATCAGATACAACATTGAAAGATAGAGGGGGGCCTACTAGGCCTTGTGAGCATCTAGGAGAGAGAGAGAGAAACAGCAAGAGAGAGAAACAGAGAAAGAGAGAGCGAGAGATGGAGAGAATGAGAGAGAGAGAGAGAGAGAGAGATTGTCATTTGTAAAGGGAGATTTGGAAATTGCATGCAGGGTCGCTCCATTTATAAGGATGTTTCAAAGTTACAAGCAGTAAGTCTAAGAGTGAGAGTTTCTTTCTATTGGATTGTGATGAAAATGGATGGCAATTGCATGCTCAAGGTAAACACCCTTTGGGAGTAACGCTCTTGCCCATTTTCATAGCGTTGCAGGAGTAAAGCCGCAGTTTAAGATAAGTTTACAGGCTGCATGGGAAAAGCAACCGTGCGGTTTGGCCCACCGATTTAAAGTGTGTAGCTCAGCATTGGTTGCGGCACAACAGCACGTTTAAATATAAATTGATATAGCCAGTACGCTAAATGCTATTGGCACTGATCTATGCTTGACCAGCAGTTCACAGGTTCCATCCCGGTAAGGCCTTTTTCCTTGGGTCAAGAAATAAGTACCAATTTGATTGGGTAGTAATAGTAGTGCAAGTAAATATGTCCTATGTAATGTGCTGTACTCTAGCACTATAAAGAAACAATACGTACTTATTTACTATTGGGTATTCATAAGGTGCCAGACAAAAGGTTGCTAGACAAGGTGTCGAAGTCCCAAGTGGGTGAGGATAAGAATGCTTTATTATGTGACTTTGTCGAATAATGGATTGTTTTATATGCCAAACACCGGACAAGTGTATCTTGAGAAGAGAAAGGATCATTTGGCAGGTCAGTCACGGGATTTGGACGTTAGTGGTGAGGTGCCTTTGGGGGACTCGGTTGAAGAGTTTTTTATGAGACACTCAAGAGGAAAGAAGTGTCTCCTGATTATTATAACAACCGTAAAGATAATTACCCACTTCCGACCACCTGCAATTTTGCGCTGTCACACTTGCACGATCATAATAACAGAAGGCCTACTAAGATCGGTAGCCTGGCTTTCCCCGTCCCTTTGGGTATTGTCGCATTTAGGAGTACTTCCATTAAGGGTATTTTATTTTATTTTATGAATATCAAATAAGGCAAGGCATGCTGAGTGAACATAGCAGGTAATGGCAGGAGTTGCACCCCCTATCAACTTAGATGTGTTTGGGCAACAGACTTTACACACCACAGTTGCATTAATTAAGTACATCTGACAAATGGACACTCAAACGAAGGAGAAACCAATGGGGTATGGTTTAAAGGTAATTGCATGGGAGGCGCAGGTACGCGCACTGTTATATGTGGGTGCGCCCGGCATTGTGAGGGCTTGACCTATTGGCAGCGCTGCATCAGAGGAGCGGCCACACAAGGAAGGATTTAGGGCCCCTTGAATTTAAACAGGTAGGAAGGGTGTTCATGGAGAAAGAAATGTCATGCTTTGCATTTTTTCCGCGCACACACATTCCCAGGCTGGTTACGCTGGCGTGGTGTATGTAGATCTTCCAGTAGAAAGATTGGGGCTGGGGTGTGAAGGGTCTGAGCAGGGCTAACGCCCCAGAAAACACCAAATTAATGGAAAGAGATTGCACCCTGGGCCCCTCCCTCCATATATATCCCGGGTGACATTTTGCTGACCAATGCTGCTAGTAATTTATAGGTTGTCTGTTCCTTATGGTGGTTGCCAGACTTTCAGCATTTGCCATTTAGAACACCCCCCCATCATAGGGTTGGTTAGGTGGTAGGAACGAAAGAATAATGGAAATGAAAATTACTGACCCACCGCAGGGTCCATCATCACTGATGGGGCCAACTGGGGGGAATTGTTATGATACTATAGGGCTCAATCTTAAATGACTAATGTTTTTTGTGTTGTCCTAGGAAACAGAAATATCTGAGGATGACGAGGAATGCCTCAGGTTGTTCTCAGAAGTATTTCCATGAGCACTGCAGAAGTAGCCAGAATTGTGGTAAGGTGGGATACTCCCACGAGGCACAGGCTCAGTGGTAAGACTGGATGGATAGCTTGAGGGCACTGACAATTTACAATTAAGGTTTTTATGTACAATTAGGGGTCCAAAGGTGGTAAGCACGAACATTGTTACCAGTTGATCAACAAGCCTTCAATAGTGCATGATACTATGGATACCTGGGCCACTTGAGGGATATTATGGCATTTTCAGTGCCGGGACAGTTTCAAAAGGCCAACTAATGGCTTAGTAAATACTGCACAGGGATGGTACAAACCCCCACTCTTAGGATAAGGATGTTCCACCTGAAGATTTGGCACAATAGAGAGAGCAGCCAGGGTTTTCTTAGGAGGGAGAGAGGGCTGCAGGAAAGTACAAAGAACTTGTAATGCAAAGGTGCAAGACAAACACAACCATAAGAAATAAAGGTGGTTTATTATGAGTGCAGTCAGGCAAATTAACCATATAAAAACACAATACAATACCTGAAGGTACACAGACCATGCATGCTCACATCGGTTTATAGTTAATATGTCGAATGAAATATTTTCGAATGCAATAATGTCGGAAAAAAATGCCGGAAAAGAATATTTATTTATTTTTAATGGGGGAGGGACCCCCGCCCGGAGGGACCCCCGCCCACCGACGCCCAACCCCCATTTTTAAAAAAATGTCCAATGTATTTTTATTAGCTAAACCCCAAAAAACATAAATAAAAAAACATTTGGAAAAAAAATGTCGGCATTATTTTTTTTCAACATTTTTGCATTCAAATTTTTTTTTTGCCCATTTTAACTGGATACCGCTGACATCCCCCCACCCCTGCCAGAACACCTGCAGTTCTAACGAAGTGAAACCGTACCAAATACATTTAGTAGAGGATCACCTATCCAGGGGGGTGTACCCTCCCACAGCAGGTACCACAAGGTCGAGGGACCCCGGGTCCACCTGTTTTTAATTACAAGGTAAGATTGGACAGATAGTTTAAGTGCATTGGTAATTTAGCAATATTGTCTTAGCCCCAGGTCAGGGACCCTGCAGTGGAAGGTATACACGGTTACCGGAGCCTCGGTTGGCCCAGGACCTTGCAATAGGTATTAGTACAGGATACAGGGATGCTTGGGAAATGGAAGCAGAGACAGCATGTGACGGCCAAAGGATTGGAACACCAGCTATCGTGGTGGGCAGCTGATAAATAAGGTACAAAAGCCTGGCGCCGGCCCTTGCAAACTGTGGCTGGTAGTATATTTATTGTGCAAGGAAAATACACAGTGGCCAGCTGGAGAACTTTTCGCTGTACCAATGACATTACTGAGGGCATACTGTGTAAATAATATTAAAAGCTCACGAATGAAGGGCTCCATTGGCGATCGGAAAGCTTGAAAAGACAGCCCTAAAATGTCATCATCTGGTTTAAAGAGCTGGGATAGCTCTGGGGGTTGAGCGGTCACTGCAGCGATTTAGGCTTTGGAACTGCACGTTGCAGGTTGATATGCGGCCGTGGTCGACTAAGCCCCTCAATTTTTCTGAAGCAGATAAATTACTACCGACTACATTGGTAGGGTAATAGTAAGTGAATATGTGCTAGGTGCAAGACTTTGGCAGAAAGGTGATACCCCTGGGTGCCCTGCTACGCTGGAATATAACCACCACTGACTGGTGTCTCCCAGGCCATGGGCACTGCAGAAAAGCCCTGATGTTTGTAAGGTGTGGGGTACTCCCATGGGTTACAGGCTCAGCACCAAGAAGGGAGGGACAAGCTTACAATTGGGAGTAGGAAATACAGTAGGACAAGCAAAGCCTGGGTGAAGTACTTTGCATACAGCCATAAGAATGTTAAAATAACACAATACAAGCCTGGTGGGTACACGCCGGACCAAAAACATGAACTTGTTATGACCGAATAATTGTTATCAGGCTTTTCACCATGCGGAATGGACACCCGAAAGGGTGGATGGTGAGTATATTGTCCCGAAACCCTGTGGCCAGTGTTGAGGGAGTCCTGACCCGGTGGCCAGACACCAGAGGTGGGCCGTCCTCACAAGAACAGCCACATGAGTGATCCATACAAAGCTTATGGGAATTACTGACCTGGCAGTCAGACAGCATTAGGCAAAAGATTTCTCAGGGTTGTGTTTGCAGCTCTGAATTGGGCCGGATATGCTCATGAGAGACGGGGAGTGTAGATACAGGTAGATAAGGTTGGTAAGATTTTGGGGGTGGCGGGGTGTCCAACCCCAAATTCGTGGTGGAGTTATGGGGCGATCCTAGCTGGGGAGGAGTTTGATGCTGCGGTTTCAGCTGTGGGCGGTTTCCCGGTGGCCGAACTCGAGCCACATTTGGACAACGGGCAGTGAGTCCTTTATGGACAGTTGAGATTCCTCGTCAACGAGATTCAGTGGTCCTGAAGAATTACTGCTTGACAGTACTCAGAAGTGGAGACGTCCGCTACTCTGCAAACCGGAAGTGACAAGTGTCCCTGGGAACTATAAAATAATGACAAGCCCGATGAACCAACGCGCTTCCTTAGAAATGGAAGGAGATGTGACTTTACTTAGGGCTGGCAGTGCCCCCAAAATGTTGTATGACTCTAATAAATGTGATCTTGTGTTTCCAAATATGCACCACGTGTCCTTGGGATTATTAGGGTATGTGTAACCATTGCATGATGACTTAGACCCCAAAGGGGGGGGGGAGTAGGTAATGAGGGATGGCCCCACTAAGCTTAACAGCTAGCCCCTCGCCACTTAAATGTTAAATGAAGCCACAGGGGTATGTCGGGTCAGGCAGGCGAGCCGGCGAGGACTCTGCCTTCTCCCCCTCCGCTTTGCAAACCAGCAGCCGAACACTGCAGAACTGGCCGCTGCCGGCCCCCTCGGCGCTCCTAAGCGTGGGAAAGATTTTCAAACAGGCACGCTGCATTTTACCATAGCTGTTTTTTTATGGAGGGCTAGTCCTGCATAGCTGCGTTCTAACCCCTCATTTTATCCCTCTCAAACAACCGACCCCTATTCTACTGTTCGCCTGTCACCCAACCCCCAACAAAATCCAGTGTAGTAAAATGCAGTAGGTTGTCCCTCTAGCCCGGGTTGTCCAACTCCAGGCCTCCAGGTTTATGCATTTATTTCATAAATATTAGTGAGTGGTATCCTGAAAATCCGACAGGTTTCTGTCCCTCGAGGCCTGAAGTTGGACAACCCATGCAGTCAGTCGGCTGTCACCAGATTCGTAGGTACTGCACAAAAGGGACTTAATGAGTAGGCTATCTTTCAAGGGTGGGAGCCCATTCATGGTGCCATAATTTCCTGTGGTGTTTATCCACCAGCCCACAGGGCGTTGTGGTACCAACAAGTCTGACTGCAGACGAATGCGCAGACGAAAATCTCATTCCCTGTGCTCTCCGCCGTCACCAATTATCTGATCTGTGTGGCTTTAGCAGGATCCAGCAAACAAGTGACCACAGGAGTCCAGTACAGCAAAGTGAAGACACGAGTCACAGGGACACAAAGTCCGGTACAGCCTAATGAAGAGAGAAGCCACAGGGGCACAGATTCCAGTCCATCATAGTGAACACAGGAGGAGATGGTAGGCACTCCTTACAATACTCACTACGATAAAGCTGGATCAGTGCAGAACCACCACAGCGAGACGGCCCATAAGGAACCAGCAACAACCCCACCCACAGGGATACAGCCCGAACTGAACCAAAAGTACCTGACATCAAACCTGGCATCAGGATACAGACCCCACTAACCCAACCCTCGACTCTCTGCATACTTAACCCACACAAAAGTCATGCAACCATTTCTCTCCTAGCATTCCGCACGCACTTTACCACACCACAGCAAAAACACATAAACAGCACCCACAGCACACGAGGTCTCGCCCGATCCGATACTTGCACCAAAGCCCAGCACTCGGTGTATACCGAGCTGAAGCTGCCAACAGCACACCACTTCTCCCACTATCCTACTCCTCTCCTCCCGACTAACCCTACCGCCCTCCTTCATGTTTACAGATCCGCCAGAGCGCATAGGGACCAATTCCGTTGGTGACGGTGCGCTATATACATACCTTCAACATAACATTAACATAACATAACACATGTGGAGTGGAAACAGAGTGCAGTCCTATGCAACGGGGTGTCCAGAGCAAAGGTTTGGAGAGTCTGGTTTATTCGAGGGCTGATTCTGGAGGGACAATGTTCTCTCCTGCTTCTTGGTGTGCAATGTTTTGGTGGGATTAGCAGTGCCCAGGCTGACTCCAGTAGCACACAACGACCCAAGCTTGCTGAGAAATGTATTTCACAGCTGAGCAATTACCAGGTTGTGTGCAGATGATTTCACGAGGGTTGATCGGCCAAGTCGGTAATCCCATTACTGCCTTCTGTATAGCCTCCAGTAGTGCAAGGCCGTGGAGCTAATCGGTCTCCAGTCCCCCTTTCCCCCACCCCACAGCGAAATGTGAGTTGAGACGCAGGGCTTCCACACTTTCTTTTTGTTAGGCAGAGAGGGGAGGGAACCTTTCCTGAAACGTGCAGCTTTAAAGGCTTCCCCCAACTCTCTTCTTAACAAAAAGTAAGTGCGCACATGAGCCCCCTCCCCTGGATTTGAAAGAACACATTCCGTTGTTATATGTTGGCTCGCATCCGTGGGGTGGGGGCTGATGTGCACACTTGCTTTTTGGTAAGCAGAGAGGTGAGGGAAGCCTTTCCTGAAACAGGTGGATTTAAAAGGTTTTACTGTGTTCGTGCAGAAAAATGCATTTGCTCAAACGCAGCAAAATTAAGTGAGAGGTACTGGGTGCACGTGTGAATTAGCTAGTGTACGGGGAATAGGGGAGTGAGTGAATGCTATGTTTAAATGAGTGAATGAATGTTTTGTGAAGGTGCGTGTGTGTGGTGCGCGCTTATGTGTAATACTGGGCCGGGGAGCTGATGTTGGCGGGTAGAGGGTAGGACACTATGGGGGTGGGTGGGAGAGGGAAGAGGGGTTGCACACTGTACTACCGTCTGGTCCCCTGGTGGTCGCTTTTGCTTAAAGGGTGATGCCTGATTGGATAACTGGGCTTTAGATATACAAATTATCAAAGCAACTAAATGTGAATGGTATCTTTAAATCCAATCACTTTGTTACTCTCACTGGCATATTGCGTAGGTTGACCAGATTTCGAAAGTAAAAAACCGGGACAGGGCAACTACCATAAAAGTAGGACTAACTGTTGAAAGTGGCTGTCCAGGCAATAAACTTCAGTAGTGGTTGGAGGAGAAGGTTGCTTAAGTGTTACTGTTCAAATAAACACATAATATAACTGATTTATCACAAACTAACACTATCTTAAGCTATACAATGCAGCATTTCTTCTGTTCAAGTGTTCATTCCTGCCTGCCTCCAACGAAGACCTAATACCAAAAACCGGGACCACAGCAGTTTCCAATTGAAACATAGGGCCTCATTACGAGCTTGCCGGTCCAGATACAACGGTACCGGTAAGCTTGCCGGTACGGCAAACTCAGAGCTGTGCTCGCCCAATTTCTGAAATGGTCTTTCCCATCACCACTTTCAACACCCCCTCTCAGTGCCCCCCACCTCCACCCCGGAAATGTAGGTGTTGTTGCACCGCCGATAGCCCAGTGCCTATTCCACCAATATGCCTCGCCCATTCCCTAGTGATGTGTAATATGCAAACAACGCAACTGTCATGGGAGAAAAGCAAAAACACACACAAAAGAGTCAAAAGCGTCACCACTTTAGTATGTGGTCCCCTCCGCCCCCACACTGGGATTAGAAAATCAAAATCTCGCGCTGGCTGTCTTCACCCCAGAAATCTCTTGCACTACAAACCTTGTGTATATTATTTTACTCACCGATGCTGTCGTAGGGGATGACGATGGAATCCGAATCGACCCAGATCTTGGTATACACAAACAGGCAGAGTGGCATCATGCCCATGGCCAGCAGCGTGGAGCACGTCGTCATGCTTATGCTGTGAAGAAATAGACAGGGTTCACCTTCGTTGCCACAGTCGCAGCTTTTCCTCGCAAATAAGGGTTCTCAAAATGTCATTTAGCAAAGGGGTTCACAGTGGAATCTGCGACACAGAAATGAGCTGGAATCAAGAATGAAGTTTAAAAAGACATGTGTCACTTGGAAACGTTTTAGCGAGGATACATCATGACCAGAAACACTTTGTTGGGACCCCATAATGCCATGGAGGGGGTATTAGTGGATGGTGACCAGATTAAAAAAGTAAAAGAACCCGGACAGGGAAACGAACATAAAGGTAGGACTAATAACTCTTGAAGCCAGGACGTCTGGTCACCCTATCTTGGTGCCAAATATTTGACGCAAACAGGTTTTTCTTCAATTTTTATTAAAATTGACCATTGCTGCTTGTCCTGCCCCACAGACTGTTTAGCTGATTAGCGGCCATTTTGCCCAGTTGCACCGCAATGTACGTGATACTGGCCATTGCATGTCATGGTGTGCATCGCAGCTGCTTATGGCATCAGTTCTAATGGTCATACTCTATTTTACCAGCAAGGTAACACATCTCATGAAAGCTTTCCTAAGACATTGCTTGTGCACCACAATGTTTTTTTTAGATTCTCCCATTGCTTAGGGTAAACATACTGTTTACATTCACTCAAACAGATCAAACTTGAAAGTTTAGTCACGCCAAGTTGGGACCATAATTATACTGAAAGGCGCTAAACAAATGACAACATGAATCAATGAATCAATAAAGCACTGTGCTAGAATTATTTGTAAATATGAGTTGAACTGTTTTTGAGACATTCGGGTAAATATTACGGGGTCATTTGCATAACAGTCTAAGGGCCTGATTTATGGAATTTTTTGTGCGGTGGAATGTCATTTTTTAATGGTGCAAAGTGACTTTGCAGATGTGCCAACAAACACCCCGATTTACAGAACATTGCAGTGACTTTGCAGTGTCAACAAACACCCTGGTTTACAGAACAGTGCAGCGACTTTGCAGTGCCAACGAACACCCTGATTTAGAGAACAGTGAAGTGACTTTGCAGTGCCAACAAGCACCCCGATTTACAGAACAGTGCAAAGTGTATTTTCTGTAAATCTGGGTGTTTGATGGCAGTGCAAAGTGACTTTGCACCAGTACAATGTGACTTTGCACTGCACTGACAATTCCATGAACCGGGCCTAAATTGCATGGAGGAGACCTCCACCGTGGGCTCTGCAGTCTGCAATTTTCTTGGTTAACTCTCAGAGGTGCATACAAAGCAAGAAACACCTTGCACACCCAGGCCTACAGGCATTATTTGCACATTGTAGCGCAAAGAAGTGTAAGGGTCTGATTTATAAACATTTGTTCAATGCAACTTTCCCATGTTGCACATTTTTTGTAAATCAGGCCTTACATGTTTCCTGCATGACAGGGGACATTCAACGGTGGTTCCTAGGGCAGGTGCCAAAAGCTTATGAATTCAACAGGAATCTTGTGCATAAATGCAATGACCAAAAGCAGGCGCTGGCGTTAATGCAGGTCTTTCTGGTTAGCAAAGCCTATGGGGAACACTTTGAACATGCCCCAGCATGTTCAAAGAGGTGCTAAACCTGACATGAACCTTTTACGCCTGCTTTAAGAGTCAACGACAAGAGTTAAGAACTTGGAAAATGACCCCCCTTGCTATTGCAGCAGTGGGGTGTGGGTTCTTCAACCCACCATATAGCAAGATCCATTGAGAGTTTTTAGAAAGCCCAAAACATACACAAATGATATCCGATACATTTAATTATGAGCACTTATCTCTCATAAGCGTTCATTTTTTTAAATTGTGTCTTGCTTTGTTTCCTGTTCTCTTAAAGGCAGGGTCCAATGAAAACCTAGGCATCCGTAAGAGTGTGGAAGACATGTCTCAAGAAGTGCAAGTGCAGAAGTTGCTTGTGCAGCACTTGCGCCACACTTCTGCGACGGCATCGTTTCCACCAGCTTTTGTGCTGCAGAAGTCGTAAAAAGTCCTCAATTGATAAGAGCAGCAACTCGAATAGCAGCCTAATTATGTGTTTTGCAAATAAACCTCATTTTTTTTAAAAACATGAATCAAACTTTAAATGAAAAACTCAATTCACGCAAACCAGTGCTTGCATAAGTGTTTTCGAAAATCACTTATGAAGTCAACATTGTGAAAAATGGTTAAAAAAAATGGCTGGACAAATGGCAGCAAATCTGGATATTCAGTGCCTAGGATGATGGTGCGCTCGAAGGGCATACCCCCCCAGAATTTTACAGAGGGGTGTAAAGCTGATCTGTTCACCACCTCCCAAGGCTAGAGCAGCAGAGCCCATCAGAATGTATTTATGACAAAAGCATGTGTCTTCATGTTTGGAGGTAAAGGATCCTCTCACAATAGGCATCATCAATGCGATTGGAGGAGAGAGTGGGGTTCAACCAGACCCCGGTGGCTTGGTGGAAGTCCGAGGCACACACCCATAGCCACACGTTGCTTGGTGAGAAGAAAGCCAGTCCCACAAATCAACTAAAACTCTAATGAATAGGCATAGTCATTCCTGACATATTAAACATGGGAAGCGGGACTAGCAGTCCGTGCTTCGTTTGTTAAAATAATAAGTGCCATTGGCCAAATATTTTCCAGCACTCCGGTGACACTGCGAGTGAGCAGTTCCCCACCACTGATGCCACCACCCATAGCTGCTCCCCACAGTGTCGACATATTTGGGGCTGCACTACGGCTCGCACCTCCTCATTGTGGTTGATGGATGCACCGACTATCACCACTTCATAATGTAAGCGAGTCTGAGATATTGGGCCTCATTACGAGTTTGGAGGTAGCCATGCCGTTCTTAGTGGCATGGCTGCCTCCAAACTCGTTTCCGGGTCCGGCTCCCGAAAAAAAGGGAATAACCGGGCCATTCCGACGTTTACGGTCCCGGTAATTCCCTTTCTTCGGGACCCAGACCCCGTACATCACCATTCCCATGCGAGCCCCCATAGGGCTCAATGGGAATGGGGAGGATGCTAACAACGGACCCGTCAATGACGGGTCCGTTGTTAGCATCCTGGTCTGCTTGCGGGTGGCGGTATGCACATCTGGCTAGACCAAACGTGCATACCGCTACTCGCGAGAAAACCCGTAATGTGGCGGCCCGGAATGAACGGTGCCGGTACCTTATCGGCACCGTTAATTCCACGGCCGCCAGCCTTGTAATGAGGCCCATTGCCTCAGACCCACTTTCATTATGAAGTGGTGATAGTCAGTTATGTGCCGGGGAAACGCCTCCACAAGCTAAGCAGTGCAGCTGTTCCACCACCATGCACACCTACTTGTTGTCCAGAGACCATGACTGGATTTTTCTATTCACGAACCTAGCCCTGTGTGTGCACTATAATCTATATAGTATGTGGACCAGGGCACACACCAATGGCCAATCGAAATAATGTTCGAAGAAAACCCTGTTTACATTTGAGAGGTCTTGTTCTAAAAAAAGTCTTCGAAAAGTTCTTCAAAAGTTGGAAAATTAATCTTTTTTAGAAACTGCAGCCAATCTTCAGGTGTAATGTGGCAACTAGCTGAGTATATAGCTATAGGCAATATAGAGAACCATTTACGTGCCTTGAACTGTTCAGATTGGCTCCTCTCCCCTGAAACCTGATTCACAATATCTAAAACCAGAGTAAACCCAGTGCTGGCTAGAGCATCTCTGACATGCCCTTGGGCCAATCTCTGTGAATTGCATGTTGAGCTCCCTCCATTCGGAAATTCACACTGTCTCCTATCAAAGCTGTGCATCATCATACAAGGTCAAACCCACCACCCTTCGTAGAGATGCCAATGAACGGAATAGCAATGTCTGCCTAATAATCGGCACCCACCCACCCCGCAGTGACCGTTCCACCGCATTTGGTGAAACAGTCTTTTTGCAGGATTTTTCGCTGCATTTCTTAGGTACTGGGATTAAGAGAATATATATTCATTATTTTTAGATGTTTTAGTGTAGCAGAGAGGTGTGGGAAGGGTCGGATAAAATAGGAGGGGGGTACGGTCCACTTGCCCCCTATAAAACATTTTTGCAAAAAATGCAGCGGAACTGCCACTGCAACGAGGTGTCCCAGATCCCAACAATGATCTGTAATTGACTTGAGATTTTCCGTTAGTAGTCAGCCCTTACACAGTTATAGAGAATGGCATTTTTGCTTACAATCTGCAGCACATATTTCCAGTTGTACTGAGTAGACTGTCTTACCTGAGGTCCATGTCCCCGTCCACCCAGTAGGCCAGAATGTTGGATCCCGTTCCGCCCGGACAGCATCCCATGATCAACACGACGACAGCTTGAATCGGGTGAATGTTGAAGATGAGGGACAGCACGAAGCCCGTGAGAGGCATTATTCCAAACTGGCAGAGGAAGCCCACTATGATACCCCAAGGTCTTTTGATGTGCCCCCAAAATTTCCTGGCATCCACAGTGCAGCCCATGGAAAACATCACCAGCGCCAACATGATCGTGAGCACCGTGCTCAGAACTGTGTTCAAGACCTTATTGAAATTGTCTGGCGGGAGCAGGCAAGAGGTGCCGTCGCAAACGGTGGCGTTCTGAGAGCAGTTGGGGAAATTCATGATTGATCCCAAATTTGTAACTTTTGGGTCCATGAAAGAGAATTGTTTGCCTTTGAGTGGAAGCCGCCCTGGCGAAGTCGATGAGCACTCTTGGGAAATTTGGGAGAAGTGAAGAGTTTCCAGCACTCAAGGCAACGTTTCAATCCAAGAGAGAAATCACTCTCTAAGGCCCACCTTTTAAGTTCTACAATGGCAATAAAATGTAATAATTACTTAAAGTTAGATGTTTTATGAGTTTCATCGTCAGAATTGTCTCTTTGCATTCCTTGAGTTCTGAGTAAGAGAAGTACTGTCGCCGCTGCGGTTTATTGCCGTCAGGGCAGGCTGCAGTCTCCATTATCTATTAACCTCTAATTGTGTTACATGATGTAGTTTCTCTGTAAAGCTGGGCACTTTCGGGATGATAGCTGGATCCGATGCTGAGATTAGATGGCTTTATGAAGCTTTTATGAGGCATGATAGGCCCTGTAAATGTGTCACTTTCTCAGTTATGCACTTGGAAGGTGGGAGGGGTAAGCTGAATGAAATGCAAGGAGATCCAAACTAACGATGCATAGAGACGCAAATACAGAGGCCGCCATTACATAAGACGTTCACACTGCATGTGTTCCAGAGAGTGAGAGTTTGTTTGCTATCAGAATCGCGGAAACAAGTCTGCTGGCCAGTCCAGTGAAAGCAAATAATGATCATACCGACGACTGAACGTCTATGTCCATACCCTTTCCTAGGACCTATCCTGCTTTGGCGCACCCAAGAAGGATGAGTGCAGGAATGAGTGCAACGTTCAGAGATGAGAGGGAAGTGACTTTCGGCTTTGAGAATTGGAGCTTTAGTGCCTCATTACGAGTGTGGCGGCCCGGAAATAAGAGTGCCAGTAACATTACCAGCACCCTTATTTCCGGGCCGCCACACTACAAGTCTGCCTGCAGGGGCAGTTGTGCCGGGTAGGTTTGACCCTGCCGGGCGCAATGGCCCCAGTAGGCAGGGTTGTCACGGAAGCGCCGGCACTGTTAGCAACAGTGCCGGTGCTTCTGAGTTCCCATTCCCGTGGGACTCTACAGGAATGGGGACTTACCAAATCCGACGCCTGTCTTCCCGCGCCACTGGGACTTGTAATGTCCCGGTGGCACCGGGAAGTCTGGTGCCGGAAACGGTGTTTCGGGGTTGGCGGCAACCCGCCGGTTGCACTGGGGGGTTACCGCTGCCCTCGTAATGAGGCTTAGTATGCCAGTGCAGAAAAAGGTGTCAGTAATAACGTGTACCGGCACCTTTTCCGGAACAGCATACTCTGAGTCTGCCGGTAGGGGCAGTGAACTACTGGCAGGCCTGACCAGCCGGTAGTTCAGGCCCATACTAGCAGATAATTCATTGAAGCACCGGCACCGTTACTAACGGTGCCGGTGCTTCAGTGGTTCCCATCCCACATGGGAATGGGAATTTAGCTTTACTCTACCACCTGTAATAGCCCAGTATACAGTAAACCGAGATTACCGGTAAGCCGTCGGTAGTACCACACACACACACACACACACACACACACACACACACACACACACACACACACACACACACACACACACACACACACACACACACACACACACACACACACACACACACACACACACACACACACACACACACACACACACACACACACACACACACACACACACACACACACACACACACACACACACACACACACACACACACACACACACACACACACACACACACACACACACACACACACACACACACACACACACACACACACACACACACACACACACACACACACACACACACACACACACACACACACACACACACACACACACACACACACACACACACACACACACACACACACACACACACACACACACACACACACACACGGGGATAGCTCAGGGCTGAAGGCTGAGAAGGTGGGAGGACACCTTGGTGTTTTCAGCGAATAGATAACAGGAGAAGCCAAAGGAAGATTACTTTAGTGAAAGTGGGGGTGTAGAGTGTCACGAGAAGTAGGCCAGGAACAGATCCTTTGGAAAACCTCCCTGGCGCCATAGAAGAACTCCAGAGACGAGCTACACAAGGAACGCAGTTTTATTTCTCCTTTACAGGTAAGTTATATCTCAGAAAGCAGATGCAAGGGACAAAGCCACTGGCACATCCAAACCTCTGCCAGTTTAACGCCGACTGTCACTCAACACTGCTTGTATGCATCTTTCCCACACAATTCCACTCAGCCACCACCACATCACTGCAGCGCCTCACAGCAACATCCGTACAAACATGTAATACACATGACTCTTAACCCCAGTCCTCAGTATTGAATTGACACGTACCATGAAATGGCAACTGGTTGCTAACAAAACATGTTTTTCCTGTTTCCAGGGACAGGTATCCTGTTGCAGGGAAGCTCTATAGGGAGGCGTATGCGCTAATGGGTTTGTATCCTTGTTGGGATCAGTCGTGCATTGCGAGTAGTGCTTACCTGCTAGATGATCCCTGTTGTGAATCTGGAAGGCAGCATTAATTGCCCCTTTTATGAGTGCAGAAATGTGTGCCACATGCTCTTTCTGCCCCCCTGGTGCCTGTGGGGTGATTTGCGCTGAACCAGAAGTGAATGGTTCATGAAGCCAGGAGATCAGGTTCTGGGGCTGGGGGCAGGGAGGTTCCGGGAGGGTGGGGGGTTTGGCACCGTGATCATTGCAGAGAATAGCTCTGGACTCCAAGGGAGGAACAAGTCCTGTTATTGTATGCTCTGGATGAATGATGGAGTCCAGGTGTAATATAAGTCAGTCCTGGAGTAGGAGGTCCTGCAACTGCAGGAGGAGTGGCACAGACACAGGGGGCAAATCACCATTGCAGATCCCGCAGCACGGAACAACTGGTACCTCCGGTGCTCCCTGTGGCAGAGCCTAACCCAAAGTGATGAATGAAGATACAGGTAATGCTGCAGTCGGAAAAGGCTTCCACCTGCGGCTCCTGCAGGGGTGTCCTGGACTGAGTCACAGCCCCTGGCCACAGATCTCTGGACCAGCCAAATGAGGAGGATCACGATGGGGCCTGGGACGCTAATTGCCAATATGGGCACCGGGAGATAGTTGTCAACATAACCACCGACCTGCTCACGATTGTAGGTCTAGTTGGCACCTCCATTTCCACAATTCTGGTTCACACTGAGGCAGAGGATGTGTACAGCTGCCATGACCCTACTCTCTGGTACTATCCATAGTGCGAAGCACGAGCAACATCCAGAGGATATCTCCATCCCTAGACATCAGCCAAGATGTTTCCTCTAGAGGAGAAGGAGGACAAGAAGGTCCCTAGATGCCTTACGGTTGACTCTCTATTCCCCTGTTTTTAAATTGCCCTTATGTCTCGTTGGACTTTGCCTCCCCCATAAACCATGTGGCTAAGAAGGTTGAGTCTACTCTGAAGAAGGCCCATGTTGCCTCTACTTTAGGCATGTGTACTGGGATTCACACAGCCTTCAACTCTCAATCAAGGACGTTCAGTGTCTTATTGACAGTAATCCCCCATAAAACGAATTACAAAATAACAACGCCGAAAACGGTGAGTTTTTTTGATCGAATTTTTCGATTTCTTTGCACGTTGTAAGCAAAAAATAGATGGGGGGTGGAGTAAAAGAATACAATAAGGAAAGGGAATGTGGGGTGGAGGGCTGTGGGGGTTTCACCCCACATTTCTTTTTAAAAGTGCAAAAAACCAAAAAAGGCATGTTCGAAATTCGACCCAAAAAACGTGCCCTTATCAGCTTTGTTATTTTGAAATTCGGTATTTCAACGTAGAACCTTATTGACTCTGTGGAAGAGGTACTGTGCACGCTTATTTAAGAGACCGCATGTTTGCATCTGACATCCTGAGAGTCATGGTAGTTTACTGCAATGGTGGAGGGATGCCTATTCTGGTATCTACCTTGAAAAAGGGCAGCTTCCCAGAAGTATATTTTTCGTGTGTTGCCACTTCTGGGATAAAAGCTGTTTGCTCTCGAATGGGTGAATTAGTGAAGATGGCTGCAGAGGAATATAGTCTAGCCCTCCCGGTCAAGCCTAAGCCTGCTGCTCCTAGAAAGGTCCTTGCTGATTCCAACACTACCGGACCCATTCTCAAAAAGGGAGCAAAGGAGAGGTCTAAGGTGGAAAGATGCCTCTTCTTCCAAGGATCATAATCTCTACAAACCCAAGAATCAGTCTTCCTATCTGTGGAAGTGTGAAGATACAGCCATGTGAAATACCAGTGCTCCCAATGGTGGAACGCCTTCTTGGTTTTTACCCAGTCTGGGAAGTAGCTGTTTCTGATGTCTGAATTCTGGATGCTGTGCTAGGTAGCTATCTGAGTTTGACTCTATCCCTGCTGACTAGTGGCTCATTGTGGCTCCATGGCCAAAGGATCCGGTCAAGACAGGGTTGTTGGTAGCAGGGATTGCCTCCCTATTGGCCCAGAGTGCTACTATACCCATTCCACCAGACCAATTGGAGCTGAGATTGTTCTCCATCCTATGTCTGGTGCCAGAACCATCAGGCTATTTTAGGCCTATCATAAAGTTGCAGAAGATCAACAGCTTTATCATTTGGTGCAGTTCAAGATGGAGGCCCTAAAGCCCACAAGTTCAATGATTGCCCCTGCGAGAGTGCCTTTCTTCTTTGGTTCTATGGAATGTCTAGCTCCAAGAGCTGATGTTTGGAATGAAATTAGCAATGCAAGTGTTCTATAAAATGTTGACTCCCCTAGCCAGTATTGTGCATGAAACAATAGTGTGATACATCCGTACCTGGACAGGTGGCCTTCCATCAGGCCTTAGTGGATAAACAGACCATGTGCTAGAGTTTCACTCAGTTCACTTAGCAGTTGAATTCATCAAAGAGACATCTTTATTCTACACAACTTCTGGGCGCCATGTGGAACTCAGCCCAGTCAAGTATCTCTGCTTTTAGTCTGGGATTTGAAACTAAAACAAAGATTGCAGGCTTTCATCAAAAGGGATGCTGCAAATGCATGCCTATGCTGTAGAGGCTGGGGGGCATGTTCGCTTGGGTTTTTGTGGCACCATGGGCAAGATTCCTTATAAAGTCCATTTCTTTCATCCTCCTCAGAATTTGGAACCCCAATGTGACTCTTTTTTGTCAAACTATGCTAGTATTTTATTCGCTATGATTTGCCTATCTGAATGGTGCTTCGACTCACTGTAGTGCTACGTTCACACCTCGCAAAAAGTGCAAAAATATAAATAAATAACTAAAAGCCCTCATGGGACTATTCGTAGATGATTGCTGAGATGCTGAACATTCAAATGAATCTGCATTGGACGCTGTGGTGGAGTAACCTGCTAATGTTGTTTCCCCGGACCCGCTTGCCCCTTTTGTCCTCACAAGTGATGCCATTGGAGGCCATTGGGGCAGATAATGCTAAAGAGATAGCCTCATGGTTGTTGGATCGTAGATTGGGCTCGTCAATCCTCAAACTAGAATCTTGTCATCTATGCAAATGGCACCTCTAAAATCGGCTCCCTTTCTCGGGGGATGTGCTGTGCTCATACACAAAGAGAACCTAGTCAGGAAATGCTACATGAACTGCAGGGAACAGACGACGGTACAGTCCCAGGAGGTGATCACGCCTTGGGTGATGTTGAATGTCCCATACCTGGATAATGCTTACACTAGGGTGGTGAAAACAGCCAGGCTGACAACCTAAGCTGGGTCCTTCCATCATTGGCCCTCAAAAATTGCTCTTTTGTGCCCTCTGCCTCAGAGGTTTATTACAATGAGACTAGACTTCTTTGCATTCAGAGACAATGTGCTTCTCCGATGATATTGTATTATATCACAGGGCCCCCAGGTCTGAATATCAGAAACCCATTCTCCCCCACTGCCTTCTCTCCTTCTGTGTGCATTCCCTGCTTTACCGGTACTCCCCATGTCCCACCTGAGTGTAGAGGAAAGCTCATTATTAGTGACTGTGGTAGCACCTCTATGAGGACAAAGTCTTGGTGTCTACTTCTACAGATGGTATATGCCCCTGCATGAAACCTACCGATTTCCTCATCTCCTCTCCACTGGTCTCCTCTCTCAACTCTGCTTCTTGCCAGGCTGCAGCTGTTGGCTTGGATATTGAACCGAGTGGCTTAGTTCAACTGGGCATGTCCAGTGTCATGGCTTTGGCAGTTCAGAAACCTGCCACTGTAGAAGCATATGCAAGAATCTGGAGGGCTTTCTGACCAAGGTGTAGCTGATGTGAGGAAGATCTGCTCAACTATGTTATTATCCTTAGGGTTTGATTCTAATGGTAGAGGACATTAGAAAACTCTTGGTTTGTAGAGCGAGGACCCAGTGCACCAGCCAGTTCAACACATGCTGAATATGTAGGCCCTGTATCAAGCTACCAATCGCTAGGTGCACTATGTAAAGCTTGAGTGTCCTCTAGCAATGGCGTGTTCCCAATGCCATCCAGAAGGGTGCGAAAGTGGTCAGGAATCAAAAAGGCATGTGGGACCTAGATGTATGGAGAATGGAGATGAGAGAGAAAGAGAGAGAAAGGGAGAGAGAGAGAGAGAGAGAGAGAGAGAGAGAGAGAGAATGAGAGAGAGAGAGAGAGAGAGAGAGAGAGAGATTATAGTGCGTGGCTGTGTGGCAAAGAGGAAAAGTGGAGAGAGAAGTGAGTAGAGGTGAAGGAGGGAGAAGTGAGAGCGGAAGCGAAGGAAAGAAACATGAGCAGAGAGATGAAATGAATGAAAAATTAGAGCATAGGTGAAGTAAGTAGAATTTAGAGCAGATGTGAAAGAGAGAGAAGTGAATCAGAGGTGAAGGAAGGAGAAGTGAAAGCGGAGGTGAAGGTGGGACAAGTAAGAGGCGAGTTGATAGAGGGAGGATAGCTCAGGGGCAACATGCTCCTCTTGGAAGCAAGACGACACAAAGCAACACAGGTTCGAACCCGGGTCCGTGCTTAGAAACCTCTGGGTATTAAGCATGTTATAAAATACCCATTACATATCATATCTAAGGAGGGAGAGGTACAAATGAAGGTGAAAAGGAAAGTCACAAGTCAAAGTGAAGGGTGGAAACCCAAAAGCTGAAGTGAAGGAGAGTCAAGACAACGGATAAGGAAAAGTAGAGAGTAGTGGTGAAGGAGAATCATGGAGTGTTGCAGAAAACAAGGAGGAAAGGGAAAGAGTTAAAAAGGAGGGGAAAATGCTGGGGAATTCAAGCAAGGGTGAAGTGATAAACAGCGGGAGGAGGTGGAGGTACCAAAGATAGGGTCCATAAAGAGAGAGGGCGGATTCAAATGAAATGTCCTGAAGAGAGGATCAAGATCAGGAGTGGTTCAGGTACCCTAGAGAAGGAGGCTATACCCAGGGGTCGAACAAATGATTAAGAATCTGACACCCGAAGAAGATGAAGAGCATCAACAAGACATCCGGATGATTTTGGAAAAAGGCAAGAAAGACTCTACACAAGAGCATGAAAGAAGTTTGTGGACACTTTAAACCCCAAAGACTGTGAATGACTTTGTTTTCTGCAGAGAAGGCTCACCTACTAAGAGCGATAGTGTACGACCAAGGACCACGGTCCTAAGAAAAGGCTACCCAACCTTTTGAAACATATGCCTTGACTTTCAGTTGTCTGTTGATCCCCAATTTATGTCTGTTGGTCACCTATATTTTCAGAAGTGGGATTTCAGACCATGACCGAGTAAAGGTGGACCCTATTCTCCCAATTAGTCCTCACCCTTAGCTTCTTTTCAGGAAACCTATTTCAATGACAGGAACAAGCTATCTCAGGAGTCCCCCTCGCCCCCCTCCAAGGCCAGGACAGTCAATAGGTAGTCCAGAATAGTTTTCAGGGGAAGTAGAGAATGTGTCTTCAGCAGGGGTACACATAATGGCAGGATTACTACACAATCCAAGAAAGAACCTAATTCAAAGGCCGAAGGAGCAGATCCACACTGATCCACCAAGTACTGCATCTGGCTAAAACCATCCTTGCTGACTAGGAAGGTGAGCAACACATTACCCACACTTGAAGAACCACATGATCTTCAGCTTCTTTAGGGGAAGATTGCCGGACAACTGAAAATAATCAAAGAACTGAAATAGGGTGTCGCCCAACTGTGATGTGCACCACATCCACTGCCCGCTGTTCTTCAAAGGTATTGTGAATCAAAAGAACCGGGGGCCTTCTTTTTTACAACTTTTGAGAGGTTCCCTGAAATCATCAGTTGAGTGCGAGAACACTGGGTTCTGCTTCCTCTCTACCGACCTAACGTTTGAGTTCCAGGCTGCTTACCAAATCCGAAACCACATACAAGGGTCATATATGAATGGATTAAGAAAGGTACTCCAGTGCAGCTAGGTCATGGCCTGGAGTACCATCAGCAATGACTGTGTAACCTACACTTAACAGCTAGATGAAGCCTTGGGATAACTGACCTTTAGAATTAAGAACTCCCCAGCCAAATAGATAGTGTGAATGATTCTGAAAGAAGTAATTGCACTCTAATGCTCCAACAATTTTGACACAAGCTGCCACAATTTCTTCAGTGCATTGCTCAACAACTCAACAACCGCACACACCTGCATTATAACAGGTAGTGCAGATGACTACTGGGCACCAATGAGCCTGCCAGTATCATCCATTGCACTCTGAAATCAAACCAAAGAGAGGAGTTAGAACAGGACTGAAGAAGGATACTGGACTGGCTCCCTCCCAACTATGAACCTTTACCGATCAAATGAGTAGAGGAGTTGCCGTCAGGAGTCTTCATAACTTGGCCTTGATGACTACCACCCGAATGCCTAGAAGAAACAGATATCACGTGTTATGCATGCTGAAAACTCTGGCATATTCCCTGTGCCTGTCAAGACAAGCTCCATGAACAACCTATGGATACCAGCTAGTTCTGTCCATCCCATGAAGTAGTCCATGAAGATTGGTTGCTTGGATAGGAAGACCCAGATGATATTCAAATGAATCTTTTGATATGCTTATACCGGGGTTCAGAGGAGAAGATTACTATATCCCAGTATAAACTGGCAGACAGAAAATAATATCCTTACTGGATTTTGGCAGCCAACAACAGCAAGTTGATCACACCTGGTCATGCATGAGCAATTGCTCTGTAGAGGGATAGTCCCATCCCTTGTGTCCGTGGTTTACATGGAAAGCAGGAGAACTACCCAAATGCCAAGTCTGAGGTGCAGGTTGACAAAAAACCCTGGTGGAAGCAGCAGTGATGCCAGGCCTACTGGAGAAACTGATCCAGGGACAGTCCTCCTGGCTTTCCGAATTGGATGGGTCAGGCCTAAAGGAGACAGCAGATACCTGTCCTAGTTGTCGCTAATAACTACAAGAACCACAAGACAACAAGGATGGACCGATCTGCTTGGTCAGGTCGTTGGGACCTGTACAAGGTTACAGTATGCCTAGACTCCTCTCCCATAGAGGTGACTTTAGAGCCCTCCAAAAAGGAATAAAGACATTAAAATCACCCATCCTAGAGGAACATTTGGGGTGAACGGTTGTTGGACAATGCCTGCCTGAAAACAGAACAATGGTACCCAGGATCCTGCTCACTGGAGGTGTCAGCCCCTTCAAGTTCTCTTTGGAAACCTTCCAGCCTGGGAATGGCAGAAGAAGGACCTTATCCTTGAGATTCAGAACTGAGTCTCATAGCACCCAAATGACAGAGGACGAGCTTTTGTTCCCTCCTCGAAATGTTTGTTAGTTATGCTAACCCAGACCTTGTCTGCCAGTCACAAGCTTCTTCGTGCCAAGTGCTGTTACCACTTTAACTGCACTGCATATTGAATCAGTTGACCCGCTTACTAACCCAATGAAAATTCGCCACCTCAGAAAACTCCTAGACTCCCAGATAGAAGCAGTCAAGTCTCAAAAACACGCTTAAAAGAATTTAAAGTGCTTCTGTCCCTATGACCTCCATTAAAGGTCCTCTGTGACAGTGGAGAACCAATATGGTCCAAATTGGGTCCTTCCTGTCTTCTATTTCTCTTTCTAACTGTGGTGTTCCGCAGGGGTCTAACCCCTGGCCCTGGCCTTTCAAACAATACCTGGCAACTCACACCCACTGCATTGTCATTTTCTACTCAAATTTCCAGTGCTATACTGATGACACTGAACTCATTTTCAGGCTTCCCTCGGCCACCTCCTCTCCTTCTCTCATCTCTGATGGCCTAACTGCCATTCAACATTGGTGTGCCGCCAATGATCTTTGCCTGAATGGCAGCACGACAGAGATCCTCCTCATTGGCACACCTTCACCCTCCTTTCCCCTCACTCTCTGGCTAGCCTTCCTTGGCCCTCCTTCTGCCCCGACCTGCAAGGCCAAGAACCTCAGTGCCATCTTTGATTCCACACTTTCCTTTACTGCCCACATTTCTGATGTCTCTAAAAAGTCAAACTTCCTACTGCACCTCCTTTAGAGGTACTCTGCCTTTCCTCTCCTTTACCCAGAAGCTCACTGTCTCCCCAAGTTCTGGCTCTCTCTAGGTTACACTATTGTAACAGCCTCTTTCAAAATCTACCTGCCTCTACTCTCCGCCTTTTGCAACTAATCCAGAACAGGACTGCAAGACTTGTCCTTGGCCTTAAGCCCTGAGATTGTATCGCTCCAGCCCTGTAATCTCTGCATTGGCTCCCAGTGGATGCAAGGACTAAATTCAAAACCCTCTGCGTTGTCCACAAGGCTTTCTTGGGCTTGGGACCAAAATACCTGCAGCTATCAATCCGCAAATACCTCCCCTCTCGCGCTCTTTGCTCCTCTACCTCTAACTCCCTCAGGGTCAGTCGTTTTTCAGAGAAACGCGCTGGGGTTAGATCTCTGTCCTCGACTGGGGCCTCCCGCTGGAACAGCTTCCCTTCCACCATGAAACTTGAGGAGAACCATCTCTGGTTCCAGAAGCACCTCAAGACCTTCCTCTTTGCTTCTGCCTTCAACCCTCCTCTCATCTGCTGATGCTGATTTGTTCTCTCTCAGCACTGTGCACCTGGCCTACCCTCTGTTTCCAGGCCCAGGTACCTACTCACCCTGCCACCCACCCACACTGCCTCTGGGCCACCAATTTCACTGGGGTCTGTATCTGTACCCATACAGCCCCCCATTTTTCTTCTGCACTTACCAGACATACCCTGTCTGCTGCCTTAAGCCCAGCACTTGCCACTTCTGGCTGCACTACCACTGTTAGTTGCCTTTATTATTATTTTATCTGTTTTTCCTTTGCTCTGCACTTTCCACCCCCCACCCCCACTCCATGCACTTTTCCCTTTCCCTCTCCTATGCACTTGCGCGTTCTCAATGTTACTGGGCCTACTAAGATCATTGTTTTTGTTCTCCCCTGTTCCGCTCCCCTGCCTTGTCGCACCCTGAAACACTTGTGTTTGAGCATGATAGAAATAAAATATCAATATCAATATCAATCTGTACCTTTTTAAAGATATCTTCATTGACCTTGAACATTGCTTCTGAAATATTGCCTGTCTACCCGTCTTCAGACCCTGAGTGCCTTTTGCATCTTAAAGTCTCCATATTCTGTGGCTTCTCTTACAGAGGTGGGTTATTAGTATTTAATTAGTTGTGTGTATTTCTAGCCTTGGTTGGACATGTTTTATTATGGTATCACAGCACTATTGGATGCTTCTTTGCTAGCTCACATCACTCTTGAAGAGTATAACTTGCCACCTGACAATTCTACCTTCAAGAGGCGAATGGGGTGTCCCATTCATGGTGTGCCTGTTTCATCTTTTTTTTTTCTTTATTGTGTTCAATTAACAACATATATATATACATAACATACAAACATATAAGATGAACTGGCATTTTGACATTCCCACGGATTCTGCTATGGGTTTGTTATCCTGGAGTTGTCTGACAACCTTGCTTCCTCTGCCTATAGCTACTTGTGTGGGCAGCATCGGCGTCCGTGCTTGTACTGTCTATTATTCAGTTCCTTGTGCACCACTGTCTTGGGTCCTCTGGTATCCCCGTACCTCCTCCGGGTCCTCTTCCTCGGTTTCCTCTCCCTCTTGTCCAAATAAGTCCTGCACCAGGGAGTTCCATGGCGCTATTTTCTGTGCCGTTTCCCCCTCCCCTCTCTGCACTGCTCTTATCCACTCTGCGGTTTCCGGTAGTGTCCACTTCCAGAGGTCCGAATACCATGCTTCTGCGGTCGGGCCTTCTCTTGATTTCCAGGACATTGCTATCCTTCTTAGCATATAAAGTCTTTCATCTTTGCTAGATGCGCTTTGTCTCTACCCCCTCGTGGGAAGAGGCCCAGCAGGTACCACTCCGGGTGCTCTGCCTGTATCTGAAGTGCACTCTCTGTTATTTTGATCCTAATTCCTTCCCAGAAAGTCTGTACCACTGGGCATGTCCAAAACATGTGCACCATATCTGTTTCATCAGCTGAGCATCGAGGGTACCCGCTGGGGTCACCCCTACACATCATGTTCATCCTCTTAGGTGTGAGGTACGCTGTATGTGTTACGTACAGCTGTGCTTGTTTGAACCTTGCGTTCCTAGACACTGTCTTTGGGTATTTTAGCACCCTACTCCATTCTAGGTCACTAAATGGTGTGTGGAGTTCTTGGTTTTAGCATTTGTTCGTATAGCCTAGAGGTAGTGTGTGTTCCCTCCGATATGTCGTACCACATATCCAATGCTCCTGTTACGTCCTCTTGGTCTTCCCATTCCTGCCATCTTTTTTTAATTCTGAGGATTAATCTGTTGTACAGGATGATTTGGCCTTCGTGTATATCATGTTCTTCCACCATCTCTTGGAAGTATGCCCATCATCCTTCTTTTCTCAAGTCCCTAATTTGTGCTACGCCTTTGGCTTCCCACTGAGTTTGTTACGTTGCTAGTGCATTTGTGTCCATGCCAATTAGGCCTGCCAGGGGGATTTGTGCTGAATAGGGATCTTCTGTCCCCTGTAGTTTCCATGCTCTGTTCCACAACCTCACTGCGAGGTTAAGCAGATACGATAGAGTTCTGAGCAGGGGATTGTCCAGCCACAGTATTTCTCTTAGATAATGTGTTTTCAGTGCTGGCTGCAAAAATTGTTGTCGATTGTTTCTTCCTCACCCAGCCATTTGACCACGAATTGCAGCTGCCCAGCTAAATAGTATTTTTCAAAGTCCAGCCACCTAATGCCTCCTTCTTCATAATCTCTCTGTAGGGTCTTCATTGCGATCTCGTTTCTCCCCCCTGCCCACAGGAAGTTTCTTGCTATTGTGTTTAGTTTAATAAAGAAGGCCCTGGGGATACTGTGCGGAATTTGGTGGTTTTATTGTGTTAGCCAGTGTAGACCTTGAGTGCACATGTTTTGTATACATGTCGGAGAGTTTCGTTCTTATATGTACTGACATTCAACTGGCTTGTGTTTATGGTGAGCAACATGTTTTAAATGGCACAAGCATAGTGTCCATAACAGAGATACAAACATTGTCTAACCAGTATGAATACATCCAACACGTGAGAATCCTACAGATTTGCATAACCGAGATACTGCTGTTTGAGGTCCTCCCGGTGTGGCATGTCAAATAAATTCAACAGCCAGGAGCTGGTTTTTCACATAACACCATCTTCAACTGTTTTAAAAAAACTCAATACATGTATTAACATTAGGCATTCATATTACTAACATAGTTTCAGTGTTTATAATGTTTTTAGAAACACCAACAGTTCGTCTTCATGTTTCTAACAATGTTTAGGTGTTTTTAATGTTTTTCCAAAGACCTAATTTTTTATAGGGACATTACTGTTGTTCTGATGGTTTCACTTTACAATTTTCCTTTGCAAATTTCATAGTTTCTCGTAACTGTTTTCTTTTGTTTTTTCTTGTTTTACACAGTCACATGCTGAACTCACTCAGCTGGTGCTTATGGGGTCTTTTTACGGTGCGTATGCCTATGCTTTGACGCTGTGTAAGGTGGTGCTATGAAATTCATTGCGGCTCACAGGGGCTGTCATGGTGACTGTAAAGCAACGCACATGCTGTGATTCAGGTACAGGAGGATTCTTTTTAGGAGCTGTTGCTGCATTATCCTTTATTCGCAGTCGCTACTACAGGAGCATTGGTTGTGGGTCTTGCAGCAGGGGGCATGGCACTATGGGCAGGCAGTAGTCATGCTGTTTGTTTAAATACATGGACGTGTTTTGGGTAATTTCTTTTTTGTATCAGCACACATGATCTCTCTGTAAATGCAGGTATATTACAATATGTAGTACTTTTTTGTCAGATGATACCCTTGTTACTATTACTAAGAACATCTTTTTGTGTCATTAGTTACTTTTGCGCTGTTAGAAACAACCTTATGTAACGAATAAGGATATTAACAAAGGACTCAAGACACAGGTGAAACTTCTGAAAACAAGGTTTATTGTGTAGAAACAACTGTAGAGGAGCAAAAGTGAGAACCAAGGATGGATGCTTCCCCAAAACAGTGCTGCAGGCATGAAAAGGTACGTGTCCGGAATGTTCAAAGGGCTCTAATCCATTCTCCGATAGGGTATTTCCCCCTTGCAAAGTTCAAACAGTGTTCATCAAAGTTCACCAAGTGTTTATTGCAAAGTACAAAACACAAAGTCACTCATATTCCTGAGAGCTCCAGACTATGAGGCACTTAACAGATGAGTGCCTGGTGACTGACTGTCAATGCCCTTCTTGTCCGTCATGGGTCAATTAACAGACCTTCGCCATTAAAGACCGCCACCAAAACTGCCATCTTGCTAGATTGGTTTCATAAAATCTGTACGAGGGCTCAACCTCATGGATTGCTTCCTAGTTATGGACAGGTTAGGGTGCCTTCGGGCCAGAGTCTGTTGGCTGCACACTGGACAACAATGTTTAGTGTCTTTGGTGGAATTACCCTTCCCAACAGGTTCAGTTTGGGTGCTTCTGTCTACCTTCACTCTTGATAAGTTTCTCCTTGTCTCCTTTTTCTGAACTAGCAGGTTCTTTTTTTTTTACTGGTGTCCTTGCTGTCTCTACCATATCCAGTTATCTCTTGGCTACCAGCTAGCCCTTTTGTCGGTGGTTTTGGTTAGGGCTGCCTGGGCTGGAGCCCCAATATCTCATGTACACAAGTGAACCCAGGCCTCAAACAGTCCTTCTCCAGTAGTATTAGTCTTTCACCACTGCTTACGCCCGTGATTCCATCTAACTATTGCCTCTACTATGTTCTGATTTGTTTGTTGTAGCCATCCTTATGGTCTGTCAGACTGTCTGTCTGCCCTCTGCACTCACTCCACATCGGCCTCCTACTTTCCAACCTCTAACCTATATCCTACAATCTCCTCCATTCAGGTGGTTCTTTTTTCATCTTTCATCTCTGCCTTTCGTGTCTCTCCTTCCTCCTTCCTCTCTCTTGTAATATTCCTCTCTCTGATCTTCTCCTTCTCTCCCCTTTCCATATGTTCTTCTCGTTCTCTTCTCCTCGTCTTTCAATGCTGCCTCTTCAACCTTGCTCCCAATCTCTTCTCTCCTTCTTTCTCCTTTCACCTCTCTCCTCTCATTTCCCATGTTCTTGCCCTCCTCATCCCTGTAAATCTCCTGGCTCCTCGTCCGTTCCTCACCTGCCAATGGTCTTCAACCTCCCACAATATCCCTTCATTCTCTCCCCCCTTTTGTACCCTTTCCTAAATTGCAATCAGGGCTTTCATGAGGAAACAGGATCATCTTTGTGGGGGAAGCGGGTAGGGCCCTCTGATGGACCGGGCCCGATCAAACTACCATCTTCCGAGCTGTGCTTGCTTGTGATTTGGGGCAGGAAGAAGCTCCACAGACCAATGCCTCACATGGTGGTCCATCATCTTGGAGTCAGGTAGTCTGATCCTGGCGGGTGCCTGACTCCATCATGGCACAAACAGCATTTGCCCATGAGGAAGTGGCCTGCCTTTCTGTTTCGCAATACTCCTGTCTCGAGCAAAAGCTTTTGTCTGCCAGAATGAATACGCTCTGAGATCCTTTCCGCAAACTGTAATCACGCAAGTGTCATCAAGCAGTCATCTTTTCTTTCTTGAAAAAGCGCCGGCTTGCAGGATTCCGCAAGTGGGAGCTAATGTTCTGCTTTCATTAACCCAGGCATTTCTACACTTTTTTTTAGCCTTACTCCAACTCACATTCTGGGGCCACAAGAATGAGGGCGGGGTATTGGGGGATCCTCCATGTACCTCTCGCGAATTGACACCACAGAGCTGATGCTTTTCCCTGGCCCCCGCAGGGGCTCCAGAGTCCCTCTTCCTGTATCAAGCGGGTGCCTCTGTTACACTTGACAAGGTGGTATGGGGTCTGCACTTAGTGATTCAAGTTGGTGGTGGGAAAAAAACAATGAAGAAAAAAAAAATAGCATGTCATAAATTGTGATGCACTGCCCACACATTTATCTGGAAAAATGCCCATGCTCTTAATGCTTGCTCAATTCAAACGTTGTAATGTTCAGATCATAACTCTACATGAAGTCCATGCTAAAATATCTTCATTGGTTTTGCATTGACATGTTTCAGGGAATGACCCCTGCAGATGACCCAGAGAATGCAACAACAAAAAAACAATGATCTTGGCTCATAGCTCCAGTGCACAATAAGACTACAAAATGAAACCATGCTGACTAAACCATTCCCTTATGCTGACTAAACCATTAATTTATGCTGACTAAACCATTCCTTTATACAGAATCCCAAGCAATAACGGAAAGCATTCTGGCATGGACCGTGGTCATGGGAAAATCTGACCGCTACAGTCCGCGCCATGTCCAACCATGATTACAGCGGTTACAGTACAATGATGGCAATAAGCGCCGGTACACATTGGCACAGATGATAATCCCAAAATGTGAAGCTATCACTGATTTAGGCTCAATCATGTGGATCCTTGCAAATTAAGAACAGTTCAAGAAATCCCTGAACCTGTTAGATAAGAAGCCCAACTGCTAACAACAACGAGAAAAACGATGACATGATAATAAATGCCAATAATTATGTTGTTCAGTTACTTAAAATGAGTAAATAATTTAGGGGGAAAAAGTGGGTATATAAAATAAAACATATGACTATTGAAGGTAATACTGCTAAATAACAGCAACATCATCCAATGGTGTTCTTGCCGCCTACTCGTCCTGTCACCTCCTTCTCTTCTTCACTCCTCTCTTCTCCCCTCCTCTCTTATTGGCCCTCACTACAACTCTTGGGGTAGCCGTGCCCTTATTAAGAGCACGGCTGCCGCTGGAGTTGTTTTTTTTTCCGGCAACTGCGAAGCGGCAAAAACCGGGTCATGCCGAGTTTGGCAGACCCGGTAATTGCCCATTTGCGGGTGCCGTTATGATTGGCCTCCCGATCCCCATTCTGCCCCATAGGACAGAATGGGGGTCGGGATCATGGTTGTACCGGCACCGTTAATAACGGTGCTGGTGCAATCATGAGTTCTGCTCGCGGGTGCCGGTATGCACGCCTGGTCAGACCAGGCGTGCATTCCGGCACCCGCGAGCAGAACTCGTAGTGTGGTGTGGTGGAGAGGTAACAACGGCGCCGGTAGCACTACCGGCGTCGTTGTTGGCGCCGTTGTTGCCTTTCCGCCACACTCATAATGAGGCCCTTGCGCCTCCTTGCTTCTCTCATCCTCACTTTTCAAATAAAGACCATCTCCTCGCCTCCAGCTGCCATCTCCCACATCTTGAATGATCATTTGTTCCTTGTTATGTCTTATCTGGTTTGCCTGCTGACAAAGTAATGATGTGAATGACGTCAGCTGAGGGTTTATACAAGCGAGTCCTGTATTTGGATAACTTTCTCCGAAACTACCAAGCGCCCGCTGTTTTGATGTGTGTGGCGCATGTCAGTTTCTTCCAGTGACTGTCCACGGTCAGACCAATTCTGTGCAGTTCCATGCTCTTGTTCGTTGCTGGTGAGTCTTGGTTCAGTAGATGTCCCGTGGGGAGATACGAATACAGGCTGACAAATTGGTTTGGTCTGTTTCAACCTTACTAAGCCTTTTATAGGCTTAACATGGTTTATCTGACTAAGACTTCTGGGATTTTCCAGAGGCTGGCAAAGGGATCTACAGGGCAGTAATGGTATTTTTGCATGGAAGGCCTTGGGATGGACTGGGGAGTCTGGGGAAATCCACAATGTACCTCCTCAGTGGCCTGCTTCGCGGAGTGGGCCGTTTCCCCTGACGACATCCACAAGTCTGAGACATGGGGCTTCACCACATTAAATATGTTGTGCGGTTATGCATTTTCCAATTAATAAGTGCACTTATTAAATGGCCTGTGGTAGCGGCCATGTAGTTATGGTTAAGTTGCTAAACCCATAGGAAGAGCACTTTTTGGACGGCTTATAACTTTGATCCCCCTGGACGAATCCTCACCAAACTTTGTAAAAAAAAAGTATATGGCCCACTCTGAATTTTATTTGCAAATTCTGGTGAGGTTTGGTCCACGGGGGGCAAAGTTATAGGGAAGGTCCCAAAATTTCTTTTTTCCCATAGACATAATAGGAAAAAACTTTGCGCACACCCACACATCGAACCGCTGGACGGATTTCCACCAAATTTGCGGCAGGAGCAGTGGCTTGGTCCTGAAAGCGTGCTTTTGTTAGTTTGGTTTAAATCCGTCCAGTAGTTTTTTTTTTAAATTACCAAAATGTAAGGCAAACAAATTAGGGATAGCTATGTCCACTCCGCGGACAGGACACCGATTGGCTAAACGGCTTGCGTCATGTCCACGTACATGCAACGTGTCCGCCGATTGGCTGGAGTGAGGCGTGAGGTGTGTCACATTGTTTCGATGTGCCCGCCATCTTGGATCACAGCACGGCGGCGAACAGAGGGAAAATGCAATTCTGGGGAGTGTGTTGGTGTGCAGGAGTGCTTGGGGAGGGTTGGGGAGTAAGAGATGGGTCAAATACTGTATTTGTTTAGGTGGCAGGTGCCCCTGATGTGTTCGCCATGTCCGCGGTCTTCGCGGCTGTCCGCGGACATAATAAATGCACTGCTAGCTATTTTACTTTAGTATGATGTTGGTTTTGGGTTGTTAGTAGAACATTAATTGTAATTAATATCCCCTATAGGCAGCCTACATACCACAGTCCAAATGTTTGGTAGCAAAGGTGTGTTATGCTGCGGTGGTTGTGGCCAGGGCCTAGGGTCTTGGGTGCATAGCCGAAGGAGGCCTTCGGCCATGCATCCAAGAATATAGGGCCTGGCCACAACCACCGCAGCATAAAACACCCATAGAATCAAACACCCATCAAATATCCACAACCCAAAAGTTTGTGTACTGTTTCATTTGTAGAGTTTGTATGTGAAGTTTTGGCTAGGCTATGCAGTTAAGATTGTAGAGTTTGTAACAAGGACTGCGTCATAAAATACCCTTGAAAGTAAACATTTTGGATTGTGGTGTATGGTTAGATGTTTGTTTGAATGGGTGTGTTATGCAGCAGTGTTTGTGACTCCATTTATTTTATAGTTACTGGTTGAGTTTTTTGTGATTGTATTCAGTTTTTTCATGACGTGGGTAACTGGACCAGACATACTTTTTCGATCTGTGTGATAAAAGAAAAGATCATATGTTAGAGTAGGTAGTTCATAATGAGTTATTGCATTGCATAATTGACATTTCGGGATTTTTTTTTACTCTCATATTTAGTACTTTACAATTACTACAGTTCAAACCAGTGTACTGCGCAATTCGCTCAGTTTCTGTGTTTGTTTTCTAAATCATTGTCTGTGGGGAAGGAAATCCATGCTGGATTAAAAAAAAACTTCTCTGTTGTGGTACAATATATTTATTTCATTGTTTTACTGTTTATTTCTTGTTTCTTGCTAACCTTCTATCTGTTGGCTTGTTGCAGATTTTTGGGGCAATTAGATACCTGCTGGCTTTTCTAATTGTTGATTTTTACTTTTATGCTATTCATGTATCTGTTGGGTTGTTGCAGATTTTTTGGGGCAGTTAGATACCTGTTGTCGTATTCTAACTGTATATTTCTTGTTTGATTTTAGTGGTATTTATTTATCTGTTTGCTTGTTGAAGAATCTTGGGGCAGTTAGATACCTGTTGGCGTATTCTAACGGTGTATTTCTTGTTACATTTTAGTGGTATTTATTTATCTGTTTGCTTGTTGCAGAATCTTGGGGCGGTTAAATACATGTTGGCGTATTCTAACTATGCACAGTTTTGAAGCTGAAGTTTTGCTTATGTTCATACACAGATTACGTATTACATTTTGGTTTTAAGAATATTAAGTAAGCGTTTACAAGATTTGCTGGTAATCTCTGTTTTAGAGTAATTGTACTATCATTACATTCAAACCATCCACAATCCTTTTTAATATATGCAGTCTAGTGACCTGCATTGGTTGTGGCTCCTGCTTGGTAAATTATACCTATTGTTGTGAAGGTTTTCTTACCAAGTGATACTTGACCATGTGTGAATCCAGTCAGCTTACAATTGTTTTTGGTACCATCTGCATTGCAATGTAAAAGCATTACTATTACGTATTTATTATGTGTCTGTATTTGTAAAGTGGAGCGATTATCTGAATTGCAGGTATTACATAATCTGCCATGGTTGGCATTTTGTACAAGTTGCTGAAATGGAATGGATTCCCAGTTAGGTATGGATACATACACAAAGCGTTCATCATGGACTTCTTCATGTGCCACATGGCTGCACAGAGTGCATGTATGTTTCCTTATGTATGAAATCTGGAAGATTTCATTTATAGGTATGTTTTTGTTTTCCAGTACTTGTAGTAAGTACATTAGAAATTATTGTGGATCTTCTTGTGAGTTTATAGTGAATTTGACCATTCCAGCACAATAGTCCAATTCTTGTCTTATTCCATGAACACTGTAAGTGTTGTCAGGAATGTTGGTTGCATTTCTATGAAGGCCTAACATTTGCAAACACAATTGGTCTGTACTGTGTAAGTAAATGTTCTCAATAATTGATGGCAATTGGAATAGAATATTTATTGCTACATTTGCGTAGCAATTTACAGCAGTTGTATTTGAAATTTGAATGGACCTGACAGTTCTGTGTCGAAGTCATTTGTTCAGAGTGTGTGTTGCTTCTTTGAAGAAGTAGTTGAGTTACTTTGACCAGTAGATTCTTCTTTGGTTGTGGTACTTGATGAACTATTAGTTTCTGTTTTTTTCTTTGGAGGAATTGCAGTGATATCCTGTATCGTTTCAGTTTGAAGTAGTTACCTTTTACAATGTTTTGCTTTTTGTGGGACAGGATAGGTTTTTAGATGGGGATGTAGAGTGAACGCAGCCTATCGTATTCTAGAATGCAAGGAATATCTGCATTTACTTTACTTGCATCAAAGTTGATTAGAAATAGCCTGTTAAGTGTACGTAAGCATCATAGTGCTACATAGCTCATGCCTTCTTTAAAGACTGTGCTACCAATATCTATTAATGCTTTATCTAGGGTAATACCTTGTGATTTGTGAATGGTAACTGTGTATGCTAGAGTTAGTGAAAATTGTTCTCTGCATACATATATGTCTTTGAAAAGAAGGAAGCGGTCTGTTGAGCGTCCTATCCTTTTAACTTCTGATAGTTTGTCAAAGAGAATATTGACAAATTGAATGTTGTTGTCACGTGGGTATGTTTGAAAGCCAACAACTGTACCAAGTGCTCCATTAACTAATCCTTGTTCCACATCAAGGTTACGTTTAAGCATTACTCTACAGTTTAAGGATAATTTTAATATTTTCTCCAAACCAGCTGTGTTGGAGATAGAGTTTTCTAAGGCATTTAGTCTTATTGTGGCTTGTTGACACATGGGTAGTGTCATACCATCTACGTCCAGTTTGTCTGTGGAGCAAATTTCAATTATTGGTTGCATTTCTTTTTTCAACATTGTTTCATTGAATTTTGAACAGCTTGCAAGAGTTGACATCAAGGACATACAATTGACATTTTTGTGTCCTAATTGTTCCATGACATAAGTAGCACATGAGTTATGGCCATAGAGTGCATGGATGTGCCTGGCTTTTAATATTGATTGTGCTTCTTGAGATAGTACACCAACTCTAATACATTTTAAAATGTTGGTGTATGTGAGGTCTGCAGACTGGCACATGTTTTCTGTTCATTCTCTGTATTGGAAAGCTTGCCAAAGGTTGACATTTCCTGTGCTGCCAAGAGTTTTACGGCACAGTTTGTGCCCTAAGGTTTTAAAAATAGGTTCAGCTTTCACTGGTGTCAATTGAAGAAGATCTCCGAAAACAATAATGTGTTTTCCTCCAAAGAGCTCTTCGTAGTCTGTTTTGAGGACCTCTTGTAATCTGAGGTGAATCAAAGCCAACATTAGGTTGGAGACCATGCTCACCTCATCTATTAGCAGCATTTTCGTTTGTTTGAAAACTCTGCGTAGTTCCATTGCAGCTTCTGTGGAAAGTTTGTAATAGTCTAATTTGTTTTGGTGTTCTACTGGAAGGAGTAGTAATCGGTGTAAAGTGACACTGCCTATGTTGTAGGCAGCTAAACCTGTGGGGGCAGTTATAACAACTGACAGTTTCTTGTTTGTCAATTGTTGGAGGAACTTGCTGATGATTTTGATTAAGAATGTTTTGCCTGAACCAGCTTCACCAATCACGTATAGCAGTATAGGTGTGTAGTCTTGGCAGGTACAGTTTTTATTTTCATGTTGCACACCATGTTCAATTTGGTTCGTTATTCCTTGGAAAATGCTATGCTGCTCATTGTTCAGTTGTGATTTCAGTACAACAATGTCTTCTGTAGGTTGTTCATACTGACACATGGGGCCTCATTACGAGTCGCCTGGTATGGAAATAACGGTGGCGGTAAACCCGCTGCCACCGTTGTTTCCATACCGGGTGATCTCGAGTCCTGCAAGCGGAGGTGTCATTCCCGCCAGGTCTGACCTGGCGGGTTTAACACCGCCCTCCTGCAGGCGGACGTGGAAACACCGGCACCATCACGAGATGGTGCCAGTGTTTCCTTGGTCCCCATTCCCATTGAGTCCTATTGGACTCAATGGGAATGGTGATTTACCGAATTCCGCCTCCGGAATTCCCGGGTCACCGGGGTTGTAATGACCCGGTAATTCCGGGAATCACGGAGGCGGAATGGTAATACGAGTCCGGCGGTAACCGAGCTGGAAAAACCATCCGGTTACCACCGGACTCGTAATGAGGGCCATGGTGTTTTCTACTTCTGTCATGTCCAAGTGGTTCTTGGCTTCCTGTTACAGAAGGTTGACTACTGTCGGGAGTGTCCACTTGTAGTTGGGCCTGGAGTTCTTCCTCGTGTTGCTGTTCATTGTGCAACATTGTTTGGTACTGTGTAAAGTTTATGTCTGTTATAGTGCTTTCATTTGCTTTGAAAGCGTCTTCATAGGAGTCATATGTATCCAGTAACTCTTCTTCTTTTCTCCATGGTTTAAAAAGTTGTAGCACGGACATGTGATACAGTCCTTTATGTTGAGGAGTTTTTAATGACAATTTGATATGATTAATTAAGCTGCGTTTGGTAAGTTTCACTAAGCTGCCTTCACAATTTCCAACTCTGTATCTACCTTTCTTTTCATCTAGTTTAATATTATTTTTATATGTGAAGTTTTGGGCTACGTGGTAGAGACATGTGGTTTCCAAAGTGGTACTCCTGTTTGGGTAGTATTTGTCTACTAAATTGTTTTTCAAAATGTCTTGGCTGTTGGGAATATTTTTGGCTATTGTTTCTATGTCCTCATATGATTTGAGAACTCTTTTTTCTAGATTTAGCGGGACCAAGACTTAGCCATGCTATATTGTCAGATTTTCCATACAAGGCAGTACCAGTTAAACGGTCTGCAGCTTCATAGCAGCCACATTTTTATGCCTAAATTGTACAATTTCTGGGATAGTGTTTTGTCAGATGATATGTCATCCCAGAGGTCCTGAAGCTCTGTTTTCTCTGCTTTGGTTAAGTAGGCTGTGACATATCGTGCAACTGCAGTGGAATTGTCTGCAATATACTGCACATCTATGTTTGCATTCCATAGGAGGGCAATGATTGCATTGTAATCATTGATGTATTTTGATTCTTCTTTTCTTTTCATGTAATATGTGTTCTTAGGTGATTTACCTTTGACACTATGGCCCTCATTACGACCCTGGCGGAATTCGCGGTGCTAAATGCACCGCGGAGCACGGCGGAAAGCTGCCGATAGCGCCATGGGGGTTGGCGGATTTTCCACCCCATGCCGACCTTGGCGGAGCGGTAAATCCCCAATCCCCATTTTGCCCTTCCCCATTCCCATTCTTGCCCCATAGGGTATAATGGGAGTGGGGAAGGCGTTAATTACGCCACCGTAAAGTACGGTGGCGTAATTAACAACGAGGTCCCTTAGCGCCATGGATTTCTCCGCCCGGTAAAACCAGGCGGAGAAAGGCTCCATGGCGCTACGGGAACTCGTAGTAGGGCGGACGGGTCCGCCACGATTACCGCTGGCGGTAACCCACTCCGCCAGGGTCGTAATGAGGGCCTATGTCTGACTGAAGACATGAAGTTGTTCACTTGACCTGTTGCTGAAACTGATCTAGGGAAACCAAAGTAGCATTTGGTGTAGTATTTCCCTTTTTTAAATATTTGCAACCACATTTGTGTCTTTGAAATTGTAAAAATTTGTGCATGAAGGTCACTATGTGTTGTTTGTGAAGGGATTTCACAAGTGACATATTTTTGGATGAACTGCAAAACAGTGGCATCACTGTCCTGACCAAATTTAGGAGCATCTTTAATCCATAATAGCATGTGCTCCTCTGGCTTGGTATTCTTTTCTCCAAAAGAAGTGTTGATCTTCTCCCAGGGGAGGAACAGTCATGCAGGATCTAGAGAGCAGGGTTCTCCTGGTGTTTTTATATCTATGTTTGTTTTGTTTGCTATGTTTGTTTTGTTTGCTATGGTGTAAATCTTCCCATGCATATTCTGCACAACTTAATGTAACAAACCAAGTGGGTGGGCCAAGGTTTCTTATCAAACAGCGTACATGTCTGTGATGTCGGAACCAGTATTCTTTTGTACCATACACGTTTGCTAAAAGATTTGTAATACTTGACTGTAAAACCTCATCTTTTTCTTGCACTTTTTGTAATAATTGTGTAGCTGACATATTTTGAAAATGGGTACCTTCCGTAGCATAGAGTTGCTAGTTTACTTTCAAAGAAAAGGTAGAATATGTATTCCACGTTTTGTCTGGATCTGGGGTCATCTGAATACATTCATAAAGAGCGATATTCTGATGCTGTTATCTGTGTGGGTCTACCATCTTACCTTCTTCCTTTTCCAGTAGGAAAGAGTAGAGGAAAGGCCTGTGCTTCTATACTTTTTTCCCATATGCTGATTGGAAATGCTTTGGCCTGTCGCATTTGGTACGTTTCCAGTGCATTATAGTGTCTTTAGAGTGTAAAGGATGAATTGTATAATGGTTTAAAATATTAGATTATGTAGCAGGATTTAAAAGTTGAAATTGACCAGTTTCCGGTGACTCTTGAATTATTTCAATTGTTTCTCTCAGGTTTTCTTCAATATTAATTTCTTTGTAGTATTCATTGTTGTTTTTTAGATATTGCAGCGCTTGTCTAACTTCATGTAAGTCAACGAGTTGTTGCCAAATTATTTTGTCTTTTGTAGGTACGCCATTTCCTAAAACAATTAAAGATTGATCTATTGGCCGTTGCACTCCTAGAGTGTGTACATTTTCTTTGAGATCGAATGGTAAATAAACTACTTTGCCACAAATGCCTTTCACTAATTCAGAGGGAGGGAATTTTGCTGTTTTTGGTTGAAGGCGTATTATTGCATGAAATGGGTGCACTGTTTGAATTATGATGTTCTCATATACCTTTAGTTGTTGCAAGGGTTTTGGTAGTGGGAATAATTCCAAGTAATTCTTTTTTTTTTTTTTTTTTTATTGACTATTTTTCTTTAGGAACTACCCTGAGAAAATTTATCAAAATGAGCGCTTTTCGTAATTTCAAACTTCTTTCATTCAGGCATTTTCAGATGTTTCATGAATGTAGAGTCGCCTCTGTGAACCAAGGTCGTTGGATTATTTCTTGATGTCTTTTAGGGACACGATTGTGTCTCTTTGATTTGTCGAAATATTCCGTCAATTTGGTTCACCAAAGCTACCGTCTATCTTGTGGTTTCACCAGATATCAAACGATTCCATAGATTGTTTTCACATACCATCCAGGGGTTCTCGATCAGCGGTAGTAGGTGAACTGTTCTATGTTGCTTGGTGTTTGGACAATTTATTGCAGGGTGTTTCAAGGTTCCTGTCACCTACGTCGATTTGCACAAACGGCATTCTTTTGCACCTCTGATGTACAAAATGTCCTGAGTTAGGAGCAAGTTTAATCTTGCTTTCATAAACAAAGTTCTTTTTCTTTTTTCAGGAAATTTGACGCAGTATTTCAGCGGAGATTCCACTTTGTTGAATGTAGAGGGAAGATGTGCTAGAAGTTTATTCTCTGCGGCTGCCTCTAATGTGTGAATCCAGTCCATGGTTACCTTTTTTTGTTTTATTCGGTCGGGGTTATCTGTCAGCTCTTTTTCTGTGCAAGTTATTTCCGCCAGTTTCTCTTTTCTCTTTTCCACCCATCTGTTCAGTGCTGCGCATTTGCCACTTTCCAGTTCATCCTTTATGATTTTGAGAGCTGGTAGCTACTCGGCCAGAATTATTTTCCTGAAAAAGCTCTACCATGGATGCAGGGGTAACAAGACCAAGCTCTCTTCCTATGGCCGCTATTGAGGTAGATTTGGGGAGTCCTAGCACAGCCTTCCATATCAGCCCCTCCAATTTGATCCAAATTGAGGAAGGAATGCACAGGGACACTTCTGTTCCATATGCTAGAGCCGGGACCGCTTTCCTTTGTAAAGGTTTATTGCGGGCATTAGAGAGAACTTGCCATACTTTCTATCGATCACTCTCATTTGTGACGTGAGCCTTTTTGCTTTATCTCACAGGGTCTTTTGCATGGCTAGATCTGTTCCTGAACTATCAATTTTGACCCCTAGGTATTTGATGTTTTCCACCATTTCAATTTTGTCGTTTTCAAGGTACCAAACCATTTTCTTAGCTTTTTTGTTCGATGCTTTCTCGATTGTCAACACTTTTGATTTGTTTTTATTGATTTCCAGATGTTTGGCATCGATGTATTTAGCTAAATTTGGCAGGTTACGCTGTAGTCCGACTTTTGTTTGATCGATGAGGATCACGTCGTCTGCAAATAATAGTCTGGGGATGGAGGTTTTACCCAGTCTCGGTGGGAAGCTACTTATTTCAGCTTCTGAAGTTTGCAGGTCGCCCAAGAAAGCAACAAACAGTGCCGGGGCCAGGGGGCATCCCTGTTTGACCCCTTTGCGGATCTTGATCTCCTCGGAGAACTTTTCATGCTGACTTAATTTCACACATATGGTGTTTTGCGAGTGTAATGCTTTGATAGGCTCAAGCACCGATTGTGGGCAATTCCAGAGTAGTAATTTCGCCCAGAGCATTTTTCTGTCGATTTTGTCGAAGGCTTTAGATAAGTCTACAAAGGCTAAGTGTACCTTTGGGGCCCCTTCCTTCACCTTGGCTTTTAAGATGTTAATTATCATGATGTTAATTGTGGTGCTTCCATTTTTTTGGAAACCTGTTTGAAGATTATCTTTTGACGGTCCACTGAGGTGGTCCAACAGGAGAGATGCATATAGTTTGCCTATGATGTCGAGCAAGGCAATTGGTCTGTAGTTTTCTGGGTCTTCGTGCCCTCCTTTTTTATAGATCGGTACGATCACCGCTTTCTGCCACGACTCAGGAATTTGTCGTTTAGCCTCGCATTCTGCGAAAATTCCACTGATCAGGATCGACCACTCATTCGGAAACTGTTTGAGTGCCACGTTAGTCAGACCGTCGGGGCCAGGAGCTCTTGATGTTTTAAGTTTCTTGATTTTGGCTGCAATGTCTTCAGGGTTAGATACGTTCACCCAGGCTGAGTTTGGCATTTCCCCCTTCGCATCTTGTACTACTTCCAGGTCTTCAAATTCCTTCGTTAGGTACGTTGTCCATTTTTCCTCCGCAACTGTGTTGATCATAGGCGCGTTTTGCTTCACAGATGTTGTTTTTATTAGTGACCAGAATTCGCTCGATTTTTTAGACGAAAGTCTCTTCATCATATCTTCTGCGTCAAGTTGGTAGTGTGTCGCCCTTTGTTGTTTTAGCCAGTTGCGATACCTTTTTGTCTCCTGGTGCCAGTTTGCCCAGTCCTCGGTGGTATTTGTTATTTTTGCCTTTTTCTTCAAGCGGCGTCCCATTTTTCTTTGTTCGACTAACTCTTTGTTAAAGGCATGTTTCGGGAAGGCCACGGATGCACCTGTTCTTTTTAGTGGTTTTTTGTATGCAGCTAGTAGCGTTATGTAGTCCGGTCTTTCATCTATTTTGTTTAACTTGTTGGTCTGAATTTTTTGATCCCAATCGTTTTTGATTTCGCAATGTTCGCTTCCGTTAGCCTCAGCCATGTTTGTTGGTTATTTATCTCCGTTATTGGAAGATACCTGGGTTTTGTAGGTCTCCAACCCTGCCAATTGCACATCAGCAGGTTGTGGTCGCTGTTCAACGTTCTTTCCACTCGAAAAGTTTTTATTGATTCTGTTAGGCCTGAGGAGATACATATATTATCTAAGGTTGCGGTTGAGGACCCACGTTCCCACGTAGGGATGTTTGTTTGGTTAGGAAACAGTGTGTCTATGTTTTGTAAGTTTCTTGTAGTGATGAGATCATTCCAGGCGTTCCCACACTCTCTTGTTTGATCTGATGTTAGAGGTCGCTGGTTGCCGGTTGGATTTGTCTGTTTTTGATTGCCACAGTTTGCATTGAGATCACCACAGATAATGATTTCGATTTCTTCGAAATCTTCGTAGAGCTGGTCGATCGTGGAGCTCATATTTGAGCAAAATGTTTTCGTTGACATACGCTGGGGATTCCAGCAGCAGGTGACTATAGCTAGCAAATTTGAGTTATTTCCTTTTTTGGTTCCTGTTGGGACCACTATGACACCACTACCAGCAATTCGTAGGCTTCTTTCCACTTTCGCGGCTCAGCTAATCCGCAACCTGTTTTTATCGCAATTAGTAGGCCTGATGACGGTTTTCCTAGAAGGTCTTTCTTGGCTGGAGAAATTTCTACTGTAAAGCCGTCTAGTGCAGGTTTAGTCATCAGCCACGTTTCCTGAGGGCATAGGATGTCGAAGCTACCCAGGTTTACATCTCCCACTATCGTTAAGTGCGAGTGGCCTCGGGTGTTCCAGGATCCTAAAATGAAATTATCTGGTTCGGGCCGTGCCTCTCTGGATTTAACTGTTGTATTAATGGCAAAGTCCAGCCCTGGTAGCTGCTATTTATTATTTTTTTTGTTCCAAGTTGATGTCAACCAGTTCCAAGGGCCTTTCGCATGGCTCAAGTCCGCCGTCTTTCCCTTTTTGTTTTGGGATCTCAAGGGTCGAGGAACATTCGTATCTTGATTTACACGGCTGGACGTTGGTGCTCAGACTTCGTAATGAGCGGTGCCTTTGGTTATCTTGGATCGGCTGATTTCCCCATTTCCTTGTGGGACCGGCTGGCCAGTGTCGTTCCGGCGATTCTGATTCCTTTATTTCTGTCAAACAAAGACTCATCAGTTGCAGTTCTTTGAAAGCCGCTTGTTCAATTCCTTTTGTTCCATTTGTTTTGATGTGAATGTAAGCTTTTGCTCGATTTCCGTCGTGGTAAGGTTCCACTAGCTTGAGGTCTTCCGATCTTAGGTGCCTCAGATGTTTCGATCTCTTCATTATCTGTAGAATTGCTGGCCGGTTTAGTGGCTCCTTATCTTTCTTTGGGTCTTGTTGTTCTAACTTGAATACTTGTGTCCGATGATTGAGTGTGGTTTCCTTTGTCGCTGTCTCGGACGATTGACTCTGGGTCTCGACCCTGCTTGGGTTTTTTCTGTCTGATGGGTGGTTCTTTGTGGTAGGACTCGTGGCTGTACCTCTGCTTTGTTGCACTAGGATCTCTGGTCGATCTTTGGCAACTGGGGTTTACGCCTTTGCTCTTAAGCTCCTTCTCTGTTCGCAGGTGGTTGTCTTTTTGTTGGTGCGTAATAGTTTTCCTTATTAAACTTTCTTTTGTTGTGTGCTTTTTTATTTCGGTTAGAAGAAAGCCTGTTCGCTCCACTTCGTTAAAGGCTGCTTTTTCAATGTGATTAATGCTTTCTGCTTTTACATGCAGGTATGCTTTCCCTGTTCTCCCGCTATGGTAAGGCTCTACCAGAATCATGTTTTTGCTTCTGAAGTTCTTTAAGGATTGGGTGTTCTTCATTATCTGAACAACGGTTGGTCGGTTTAATATGAGAAAGTCTTTCCTTTCTCCATGTTGCTCTAGCTTAAATAGACGGATTTCTTCTTTTGTTTTTGTTTGTTGAAGCTCGACCCTGCTTCTCCATCTGATCTTTTGAGCTGGTGTTTTTTCTCTATCTTCATTTGCCCGGCTTTTTTTTTTTTGTCCAGGTTTTCACAAATGCTTGCTTGGCTTTCCGTCTCATTTTTTTCGGGGTGGTCCTTCTTTTTTTGAGATATGTTGTCATCAACTGTCACATTCCTGTCTTTAGTCTTGCCAGAGGCCGTGTTATCGAGCTCTTTGCTAATGAGGTTATGGTCTTCCCAGTGTTGCGTTAGGTTCATTAAAGTTGGGTCTGCCATAAAATCCTCTGTTGTTTTAGGAGAACTTGTTATCCGACAGGTCTCCGGCTGTGTTGTAGTTGATGTTTTTAACTCTTCCGCTGTCGATACCTGTTTTTTGAGTATTTGGCCCATCTCTGCCATTTTCATCTTTGGCAGAATTTTGTGATTCTGGAGAGGTGGTTTTGGTCAGTTTTGTTCTATACTCATTTCTGAAGGAGATGCGTTTTTGCTTGCAATCCACAGGCACTCTTCGAGATGCGTCATTTGCAGCCCGGTCTGTGGTGCGTTGCGGTTGTTATTCTGACATACCAGGTCTTTGATTTTTTTCTAGTTCCTCGATTTTGCTCTCCTGTGGTCGTTGGTGCGTGTATTTTAAATCTTCGATCGCCGTTATATAGCTTTCCACATGCAATATTTTGTTGATCATATTGGACATCATTGCCGTGTTGTCTCGGATTTCTTTTCTTATTGCTTCGTAAAGTTTGCAGAATGGTGCAAATACAACTGACATTGCGGACATGATTGTGATCATGTCCGGGTTCTTATTTGGTGAGACTTTCTGCATTCCAGCTGCTATGTCACTTAGTCTGCGATTTTTGGGAGGAGTATGCATTTTCTCTGGTTTTTTTTGCAACAAAGGTGTGTTTGGTGGAGATTTTGCAATCAGTATACTTTGCTCGTGTTCTGCAGTAGGTCTTCCTCGTGCCGATCTTTGCTTAGGTGCTTCGAACCCCTGTAAGAGCCCTTTTCCGTCTTTGGTAATTAAAGTCGGCGTCTTTAAAATGCCGGCCGCCAGATGGGGCTTGGTCCATGCTTATCTCCCCTCTTTAGCCCTTAACGCAGGGCTTGGCCCTTTGTCGTTTTCTAGGAGGTCTGTGTCGGAAGCGTCTTCCCTTAAACTGTCTTTTTCTGGTTTTTCCCCCTGTGAGGGGAGCGGCTGCGGAGGCGCTTCCTTTTTTTCGGAGTGACCTTCCAATTCTTTAGTTGTTGCTTCGATGTTAATGGGTCGATATCCCCCAGTCGTCTGCCTAGCCTCCATTGTCTCATTTGTGTCCGTTGTTTGCTCCAAAGTGGTGCTATTCAAGTTGATCTGTTGGTCATCCTTTGTTCTGTTTGCTGGCAGAGCTAAGGTCCAAATTGAGTCCGTTTTCCTTTGTTTAGGCCCCGGGGGTGTTCATGGGCTACTTCTAGCATTTCTGCATCGGAAATTTCGATCTCCGTCATCACTTTTCTTTTATACTGTTGTGTGAAGAAAGCCTTCAAGGGGCATGATAGCAATGGGCTTGGTAGGGTTTTCGAGGAAGTACTTCTCCTTTTGACCACTTTTACAATCACTTGCTCTTTGAGGACAGCTTTTGTTTTATTCGAAACTGGTTTCGTGTGTTTGCTTGTTAGATATTTTTTTTGATTTGCTGTTTTTGTTTCTTTGTTTGTTTTTGTCCTTTTTTTCTTTAGTGGTCTTGGGTTCAATTTGCCATGTTCATCCTCTGATTCTTTGTATGAAATTCTCGAGAGGTTGGTTGTCTCTCCCATGGATTTAGAATCTTCGTCTATGGATGCGATGGAAATTGAGTGAATTTCGGACCAGTTCTTATTACTTCCCTTTTTCTGAGCCTCTGGCTTTTTCCCACACTGATTCTCAATGTTCTTGATTGTTGTGTGTGGCACATTTTCCATGCTTGCCCTTTCCGGGTGGTGAAACATGGCCTTTATTTTAATTGTGCTTTGAGGTTTGTCAATGGTGGTGGTTGCTTTCTGCCCCTGTGACCCTGTAGGTTCCAAACTCTTGTTCTGTCGTCTCTCATCCTGCGTGCCAGGTTTGGTCTCCTGATGGCGGTGGGGTGTTTCGGGGCTCATTTCTCTCCCAGCTCTCCCTGCAGCTAGTAGAGGGTGGAGGGACCCGATGACTGGGATTTCTCTCCCACTAGCTGTAATGGTCGGGGTCGTGCATGCTTCTGTCTGTACGCCTGCCTGTGTCTCCGGGCGGAAGGCATCTTCCTGCATCGATGCCTCCGCTTCGATCCCTGCAGGTTCCCACCCCTCCTCGCTGCTCGCAGTCCGCCCTGTCCCGTACGGGAGCTGACCTCCACCAGCTCCCGCCCCGGGCGCTCTCGCCACACAGGCCTCGAGCGGACTGCTTGCTGCTTCAGGGGGCGCCGAGAGCGGTCCGTCGATCACCATCTCCTCGCCGGCACCGGACTCCGACCTAGTGTATCCGGGGATGTCTGCACTGCACGCGGCAGGCGGGGATGGACTGCTCACTTCTCCGTCTCTCCCCTCAGTCAGACTAGCCGTGCCTCCAGTTCCCGCCAGGATCAGCAATGTCGGCGGCGGCGGTGGAAGTTCCTTGGAGAGCGGCGTCGATGGTGATGGAGACGGCAGAGCCTGTATCGCTGCTGCTGATGCTGTCCCTGCAAAAGGTCCAATAAGGTCTGTTTCTCCTTCCATATTTTTGTTGTTTTTGATATTAGGCGAGTTTGTGCCGCTAAAATCCTTGCTGTTCTGAAGAGCGGCTACGCTCGATCTGTAGCCCAGCAAATTCTTCCCTCCTTTGCTGTAGTGTAAGCGCACCTCTTCCGCCTCGCTGTTGGATTGTGAGGTGGGAAGGGAGGTGAGTGTGGTACACGGGGAAGACACGCTCGGTTTTTTTGATGTTCTCCCCTTTGGGCGCACTTCGGGCTCCATATGGGTTCTGCTACGGGTCTGCAGCGGACTGCTGCAGACTGCTCTCCACCTCTGCTCCCAGCTCCACTCACCGCTTCGCGGTGTATTTGGGTTTATAAATGCTGCTTCCTGAAACAACGATGAGGACTGGCTGCACACTGCAGACTGCTCTCCACCTCTGCTCCCAGCTCCGCTCACCGCTTCGCGGTGTATTTGGGTTTATAAATGCTGCTTCCTGAAACAACGATGAGGACTTGCTGCACACTGCAGACTGCTCTCCACCTCTGCTCCCAGCTCCAGTCACCGCTATGCAGTGTATTTGGGTTTATAAATGCTGCTTCCTGAAACAATGATGAGGACTGGCTGCACACTGCAGACTGCTCTCCACCTCTGCTCCCAGCTCCGCTCACCGCTTCACGGTGTATTTGGGTTTATAAATGCTGCTTCCTGAAACAACGATGAGGACTGGCTGCACACTGCAGACTGCTCTCCACCTCTGCTCCCAGCTCCGCTCACCGCTTCGCGGTGTATTGGGGTTTATAAATGCTGCTTCCTGAAACAACGATGAGGACTGGCTGCACACTGCAGACTGCTCTCCACCTCTGCTCCCAGCTCCGCTTGGTTGTTGTCAAGTTTTGCAGTGCAGTAATTGCAAAGTATTAAGGGGTCAGTAATGTCGTATTTGTTTTCTGCTATAAGGTAGAGAGCTATTTGGAACCATTTGGCGTGTTCATTGCTTCTATTTTGTACGTTATGTCTACAGTTTTTGTGCTACTTTTATAAAAAGTCCTGCAGCAACACACACATACACACATGGTTTGGTACTTCAGCGGAGGTACTTTTAAACTTTAGTATTTCTTTTTGTATGTGTTTAATAGAAGGTTGCTATTTGTACAGTATTTGCTAGTTTGTTGTAAAGCTATTACATTTTGTAAGTGGCTTTCACTTCCAAAATATTTTCTATGGATATGCTCTATTTCTTCAAGTAGTTGTTTGGCTGTACCATGTAGAAGATTGTTATTTAAATTGGCTAGTGCTAAAACAGGACTTTTAGCATAGTAGAGTTTATGGACCAGATTTCTTATAGTTGAATGATGTGTTGGTATCATTTTGATATGATGGAAGGTGCTTCTGCAAATAGGTCCTGAAATGCAGGCTAATGAATGTCCTTATAGTCCTGTGTATTTGCGCACTGGACAGGCATCCATATTTTGTAGTAGTTTCATTTAGAATTTGTCTTTGCTTTTTACATAATGATTGAGGAACTGGCATAAAGATTTGAAAGATTTTTTGGCAATGTGACACATTGACGTGCACAGCCATTTGTAGACTGGACATTTTGGCTCAGTAGAATGGAGAGGTGATACTGAGTTTTCTGGGGATATTTTTGTGAGCAGAGTTTCTTGTTCCATAATAGTGTTATTAAGTTTTTCATACCCTCATCCACTGCTATGTATGGCAATTGGGTGTGTTTGCTTTTGTTTATATGCTTCTTCATTAAAATATGGTTCTGTGCTCGTGGTGTGACTCCATTCACCTCCACAGATGTTTAAGAAGCTATTTTTGTTGATATTCCGTTTATCAAGAAGTCTTTTTTGTAGTTTAGTGGGTAGTTTTGTTAGTGCTTTCATTCTGTTTAAAACTGAAATAAATAACTTCCTTTTGAGAAGGATTGCACTGTCTATGAGAGCTTCTAGGATTAATTTTCTACGGTAGGTCTTAAGGGTTGTGCATGATTTGTCTCCTGTTTTTATAAGGTTTTGAAGGACTCTAGAACATTTTTTGTAAAAGATTTCTTTTGGTATGGTTACTTGCCACTACATCAGATTTATAGGTGTAGCGTTAGCAATAGTGATAGCTGAAATCTTGTTAATCACTTTCTGTTTCGTTTCACATTTTGATAGAGGAGGGAACGTTTCTGTGCTGGAAGCTTGTTTTGTTTCGCTTAATGACTGTATTAGCTGTTTTGTTTCAACTTTTTGTATAAAATCTGCTAGAGATGGATGCTTATTTTGGACACTTTTATTCTGATTTGCTCTACTTCTGTGTTGCTTTCTATGGAGTTGCTTTTTGGTAGGCATTCTTTGGGGTCTGTTGGAGAAAAAAAAGAAAGTGTGTGTTGGGCTGGTGTGCAGTGTATGCGTGCTTTGTGCATGAGTGTCTGAGTATGATGGTAAGGATGATTGTGGAGGTGTGTGATTGTGCAATGGGCAGCTACATCAAGGTGGGAAGGCTATTCTTGTATTTGTGTGTTACTATACTGGGCTTCAGATGACAATATAAAGTATGCAACTGGTAAGGGGAAGCACTAATACTACATCTAATGGTAAAGGGTTAATACACGTGTTTACTCTACAATACTAAAATGCTAGTGTGTTTCAGTAATAGTTAGAACATTATGTTAGTACTGTACTTACTTTTTTGTATGGATAGTGTAGGTTTCTTCTAAGTCCTTGTTCGTACTTCACACCCTGCTGCTTTTCAGGAGAGTGGTCTTCACTGCAATTGTAAAAGAAAGGAGTTAGTCAATATGTGTGTTTATAGCACTTTTGTTAATGTAGACAATGTTTTTTTGTTGCTTAATTATTTTGTCTTAGTTGCTTATTTATAACGTGCTTAAACACCCAGAGGTTTCTAAGCGCGGACCCGGGGATCGAACCTGTGTTGCTTTGTGTCGTCTTGCTTCCAAGGTGCGCACATTGCAGCTGAGCTGTAGTCTGTGTTCATGCATGTGGATGTGCATGAATCTGCAAATAGAAATCTTGGGGAGTTTTATAGTAGCTGTTGCTGTAGGTCCTTTGCAGTCACAGCCGAATTGTACTGAGAGTGATTAATAGTACATCTAAAATGCTGATCTGTGATGATAGCATAAGTTGTAGGGATCTTGGATGTGATTGTTGGATGATTGTGTGGCTGCTTAACAGTTGCCAATGAGGAAATGGTGCAGAGAGGGAAGTGGAAAGGGTAGAAGGGCTGCCCCAGTGTTACGCGCTCCGCGGTCACTGCGGTTCTCAGTGGACAGGGTGTGCGCCATTTGGGGTTTCTCAGCAAATCCAGCATGGAAAAGGGACCGTAGGGATCAGCCAATCAGATGTTGAGGTTGTGGTTTGTGTTGAAAGAGGCTGTTTGTAGTGAAGATGGCAGAGGTGGAGAAAGTCAGGGTGTTGGTGGTCGGAGATATGTTTGTGCATGGTTTGGAGCAGTATGCTAAATGCAGGAATGTGGCAAACAATTTTGATCTTAAAGGAGTGGAGGTGGTGTGGAGCACTGTACCTGGTTTCAATGTGCATGGAATTGTCCAAGTTTGTGGAGATATGGGCAGGGTGAACAGTCCACATGTAGTTGTTTTGCACTGTGGTGCTTTGCATTTGGGCTATGTCAGTGCCCCTACTTTGTTGGTAGATTTGCAACACTTGGTTCAGGCAGTAATGAAAATACTTCCAAGTGCCAAGGTTATTTTTTCTGGTTTAGTACTTAGGACAATATAGGACAATAGTTGTGTTTTTTGTCCTCAGCTAAATATTGCTAGGTGTACAATCAGTCAAGGCATGTTTGCTTTCATGCTTAGTAATGAGAACACTGATTCTGGTAATGTTGTTTATTTTAAAGAAGATGGCATTTCTTTATCTTTTATGGGAAATGCCATGCTGTTTTGGAACATAGGGTTGCTTTGGAGAAGCTAATGTGAAGATTTCTGGAGGAAAAAAAAAAAATACAAAATAAAAGGGGCCTCATTACGACCCAGGCGGTCCGGAAATAAGGGTGGCGGTAAACCCGCCGCCACCGTTGTTTCCGGACCGCCTGAGTCCGACCCCTGCAGGCGGGAGGTGATGTTCCCGCCAGGTCTGACCTGGCTGGTTTCACACCTCCCGCATGCAGGCGAACGAGGAAACACCGGCAGCATTACGAGATGCTGCCGGTGTTTCCATGATCCCCATTCCCATTGAGTCCCATAGGACTCAATGGGAATGGGGATTTACACCATTCCTCCTCCGTGATTCCCGGAAAACCGGGGTTGTAATGCCCCAGTAATTCCGGGAATCACGGAGGCGGAATGGTAATACGAGTCCGGCGTTAACCAGGCGGTTTTACCGCCTCGGTTAACGCCGGACTCGTAATGAGGCCCAAAAGGTGTTTCTGAAGCATCTGCAAAAAAACCAAAAAAAAGTTTCTTTTCAGAGCCAACCTCAAAGATTAAATGGGGCACACTATTTAAAAATTTTCATTCCCCACGTTCATATTTTTTGATTTGTCCGTGGACACCGCGGTTGTCCGCAGACAGCGCGCATTACATATGCGGATTTTGGGGTTGAGAGGCATGCAAATGAGACTGAGCAGAGCAAGGGATTGGTTAATAAGGTTTACTGGGTGTGTTGTGTAAGGAGAGAGTTTGTCAGTAGGTCTTTTTCCTGAGAGAAGAGCAGATAGCCATGGCTGTGTGTTTCAGAAAGCAGATTGTTTGGATTTGGGGAGATCCATGGATAAATTGATTGGAGGTGCATGCAGATCGCTGTGGAGTGGCTGCACATCTTGGATTCTCTCATGTGGAAGTGCACTGGCATGGAGTTCGTGGAATGAAGTGGGTGGATTTGGTACATCTCTGTGCCTCTTTGGTGACACAGCGCCATCCAGATATTATTATTATTCATTGTGGAGGGAACAGTTTAGGACGTGTGTCTGGAATCTCTTTGCAATTTGCAATGAAAGAAGGACTTGGGAAAGTCATGGACATGTATCCAAATGGCAGGGTAATTTTTTCCTGTATTGTGCAGAGACAAATGTGGTTGCGTTCTTTTTCATTTGGTCCACAACTGGAGAAAGCAAGGCCCAATGTTAACAAGACTGTTTGTGCCTTTTTGAGAGATGTTGGTATGTCCTCTTTTCAGAATGAAAACATTATGTTTTGTAGCACACACATTTTTCGCAGAGATGGAGTACATCTTACTTATGCTGGCAATCAGATTTTTCTGCGAAATATACAAAATGCATTGCAACCTTTTTTGGAATTACAGCAATCCATTTTGCAGTAGGTGTTAACCATTTGAAGTTTTTGAAACACAAAAAACACCACCATAAGGCTCTTTTCAGAGCCACCACTTGCTCCCAGAGAAAAGTGCAATGGTTCTAATAGGGCAGCCCCCCAAAAAATAAATGTCTGTGGACGTCTAAAAAATTCACAGGGCCCTGCACTATTTATTTGTCATTTCTATTTTTAAACTGTGAAAGGCGGCTCTGAAAAGAGCCTTTTTTTGTTTTTGTTTTATTTTTTTTTGGTTTTATAAACATGACACACAAGGAAAGAAGGGGAAAGAAGGGGAAAGGAGGTTAAGGAAGGGACACCAACCACGGGAATAAGAAAGGGCAGGTGGAGAGAGGAAGATGTAGGGTGGGCCTTATTGAGGTAGGTCGCAGACCTTCTCATGTTCCTTGACCACAGTCTCCAAAGCACTCCGAAGGTTCTTTCACCTGCAGAGTACTGCACCGCAGTACCTGCACAATAGTGTGACCTTTGAAAGGTAAGGGTCAACAGCATCATGGATGGCCTGTGAGGCAGCTGGAGGGATGCGCTGTCCAGCAGGAGTGTCTTTTGTGGTGACAGGAGTGGAAACGGAGTATGCTGCAGAGGAACTCAACCTACTACGTTTATCGCAAGGTACAACCCTACGAATAGCCCCATCGTGGAACGACTTTAGGTGTCGCTTCATTAATGTAGTACCATAGCTATACCAACCAGGCTTGCCACGACTCAGCACCATGTGGCACTGAGTGCAGATGACCTTGCTTGCATCAGCTTTTTCCGTTCCATCAACGGTGGTAAATAACCACCACACCCAAGACTCACGATGAGTGCTAGTAGTAGGGACTTCCACTACCTCATCCTCTTCATCCCTCTCCTCTGCATCCTCATGCCTGTTCCCCTCTGCAGGCCCTTCGGGACATGGTGGTGGTGGAGAGAGTGGGGGTGCTGATGTCGAGGCAGTAGCAGCAGAAGCAATTTGGGATGCCATCTGGAAGGTTAATAACCAGGAGCGAGGAACCAGGAACCAAGAACAGCAACCTGCATGTTTGTCCTGTTGTAAATCTTGGAAATCCAAAAGCAGAATGAGGATCAGCTCTGGGGTGTGGCCTTTTATAGGGGTGCAGATTTGCGCTTTGCGGACACCCGCGCTGGCTGCGGAAACATCGAACACCAAGAAAGGGCACACAAAGTTCCAAAAAGTATGTAGATTGGCAAGGACATTGTCTGGGACATGTGCAATGGTGAACGTTTACTGTAAAATACCTTGGAATGCTCAAACAAGCACTTTTTAAATGTTCGGCGGCCCGGACAGTGTCAGCAAATAAGGACACACACTCAGCGTGGGTGCGGTCACATGATGACGTCGCAAACACGTTCGCAAATGGGACGGCTGTCTGCAGGACATTAAATGCGCAGGGACGGTTGGGCACATGGGCGCAGGTGTTCTACGGACAGTGTTCGGGTCCCCGAACTAATTAAAAGTGCGACACACGTGCAGCGGACAGTTGCGGACAGACACGATGTTCGTAGGACCCAAGTGTGTGATGCGCATGTGCGCAGGTGTTCTACGAACAGTGTTGAAGTCCCCGAATAAAATAAATGTGCATCAAAACTTTGCAGACAGGCGGACGGGATATGTGTTCTACGGATATATTCATTCTGGTTACGGACATTACGAACAGGGGGGGTGTTCTTAGGACACCCCAATTTTGGGTCATTGCGGACAGGCGGACACCTTGTGTTTTCTAAGGACACCTCCATTTTAATTACAAACAGTACGAATAGGTATATTGTCCTTAGGACACCACCATTTTGGTTAATTATGGACAGGCAGACCTCTTGTGTGTTCTAAGGACACCTCCATTTTAATTACAGACAGTACGGACAGGTATGGTGTCGTTAGGACACCCCCATTTTGGTTAATTGCAGACATAACGGACACCCGCGCTGTCCGCGGACACCCTAACTGCCTTTTAAAAAATAAAATTTAAAAAACAGGACACAGACATATACTAAGAACACACTTAAAATGTCATTATTGTTTAACAGTATAAAAATTACAAAAGAGAGGGGGAAGCAGAAACTGAAACAAATGCAGGGGAATTAGGGGTTTGGACATGATGTATGGGAGGGGAGGAAGGGATGGAAGTCTCATCGTAACTTTTTTCTTGCTGGGGAGGGTTTGGGGATAGTTGGCTGGGACATGGAGAGGGGGAACAGGTACATGTGGTACAGTGATATTTAATCTTTTCTTTAATATGGTCCTCAATAAACTGTTTTAGAAGATTGAAATGTTTCATTAACATATACATTTTTAGTTCCATTAGTTTCAGAGGATCTTCTAATGTCTCTCTTGGTATATTATACTTATTGTCTGTATGGTCTGTTAAAAAAAATCTTAACGACACATAAAGTAATGGTTATTAATTGGCTTATATAGAGAAATGTTGTGTCTACCATTAGCATCACTGGGCCTCATTACGACCCAGGCGGTAAGTTACCGCCTGGGCCGTGACTTTACCACCATGGCGTAAACTACGTTTACGCCATGGTGGTTGGCGGACTTACCGCCCCATTCCGACCTTGGCGGGGCGGTAAGTCCCCAATCCCCATTTACCCTTCCCCATTCCCATTTTTGCCCCATAGGGCATAATGGGAGTGGGGAAGGCGTTAATTACGCCACCGTAAATTACGGTGGCGTAATTAACTCCATGGTCCCTTAGCGCCATGGATTTTAACACCTGCTAAAAGCAGGTGTTAAGTCCGCCATGGCGCTAAGGGACCTCGTACTCAGGCGGTAAGGGTCGGCGCTGTTAACGCCGCCGTAAAACCCTTACCGCCTGAGTCGTAATGAGGCCCACTGTCTTCACTCATTTCATCTCGTGGGAAATTTTCTTCCAGCCATTCCAAAGTACTGGACATTTCTGTGTAAAAAAAAAAAATATTAGTTTCATGTACGTAATACAGAAAATGTATAAATATATTAAATAAATATTGTGTACTTACTAGTTTCTTACAAACGTTTGGTGTGACTGTTGTATAGGTATGCACTTGCTTTTTGCTGCACAGCTTCTGTGAGGTAATTCTGTTGGAGGCATATTTATTTTATTTTGGTATATTCCATTATATTGGAAACACTATTTCAATGGATGGTTGGTGTCTTACATATACAGTTTCCACTTCTTATTTATTATTACATGTAATGTATTTATGTGGTGCTTTTTGAACATGTTTGGTGTTTTTATTGTATGATACAATAATGTAAGATACCCCCTGAGTTTTTGGATAGTGTTGATGCTGTCCGATCCTGTCCGCGAACAGGCGCATAGTCCGCGGACATCAAAATCACTAGCGGGGCAGGTGTTCAGTATTTTCTATTTTATATGTATGTAAGCTAAGGGAGTCTTAGTAAACATTTATAACATTTACATTATCTATATCTATATTCAGTAAAAAAAACTTTGTTAAAGGGATGTTATGGTTAAGTTGCGCTACTAAAAACCTATGAAATTCAGTGAAAAAAACTTTGTTAAAGGGACGTTATGGTTAAGTTGCTCTACTAAAAACCTATGAAATTCAGTAAAAAAACTTTGTTAAAGGGAAGTTACGGTTGCAAGTAAAACCAAAAAAAACCTGAAATTCGCCAGTTATGGTAAGCTAAGCAACCATAACTCGCGCCACCACCGTGCACTGCTAAGACTAACACCCAGGACATCAAAGATGACTTCACAAATGTAACTGATGACATCTCAGATGTCTATTTTTGTAAAGGTTAATTCGAACCACAAACAATAAAAAAATATGATTTTTTTAACCAATTTAGTATATTTGAGAAGTTCTACCAGAATCGTAGCCCTGCCAGTAGTAATGAATTCTCTTCACCACCAAGAATACACAACAGAAAATGATCTGTCTTTAGAACATGATTGCTATTTGGAATCTGTCCATCTGTGATACTCTGTCATTCAATATGTCTTATGGTCCAAAGTGTTGTTTATTAGATGTACGCCAGACTTGGTCATTTAAAGGCATCCTTTTATGACCATGAATTATTTCTCTCACTGATTCAAGGGAATTTTAAAAACAATTGTCTTCTTTGTCTTCCAGTGAAAAGGGCCACATATGTAGCCAAACTGTGTTCAACTAGATATACAACCTCATTTTGTGTAAGTTAGTTAAGGTGTTTTGCAAGTCCCATACTTTCATGGCCAATTTAATTTACAGTCTGCCATGCAGCGGTTTCACCTAAACCATTTTTGACTGGCCTGTTTGGTTGTGGCATGCATGCAAGCGTGTGCACCTTGCAATGTATTTGTTACCGTTGTCTGAGGCACGCTGTCATACTAGGGTATTTCACTGTTGCCTCATGCTGTACAGCATTTCACTGCGCCTCCTGGACCTGGGACGGCTGTTTCGGTGGCTGCTTCTGGCATACATGGGCACCAGGTCTGAACTGACCGAAGGTTTGCTCTTCCGCTCTTGTCTCACATTGCAAGCGGCTGCTTCTTGCCGAAGCAGGTACGGCTCTGTTTGACCTCTTCTCCTACTCTGTTCTGCTGTTCGTAGCCTCTGCTTGCTATACTGTATGGTGGTATCTCGCTCCTTTATTACTCATTCCACTTTTGAGACTCTGTGTGGCGTGCAAGCTTGTGAATGCCAGGGTGGGAAACCTCCTCCCCACCCCCATTAGTTCTGCTGAACTTCTAGCCTAGTCCTTGCTTCACTCCTTTCAAACCAGTACTCATCTCTGCAGGTGTAGAACCTGAGCGCTTCCCTTGCCAGAGGATTCCTGTGTGTCTTGCTTTTCCCTCTCTTCTATGTCTTTCCAGCACTCTGCTATCTACTCCTGGAAAGTGCTTCGCCTGGAACAAGAAGGACCATCAGTTGACAACCCTTCTCGGCTTCCAATTATTTGTGCCGCCCACCGGGACCACCCACCTAGGTAGATGCTTTAGGCATTTGGGGTTTTCCAGGCCCAGGGTTGAAGGAGGGATTCCTCTCGCTGCAGGATTTGTCCCTAAAAGTGTTCCCTTGCCTCCACAACCTGCCTAAATGGTTGAAAATCCATCTATTCTCCTGAATATCTCCATCCAATGCAAGCTACCTGCCTCCTGTTCTGAAGACGTTCCTTTTGACATTGCTGACCCTGTGATAGACTTCACCTCCTTGGTTTGTGAGGTGCGGTTCTGCTTGGGGGTCTGGATTGCCATTGACCCCCAATGCGACTTCTAGTGAGTCTGTTTGTAAAAATAAGCTTTTAGTGGAAAAATCAAAGTATTACTAGACATACAATGAAATATAGTGCTTGAATTAGCTAAGTTCTCCCTTAAATTGCTGGAAAATATTATTTATTTTACACGTCAGTACCTTGCCTCTAAAACTCTATTTTCTTGCCTGTGTCTGAGCAGTCTAAGACGCCAAGCTCAACTCTGTATGCAAACATTCAAACAGAGCCCTTGGCTTTCATCCACGAGCCTGCCACCAAAGATTGGCTTCCAATTTATGTAGCCATATAGTCATTGTAATTGTAATTGTAGTCGTCATTTGCATAGCGCCTTTTACCATTATTATAGTCTCAATGCGCTTGTGTTGGGAACGCCCTCGGGGACCGCAGTCCAGAGTATGGGATATTCTCATAGAGTTTTAGAATGCGTGTGTGCATTTTGGCCAAGATAATCAATTAGGTGGGCTGGCTAGGCTCCGGTAAGCAACCCAAGAGGTCAGGCATGTGTGCGGGTGCTGAGGGAGTGTGTGCGAGTGCAATAGACTTGTTATGTGTCCAGCTAGACCAACATTTCTGACATAGGTTTTTGCTGTATCCCAACAGCAGAGGTGTTGAGGCAAGTCTGATGTAATAAGGCTTAAAACGCTAAGTGTCCAGCTAGGCTGAATTTTGTCTTAGGTCGTAGATGCATTCTAATTTGTGTGGAGTGATAGCCGTACCTGCGGCAGATGTCCACTGAAGGGTTGAGTGTATGAGTACCTAGAGCTCAGATGGAGCTCATCTTTCATGTCGATCTTTCAGTCCATCTAAGTGTAATACATTTCCTTCCTACATTTCCTACCCCAAAATCTAACCAAGTGCAATACATTGCCAACCCTCAAAATCCATCCAGGTGCAATACATTTGCCACCCCCTAAAATCCATCCAAATGCAATACATTGCCACCCCCAATTCATCCAAGGGAAATCCATTGCTACCCCCAATCCATCTAAGTGCAATATATTTCCTACCCCTCAAAATCCATCTAAGTGCAATACATTCTCTACCACCCATTCCATCCAACCCCAAACTACAGCTAAGGATAACAATAGTTAATTCCTAATAAAACTATCACGCTACTTAGGGGGAGGAACAGGTACTCTACACAGTAATATAAAATGAAGAAGGTAATGCAAGAAGTGGCAGTGGTTTTTATTGTGCACAGTAATGGCTATGTTCACAGCCCATGTAACCTTACCATGGTTGTAGCTGTGCAGTCGCACATGGAGCATTCCAAGTGCCAGATGAAAATATCAATAAACAATCTCAGACACAAATAACTGGACAGACTCAAAGATATGGCAACATACTACGTTATTATCAGCTCAAATTAAGTAGGGAAAGCTTCTTGTGCCTTGCAATTACCTCTTGATGTGGCACCCTTGATCCCAAGCCAAACAGATATTCTTTGTTACTCGCACAAAGCTGTTTTCCAGCACCTGTCAGCTCTGCAGTTCTGGTCTCTCTCCTTAAGGCTTCTTAGCTCACTATTATACAAAACTGACGTCCATCTTTCTACCATGGCCGCTTTACTCCCTGCAGCAAACTTCTATATTTATCATCTACCTTGAATTTCTGCTATATACATTTGCTGATTCTCTTCTTACTTATCATCTTATTGTATATGATTTCTTCGTATTTGAATGCATGTTTCTCTTGTCACTTCAGTTACATATTCATTCTTTAAGTATTTGTATATCGTTTCAATGCGTCCTAGTGTCTTCTCTACATAATGTCACTTTACTCTGTTCTGATTTCACTTACAGCTCTTCTATGTTCAGTGCTGTATGCAAATATCCTTCTACCTGATCAGTGTGAGGGTACATTCGATACGGTTGTCTAAGTGCATAACGTCTTTCATATTTTCGGTGCAGTATTGGGATGACCCCGGGTGTCTTTCTTTTTCTTCCAATATGCCAGAGATGAGGGGGAGGGCACTAGAGATGACTTGTACATCTGCATCTCCTACGTAGCTGTAGGTTATTTCGCTGGTTGTCTGTGGGAGGACAGGGGCAGACAGGGAGAAGAGCTGTCAAGGAGGAGCTGCCATTTGCCTCTGGCCCTTAGCCGGCTGGCTGCCTCTGCAGGCTCCCCTGGGACCCTCAGTGAAGAGGGCTTCTTCCTGGTGGGTCCATCAATCATAGGCCGGATGGGCTGGAGAAGGACAGGGGAGGGGGAAGGGGCGGCGAGCAAGGAAAAGGAAGAAAATAGCAGCCAAGACAGCCGGAATGGGAAATAAATAAAGCCAAAGAGAAGCAGATGGCAGGCGGGAGCGGCGGCAGAGGCAAAAAATAAATAAGCCAAAGTGAGGCAGATGGCGGGTGGGAGCGGTGTAGGAAGGAGGACAGGCTACTCACTCAAAGAAAAGGGTTCCTTGAGCAGGCACAGGGGCAAGATCCAATTTGGCCTAGCTTCGGTCTTGCAGCTGAGGAAGAAGCTATCAGGAGTTCTCTTTTCTGGTGGGTCCACCAATCACGGGCCGGCTGGGCAGGATGAGGAAAGGGGTGCGGAAAGGGGCGGCGAGCACAGTAAAGGAAGAAAAACCAGCAATGACGGAGTGGGAGCAATGAGTCATTGTGCACCTAAACTTCCCTTCCATACAGGACCATAGCTGTCAGCTTTATTTTAAAAGGTTCCACCAGGCACAGGATTGAATGGCCATCATGATGTAAGTCAACAGTGAGCAGCATGTTCAATATCTGGAAGGTTTACATAGTGAGTTCCTTCCTATGATCCACCCACATAATGGGCCTCATTATGACCCAGGCGCTAAGTGTTTAACGGCGCCGTAAAAGGCTGCGGCGCCGTTAAACAATTAGCACCCAATGCGCCGTTAAACAATTAGCGCCGTTAAACAATTAGCACCCAATTACGAGGTCCCTTTGCGGAACCCGACCTTAACGGCTGGTTTTTCCAGCCATTAAAGTAGGGACCCGCAAAGGGACTTTGGTGCTAATAACGGTACCGCAATTTGCGGTACCGTTATTAGCGCCTTCCCCATTCCCATTGAGCCCTGTGGGGCAAAAATGGGAATGGGGAAGGGCCATGGCGGCATGGGGAATTACCGCCCCACCAACCTCGGAATGGGGTGGGAATTCCCCATTCCGCCATGGCTGACTCCGGCATGGACCATGGTGCTAATAGCACCATGGTCCTCCGCCTGGGTCGTAATGAGGCCCAATGTGTTTACCTAGCATTATGCTGATGAATTTAAACTTGACCATTAACACTACTGTTTGTCCAAACAAAACCAATTGAACTGAGTTTTCTTTTTTTCATGCAAAATCTCATGACTTTAGCTTTATCATTGTTGCTTTCAATATTACTTCTCTGGTCCAATTCTTGAACATTGCAAGCACCCATTGAAGACATACATGTTTAGTGTCTAAAAGGATGATACCATCGGCATATGGCAACCAACGCAAAGACAGCTTGCCTAGTTTTGGAGAGAATGTTCTGGCCCATTTCAAATAAACTGGTGGATCATCCAAATATACATTAAAGAGGATCGCATCCAGTACAGGCCCCTGCTTTGGCTCCTAGTCCTATTAAAATAACCTCTAATAAGACCCAATTAGCATGTAACTGGACCTGCGCTGTTGACCGTTCACGAAAACCTATAGTCAGGTTCAGTAAGCCTGGTTCCATAACTCAACAATTACCTTTTTTCCATTAATTGCACTGGTTTACCCAGTCAAAAGCCACTGCAAAATCAATAAGGTGATGTGCTCTGGGAGTTGTTTGGCTGTTTAAGATGTTGAAAGAATCCCCATGGCGTTGATCGAGAAGAATGCCTTATACGCCCTCCATTTCCCTTCTACCAAATTTCTTTTTGGTGCATTTTCCAAATGGAGGGGGTTCAACTCTACATCGCTCCCTTTGCCTCTCCCCCACACCTCCCATTACCGTCTTTTCCACCACTCACTCCCATTTTCTCCCCATTCCCCTCCTTTCTCCTACTTTTAAGTCCCTTCCCAAAATAGAAATACATTCAAAACCCTCTGCATTGTCCACAAGGCCTTCTGGGGTTGGTGCCTCAATACTTCCAACTCTCGCTTTTCTAAATATCTTCCTTCTTGAGCTCTTCGCTCATCTGCCTCCAACTCCCTCGGGGTCAGTGGCTTCTCCAAGCAACAAGTTGGTGGTAGATCTCTTTCTTCGGCTGGGTCCTCCCTCTGGAACAGCCTCCCTGCCTCCGTGAAACTTGAGGAGAACATCTCTGGTTCTGGAAGCACCCCAAGACCTTCCCCTTTGTTTCTGCTTTTTCTCCTCCTCTCCCCTACTGAACTCCTGACTGTAACTGCACTGGTCACCTGGCTACCCTCTGATCTCAGGCTAAGGTCCCCTCCCCTGCCAGCTGCACACCTGCACTGCCTCCCGGGCAACCCCTGCATTGGGGGGCTGTTTATGTATCCCTACAGTCCCCCCAGCTCTTGACACTTGATGTCTGCACTTACCCCTGCACTTGCCACAAGCTGGCCGCACTTTTACCTATTGTTTTATTTATTTTATTTATTCTTCCCTGTTGATCCTATGTATTGCACTGCCCCCTACCACCTCCCCTTCACTTGCATGATCTCAGTGTCACCTGGCCTAGTAAGATTGTTGTCTTTGTCTCCCCTCTGTTCTCCCGCCCTTGCCTCATCACACCTTGAAACACTGGTGTATAGGGGCATTATAAATGCCATATCATATCATATCAATCCCAGCCTTGTTTTTCACAATGTTGTACTTGAAAGAGTCGATCCACAATGGCACTTTCGAAATGGTAATTGAGGACCCTTGGAACTAGAGATGAGAGCACATTTTACCTGGAGGACCTAACATCATGTTTAAGCGATGGTTTGGATGTGACTTCTGCTTCCTTTTGTAAAGATTGGGGTCAAAATACTTGTATCCATGTAGTGGACTAACTAACTACAGACTAACCTAAACAATAGTGAAAAAAGGGAAGCACACTCCCATGGTAGTGTTTTGATGGCCAGATTAGAGAGGCCATCATATCCTGTTGTTGAGGCAGTTCAATTTTAACAATGATCATTTTAATTGTTTCAGTTGACTAGCTAAAGGAATAGTGAGTCATTTTGTCAGAGTGCAGGTAGATTTCTGTCATTCGAAGTAGTTTCTCTTGGAAAATTCTTCCTTGTCATTACTGAGATCCGTCTTGTGGGGTGCCTGCAGAGTTGTATCATTGTTTATTAACTGCAAAGAATGCTGCACATTTCGTTTTTTATGACAGTTACCATGGATCTCCACCTTAACATCTTGGACTTATTAATGATGTTTAATCCAGCTGGACTTGCCCTCATTTCCCCTGCAGTGTTCATTAGGTTCTTCTGAGAGTTCTGAGAGTTCTTATGAAAAAGAAGGTAATGTTCCATTTGCCATTCCAATATGTCGCGGGCTGGAAGGAGGACATGGACTCTGATCTTCCATGTATAACTGATTCTTTATTCAAAGAAAAAGGAAAATGCCTAACTTTCCCTAAGTTACGGGTGTTACCTACCTAACCAAAGTTATTGTGCTCCTCACGTCTTTGTCAGTCCAAAAGAAAGATCGGTTCGCTTTCCAAATGCTAATATGACCTGACCCTACCACTATCAAAACAACCACTATCAAAACAACTAAAGCACAGGAGAATGACTCCTTTCTCTTGTGGGCTGCTTCCTCAGCAAGTTCAGCCAGTAAAGTGTTTGTAGATAGTTGTCATGCCCGCGCCGCTGGCGCACGCATTGGCAACAATCATGGACTACTTGGTACTCATTTATCCTTCTAATACTCTTTGAACAACTCCTATTCACACCTTGGTCTTTTATTTCCATTTGCTCAACTTTGGTTCTTTCTTATTTTATTCAATTAACTACATTTACCATAATGCACCTGGCTACAGTCCTCAATTCCTGGCTATTCTCATTTATTGTTATTGGGACCACAATCCCCAGAAGCCCTAGCGGTCAGTGCTGCTTCCACCTGCTCAGGACCAGAGAGGGAGGAGGCAGATTGTCTTCAGGTGTGCTGCTCCAGGTGCTGTCTATTAGCCTGCCTCAGAACAGGGCAGGGCTGTATATAAGCAGCTGCCTGCAGGAGCACAGTGTCTTGCATCTTGAGATCTCTCCGCTCCTGTTTGCCTTGACCCTCTACTTTGGATGCTGTTCCTGTTGCTGCATTATCCTGTTTTGATCCAGTGCCCCTCTGGGCTTCCTGCCTTGCAGCCTACTACAGCCCTCTACAGTCAGCGGCCCTGCTCCTCTGGGCTCACTCCATACTGCCCTGCTCTTCTGGGCTCCTTGCCTTGCAGCCTGCCTCTCTCCGGCTGCCTACAGTCCTTGTCCTCTGGGCTTCCTGCCTTGCAGCCTACTACAGTCCTCTGCAGCCCTATACAGTCAGTGGCCCTGCTCCTCTGGGCTCACTCCATGCTGCCCTGCTCTTCTGGGCTCCTTGCCTTGCAGCCTACCTCACTCCGGCTGCCTACAGTCCTTGTCCTCTGGGCTCCCTGCCCTGCAGCCTGCCTCACTCCGGCTGCCTACAGTCCTTGTCCTCTGGGCTCCCTGCCCTGCAGCCTGCCTCACTCCGGCTGCCTACAGTCCTTGTCCTCTGGGCTCCCTGCCCTGCAGCCTGCCTCACTCCGGCTGCCTACAGTCCTTGTCCTCTGGGCTCCCTGCCCTGCAGCCTGCCTCACTCCAGCTGCCTACAGTCCTTGTCCTCTGGGCTCCCTGCCCTCCAGCCTGCCTCACTCCGGCTGCCTACAGTCCTTGTCCTCTGGGCTCCCTGCCCTGCAGCCTGCCTCACTCCGGCTGCCTACAGTCCTTGTCCTCTGGGCTCCCTGCCCTACAGCCTGCACCTCTTCGCTGCCTACAGCCCTTGTCCTCTGGGCTCTGTCCTTGCAGCCTGCTCCCTCCGCTGCCTACAGCCTGTGCCCTCTGGGCTCCTTCCTTGCAGCCTGTCTCCCTCCGCTGCCTACAGCCTGTGTCCTCTGGGCTCCTTCCTTGCAGCCTGTCTCCCTCCGCTGCCTACAGCCCTTGTCCTCTGGGCTCCCTGCCTTGCGGCTTGCTAGACTCCTCTGCCTTACAGCCTGTTTTACACTTAGCTGCCTATGGCCCTGCTCCTCTGGGCTCCCTACCTCGCGGCCCTATTCTTTTGGGCTCTCTGTCTGTCGCCTACTACTAATCTCTCTCTGTCCTGTTCTTCTGGACTCCCTGCCTTGCAGCCTACTACAGTCCTCCGCAGCCCACTACAGTTTGCCTACACCTAGTGCCACTCTTGACTGCAGACCTGCTTCCTACTTTGCAGCCCTTCTGTTTTCCTGACTGCTGCTCCCTTGTTCTCTTCTTTGAGTCCTCTGTACTCCACCTTAGGTTATCTACTTCAGTCTAACTGCCTTTCCTTCATTTCCGTCTGCTAGATTGCTCATTGACTTCCTTTTCGCTGGATATATCTGTTCTTGTCTTCTCATGTGTCTTATGTAATCCCTTTGTACAGAGCTTGCCTGTTGGTTTCCGACAGGCAACCTCTGCCCCTTCCCTTGTCGCGTTTTCAGTGTTACAGACACCCACTGCTGTTGTTCCCAGCCATGAGCAAACAGCGTGGGCCTCTGTTATAGCAATCTGTGCAGAAGGCTGGAGTTTCCTAAGGTTCGTGGAACACTCTTTCCCATTTCAGCATACACCCCAAGAGGGAATCCAGTTTGTTTGTACCTTTGTATCTTTTGCACCTTTTGGCTCACAGCTGCAGTTTCCTACTCTTCTTTCTTGTTGAACTTCCTGCTGTGTGTGCTTATCTGCTACCTTACTTCAGCACAGCCACCCAAAACCTACCTGGGTACCCTGTGCCACTCTTGACAGAGTGCCATTCTTGACAATAGTTCTTTGTTATCACTTTTATTAAGTCTGAAAGTTCCAATATTTGGCTTTCCCACTTTTCTTTCTCTTTCTTGTCTCGTTCTTTTGTAAACTTCTTTGTTTTGATTTCTCTTGGGACTCATTTGCTCTTTTCTTGTTAAGCACCTGAGAGGTTCGCTCTCTGTTCAACGGACAACTATGCGGGTCCAAACCTTTTCTAGGTTATGTGAGGAAGGCATGGTATCGCAAGTAGACACTGAAACGATATCCACAAGTTTGAAAACCATTATTTACTTTGAAGGGGGTTGAAAAACTCGACCATCAAAATAATAATAACTCCGTCCTGGTCAGGCTGGTCCAAATCATAATATTCAAACTAGAAAACATGATGCCTGCCCTCACGCTATTACAATAAATGTGTACAGGGAAATGTATTCTCAAAAGAAAAATCATTGTGAAATAAAAATGTCAGAATGGCAGAAACATGTATCACTATGCCTCCTCTTCCCCACATTATATGGCACGCAGGTGTTAGGAGGAACACTTTGGATTCGGACACAAACTGGCTTGCGGACACGTTGGCAGTCTGCTTTGTCTCCAAGAGCCTTCTTAGGTTCTCGAATTGTCTGTCACAAAAATTGGAGGGTGCAACCTCTCAGGTTTTCCATCTCCCCAAGTCCAGGTTATCCCCCTTCTTTTCTGCACAGCTCAACAAGTGTCTTTCAATCTGGTAACAGTTCAACAAAATGTCTCTCAGTCTGGTATTAGTCCCATTTATACTCCCCTCAAATCGGGCTCAAGCTTTTCGTACTTATTTGATTTCCGGGGTTCCCGTCCCAATGCTTTCATCATATCTTTCTTAAGACTTCCCCCTGTCGTCCTGAAGTCTTTTCCTGCTTGTCAAAGACGTTCGCAATTTTGAGGACATTTGCTTTACCTCAACATGACCACTTTGTGAGAATCCTATGGTTAAAATTCAATCATTCCTTTTCCCTGCCTTGCAATGTATCTTGGTACTTGTATTTCTTGGTTTCACCAAAGTTCACTTTACACTTCCAGTTTCTTTCTGCCGGAATAAAACTGGCTGGTTTATGTCTTTCAAATATATCCGCCATTATGAGTTCACTTATTTCACTTCTTTCCGTCTTTCTCACTTCACAATCTTTCTCAGAGGCTTTTGAATGGGCTATTTCGTTTTCTCCTGAACACTCTGCTACTTAGTACTTGTGAGACAATATTCTGAAGCATAGGCTCACTTTCTCTCGCAGCATATCTTCTCATGTGTAACCTTAATTTTCCCTTAGCAACAGTTGCAGGCACTCCGAATCACAGACCGAACAATTGACTCACCGGTTTACGTTGAGAGGCTTGCCTGCTTGTTGTGCCTTTTAATGTGATGTTAAGGTCGTTACTCTCGCTATTCTGGTGCCTCCCCAACTCTTACATTCACCTGGGAGGACAGCTGTTAACCTTTTCGCACTGGATACACTTGCTCTTTCTTCCCAGCTGAGCTGGCTGGCATGGCCCTCGCGGCTTTCAGGATTCAACAAAGGGGTTTCTGGCTTTTAGCTTCTTTCTCCTAGTCCTCTGGTCTGTTGCTCTCCTTTGCTTGGCTCGCCACCTCTCTGAAAGAGCTGCTTCTTCCTCTGCACAGCCTTGCCTGAGGTGTGTCTCAGTGTTCCTCCTTTTAACCATGTGGGGAGAGGTAATAGGGGTCAGGTGTGTACAATTACAATTAAGTGCCTGACCCTGCCTGATCTCATTAGCGGGAGCACATGAGGGTAGTTGGTGGTAGTCTTTTCTCTGTTTCGTAAAGTGTTTTACACAGGTAATCTTTGCTACTCCCAGTTGTCTCTTCTTCTTCGGAGTATTATGTGAAAATGGGGGGCGGGAGATGCTGTGTGTTTGTAAATGCCCCAAAACGGTAGAGGGTGTGTGTCATTATGGGTAACTGGAAGAAGGGGTATACCGTGTCTCACCATCTGGTGTCTCTGCCCCACTCCCCGAGGACCTCCCACCCAGGTGATCCTCCCACACATATCCACCCCCAGGGTTTAGATCCAAAGGCGATGGCCATGCCTTGTCCACCTGAGCAAAGGATCCCTGTGGTTTGGGCAATAAAACCCCTTCTGGTTTTTCACAGTTATGACCAGAGACACTATTCCAAACACAACTCTCACTCTTGGGTAACGTTCATTTTATCCAACACTTCTGTTGTACTGGGATGAGTATGAATACTCCAGTAATGGTTCTCACACTTATTCAGTACTTCTTTTGTATTGGGACGAGTATGATTAACCCAGTATTAATCCTCATGCTTATCCAACACTTTTCTAAGAACTAGGACGGGTATGAGTTACCCAATCTTATCCAATAGTTCTTTAGTACTGGGACGAGTATGCGTATCCCACTTGTGATGCCAATCCCCAGCTCTTCCATTCTCCCTGTTACCTCTCTGACTTGGGGACTGTGTCACCTGGCCTCTAGTAGGTACAGGGCCTTCTTCTCTCTTTGTCAGGATGAATTCATAGTCCGCTGCTCTCTCCTCTCTCGGCACATGTCGCGGTGCCTTAAGGTAAGTGGTTTTGGTGTCCTGGAGGCACTGCCTCGCATATTCGGTCACACCACCACTTCTCCTTCTGTCCCACCTAGGACACACATCCAGTTCTTCAGCTTGGCTTAACTCGGGTCTCCTGGACTTCAACCCGCTCAATCTCGCACATCAGCTCTCATCTGGCATTCGAAGTCATGCTTTCCTGCTCCCCTCGGCTCCGCGCTACCGCAGGTTTAGAACTTTCGGGCTTCTCTCTCATTCGCGTTTCCTCCTCCCAGATCAATGATGTTGCGGTGGGACTTTCCTGGCGTAGCATAAAAGTCTTTCCTCTTTGTTATGTTTGTACTCATTATTGATCTAGTGGGTTTCTTCATCTTAGTACAACACATATAATTCTTTTAATGTTTTTCCAGGTTTCTGCATGACAAAAACACATTTTAACTTCTCCTTCATGGTTTCTACCAGTAGGTTTCATGTGGACTGGACCTTAGGGGTATGGGTTAGGGAGTTCCTCATCAGAACAGGAGTTTTTGTCCCCAATGGGGAGTTTCTCCCAGTGAGGTACCACTTGCCTCGGTATTGGTCGTTTTGACCGAATCTAATGGTTCACATGGACCATTAGGTCTAAAAATGCTACCACCAAAGGTTCGAACACCAAAAGTTCGATCCTTTGGTGTTAGCATTGTAAAAAAAAAATGGGGGCTGCACGGGTGTCCCCCGCATCGCCCCGCTCACTATACTTTATAGTATAGTGACCGTTGGTTGCGGGGGGCACCCCCGCAGCCTTCCATTAAATAAAAAAGAAAAGAAAAGGACCCTGTGGTGCCGGTTCCCGATCATGGAAGTGAAAGGGAACTGGCGCCGCAGGGACCCAACATGAAGAACAAGGTAAGTGGGGTATGTTTAGGTTAGGGTGTGGGTGGGGGTGTGTTTAGGGTGTGGGTGGGGGTGTGTTTAGGGTGTGGGTGGGGTTTGTGTTATGGGTGTGTTATGGGTGTGTTATGGGTGTGTTATGGGTGTGTTGTGGGTGTGAGTATGTATGTGTGTTCACCTGAGAAAGGTGCAAACTTTTTGTAGTTTGCACCTTTCTCATGCAAACGTTCCGGCCACGGCAAATTCAGCCACAGTCGGATCACTTAGAACCCTTGCCTCTACCCCTATGGAGGGTATCGAGTAGTGGGCTCAACTCCCTCACCTTACAGGGAAAGCATACCCCCGGGGGAGAAGTGACTGAATCCTGCAATTTCTCACCAATGTACGTCTCGCCCAATAGTGAACTTCTATGATTTATTCAGTAGTAAAAGTGACACAGGTGTATTGCGTTGGCATGTCTCCAGGGACATGCCCATTAGACATTCTAATTTACAAACATTCATTGGGCCTCATGACGGTTTGGGCGGTCCGGAATTAACAGTGGCGGTAAACCCACCGCCACTGTTAATTCCGGACCGCCCGATCCCGAGTCCTGCAGGCGGGAGGTGATCTTCCCGCCAGGTCTGACCTGCCGGGTTGAACGCCTCCCGCCTGCAGGCGGACGTGGAAACACCAGCACCATCACGAGATGGTGCCGGTGTTTTCACTTCCCCATTCCCATTGAGTCCTATGGGAATGGGGATTAACACCATTCTGCCTCCGTGACTCCTGGGACACCGGGGCTGTAATGCCCTGGTAATTCCGGGAGTCACGGAGGCGGAATGGTAATACGGGTCCGGCGGTAACCAGGCGGATTTACCGCCACGGTTACCACCAGACTCGTAATGAGGCCCATTGTCTCTTCCATGCTCTTCCATTCATGTTAGGCTCTAATTTTGAAAAAAAAAACTGGACAGAATATTCCGTAAATCATCTAGCCAGTCAGTCAGACCCATGTTCTACTGGATAGCTAGTGTTTAATCTCCCATAACCAGAATATGATTTTTTGTAAATGTAATACTCCACAGTCAGCTAATAATTATTTTACGTTTTCCTTAATCATTGTGGATTTTTCCATAGCTGTGGTGTCATAGACAGTGAGTAATAACAAAAGACAAGGGCCTTATTATGAGTTGGTCTATAAGTGGTAAAAATTGTGGTAACGGAATTACTGCCACTTTTACCACTTTGCTGAATCAGGGATTTCCAGTAAATCAGTGTTAATTCTGCCGGCAGAATCACCATCAGCCGAATTAACGCCAGCCAAATTAACGCCATAATTGAAAACTGTAATGTTTGCAGACATTGTATTCCACTTCCCAAACCCCTTTTTGTTCTTTAGGTGCTGTAGCACTAATTCTAGTAGTTGAAGAAAGATCTCTAGCGAATACTTCAACCGCATACATTGGTATGGAAGAGGAGTAGAGCCGAAGCATGGCGTGCACCAATCCTCAGGGTCAGGCCCTCACCCTGGACCCACACTGACACCTAGTTGGTGACTCTGTACCACCTTAACAGGGAGACCATAACTGAGCTGCTCAGTACAATACAGGACGACACAGGGATCAGGATTAACATCCGGACAGCTTTGCCCCCACTGCTGAAGCTAGTGACCATCCTACAATTCTTAGGCACTTGAACCTTCCAGCACTCTGTGGCCATGATGCAAGGCATGGAACAGCCCACATTTTGTGCAAAGTTGGCCCAGGTGCTGGATGCCCTACTGTGGCATGTGCAACGCCACATCTCACTGTCCACCACCCCATCCCAGGTCAACGCTATGAAGGCACAGTTTTATGCTGGTGCCCAAATGCCAAATGTGATTTCAACCCTGGACTTTACCCATGTTGCATTGGTGGCCGCCCAGGCCCACAAAGCAGTGTACTGTAAATGCAAGCACTACCACTCCCTGAATGTGCACGTGACCTGCGTCCCCAACCTGTAAATCCCCCTCTGCTGTGCCCGCTACCCTGGATCCACCCATGATTCCATGGTCCTAAGGAAATGCACACTGCCAGGATATATGGAGAGGCACAGAGGACAATGGACGTGGATAGATGGTAAGAAAAACATTCTGCACGCTTGCGCTGCGAAGCACCTGACCGTATGAGGCGGGGGTGAATAACTACACAAAGCATGGCATGACAAGCGAATGCAAAAGTCGTCCCCGCCTACCCGCCAAACCAATGTCACAGTACAGCCAGGGAGCATGAACATGTTGGACATACCTGGACGGAGAAGCTGATGAACACATACAGTAGCAACTCCAAACACACACATGACTAAAGGTACCACAGTGCCGCATGCATGATCCAAAGCAATGTCAAACATATTGCCACATCGCATCACATAAAAATCAACCATGACAGTACCAGAGCCTTGTACCCAATGACACCCAGCCCGCAATGCTGACCCGCTGGCCCCTTGAAGCCGAGGGAGGGTGGATAGGACACCTAGTATGCCACATGTATGAGAGCAATACACTGCCACAAGACAGCCACCATGTCAGCTTCACATGTCATAGACAGGCACATGACATAACAACTGTTGCAAGGGAACAGGGTGCATGTAAAGTAATAACAATGCATGATACGAGTGACACAGCATGCACAGACATTGTACAGACAGATGCCACAGAATGAAGCCCCATATACATTGTAACGCTCACCTGATTCCCACGGAGGCGCTGATCCCGGCTGGGCTGCTATCGTTTCTTCAATTGAGAAGCGTGGAGCTCGGACGACTCTCAGGACTGGGCTTCCTCTTATCGAATGTCTGACTTGCAGGGTAAGTTTTCTGCAGGTGGAAGAAAAAGGGTTAATCACCGTTTGATGGGATTCCTTCTCCCACCAATCGCCAATTTCTCCCACAGCCTAGCTTTCTACTTGTCTCGGCAAGCTCTCACCTTAGGCGTATAAGTGCTGAGCTCTCCATCCTGCGTCTGGTGCAGGGGTGCATGGATTCCAGTTACGTCACTGGATGAGTTCAGTGTTGAGGCTCAAGTCTTTTGCGGCCTTAGTTGTGGCACTGGTGCTGGGATGCCGAAGAGCGATGCCGCCGTTACTGCACGAGCGGATGCCTGTAAGTATACTGTAGTCTTTAGGCTTTAAAAGATGGGCACCTCAATAATGTCCCTTTTCCTTTGTTTCAGGCCTCGGGATGCTGTGGGCATAGTTTTCCGTTGCTGCTGCACGTGCCAATGCACGTAAGTATAATGTTCATTGGCCGCTTTTAATGGCACCTCTAATAATGTCCTTTTTCTAGTTTTCAGGTGCCGGGATGCTGCGGTTGATGCGGCCGCTTCTGCGCGTGCAAAAACTGGTAAGTTAAGATGAATGCGACTGCCTTCACCCGAACCCCTTTTTAATTATGTCCTTTGCCTTTCAGGTGCAGAGAAGCTGCCGAAGAGAAGACCGCGGTTAGCTCCGTTGCAATCACGGATGGATCAGGTAAGCGGGCGCGGCTGCGAGCGAGTTGCACTTTTCTAACCTTATGTTTATTCTTTGCAGGTTTTGCCGGTGACTGGATTCCGGGATCTGGTAAGTATTGTTCTGTGTCTTTCTTCATCCACAGGTTGCTGCGCGGAAGCTGAAGATGACTCTGGACCTGGAATGCAGGAGCCGACTTGGTGAGCGTCCTGCTGCTGCTGCAGAATAACGCGAAGCACGTGTTTTCCATCGGGCGTGGTTTAAATAGCAGAGAAGTGCTTCCAGTGTGTGTTCTTCCACCGGTTCCACCCAGGTAAGAAAAGAGTTCCTGAATGGAGGGAATAGTTCCTCCCAGCCCTGATGGCTGGGGACTTCAACCAGACTGGATTGTTCTGGGTAAATATGCAGCATGGTCTGCCTCAGGTAAGTCCACCCAAGCATTATTACACTGTTTATCAATATGAGCCCGGCGCCTATGGCGCCGGGACTGAAACCCTTCATGAGCCTGGCGCCAAAGGCACCAGGACACGGTCCAAAGGGCCCCTGTAGGGGTCTGCTGGGTCCGGAGTAGTGGAAGACGGGTCTGTTTCCGAGGGCGCTGGGCCAGTCCTGGCCCCTCGGGAGTAGCGCCCATGACATGCATCCACATGATGCCCATTGTCTTCATCCTGCGTGAGGCACCCCTCATGCATTACACTGTGGCTATTGGCTGAGCCTCTCTCCATGCAGGTGACTCCAGATACCTGCATCTGCCCTGGCTAATGAGCCCCATGCGTGATCCACAAACCCCACAGGAATTGCCTACAACCATGCCCACAGCAGGACCCGTGTGTGCATCGAGCGTACCTTCAGCCTCCTGAAGGCACGTTTTCACCGCCTCGACCATAGAGGTGGAGCCCTGATGTACGCTCCTGTGAAAGTGAGTAAAACTGCTTGTATGTGCCATGCTGCATAATATCTACCTACTGAGAAATGTTCTGCTACCCCCTGATGTGGACATACCACCGCCTAGAGGAGGATGCCGTGCTAGTGGCTGGGGCAACTGCACACATTGTCAGAGACAAAGTGATGGATGGCAGACTGGCTCGCCAGGGACTGATAGACATTTTCTTTTGACACATTCACATGGCATAAGCCATGCACTCACTTCTATTAATAAACACGACAATGATAGAATCAGGAATGTCATCGCATTGATGAAGTTCAACAGCTTTAATTAAGCTTTGCACACTAACTATCCCCCCTCCGACCACCAAATCCCCCATCCCATCACCAACTGCCCAGCACACTATCCCCCTCCTAATCCCACCACCAACTCCCCAGCACAGTATCCCCAATCCCACCACCAACTCTCTAGCACACTACCCACATACCCCCACCAACACCGCAGCACGGCCGCTCAGGGCCATGTGTCTCAAAGTCACTTCTGTGGCCTCTTTCTCCCCATGCCAGACCCTAGTGATCTAGGCCCCAATTGGTGCTCAGAGCTGCGCCTGGGTGTGCTTGGCTGCAACCTCTCTGTGGGTGTTGTTGAACTTGAGGGTAATGATGTGCTGCAGGGAGATTTCTGTGCTCTGACAGATCGCCTCTACAAGGACCGAGACCCCTTCTGCCATCTCCCTGACACGCTGCCCATATACAGTCAGGGCGGCAGTACTGGTAGCTGCCTCTTTCGGGTTTCTGAACAAGGCTCGCACAATCCTGCGGCTAGCCCCTTGCAGGCAATCATGGATTACCTGGAGGTGTTCAGAATGAGTGCGACCATTGGACTTTGCTACCTCTCCATTTCATCCAGCCTCTGTAGGATGGCTTTGCTTAGTGGTGTGTGCTGAATGGGAGGGGGACTATGAAGTGGCTCCGAGCTTTGTGCCGGTGAGCCATAGCAAGGCGTGTTCACATCCGCCTCTGGTGTGAGTGCACGCTGGTGGCGGTGAGGGTACTTGGGGGTTTGTGGCCCTTCGTCAGGCTGTGTCACAGGGCTTATGTCCCCCTCTGACTCAAAAGTGGCCCTGCCAGGATGTGTGGCCTCTGTGTCTGACACTGCAGCTGCGGGAGTGTGTGCAGTAGGCTTGGGGGTGCCCCTGGTGGCATGCAGTACTGGAACAGGGCCTGCGGTGCCACCTGCTGGCTTGGCCTTGCTGGGTCCCAGGGTTTTGCAGCGGTCCATGCGCCTAGGCGTGGCTTCTGTGTGCCTTTGTGGGGTGGTGGTGGTGGCTTTCCTTGAGGGCCAAGATGCGCCACTTCACGATGGGCCTGCCCCCTTGTCCTCCTCTGATGCTTCTGGTGATGCATGAGTGCCTGTAGGGGACATAGGATATGATGTCAGGTATGGTTATTTCACGTGAGGTGGCATGCAATACACATTTGCTATGGTACAGAGTGGCACCGCACTCATTTGGGCAGGTGGATATGGTTGGTCAGGGGACATTGCATGTGGGCACAGCATTCTGGGGATGGTTGCAGATGTGTGTGTGTGTGACAAATGGCCAGGTGGCCTTTGGTCTGTGTGTGGGGTGGGCAGGCTTTTTTATGCTGGGGCAGCTGATGTATTGCATGCATGCTTCTGGTCCTTCATGCCCTGGGTGGCACACACCTTGTGGGAGTGGGTGTGGTGGCTTTGTCTATGGCACTGACACAGGTCTATGGGGAGCTGCTGTGCTGCCAGCAGTGTTGGGCTTTGGTGTTCAGTGAATGGATAGCTACGCGCATATCGGTGTAGGAGGACAAGTACTTCCACGGGGCTTGTCTGCCATATCAACATGGGGAAGGCCAACTAGGGCCACAACATGTTGGTGTGGCTGCTGCACGGTGTCGTGGTTACTCACGCACCACTATCCCGCTGGCACAGATGCACCAGCAGGGGTGTGGCATGCATGGAACTTGGATTGGTCACTTGCCACCCCTTCACACTGCTGTAACGGTCAGGGGGGGCACATGGTGCCCTGCCCCCTGGCTGGTGTGGAGGGTGGCTGATGTGGCAGCCCATCACTTCACCCTGATTGGCCAGCACAGATGCTGGGTCTGCTGACATGTGTCCCTGTCCACTACGCGGTCTTGTGCTAGGCTGACATTTGGGCATTGTCTTTTGCTGTGTGGTGGGGGTGTTCACTCACCTCCTGCCTCCTTGCTGCTGGCACCAGCCTCCACACTTCTGACTCCTTCAAAGCCATGCATGTCAAGGATGGTGCTGCACTTTTCTTCCCAGGCATCAGGACCAGGGGATTGATGGTTCCACCTCCGGTTGCCAGGGACTCCTGCGGGTGTTGGGAGAGGAGTCCCCGCACCCTGACCCTGAGGTGGTTCCAGCGCTTTCCTCAGTCCTCGGCATCACGGGGGGATGCTGGACACCTTCTGGCTGATTACATGCCAGATGGCAGTCCTGCGCTGGCCCGATGTCACATCACAGTGTGCCACAACCACATCACTGAGGACCACCAGTTCCCCCTCACTGAATTTTGGTTTGCAGAGGCTATTCTCAGGCACTTTGTCTCTGGTCCTCTCCTGAGACATGTTTGCTTGTTTTCACGTCCGGATGGCTGCAGGAAGTGGGTGATTCTGGTTGGTTTTCAAAGAAGGCCACTGCCATGCTTCCCGTTCAGAGGTGACGCAATTTTCGTTGGTGCTAATTACGCCAGAGCTAATATCACCAGGAACAGCACCTGCAGCGATATTAGTGATGATATTTCAGCGGACAGCCTGATTTCCATGCAGTTTTCATTGGGCGGTATTCACGCCAGGCTGTGATGTGGCAATAATACTGCTGCACGACTCACGGTAACGCTAATTACGGTCGGTGGAAATTGCACTGATTTTCTGCCCAACTCCTGATGAGGCCCCTTGTGAAGGGAAGGGTTGGGTCTCTCTCAAGCTGAATCTCAAACACCTTGTTTTCCTGTCTTTGTCTTTTAAATGTGCTCTGTTGTTGTTGTTGTAGGGCAAGGCAGTGCTTAGTTTGTAAGCCACCACACATAGCTGCCCTCCAGAGTGTGAACATATTTGGGGTTAAAGCTAGAACTCACATTGGTTCTTTGTCGGTTGATTGATGCCATGACTATTGCAGATTTGTGATTAACAAACACCAATCAGAACATGAAATAGCACTAACATGTTAATTGTGCCTTGAAATGAGACACGTGTTTACGTGCTTCTTTAAACACAATGATTGTTAACATGTTGCTGTGATTCTTTGCATTGGCATGTGTAACTAATTGGCCACTTAACCAATGGAAACATGCAAACATGCTTTCCTACTCTAGTAAATTGATTGACAAATGCAGGCAATATCATTATCGAAAATAAGAACGTTCCTGTCAAACACTGCAGCAAGATCAACTTGTGTAGGTTGGCACTCTGGACAGGCATTAGCCTTTTCCTTGGCATTGCCCCTGTGTTGGTGCTGTTGGCTGTCCTGTTGGTGTCAAATCACCCTGCAATGGCACTGATGCTGGTTATTACAGTGGCAGATCTGCACCCATGTCATGCATGCGGACTGGAGCATAGGGTGGGCATGGCCAGCATGACCGCCCGGCATTGTCACCTTCCAACTCATTGCTGTTCATGAAAATGGATAACTAACACTGCCGCGCCAGCACGGGTCATCAGGTGCATGCTTTACAGTGAGCCAGCTCAGGATGCAGAGACACGTGGCCAGTGCACTCTGCAGATTTACTGTTAAAATAATAAAGTTGCGATTGCACCACATCATTATTAAACTGAGTCTGAGACAATAGGTGTCGAGGCTCCGAAATAAGTGCCAGAGATGAGCCCTGACAACCCCCCCATAAATTAAGCCCGCGAGCAGGGGTCACCCCGCTATTTATATATTCGGTTATTTTTGTGAGTTGTTAATTTGTAGTTAACTAAATCATAGCACAGTCCACTAGATGGGGCTCTGGTACCATTAACACAAACGTGCACCCTGTAGAAAAGTATGTATTGATATTGATAATATTTTATCTTTAGCCTATTTAAACGATATGAAATAGTTTTGAAAAAACTGATTAGCAGCGTGTGCTAAATTACTTCTTTTTCATGAGCAATGCAACTTCACTGATTAAAATGTTATAATTATTTGAATGTCATGTTGAATTAGTTATTTGTATCCAATGCATTAAAACAACATATACAGCATGCCTATGTTCTTCTGAAGTCAGCAGGCAATGCCTTCGGCGGGAAGAATGTGAGCAAGGCAGGGAAGACATCATGAGATAACGGATCGAAATAATAATAATATTAAAAAAAGCTACCTGCAATTTAGACAAGCTAAAAACGACCAACATACAAACACAAGTGGCTGTGCAACATGTTTGCAGTGCAAGCTCCCATGCATTAGGTGCTGTAGAGGGCCCTGTGGATTCCCTTTCTATTGTTCTGGTAGACTCCATGCCTACGGCCTCCTAATTGTGTTCTGCATGCATGCAATATGCCTGTGATGGGTGAGCTTGTCCTCCTGTCTGTGGGCTTCATGCCTGCAACCTCTCTCTAATGGGTAAAGTTTCCCTCCTGTCTGTGTGCTTCGTGTATGCAATATGTCTCTATTGGGTGTGTTTGGCCTCCTGTCTGTGTGATTCATACGTGCAATATGTATGTGATGGGTGCGTTGGTACTCCTGTCTGTGTGCTTCATGCATGTAATATTCATAATATGGGTGAGTTTGACCTATGTGTGTGTGTGCTTCATGCCTGCAATATGTCTGTAATGGTGAGTTTGGCCTCCTGCCTGTGTGCTTCATGCCTGCAATATGTCTGTAATGGTGAGGTTGGCCTCCTGCCTGTGTGTTTCACCATCTGATGATGGTGTTCTGCACGGAAATGCATTGGCATTGCCTTGTACTCTAAGGAAGAGGAATTGTATTTCGCCATTTGACTTATTGTGTGAATTAAACACAAGAATATATTTTTTATAAAGGACTCAGTTAAGTCATTTAAAGCACAGATTTAAACCATTGGGTGAAAGAACAAGGAAGATGCAATTGAACATAATCTAATCCCAAAACATTCACATATAACTTTGAATCTGACCATTAAGTAACGAATTTAGCCCAAGTTGGGAGCAAAAAGAGAGCTCGGGTCTTACAGGGTGGGTTCCACTCTGTTTTGGACTTATGCAGATTATACATAACCCTTGTGTCATTGGGTTATTTTTGACCTGGAAGCTCCATATATAGACACAAATATATCTAGAAGTATTATTGACAAGAAAGGTTTATAAGAAAATATAAAAATATAAAAATTCAATTAATAGTGGTGCCCGCCCATACCCTCTATCATGGCAATGGGATCTGCCATGGCCTCTGCTATGCAAATATCTTCATGCATTACTTTAAAAGTGCATGTGTCCTTAATAAGCCAGAATGGTCTAAAACAATTGTTGTCTGGAAGCAAGACATAGAGAATATTTTTGGCATGTGGAATGGTTCGACTGCAGAATTAGAAGAATGTTTAAATTATCGGAATGCCGTCTATCCAAGAATAACGTTTACAATTGCGATAGGGAATTATTTGGGCATCCACTGTCCTATAAAGGCCAGTGAAAGTCAGACCTTTGCACTTGACCGACAATACATTTTTAGTGTCCTCCCACATCCACCAGCTGCCAGTGGCCACTTTTCTTAGAATGTTAAAGATATTTATATTGAGCACCATCACCAACTGAATTGGTCCCCAGGCGCTCGGGCGGATCTGTGAACGTGAAGGCGGGGTGGGTTATTAATGTGAAGAGGGAGTAGGATAGTGAGAGAAGTGGTGTCCTGTTGGCAGCTTCAGCTCGATTCACACCGTGCGCTGAGCTGTGGTGCAAGTATTGGATCGATGTCAGTCCTCGTGTGATGTTGGTGCGGCTTATGTGTTGTTTGTTTGATGTTGCGATGTGGTGAAGTGTGTGCGGCTTTCTGCGCGAGAGGTAGTTGTGTGGGTATTTGTGTGAGGTAAGTATGCAGAAATGTTGAACTTTTTGGTTAATGGGTTATTTGTCTCGCAGCTGACCTTCGCAGTTTGGCTAAGTGCCTAGATTTGAGAAACCTGGATGATGGGGGAGAGGCCCAGGTCTCGCAATACACTACGTTTCACCATACAATAGACAAAGATGTAGGCCACACCTAGATTTCAGTGTCCTGCAGAGTGGTGGTAGAACCAGAAACAAATTAGAACAATGCAAAGAGCCGTTCTTGGTGCAAATCAAAACCAAGTAAAAAGAAAAGCCTGTTCTAATGACTAAAGCATCTGGTGTAAACCGCCTGAGGTGTGATTGACAACAAAGCCCAACGCTCTCCAAGACTGTGAGCCCAAGTGACCACCGCCAAGAAAAACGCTTCCTTATGGAAGAGCTCCAGGGCACATTTTTTCACAGCCTTGCGAGGTGCAGACTGCAGATGCGTTAGAGTCATTGATACATTCAACAAAAGGTAAAGGGACCTCACCAGTGGGTGAAAAATTAAGGGCCAATGAAACAGACAAGCGCATGATGCTCCTCAGCCTTGAGATATTGCCTCAAGTTCTAAAGGCACGAAGAGCTGTGACCAAAAGCAAGAAATGTAAAGACTCAACAGAAACCTACTGCTGAAGAAACCTAGGTGCTCATTGATCTTTTCTTATGAACAAATAACATTCTCATTTGCAGGTCAAGTCCCTGCCGTTGCTAAAATATGGTTCCTGTTTCTGCAGTATATGTCCAAAGGTTGCTGTGTTGTTACACGCCCTACGAGATTGCCGGTGACTAAAACCTTCAAGGGTGTGGATGTATGACTTCCTGAGCCAGATCAATGTGCATGTTTATTCATTCGGCTTGTGGCTTCATTCTTTTAGGGGAACAGAAGTTGGGAAGTCCTTGGACTGCATTTCCTTGACCACACCTGCAGACCGCCCCTGAGTGGTAGCGCTGCCCGGTATAAATCAACATAACATAACACCTAAAAGAGACTGCCCACCATAAGCCACCAAGAGAAGACCACACCACAAAAGACAAGGCATGAAGAAGGCCAGGAAGAGGGAAATCAAGGGTGCCCACCGAGGAGCAGGTCAGTGTTTGGACGGGCCAGTTGCATTAGGTTGGTAAGACTTGGAGGAGGAGGGATGCCATGGTTGCTTCAAGAGGGGCGGTTGGGGACTGTGGGCATGTAGGCCAAGACGAGGTAGGGAAGTGGTGGTGGGGGCATGCCAGGGTAGCATGGCATGGGTGGTTGGAGGGGTTAAAACCTTGATGTAGCCATTATCAGCCCTCTGAAGGCTGATCCGAAATGGCCAAAAAGGTCTGTCTTTTGGAGGAGTGGTATCCATTGCGGGTGATAAAAACATAGAACCAAAAAGAGCTCTAGAACACTGTCTACTTTCAGAACACATCTACTGGTGGGGTATACATGGGAATGAACAATATGTTCTAATTGCAGTATTTGTGTTTGTGTGTGTGCGTGCGTGTGCGCGCGTATGTGTTGGTGTGTGTGTTTGTATAAGAGGGAATTTAATAGGTGATAGTAAAAATAGAGAGGTTTTCTGATTTTCCTGCATGTGACACATTTGAAGACCCATTAGAAACATGAAACAATAATAAAAGACTTCTAGGCGCTAAAAGGGATCATATTATAGACAAAGCTAGTCCTCCAACGCGCACCAGGTACTGCTCCACACTGGAGCTCCCAGTTTCGATCCCAACAAAAAGGGCCTGGCCATAATCTGGTGCAGAGACCAAAGCCACGGAAGAAGAGAGGGAAGAATAGTGAACTCTGGTGCTCTGTACATGATGCAGGGATGGGTCATGGAAAGATAATGAACGATCAGAGACGTTCTTATGGGACTGAAGAGGAACATGTCCAAACAAGGAGGCCTGGACCTGTAACAAATGTGAGCTAACCCCTCTTCATAAAGAGACAGAGAAACCCCTGCCCAGACAAGCATTTGTGGTTCATCCTGCCTTTCTGTGCATTCTTCACGCTGCAATATAAGAGTCTTTTGGGGGCAAATGACAGGTCTCTGTCCACAACCTCAAAATTATCCCCAGATTTGCCACTCTCGTCAAACGTGCACCCCTTTGTCTGTTTACATACATCTTTGAAATCAGGGTGTTAGTTCAAGCCAAGACTGTGCAATTCCTAAACATCGGAGCACATAACTGCATGCCATTGAAAAGTGAGGAAAACTCTCACCAATGGGATGAACTGTGTGACTCTTCCTGGGACAAGTAATCCGGAATTCGCATTCTGGATAGAGGCGCCAGCCAATCCGGAGACCTGGAATGTGGACATAATGTTAATGTTAAAGGATATTTGTACCGTGCAGTATCCCCACCGGGGTGGTCCCCTGGCGCTTTGGTGGATCTGAAACAAAGGTGGGTAGGTTAGGAGTGTTAGTAGGATAACGTTTGGAGAAGAGCAAGGGAGCTGTGAAGTACTATTGGCAGCTTCGGTTTGGTTAACACAGTTCGCAGAGCATATTGGTGTGTTATTGTGTTCTGAGTCCATCGTGTGCTGTTGCTTGTGGGTCTGTGTGGTGTGGTTGTTGTTGCGGTGTGGTGAAGTGCATGCGGGTTGCTGCGGTTTTAAAAGGTGTGGTTGTGTTTGATTAGAGTGTGGGAGGTGTGTGAGGAGTAGTGAGGTTTTTAGTCGTTTTTGGGGTTGGTTAGTATCCTTGTTGTTAGGAGAAATGCATATTCCTACTGCGTCTCCTTCATGATATATAGAAGGTAGTTTCCTTTCAGTGATTAAGTTTCAGCGTCTTAAGGCTGTTTCACCTCTCTGTTCTTATGCTAAGTTAGCTACTTTTGTGTTTCCATCGCTGTATTTGGCCAGCCCTTTTCTCCACGTTTGTCTTTACTGTGATCTAGTTTTGGATTGATTTACTCGTGAGCTACGCCTGTATCTTACATCCTTTCCTAGTGGGTAAGGTTGTTGGTAGAGTTGGGCATGTATGCTAATTTCTGTTCTCATGGGGTTGTCGCTAGTGTTCTATTCCACCTAGCGTTGTTTCTCTTGTTTTCTTTGGGTTACCCTTTGTCGACCATGAGTGTTGTCTGTGCCATCATATAGTCAGTCAGTCTGTTCTCTGTCAACCACTGGCCGTGTTCTGTCCTGTTCTCCAGAACTCTCCCTGTGTTGGAAATTTCCTTTTTAGAGCCACTGCCCAGGTCACTTCCGCCTTTGCTGAAATCCCTGTACCTCCCCCCACCCTCCTGCAGGAGTACCACAGACTGCCCCATGGAGGCACGCAATCCGACTTCATCGATGGGCAGCATTCAGTATTTGGATATCCCAGCCACCCCCCTATCGACCATGGAAATGTTGTCCCTTTACCATTTCCTTGTTACTATCTTGTTTTGTAAGTTCCTTTTAGGGAAATAGAACATGCACAATGTGCACGGAGCCCATTTCCCCCCAAAAAGTACTTTAACGGTATTTGCACCCCTGACTGTAGCTCGGGGCGTGAATAGCAAACACCCCTTATTTGGAGATGGACTGAGCTGGTACTGAACCAGCAGCCTCACAGAGGCACCTGCTTTGCTCAGGACTAACTCAGGCTTCGGCTGGTGGCTCGTTTCTGGCCCTGTCCACCCCCGATTGTGGGGGCAATCACTATATTAAATCCAAAAATAGGGGTCACACCAATTCCTGATTGTTGCCCCTTGACATAGCAGTAGATCCATAGGAACCACATCTATGCCCCTGAAGATTGGTGTGTCCAAACAGCATTGCAGAGAGACCTCCAGCTAAGGAGACTCAAGATCGGGTGATCAAAAGTCAATGGGTCCAGAGAGCAGCAGCTTTCCACATGCAGAATCAGTGACTTTAGATATAATTGGGCACAGTGTACTGGGAAAAGATATACTGCTATACTTGCCTGGTCTTGAACAGGAAACTGGAAGAGTCATTGCCACCAGAGGAGCAGACAGATGAACCCAGAACATCTGAATCTGACAAAGGGAAAAGACCCTGCCTAAGCTCCTATTGAACAATGCTCTGATGAATTTCAATACCTAACACAGTACTAGGGATGAATTCTGATTTAAACAATAAACCCTGAGTAAGGGGGGCATTACCGGTCAGGTAATGTCCCGGGGTGCCAGTTACAGACCCTTGCTACGCTCAAGCCTGAACGATAGCCCCGGAGAATTACCTGACTGTTAATGCCCCCCACCCCACCTAGGGGTTTATTGCTATTAGCATCCCGGCATGTCATACCGGGATGCTAATAGATGTTTTTTTAAAGTTCAGAAACAGCGCTTTTGCCGTTTCTCAATTTGGAAAAAGGTACAATCCAAGATAGCCACCATGGAAGAGGGAGAAGGGAACTGCACGCAGTACCTTCTCTCTTTCCATGGTGGCCATTGCAGTGACGGGTATGCCAGGGAACACTAGTGTTCCCGGCACTGGCGATGGACAAGGGAGCACCAGGTCAGTGGGTTGGGGCTTAGGGGCTTAGATATGTGGAAAAGGGGGTTGGGTGAGGGTAAGGGGACACAAGGGAGCACAGGGACACGTTTACCTCATCCGAGCGGGGGAAGATGGCATTCTTCCCGCTCCTAAGAGGCTTAGAACAGGGAGTCTACTGTGTGGTGAGGACCTCGTTCTGAGCCTCCTGATTGGCTGGGACGCTGCCACACGCGCCTTGCTGGGTGCTAATTAAGCAATATGACCCGAGCGGCGGGGGCATTACCGACTCAGGTAATGCCCCGGGGCCCATAGTTATAGGCCGCACTCCTCCCTCTCAACATTTTGAACGGGGATATTTGAGTAATTCCGTTAGGCGTGAGCCTGTGGGCCGCTATGGCTTCTTTGGTAGTTTTGAGGGGGTCCATTCCCGACGCTGTTGCCAGTTGGATGGCCCCTTTTATGAACCTGTTCGCTCTCTCCACAAGCCAATTCGCCTGGGGGTGATATAAGGCTGCTTTCTTTTGTTTGATGTGGTTCTTTCTTAAAAATGCTTCCATGTCTTTGGACACTAGTTGCACTCCATTGTCTGTGACGACTTCTTTGGGGAGACCTTCCCTTTGAAATATTTCAGTGAGTACCTCTATGACCGTATCTGTGGTTATGTTCGGGACAAACTCGGCTTTGACCCACTTGGATAAATAGTCGACCAGCACTATGCCGTATTTGTGTTCCTTTCCCATCGCCTCCAGGGGCCCTATGAAGTCTATGCCCACTTTGGACCATACGGCTTCTGGTATCTCCGTGGGAATGAGAGGTGCTTGTCGAACCTTCAGTCTTTTGTCACTGTTTAGGCATTCATGGCAGCGCTCTATCATGGTGCGTATTTCTTGGTCCATAGACAGCCACCAGTAAGCTTCTCTCACCCTGCGGTGAGTCATCGTGTTCCCTAGGTGTCCCGCGTGGGCCCTGCAGAGTATGGTGCGCCTCATTCCTGTGGGGGGGATGATTTGATCCATTTTCATGATTATCCCTTCTGTTTCCGACAACTCATCTTGCACCTTCCAATATGGTCTCATGCCTTCCGGCAGAATTTTCTCATTTGTCCAGCCTTCTTTGATCCATTTGCGAATCTTGGCCATGATTGGGTCCTTCCCGTCTTCTTCTTCCCAGTGTCTCTCACTGAGTTCCAAGTAGTCTGGGTCCCTTATGTCTGAGATGGATGCGACAATGCATTCTCCGTGTAGGAATGTGGTAGCTCTTTCTTTGTTCTCTGGCAGTCTCGACATGCAGTCGGCTTGCGAGTTTTTCCATCCTGAGATGTGATGGATTTCGAATGTGTATTCCTGTAGTTTCGCTGCAATGCGAGCTAGTCTGGGCGTGGATGTTTTGGTGCCTCCTGGGCTGAGCATGTGAATGAGCGGCTTGTGATCTGTCACCAGCTTGAACTTTGTGCCCCACACATAGGTTCTGAAATGTTCGACTGCCCATGCGCATGCTAGCATTTCTTTTTCAATCATAGAGTAGTTCTGTTCCGCCTCTGATAGTGCCTTCGACGCAAAGGCCACCACATGTTCGGTGTCACCTCTCCTCTGCGTTAGCACTGCTCCTAGTCCGTACGCACTGGCGTCAGTGGTAATGACCGTATCCCACTCTGGGTTAAAGGGTTGTAGACATGGAGCTTTCATGATGTGTTGCTTTATGGTGTCCATCGCCCTCTTCTGAGGTTCGCTCCACGAAAATTCTGTCCCTTTTTTAAGTAGGTCGCGTAGGGGTGAAGTGGTTTCTGAAAACTTCGGTATGAATTTCGCGTAGTACTCAGCCAATCCTAGAAAAGACCTCACCTCTTCTTTGGTGGTCGGTTCAGGAGCTTTGGTTATGGCTTGCATAAGATTTTCCTTCGGGCTGATCCCCTTTTCTGAAATTTTGTACCCCAGATATTCAACCTCTTTTACTCCAAATGAGCATTTCTCGTGACGTAAACGCACTCCTGCATTTTGTAGTTTGTTGAGAACCAGTTTGAGGGTGGTATCGTGCGTCTGCTTGTCTCTTGCATAAACCAATATGTCATCTTGAAAATATACTACATTTTTGACTTTCCTTAGTAAGACGTCCATCATGCGCTGAAATGCCGACGCGGCTGACGACAACCCGAAAGGCATTTTAGTGAATTGAAATGTGCCAAATGGCGTGATAAATACTGTAAGGGGTTTCGATTCTTCGTGGAGCTGTATCTGATGATATGCATTTCTCATGTCAAGTTTTGAGAATATTTTGGCCTCTTTCATTAATAATATGAGTTCGTTTATGCTTGGGAGCGGGTAGTTGTCCGTGATAACTTCTAAGTTTAGGCTGCGCAGGTCTATGCACACCCTTAATTCCTGTGACTGGGGTTTCTTTATCAGGACGACTGGGCTCAGCCATTCGGACGCTTCAATTTCTTCTATCACTCCTTCCCTCTTCATTTTGTCTAGCTGTTGTCTAAGGGTGTCCCTTGCTGTGGCCGGTACTGGTCTCACCCGGCGCTTGACAGGGACGGCATTTCTTTTGAGCACGATCTTGTGAATGAAACTTTTAATGTGCCCCGGCTCCTCCGAGAAAAGTGTTGGGTAATCGCTCTTGACAACAGATTCGTTCTTCGTATGGACTGATAGGACTTGATCTTCTGTGCTGGGATCCAGTCTGATTTTTAACTTGTCTTGATCATCCCAGCCCAACACTGCAGGCCCTTCATGGCTGAAGTATACTCTGGTGATGGTTTCTCTTCCTTTGAATTCGACTTTGCCGTTGATATACCCTAACAGTTCGACTGAGGCCCCCCCGAACACTGTGGGCTTGTGTCGTGTGGTGAGCACTTCCACTTTCTCTTTACCCACCATGTCTTTATATGTCTGGAGGGGTAGGATGGTGAGGTCCAAACCGGAATCTGCCATGACCCGTGTCTCTCTTCCGTCGATTTTGATCACGCAGTGAGGCTTCTCTCTCCTGGCTCGGGTGCTGTTCACCATTATGACTGTGGGTCTCCCCTCCTCATCTGACGAGGATTCCCTTTCCTTTGTGTGTTCAGCGGTAAGGCTTGTGACTTTCTTGTTCCTCCATCGACACACTATCGAGAAGTGTCCTATGCGTTTGCAGACTGAGCACTCCTTGTCTCTGGCTGGGCACTCTCTGTCAAATGCCAGGTGTTTGGTGCTGGTGCACCTATGACACTTGAGGGGTTCCCTCTTGCTGTTTCTTGACTCTCTCGTGTCTGGTGCAAACTTTTCCTTTCTTGGACGGAATCCAACCGCTTGTATTTCAGTGGGGACTTGGGCCCCTGTAAACTCTTTCCTTCTCCCTGCAGTTTCCTCCACCGCTCTGGCAATTTCTACGGCTTTTTCTAACTGTAGCTCTTTTTCAAGGATGAACTTATCCTGGACCTTCCGACTGTTGGTATGGACGACTAGCATGTCGCATATGCGGTTTTCCGCGTTGGTGCCGAAGTTACACAGGGCTGCTAGTTCCCTTAATTTCGTAACGTAGTCATCGACGGGTTCGGACTGCTCTTGTTTTCGAGTGTAAAACCTTATTCTATGGAGTAGAGTGTTCTCTTTGCTGGCGAACCTCTTAGTGATTCTTCTAACCGCCTCCTTGAACACGTCATCATCTACTGGTATCGGGGTAAGGCCCTCGAATATTCTTTGCCCTTCCACCCCTAAGGCGTTAAGTAACATGGCCCTGCGTCTCACCGCTGAAAATCCTGATCCACCCATTGCCTCTACGTACGGGCTGCCATTGTGGCCAAGGAATGGCAGGCCTTCCTGGCGTCTGTAGAAAGGGTGGTGGCAGTGTGGCTCCCTGCATGTTTCTGCGCGGTTTCTTGTGGTGATCCTCGTCGCCAATTTATGTAGTAAATTTGTGGATAAAGGAAGACAGGAGCCAGGCAGGGGTTTCACCAAGGCTTTATTTTCTACTGACTCAGGATCAGATATAGTGCAGATGGTGTCCAGGATTTGGTGGGCCAACGTGGCCAACAGGGGTTTGGCTGCTGTGCCTAAAGAATGCAGCTACAATCCTTAAATTCGTCCCGTGCTCGGAGGAGCCGGGAAGACGCCGCTGTCTGCGTCCTCAGCTCGTCCCGTAATGCGCGCGTAGCGCGCGGGGGCAGAGCTGATGGCGCGAGCGAGATCTCGCAAGAGCGGGGCTCTCGCGACATCTCTACACATCTGTTCCCAGCGCGTCCGCTCCCGAAAAAAGGATCAAGAAAAAGGTAAGTGGGGTTGGGAGGGGACAAAAAAAAAAAGTACCTGCGTCCCCGGCGGGGGACGAGGAAAGCCCAAGCCGTGTGGAGGCGCGGAGCGGGGATGGCCCCGCTCCGAGTCTCCACACGGCTGGAGACTTCCCTCGTCCCCCGCCGGGGATGCAAAAAAGGATCAACAAAAAGGTAAGCAGGGTTGGGAGGTTGGGAGTGGGAGGGGAAAAAAAATAAAACATACCTGCGTCCCCAGCGGGGGACGAGGAAAGCCCCCAGCCGCGTGGAGGCACGGAGCGGGGATGGCCCCGCTCCGAGTCTCCACACGGCTGGAGACTTCCCTCGTCCCCCGCCGGGGACGCAGAAACAAGAGGGTAAGTTGGGGGGGGGCGGGTGGGAGGGAGGAGAGGGAAGGGAGAAAAAAAAATACTTAGCCGAGTCCCCGGCGGGGGGCGAAGGCAGCCTCTCAACCGCAGGGAGGCCCCGCTTCGAGCCTCCCCATAGGCTGAGGGGTTGCCATGCCCCTCACGGGGAAAAAGGCAGTGGAATCCCGACGGAGGGATTCCCGGCTGGGTATGGACCTGGCGAGAGCCAATCAGAATGCTTGTTTCATTCTGATTGTCTCTCGCCGGGGTACTAATGAGTATTAATGCATGTGCACTCTGATGATGGCACACTGGATAGGCATCCATCTCTTCTTGCTGCAGAGAAGGCGCATTTACCAGCTCCTGTTCAAACAGGGAAGGGGAAGTATCCTTTTCCCCCAGAAGCAGGACCACTAATGGCACTAGAACTAGAGAAGGGAATTAGAATAGAAACCAGTCACTGCAAAAAAAGGGAAACATCTAGCCAGGTAGCTCAGTGCACTGTAATGTGAAAACATGTGTCCCGCAGACAGATGAATGGCAAACTCTCCAGAGGAAAGCAGCAGGAGAATGGGTCAGTTCACCTGAATCTTAAAATTAATGGACATGACACATTTCAAGTTCAGTGCTTAATGGAAACCCACGGATTGCTTAAAAACTCGGGATGAGACCGAGCAGGGTTGTGTCTGACTTGGGGGCGTCCGGTCAGACACACGGTTGCCGGGGGCACACAGCAAGACAGTTTGTTCTGCGGTCACGTGGCCTTCAGAAAGCAGGGCCACCATCCTGCTTCCATCGGGATCACCCGGTCGGACCAGTGGCCTGGGGTCACCCGGCCGACAGTCCCTGGCTCCGTGGGCACACAGGCCGCGGGGTAAACACACAGGCTGTGATCACATGGCAGACCAAGCAATAAGTGGGCCCGGGCACCAGTTTGCCAATCATCAAGTCCGCTGCCGTTCTGAGGCACGTGCCTTCAAGGCTCCTTTTATGTCATGGCCCAAACTCTTAAAAGGACAACACCATAAGCAGAACGCCCTTCCTTCCAAGTACAGTGGAACTGGGGTGATCGCTCATAAAAAGAAACCTGAAGAACATTCCACAAAGAGCACCATGTTACCACCTCAGGCACCACACCCCTTAAAATCCACCAATCCACACAACATACCACCAACATTCAATTGCTCAAAACTGTTCCAAAGCAACCGGAGTCAAACAAAAAAATCCCAAATTAATTTCACCTAACAAAAAACGAACACGTTTTAATTGGACACAAATGTCATAACTACCTAGAAATGTCAAAAATCCATTCAAAACACTATCTACAGTACATCATTCAAAAGATTCATTTTTTACAATCCTTGTAGGATATGATAGATTATTTATAATGCGCTTAATACCCGGAGGTTTCTAAGCGCGAAACCAGGTATCGAACCTGTGTTGCTCCACGTAGTTTTGTTTTGAAGGCGAGCACGTTGCCCCTGAGCTATCCTCCCGAGACTGTAGGGTGTAATAAGTAAGATGATGGGTGTGACATTTCGGTGACAAGTTCCCCGTTACTACAGTGTCCATACAGTGATTTACATGTGGGAACACCACCACCTTACCAACTAATTTAAAAAATCAAAAGCCAATTTCAGCTCTATTACTTGGACATTTGTAAAGAGTTAAACTGCCACTGGTGTGGGTTTGTTGTGCTGTGCGCCATATGTCAATGCATTGCTGCATGTAACTGGGTTTCTGAAAAACCAAGATCTGGCACAGGATGTAACAATAGCAGTGCAACACAACATTAGAGAACAGTCAGAGGTAGAGATGCCAGCATAAAAAAGGGTTATCCCATAGGCTGTGTAGATGACATCACTTCCTAGTAACCAACACAGAGCCATTTTGAGAGGGGCACCATCTTTCAGAGCCTGCTGTAGTCAAGTCGCTGTACAATTACCCAGTAAGATGGAGTCTTAGGAGATATACATTATAGGGGAAGCCACCCACTAAGTGATGTGCCCCCTGGCGGCGGGATATGAGGAACCCAAGAGATTCTGCTGCCCAGGTCAGGGAAGACCCCTCATGTCATTCAAGGTGAAACATGCCTCATGAGAAAGGAAAAAAGCGCTAGAGCTTTCAGTGCAGGTGTCAGCACTTCCACAAGAAAATCAGCCTGAGGAAAGTGTTATCGTGAGTTTGGTGCAAGCAGGTGATTTGACAAGCATTGTCAGGCCCCTTTCATATTTCACAATTTGGAGCGGGTGTTTGTAAACAGGGCACTTCAAGTACACAAGCCCCCAGCATGGAACACTAAACAGAGCTGAATGGAAATCGTGAGGCAAAAAGGAAACGGGTGACCATGCCTCACACTCGCTTGTCAATCGGAAAGCCAGAATGTGGGAATGGCAGGTCGCCACGATCTGCCTGATCCCAAAATGGCAGTCAGAACGTTCTTAATCTCTGGCATTGAGGACTGGGGCACGACTGATTCCAATTACTACAGCACAGACAACACATGGTATCAAGTGACAAGTATGGCCATAAGGAGGAGATGGAACTGCTGGGGAAGAACCTATCACAAAGATTCAGTCTAAAGGGTTAATAGACCTACTACCAAAGCACTCATTGCGACTATCACTATTAGAACATGAACATAAAAAGAGGCAGAGGACTACTTACTTGGAGGTTGTTAGGACAGTGTTCCAGATTATGGATTTTGTTGCACTGAGAGAGCGAGGTAAAGTGCTAGAGAGACAGAACAGGAGGTGGCCAAGCCAGTAAGTACATCTGGCAAGGAAGAGACAGAACAGGAGGCGGCCAAGCCAAATGGGCCAAACTGTAGGAAAAGTCAAGCTTACAGCAACGGCTAGGCTAGAGAGCCTGGGCCCAAAGACTGGTGGGATCCAGCCCTTTAAAGTAGAAGCTGGAGAATAGCCTGCTGGGGTCTCCATCTTAGATACTAGTGGTTAGTTGCAGAGCCTCCAGAGCCAACTAAGAAGTGTACAATGTTGGAGAAGAGGAACCTCTGGCTGGGGATTGATAATTACTTCAGCCTAGCAGAAGTCCATGTATGGTGGATGCACACCCTACCCTGCAGAACCTCACGGGCAAGAGGGGAACCTACGTGTCTTTTCTCAGTCAATCATCCAAACACATCCTACCGCAAGTGGGGTAACCATACCGTGCTTGCCCCACTAGGGGTTTAAAGGCTGTAGCACCCTGGGAGACTACACAGTTTGGGGTCATCTGACAAGGACAAAGCAAGAAGAATGCTGGGGCACTTCACACTTCCCTGAGGTGGCAAGTGATCGGAAGGATACCTTTCTGAGCGTGGGCACTTCAAGAACTTGGGGTTTCGATTAGGGATTGGACAGTGGACAGAGGGCAGTAGGCCCTACTAGAACAGGCCCCTACTTGATTTAGTTACATTTTCCATACTGACACTTTCCCTATAGAAACGTCCGTATTTTGTTGATGAACCCGTCCTGTATGTCTTGTCAAAGTTTATCTCACCCTGCACTAACCCAAGGACTCACGAGAATGGAATACGAGATCTGGAGGTACTTCATTGCACAGATACCAGACTATCCCAAGATAAGCTTAACCAAGGAGGGAGATTTACCCTACCAAGAGTAGGGATTAACCCCCCTACTGTTAGCCCTCAGATTCCGTAGGGTAGAACTCACTGTAGTTAAGAGATTTCTCTGTTGAGTTCATGTTGAATCCTGTGTTGCTGCTACCCTTGCCCCATGCTGATCACAGAATAAATCTTCCTATGCCTCATCAATCTGTATATGAATGTTCTGTTCCCCCTTCATCATGACACTGAATTCAACCTTCTACGTATGCACAGGTATTTTCACATATAAATGTCCAGGTGACATATGGCTAGGTAGCCTGGAAGGCAGAGGTCTGAAGCTTTTGGCTTTCCAGATGTTTTGGACGTCACTGCCCATCAACCCTTTTCAGCATAGTACATTGCGAGGGATAATGGAGCTATAAATGTTAAATATTAAAGGCATTTGTACCGCGCACCATCACCAACGGAATTGGTCCCCAGGCGCTGTGGCGGATCTTCAAACGAGAAGGTGGGATGGGTTAGTAGGTGAAGCAGCAGTAGGATAGTGAGAGGAGTGGTGTTCTGTTGGCAGCTTCAACTCGGTATACACCGGCTGCTGAGCTTTGGTGCGAGTATCGGATCGATCTCAGTCCTCTTGTGCTGTTGGTGCGGCTTATGTGTTGTTGCAGTGTTGTGAAGTGCGTGCGGTTGTTGTGTGAGAAATGGTTGTATGAGATTTTTGAGTGAGTTAAGTCTGCAGAAATGCTAAGTTTTTTGTTAGTGGGTTATATGAAGTTTAACATGCTAACATTCAGAGCTCTGTCCGAGTGTGGCGCTCGCCAATCCTCCCAGTCTCATCAGGGTGGGCGAAGGCGTTACCCCTGCCAGGGTTTTAGGTTTGTGTGAATCGCTCCGTGTGCTGGTCTAACACGCTCTGTAAGTGTTCTAATTGCTCCTCGCTGTTCTATTCTAGCGAGCTCTGTAGGAGTTCTAATGCTGATGGATTGATTAGTGTGGGTTGGGTGTCTATTCTCCTCCTTGGGTGCTGGAGCTGGTGTTGGGGTCTCCTCTCACAGACTTTCTATCTAAATGTGTCTGCTGGGGGTTTTAGGTTATAGTACGGCCGGGAGGCAGTGGATGAGTCATTTAGGGGTTTTTGTCTCGGTCTGAGTATGTGATCAGGCTATGGTGACCCCCCTTTGTGGCTATTTCCCATAATATCTTATAGTCTGTCATGGTGTCCGTTCTTTGGGTTCTGTGTATGTCCATTTTGGGAGCAACCGAGGTTGGTGTTATTTTCATCGTTGTTTAACGGGGTGGGCATTCTAGTGCATCGCTGTTGTATTTACGCTGTGAAGAGCCATGATTTGAGGAGTTTCCTGAATGCTTGGTGGTTTGTTGTGGTCTGTATATTCTTAGGTAAGTCATTATAGGTTTTCGGTGCCTGGTGAGAGAAAGAGGATCCTCCGAGTTTTCTTCTGTTATAGGATTTTGGTTCCAGGCGGATGTTGGTGCTTGATCTCAGTGTTCTTGTTGGCTTGTGTAGGCATAGTTTATCGCTTAGGAATTCTGCGCCTTGTTTGTGTATTGCTCTGTGCGTGATGCACATGGACTTGAACTTTATTCGCTGTTTTAATAGTAGCCAGTGTAGTATTTTTAGCGCAGGTTTGATGTTTTCTCTTCTGGGTAGCTTGAGGAGGAGTCTGGCTGCCGCATTTGGTATGCGTTGTAGTTTTTTTAGAAGTCGTTCGGGCATGCCCAGGTATAGGCTATTGGCATAATCTACTCTGGACATGATCAAAGCGATGATGGTAAGTGTTTTGTTGGCGAACGACAGGAACGGTAGGATCCTTTTGCTGCTCGCAGGAGGAAGAAGCATTTCTTGAGTAGAGCGTTTACTTGTGGCTCTAGAGTGAGGTTGTTATCCATCAGGACCCCTAGGTTTTTTACAGTTGATGATGGAGCTGGTGTGGTGCTGAGCTCTCTTGGCCAGGGGATGTAGCTGATGTCTCCTCCCTTTTTTGATACAATCATTATCTCTGTTTTGCCTGGGTTGATTTTGAGGTGGTTGAGGTTCATCCAGTTGAATATATCACAAAGGCAATTCTCTAGTGTAGTGTTTTCTTCTCGGGTGTCTTGTATGTTGAAGATTGTTTGAGTATCGTCGGCGTAGTTGTAGCATGTGAGGCCGTGTTTTTTGATGAGTTTGATTAATAGGTGCATGTAGATGTTGAATAGAAGCGGGGAGAAAGATGATCCTTGTGGTACTCCGCACGTGGAATCTCTAGGTTTGGAATTTAAAGGTTTCATCCATACGTTTTTGGTTCTGTTTGTTAGGAAGGATTTGATCCATAGTAGGGCGGTGTCTGTTATTCCTAGTTCTTCTAATCTCTTTATGAGGATGTCGTGGTTGACAGTGTCGAAAGCTGCGGATAGTTCAAGGAGAATCAGGGTGGTACTGTTGTCCGAGTCTGCGTTCGTCTTTAGGTCGTCCCATATTGAGAGGAGAGCTGATTCTGTTACTCTCATTGGTCTGAAACCAACTTGTGCCTGGTCTAGTAGGCAGTGCTCTTCCACAAAATCTTGGGTTATTTTGTAGACGTACGTTTCTAGCAGTTTGGCTATGTAGGGTATGTTGGAAATGGGCCTGTAGTTGGATAAGTCCTCTACGTTTCCTTTTGTGTCTTTGAGTAGCGGCTTGATGTAAGCCGATTTGAAGGCCTGTGGTACTTTAACTGTTGAGATTGAGAGGTTGAGGAGTTGAGGAGATTCCTATGGTATTCCATGGGGGTTCCTTGTTTGAGAATTGTTTTGTATATGTTCGGGGGGCAGGGGTCTTCAGGAGAGCCTGATTTGTTTCTTTGGTTTACCAGTTTGACGAAAGTCTCCACTGATATTTCTGGGAAGCTTTGTAGCTTGTTTCGATATTCCTCATCGGTGTCGATGGGGTTTGAGGTGTGATCGCTTGGTCTGTTTTGTATCGTGTGTTGGATGGAAATCATTTTGTTTTTGAAGTGGTCTCCTAGGTCATCGCAAAGTTTCATCGATGGAATTGGCGTGTTGTTGCAGCTCGGTGGGTTTTTTAATTCGTTTATGATTTTGAAGAGTTCTTTTTGGGCGTTTGGTGCTCTGAAGATTCGGTTGTCGTAGTGTTTCCTCTTCGCTTTTTGTATTTCCTTTTTATATGAGCGGATCTGTTGCAGGAATTTCAATTTGTCTGCAGTGGTGTTGCTGGTCCTCCATTCAGATTCTAGTTTTCATTTTTTTCTTTTCATGGCGCTGAGTAGTGGGGTGAACCATTTTACTGTTGTTTTCTTACGTGATGGGGTGAAGGGCTTTTCTTTGCGATGTCATCTAGAGTTGTTGCGATCCAGGTATGGAGTAGGGTAACTTTTTTGTCTAGGTCAGCTTCTTCCATGGTTGTTGCTTGTGGTTTGCTAAGTTCCAGGAGCTCGGTTAGGTTGGAGTTTTTTATGGTTCTCCAATTTCTTTTCCACATGATTGGTATTTTTTCTTGTTGCTTCTTTGTTGAAGCGGCCGTTGTGATTATGAATGGAATGATGAGGTGGTCGCTCCAGAGTATTTGAATTGGGGGTGCCGTGGTGATGAGATCCTTGTTGGCGAAGATTGCATCAAGTGTGTGCCCTGCTGAGTATGTTGCTCCTGTGAATAGTTGTTGTAGGTTCATGGCTGCTAGTTGGTCGGTTAAGGATTTTTGTGTGGTTGTGGTTTCTTCGTCGAACCAGATATTCAAATCTCCGAGGATGATCAGATGATTGTACTTGGTGGCTAGGATGGTGATTGCTTCCCTGAAGGCGTCTATGAAAGTCGCATCATAGGTTGGTGGTCTGTATATCAGTATGGATTTCAGGTTTGTTTTGGGGTTTATTGATAGCCCCAGTATTAAGGATTCACATTTATTGATGTTTAGTGGATCTTCTATTTTGATGGCCAGTTGCTCCTTGTGGATGATTGCTAGCCACCCCCCCTCTTTTGGATTTCCTGTTTGCTTGGATGCATTTGAAATTTTCAAGCAAGCAGTTGTTGAGGGTGATCTTGTAGTTGTGGTCTAGCCATGTTTCGGTTACAAATATGATGTCTATGCCTCCATCTGATAGGAGGTCGTATATTTCGGTTGAATGTTTGGACATTGACCTTGCGTTTATTAAGTTACAGTGGATTTTCTGGGTGTGATTTGGTCTTGTGTTTATTCGTTGTTCAGGTTTGTAGTTGTTCGGTCGTGGTGTTTCCGCATTGATGTTGGTAGGATGAAGAACGGCGACAGCTGCTTCTTCATTAAAGCGGTCCAATAGGTTGATAACAGGGCTGATCAATCGTGGTGCTTCTGCTGTGATAATGCTCGGTTGAAGATCAGCGATGGCTTCTTCTTCATTGGGTCCGATTGTTAGGTTGGAGGTAGCATTGTTGGTTGTCCGGGCTTCGTCGTATTGTGTGGGATTTTGTGGAAATTGATGGTGCCCCTCTGTTCTTGTGATGTAAGGGGTAACGGGGCTGGAGTCATCCCACTCTCTTGTTGAGTGCTCCCGTCTTTGTTCCGGGTGTTTCGGGAAATTCTTTGCATGCCTCGAGGTTTCCGTTTTGAGGTGTCGGTGTTCCGTGGTTGTCGCGAGGTAGGGTGTGAACTATAAGGATTTTTCTCTTACATAGTTTGGTCCGGTTATGACTGCGTTAGGCGTGTTTTCTGCCGATGGGGCTGCTTCTTCTGCGTTCTGTTGGTGTTGTGGGCTGCTTCTTCTGCGTTCTGTTGGTGTTGTGTGTTTGCGTCCCTTGTTGCACTATCTTGCTCTCTTTCTCTGCGTCCTTTTCTGGGTCGGGCCATTTTTCAGTTCAAGGTGCAGACGTAGTAGGGTAGTTGGTCCTCTATTCTGTGTTATGCAGGTGCAGTAATCTTGGTTTTTACTTCTCTGGATACGCTAGGGTGTTCTCTGGCTCAGTATGTCATTCTGTCAGTGGGTAGGGTGCGTTTCCTAGGGGTGCACTGTCAGGGAGGGTTATGGGCGTTAAAAGGTCTGGTGGTATGGGACTCAATTAAGCTAGGTAGTGATGGGTTAATGGGATTAATAGAGTACTGAACTAAAAACAGTTAGATTAGGGGCCCTGTATATTGGGGGAAGGCCTACGCCTAAGAAGGCGACAGAGTACTAGACCCAACACAGCTAGATTTGAGGGTCAGCCGAAACAGTGGAGCACGATACCAAGCACAGCTACACTTGAGGGTCCTGCACCGTGGGAGATGCCCACGCCTAGGAGAGCAGCAGGGTATCAGACTAAACACAGCTAGATTTGAGGGTCAGTTGAAGCAGTACTGTCTGATACCAAACACAGCTAGATTTGGGGGTCAGCCGAAACAGTGTAGCACGATACCAAGCACAGATAGACTCGAGACTCCTCACTGTGGGAGAGAGGCCCACGCCTAGGAGAGCAACAGGGTATCAGACTAAACACAACTATATTTGAGGGTCAGTTGAAACAGTACTGTATGATCCCAAACACAGCTAGATCTGAGGGTCAGTTGAAGCAGTGAGGCACGTTACCAAACACAGCTAGAACTGGGAGTCCTGCACAGTGGACGTCTCCCAGAACGCGGTTCACCGTGGTGAGCTAGCCATGTAGGTTCAGGGGGACATGTACTAGTTGAGGAGTGAGTTTGAGGGACGCAGCTAGGACTTACTCCCTTAATGCAGTCCGGCCACAGAAGTCCTGCTAGATTTGAGAGTCAGGCCTCTCAATGCAATATGAGTGTCATACAATGCGATCTGGGCACACAACCAACTGGATTTAAGAGATCTGTATAGTCGGAGAGAGGCCTAGCAATGCAATCTAAACATCATACAATACAATTTGGGGACAGAACTCCTGGTAAACTGGAGAGACCTGTATAGTGGGAGAGAGGGTTAAATGATTGGGTACTCCCTGAATTTTTGTTAACGGGGGGTCAAATCTGTTGGAAGGGAGAATCTAGGAAGAAAATGAGTAAAGTACATATTGACTACCCCTCTCTAGAGGTCCTGTATGAACACAGGACTGGGTGGAGAAATACTGCTTACATATTAAGCAGAGTTAACACCTTACTGGGAACACTTCCTGAAAGTAAATGCAATATTGTAAAGACATAAATCTTTTTAATAGTAATTTATAAAAGCATCATAAAAAACATTACAGATTTCCACTCAAATCAATCATACCTTTCATACAATTCATAACTTTTTTACAAAAAAACGGGGTTCTACAACTTCAGTTTTCTTTCTAGCATAACAATTGTTGTTAATGTGCATGACATAGGAAAAAAACATTTGATTTTCCTTTTGCGGTCGACATATGTTTCAGGCCTTGATGATGTACCCTTGTCTGAGGTGGTCAGTGATACAAATGTTGGGCCATCTTCAGGACATTCGTGATTTCTAGAAGATCAGTTTCGTTCCCCATTCACATAGATTGCCAAATCTAAAACATAAAATATATATATTTTTTACTGTGCAGGAGTATAGAGTTGCCCAGATTGATTGTCTCTAAGGTGATGGCCAGGCTAGACTGTCCTAGACTATCGACACTCCACCCACCTGTGATTCATAGCCTATAGTTAGGACAGCTGAGATTAGATTGCTGGGTGAACAGTTGTTTATCATCCAGTATCTGGAACCCTAAACAAAAAGGGAAAAGGAGAGGTCAGAGGCCTGATGAGTTCACCTTTGATTGTTTGTGTTGACTATATTACCCTTCGGTGGTGAATTTACGGGAGGATTACGTCTGTCGCGGTATTTAAGGCACCACTCTTCATCTATTAGAGAGGGGCGATTGAAAGCTTGACTAGTTAGAGCATCAGTCCACTTGCAGGTTCTGTGTCGATAGCTGTTAAAAAAGGTAGGAGTGTTGGTGTTGCCTTGGGCATTTAGATATAGTGTATTCAATCATTGCGTATTTCAAATTGTGACTTCCAGTTATTTATTAAAATGCCCAAGTTATGGCGCACTTTATCTGGCACCCATTCTTTCTTTATACCAGGCGTCAGTGTTTATATTAAAAGTTGTACTATTTAATATTCATTGGTGAGGCCGGGGCTGCAGCTGAGCCGTCTTCACATACGGCAAAGTGTTGTGCACATGACCTTGTAATTCGGAGGTACTCTTTTCGTGATACACACGGATGGATGCACACTTCCAAATGTTCTTGTCTAGAGTCAACTTCTTGAATTTGGTCATTTCGTCCTCAATTTTCTTTAAAGTTTCCTTAATGTTCTTTGATTGTGTTGTCTTGTTTAATTTTACCCCGTAGTGCTTCTATTTCAATCCTTTGTAAGCCTGCTTCTTCTTCTGCAGTGTCTATAATTAGAATGAATAGATCTCTTGAGCATTTATTGCTCACTCCACTGAATTTACATTTAAATTTAGTGTTGTTGGTGAACACTTGTGGAATGTTTTTGATTTGCAGGCCTTCTGGTATGGTGCCAGCTTTTAGATATGCCAACATAAGTTGGCCATGTGACTAGGAGCGTATACGTTTTTTCTTTTTTTGAGTCAAAAGTTCAGCATCATTAGGCTGAATAGTGGCTGCCATTTTTTCAATATTGTCTCCTAATAGTGATGGCAAGCTCATGTTTTTTTTTAATAATACTCATCTGTAAAGGAAGCCAGCTTTCCATTATCCATTTTTGCGATTCTTAACACAGTAGTTTAATTTTTGTGACAAAAATCTACCCAACAACCAAGGGTTGTCCTGAATAGGGTTAAATGATTGGGTACTCCCTGAATCTTTGTTAACGGGGGGTCAAATCTGTTGGAAGAGAGAATCTAGGAAGAAAATGAGTAAAGTACAGATTGACTACCCCTCTCTAGAGGTCCTGTATGAACACAGGACTGGGTGGAGAAATACTGCTTACATATTAAGCAGAGTTAACACCTTACTGGGAACACTTCCTGAAAGTAAATGCAATATTGTAAAGAAATAAATCTTTTTAATAGTAACAATACAAAGGGACTAAAACTTACCCGTAACTCATAGAAACCTACTATGAATATATACAAAAAGCCAACCAGGGGAGATCACACAACACAGGGAATAGAAGGAGACAGTTTGTAAATTTCTCAAATTCATCAAATGCATCGACTAGTAGCGGATCAGATAATGGTCAATCAGGATCAACAGGTCCGCCACCCCAGTTTTTTCAGGGACAGGGCAAACGTGGTCGCAACAAACACCAAGGTCCACCTCGGATGCAAACGAGAAATTGGCAGGGTCCTCCTCCACAAACCTGGTAGTCCCAATTTTCAATTTAACTTCCTATGTCCTCTCCAAAACCGAGATTAGTGTCCTTTCTAATGGATTGTCCTTTGTACCAACTACGAGGGCCAGATCCTTTGAAACCGAAGTGGAACTACAAAGGTTCTACAGGACAATACGTCTGAAATATTTTTCCAGAAACTATACTGCTTCACGTAAAGAACCGACTATCACAGGCCTAAAAACTCCATCAAAATGTACTCCTACTAATGCTATGGTAAGTCCAGCTGTTATAGCATTTGAGCAAAGAATCTCTCATGAAATCCAAGGTCTTATCAAAACCAAAAACAACTCTAGAGATAACCTCACAAAATCTGAAAGAGAAGCCCTTAAAGCTTTACAACTGAATGATTATTTCATAATTTAGCCCGCGGACAAAGGGGGAGGAATAGTCCTATGGGAAAAATGCGCCTATGAAGCAGAAGTGGTGAAACATCTTAATGATACAACTGCCTATAAAGAACTGGCACGAGACCCCACACCCAGGCTCCAAGAAGAGATAGAAAATCTCATGAAACATGCAGAGGAGGAAGGGTGGATAGATCCCGATGAAAGAGATTTTTTGGTTAACCAACATCCGACCACACCTGCCTTTAACATTCTCCCAAAAATCCACAAAAATGAGACAACACCCCTGGGTAGACCAATTGTGGTGGCTATCAATTCGATCCTCGAACCACTGTCAATTTATTCCGACTGGTTCTTGAGACCCTTCGTGTCCAAAATGTCATCTTATGTTAAAGACACCACAAGCATGTTAAAACTTCTAGAGACTATTCAATTGAATCCATCTGATATCTTGGTGACCCTGGATGTGGTAAGCCTCTATACCAGCATTCCCCAGCATGATTGTCTGAAGGTGATGGCTAAATATCTAGACAAACGTACCACGACACTCAAGCTAGTCCCACTGCATTCATATTAGAATGTATAAGATTGGCATTAACAGAAAATGCCTTCCTGTACAATGGTCACTTTTACAACCAACTGCTAGGGACAAGTATGGGAGCGACATTCGCCCCAGACCTCGCAAACTTATACATGGATGACCTTGAGCAACAATTCATCTTTGGCTCCACTAATCCTTTCTCCATTTATATGAAAACCTGGCTGAGGTACATTGATGACATTTGTATGATCTGGAGTGGGACATCTGACCAACGTACACTGTTCCATAAGTGGCTAAATCTTCAGAACCCTCACATTCAATTCACCATCCACATGGATGTGAATAAGATACCTTTTCTAGACCTCGAGATACAAAAAACTGATGGAGGCAATATTTAAACTGAGTTATATAGAAAGCCCACGGACAAGAACACTCTTTTAAACTATCATAGTTTCCATGCACAGAGCCTAAAAGAAGGCTTACCTTATGGCCAGTTCCTGCGTATCCGCAGAAACTGCACACAAATAGAAATGTACAAACAACATGGCAAATCTCTCAAATCCAGGTTGAAAAATAGAAGGTATCCCAAAATCACAGTACAACGGGCGTATACAAGAGCACTACACACTAACAGAACTTCTAGTCTTGAACCAATACATCGCCATATTGAGGATAAAATAACATGTGTCAGCACTTACAGCCCGATTAGTAGCCACCTGAGAAAGATTATTCGAAAACATTTGAATATGTTCAAACGGAGGACTTTAATCCATCAGTGCCCCATATTGCATTCAAAAGACAACGAAACATCAAAGATACTCTCGTACGTACATACCCCAACACAACCACAGCCAGAATATCACAGACATCTCTGTGGGGCTTACCCCCTGTTGAAAGTCATCACTGGTGTGGCAAATGCTCAGTTTGTGCTCAAACTGCCACTATGAAAAACATCAAATTGTGAAACACAGTAGTCCAACTAAAAGACTTCACTAATTGTCTCACCCCATGTGTTTTTATGCCATTAAATGCCCATGCGAATTGGTCTACATAGGTAAAACTAAACGGCCAATACGTCAGAGAATTTGGGAACATAAGTCGTGTATTCGTAATAAAATTGAGAACAAACCTCTAGCTGCTCATTTTACAGCAAAGCAACACAAATGTACTGACTTGATCTGGTGTGTTATCCAGGTTCTCAAGCAGGCCCCAAGAGGTGGAAATAGAGATTTGAGCCTCACTAGACGTGAGCGAAAATGGATTTATAATCTGGATACAGTTAAACACGGGCTTAATATCGCTCGTGTTTATTCTTGTAACTTTATTTTAAGAATATACATTGTCCAAAATATGGAATGGTAGTCGTTTTGCCATACTCACCATCTAATAAAGTTTTACAAAAGTTCTACATGACGACCTAGAGTTCTGCCACAATCATGCTTCGCAATACACCATCGGTCTCTACATCAGTCAGTGATAAATGAATTATGAGGCCTTTGTCCATTTTTATCCATAGAAACATTTATCCTTGAATTTCCCTTCCTTGGATTATTGCTCAGCAGTGCCTTTGTCCCAAGTATTTTTATTTTGCATTTTATTTGGCAAATATGGCACCGGCATAAAACTATGCCTATGTATACATCGCATTTATATGCAACATTTCTCCTTACAAGGCGTCACCTGACCTTTTATGGAGGTGAGGAGTACACAATCTAACAGTACGGGAGCCTTACAGCAGTACGATATCGCTCTGTATCAAGTGTACAGCTACCAATGTGTTATACACTATTTGTAATAACAGATGTTTCGAGGATTATCCCCGGGATGTAGTTCACAGATACACATATTTAGCACACTTATAGTTATGTCACGTTCGAAATTGTGGTCATGTGACACAGCATACAATAACACTGACAATCAGGTGACCTAAGTTTGGTCACGTGTCATATCAAGCATCGGCAGCGTGAATCAGGTGATTCTTAAAAGGACAACAGCAAGAACAACAAGCTGTTTGATCTTACAGAAGATGCTGTTGCCCCTACTGTCGGCAATCGAGAGCAGTACACGAACATTGAAACAGGTGAGTCCTTGGACGCATAGACACATTGCAGAGTATGCTGTACAATAACTCTGTTAAAAAATGTGCATCCATCCATGTGTATCACGAAAAGAGTACCTCCAAATTAAGAGGTCATGTGCACAACGCTAAATATATCAGGACTTTGCCGTATGTGAAGACGGCTCAGCTGCACCAATGAATATTAAATATTACAACTTTTAATATAAACAGTGACGCCTGGTATAAAGAAAGAGTGGGTGCCAGATACCCTGCGCCACAACTTTGGCATTTTAATAAATAACTGGAAGTCAAAATTTGAAATACGCAATGATTGAATACACTATATCTAAATGCCCAAAGCAACACCAACACTCTTACCTTTTTTAACAGGTATCGGCACAGAACCTGCAAGTGGACTGATGCTCTAACTAGTCAAGCTTTCCATCGCCCGTCTCTAATAGATGAAGAGTGGTACCTAAAATACCTCGACAGACGTAATCCTCCCGTAAATTCACCACCGAGGGGTAATGTAGTCAACACAAACAATCAAAGGTCAACTCATAAGGCCTCTGACCTCTCCTTTTCCCTTTTTGTTTAGGTTTCCAGATACTGGATGATAAACAACTGTCCACCCAGCAATCTAATCTCAGCTGTCCTAACTATAGGCTATGAATCACAGGTGGGTGGAGTGTCGATAGTCTAGGACAGTCTAGCCTGGCCATCACCTTAGAGACAATCAATCTGGGCAACTCTATACTCCTGCATAGTAAAAAATATATATATTTTATGTTTTAGATTTGGCAATCTATGTGAATGGGGATCGAAACTGATCTTCTAGAAATCACAAATGTCCTGAAGATGGCCCAACATTTGTATCACTGACCACCTCAGACAAGGGTACATCATCAAGGCCTGAAACATATGTCGACCACAAAAGGAAAATCAAATGTTTTTTTCCTATGTCATGCACATTAACAACAATTGTTATGCTAGAAAGAAAACTGAAGTTGTAGAACCCCTTTTTTTGTAAAAAAAAGTTATGAATTGTATGAAAGGTATGATTGATTTGAGTGGAAATCTGTAATGTTTTTTTATGATGCTTTTATAAATTACTATTAAAAAGATTTATGTCTTTACAATATTGCATTTACTTTCAGGAAAGTAAATGCAATATTGTGTTAACACCTTACTGGGAAGTGTTCCCAGTAAGGTGTTAACTTTGCTGAATACTTAAGCACTATTTCTCCACCCAGTCCTGTGTTCATACAGGACCTCTAGAGAGGGGTAGTCAATCTGTACTTTACTCATTTTCTAGTGGGACAGAGGCCTAGCAATGCAATCTAAATATCATACGATGCAGTTTGGAGACAGAACCCCTGCTAAACTTGAGAGACCTGTGTATTGGGAGAGAGGCCTATCAGTGCAATTTAGATATCATAGATTGCAATTTGGAGACAGAACCCCTGCTAAATTTGAGACCTGTATGTTGGGAGAGAGGCCTTTCAATGCAATCTAAATATCATACAATGCAGTTTGGAGATAAAAGCCCTGCTAAATTTGAGAGACCTGTGTAGTGGGAGAGAGGCCTATTGATGCATACTAGCTATCACTTAATGCAATGTGAACTTAGAAGACCTGCTAGATTTCAGAGACAGGCCTATCAATGCAATCTAAATATCATGCAATTCAATCTGGACACAAATCCCAACTAGATTTGAGAGATCTGTGTAGTTGGAGAGAGGTCTAACAATGTGTCATGGGCGCTACTCCCGAGGGGCCAGGACTGGCCCAGCGCCCTCGGAAGCAGACCCGTCTTCCACTACTCCGGACCCAGCAGACCCCTACAGGGGCCCTTTGGACCGTGTCCTGGCGCCTTTGGCGCCAGGCTCATGAAGGGTTTCAGTCCCGACGCCATAGGCGCCGGGCTCATATTGATAAACAGTGTAATAATGCTTGGGTGGACTTACCTGAGGCAGACCATGCTGCATATTTACCCAGAACAATCCAGTCTGGTTGAAGTCCCCAGCCATCGGGGCTGGGAGGAACTATTCCCTCCATTCAGGAACTCTTTTCTTACCTGGGTGGAACCGGTAGAAGAACACATACTGGAAGCACTTCTCTGCTATTTAAACCACGCCCGATGGAAAACACGTGCTTCGTGTTATTCTGCAGCAGCAGCAGGACGCTCACCGAGTCGGCTCCTGCATTCCAGGTCCAGAGTCATCTTCAGCTTCCGCGCAGCAACCTGTGGATGAAGAAAGACACAGAACAATACTTACCAGATCCCGGAATCCAGTCACCGGCAAAACCTGCAAAGAATAAACATAAGGTTAGAAAAGTGCAACTCGCTCGCAGCCGCGCCTGCTTACCTGATCCATCCGTGATTGCAACGGAGCTAACCGCGGCCTTCTCTTCGGCAGCTTCTCTGCACCTGAAAGGCAAAGGACATAATTAAAAAGGGGTTCGGGTGAAGGCAGTCGCATTCATCTTAACTTACCAGTTTTTGCACGCGCAGAAGCGGCCGCATCAACCGCAGCATCCCTGCACCTGAAAACTAGAAAAAGGACATTATTAGAGGTGCCATTAAAAGCGGCCAACGATCATTATACTTACGTGCATCGGCACGTGCAGTGGCAACGGATATAAAGCCCGCAGCATCCCGGCACCTGAAAACTAGAAAAAGGACATTATTAGAGGTGCCATTAAAAGCGGCCAATGAACATTATACTTACGTGCATCGGCACATGCAGCGGCAACGGAAAACTACGCCCACAGCATCCCGAGGCCTGAAACAAAGGAAAAGGGACATTATTGAGGTGCCCATCTTTTAAAGCCTAAAGACTACAGTATACTTACAGGCATCCGCTCGTGCAGTAACGGCAGCATCGCTCTTCGGCATCCCAGCACCAATGCCACAACTAAGGCCGCAAAAGACTTGAGCCTCAACACTGAACTCATCCAGTGACGTAACTGGAATCCACGCACCCCTGCACCAGACGCAGGATGGAGAGCTCAGCATTTATACGCCTAAGGTGAGAGCTCGCCGAGACAAGTAGAAAGCTAGGCTGTGGGAGAAATTGGCGATTGGTGGGAGAAGGAATCCCATCAAACGGTGATTAACCCTTTTTCTTCCACCTGCAGAAAACTTACCCTGCAAGTCAGACATTCGATAAGAGGAAGCCCAGTCCTGAGAGTCGTCCGAGCTCCACGCTTCTCAATTGAAGAAACGATAGCAGCCCAGCCGGGATCAGCGCCTCCGTGGGAATCAGGTGAGCGTTACAGAACGCGAAGCCCACCAATAACCTCCTACCCAGGCGCTATGGAAACTTCCGACACAGACCAACTGGCCCAGTTATTAGGGGAATTAAGAGCTGAAGTTCATGCTGCCCGCCAGGAAACGAATGCCCTTAGGAGGGAATTGATAATATCAAAAGAACGAACTGATGATCTTGGCAGACAGTTATTACAGACAAAAGCGGGGCAAACCCCGCTACCTAATTCAGGAGGGAGCTATATCCCAGCAGCTTCAGCCAATCCTGTTCAAATCAACCTACCCGGAAATGTGCCATTGGCACCTCCTGAACGCTTCTCTGGTGACCCTAAAAGGTTTGCGGTGTTTATAAATCAATGCCGATTGCATTTTCTTTGTAGACTTGCAGCCTTTCCGACTGACCAGACTGAGGTAGCCTTTGTGCTTTCGTATCTTAGCGGCAGTGCCGCTGATTGGTCGATCCCTCTGGTTACACAGGATGACCCGATCCTTCGTGATTTCCCGACCTTCCAGGCAAATATGGAAAGACTTTTTGCAAGGCATTCCCTGGGGCAGGCCTTGGACAACAAACTCCTTTCCCTACGACAGGGCAATCAAGATCTTTTGGCCTACATTGCATCATTCAATAGGCTAATCGTGGAAACCAGATGGCCTGAGGACAAAAGAATCACGCTTTTTCACAGGGGTTTGCGTGGCGAACTCAAAGACGTCCTTGCCCAGGTAGTGAATCCTCCTCAGGATTGTTCAGAGTACATTGATTTGGTGGTCCAATTGGATCACAGACTACAAAACAGAAAGGCGGATCGATCCAGGTTTGAAATACGAGTGTTCCCTAAGCCTCAAAGTCACACCAAAGGAGTTGAAGCCGTCGAACCTATGCAAATTGGGATTGTAAAGGATCCCCTAACCCAGAAAGAACGCGACAGGAGACGACAAATGCAACTATGTCTCTATTGTGGAAATTCAGGACATTTTCTTCGAGATTGCCCGGTGAAACCACCTAAGAAGACAGTGGGAGCTTCTGATAAGAGTTCTGAAAAGCCTGAGCCGGGAAACAACCACGCCCGACAAGTGTAGAGGTCCGCTTGCCGAGCGTAAAAACCAGTTCTTTGACCTCGCACTTCATAATGCCAATGGTCCTCGTAAACCCAGAGCAACCGGATTGTTTGCATGCAATTAAGGCATACATTGATAGCGGAGCAGTTGGAAATTATGTGGACCGCGAATTGGCTTCCAGGATGAACTTACCTCTTTGTCCAAAGGTGGTTAAAGACGTCATTACCACGGTGGATGGGACGGAAATCGCCTCCGGACCAGTGACCCATACCACTACTGAAGTGACAATACTCGGCCAAGACGGGCATCAGGAGGTAATTGTGTTCGACGTGATCAAGGCTCCTCAATTCCAAGTAATTCTAGGGATTCCTTGGTTGGAGAAACACAATCCTCAGATTGATTGGCGAGCAAAAACGATAAAGTTCCCAGAGTGCACACCAACTTGTTATCCACGACCCAACATTGGCCTAGCGTCAGTAACGGCTGACGGTCCACAATTACCTCTAGAGTATCGAGAGTTCCAAGATGTTTTTCAAAAGGAACAGGCTAACACCTTGCCACCCCACAGATCATACGATTGTCAGATAGATTTGCTACCCGGTGCAACTCCCCTTTGCAGTAGGATTTATGCCCTTACCGAGCCTGAGAACCTTCATCTGCGACAGTATTTAGACCAGTACCTGGCCAATGGCTTTATCCGTCCGTCGAAGTCCCCTGCATCCTCGGCTCTGTTCTTGGTACCAAAAAAAGAAGGTGACCTCAGAACCTGTATAGATTATCGTGCTCTGAACCAGATAACAGTAAAAAACCGGTACCCCTTACCTCTGATCCCGGAACTCCTTGACCAGGTAAAAAACGCCTGTATTTATACTAAGCTTGGTCTCCGGGGAGCTTATCACTTGGTACGGGTCAAGGAAGGAGATGAATGGAAGACGGCCTTTCACACTAAGTATGGGCTATTTTAATACCAAGTGATGCCCTTTGGACTGTGCAATGCACCTGCCGCCTTCCAATATTTTATGAATGATGTCCTCAGAGAGCTCATTGATGTCTGCGTTGTCGTCTATATAGATGACATTCTTGTGTACTCATCTTCAGAAGCTGACCATCGAAATCATGTTAGGGCGGTCCTTGAAAAACTTTGCCAACATAAACTTTTTGCCAAGCTCGAAAAATGTGTTTTTCATGTCACTGAGGTCGAATTTTTGGGATTTATTCTGACACCCAAAGTAGTCCACATGGACTCGAGAAAAGTACACGCTATCCTCAAATGGCCGTCTCCTACTTCCGTGAAAGGCATTCAAAGCATGCTAGGCTTTGCCAATTTTTACCGTAGATTTATTCCAGAGTTTTCACGAGTGGTACAACCCATCACCGCCCTCTTAAGAAAAAATAAACGCTTTGAATGGTCCGCAGAAGCAGAACAAGCCTTCCAAGAGATAAAGGCTAAATTCCCCTCTGCGCCAATACTGAAACACCCGGACCTCCCTTACATCGTTGAAACCGACGCCTCCAGCTTAGCAATGGGAGCAGTCCTATCACAAAGAGATCCAGAGACTAACCAACTGCATCCTGTGGCATTCTGGTCTCGGAAGTTCTCGGCGCCTGAGATCAACTACACCATCACAGACAAAGAGCTTCTAGTGATTAAATAAGCCTTTAAGGCATGGCGGCATTATCTCCTCGGGGCCAGACACACCGTCACAGTGATCACCGATCATCGAAATCTGCAGTATCTGAAAACCGCCAAGGCTCAATCCTCCAGACAGCTTCGCTGGGCTCTATTCTTTGCTGAATTTGACTTCGTGATCACTTATCGCCCCGGCAACAAGAACGGCCAAGCGGATGCTCTTTCCCGAATTGGAATGGGAGATAACGTTGCCAATCCAGAACCTGTACCAATAATTCCTGAACAAAGGATCGTGGGTCTGATTTCTTCACAATCCATTGAGGATATTGAAGAAAAAACTAAACAACTTGTAACCTCACCAGACTTACTGAACTGGTTACAAAAAGGAAAAGATTTCACCGTAAGCAATGACTTGTCTTATTTCCAAGGACGATTGTTCCTACCACACGCCGATTTACAAAGACAGGTAATCTCCTGCTATCATGATTCATTAATTGAGGGTCACCTTGGCATTGCCAAAACCACAGAAAAGGTGAAGAGACACTTCTGGTGGCCTTCGTGGAGAAAAGACATAAAGGAATTTGTGATGTCCTGCAGTGTGTGCGCTCAAAACAAGGGTCAGAAGAAGAGGCCGGCTGGTCTTCTGCAACCATTAGACATCCCACTGTGTCCCTGGCATACCCTTTCCATGGACTTCATCACAGACTTACCCTCCTGTTCCGGGTACAACACCATTCTTGTTATTGTGGACCTGTTTTCTAAAATGGCCCACTTCATTCCGCTAAAAGGCTTACCTTCAGCATCAGTCCTAGCCAAAGTATTTCTTGAAAACATCGTCCGGCTACACTGCTTCCCGTCAGTACTAATCTCAGATAGGGGGAGCCAGTTTATTTCCCACTTTTGGCGTAGCTGTTGTCGATTAGCTCAAATCGATGTAAGACTTTCGACCAGCCATCATCCCCAGACCGAGGGGCAAACCGAGAGAACAAACCAGACTCTCGAGCAATATTTACGATGCATGCTACAACAGTCGGAGAGTAACTGGAAGGACATCCTTTGGATAGCTGAATATGCTTACAACAATTCAGTTCATTCGGGTACCGGGAAGAGTCCCTTCTACATCTTGTATGGGATTCATCCTGGAACCTCCAACCTTGATCCACCTCAAGATCTTGGAACACCCGCCGTGGATCAATTGCACACCGTTATTACCCATGCTTTTAAGGAAGCGACTGCACATCTACAACAAGCTAAAGAGAGGTACAAAAAAGGAGCAGATCAACACCGAAGCAATGCCCCTCAATACCAGGTTGGGGACCAAGTCTGGCTGTCCACCAAACATTTATCGCTTAAAGGGCCTCGCACCTTTAACCCCAAATACCTGGGACCATATCCAATTACGGCCATAATTAATCCAGTGGCCGTTAAATTAGAATTGCCAACCCATATGAGAATACATCCTGTATTTCACGTATCTCTTTTGAAACCCATGCAACCTGGAACCAGATTGACCAATCCTCCAGAGCCCATTCAAGTGAATGGGGAGCCCGGATTTGAAGTAAAAGACATTTTGGACTCTAAAATCATCAGATCAAAGCTATTCTACCTAATCGACTGGAAAGGCTACGGACCTCAGGAAAGGTCATGGGAACCCTATGACCACGTCCGTGCTCCTCGTCTAGTCCAGAAATTTCACCGAACCTTTCCCGATAAACCAAAACCCCCGGGGAGGACAAGTTTGGGAGGGGCGTTGAGGGGGGGTGCTGTCATGGGCGCTACTCCCGAGGGGCCAGGACTGGCCCAGCGCCCTCGGAAGCAGACCCGTCTTCCACTACTCCGGACCCAGCAGACCCCTACAGGGGCCCTTTGGACCGTGTCCTGGCGCCTTTGGCGCCAGGCTCATGAAGGGTTTCAGTCCCGACGCCATAGGCGCCGGGCTCATATTGATAAACAGTGTAATAATGCTTGGGTGGACTTACCTGAGGCAGACCATGCTGCATATTTACCCAGAACAATCCAGTCTGGTTGAAGTCCCCAGCCATCAGGGCTGGGAGGAACTATTCCCTCCATTCAGGAACTCTTTTCTTACCTGGGTGGAACCGGTAGAAGAACACATACTGGAAGCACTTCTCTGCTATTTAAACCACGCCCGATGGAAAACACGTGCTTCGTGTTATTCTGCAGCAGCAGCAGGACGCTCACCGAGTCGGCTCCTGCATTCCAGGTCCAGAGTCATCTTCAGCTTCCGCGCAGCAACCTGTGGATGAAGAAAGACACAGAACAATACTTACCAGATCCCGGAATCCAGTCACCGGCAAAACCTGCAAAGAATAAACATAAGGTTAGAAAAGTGCAACTCGCTCGCAGCCGCGCCCGCTTACCTGATCCATCCGTGATTGCAACGGAGCTAACCGCGGCCTTCTCTTCAGCAGCTTCTCTGCACCTGAAAGGCAAAGGACATAATTAAAAAGGGGTTCGGGTGAAGGCAGTCGCATTCATCTCAACTTACCAGTTTTTGCACGTGCAGAAGCGGCCGCTTCAACCGCAGCATCCCGGCACCTGAAAACTAGAAAAAGGACATTATTAGAGGTGCCATTAAAAGCGGCCAACGATCATTATACTTACGTGCATCGGCACGTGCAGTGGCAACGGATATAAAGCCCTCAGCATCCCGGCACCTGAAAACTAGAAAAAGGACATTATTAGAGGTGCCATTAAAAGCGGCCAATGAACATTATACTTACGTGCATCGGCACGTGCAGCGGCAACGGAAAACTACGCCCACAGCATCCCGAGGCCTGAAACAAAGGAAAAGGGACATTATTGAGGTGCCCATCTTTTAAAGCCTAAAGACTACAGTATACTTACAGGCATCCGCTCGTGCAGTAACGGCAGCATCGCTCTTCGGCATCCCAGCACCAGTGCCACAACTAAGGCCGCAAAAGACTTGAGCCTCAACACTGAACTCATCCAGTGACGTAACTGGAATCCACACACCCCTGCACCAGACGCAGGATGGAGAGCTCAGCATTTATACGCCTAAGGTGATAGCTTGCCGAGACAAGTAGAAAGCTAGGCTGTGGGAGAAACTGGCGATTGGTGGGAGAAGGAATCCCATCAAACGGTGATTAACCCTTTTTCTTCCACCTGCAGAAAACTTACCCTGCAAGTCAGACATTCGATAAGAGGAAGCCCAGTCCTGAGAGTCGTCCGAGCTCTACGCTTCTCAATTGAAGAAACGATAGCAGCCCAGCCGGGATCAACGCCTCCGTGGGAATCAGGTGAGCGTTACACAATGCAATCTAAATATCATACAATGCAATCTGGACACGAAAACCCAACTAGATTTGAGAGACCTGTATAGTGTGAGAGAGGCCTACCAATGCAATCTAAATATCATACAATGCAATCTGGACAGAACCCCTGCTAAAGTGGAGAGATCTGTATAGTGGGAGAGAGGCCTATCAATGCAATCAAATATCATACAATGCAATGGACAGAACCCCTGCTAAACTGGAGAGACCTGTATAGTGTGAGAGAGGCCTATCAGTACAATCTAAACATCATAAAATGCAATTTGCAGATAGAACCCCTGCTAAATTTGAGAGACCTGTATAGTGGGAGAGAGGCCTATCAATGCAATCTAAATAGCATATAATGCAATTTGGACAGAACCCCTGCTCAATTTGAGAGAACTGTATAGTGGGGGAGAGGCCTACCAGTGCAATCTAAATCTCATACAATGCAATTTGGGATGATCCCCTGCTCAATTTGAGAGACCTGTATAGTGGGGGAGAGGCCTATGAATGCAATCTAAATATTGTACAGTGCAGTTTGGAGACAGAACCCCTGCTAGACTGGAGAGAACCGTATAGTGGGGGAGAGGCCTATCAATGCAATCTAAATATCATACAATGCAGTTTGGGGATAGGACCCCTGCTAATTTGAGAGACCTGTGCAGTGGGGGAGAGGCCTATTGATGTATTCTAGATATCACTTAATCCAATGTGGACTTAGAAGCCCTGCTAGATTTGAGAGACAGGCCTATCAATGCAATCTAAATATCTTACAATGCAATCTGGACACAAAGACCCAAATAGAGTTGAGAGACCTGTATAGTGGGGGAGAGACCTATCAATGCAATCTAAATATCGTACAATGCAGTTTGGACAGAGTCCCTGCTAAATTTGAGGGACCTGTATAGGTCTATACAGAGGAAGGGGGTTTGTGCCTGGCCAGATTGGTACAGTAGTAAATAATCATTCAATTTGAGGGTGAGGGAAAGGGAGATGCAGAGGGGAGTAATCACCTTGTTTACTATGGGTTTGGTAAGTGGCTCGGAATCTAGGGTAGTCTTACTGGTCCTTGGAGGTGATGGTTGACGGCTGGCCACTGCTTCCCCTGCAGGCACTTGCTGACACTTCTTGGAGCCGCCTCTGTTGGAGCCGCCCTTGGCCTTAGGGCCCTTAGCCGCAGGGCTGCACAGGCAGAAGGGCTGCCCTCGGGAGACTAGTGATGGAGGCTGGGGGGACTAATGAGAGCGGTGCTGGGCGGGAGGGAAGGGAAACCCGGAAGAGGGTGCGGGCTGCTGGGCGGTTGCAAAAGGCCTTGGGGCCTGCAGATATTTGCCCGGAGGGGGAGGGCTAGGGAGGCGGGAATAATTAAATATCAAGTGGGATGGAAGGGACCAACAACGGTGCTGCAGGCGCAAAAGTTACCCTGCAAATAAACAAAACAAGGGCCCAGGGGGCTCCTCAGCGGCTACACGCACTCACCTGCCTCAGATGCTAAGAGGTGTGCGGCGAGGGCAGCAGGTCTCTAGGCCTGGAAGCACCGGCAGTATCAGCCAATCAGGGGAGGTGGGAGCATCGGCAGGCGGGAGGAATCAGGAAAATTGATGCAGAGGGGGGGAATGGAAGGGGACAACAACGGCGCTGCAGGTGCAAAGGCTACCCAGCAAATGTAGAAAACAGGGGCCCAGGGGGCTCCTCAGCGGCTACACGCACTCACCTGCCTCAGATGGTAAGAGGCGTGCAGCGAGGGCAGCAGGTCTCTAGGCCTGGAAGCACTGATGGTATCAGCCAATCAGGGGAGGTGGGAGGGGCGGGAGGAGTCAGGGAAATGGATGCGATAGGGGCTGGATGGAAGGGGACAACAACGGCGCTGCACGCGCATAGGCTACCCTGCAAATATAGAAAACAGGGGCCCAGGGGGCTCCTCAGCGGCTACACGCACTCACCTGCCTCAGATGGTAAGAGGCGTGCGGCGAGGGCAGCAGGTCTCTAGGCCTGGAAGCACCAGTGGTATCAGCCAATCAGGGGAGGTGGGAGGGGCGGGAGGAGTCAGGGAAATGGATGCGATAGGGGCTGGATGGAAGGGGACAACAACGGCGCTGCAGGCGGAAAGGCTACCCAGCAAATATAGAAAATAAAGGCCCAGGGGGGTCCTCAGTGGCTACACACACTCACCTGCCTCAGATGGTAAGAGGTGTGCAGCGAGGGCAGCAGGTCTCTAGGCCTGGAAGCACCAGTGGTATCAGCCAATCAGGGGAGGTGGGAGGGTCGGGAGGCGGGAGGAATCATGGAAATGGATGCAGAGGGGCTGGATGGAAGGGGACAACAACGGCGCTGCAGGCGGAAAGGCTACCCTGCAAATATAGAAAACAAGGGCCCATAGTCTAAAGTGTCTGAAGAGCTGCAATGTGCAGACTCCTGCTCTAAAGCTAACATTTCCATTAGCAGTTTTTAAGCAGCCTACATACTCATCAACATATATACCTTAGGGTATTGTCTCTTAGCTAATGGGTCAAGTGTAGCCCTATAAGAAACACCTCAGATTAAGGATCTCATTCAACACATTTGGTTTTAGGCAAATGTCTATCCAATAAATTCAATGTCGATAAATCTGCGTTTGATTAAAACCCCTATGGGTTCCTCAATCCAAATTCGAGAATTTGAAAGCATGATTTTTCAACATTGCAACCACCATGCTTTGGAATGTTATGCATTATGTGAATAAATGCCTTGTTCTCCATTAAATAATGAAAACACGAATGGCTTTACATTTACACTGAAACATCAAGGTGTTAATGTTGGACAGACAAAACATAATATTCAGAAAGACATGTCATGTAGGCTGTAATGAAAGAAAATGGGATGGTAAAGGTGTTTTTACATGTTCGTTGCCAGGTGAAAGGTGTGCCAGGGCCTGGGATCAGTCCTTGTCAGTGGATGGAGGGCGCTGACACCCCAACTCCTTTGCCCAGTGCCTGAGCGATGGCAAGTCCCCTCCCAACCCCTCCTAACCTGTGACAATGACGGTACAGAGGCCAGCAGCAGGACTCCAGCAAGGACCCGCACAGGGCACGCTGAAAGTTGGGTCACGTAGTAGTGACCTGAAATACATCGCTCGATGCAACGGGCGTGACCACAAAGGTGAAAGAGACAGAGGACGTGACGGACACAAAATGCCAGGGATACAGAGGCCAGGACAACACTGGCCCATGCAACAATAGGGGAGCGCAGGGATATTATTAAGGGAAGGCCCCCAGGTAGGCCTGACAGTCCTTGGGAGCCATTACCAGCTCCAAAATGAAAATGCAGTATGAAGATGGGGCGTGGCTTACAAGCCATTGTAAGCCCTCCCCATAGTTTCCCTGTCACACAACCTCAAGGAAAGTAAGCAGTTTTATTTTGTATTTATTTAAATGTATAAAGCGCACTGGCAGCCGGCAGCATCGAGGTGCTCTTACAGGAAATGTGTCTTAGTTACAAGGTACATCCATTGCTACAGGTTACAATCAGTGTAGCAAAGTTAAGATGCAAAGGTACTTTACAGTGTTGTAGTTACATAAGGCATTTACAGTTACAATCAGCACATTGAGATCAGTGAGACCCCAGTCAAGGGGTGATGGCAGGTTCAGACGAACAGCATAATTTGAATTGCTTTGCGGAAGGCTAGGTGGGAAGCTATTCCTCTGAGGCGGGGTGGTTGGGAGTTCCATTGGGTAGCAGCAATGAAAGGGAAGCTGGAACCTTCAGCCTGTGCCCTCAATACCTTGGGCAATGTGATTCGGTTGGTGTATGGGGTTCTGTTGGGTCTAGCTGTGTGTGGTCTTGAGATTCTTTGAGAAAGGTACGGGGGGCTGTATTGTGGATACATTTGTGTGTGAGGGCCACTGTTTTGAAGATGACCCGTTCTTTCATGGGGAGCCAGTGGGCATGTTTCCTGGCCGCTGTTATGTGGTTCCTTCTGGGGATGCCGATGGCGCATTTGATGTTTTTGCAGAGGTGCCGGCCAGGAGGGCATTGCAGTAATCAAGTCGGGACCCAATTATGGCTCTAGCTATGGTTAGGCAGTTCTGCTCAGAAAGGAAGGGTCTAGCTGCGTGGAGTAGTTTGGAATGGTAGACCGCTGCGGAGTCTATAGCATTTACCTGTCTGATCATAGAGAGGTTGGAGTCTTGGTAGACTCCCAAGGTTTTGACGGCTTGGGAGAGTGAGATTTGTGAGTTGTCGATCGTGAAGGCACTGTAGTGGTTGTCGAGTTTCCTTAAGGTTTCTGGGGATCCAATTAGGAGTAGTTCAGTTTTGTCCCCGCTTAGGCACAACCAGTGTTCTGCCATCCAAGTTTGGATGGTAGAGTAGATGGTTTGAGGGTTTCGGTGTCAGACTCGTAGTCGCTGGATAGTGGGAGGAGGACCTGAGTGTCGTCGGCGTAGTTTGTCTATGTAATGCCTAATGAGTCAAGGATGTTCAACAGTGGCCTAGTGAATATGTTGTACAGGGTGGGTGATATGCATGAACCCTGCAGGACTTTGCACTTGATGTTGTTAGGGAGGGTGCAGGCTTGGTCTGAGAAAACTCTTATGGCTCTAACTTGGAGGAATGAGGTGATCCATGCTGTGGCATTGGGGGAGAAGTTTGCAGAGGGTGAAAGATGATGACAGAGGGTTTTGTGATCAACGAGGTCGAAGGCCGCTGACAGATCTAGGAGGAGGAGAAGGGCTGGTTTGCCCGACTCTCTAATGTCGTCCATTTGATTATTGAGGTCTAACAATGCTGTTTCGGTTCTGTGGCCTGGGCGGAAGCCTGACTGGTGGAGACTTAGAAGAATGTTTGCATCAAGGAACTTTTGGATTTGCAGATAAACTGCTTTATCAAGGATCTTTAAGAGAAAGGGGACTGTGGTGATGGGTCTATAGGTCCCTGGATTGGTTGGGTACAACGTGGGTTTCCTTAAAAGTGGGCGTACCCAGGCCTCCTTCAGGCAAGTTGGGAAATGCCCAGTGGAGAAGGAGGTGTTGATGAATGCCGTGAGGAAGGGGGCAAGTGTAGAAGCGCACTCTTTGATGAGAGGTTCATGGCATATGTGCCCTTTACAGTTGGATTGTTTGATGGAGTTCAGAAGGGCGATGACTTCCTGCTCATTGACTTCCTTAAAGGAGAAGAAGGGAGTTTCACTGGAGTTGAGGTTTAGGGAGGTTTTGTCCTTGGTGGTTAAGAGACTGTTGATGAGCCAGGATTTTGCTATGTAGGGTGTCGAGTTTGCAGAGCATGGCAGATTGGATGCTGTTGCACCAGGCTTCGTCTTTGGTGAAGGTTTGTGGGGGGAGAGTGGGTGATTCTAGCTCTCTACAGAAGACAAGTCAGCAAGCTTCATAGTAGTAAAAGGTGGAACAGAAGGCATTTTAGAATCACAGTCATTTACGAGTGCAGGCAGTGCAGCAGACAAATCAACAAGCTTGCTAGGGGGTACAGGTAACTGAGAGGGCATTTTGGTATGAGGGTCAGTTACGAACGTAGGAGAAGCAAAAGATAATTCAACATAATTAATCTTGGGTGTGCGCAGATCAACCAGCATTTTAGCGGCATCGTCAGTTGTGGGTACAAGTGATTCCGCATGTGAGTTATCAGCGTGATTGAAAGTGCAAGCATTTTTAACAGAAGCATATTTCCCTAGTGGCGCATGCGAGTTGGCAAGCGGATAAACAACATGGTTCTGGATGGGTGCATGAGGGTTGGTAGACATTTTGGGAACATAGGCAGATGTGGGCACATGCGTATCAGCCGGCGTGTGCATTTTGTGGATCACAGTGGACACGTATTGGTCAATGAGCATTCGGGTGACAATGATGGCTCTTGACTCATATAGAATAAACGTTTGAAATGTTGGTCTGGTTGATTGCTGGTATCGGAGGAGCAATCTGTACGTTAGCCATATGATCCTTTGTGGGACGTTTAGACTTGGGGTGCATGTTCTTCTCGGCACGTGTCTGTGGGCTGGATATGAACCGGGGTGCGCTATTGTGTTGAGCACGGGCAGGATGAGAGGTTTTTCTATCCTCCTCTGTTGGCCCAGGCATTGCTTTGGTGAGTCGGGAGAAAGCCGCATGTCTGCCTGCACATGCAGCACCATCGTGCTTCATAGGGCTGTTAGGTAGGTGCACGTGGTGGTGTGGCGCATTGAGCAGCTGATGGGTTGCGAACAAGGATGGATTTCTAAGCCTGGGATGTTCCGGGCGTGGGTGGGCATGTGGGTGGATGCCAGGAGAGTTGGGAGGGTGCCCTCCCGGAGGGATAGTCTGTTGGGGTGAGGGTATGTCACAGAGGTGGGGCTTAGTGGGGGTGCAGCTCTGACCCCCTGTGATGGGGGTGAATGCTGAAGCCTGTGTTTATTAAGGCATTAGGTATCTTATCTTGCACGCTTACAGAGCAGGGTGATCCGGCCATGTGAGGAGGCATCGCCGAGCCGCGGACAGCGGCAGAGAGTAGATATGGCCGTTGCACATGGCCTTTGCTCCCCTGCCGGCTAGTATGCCATCCATTTCTTGGATGTGATGATGCTGACCAATCCAAGCCTGCAGTGGTGAGTTTCAAGGATTCTAGTGTTTCTAAGAATGCAGTCTCCTCGCGGGCAGCCATTCTGGGGAGGCTTTGGTCTCTTCCAACGTCTCCTGATGTGGGAGCTGATGCAGGAGCTGCAGCGAAGCACTCCTACAATTCTACAGCAACTGCCGCTTCGGGAGGGCAGAAGCCCCCCCTATGTACCAACGTCTCCCTGGTAGACGAATTGCCTTGATGCATGGTAAGAGCACTATACTTCAGTGTTTCTGCCGCCATGTCTGCAGACTATATGTCCTGACCATATCTTCACCTCATCCGAATTTGCTGATCCAAGAAAAAGCAGCCCCATTCACATCTGTGTATGCTATTACACGTGGAGCGCTTTAAAATGGCCACCGCCGTGACAGCGACGACTCGTTCACTGGTTGCCAACCAACATATCCAGCTGATCTCTGCACTACGACTGGCGCGTGCTTCCTATTTCACGTAATCACCCGTGCCGGATGGCACTAGCCAGCACCTCCTTCTAAGGGCACCGTCTTAAGGGCAATATCCTGCCTGTGCCTGTCGGGGCCACTAAGCCACCAGGGCACGGCACCTTGCCAGTTAATCTTCCTGCAAGCCGCAGTGTCAAGTCATGCCCAACACGAGCCACGGTAAGAAAAGCCTGCATTCTACAAAACTGTACGATCGCAAAAACCTCTGCTGCAACAGATCTCCACTACGGCCATGATACCCGCGACCCTGCCAACTACTTGTTACGTGACTGTGTGCAATGCGTTATTGACAGCCCTGATCACCAGAACATCCTGCTCTACAGAATTAATGCTGTGTGCTATTTTCACATGCTAAAACACTGTTCCTTTGCCAATCATTGCCCTTAGCTGTTATTATTGTCGTCTTTACGCCACACTGCTTATATAGGCCCTGCTAGCTGAACACCTGCCCATTGCTCAGTTTGTCATCTTAATTATCATAGCCAACACCCAGCACCTGCCATCTCTCCCCCATCTATCACTAAACCAGCGGCAAGCACCCAGCGCACCCGCCCCACGGTTTAGGTACTACACCCAATTTAGAATCCCATCACAAGTTAACCCAGCTTCCTCGGATCTGAAGTAGCCTACCCGCAAGGAACAACACACCTTGTCTAATTGTGACCTATTTTACTTGCTTGGTGCTTCTGTTTTATAGCCTAATACTGAACTGTCCCAATCTGACTGTGAAACTGCTCACAGATGTATTGCCAAATTTCAAACTAGCCTATTTAGAACTTGAAACTGCTCGCTAGCCTATTTGTATAATTCTTGAACTAGCCCATTTAGACTGTGAAACTGCTCGCTAGCCTATTTGTATATTTTTTTTCATCTAGCCTATCTAGATTGTGAAATTGTTCGCTAGCGTATCTGCATAACTTTGATCTATCCTCTCGGTCTGGGAAACTGCTCACTAGCCTATGGTTTAACTCGTGTCTAGCTTACCCTGTTGCAAATATGTTTATTAGTCTATTACCTAATCCTGAACCAGCATACCAGGCTTGTTCCAATACAATGACTGCGATACCTATCGCCTGATTACTGATTGTTAGCATATTATGACGGCGATACCTATTGCCTGATTGCTGATTGTTAGCACATCAGGACTATGATATCTATGGGCTAAACCTTACTGCCTGATTGCTTACATATTATAACTGCAACATCCGCTGCCTGATTGATAGCACCCAACAACATTTACCAGTCATACTGGCCTGTTGTTCTTGTTACTAAGCCTCGCAGTTCCACGGCCACTGTCCCAACCCTACCTACCTGCACGACTCTGTCTGCTTCGCTACATGTCCGTCAGCCCCTAACTTCTACTGCATAGCATTTTGTTACATCTACTGCCCTCAATCCACCCCGGATCCGAATGGCCTTCACCTGCCTCGTAGTTCTTACACCGGCTATTCTCCTTCCAGATCTCCTTGTCATGTCCGCCACAAATGCACCACCACCCTTTACCCCACCCACGAGCCTCACATCCCCGCACACCTGTAGTTAAATCTCTCCCGAAGAATGGATCAGCCGCTTCACCCTCCCACCCACCCCATTGGTCCCGTCCTCACTCACTATGAGGACACCAGACTTGGGTCCTGCATAAGGCGTCCCACCCCATCTACACCCTGTAAACAACACCAGGGTACCGCAGGTCCCATCACTGGTCCTATATTAAGCGGAGCTCAAAGACAGCCCTCATCTAATGTCAATAAACATAACATCCCGTGGCCATCTGATATCAAAGGAGCACTGATCAATGCCCGCTCCCTAGTAGCTCACGCTACCGACATTGCAGACTTTGGGCCTCATTACACGGTAGGCGGTAAGGGTTTACCGGTACCGGTATTTTACCGGTACCGGTAAATCCTTACCACCTTACTACGAGGTCCCTTTGCGGGTTGTACTTTAACGCCTGCTTTTTGCAGTCGTTAAAAACCAACCCACAAAGGGACCCAGGGAGCTAATTACGGTACCGCAATTTGCGGTGCCGTAATTAGCGCCTTCCCCATTCCCATTATGCCCTATGGGGCAAAAATGGGAATGGGGAAGGGCAATGGTGGAAGGGGGAATTACCGCCCCTCCAACCTTGGAATGGGGTGGTAATTCCCCTTTCCACCAAGGCGGTGCCGGTATTTTACAGGCATGAACCATGGCGCTAATTGCGCCATGGTTCACCGCCTACCGTGTAATGAGGCCCTTTATCATTGCCAACCAATTAGACCTTCTTGTCATCTCAGAAACCTGGCTTAACAACGCCTCAGGACCAGCTCTAGCATTAGCCCTCCCAGACAACTACACCATCATTAGATCAGAGAGAACATCCGGCAAACAAGGCGGTGTAGCGTTCATCGCCAGAACACACCTGGGTCCCAGAGAATTTGCGAGCACCCACCTCCCATCCGCAGAACTACTCTCAGCCAAACTACCAATCTCACCTACAAGTACCATACTCCTACACCTTATCTATCGTCCACCCAACCCTATCTCCTCATTTGAGGAAGCTATATCTACCCTTCTCACTCAAAACACTAAACTCGGTTCACAGATTATCCTGCTTGGGGACATGAACATAGGCCTCCATGATGCTAAAATACTAACGCCAAGAGAATACCATCTCCCAGCTTGGCTTTCAATCACGTATCCTCAAACCCACCCATGACAAAGGCCGAACCTTGGATTGGCTGGCGGACCTCAACTGTTTCACCACCATCCTCAACAATGTACCCTGTGCATGGTCCGACCACCATTGAATCTCCTTCTGCATTCAGGAAAAAGCTTCCTCCAACCCCGACATAACAGCCCCACCTTCTCTAGCGAGGAACAAGCGCAACCTCACGCCAGACCATTTATTACCTATACTACAACCTATTGCCGACATTCCACTGAATATCGACATAGATTCAGCCGACCTAGTCGATAGCTAGAACACCACAATGAAGCAAGCAATCAATCAAATTGCTCTGCTAAAACCACGAAAGGCCAAACCCTCTTCTCACCTAAATAAATGGTTTACCCCTGAGCTAAAATTACTCCGTAATGAAAAAAGATCAGCAGAAACTGTTTGGAGGAAAACTTTTTCCACCGCAAACAAGGATAACTATGTGTCCATTTCCTCTGCCTATAAAACAGCCATCATTAGAACAAAAAAAGAACTATACAACGAAAGAATACAAAATGCCAAATCAAGTACCAAGGAACTTTTCACTATCCTTAGGGAACTCGAGTCCCCTGCTCCTATCATTGATGCCTGCTCCAAAGACGAGGCATGGAGCGCAAATATTCAGAAGGCACTCTCAGACAAAATTGCACTTCTACAATCCAAAATAGACACAAAAATAAATAATCTACCCCCTAGCTCCAACACTTCTGAAACCCCTAATCACAGAGCCCCATTATGTACCCCCTTCCAATTCTCCCTAGTCTCCGTCAATGACGTCGTCAAGATTATCTTGGGAATTAAATCTTCAAACTGTCAGGGTGACATATGCCCTGCGGCTATCATCAAGGACAGCGCTAGAGAACTAGCTCCATTTATCACAACTCTGATAAATACATAATTCAAAAACTGCTTGGTTCCTGACAACCTCAAGGAAGCCTGGGTAATGCCACTACTAAAAAAGCCAAATCTAGACCCTAACGTGCCTACGAACTATAGGCACATTACAACGGTTCCCTTTCTTTTAAAGATCCTGGACCGTGCAGCCTATATACAAATTCAAAGTCACCTTGAAGACAATAACCTATTAGGCCTTAGGCAATCCGGTTTTAGACCCATACATGGCACCGAAATGGCACTGCTAGATCTCAAGATTCAGATGGATGAACTTAAAGATAGAGGCAAGCTATACATCCTCCTGCTCTTGGATCTATCAGCAGCCTTTGACCTGGTAGATCATAAAATCCTGACCCAACACCTAACCTCCGCAGCTGCTTTCTCTCTGAATGCAGCCAGCTGGATCCAATCATTCTTATCAAATAGAACCACAAGGGTTGTCTCACCCTCAGCTTCTGCGCCCCCAGTGCCTATCAATTTTGGAGTCCCACAAGGCTTGTATGTATCGCCTACGCTTTACAATATTTTAACGAAGCTCTTATTCGACCGACTCGACAATCTGGGTGTCACGTATACCAATTATGCGGATGACACTCAGATTCTCATCACACTCACGGGTTGCTATACTAAAGAACCAAAGTCATCAATGACATCTATCTAGAGATCCAAACCTGGATGTCTACTCACAGTCTTTGCTTAAACGATGAAAAAACGGAACTACTGTTTATCGCTCTTCAAAATAGACTAAACAAACTAGATAAATGCTATGATGCCTTCAACATTGATGGGAATGTCTTCAGAATCTCTAGGGGAGTTAAAACCCTGGGTATCTACCTTGACTCCACTTTGACACTAAATAAACAAGTTCATTCTTTAGCCTCTTCCACAGCCTACACTAACAAGCTTATCAATGCGTGTAAGCCTTTCCTACCCACCACCAGCTGTATTACATTAGCGAGAGCACTAATCCTCTCCAAGCTCGACTACTGTAATACCCTGCTCCTCCGGACCTCAGAGCGGAACTTAAACAAACTCCAAGTCCTGCAAAACAATGCTTCAAGATCGGCCCTAAATATCCCTCGCTCCAGTTACATCTCATCCCTCAGAAGAGAAGCGCACTGGTTATCTATTTGTGACAGAATCTCACTCTGTGCGCTTGTCATCACCCACAAGTGCCTAGCTAACACGGCACCCGCCTACCTGATAGCTAAATTCAAGAGACATCAGACCACTAGCCCCACCAGATCCAACTACCTCAACCAACCCATCATCCCCAACTTCAACCTAAAAACAGCAGGAGGGTCCAGCTTCCCAGTGTTAGCGGACAAACGCTGGAACTCGCTCCACGCAGACATCAGAGCAGAGCTTGCGTTCTGGTCCTTCAACCCCTGAGCACTACTACATGCCAACACAGAGCACACACTCTTAGCTTAAGTTGCCCTATTTGCCTGCAAATGTAGCGTTATAGGTAATGTAGGTCTACTGACTGTATTTATATAAATTGTACATTTCTATTGTAAATATGTTTGTCTGCTTACTTGCTCTATGTGCTTATTGCTCCTGCCTGCAAGGTGATCTGTAACTCACCTCCTTGCTCCTTCCTGTAAGGTGATTTGTAACACACCTCCTCCCCCGCTTCTGGGGGGCATGTGCACTGCATCTGTAACTTGTACCTAAGTAAAAGCACCCAGATACCCCTTGGTGTGGCGCGCTATAAAAGTAAATAAATTAAACTAAACTAAACTCCAGTGCCCCTGGGACTGTTGTGGACGGAGGGCCTTGCAACAGAGCGGCAGAGAGTAGATCTGGTCTTTGCACACGGCCTTCGCTCGACGCTGGCTTTGCCTGCCGGCCTCGCCTGCCGGTCAGTATGCCATCCATTTATTGGATGTGATGATGTTGACCAATCCGGGCTTGCAGCAGTGAGTTTCAAGGATTCTCGTGTTGCTAAGGACGCGGTCTCCTCACCGGCGGCTGTTTTGGGGAGGCTTTCGATCTGTTCCAACGTTGCTTGATGTGGGAGCTGATGCAGGAGCTGCAGGGAAGCACTTCAGTGCCCCTGGGACTGTTGGATAAGGTAAGTGGCCAATCCTGGGAGGGGGTGGGGTATTTAAGTAAGTGTGTGAGGGTTGCTTGGTGTGGGTTCGTTGGTTGAGGACAGTAGATGGTGGAGGACGTCTGAGAGATCAGAGGAGGCGAAAGTGACCAGAGTGCGGAAGCTATTGGCGAGAGGAGGTCTGTGAAGTATTTCTGGGTGAGAGTGGAGAGTGTGAGAGGTAGAGATAGAGTAGGAGTTGCAGAGCGGTAGTTGTAGTGGAGGTAGTAGTAGTTGTGGGAGTAGTAGAGTGGTTGTATGAGTAGGAAGTGGTAGTTTGCAGTGGCAGAGGGTAGTGTAGTAATATATATAGCACTTTATAAGAATATATAGCGCTTTACTAAGTGTGATGGCTTTTTTGTTGTTGTTGCCAGCAGTAATGTGGCACACACATATAGTTATTTTTGTGTTGCCAATATAACATGTGAATATGTTGCTGGTGGTATGCAAGGTACAGAATTCATAACACAGCAAAAGCCCAATGTGAAACTGCAGAGAATAAAGTGCACCATATTTTTTTTCTTTCTCTTGAATACCTCATACATAGAAGACTACATTATTTATATAACTGACTAACTTTAACATTTACTAAACACTAACTCTAACTTCCATAACATTATAATGTAGTCTCATGTTCAAAATGAGGTGAAAATATATATTTTGGAATTTGTTTTTAAATGTGCACTGGCATTTTATGTTCCTCTCTTTCTGTGCTGGGTTGCAGAAAGCGGAAAGTATGTACGGAAGAAAATAAAATTGTAACAGTTGCTCTGTGAGCAATGATCCCATTGTGTAGAAGTGAAGGGTAAAACATGCTTTCAACCTGATTGGAGGAAAGTGTCTGCAGACTTGTCACGTAGACAAGATAGGGAGGTCCCGAGTTCTGCTAATGGGAAAACTGACAGAGAGAAAACAGTTCGTGTTGACGGGGCTCTGAAGACAGAAGTTCATGGTGTCACTGAGCACTGGCTTGAGAGTTTCTCGCCGTGCATCCCAGACGCCCAAGATTACGGGAGCAGTTCATACTGACTGGGCCTGTCTTTCTGAGACGAGCGAAGCAAGGTTGTGTGGGAGAGCTTCAAACAAACACTTTTGGTAAGGAGATAAGTGAAGTGTGGTCACTGTGTGCGGTCGCATGGATGACAGGGTTGACAGGATGGGAAATCCCCTGCATTTTACTTCGTCATGTTTAGAATGTTAAATTAACTCATGTTTTAAAAGGCTTGCTTGCTCTGTTTCTTTTTCTTTTGTATTACAGATGATGGTGCAGTGTTTATGGTAAGAACTGATGATTGTGAATTGTATTTGTATATAATATAATGAGCATATAAAAACAAATGGTTAGTGTCATTTTTGCATCTGTGAGTTTATATGAATACACAGGTGAGATTCATTCTTTTTAGTAGTGCACTTGTCAATTTGCCCATGCAGATAGAATAATAATCCATAATAAACTGATCATATTCAGTGATAAAGCAGGTTTGTGTGTGTGTGTGTGTGCCTGCCTTCCTTGCATGTTGTTTGGAAGGAATGTAATATAATATATAGATTGCTGGACATCCATGAGCCAGTAATGCCTAAGGGCACATAGATCGCTGGTGTGGATAAGCCAATGATAACGGCCACAAACTGTAGGTGGCGCTCTATATAAAATTGTTGGGTTTCAATTATATGCATAGGTCCAAGGCTCTCTATAGAACACTGGGAGGTACTCTAATAGAAAGGAAGGTTTTGTTTTATGATGGGGCTATAATATAGGGAAGAAAACTATGCTCACCACTAAATACTTCAAACAATATATCACCACTAAATACCGCAAAAAATATATTACTAGATTCCCCAATATAATATAACAATGTATGATCACTATAATAATATGAGGCCAAACCCAATCTAAATGCAAGGATAATTAACCACCAAACTACCGCTCATAGTTTGACGGAAAGAAAATACTGCCAAACCTCAAATTTACACAAAATATCCTACAAATATGGTGCGTTGGCCGGGAAAGTGGCTGTAGAGCACCTACTGGGTATGGCAAGTGTGTCTCACACTACCATACACGCATTAGAGGGAACCTATTTTATGAGAGCAGTGTGACACGAGAAGTGAATTTCAGAATGTCTCAAATGGAGGCCACATTTCCAGAGCTAGTGCAATATCTGGAGGCAAAGATATATGCACATGGGACATGGTCATCAAATAATGCCACAGAATGGCATGATCGCATATATGGTGAAGTACAAAAAGAACCATTAGACAGCATTTTTGCAGAAGGCATCATAATTCAGGTCTGCCTTTTGAGACTATTAAATGCAGCTGATAAACATGCAGAGAAAGATTGTCTGATCGGCTATGTGCCAGGACGTGGTTTATCCTAAATAGGTCTCTGCGAATGCAAGAAAATTATACCAAGCTGATTAGCAGATTAAGAGTTGAACTGGATGGAGCAAGTGAAAAAGAGGAAAAGTTGAGAGCAGAATTGGAGGTATATCAAAAGGGCATGCAGTCAAAATATAAAGATCTCGACACTCAATTGTCTCAAAGCAGGAAACCGTTTGAGGATAGTGAGCAAGAATTAAAACACTTGAAAGCTTTGGTAGATCATATTAGACAAGATAAAGATGAAGTTGTTTTGGAAATGCAGGTTTTACAAAAAGAACATTTTGAGAAAGAGAGTGATCTTCAAAATACTGAACAGGAAATGGTTAAAATGTTTCAAGAAAGAGACAAGCGAAACAAATAATTTAATGAATGCCAAATGCAAATGTGCGACATGCAAGATGTGATTAATAAAATGGGTGATGAGAACAATTATTTGCGAAAGGAGGCAGACAGGCTCCTTAAAAAGTGCAAGGATTTGGAACAGCAAATATGCATTTCCAGGTCCCAGGATAAACGGCAGGGCACCACATTCAATGGCGTTGAGGTGAATCCTATTTCTACACAGAGAGCTAGTGCCCCAGTGACTTGGGCCGGTGACTGAATTTGGTTGCAGCGCCCTTGGGGATTTGATACACCCATTGCGGGCCGCCACCAATCCCATACACCTGAAACCAGGATTGAATCACAAAGTAGTGTAATTCCATGCATAGCGACGAGTAGCCCCATAAAAATAATGAAATCAATCAAGGCTCTGATCAAACCATTTTAAAAAGGAGGGGAGTGCTGTATAGAGGACCACTTAGAAGCGGTGCACAATATATTTAAAGCCCTCCAGATTCCTAAGGAACAATACAGGCAATACTTTCACTTAACTCTGGATGCTCCCACAGCCAGTATCATTAGAGGGTTAAATGAACAGCAGAACATTACATGGGCATAGTTTGAAAAAGAGATTAGATGTCATTTTTCTCCATTCCAATCATTACAGGAGGCGAAGAAAGTTGTGTGCACAATTACAGCTGGGCCTAATACGTCACCTCGCCAATTTTTTTTGCAAGACTTAAAAAGAGCTTTTTCTCAAATTGATGTATCTTTTGACCCCAATTCCAATGAGTTTAAAATTGTCTATTTCTATGGGCTACAGAAAGACATTATATCACAGTTATTCTGTGAATTTGACCGTGACACGTCCCTTGAATGGATTGTACACCAAAGTACAAAACTATATGAAGTACTCTATTGTTAGGGTAGAGAAAGTGATAAAATGAAAGACACTAGACCAAAATCTAAAGAACCCTCAGCAACAGTAATGGAGATCAAGTCAGCCAAAATGTCTCTTGAGTCCGCTCAAAGTCCAGGTAAAAATAATTTGACACCTGAACAAAGGGGTAATCAACAGAGATTTTCACTCCCTGCACCGATGTTTCACTCACATGATCCTAGTAATAGGGAGAGTTACATTAGCCCTAGATATTTAGGAGACAGACCCCAAGCAGGATATCGGCCTGACATGTCAGGTATGAATAATAATCAGAGACAAAGCCAAGATCAAAGGAATAATGGTCCCTACCAGGCATTGGGGACACAGAGCAGATTTGACCCTAACACCATGATATATAGTAATCAGGATAGACCCCGATATGTGGATCGATTCGCTGAAAATGGGAATCAGCATAGGGGACAATACTCACAAAATGAGAGACATGACATGAGGCAGAGTATGAATTATGCCCCACGTCAATACAATTAATCACCATCACCAAGGGACTACAACCAAAGGATGGGTGCACCCCGCTACCCTCCACATATGAATCAAGAGTTCAGAAGCAATTCCAATAGAAATCATTCTCCTGAGAGATAACAGAATAGATTCAATCAGAGGGGATACAACCAATATTGACTAAGGCCACAGAGAGAAGATTCTAGAGAGATGGAAAGATTCCAGTGTCTTGAGGCCCAAGTGAAAATGTTCTCTGAACAAATAGGAAAGCGCTGTACGGCACAAAAACAGTCATCAAAGGAGGGGGCAGAAGGCAATGACCGGGTGGTTTCCGATAATAAGTGACTAAATATTAATGATACCTGCAATGCTAATAAAACAGATTGCCCTGGTTTGGTTTTGCATAATGATTCCAAGATGCTTAATGATTTAAAAACAAAAATATCTACAAATGAACAGGTGACAGAAATTGCAAATACATCTAAAAAAGAAGTTCGATTTAACCTAGAGTTAAATCAAACATTGGAGATTTGCACAAATGAAAAAGGAAAACATGAGAGTCCAAAAGAACAAAGGGACAGATTTAAGAAAGACAACTCATGCATGGGGAATACAAGTGAACAGGGAGTAAGTGGGGATGCTAGAACGCTTTCCCTGGACAATCAAAATACTAACCTAACAGAGGCAGAACGAATAAATACTCAAAAGGAGGGTACAGATCAATCACCTCAAGAGTTCTTTGAGCCACAGATTTTTGAGGAATTAAAAAGACTGGTACCATGCCAAGTAACCACAAATGCACAGAATTAGAAAATGACAAATTATCAAGTGATGTTTCTACACATATTCAGTTGGAGGATTGTAGTGTGAACTCTGATGATCCCCGGATGGAAGGGCGAACAGTGGCCACACTCCAAAGGACCTCTGAATATGGGGAAATGAGTAAGGTTTCTCAAACAGAAATGGACAGAAAGGAGGGAAATGTCTTTCCATTTACCAATGTGCTTAGCCAAAAGTGAAAAAGGTCTGAGAAAAGTGAGTCCTGAAATCAATATGAATTCACACTTTTTGTGTGTATTAGAGGAAGTTGAAGACAGGTATTATGCTCCCATCACTGTGGAAGAGAAATGCAATACATTTGCGATGATTGACACCGGCGCACAGGCCACAATTATGTCCAAAGAATTGGTAAAAAAGTATCAATGAAGGGAGATCTCCACAGAATCAGATCAAAATGCGGCAGAGTGAAGGCCCAGTGCATAATTTTAACGGTGAGGAGGTGCCTATTATAGGTGTTACCGAAGTTGACATAAAGATAGGAAAACACAGAATGAAACAGGAAATATTGATCACATCTATTTGTGAAATTCAATTTTTGATGGGGACAGATTGCCTGAAAAGATTATCTCCTCTCATAGATGGGGTGAATGGAGTACTGTGGTCCTTAATCAAAAAACCATTGAGACCTAAGAAAATAAAATCACAAATCAGCAATATAAATGAATGTCACACCGTTGCCAAAATGAATGATGCAGTGGAGGTATACCTCCAGAATAGCTGTGTACCTAGTGTTACTGTCATTTTGATGTGTCAGGATAAAAATGCAAAGTGAAAAGGAAAAACAATCTGTGCAGATTTATTTGGATCCCAAGAAGAAATGGCAAACTGAAATAAATGAACACACATTGCGCTTCTATTTAAAATCGAAGAACTGTAAACAGAATACTTTCCTAAAACAGACACGGAAAAACACATTACCACTCTTGCTGAAATACACATGGAAGATGAGCAACCATGATGGGTTCACATTGGTATAAATGATCATTCTAAAATGATAAAAGCCACTTTGGCGCTTGAACAGGAAAGGAGCATTATTAATGAGAAATTACTGCAGAAAATAATAGAGAGGGCGGAGATCCCAAAATTTAGAATTAAAAACCAATATTTCTCTGGTTTGAACAACACAGATTTTGAAAACCGAATTGCAGGAAGATGAATGCTAAAGATTAACATTGGACAGAAAACCATCTACCACATCGTGTGGATAGTGAGTGGAACACAAAATGATTTTTACATGGGCAATGATATCATGCACAGAATGTGTATGGTGTTAGATTTCCTTAACCAAAAAATATGGTCCCGGCTAGGTGGGCCTGCACCTGAATTTGAAGACAATTGAATTACAAGTGAAGAAGGATGTTACCATTCCTGCATTCACCAAGCAGCCCACTATAATGTTAAAGTGCAAGAATGGACAGCAAATGAAAGATTCTGATGCATTTGTGTGCTTAAATGAGTCCATGAAGCAACAAGGCCTGGATTATGAATTCACCCCATTGATAGATATTGGGGAAGGATCTATCAAAATTATGGTGAATAATAAAGGGTGTCAGGCTATTCATTTAGAAGAGAATTGTTCATTAGGAATGGCCATGCAAAAATCACATTATACTACAGATTTTAATAAAATGGTAATTGGAAATATCCCTGCGAGATATGTAGATGCACAGGGTGTGTTGCCAGAATATCTGGATTCTCAGCCCAAAGGGACCCTTAAAATTCAATCTGTGTACCCTTATGATTCAAATGAGACAGTGTGCTGTCACCACGAGTATTGTATAGTATTTGACTTAAATGAAAATGAAACAGAAAATCAGCACATTGAAGTAGAAGCTGATATGCCAAAATATTTGAAAGTGGCAGCTTTACAGAGAGATACAGCCACACAGTTGGAAGAAAGCACAGAGATTCCTACACTGGAGGATTTCCCAGAATTTTCAAAAATGGTAGAGGAGCAGATTTTATTAGCAGATGCATGTGATAGCGATGAGGATTAAAATGAATTAAACAAAATATTTATGGAATTTAAAGATGTTTTTGCTAAAGATGCATATGATTGCGGCCTAACTAATTTACATGTTGCCACATTACTGGAAGGGGGTGGTAGAAATCCAGTATTTGTGCGCCAATACCGGTTACCACTGGCATGTTTAGAGCCATTGGCAGAAATAATTAAAAACTTGGAGTCTCTGGGAATTATCAGGCCTATTCATAGTACATCCAACACTCCTATTTTGGGTGTGTTAAAGCCAAATGGTCAATGGCATCTGTGTGTAGACTTGAAAGAGTTAAATAAAAGAGTGCCAGTGTCCAGATGGCCACTGCCATTCATTGATCAAGGCCTTGCTCAGGTGCATGGCTCAAAGGTATTTACTACCTTAGATCTCACATCTGGATATTAGTGTGTGCCACTGGCAGAGGATATTCAGAATTTATTTTCATTTTCATTTGATAAGACACAATATGCATGGGCTAGAACACCATTTGGGTACGTCAATACTGGGAGTGAATTTGGGATATTTTTGAGAAAGGCTATGCCTGATGCAGCAGAAAGAGGAACTATAGTTTATGTGGATGATGTCCTGATAAAAAATGAAAACTTAAAAAGCCATTTTGATGAAATTAGACATGTTCTTTGCCAATTGCAAAAGGCTGGTGCCAAAGTATCTTTACAGAAAGCACAATGGTGCAAGAAAAAGGTGAAATTCCTAGGCCATGAAGTAACTGAACATGGACTAAACCCAGAAAAGAAAAAGGTAGAGGCCATACTAAAATTGAGAGATCCTAGAAATGTGAAAGGTTTAAAAAGTTTATTAGGAATGACAGTATATAACAGGAAATGTATTGAAAATGATACTGAAATTTCTCAACCATTAACTAAACTATTGAAGCTGAATACGCCCTGGAAATGGGAAAAATAGCAATCTGAGGCAGTTGCTAAATTAAAGGAATGTCTCATAAAGGCACCATGTTTAGCATACCCCATAAAAAACAGGGATTTCCTTATAGAAATAGGTTTCACTGAACAATGTATGTCAGCAGTGTTATCTCAAAAACATGATCTGAATCACAAAACCTTTGCTTATGCAAGTAAGGCATTTTCTCAAGTTGAAATTAAATTCAGTGAATGTGAAAAGGCCCCTTTGACCACTGTGTGGCGTTACAGCATTTCCACCCCATTGTTCAGGGAGAAAAGGTAATCACTGTGACAAATCATTACAGTTTTTAGAGAGTAAAAGGATAAGGTTAGGCAACCTAACACAGTCCAGAATTACTTCATGGACATTGGCATTGCAAGGCTTTCCTGTAGAAGTGAGGTATGGCCAAAATAAAAAGAGCCCAGTTGCTCAAGGATTGGCAGATTTACATGACTGTGCAGCTGAACCTATATCAAACGAAGTAGAGGTGGAATCTAGCTTGCAGGAGTTTGAACAATCACCACGCAAAGCTTTTGATAAAAAGACATGCAAGAATTTGCTAACTGTATATGTTGACGGTTGTGCTTTCCACATTGAGAATGGTAGTAATAAACAATTGGTATCAGGAATAGGAAATGTCTGGTTGAAATGTGAAGGCGTTCCCAGGATAGGGATGAGAATTGGGGTTAGGAGTAGTCAGGTAGCGGAATTGGCAGCCATTTATAAAGCAATTACTAGTGTAGTTGATAATAAATTCAGTGAAATTGTCCTGGTGACTGATTCTGATTATGCACGAAATAGCTTTGTGGAATATTTGCCTGCCTGGAAAGCAAGAGGCATGATTACGTACAATAAAAAGCCCCTCACACATGGAAAAATGATACAGACCATAGACAAATTAGAGAATGATTTAACAATATATTGGAGGAAAATTCGTGGACATTTAAAAACTCCAGGAGAAGATAAGGAGGGAAATGATAAAGCAGATAATTTAGTCAAAATTGGGGCTGTGATGGGAGAATTGCTACCTATTGAACACTTAATTGGTGAAATACAGATTGACGCAGTTGCACGCTCTAAGGCTCCAAAAGAGGTAGAACAACCAGTAGTACAATGGAGTTATGATACACCAGATCAAGATCTGATTAAGGCGCAAAAAGATGATCCAATATTGGGGATCTATTATAATCATTCAATGGACCCCGAACAAAATCCTTTAACTGAAAATGATTGCACGGGAAAAGAAGAGTTGAGGGTGCTATTAAAGAATACAAAACGAATCAGACTACAGGATGGACTCATGATTAGGGAATCCATAACAGGACAAATACAGTGGGTGGTACCCCTTTCATTCAGAGGGCTGATGCTACACCATGCACATGATGCAATAACTGCAGGACACAGAGGTTCACAAAAAACATTAGAGATACTGAAAGATTATGCTTACTGGCCACATATGTCCCAAGGTGTGGAATTATATACTAGGGATGTCTAGTATGTGCCCAATTTAAACCCGCTTCACCAATGCATAGATCTCCACTGATGAAAAGAGGATTAACCCTTCCATGGTCAGATTTGCAAATAGACAATGTAGGGCCTGTAAAAAGGTTGAGCAGGGGGAACCGTTATATTTTGAGCGTGGTTTGTTTGATGTCAAAATGGATAGAGTGTATTCCTGTACCAGATTGTAGTGCACAGACCGCAGCTACATTGCTGGTAAATCATATATTTTCAAGATTTGGATTACCACAAAGAATAGAGTCAGACAGAGGAAGTCATTTTACAAGCGCTTTAATGAGTAAAGTGTGGCAGATACTGGGGGTGAAAAGAAAACTACATATTGCATACCAACCCGCCTCTTCTGGGAATATTGAACGTTGCAACAGGTCTGTTGTGGAGGTATTGAAGTTTGTAGCAGAGGTTCCAGCTGGGATTTCTGATTACCCCTAGTTTTGATGGCAGTCAGATCGACTCCTGCCAAAGCAACAGGTATCAGCCCTCATGAGGTGTTAACAGGAAGGAAAATGGTACTGCCACAACATTTATTATACAGGATACATAAACAGACACTTGAAAGCGCATCTACAGTTCACGAATATGTGGAAGAACTGAGGAAGCATTTACAACATGCATTTGCTTTTGTGCAACGAAATTTGGAAAGGGCTGCTGACAGTGCAAAATCATATAATGATAGGAAGACATCTGTGAAAGAGTATAACGTAGGGGATCAGGTATATACATTTCATTTTGGTAAAGGTAAACATACAAATTTTAAGTTTCTGGCGGCCTGGCAGGGGCCTTTTCAAATTGTAGATAAGGTGTCTCCAGTGGTCTACAAAATATTGAAGACAGAGGGTGAAACGATAACAGAGCAGTTTGTTCATGTTAACCAAATTAAGCCCTGTCATCCCAAACATGAAGTCAGGAGGCTTGAGCAAGTAGAAACAGCTTAGGTACCCTGAAGACATGGAAGGGAAAACACAGTGACTATGTTCATAGTACCCCACATCATAAAATCGAAAATAGTTGTGATCCTTATTATAGAAATGAGAGAAATAAAAGTAGATGAAAATACCATGGGCCTCATCACGAGTTGGGCCGGCGCTAACAGCCCTACCACCAAACACCCAGGCGCTATTAGCGCCGGATCACGGGTTTGGCGGAAGGGTTATTGCCCATTCCGCATTGGGCCCATTCGGGAATTCCTCATTCCCCATTGGGCCCAATGGGGAAAATTTGCGCTATTACCCCCAACGGATTTCCCGCCAGCGGTAATTGCGCCGAAAATCAGTAATTTTGCTGCGGATTTGCCCCCAGCTGAGAGCTGGGGGGAAATCTGCCAAAGCCATGATCTGGCAGACCCTTAAATGCGGCAGTAATAGCGCTACCGCCGCATTTAAGGGTTACCGCCAGACTCGTGATGAGGCCACATATATGGTAAACATTGACAAAAGAGTTTGAAGCAAATTGAAGTATTATGATACAATGTTGAGATATGTTTTAAAGTATAATGGTGTTGTATATATGTTTGTTTTCTCTCTAATATGTGCTTAGTTTCAGGAGGAAGTGGAATGTTTTGGACAATTTTTTTGGTAGAAAGGGTGAAATTGATATTATGCTATGTACTTAATCTGTCTCTTTTCTATTTATTTAGAACAACTAACTAATATTTTGAGGTCGGAGGTCGCAGGACCAGAAAATGCGGGAGATGGAGTCCTGGAGTCAGCGGGAAGAAATTCAAAAAAGCCCCGGGTGGGGGCGAAGTCTAAGTCTATAAAACGGATGTCATTGATAATGGCGCCAGCGACATGGATAACATTCTTAATGAGTGCAGAGAATCTCAAGACTATGGAAGCAAAGGTTATCATTGAGCCCGGACCAGCATCTGGCATTGCGGTGGAAGAAGCGCCTGGGTTTATCATGGGCAATAGAAGGATGATCTTTCAGAACATATATATATATACCCATGAATCCTGATCGTTTGATGGAAAATGCTTTAACAAAACTGGGATTGTTACCGATCAGACTAAAGAGTGGCTAGAATTAAGAAAAGAGGACGCTAAGCAGACAATAAGAGATATATTAATCCAATTAGAAAAGACATTTGTGAATTCAGCGGATATAAAGAAAAGGAGGGGAAAGAGAGGTGCAGTAATGCTTGTGGTCTCCTTGGTAATGTCTATTATTGGAGCTGTAATAGGTACTACAATGTCAACAGCCAATGCCATTTCAGTAGGGACATTGAGTGCTAAAGCACAACAGTTGACTTATGATCTGGAATTGATCCAAAAGACCTTGGATGGAATTAGAGGTGGATTGGATGAACAAGTGAAATTTATCAACGAAACTGCAGTAATACTAAATGAACAGGCTGAAATTGTACAGCACAGCACGAAACTAATAATTAAGCATGACCGAATATTGAATTAAATCTTGAATGTAATATATCCTATTGATAGATTGTTGACAAATTACATGAGGGAAGTCCAAACTGCAATTGCCCAATTAATTCAAGGACATATACCGTTATATTTTGTTTCACAAGATATTGTTCATCAAATGATAGAACGAATAACCAGAAGAGAGATTGATATGGTACAAGTGAAAATTGCATTTGAAATGGGCAATGCAATGCCCCTATATGTGAATTTGGAAAGAATGGAAATTTGATTTTTGTTGTGCATCCCATATATAGCTCCTGAACCTATTTATCAAACTAAGTGGGTACATAACGTGGGATTTTGGCAAGAAGGAAAATATATAAAAATTAAAACTCCAGAGGTGGTGGCATTTCAGTCATGGGAACCTGAGGTTTACTTGATCCCGAACCTGGAAACATGTATAAAGTTTAAAGAACAAAATTACATGTGTCCAGGTAAACCATTTGTTCCTGATGCTACAGATGCTATTTGTGGTTTGAAAAATGATCCAGGTATATCAGGCGGATGTGAAATAGTCATTGGTAATTTGGGTGGTGAGGAGTTAGCACAAGCCAAAATGGTCAAAAATAAATGGTTGGTCAGCACTTTTATGAAAAATATGACAATTACGCACTTAAATCATGGAACATTTGTTGTCAAGCAATTGAAATATAATGTATTTTACTTGCAGGTTCCAAAGGATACAGTTGTTTCAATTGGGGGTTTAACATTATTCCATATTACAAATGATATTTGGGAAAGCCAAGTGGAAAATAATTTTTTCAAAGGGATACATTCCCAATAGACCCAGATGTAGAATTTTTGTTGAATCATACAGAAAAGCATACTATTAAGATGAATCTGAGAAAGAACAACATTACAGTTAGTAGCCTGGGTGTAATGGAAGTGGAAGTGTTTAATTGGGGAACCTGGGTGGAACACACTATGGTGGGTTTAGTCGTAGTAGTGTTAATGATGGGAGGATGGTTAATCATTTTGTCCGTAAAGATGAAGATATTGCTTATGATATTAGCAACAATTGGGAATGAAAGATATCCCAATGCACATACATTTAAAATAAAAAGAGAAGCACAATTTAGGTTTCCTCCAATTGTGGATTTGAGTACTGCCAAATTGTTGGAAAAGGAGGGAAGATGTAGTAATATATATAGCGCTTTATAAGACTATATAGCGCTTTACTAAGTGTGATGGCATTTTTTGTTGTTGTTGCCAGCAGTAATGTGGCACACACATATAGTTATTTTTGTGTTGCCAATATAACATGTGAATATGTTGCTGGTGGCATGCAAGGGACAGAATTCATAACACAGCAAAAGCCCAATGTGAAACTGCAGAGAATAAAGTTCCCCCTTTTTTTCTTTCTCTTGAATACCTCATACATAGAAGACTACATTATTTATATAACTGACTAACTTTAATTAACATGTACTAAACACTAACTCTAACTTCCTTAACATTATAATGTAGTCTCATGTTCAAAATGAGGTGAAAATACATATTTTGGAATTCGTTTTTAAATGTGCACTGGCATTTTTTTTCTCTCTTTCTGTGCTGGGTAGCAGAAAGTATGTATGGAAGAAAATAAAATTGTAACAGTTGCTCTGTGAGCAATGATCCCATTGTGTGGAAGTGAAGGGTAAAACATGCTTTCAACCTGATTGGAGGCAAGTGTCTGCAGACTTGTCACATAGATGAGTTCTGCTAATGGGAAAACTGACAGAGAGAAAGCAGTTCATATTGATGGGGCTCTGAAGACAGAAGTTCATGGTGTCACTGAGCACTGGCTTGAGAGTTTCTCACTGTGCATCCCACACACCCAAGATTACGGGAGCAGTTCATACTGACTGGGCCTGTCTTTCTGAGACGAGCGAAGCAAGGTCGTGTGGGAGAGCTTCATACTAACACTTTTGGTAAGGAGATAAGTTAAGTGTGGTCACTGTGTGCGGTCGCATGGATGACAGGGTTGACAGGATGGGAAATCCCCTGCATTTTACTTCGTCATGTTTAGAATGTTAAATTAACTCATGTTTTAAAAGGCTTGCTTGCTCTGTTTCTTTTTCTTTTGTATTACAGATGATGGTGCAATGTTTATGGTAAGAACTGATGATTGTGAATTGTATTTGTATATAATATAATGAGCATATAAAAACAAATGGTTAGTGTCATTTTTGCATCTGTGAGTTTATATGAATACACAGGGGAGATGTATTCTTTTTAGTAGTGCACTTGTCAATTTGCCCATGCAGATAGAATAATAATCCAGAATAAACTGATCATATTCAGTGATAAAACGTGTGTGTGTGTGTGTGTGTGTGTGTGTGTGTGTGTGTGTGTGTGTGTGTGTGTGTGTGTGCGCCTTCCTTCCTTGCATGATGTTTGGAAGGAATCTAATAAAATATATAGATTGCTGGACGTCCATGAGCCAGTAATGCCTAAGGGCGCATAGATCGCTGGTGTAGATAAGCCAGTGATACCAGCCAAAAACTGTAGGTGGCGCTCTATATACAATTGTTGGGTTTCAATCATATGCATAGGTCCAAGTCTCTCTATAGAACACTGGGAGGTACTCTAATAGAAAGGAAGGTTTTGTTTTATGATGGGGCTATAATATAGGGAAGAAAACTATGGTCACCACTAAATACCGCAAACAATATATCACCACTAAATACTGCAAATAATATATTACTAGATTCCCCAATATAATATAACAAGGTATGGTCACTATAATAATATGAGGCCAAACCCAATCTAAATGCAAGGATAATTTACCACCAAACTACCGCTCATAGTTTGACGGTAAGAAAATACTGCCAAACCCCAAATTTTCACAAAATATCCTACAGTAGTAAGTGTTAGTAAGTGCAAGCCGCAGTAGAGGGAGAGGGCAGCAGTAGCGAGTAATGGTGATAGTAGAGGGGCGGTAGTAGTGAGAAGGAGTAGCAGTAGCAGAGGAGTAGTCGGAGTGACGAGGTCTCATAGGAGGAAGGAGGGAAGAGAAGATAACAATGGAGAGGGTCGTAGAGGAGCAATTGGAGGTAAGATCAATAGTAAGAAAAGGAGTAAGAAGAGAAGTAAGATGAAAGGATGGAGGTGGAAAGGTGGAGTGAAAGAATGGATGGATAGTAATCTGCTGGGAGGAGAACATCTTAGGAACTGAGTGTAGTGAACGGTCAGTTAATAATGTGTGTGGAAAGAGAGAGCAGTGCGTTAAGTTGGTCGGAGCAAGCCAGGGCTCAGCCCTGTCAATCTCCAAATATTACCCTTGAACCGGGGTTCTGGGGGGGCTCTCTGAAGTGACTTTCCCGATCAGATCTCTTCCTGGCAGTAATGTAAATACAATGCTGAGTGACAATATTACTCTTAACCAGTAGATGTCACTATCAGTCATCTTTATAATTACATCATCAGTTAAATACATTTTGAATTAGGGTGTTTTCAAACAGGTATGATTACTGCAACACATTACATTGAGTATTGGCATTACAATTATGTTAATTAGTACATACAAATCAAGGATTTCTTTCAAAGGATCTATGGATTGCATGGTGCAGTGACCGATTTATATTATTTTATATATGAATATATTCATTTTGGTCAATATTTATAAGCACATTTATTATATTTAATATATATTTTAAAGTAGAATGTAAGCCCTTTCATTGCATGTATGGAAGCTTGATTGGTTCTGTTACGTCACAATTAATTACGTAGGCCTCAAATCTTTTAAAGGCATTAGGATTTGCAGCTGGCCAGACCTTTTTTAGGCAGCACCTCCAGAAATGTACATCACGGTGTGCTAGAGCCCCCCGCCAGATTTCTTATTCCACTTAAAGCACTGAAAGAGAGTTACTCCGGGCAAGTGAAGGCACCCTCCCTAACTCCATAGGATAATTAGTGGGGTAGGTCAGGGAAAGTTGAGTAAATCCCAGAGAGAGTTAGGCAGCCACCGTCTCAGGGAAAACACGAATAGAGTAAGACAGCCATCAGATAGATAGGTGATCCTGTTGGCAAGAAAGTAACATCCCCATTAGGGACACCTGGGGTTAGAGTGGGGTTAAACCGGTGAGCAGTAGAGAGCGAGGGACGGCCCTAGTGCCACTTTCCCTAAAGAACCAGTAGGCCCCGAAAAGCTCCCATCTGACCTGCAGTCAATCTGTTGTAAGACTTCCAATAAACACCCTTAGAACTTTATTGGAGCGTCATAGTGGTTATTTGTGGGGGGCCGCCCCATCACATATGGTGTCCGAGTGGTCTAAAGACCCAGAGTCAGAGGTCAGCCCACCCGAGACAATGCTATGGAGAGAATAACAAGGACCGCCAGACTTCCCATCAGAGTTACTACAGAGGCTGACAGATGTGATCTATATGGAGATGAGGAGGTGACAATTCCACCTGAAGCCAAACTGTGCTACGGACTGGATTAAAGCCAGAGCTCCCGCAGGGCACATACGGAAGAGTAGCTCTGAAGTTAGGGTTGACCCAGAAATACTCCTTGGGTGTCGGAGCTGAAGGGGATCGACTGTGATTATCGAGGTAAGCACAAGATAATCCTATTGAACCATGTGAACATTCTGGTTACAGTAAAACAAGGGCAACCCATCGCTCAATTTATTTGCGAGCGCATACTTTTTCCGAAAAAAGAGGAGGTTGACACATTGTGCTGGGAGGTACTCCCAGGTATGCCAAAGTATGGCTGGGGGTCCGCTTGTTTTCGAGGGCCAAACACCCTCCCCAGAATAATGGAAGACTCAACCAACAGCAAGTAATACTGTGGTTTATTGCAAATAAAACCAACAGGGATCAATACAGGAAAAACAGAAATTCTCTAGTACATCTCATCTCTTCATGACGTGTGGCATTGTTTTGTATGAGTATGTCGTCATCACCTGGGTTCCTTCCCCGAAAATCCTAGCATCCAAGGGATTGGGTATCAAGAGTACTACTACCTATAGAGAATCCTACAGAGGTTATTCTACTGGCCCTTGCATATCAGGTGACTGGGCTGTCCCGTCCCCAAGAAACTATCCATTACCGAGTAAGGGACTAACCATTGGTTCGTACCCTCTGCCATCCACCCCTGGCTGAATAAGCTGTGATTGGTTAGAGCTGATCTCCCCAGGTCTGGGACTTGATCAAGTTCTCAGCCCTCAGTGCACCTCGTCAACTGATGTGAACGATTATGTGTCTGTATTGTAACTTGTGTGTACCACCTTTGCCTATGAGAATGCGCTCCTCATGTTGCAACACTTGTTGCTGTCTGCATCTGTCTTGCTCGGATCGGCTCCACTTTCCCACCACGGATGACTGTCCATTGTCTCGTTTGGCTGTACCACGTGTGTAGGGACCACAAAATTGAGCTTCACATTTATGATGATTTATTCTAGTTCTCAGCAGCTGGTCCCTTTGTCGTCTGGAGACTGAAATGTGTCTGCATATCTTTGACCTTGGCTCTGAGCCTGCTTCATGCTCTGGGCTGCCTGAGTCAGCACTCCCCCGTCTCTGCTTCATGGCTTTTGGGTATTCTGTAATTTTCCTTAGACGTATAATACACATTCTACATGTCCATGTGATTCTAAGTACTCTATATGTTCATCACACGTGGTCCTATCATATATATCCCTGTAGTCCCATAGGTTTGTTCACATTAAGCATCTGCAAGCTTGCTCAGGATATCTTGTGCCTTGCAGTACTGCGTTGCTACATTTGGCTAATGAAAAAATAATAAAAGCGTTGACAGCATGTAAATGTATCTGTCCTCTAACTATAGAGCAGTATAAGCATGTTCTTCATGTATACAAGTGTGTGTTTGTGCAATGTGGTGCAGGACTGCAAGTGTGCTTCATGTCTAATGCTGCTATATCGTGGTTGTCCAACCTACGGCCCGCGGGCCACAATGCGGCCCTCCAAGCCGTTTTATGTGGCCCGCGAGGCTGAAGACTAAAGGAGAAAAAAAAGTGCCTGCTTGTGAACTGAAACTTCCTCTGATGGGGTCATCAGAGGAAGTTATAGTCCTCAGCAATGACACGGTTAATTTAACGGGTCGTGGCCGAGGACTGAAACGCCACAACCTGGTTAATTTATTTATTTATTTATGCAATGTTCGTCGGAAACAGGTATCCGACAATCATTGCATGAATAAATTAACTGGGTCGTGGCGTTCAAGTCCTCAACCACGACCCGGTTACTTTATTTAATATTTCAGAATAAAGTATTGGGCGGAAGATCGAGAATCAGGCAAGCCATCAATAGGTGCTTGTTAGGCAGGGGTGGGCAGCAGGAAGAGAGGCTCTGTGACACTGAGCATGGGCACATGGCTGGGGAAAAACATAACTGGAATGACAGTCGGCATCTGCAGGCTTCATCTGCAGAAACACTCAGCCACAAGGTGAAGCACAATAGCACAGGCCCAGGGGGCTTTATCTTCACATAAATGTCTTTATTCTGGGACCTGTTCTGCCCCCTGTGCACATTTTTTGAAATCAGAGAATGGAAAGGGGCATTTTCTCAAATTTGAATGTGCATTTCAGATTGCTGTTATCATATGGCATTTATGAAATGATATGGCATTTATGATATGATATGGCATTAATAACGCGCCTATACACATGTGTTTCAAGACACGACGAGGCAAGGGAGGTGAACAAGGGATGACGGACAACAATCCTACTAGGCCAGGTGTCATTCAGATCGCACAAGTGCGTGGGAGGGGGCAGGGACAGTGCAGTACAAGAGAAAAAATAATAACAATAAGTAAGTGCCAGCATGTGGCAAGTGCATGGGTAAGTGCAGACATCAGGTGTCAAGAGCTGGAAGGGGGACTGTAGGGATACAGAAACAGTCCCCAAGTGAGGGTGTTGCCAGGTGGGCAGTGCAGGTGTGTGCCGCTTGGCAGGGGAGGGACCTGGGCCCGCAATCAGATGGTGTCCAGGTAGCCAGTGCAGTACCGGTTACAGCCAGAAGGTCAGCAGAGGAGAGGCGGAGAAAAAGCAGCTTGAGAAGGAAGATATTTGGGAAGAGAGAGTTGAAGGTATTGAGGCCCAAGGCCCCAGAAGGCCTTGTGGACGATGCAGAGGGTTTAGGACTTAATCCTCGCAGCCACTGGAAGACAGTGCAGAGATATCAGTCCAGGAGAGATCTGATCCCTGGGCTTGAGGCCATGGACAAGTCTCGCAGTCCTGTTCTGGATAAGTTGCAGAGAGCGGAGAGTAGAAGCAGGCAGATTTAGAAAGAGGCTGTTTCAATAGTCCAGCCTAGAGAGAAAGGCAGAAAAGAGATCAAGCAGGATGAGGATGCCAATGCATGGCCATGTGCTGAATGCACCATTTCAACCCCATATTTCAACCCCATGTTTGAAAAACAATTCTAGGGGGGGCGTAGGGGGGACCCCACCCAAACCCTCCCTAGAGCCTTATAGCTCCCTCGCTGCGCTCGGTCGCCCCCACTATTTCAGAAAAATATTTACACATACACACTGAAAGAAATCACAAGCAATTGACCTTTGATCACTGCCCCTGACACCAAAAGCTATCTTTGGCACAGCATGGGTATCATGTGCCCCTTTAGAACTGATTGTAAACTTATGGCTTTTTGGTCACTTTTTCTGCTGTAAAATGCACCATTTCAACCCCATCTTTGAAAAAACATTCTTCAGGGGGGACCTCCCCAAACCCTCCCAAGATCCTTATAGCTCACTCGCTACGCTCAGTCGCCCCCACTATTTTCTGAAAAATATTAACACATACACACTGAAAGAAATCACGATCACCTAACCTTTGATCAATGCCCATGACACCAAAAGCTATCTTTGGGACTGCATGGCTATCGCTGCCTGTGATTGTCTTGGGAGGATAGCTCAGGGGAAACGTGTTTCCCTAGGAAACAAGACGACATGGAGCACCACAGCTTCGATCCCCGGGTCCGCGCATAGACACCTCTGGGTATTAAGCACGTTATAAATAACCTATCATATCATATTATTGTGTCAAAGGTCACACAATATCGCTTTTTAATATACTGCTTTGGGTGAGGTTGTTGACTTTTGTCTCGCCGGCCCACTGGGTGACAAACAGTTAATGCTATGGCCCCACATTCAAAAAGGTTGGACAAGCCTGTGCTACATCATGGTGTCACTAACGACGTCAGCATCATGGTTTCTTGGTGCTTAGTCGAGGCTGTCCATATAGGTGTCTCTGTCCATGATCTCTGGTTCTTCTCCCACACATGTAAACACTTGCATGGTATTTGGTCTGTATGGCTGACTTTTGGGTCTTCTGTAATTTTCCTTAGAAGTATAACACACATTCTACATGTTCATGTGATTCTAAGTACTCTATATGTTCATCACACGTGGTCTTCTCATATATATCCCTGTAGTCCCATAAGTTTGTTCACATTAAGCATCTGCAAGCTTGCTCAGGATATCTTGTGCCTTGCGGTACTGCGTTGCTGCATTTGGCTAATGAAAAAATAATAAAAGCATTGACAGCATGTATATGTATCTGTCCTCTAGCTATAGAGCTGTATAAGCATGTTCTTCATGTATACAAGTGTGTGTTTGCTGCTGCATCATGGTGTCACTAGCAACATTAGCATCATTGCTTCTTGGTGCTTAGTCGAGGCTGTTCATATATGTGTCTCTGTCCATGATCTCTGGTTCTTCTCCCACACATGTAAACACTTGCATGGTATTTGGTCTGTATGGCTGACTGAGAGTGTCTTTTGGCACTGGTTGATACAGATCTTCACCACGCACAGTGTCACTAGTGCCAATATCAGTGCTCCTAAAATTACCTTCAGCCCATCTGATAGCCACAATGGCATCTATGACCATATGTACGCTATCTAGCTCTGGTCCTTTCCAGTCCCCTTACCTTCTTCCTCCATCTTGGCATGCATCTTAGATAGTTGTGTTACCGCTTCGGTCAGTGTGCCGTTATCTTCTTCGTTGGCAGGCATGAATGTGCAACAGGAACTCCCAATGTTTGTGCAAAATCCTCCTTCCATTGCTGTTAGTAGATCCAGAATATATCTATTCTGGAACGCCATCAACCTTACTGCTCGAGGCTCTTCCTTTATTGTGTTGAACCCATTCACTGTAGCGTTTATTGTCATCATCAGCTCCCACCAGGTGATCTGCAGCCAGTTCGGATTCATATACATCTGTAGAGATGGAACTACTGATGCAGAGAATATTTGCATTCTGCTGAACAACCTGTGTTCTGCTGGCACATCATCCAGAGTTGCTTCTGATTTCATTGAGAAGTAGTTGCTTCTTTTCACTCTACTTATTTCCGCCCACTTCTTCTCTTTTCCTATGGGTTCTTCTTCCACAGATCTTTTCTTTCGTTTGTTAGTGTCAATCTTCAGGAAGTCATCAAGCTTTATATCCTTCTCTGGCACGACCAACAATGACATATTTATATGTACCAATGAGCAAACTCCTCCCCAGTTGGGTGGCAGCTTCTCGCATGCCTTGGATCTGCATGCCCAATAGTGATCCATCAGTACTGCAGTGCCTGTCTTCATCGCTGCATGTTTTTCTATGTTACAGCATCCTGTATTTTCCCCAACTTTCTCTTCACCGTCATTTTGGTAACAGAGTGCTGGCGTCTTCAAGGGTATTATAGGCATTGGTCCAGCTTCATTCTCCACCCAAGTGAGCAACTTTGCACTTGCATCCCACTCCTTCAGGCACTTGTCTTTTTCTTCCTGGACTTCGTTCACTAGCTATTGTGCTAGGGTAAACCCTTGTTTCCCACTACTCCATCCTTCCACCCATCCTCCATTTATACTTGACCATACACAAGCATCTGTGGTCTTTCCCAACACCCAGGTTCTCCTCCTGTCTCCTTCACTCTTGTCCATGGGCAGGGCAATGGTTTCAATGTTATAGTCTTTGTGTTTCCTTTCTGTTGCCCGTCAGTTATATATCGTATTGCTTCGTCTAACTGCCAATGATTGTTCATCATGTCGAGAGTATTTATGTAGCTATCTTCATACGGAAACGTCGCTTGAGACATCCATTTCAATGTTGCTGAAATCTTACTCGAGTTGTTACCATAGACAGGTACATCAGGCATTAGGCTCTTGAGGCTGGTATTTCAGTTGCTATAAATGTTCTGGAGGCACTCATGGCATAAGGGATAAATGAGCAGAAATAACAGCTCTCCCCGGTGGTTTCCTTACCTACTTTTGTTATGTGCTTATACCACATGTTGTTAGACACTCGAGCAGTGTTGGTGAGATAGAAATTTACCCGCTTCATGTCTGTGTTAACACTGCGCTTACCTCGCCTTACCATGCTTGCAGTGTTCTCCTTTTCACCTGACACGGTCGTTCTACCTACTGGGGTTGGGATAATGGGAGCAGAGGATACAGCAGATTTGCTAGCAACCAACGAAATTCTCCCAAATATCAATACAAATTCTTCACTTGGAATAAAGAGACACGACAATATAACCACATTTTTTATTATTTCACCCATCTTTACCTGTGCTGCTGGATCCTTGTGCAGCTTAAAGATGTAGTTGCGCGCCTGAAATGCGCAAAAATGAATGTGTTAGTATCAGGTTAATCTTTAAGCCCTGTGAAACATATAATCATTGATGGTAAATATGAACAGCTGCTCCCACAGGTCTCTAATTCCTGTACCTCTCCGTATAGTGAGAACAGAAAGGGTTTCCTTGTCCGAGTTGAGGGTAAACATGTGCCAGATATGCTACGAAAGCAAGGTAATACACTCTGGGTGATCGTGCTCGAAACTGGCTGGGTCTTCTATCGTTTTGGACAAATTGACTTGAAAAAGTTTCAGGGTGGAAATCAATGGGCAACATAAGCAAACATCCAATATTACAGTTGGCTATCTCGAAGAATGTGTTTAGAGAATAAAATAAGAATCAGACAGTGTATCCTCACTCTAGATGTGTAGGCAGTTCATTACCTGGCTCTGCTGCCCCTTCAGCGAGTAAATATTGGGTGTCCTCCACTCTGCAGTGTAAGTTCAGAATGGTCATTTTGCTCCTCTTGCTGCTGATCGTTGGCCCTGTTAATCTCGTTGCCAGGCGAGGCCGCTGCTTGGTAGGGCTTGATGTCTGTCAAATGATTTGAAACAGTCTTTCCTACCAATCTAACAGCTTTATTTGCTTTTGCCTCAACAATGTGGGGCCCTGTGAATCTGGGAGTGTCCGACCTCCTTACAGAATTCCTGAGCAATAGTGTCGCCGAGGCTGACACTTTTTTTGCCCCAGAGTCCTTTAGTTTGTTGTCAGTGTTGCTTTCTCCACTGTCCTCTGGGCCTCTGCAGTGGTGTTGAATCTGGCCAGAGATAAAAGAGGCACTAGCAATCAAGGAAGTAATGTAATCAAACATTTCCTGGCCTAACTCTTCTGCACTACTCTCACCGTCCTTTAACGCCCTACTGGGAGTTGCATGCCCTGCGCTGTCACCACCTCATGGGGCGTTAAATTGTGATCAGACCCGGGATTATTGCGCAATGCAAAGAGTGCAAGAGGCAGGCAATGGAGACAGTTTTTCTTTGTGCTCTGTTTTGTCTTTGTGATCATTTCCTTCAAGGCGTTCACACACTAATTTGCTTGCGGATGATACGCACAAGAGAAATTATGTTGAATGCCCAGCAATATAGTGATGTGCTTGAGCATCTCATCGGCAAAGAGAGTGCCATGGTCAGACCGCAGGACCTCACACACACCCCATCGCGAGAATACCTCCCGGACCAAGAACTTTGCTGCCCTCAGGGTATCAGGATGGGAACAGAGACCTGCCTCAATCCAGCCGAGAGAATGGGCACACAACCACTATCATGTAGCGGTATCCTTGGCAAACTTGGATCATGTCAACATAGTCGACATGGGGATGCTGAAATAGACCAGCTGGACGAGATATGGTTCCTCTCACAACTGTCAATGTATGTCCTGCAGTGAATTGCTTGCATATGAAGCAGTTGCTTACGGATTCTGCCACGTGTTCTGCCAAATTAGGACAGAACCATTTATTTTAAAATGTTTTTATTGGCATTTATATATTTACAGTAGTACATATATCAAGTGTTCCAGTATCATCAATGCATTTACTCACTCTTATTACAATTTACATTTGTTTAATAACTTAAAAAAAGACAAAGCAACCAACACAAACTGTCTTCACTTCAAGGGTTAAACATTCCATCTAAGTGTTAAGAAGGTATCCAGGAATGCGAGGTTCCAGTTCACGCAATTCTACCCTCTGCATAGGGTACCTAACGCCAGAAAGTATACACGCAATAAATCACACAGCACCACACGATTGTGCACGCTGCAATGGGGAACATGCCGGCTTCTGGCACATGGTCTGGTGCTGCCCAGTATTGGCGAAATACTGGGAGGAGGTGGTAAACAGAGTGAACGACCTACTGGGGGGAAGTTATGAGTGCGCGCATGAAGTGTGTCTATGGGGACTCCTACCGGGGGCAAAAAAATACAAACACTGAAACAAAATTGCCAGATTCCTCTTCATACTACCCAAGAGAAGGATAGCGATGGAGCGAAAAAAGAGAACAAGTCCATCAATACGGCTATGGTTACCAGAGATACGTCGGTGGGGGATGGCGGAGGTAGAATACTTGCACTTATTTAGAGACCCGGAAGGGGAAGGTGCCCTGGAAATGAAATAGGGTCAGCTATTGGATGAACTAGCCACTACCCAAGACCTGAGACCACCATAGGAGACGCAATGCAGCGAATGTAAAAAGCGGAGGAGGAAGGTATTGGAGTAGCAATGGAGGGAACACAGCGGAAGGTGGGAGGCGAGCGCTATGAGGGACAAAGGGGAAAAGCAGCACTTTGGTAGGGAGGGAGGGAGTTGGGGGAAGGAGGGTTCAGGGGGCGTTTGCAGAGGGAGTTGGGGGGGAGGGAGGGAGGGCTCAGGGGGACAAGGATTAGGTACTCAGTGAGGGGCACATGACCAGATGCACACCAGGGGCCACGGTCGAGCAACCACTGCAAGGGAAGGGAGCAGGCTAAATCAAGGGCGAGTGGTAGGCTTTAAAAGGGGGGGAAGGCCCGACATAACATATATCCCACATTGCAGGGTAAACAACACACACATCAGCTGGAAATGACTCATCAACAGGCTATCAGAACCTGAAACGCAGACTGTATAATGGATGGGAGCCCGGTAAAGAAGGACTAGACAATGCATTGAATGGGACGGGGAGGGGGCAGTTCAATGTATGGTATGTTGCTACTCACTACCTTATTATTGATGATCACCTGAGTTGTATATTGTTCAAGAAATAATAAAAACAATAAAAAAAACATTCCATCTAAGCTCGTTCCTTAAGGTGCAGATGTTCCAGGGCACATCCTGAAACCCATAATTCCCTTCAACATGGTGTTTCATAGAAACACCCTTCCATAGTGCATGTGCAAACTCTCATGGGGGTTAGTCATCTGAGGAATGGAACATGTCCCAGGTCAGCATTTTCCAGGATTCATAGTGGGCACTAGTGTCTGCCTCCAATTTGTCCACCATGTTGCCCCACACTCTCGTTTCCACCTCCACCCAGCCTTCAAATTCCTTATGCCAGCATGCATATTGCGGGCCCTTAGTTGATTTCCATGCCATTGCAATACAACTCTTGGCCAGTAAGCATGCCAAGTCCTACATTTTGTGACATGCTTGAACTTTCCATCCCTAGGGTACGCACCCAGCAAACATTCCTTTGGGTTCCAGGCATACCTTACAATCCCTGCTCTTCTACAAGCATTTTCTATCTGCTCCCAGAATCCCCATCCGTGCACCCATCCCCAGAACATGTGCATTAAATCCACTCCATCCATGCCACACCAGGGGCACATTGGTTGTGTAGCGCTGCTAAATTTAGCCACCCTGTGTGGTGTCATGTAGGTGCGGTACAATACATTCAACTGAATTAATCTAAAGCTGGAGTTTCTAGACACTTTCCGGGGGTGTAATAAAATACATTCCCAATCCTTCTGATTTATATCCTCCCCCAGATCTGCCTCCCAGCATTCTTTCAACACCATACTCTTGGGGCTGGGCCTATCCGCCAGGAGTGCAAATATCCTAGATACTGGCTTCCAGCCATCTCCCAGGTTGTGCATCAGGGGGCTTATCACTGGTTCCCCCGGCCATTCCACTCTCTTCCCTTTTGCGATCGCCCTCACCATTTGATACCACAGAAATGCCCTTGAGCAGCCCCTCCTGTTCCAGTACGACCCAAACTCCCTGAACACACCCTTCACATACATATCACCCCATGTGCAGATACCCCAGTCTTCCCAGCATCTCGCCACCACCATATCCTCCGTGCCCCTGCAGATGTCCGCAGCTATTGGGGTCTCGGTTGAATAAGGGCGCTTCAGTTTCAGCAGTGTCACGGTCCTATGCCATACCCTTCTTCCCAGTGTTACCAACATAGGCGTACTACCCAGGCAGCTCAATGGCAACCACAAAATACCAAGAATGGAGACTAAGGCCAGTACAAAGCATGGTACAACGCACGGGTACTGGTTAGGGTAACAGTTTGATGAAAGGGTAAAGCCCAGAATTAAATAGATACAGGCAGATGATTGATGGTGAGAGTCTGTATCCCTGTCAGGACCACTCCACAGGGTCTCTGGTTGTTAAAGTTAAGCCCCTTTAATCTCAGGACCGCGAAGGAGTGTAGTCAAAGAACGTGTGGAGCAGGGGCGCCTGGGTAACCAGGCAAGTGACGAGTGAATGCAGATTTAAATAGGGGAAAGGAGAATGGGCAAATGGCAATCAAAACAGGTGGAGGCAAAGGGCTCGCCTGCCCATTATATGTTTAGTCAGTTTAGCAGTTCATCTTGTGATTATTTGGATTTATGGCACTATTTGGCTCGACGCAATTGACAGACTCAAATTCCGATTGAGGGCACTGTGAGGAGTCAGGAATGAAACCCGGACACATTTTTGCCATGATTTTGGTTAAACACTTATTGAAAATAAAAGGGGTTGGGAAAAAGCCTTTTTGAAAAAGAAAAATGGGACCTCGAATTCCTCGAGGTACAAAAAGGAGCACAACATTAGCAGCTAAATAGACTGTCAAAAATATTTGAAATATTAGAAAGGAAATCACATGTGATTCAATAATATTCGTAACTAGTAATTAAATTCATCTATTGGAACAAGATTTACATCAAATTTCAAAGCAATTCAACATGAAAAATATTTGTGTTTTGCATGTATTATTTATACACATAATCATTCAAAAACAGAAACAGTCTGCAGTTTCATAAACAAAGCAAATAATCATCAATTCTTTTGATTTACAAATGCCAGTCTCCTCTCAGAGTTAGAACTGGGTGGTATCCTGATATCTAGACAGGGAATGACTATCTAAATGTTCTCAAGAATTCCTCAACTATCTTAATACTACGCGTTTCAGGCATATTGCCCTTCTTCAGGTATTGATATCGTGGATATTTATTTCTGAAAATGTTAACAAGAATAAATATGTTTTAGGTAACCGCTATCTCTTTTCCAATTCTGGGTTTATATACAAAGTAAAATTTACAAGGTCACTTCACTAACCTGTGAAGACACTCTTTACAAATGGATGTATTAATCATTAACTGCTCCAGAGAGGTATTCCGCTCCTAAAGATGAAAAATGTGGCCATAGTTACTCAAAGGTACATTCACTCGGTTATTACCTATCTTTCCTCTGAACTGATCTGTGGCAGGACAAGCCGCTGACAATAGCGCTGTGCGACTTGTCCCGCCACAGATCAGTAAAGAAAACATATTTATTCTTGTTAAAAGTTTCAGAAAGAAATGTCCACGATATCAATACTTGAAGAAGGGCAACACGCCTGAAACCAGTTCTTGTTGGTGTTCCTGGATTCTCCCGCAGGTCAACCGGAGAAGCATTTCCGTCTGCTTCCTTCTTGCAACCACTCCTCTTGGTTTATTCATCTCTCGCGTCTGCCACCTGATATGTCTGCTTCATTACAGGCACCGGTAAGTAAATTGCTGCTCTCTGTCATCTGTGAAAGCCCAGGAGTCTCTCACCGGCTCCTGGCATTCCTGCAGAGTGTCCTTTCCGTACAGCAGCCTCTTCCTTCTTCATTGGTGGAGCTGTCTGGCTCCACCATGCTGGTAATTGCCTTTTGGTTTCTTCAACCTCACAGAGAAACGCAGCTCTCTCCCGCCAGCAGCAGACATCTATTCCTTGCTTCACTTGCCTTATAAAATCTTCACGGGCACAGGTGTATGTGAGCAACCACTAGAGTGCTTACTGGGCTTGCGGCCTCTCTCACTCTGCACTGCTCGATTCCTCTTCCTCACCGTGATCACCGTGCAAGCCGCAACATGGCGAGCACGACCTAAGGATGCAACGGTGGAACCCTGCGAGGACAGTGGTAACAGAAGAGATCCAGGGAAGGCACCGGACGCAGGGCAGACATCGCCAGCGCATGTGAGGAGGTAAGACCCGAACAAGCCTTCCAGCCGGCTATGAGACCGCCCAACGCTACTCGGAGGCTGCAGCATTGGACCCGGTTGCTATGAGGGGCGACAGGAAAGAACAAGCGCACTGAGCCAAGGGGAAGACACAGAGGGACTCTATGGCGGTAACATGCAGTGCGGAGCGGGAAGAGGAGAGAACAACGAGAGACGCCTCCACCCCCGGGCAGAGGAACTGCAAAAACCCAGGTGAGGAAGCGCAGCCTGGGAGAAGGAGGATCCGCTGCTCGAAGGAACGGACCTGCTGGAGCGCCCGGGGGAGAACTGCGCCAGGACCGGTGTGCGCCACCCTCGGCCAGACAGGCATGGAGCCACGGAGAACGGCCCCGGTGACAAGGTAACGAAGCAGAGTGCCGGGAGGCACGTGGGAGTGCCAAAGGGGCAGCGGGAAGCAGCCAGGAGTGCGCAGCAGGCGCATACAGAGGCCATACCAAGGCTGTGAATGAGAAGGCGAACGCCCTGAATAAGGGACAGGTTGAACCGCGACTTAGTCCTCCCACCCAGTTGGAGGGACAGGTTGGCTGGGGCAGAGAGATAAGCAGCGGAGTGTCATGATCTCTGCTTCCAAAAGGTCAGGGTTTTCCCAACTCCCTTGGAAGCAGATCCATAACCCAGGTTCCGAGTGCCAACCAGTCCCAATTGGGACCTTTTGGACCCAGTCCTGGCGCCAGTGGCACCAGGCTCATAAATATGCCCAGTCCCAGCGCTGGAAGCGCCGGGCTCATAATGCTTGGGTGGACTTACCTGCAGCAGACCATGCTGCTTACTTGCCTGCCAGTTGAGCCTCTGATCCTCTTCTGTTTGGAACTACTTTTCCTGTTGGGTGGGGCTGGAGCCACTCCCTAGATTCAGAACACTGGAACTCTTCTGGAAGGCAGGAACTCTTTTCTTACCAGGAACTCTTTTCTTACTTAGGCGTGGCTGTGGAAGGAGACACCTAAGCACTACAGGAGGCTATTTAAACCACACCCGGTGGATGAATCTTGCTTTGCGTTATTCTGCACCCTCTGCAGCAGAACGCTCATCGTGTCTTCTGCATCCGGTCCTGGGCCTAAGGAAAAAGGCTTACCATCCTGAATCCAGTCTTCAGCAACACCTATAAAGACAAGAAAGAACAGGTTAGCATTCCGGCATCTGAAAGGCAAAGGCTTACCTACTCTTCGTGCGCTCCGAAGGTCTTCACACTGCATTCCGGCATCTGAAAGACAAAAGCTTACCAGCTCTTCGCACGCTCCGGAGGCCGTCGGCGCTGCATCCCGCATCTGAAAGACAAATCAAGGTGCGTTTAAAGACATTGGGGAACTTTAATACTCACGTGCCATTACTCCTTTCCACATCTAACCCAGTGGGTATCCCGGCACCCTGCAGCCGCTCCGAACTTGTACCTGCAAAATAAAAAGACAGTTAGAGCGCATCGTGAAGCTGGCAACAAGCGCTTACTTACGTGCTTCCAGGCGCTTCTATTCATCACACGGGCTCCATCTTCAACTCACTTCAGCCCGTCATCCGCCATCGCCGGAACCCTGCAAAACAAGAGACATCATTATTAAAGACTTTAAAGACATTTGAGTTACTCGAAACTTACCGTTCGTGCAGTAAACGACGGACAGCAGTCCTCTGAAGTCAAGAGGCCTGCGCTACCTATCCAGTGAAGGAACTGGTTACAGCACCCTGCCCCGAGGCAGATGGAGAGCTCGGCATTCACTTACCTAAGGTGAGAGCGTTAACCTGTGGGGGTCTACAGGAGAGGAGAAGAGGAAAGAGATAGGGACACCCCAATAACCCCAGTTCATTAACCCCGTATTTTCTATCTGCAGACATCTTACTCTGCACGTCAGGCATGCAGGGCACAGAGGTCCAGCCCAAAGAGCCAACCGGGTGCTGCACATCACCTTTGAAGATACGGTAGTCGCCCAGTCAAGACCGGCGCCTCTGCGAGAATCAGGTGAGCGTTACAGAACGCAAAGCCTACCGCAAAACTCTCGCCCAGGCGCTATGGAAACCTCGGATACTGACCACCTAGCCCGGTTACTTGGGGAACTAAGGGCAGAAGTGCATGCAGCTCGTCAGGAAACGAACGCTCTAAGAAGGGAACTAATTATTTCCAAGGAGAGAACAGATGATCTTGCTAGACAATTGCTACAGTCACAAGCCGGACAGACCCCGCTACCCGCATCAGGGGCAAATCTTCCTTCAACATCCTCTATGAATCCAGTGCAGATCAACCTACCTGGGAATGTACCTCTGGCTCCGCCCGAACGATTTTCTGGTGACCCAAAGAGGTTTGCGGTATTTATCAATCAGTGCCGGTTGCACATCTTATGCCGGCCAGCAGCCTTTCCAACTGATCAAGCTAAAGTAGCTTTTGTACTTTCGTACCTTAGTGGCAATGCGGCAGACTGGTCGATCCCTGTAGTTAATCAAGATGATCCGGTTCTCCATGATTTTCAAGCCTTTCAGCTTAGTATGGAAAAACTGTTCGCAAGACATGCACAGGGGCAGGCCTTGGACAATGAGCTTCTTTCGTTGCGACAGGGTAATCAAGACCTTTTGGCTTATATTGCATCTTTCAATAGACTAATAGTGGAAACTCAATGGCCTGAGGACAAAAGGATTACGCTGTTTTATAGAGGTCTACGTGGAGAGCTCAAAGACGTTTTAGCCCAAGTAGTGAATCCCCCACAAGACTGTTCGGATTATATAGACTTGGTCGTTCAAATAGATCACAGACTGCAGAACAGGAAGGCCGATCGTTCCAAGTTTGATGCTCGAGTATTTTCCAAACCGCCAACTCCTTCCAAAGGAGTAGACTCCGGGGAACCCATGCAAATAGGGGGTCTGAAAGGTCCTCTAACACAAAGGGAGCGGGAAAGGAGAAAACAGTTGCAATTATGCCTATATTGCGGAAACTCAGGGCACTTTCTTCGAGACTGTCCGGTGAAACCTGCCAAGAAGGCAGTAGGAGCTGCAGTTACCACAGTTACAAACTCTGAGCAGGGAAACGACCTCGCCCGACAAGAATAGAGGTCCTCTTGCCGAGCGTGAAAACCAGTTCCGTGACCTCGCATTTCGTTATACCTATGATCCTCATTAGCCCTGATAATCCGGATCGATTACATGCAATTGAAGCTTACGTCGACAGCGGTGCCATCGGCAATTATGTGGATCATGAAATGGTTTTGAGGATGAATCTAACTCTTTGTCCCAAGGCTGTAAAGGACGTCATTACTACGGTGGATGGTACGGAGATAGCCTCCGGGCCAGTAACGCATACCACTCAAGAGGTGACGCTAGTAAGTCAAGATGGACACCATGAGAAGATCGTGTTCGATGTGATCAAGGCCCCTCAGTTCCAGATTATTCTAGGAATACCTTGGTTAGAGAAACACAATCCTCTGATCGATTGGCGAGCAAGAACGGTCCAGTTTCCAGAATGTGTCTCTACTTGTCACCCTCCACCTGGTGTTGCACTGGCAGCAATTTCTTCAGAGACTCCCCAGTTACCTCCCGAATACCTAGAATACCAAGATGTTTTCCGGAAGGAGCAGGCTAACTCTCTACCTCCTCATAGGTCTTATGACTGCCAGATAGACCTGATACCTGGATCTACTCCTCCTTGTAGTAGAATTTATGCCCTCACCGAGCCTGAGAACCTTCACCTTCGACAATACCTGGATCAATACCTGGCAAATGGGTTTATTCGTCCTTCCAAGTCCCCTGCCTCTTCAGCTTTGTTCTTCGTTCCAAAAAAGGAAGGAGACCTTAGAACTTGTATCGATTATCGCTCCCTGAACCAGATCACCGTTAAGAATAGATATCCGTTACCTTTGATCCCTGAACTCCTGGACCAAGTCAGAAAAGCATGCATATATACAAAGCTGGATCTTAGAGGAGCTTACCACTTGGTACGAGTAAAAGAGGGCGATGAATGGAAGACGGCCTTCCGCACCAAGTATGGGCTATTTGAATATCAGGTCATGCCCTTCGGACTTTGCAATGCCCCGGCCGCCTTTCAATATTTTATGAACGATGTCCTCAGAGAGCTCATAGATGTGTGTGTTGTTGTTTACATCGACGACATTCTCGTTTATTCTTCATCGGAATCTGAACATCAGAAACACGTAAAAATGGTCCTCGAAAGATTGCGTCAACACAAACTTTTCGCTAAGTTGGAAAAATGTGTTTTCAACGTGACTGAAGTTGAATTCTTGGGATTCATATTATCACCTGGCGGAGTGCGTATGGATTCAAAGAAGGTCGATGCAGTTCTCAAATGGCCATCACCATCCTCCGTAAAAGGTGTGCAAAGCATGTTAGGCTTCGCTAACTTTTACCGCAGGTTTATCCCCGAGTTCTCTCGAATAGTCCAGCCCATCACTGCCTTGTTAAAGAAAAACAAACGTTTTGAATGGTCTACCGAGGCGGAACAAGCTTTCCAGGATTTGAAGACTAAATTTATCTCTGCACCAATCTTAAAACACCCTCGCCCCGAACTCCCCTACATCGTGGAAACTGATGCTTCAAGCCTTGCCATGGGGGCAGTTCTATCACAAAAGGACCCGGTAACCAATCAGTTGCATCCCGTGGCATTTTGGTCCCGCAAATTCTCGCCTCCTGAAGTCAATTACACGATTACTGACAAGGAACTTCTGGCTATCAAGTCTGCCTTTAAGGCTTGGCGGCATTATCTGCTGGGGGCCCGACACACCGTTACTGTGATTACGGATCACCGAAACCTGCAATATTTGAAAACCGCAAAAGCCCAATCCTCTAGACATCTCCGTTGGGCATTATTCTTTGCCGAGTTTGACTTCATAATTACCTATCGACCTGGTACAAAGAACGGTAAAGCCGATGCCCTTTCTCGGATGGGAGTGGAAGAACACTTGATCAACCCTAAACCTGTACCAATCATTCCCGAACAAAGAATTCTGGGTGTAATCGCCACAGAATCCATAGAGGAAGTTAAGGATAAAGCCAGGCAACTTGTAACTCCAGCAGACATACAGAATTGGCATCTGCAGGGAAAGGACTTTGCAGTAAAGGACAACTTATTGTATTTCCAAGAACGATTATACCTACCCAGCACAGATTTACAGAAAAAAGTAATCTCTTGTTATCACGACTCTTTAATGGAAGGTCATCCCGGTATAGCCAAGACCTCAGAAAAGATCAAGCGCTACTTCTGGTGGCCGTCTTGGAAAAAAGATATCAGAGACTTTATAATGTCCTGTGGAGTATGCGCCCAAAACAAGAGTCAAAAGGAAAGACCAGCAGGCCTCTTACGCCCTATTGACATCCCACCTCGCCCTTGGCATACGCTTTCTATGGACTTCATCACCGATTTACCTCCATGCTCCGGATACAATACGATTCTAGTAATCGTGGACTTATTCTCCAAGATGGCGCATTTAATTCCGCTCAAAGGCTTGCCAACAGCAGCAACTCTGGCCCGAGAATTTCTCGAAAACATCGTCCGACTGCACGGTTTTCCTTCGGTTCTAATTTCAGATCGAGGTAGTCAATTTATTTCTCATTTTTGGCAAAGTTGCTATCGGTCGGCTCAAATTGATGTGAGACTATCGACCAGTCACCACCCTCAGACCGACGGACAAACCGAGAGGACCAATCAAACTCTGGAACAGTATTTACGCTGCATGCTGCAACAAACTGAAAAAACTTGGAAAGATATCCTTTGGATAGCAGAGTATGCCTACAATAACTCTGTCCATTCGGGAACTGGGAAAACCCCGTTTTTTCTTTTGTACGGCAGTCACCCTCGAACCTCGGAGTTGGATCCCCTCCAAGATCTTGAAACACCAGCAGTAGACTACCTGCATTCTACAATCACCCAAGCCTTTAAGGAAGCTGTTTCTCACCTTCAAAGGGCTAAAGAACAATACAAGAAAGGAGCAGATCAACATCGGAAGGAAGCCCCTCACTATCAAGTAGGGGATCAAGTCTGGTTATCCACCAAATATCTATCTCTAAAAGGGCCACGCACATTCAACCCAAGATACCTTGGTCCCTATTCCATCACTACCATAGTAAACCCAGTAGCGGTCAAGTTGGACTTGCCCCCGCACATGAAGATACATCCGGTCTTCCACGTCTCTCTATTAAAACCCGTGCAACCTCAAACCCGACTAACCAAATCTCCAAAACCTATCCTAGTTGATGGAGAACTCGAGTTTGAAGTCAAAAGCATTCTGGACTCCAAGATCTCCAAATCTAAACTATTCTACCTAATTGACTGGAAAGGCTACGGCCCCCAAGAGAGATCCTGGGAACCTGCTGAATATGTCCACGCTCCTCGCCTAATCAAAAGATTTCACCGAACATTTCCTGACAAGCCAAAACCCCCGGAGAAGCCCGGTTTGGGAGGGGCCTTGAGGGGGGGTACTGTCATGATCTCTGCTTCCAAAAGGTCAGGGTTTTCCCAACTCCCTTGGAAGCAGATCCATAACCCAGGTTCCGAGTGCCAACCAGTCCCAATTGGGACCTTTTGGACCCAGTCCTGGCGCCAGTGGCACCAGGCTCATAAATATGCCCAGTCCCAGCGCTGGAAGCGCCGGGCTCATAATGCTTGGGTGGACTTACCTGCAGCAGACCATGCTGCTTACTTGCCTGCCAGTTGAGCCTCTGATCCTCTTCTGTTTGGAACTACTTTTCCTGTTGGGTGGGGCTGGAGCCACTCCCTAGATTCAGAACACTGGAACTCTTCTGGAAGGCAGGAACTCTTTTCTTACCAGGAACTCTTTTCTTACTTAGGCGTGGCTGTGGAAGGAGACACCTAAGCACTACAGGAGGCTATTTAAACCACACCCGGTGGATGAATCTTGCTTTGCGTTATTCTGCACCCTCTGCAGCAGAACGCTCATCGTGTCTTCTGCATCCGGTCCTGGGCCTAAGGAAAAAGGCTTACCATCCTGAATCCAGTCTTCAGCAACACCTATAAAGACAAGAAAGAACAGGTTAGCATTCCGGCATCTGAAAGGTAAAGGCTTACCTACTCTTCGTGCGCTCCGAAGGTCTTCACACTGCATTCCGGCATCTGAAAGACAAAAGCTTACCAGCTCTTCGCACGCTCCGGAGGCCGTCGGCGCTGCATCCCGCATCTGAAAGACAAATCAAGGTGCGTTTAAAGACATTGGGGAACTTTAATACTCACGTGCCATTACTCCTTTCCACATCTAACCCAGTGGGTATCCCGGCACCCTGCAGCCGCTCCGAACTTGTACCTGCAAAATAAAAAGACAGTTAGAGCGCATCGTGAAGCTGGCAACAAGCGCTTACTTACGTGCTTCCAGGCGCTTCTATTCATCACACGGGCTCCATCTTCAACTCACTTCAGCCCGTCATCCGCCATCGCCGGAACCCTGCAAAACAAGAGACATCATTATTAAAGACTTTAAAGACATTTGAGTTACTCGAAACTTACCGTTCGTGCAGTAAACGACGGACAGCAGTCCTCTGAAGTCAAGAGACCTGCGCTACCTATCCAGTGAAGGAACTGGTTACAGCACCCTGCCCCGAGGCAGATGGAGAGCTCGGCATTCACTTACCTAAGGTGAGAGCGTTAACCTGTGGGGGTCTACAGGAGAGGAGAAGAGGAAAGAGATAGGGACACCCCAATAACCCCAGTTCATTAACCCCGTATTTTCTATCTGCAGACATCTTACTCTGCACGTCAGGCATGCAGGGCACAGAGGTCCAGCCCAAAGAGCCAATCGGGTGCTGCACATCACCTTTGAAGATACGGTAGTCGCCCAGTCAAGACCGGCGCCTCTGCGAGAATCAGGTGAGCGTTACACGGAGGCCGGGGGCCTACCTCACATTGCTGGGTACACCGGCACAATGCAGCACCCTGAGGGACGACATACAAAGGGGCCACAGGCAAAGTCATCGGGCACGTGGGAGGACACAGCCCACTACGGGAAGCTGGCTGTCATACACATCGAGAACCCCAGAAGCTAGATAGAATGTCCAGAAAAGGTCAGTGGTAACAACGCCAAAACACAGTGAGGTCTGGGAGCCGTCACCAGCAGGGATAGCTGAACACTAAGGCGCAGGAAAGGGGATTCACAGTGGGCCTGCATACCTCTGAGAGTACCCACAAGTAGGAAGCCACGTACAAGGCAAAGGGGCTCCAGAGCCGGAATACAAGACGACGGCGCAGGCGAGGGGTTGAGAACGGCCCTCTCAGGTGCAGGAGGTGCATGGGTGGGGACACCCCCTGCAAAAACACTGACATTGGCCTGAAGGGGGCGGCATTGGAACCCACACCTTGGTAAAGGGGGTGAAAGGGCTGAATGGAGTCAATGACAGACATACATGAGAGGCCACAACCCATTAACTAGCCACAAGGCGAATGCTGCAGGGGGGGCCCAGACAACACAAACGCGGGATCAGCAGAAGGTAGCCACCTGAAGCGGAGGCCGCAGGGTCGCACAGCAGAGGGCCAGAAACAACCTGCTCGGAAGAGAGTGGACAGCCGAACGTGGAAGGCAGTTAAGAGACAGTTCATCCTCAATAAACACTAGAGAAGCTGGGTTCCCGACGCAGACACACAAAAGGCCACGAGTACAAACATGCCGGGCAAACAGAAGGGAGGTAAAGGGAGGTAAACAATCATGGAGTCATTCGCTCGGAAGAATGAGGAGATGCAGCCCGAGACACCTGAGACTAGCAAGACCACGTCCAACCCCACGCAGGGGGAGATCAGACAGGTGGAAGGCAGCATACTGGAAGCCACAGAGGCCCTTAAAGCATCGATAGAAGGCAAGCTGGATGCAGTGATCGTAGATGTGGGGCTCCTCAGGCAAGACACGAGGAACTTAGCGGAGAGAGTGACAACGATGGAACAGCAGGTGCACAGCAACACAGCGAATGGGGTGACCACCCAATCCAAATGACAGAGGTACTGGAATGCGTTTGTACACTAGAACGCAGAGCGGAGGACGCAGAGGGGAGAGCACGCCGCAACAATGTGCACATAGTAGGGCTGCCAGAGGGGGAGGAAGACAGAGACCCCACAAACTACATAGAAAGCTTGCTGCTCCAGGAAGTGGGGGCAGGGAACCTGTCTCAAGGGTTAATTGTGGAGAGGGCACACGGGACTCTGACCAGGATACCCCGACCGGGAGCACCTCCAAGACCAGTAATCGCAAAGATTATGAACTTCAAAGACCGGGAGAAGATCTTGACATTCTCAAGGGAGGGTGGGGTGATAACGAGGAATGGAATGGGAACCATTTACCCAGACTAAACAGCGCTAGTGCAAAAGCAACTGGCACTGTTTTGGCCGACCAAGGAACGCCTTCGAGCTGCGGCTAAGAGACTCTTGTTACTATACCCTGCCAAACTAAAGGTGCTGCCCAACGATAGGTCATACATCTTTGAGACCACAGCCGAGGCCCAAGAGTGGATGGACAAGCAAGGTATCCCGCAACTGGGAGGGGGAAATGAGAGGAACAGACGCGCACCTCTGTGAAGCACGGAGTGAGGAGTGGGGGAACAGGACACCTTACGGAAGCATGGATCGGCAGTTAGACAGCGAGAGTCTGTACAACCTTTGTGCAGGCCGGCGACAGCTAAGTAAAAACACCACAATGCAATGGAACTTGAGATCTTGGGGAGTGCCCTGACAAAACATGAAGAAGCAGAATAAACAGAAGAGTTTAAGCACAGAGACCTGAGCCAGCAGTAAGAAATGCGGGAGCCAGCAGTTATGGAGAGCAGGCCGCCAAGACCCACAGACGGAACCCCACGTAATGACAGGACTTGTGATGTCAGTTTCAAGGCACCACGCTGCAATGAGTGCACCCACGAAACGTAGGATAGCACCTGGAAAGCGGCCGAGCCCGGGCAGGGGGAGGGTGGCTGGGCGTTTGTTTATAGTTATAGTAGTTGTGTGGTTAGGTTTGTTGGGTGAAGGCACGAGTGGAGGAAGAAGCACTGAGCGACGAGGACACAGCGGGGGTGAGAAGGAAAAGAGTTCAAAGCTACGTCCGAACATAGTGATCCAGCGAGGCACACTAGAGACAAGGCCATGTCCAAAACAGGAACAGGTGGGGAGAGGGGCCAACACCACCCTTACGAACTGGGCAGAGGAAGGGCGAACCCAGAGGCACCAAACGCCGGATGAACACAAATACATGGGCCCATGGGAATGAGCGGGTCACTGGACTCAATATACACATGGACCAGGAAGCATTGAATGTAGTCACGTGGAACATTAGGACACTAAATGCTTATGTCAAAAGGCTGAGGGTTTATGCCTGGTTGAATAAGACAAGGGTCCACAACGCAATGCTGCAGGAGACACACCTGACGGCCGAAAAACAGATTAAGATAGCCAAGAAATGGGGAGGCCAGTTGTATAACTCAATGTACTTTAATCACGCCAGGGTAGTGCTGACGTGGATTGCCTCCCGGGACCCCGTTCGAGCTCATAAAACAAGAAAGGGATGCAGAAGGCAGAGTGCTGATCGTTCATGGAATGCTGGAGAACCGAGAGGTGTGCCTAGTGAATACATACGCCCCCAACCACGACGCAACAGAGTTTTTCAGGACACTCACAACCCGGTTGGCCCCATACCGAGAAGCATCAGTCATCTGGGCGGGTGAACTGCACGTTGGACCCTCGACTGACACGAAGCATAAGAAGCCAGCGCCCCTGGCCAGAGCATTACGGAAGATACTGGACCAACTCGAGCTGGAAGACATCTGGAGGAAGGTACACATAGGCACGAGGGGGTAGACACATTATAGCGCCCCACACCGGATATTTACTTGAATAGACTATATGGTCACAGGCAAAGAGTCACTGGGGGAATTCACCGGGGCACACATCCACGCACGAACACTATCTGACCATGACCCGCTTGTTGCGACATGGGCACACATACAGGGGAGAGCCCCCATACCCACATGGCGAATGAGAGCAGAGGCATTGACGAACTGGGATTTCCAGGAGCATATCCAGGGCACAATAGACGACTACTTTGACCATAATACGGGAAGTGTGGATAGCACTGGAACAATCTGGGAAGCCCTCAAGGTGGTGGTTAGGGGTGCGGCCATAGGGAAGACCGGAGGACTTAGGGGAAGCATTCTGGCTGAACTTAACAGGAAAGAAAGGGAGGTTGAACAGGCTGAAGCATGAGCGGGTAAAATGGGGTTGAGCCGGGGGATCTTACCAACCTAAGGCTGCAGTGTATAGCACTCTGGGAGAGGCTGGGGAAGCTGGATTATGGGAGTTATATACAGAGGCTACATGCGGAGGGGGACAAGCCCAGCAGACTCCTAGCCTGGCTAACTAAACAGGAGGGTAAGATAGAGCCAATAACTGTGATTAAAGACGAGCAATGGGAGGAGGTCAGGACCCAGGAAGGTCATTCACAAGGTCTTCTCGACATTCTACAAGAAGCTGTACTCCAGAGTCCAGGAGGCGGAGGAGGGAGATATAGCTGATGCTCTGGCGGAGATCAATCTTCCCCAGCTAACATCAGAGCAAACTCAAATGTTAGATGCACCCCTTACAGTGGAGGATCTGTCGGCAGTTATAGGTGACCTCCCGACAGGCAAATCCCTGGGACCAGATGGGTTACCCAGCAACTTTTACAAGAAATATACGTATAGCCTGGGCCCGAAATTGTTGGAAACACTGGAGGAGGCATATGAGAGGGGACAGGTCCCCAGGAGTATGTCGGAATCCATAATATACCTATACTAAAGCCAGGGAAACCGCCCCATGAGTGTTGCTCCTACAGACCAATCTTCCTGATAAACCAAGACTCTAAAATACTGACAGCGGCCTTGGCCAACAGACTCAAAAGGGTTATACCCACGCTGGTACACAATGATCAAACGGGATACATACCAGGGAGGAACATAACGTGGAACATTTGCAGACTCCACCACATAATAGTCATCACGAATCAGAGGGCAGGGGGGATGCGAAGTGGCCTCACTAGACGCAATAAAGGCGTTTGACTTGGTGAACTGGGACTGGCTCTTGGGAGTGCTTGCACATTTTGGGATAGGTCAGGGGTTCCTACGTTGGGTCAGGCTCCTATATAAGGATCCAAGGGTGAGGGTGAAGACGGGTAGGCACATCTCAAATGAATGGGATATTACACGGGGCACGAAACAGGGATGCCCACATTCCCCGATGTTATATATCCTGGCCTTGGAACCATTTGCGGCTTTCCTCAGGGCCGAGTACAGGGACATGGGAATAGAGATAGATGGGGAAGTGCACCAAATATCCATTTATGCGTATGACATGCTTCTCTATGTTCAAAACCCACGGACACATATGCCTGCCCTGTTTGAAGCCCTGGGGGCATTCAGCAGACTGTCAGGAATTACGGTCAATAGGGGCAAATCCTCGCTGTTCCCTCTGGCGGATCTGAGAGTAGCGACCCCAGTTACCAGACCTAGGCCTGCCGTGGATACCACTCACCTTTAGATATTTGTGAGTGGACATATATCATGACACCAAAGAGGCACACAAGGCTAACACTCAGGTGGCCCTAGACAAAATGGGGAAGGCCATGAGGTTTACACCAAAGTACTCTGATGAATCCTATGGAGTCATCACTGATTCCCCGGCTTGTCCCTCCCCTCATGTGGCCAGGGGACAGCAACTGCTAACTGATCCTGACCCTGGGGGTGGTAGGAGATCAGCTATTAGCACCTTGGTCCATGCCGGTAAAATATCGGCACCGCCTTGGTGGAAAGGGGAATTACCGCCCTATTCCAAGGTTGGTGGGGCGGTAATTCACCCTTCCCCCATTGCCCGTCCCCATTCCCATTTTTGCCCCATAGGGCATAATGGGAATGGGGAAGGTGCTAATTACGGCACCGCAAATTGCGGTACCGTAATTAGCTCCCTGGTCCCTTTGCGGGTTGGTTTTTAACGCCTGCAAAAAGCAGGCGTTAAATTCCCGAACCCGCAAAGGGACCTCGTAGTAAGGCGGTAAGGGTTTACCGGTACTGGTAAAATACCGGTACGGTAAACCCTTACCGCCTACCGTGTAATGAGGCCCACAAACTAGTTGATCCATTAAGTTGAACTTGCCCGGGAACTTTAAAAATGGCAACCGCAGTATTCAGAAAAGCAGTACGGGAGAGAACCGCAGCAGGGAAGATGAGCACATTCATGTGGCGGCTCGCGAACACGAGTTACAGACACCGGCGTGGTGGGAAGGAGGAAGGAGCGCAGGAGCACTGAGAAGCACAGCAGGGCTCCCGGAGGTACGGTCTAGTCAGGAAGCGGGGTCCTCCGGTTCAGGCCACAGACGGGAGCCGGCAAGTATACGCAGAGCTGCAAGGAACGATGAAGAGATGCCCACACTACCTGGCGAGTCAATCCTGGGAGCAAGCTTCACCGCAGAGGCACAACATAAGTTGGGGATGCCACAAATCACAACTGAGTCTGCCCAAAGCCATTGGGGTCCCGGGGCATACCGACAAACGAGCAAGCAAGTGAATGAAGTATGTGAGATTGATATTTTGGACAATTCTCACAGACGATTTAAACGTAGGAAACAACTAATGTTAAATCAAAGTTTAAAAGGAAGAAGATTTGAATACTGACAAGAAAAAGTGCAATAAAGAGATCTGGATAATTACATATGCATGACATGTCAATGTGGGGTAGAGCTCAAACAAGTGATACACAAATAAAATACATTGGACAGAGCAAAGTAGAGACACTTGTGATATATTGAAAGTAACATAAAACCAACAGAGAAGTCCTGTTAAAGAGGAGGCATCAGGCAGCTAACATTTGGGGGTAAAATACCTGACAGGGGAGTATACCAGGGGATCTGTAATACCTCCAGAGGAAGGATTCCTGGCAGGGGAGTTTACTAGGCAATCCGTTGAAGTTGAGAAAAGACTGTAAAATTGTAGCAAGATACCTGTCGGGAGTATACCAGGGGATATATGACGCCCATAAAGAGAATTCCTGGTAGTCAATTACACCAGGTATTTGAAGCTACATAGGATACCTGGCAGGTGAGTATACCAGGCAATCCCTTGAAATTGTGAAAAGACTGTAACATTGTGGCATGATACCTGGCAGGGGTGTATACCAGGGGGGTCTAAGATGGCCATAAAGAGAAGTCCTGGTAGTCAACTACACCAGGCATTTGAAGCTATATAGCTATATATATAAAGAATTGTAAACCTTGGGGATGATACCTGGCAGTAAAGCATACCAAGGAATCTGAAGAGCCCTATTACAGGATTCCTGGCAAGAGACTTATATCAGGTAATCCACTAAAGAAGAAATGGATGCAAGAAGTCCTGCTAGCCAAAACTATTAGGTATTATGAGAATTGTAGGAAGATAACTGGAAAGGAAATATACTGGGAGCCTGAAGAACCCATAAGAGGATTCATGCAGAGGAGTATATCAGGCAATCTCACAAAAGTTGTAAAGAAAAGACTTTAACAGTGATACAAATATACCTGGCAAGGAAGACTACCAGGGAACCTGCAAAGTACACCAGCCAAATCTTTAAGTTTACAGAATGAGAATTCCGTGAATCCAATATAGAGACATTGTTGTATAAGAGAAACACTTTTGTTACAAAAGCATTGATGGATGTTTTGGACGATATTTTGGGAACAGGAACTTTCTGAATCCAGTGTAAAACCCTCAATGGATTTTTGGATAAGAGATACTTTCGGGATATAAAGGAACCATTTGTTTAAAAGAGACACTTTCGCCATGCTGCCTAAAAATCCAGGGGAGGGAACTATCCTCCAATTTCAAGGAATTTTCCTTGAAAAATACTTTTGGATTTATTTTATGTTTTAATTATGAACAACTTTTCACTAAACCTATGTCAGAGACATTTCCTTGCACTCTGTGTGGCATCAGAAATGTGAGACGGACACCTTTATGAAGTTTTTCAAAAGATGTTATTTTTTTTAACTCAAAAGTTCCCTTTTGTTCCCAGCATCCCTACTCTGATGAGGATTTCCCTGCCTATCAAAATAAATTAAAGGAAACACTGTAACAAAGGTTTTCTGTCCGTCACACTTGTACAAACACCAACTTAACAAGGTAATGTATCACAATTCAAATATAACTGTTATATTTACACCCTGATAACTGTCTCTCCTTACGGTATGGGTGAATACCCCTTCCCAAGATTCAAGCAGGATTCCAATCAACAGTTCAAAGGAAATCCTGGCTTGCAACAAAAGTTCCAATACAGTTCTTTTTGTTCCAACTTGAACTTCCACTAACAGTTCACAATATTCAACAAGTGTTTTCCTCTTTCCACTTGTGATCAAGAGTTTGAAGCAACTTCTTCTCATAAACCAAGAATAATTCCAAAGTTCATCAGGATCAACAAAAGTTTCTTCGTCAGGATATTTCTGCAACAGTTCACAAAACACTTGTTTCAAAAATGTTAGATGACTATGCAGCAGTTCACATAAGACTTGCTTCAGCAATATTAATTTGTCAGGATGATTCTGCAAAGGCTCACAAAAAAACACTTAAGTGGTTCTGCCACTTCTTCAGGATGATTTGTAACCACACCACAGTACTTCCATAATTTTCAACCGGTCCACTTACCTGTCAGGTCTAGTACCACAAGATCTCTTGCCCTGGTGTACTTTCCTACCAGGACGAAATGAAACTACTAACTACTGCAAGTACTTCTGTGGTTAATGTTTCTTCCAACAAATTGTCAACATCTTTTGTTTCACAACTTCAAGTTTAACTACTTCTTCGGGGAAGACAAGAAACACAGTGTCACTGTTTGTTACACACTTGTGATTGCCACACGCAATCAGGTTATACTCCACTCCTACTGAATATCTTCTGTCAGAAGGACAGCCTTGCTGCCACTCTTGTTTCCCCACATCTGCATTAACCAACTGCTGATAATGGTTTTCTTTAACTCTTACACTTCTTTGGCTTTGGCAATGTGGGTTTACACCAGTTCCCTTTATAGCCTTTCTCACACTCGGGCATTATAATTTACAAACACTTAGATTCTTAATCGCTTGGTTATGACAATGTTTGTTCTTTTTACTTGGTCTTGTTATACTTTTTTGGCTTTGGCAATTGTTATTTGCATTCTTTTCCTGTAATATTACCCTCCCCTGTTGCTGGCAATTATTCAGACCTACATAAATACAATCACACCTTTCTGGTTTTCTTGTCCAGTTCTTATTCTGCCACCTTTTTCTCCTAAAGTCAGCTTGATTTGTAATCAGTTTATTATTCTGTTTAACATCAGATCGTTATGCTGAAATAAATGTGTTTTGACACATAACTTTTTATATTAGTTCCAAACTTAAAGCACCTAGACTTGGCTGGAGGGCGATCATGGAGCGCTCTGGGGTCACAATACAGTACTGCACTTATCGGGTCTGGCCTGTGTGTCCGCTCGCTCTGCTGCCCCCGGGTCGTCTGCTTTTGCGGCTGCGCGTGCTCTGCAACCTGCTTCTCTGGGTCCTTCGCGGTATGCGCCAATCAGTAAAGGAGCGTTTCTTCCCTTCACAGGCTCTCTGGTGCTCACCTGCTACCAGAGACCGACTCACTTTCTGGGGAAGCTTTTAAATGTTACGCTTTCCGCCGCACAACCTCTGCGGCTTCGGTCTTCAGGGGCAAAGCATTCAAATCCCATGCTTCCCTCTGCACGACTTCTGCCATCAAGGTCACTGGAGGCAGACACCCTCTAATGGCCGGCTTCTGCTCGACACACGACTGTGGTCTCGGCGTCCCTGCTATCCTCCAGCTTCTGCTGCAATGTGGCGATACCATGACTACTCCACCTCGTGCTACTGCTCTCTATGGCTTGCACCTGAGGGGGGCATTTATGCCTACCAGCCTCCCTCAGGTGTGAGTCATTAACACCATTAGACTGCAACTTGCAGTCTCATGCATAGGCAGCCCTCGTCTTCGTCCCAGTACTTTGGTCATTGTGGGACTTGAAGTCCACAATGTCCAAATCATCTTTTCCCACAGCTTCAGATTTACAATAAGCCACTAGGATTGTAGGGTCTTTGGGGAAGTTGAAAAAGGGGTGTTCCCATTCTTCCTGACCTGTTTCCCCCCCATGGGATGCGCCCGCAGAACACCACCCCCAGGGTCAGGATCAGGAAGCATTTACCTTTCCTGGCCACATGAGAGGGGTCGAAGGCCAGGTGTTTTGGGGGTATCATCTCTGATTCATCACATACCCTTCCCCTAATGCCACCGTTTTTTTCAGCATCTATTGGGAATCGGGAAAGGAAATCAAAATAACCTTGTTCTTTTCCTTTTCGATGCTCAACAGAGAAACAATAAGGCTGGAGATCTAAAAACCAGCGCATGACTCTAGCATTGGTATCTTTCCTTAAACTCAACCATTCAAGGGGAGTGTGATCAGTAACTAATCTGAACTTCTGCACCTGTTAAATTGTATTTCAAGTAGGCGACGGCCCATTTGATGCTAAGGGCTTCCAATTCTAGAGTGGCATAATTGTTTTCCCGGGCAAACAATTTCCTGCTAATATAGATGAGAGGATGTTCTATACCATCATGACTTTGAGATAATACTGCCCAAAGACCAGTATGTGAGGCATTGGTATGCAAAATAAAGGGTCTATTGAAATCTGCTACCTTCAGAATAGGCTTGCTGCACAATATATGTTGTAATTGCTCAAAACACTTTTGGTCTTCTGGCTGCCATTTACGTTTCTGTGGTTAAGCATTTTTAAGTTTATCACTAAGAGGGGCAGAAATAGAAGAAAAGCGTGGAATAAATCTGTTATAATAATCAACAAGGTCTAAAAAAGGTTGTAGTTCCTTTTTAGTTTTTGGAGATGCTGTTTCCATAACTGCTTTAACGTTATCTGTCTGAGGTTGAATCAATCCATTTCCTACAAAGAACCCCAAGTATTGTACAGCAGATTTAGCTAGATGACATTTCTTTGGTTTGCTGTGAGTCCTGCTTTTCCTAATGCCTGTGTGACCTGGTACAAATGTGACATATGCTCAGGCCAGGTTTTACCATGGAGAAGAATGTCATCAATATAAGCTCCACAAAATGATGACAAAGGTAGGTCTCAAAACGTGATCCATTAGTCTCTGAAAAGTAGCAGGGGCCCCATGGAGCGCAAAAGGTAGCACTTTAAATTGGAATAACCCAAAATGGGTGGAAAAAGTGGTTTGGGGTTTATCCCCTGGATTGACTGGCACCTGCCAATAACCTTTAGTTAGGTCAATGGTGGAACGCTATATGTCATCTACAAATCTGTCAATTGAGTCCTCTATCCTGGGAATTAGATAGCTGTCAAACTGTGATACTTCATTAATTTTCCTGAAATCAATACAGAACCTCCAAAAGTTGTCGGGTTTAGCCACTAGGACAATAGGGGACCACCAGGGTCTTTGTGATGGTTCAATAATATCTGCTTTCAACATGGCCTCTACTTCTTCCTGGATGATTTGTTTTCTACTCTCACGGATTCTATAGGGCTTTTGATGAACTACCTGTCCAGGGAAAGTACATATATAATGATATACTCCTTTCACTCTTCCTGGTTCAGTTTTAAACACATCTGGGAACTGCTGTAAAATGTCTAAAAGATATGCTTATGATTCTGAGATAACTCAGGACGGATCAACTAACTGACTTCATTCTCTTCAGAAAACAAGCTTGTAAACATTACTGGTGTATTTTTCTCTGGGTCTTCCTGCCATTCTTTAAACAGTTTGACATGATAAATATAGGTTTTCGTTTTTCTGTCATGTTGGAAGATTTTATTATTATAAGGTCCCATTTGTTCAACAACCACATATGGCCCATGCCACCTAGAAACATCTTATTATCAGATGATGGAAGGAAAACCAACACTTTTTGGCCTAAGGAAATGAGCTCATTACTGCCTTTTTATTGTACCATTATTTCTGATGCTCTTGAGCTCGGGTCATATTAGACTATATTCCTAACTGCAGTTGTATGTTCTTTTAGTCTTTGGGCAGTTTGTGAAAATGGAATAGCACCCCTTTCCCTTTCTTCACAGGTCTCACGTAATATATCCAATACCTCCCTGTGTTCCCTTCCATATAATAACCTAAATGGAGAAACTCCAGTAGATGATTGGAGAGTTTTTCCGAATAGCAAATAGGACCCAGTGTATCATGATATCCCAATTTTTCCCGCCTGCCTCAACCAATTTTTTAAAAGATTTGGTTCAGAGTTTGGGTCTGGGGATGATAAATGGAAGTTCGCAGAATTTTAATCTGTAGGATATCTTTTACCTCAGCCATGGGTGTACTCATAAAAGTAGACCTGTGATCAGTTAGAATCTGTTTTGGAACTCCTGTTCGTGAAAGAAATTGAAGTAAATGTTTCAAGATCTATTTGAAAGTATTGTTCCATAAGGGAAAGGCTTCTGGGTAACATGTTGCATAGTCTAAAATGGCTAATATGTACTTATTACCCAACCTGAATGTTTCTAACGGACCTACTATATCCATCCCAATTCTAGAAAAGGGAACATCAATAATAGGCAAAGATTGTAAAGAAGCGGGAGGGGGCATTTTAGTACTAGTTTTCTGACACAGGCATATGTTTATAAAGTTCTTTATATTGGCATACATCCTTGGCGAATAGAACCTGTTTACAATTTGAGCTTGTGTTTTAGATGTTCCTAAATGTTCCCTGTCAAGTGAGCATGTGCCATTTCTAGTACAATATTTGTATGACTTTAAGGAACTACAATTTGAATCCTAGGATTACCAGAAGGATCTACATCAGCCCTATACAATAATCCAGTGTTTAGAAAAATAAATGGACCATTCTTTTTTCTCCCTTCTTCCTCACTTGTTACCTGATTAAAGTGCTTTCGGCCAGTAATAGATCATTATGCTGTGCAAAAGCTAGGGCGGGAATACTTTTTTCTTCTTTTTCTATGTTAACTTGAGTTCCTCTTCCTGTGTTTGATCACAATTCTTAACCTCTTCTGGTTTCGGAAACATAGCCCTCTCCAATATGCCTTGGACTATCTGTTCCCCAGCTTTAATTTGGTGTGCTTTCTTTGCATTATTCTGCATCAATACTTTAACATCTCCTCTATAGTTCAGATCAATAACTCCTGTCAATACGTCTAGGCAATAGTGCCAGGCTAGTCCTGATTTAGAACATTATTCACCTGGTGACTAGGAGCACTCCTATTTTTTATTAATATTAAAGTTTAGTTCTATTTTCTCAAAAGTAGGGGGGTGCAAGGGAGATTAACAAGCCCTGACACTAGGTGGTATTCAAAATGAACAACAGATTGCCACAAACTTGTTGAACTCTCCTGTCCCTCGCACACTCAGTTTGTGTTAAATAACTACAAAAAATAATTAATTTACAAATTTGTTGGTAAAATGATCATATCTTATTTTACTGTTCTTATAAAGAAAATAAGGTTTCAAAACTGTAAATTCTGATTACATAATCTGTCACAAAATTCATGTATATTCCAAGTATTTGTTTTCAAAGTTAGTTCCCTGATCAACAAAAAAGTTTTCAGAAAAAAGTAGTGCAACAGTAACACTTTCTCAAATAATCACATCAAATTATAGCAATACATTTCTCGTGTTATGATATCCTAGAGGTTTGCTCAATGTGTTTACGTGTGCGTGACCTCTTCACTTCAGATTTCTGGGGGCACAGGCCCTCTCATGACCGGCAGCTGATATCTGCCCAGCAATGGTCCTGGCTTCTTCTCTCTCCTCTAGTTTCTGGCTAGGCTGCCAGCACAAATAACGCTGCTTCTGACTTCTTCTACTGTCCACCAAAAACGCCAACTCTATGCCCTGCACTTGAGGGGGCCTTTTAAGCTTCTCAGTCTCCCTCAAGTATGGGTCATTTGCAGTAATGAATTGACCACTCCTGCAACATTGTGCCTCTTCAGCCCTCTTCTTTGTCCCAGTACTTAGGGAATTATGGGACTTGAAGTCCCTAAGGGAAAAATTAGGTTTTCTTATTTCTGTTACATAAGAGTGGGGCTTTGGGGAAAGTTGAACAAGGGGGTCTCCCGTTGCTCCTGATATGCTTCCCCCCTCAGGTGATCTTCCCGCAGAACGCGACCCCCAGGGTCGGCATCAGAAAGCGTTTGCCTTTCCCTGGCCACATGAGAAGGGTCCCAGGCCAGGTTTCTGGGGGAATCATTGATGATTCATCACAGATCTCTATACATTCCTGGTTATCTGATGCCTCTATTGTTGGAGAGTCTCTAGGCTTTGTTTTTAAATGCTAAAGTGAAGGTTGTACATTTCTTCTTATTCTTTTAAAATCTATTAAGTCTTTGGTTTCCTCAGTTCAGGTTCATTTGTTAGTCCAAGCCTTAGTTAATTCATGTAATGATTTTGGGAATGCTGTTTGATTGGGACATCCTTCTTTCACCCTTACTCCCATGAAGGCAGTCTTCCAGGCTGCAGCCATGTTGCTTGTTGGAGCCAGGAAGTTCGAGCATACAGCCCACTTTCTGGCTCAACTGCTATCATCCTCTTTAGGAGCCAGAATCCACTTTAAGATTGCCTGTTTGGCTCATAACGCCATACACTCTCTGGGGACATGTGCATGTGCAAGTGGGGCAACGCCCACACAGAACGTGAAGCCCCACCCTCTGTCTGCATTGACAACTGTGCATTGAGCATTTCCCATGTGCCCGTCATCGCCCTACAGATCTCCTCTTCCACCCTGCATGATTGATAAACTAAGTTAATTAAAATATCTAGTCAAGAACTTCTAGGCAAAGGAAGAGTCAGCCCAGACCAGAGACCAGTAAAAATATGGTAGAGGTTAAAAAGGAGTACTAATAAGTGGGAAGATATACAATTCAGGTGTATTGCTTTCAGTGTGTGTTGTTTTCTTTGCATATAAACGCCTTAGAGGCTGCGCATGAAGTAATGTGCTAAGAGTTTTCTATTTGTTGTGAAAACTAATAGCTACTTCTGCTAACCTACAGTTGGACTTGTCGACCACTGTTGCATAATAAACGCTAAACCTAATCTGAGTGTGTACCAATACAATTAAGTAATACATGGTGTGAATGTATGTTGATAATACATTAGTAGTGTGCAGACACAACACTACTGAATATTTGAATCAGCGTGCAAGAGCAGAGGGTAGTGGTATGGCCAACAACATTTGTGGGTGAGAACAGCAATTTACATTACGAAGGTATCGAGGAGCAAAACATTCACTAACCTTAACCTACCCATGCATTTGTTTACCCTTACACTTTACCCATTTTACCAAGAAAACCTCCTTCCCACCCAACCAGCAAGAGCCCAACCCTCTTTCCCCACTGGGGCTGTGAACTTCCATGTTTGATATTATTGTGTCCTGACACATATGGGGTGATAGTCGGATTGTATTGCCTCTGAGCAAGGACCTAGAGCAGCAACAGAGCATCCTGACTGGTGGTGTGATTGTCTGGAATTCTATGTTCCCAGTGATTAGCCAGGAACAAGACCTGTTTCAATTTTGGAAAATGTGAAGAACTGATTATGGTCAATAGTTTGGATTTGAAGTCTTTTTAAAAAAACGATTAATATTTTGTTATAGCCCTGTTGAAACCTGGGTGTTCTTGCTCTAATCTCCAAGTTTTATTTAGGTTTTATTGTCATTTGAAAATGCTATCCTTGTTTTTTTGCACAGCGCTCTGATCGTTGTGGTTACGTTGCTTGCCCTAAATAAGAACTACTAAATAATTGTATGTATATTTTATGAATTGTGTTCTAAGATCTGCCCATAGCTGGATCTATTCAAGAGTTTATAAATGCTAAAGAAGATACCCATTCAGGAGAACTAGGATTACAAGTAAGTAACTTTTTTGTAAAAAACATTGTGAAATAAACATTTTGTGTTACAGTTTTTTTCATGAGGGCATAGATATAGCATATTGTTTTAAAAGGGTAGTAGTCCTATCCCAAAGAATAACAAAATGAAACAGCGGAAGATTCGGTAGCAAAACATGCTAAGGTTTACATATAGAACTCTTCAGGCATACACCCATCAAAGCCTCTGAGGAGGATGCTGGCCTTACCTTTCTGCAGTGCCTTGAATATAACCATACCACCAAAGAAAGGACTTAGATCGAGAGGGACCTGCATGTTGCTGAAATAGAAGCGTGTTATAGGAGAATCGCCCCTCAAACACACCTACCACTCAAAAACGTTGCAGATGTTGATGCCTGTGTATTTATAGCAATCATAGGTTTTAATATAGAGCTTTGTGATTGATTCTTCCTGCTTCTAAGTACTGTCATAATACCTGTTATTATTACTGAATGTCATGGTATTGTCATGGTCATTGGGCAAAGAACGCAAACAATAAAGGGCCACATACACAGGGGGGCCGGATGAACACAGCCCTGGCGCCTTTGGCGCCAGGCTCATTAATAACAGTAAGAAAGAACATTGATTTGGGACAAGAGTGCTTTATTCTGCACATAGCACCTCATTTTGGGTGCAGAGTGCATTTAACATGGGAACTTCCATTCACTAAAGCCGCCCCACGTGTACTCTTGGGTGTGGCTGCTGCTATTGGGTTGACTTGCACGTGCTGACTCTCTAGGAGTGGCAGAGTGTGGCAGGCAAGCCAGGCCTAGTGGGCCACGATCGCGGCTATATAAGTTGCTCTGATCCCTGAGGCAGACGCTTCGTGTTATTCTGCACTTCCATGCAGCGTAACGCTCACCGCCGTCTGGGATCAGACTTACCTTTGGAAATCCTGCTTCCTGCTATCATACTTACCACCTGGGGAAATCTGCTCTCACCTGTACGCGTCTTCATTGAACCTGGCATTCATCTTCAAATCTTCCGGAATGCTGACATCTTCATCTTGGCACCGCAGCTCATCTTCAAATCTTCCGGAACGCTGACATCTTCATCTTGGCACTGCAGCTCATCTTCAAAGCTTCCGGAACGGTGATATCTTCATCTTGGCACCACAGCACGACGCGCACCATCCGCGACAGCGACAGTATTAAGAGTCTCTATGAACAGTTCATATGATTCATTCAAAACCTTCCAGCCATCACGTTTCTGTTTTGCTAAAGTCACCCCGAGTGGGACGGGTATGCCCAGACGTGGGTCCCGAGTCTGCCGGGCCTAGAGACCCAAGCTACTCCTCACTGATGACGCCCAACAAGGCTGAAACATGTCTGGGGATGCTTGTGGTCTCATGCAGAAGGGATGTGACCTAGCAGTTCGGGCTGGACTGCTCCTTTTGGGGTAGGACCAAGCCTGATTTGCATATGGATTTTCCCCTTCTGTAATGGCTTGGCAGGCTGAAAAACGATGGTCTGGAGGGTTGCCCAGAGCTTTGCCCGTGGCTATGATTCATTCAAAACCTTCCAGCCATCACGTTTCTGTTTTGCTAAAGTCACCCCGAGTGGGACGGGTATGCCCAGACGTGGGTCCCGAGTCTGCCGGGCCTAGAGACCCAAGCTACTCCTCACTGATGACGCCCAACAAGGCTGAAACATGTCTGGGGATGCTTGTGGTCTCATGCAGAAGGGATGTGACCTAGCAGTTCGGGCTGGACTGCTCCTTTTGGGGTAGGGCCAAGCCTGATTTGCATATGGATTTTCCCCTTCTGTAATGGCTTGGCAGGCTGAAAAACGATGGTCTGGAGGGTTGCCCAGAGCTTTGCCCGTGGCTATGATTCATTCAAAACCTTCCAGCCATCACGTTTCTGTTTTGCTAAAGTCACCCCGAGTGGGACGGGTATGCCCAGACGTGGGTCCCGAGTCTGCCGGGCCTAGAGACCCAAGCTACTCCTCACTGATGACGCCCAACAAGGCTGAAACATGTCTGGGGATGCTTGTGGTCTCATGCAGAAGGGATGTGACCTAGCAGTTCGGGCTGGACTGCTCCTTTTGGGGTAGGACCAAGCCTGATTTGCATATGGATTTTCCCCTTCTGTAATGGCTTGGCAGGCTGAAAAACGATGGTCTGGAGGGTTGCCCAGAGCTTTGCCCGTGGCTATGATTCATTCAAAACCTTCCAGCCATCACGTTTCTGTTTTGCTAAAGTCACCCCGAGTGGGACGGGTATGCCCAGACGTGGGTCCCGAGTCTGCCGGGCCTAGAGACCCAAGCTACTCCTCACTGATGACGCCCAACAAGGCTGAAACATGTCTGGGGAGGCTTGTGGTCTCATGCAGAAGGGATGTGACCTAGCAGTTCGGGCTGGACTGCTCCTTTTGGTGTAGGACCAAGCCTGATTTGCATATGGATTTTCCCCTTCTGTAATGGCTTGGCAGGCTGAAAAACGATGGTCTGGAGGGTTGCCCAGAGCTTTGCCCGTGGCTATGATTCATTCAAAACCTTCCAGCCATCACGTTTCTGTTTTGCTTGAATATAACCATACCACCAAAGAAAGGACTTAGATCGAGAGGGACCTGCATGTTGCTGAAATAGAAGCGTGTTATAGGAGAATCGCCCCTCAAACACACCTACCACTCAAAAACGTTGCAGATGTTGATGCCTGTGTATTTATAGCAATCATAGGTTTTAATATAGAGCTTTGTGATTGATTCTTCCTGCTTCTAAGTACTGTCATAATACCTGTTATTATTACTGAATGTCATGGTATTGTCATGGTCATTGGGCAAAGAACGCAAACAATAAAGGGCCACATACACAGGGGGGCCGGATGAACACAGCCCTGGCGCATTTGGCGCCAGGCTCATTAATAACAGTAAGAAAGAACATTGATTTGGGACAAGAGTGCTTTATTCTGCACATAGCACCTCATTTTGGGTGCAGAGTGCATTTAACATGGGAACTTCCATTCACTAAAGCCGCCCCACGTGTACTCTTGGGTGTGGCTGCTGCTATTGGGTTGACTTGCACGTGCTGACTCTCTAGGAGTGGCAGAGTGTGGCAGGCAAGCCAGGCCTAGTGGGCCACGATCGCGGCTATATAAGTTGCTCTGATCCCTGAGGCAGACGCTTCGTGTTATTCTGCACTTCCATGCAGCGTAACGCTCACCGCCGTCTGGGATCAGACTTACCTTTGGAAATCCTGCTTCCTGCTATCATACTTACCAGCTGGGGAAATCTGCTCTCACCTGTACGCGTCTTCATTGAACCTGGCATTCATCTTCAAATCTTCCGGAATGCTGACATCTTCATCTTGGCACCGCAGCTCATCTTCAAATCTTCCGGAACGCTGACATCTTCATCTTGGCACTGCAGCTCATCTTCAAAGCTTCCGGAACGGTGATATCTTCATCTTGGCACCACAGCACGACGCGCATCATCCGCGACAGCGACAGTATTAAGAGTCTCTATGAACAGTTCTCTAATTCTCGTTCCTTTCCTTCTCCAGGTGATGGCCGGCGTCCAGGAATGACAGCGTGCTGCTTGAGGTGAGTAACACTGAAGCTTAGTGAGGCGCGATGCGCGATGCGACCTCTTCGTACTTGTATTGAACAGAGTTCGTTCTTTCTGTGTCTTTAGGTGCCGTGATGTTTCCAGCGTGGGTGCCAGTTAAGAAGAAGAAACGCGATGAGTAGCGCAATTTGTGGCGCTTCTGAATGCCTTCCCACGCTAACCTGGTGTTTCTTTTCCCACTTGCAGATGGATGAGAAGCTCCAGAGATGAAGTTTCCCCAGAAGGGCTTGGATTCAGGTAAGCGTTTGAATCTAGTACAGTCTTAAAGTAAGCAAAGGTTTGCAGAATGCTTACTAATGTCTTCTTTCTGTCCTTTTCCCTTTTTCTTAGGAAGCGGCGTTCCGGTAAGAAAATGACACCGCCAAAGGAGCCTGCAGAACTGAAGGAGCTACGGAAGATGGGCAAATGCTCCGCAAGGTAAGGCAATTCCTAATGGTGTTCTTGTTCTTGCAGGTGCTGAGTGCAGATGAAAGATGCAGGCCCGCTGGAGACCGAGCTGAACATGGTGAGTGTCACGCTGCAGGTGCACAGAAACGCAAAGCGTGCTTCTCGGCCTAGGCGTGGCTTAAATAGTCTCTGGGTCTCCCAGGTGTCTCTTGGCTGAACCACACCCAAAAAGCTAGACTGCATATGCAGTTCTAGGAACCAGAACAAGTGGGGCATCCATCTTGTCCCACCTATGCACTACAAGTCCAATGCTCACTTCCATCCCACGGTGGTGTGTGTGTCCGGTGCCACAAGCGCCAAGTCTGAATCCAAGTGGGTCTTTGGAGGGATGGAGAGGCCCTTAAGGGCCATGTAGATGAACGTGGCCTGATTCTAGCCTGGCCTTTTGGAGGGCTGCAGACATGAGGGGCAGGAATCATGACCTAAACCTTGTTTTCCCTGGCAAAGAGCTGCAGTGATTATTTTGTCATTTTAATTATTCCCTGTTTTTGGGCTGCCATCCTTTCAAATTGGTGATCCTAACGTGATCCCAGACTCTCTGTGAGGTTGGGTGTGTCCCAGCCGTGCATCTACAGTGACCAGTTCCCATGCACGACTTGAAGAGAGTTTCACAGGTGTTGTGGTGTGTGTGTGTGCGTGTGTGCGTGTGTGCGTGTGTGTCTGTGTGAGCGCGTGCGTGCGTGCGTGCGTGCGTGCGTGCGTGCGTGTGTGTGTTTGTGTGTGTGGTGTGATGGGGAGTGAGTGAAGGATATAGTAGTGGCAGTATATAGTAGTTTTGTATAAGGTGACATCATGGTATATATTATGAGGTAAAAGTTGATGGAAGAGTAACAGGAACTTCGCTGATTGTGGAGGAAAGGCAGTGCTGCAGGATCAAATAAGGAGTGAGATCCATTAAATGGCGGACCTGGCAACCCTCTACTCAGTATAAGGGAGTGTGAGGAGGTAAATTCTCTCTTCCCGAGAAAAGGGGAAAGAGGAAGGGTCTACACCATTGTGAAAAAAATAGTGATTTTGTTGCATAGGCCCATTATATTGCAGACCTGGGATCCCTTCACTCGGCAGAAGGGGGTGTAAGGAGGTAAATGCCCTTGTCTCAAGTGGAGATTGAGGAAGGCTCTAGTCTAACGCATTGTGTATATATTTGTGATTTTATTGATTTGTGGTTTACGGTGTTATTGAATTGTTGTGATGTGAAGTAGTGTTTTTTGAATGGTGTGGAGAGTTGTGTGGGGTATATAGTGTGTAGTGTGTGGGGCAACGAGGGAAGGGAGGGGTAACGGGAAGGGTGGATAATAGTGGGAGGGTGGGGAAGATTAGTACCACTTATTAACACAAGAAAGGTTGGGAAAAGGCCTCTCTGACCCTGCTCTAAGAGGAATTTCCCTGCCTAAAACCAAAACTAAGGATCTGTCTGTTTCAGGATGTCAAAATCAAATTGTTCTTGTGCCCAAACTTTCTATCCTGACCCTCACACTACAAATCAAAACTATAAGGTGAAAAGGGAAAATGTATTTAACCTGGTGATTGTAAAAAGACTTCATAAAGTAAAAATACAACAGTTCCAAAATAAGGCGCCATCTTGGTGAGAGACTAGACCGGCAAAACAGCAACGGTCTGTGCCATAATGGAACGGCACTGGGTAGAAGGTGCCATTGCTTCCACAGGGTCCACAAAGTGGTGGTTCTGACAGTATGCCCCCTCCAAGCTGCCAATGGTCCAGGTTTCCATGGATGAATCAAATGAAAAGGTTGGAGCAGGCGAGGGGGATGGATGTTCGAAACTGGTTCCCAGGAATGTTCTGATGCAGCATGTCCAGCCCAGTCTATCAGGTATTGAAGTCCACATAGTATCTAGAGTCACAGATGCACCTGATAGCGTATTCCTTATCATCCACTATCAGAGGAGGAGGAGGAGGTATGTGTTTGAATTGCTCAGTTCTGAAGAAAGGTTTAAATAGTGATATATGGAAGACAGGATTAATTCTTTTTCATGAAAAAGGCAAAGACAATTTGTATGCAACAGGGTTTATCACTTTGATGATAGGGAAAGGTCTCCTGCATAAAGGGGAGAACTTGGAAGGTGTAATTCTTTGTGCAAATATTTGATAGATAACCATACCTTGTCTCCAACATGGTAGTCTGGCTGTTTGGAACGATGAGCGTCTGCATATTTCTTAACCAGTTCTCTGGTATGCTGTAGATGCTTGTAAGCAATATTGTGGCCATCCAGTACAGACAAAACCTGTTAGTCAACAGAAGGAAGATGAGATTGAAAAGGAATCTGCAGCGGTAAGGCCATGGGATGAAATCCATAGGTGCAAGAAAAAGGAGAGGTACGTAGGGAGGAATGAACGGTATTGTTATATGCAAACTTAGCTGTTGGTAGTGAGGAAGCCCAATCATCATGGGCTGTAGTTGTAAAAGAGCGTATAATGTCTGATTCATATGTTCTGTCAGTCCGTTAATTTGAGGGTAGTAGCCAGAGAATAAGTCTCATTTAACACCCAGAAGGGAGCGGATTATAGTCCAAAATTTTGAGGTAAATTGAGGTCTTCTGTCAGACATGATGCTTCATGGTAAGCCATGTAAACAATATATTTCTTTGAGAAAGACAGTGGCCATTTTCGCAGCTGCAGGGACTTTGGGAAGAGGAATGAAAAGTGCCAATTTAGTGATAGCATCAATAGTCACCATTATTGCAATGAAACCTTGTACCAATGGTAAATCAACAATAAAATCTGTGGCTATAACTTCCCAGGGTCGAGAAGGCAATTGGGGTTGTTGCAATTTGCCGACAACAGACTTGGTTGTTTTTTTATTTTGTGCACAGGTAGAGCAAGTACACACATATTGATGCACATCGGCTTTCACTGTGGGCCACCAAAAGTAATGTGACATCAGTTCTAGAGTGGGTTGAACACCACAAGGACCGGCACTTCAAGTATCATGGCATAATGAAAGCACTTGTTGGATATCGCTACCAGGAACAAAAACCCGATTCTTTTTGAAGAGCAATCCTTCTTTCTGAAAGAAAGAAACTTCTGAGGGAACCTTTTGGTTCTTCTGTAGATATTTGGATGTATTTTGTTGCAGGTCATAGAGAAAGGATTGAATATGGAAGACATAAGTGCAAGGGCCCTGTATGGACTCACAGAATAAGGACAAGAAGAAAGACATCCCTCTTTCCTGGATAATGCGTCTGCCACAACATTGTTAGTACCTGGAATATAGGTGACAAAGAACTGATACTGACCAAAGAAGTAAGCCCAACGTGCCTGTCGACTGTTACGGCACTCCAAGTTCTGTAAGGCTTTCAGATTTTTATGGTCTGTCCTGATCTCAATAGGATGTTGTGCTCAAATCACAGATGTCGTCATTCTTTGAAGGCTGATTTAATTGCTGATAACTCCTTTTTCAACAACGGTTTATTGGATTTCATATTTGGATAATGTATGTGACAAATAAGCCAGTGGATGTTCTAATCTGTCTTTAGTACAGCAATGCCGGAGGGATCATCTTCAACAATAAAAGGACTAGAAACATCGGGTTGACAAAGAATAGGAGCCCTAGAAAATGTGTTTTCGGTAATTGAATCTGAGAGGAAGGGCACATCCTTCTTCAGAAGATTAGTTAAGGGTAAGACCATTTGGGCATAGTTAGGGTTAAACTTTCTATAAAGGTTCGAAAACCCTAAAAATCTTTGTATAACCTTAACGGATTTTGGAGTCAGCCACCCGCAAATGGCAGAAATCTTTCTTTTATCCATTTGGATGCCGCCAGCCGAAAGGATAAACCCCCAAGTAGGGTACCATGTGGACTGCAAATAGGCATTTTTCTGGCTTGCCTAGTAACTGATGTTCAGTCAGTGAAGGACCTCTCTAACATGGAATACATGTTCTCCAATCGTCTTGCAATATATCAGGATGTCATCCAGATATCTGATGGTAGATTGAAAAAGGAGATCTGAAAAAAGATGGTCAACAGAAGGTTGAAAAACAGCCAAGGCGTTGGAAAGCACAAAGGCCATAACCATGTACTCGAAACGTCCAAAAGGAGTACAGAAGGCCATTTTCCATTCATCTCCTTTGATTATTCTAAGTAAGTGATAGGTGCCTCTGAGGTCCAATTTGGTGAATATAACTCCTCCACGAACTGCATCCAAAATGTCAGGAATAAGCGGGATAGGGTATTTGTCCTTGATGGTAACGCGATTGTGGGCTTGATAGTCAAAACATGGGTGAGGTTCCTTGCAGTCTTTCTTAGGAACAAAGAAAAGAAAAGCTCCACAAGGTGCTTTGGACTCAATGTCATGCCTCGGGTTCCCCAACACGGCTATCAGGTCCATCCCCGTGTTTCCTGGAGGCTGCCCTAGTGCCTTTCCCAGTGCCGGCTTGGCTGCGGGCTTAAACGGACTACAACCCCCAGCAGGTTTGGGACTGCCTAGTCACGTGGTCCGTCCTCAACGTGCCGCCGCCTCTTCCAGGTTTGTTGCTATTTACAAGGCCCACTAACTGCAGCTCAGCGCTACTAAACCGTTGCTGTTCAGCCTCAGAAAGTTACGTTTTGTGTTTTGTCCTCTAGTTTTTCTTGGTTGATTTCGGCTACCAACTCAGGATCTCCTTACAGATTTCGCTCCTTGGTTTGTCCTCTTTGGCTCCCAGAGTTTTGGTTCCCTCGGACTGCCTCCCAGGTTAACCGACCCTTGGCATTGTATCTTGGCTATTCTCCTGTACAGTTCCCTTATCTTGACGCTGACACCTTTGCTTCCTCATCTCCCGTCACACTTCTGCTTCACTGCAGGGGTTCCTTCCCCCCAATCAGCTCCCACTTTGGCCGCTACGTCTGTCCTCTGGCTGTTGGATGCATATCTCCATTCATACCTCAAACATTCACAACAAACATATAACATCTCCTATTTCTGATGTTTCTTTATATGGAACTTTTGAGCAACATCATTTCAGAAATCCAATAACATCTATGGTCTTCAGCTCCCATAAAGCCTCAGGTACTGAGATGAAGAAGAGGAGGGAGGAGTTGATGCAAACTTAGAGAAGCCAGAAGCCTAATGTGCAGATTAGTAGTTTTGTTGAACCTAAAGTGCCCAGGACATTATAAAAATGGAATTCGCACTAAACAGCGAGGAAGTATGGAAGAGAACCATGCAGGAGACGGCTAACACAGAGAACTGGCACATACATGTGGCAGCTCGCAAACGCGAGTCACAAATACCGGCATGGCGTGAAGGAAGGAAAGGCACAGCAGGAACACATGGAGGACTGTTGAAGCACTAGGAGCCGCAGCAGACCTCCTAGAGGTATGGCCGTGCCTGGAGACAGCATTCTCCGGCCCAAGCCTCAGAGGGGAGCCGGAGAGTGTACGCAGAGGTGCAGGAAATGCTGAGGAATCATCTACATTGTATAAGAAGCTGACCCAGGGAGGAATTTGAGGAGGTGAGAAAGGTTTTTCAAAAGATGCCATTTTATGAAACTCTAAAGGCACCTCACAACCCCTACACTGATGAGGATTTCCTTACCTAAAATAAACTAAAGGAAACACTCTGACAAAAGGTTTCTGCTCCTCACACTTTTATACACACCAAATCAATAGGGAAATATATGGCAGTTCAACAACAACAAATATAACTGTATAATTCACACCACAACAGCTGCTTCTTCTAACAACACTGACAAACTCCCCTTCCCCAGATTCAAGCAAGCTTTTCTTTAAATGTCCACAAAGGATGAGGTAATCCTGTATTATAACGAAAAGGTCAACTTCAGTTCTCTTTCTAATCCAACTTGACAACACAAAGTTCCAATTCGGATTCCAAAGCTGATTCACAATTATTAACAAAGCTTTCAGCCTCATGCCGAGTTTGTCGGTCCGGAAATAACGGTGCTGGTAAGCTCACCGGCACCCTTGTTTCCAAACCAGCAAACTACGGGTTTGCCTGCCGGAGCCGTTGTGTCCGACAGGTCTGACCCGGTCACAGTAGGCAAAGCCGTCACCGAAACACTGGCACCGTTAACAACGGTGCCAGTGCTTCCGTGTCTCCACTCTCATAGAGTCCTATAGGACCGTTTGGGAATGGGGATTAACAAAATTACCAGCAGCTGACTTCCCGGCCGCCGGAGTTGTAATAGCCCGGTGGCAACGGGAAGTCAGGCATCAGTAATTTTTGCAGGTCTGGCGGCAACCTGCCGGTAGCACCTGCAGGGTTACCGCCGTACACGTAATTAGGCCCAAAGACTTGATAGAGCTTCTTGTCATCAAAAAAGCATACTTCAACAAAGATCTTGAAACAGTTTCTTGTCATCAACAAATAATATTTCAGCAAAGATGTTAAAACAGTTTCTTGTTATCAACACACAATATTTCAGCACTTGATTAGATTCAAAACAAATATCTTTGGGCCTCATCAAGAGTTGGGTGGTAGCCCTTAAATGTGGCGTTAACGCTATCACTGCCGCATTTAAGGGTCCACCCAATCACAAGTCTAGCAGCATTTAACACCCATTTTCGGGTGCGATTAGCGTGGCGCTATAAGTGCATGCTAATTGCGCCGAAAATACCCCAATGGACCCAATAGGGAATGGGGAATACCCATTACCACCCAACCCTTGATCCGGCGCTAACAGCGCTGGACCCGGTGGCGGTAACGCTATTAGCCCAGGCCCATATCCCGGCAGTAATACTGCCACGATACCACCCAACTCGTGATGAGGCCCTTTGTCAGGATATTTTGGTACCACTTTAGTTTTAGTACTACTTCATCAAAGCACTTCAGTGATTCTCCAATTACTTTGTCATAAGCTTTACCCCACCACAGTACTTCATGAGTTTCCACCTGGTTTACTCTTGTGCCAGGTTTACTACTACTACAACTCTCTGCTTTGGTGTACTCCTGCCAGAACAGAAACAAGCGTTACAAAAGCTCTTGGTCTGGTGTACTCTCCTGCCAGCCAAGACAAACTACCGCAGTTCTCTGTTCGGGTATAATCTCTTACCTGAACAGAACCAATTGGTATAAAGTTCCAGGACCCAGTATACTCCCTTACCAGGTCAAACTACTAACTCTAAGTACTTCTGTGGTAAGGGTCAGCTTCAAAGGTGTTAACATTGGACCTCATTATGAGTCCGGCTGTAGCCGTGCCGGTAAAAACGACATGGCTGCCGCCTGAGGCATTTTTTTTGCGGTGCCCAGAAATGGGGACTTACCGGAGCATTACAGCCCCAGCGGTCTAGGTAATTGCCCATTGCCGTGCGCCAGAAAATATTACTCCCCATTCGCATTCAAGTCCCATTGGGTCAATGGGAATGGGGAGGGTTGATGCACCGGTACCATTCATGAATGGTGCCGGTGCATCCGTTAAGGTCTGCGAGCGGGTGCCGTTCTGCCCGCCAGGTCAGACCTGGCGGGCTGAAAGGCACCCGCTCGCAAAACTCAGAGTATGTCGGTCCGGTAGCAAGGGTGCGGGTAGCTGACCGGCACCGTTGTTACCAGACCGGCATACTTGTAATGACCAATTTCCCTCTGCTTCACACAATTAGATTTGATAATGGCTTCAAAGGAAACAAGAATCACACTGGTTCTGTTAACTACATCTAAGTGTTTGCCACATGAAAGACAGGCAATGGTTCCTTCCTCCTGAACCTCTTTTATCAGAAAGGCAGCCCTCCTGCCAATCTTGTTCCACTTTTGTATTGTTAACCAAATGCTGATAATAACTCTTTCTCTCCTTCACACTTCTTGGCAATATGGGTTTAAGACATTCTCTACATCTGGGCAATATTCTTCACACACTCTGTTATGCTCCATTATCTTCTTTTGGTTTAGTCATCCGTGGTTGTTTATCAATTGCCTTAGTGTGCATCCCTTTTGGCTTTGGCAATAATGATTTTGGTTCCCTTCTCAAGATGTTGCCCCTTTGTGTGGTTGTCTGTTATTTGTACCCACTATATAACAATCACTTTCTTGAGGTGGGATCTGTAAAGCCTCTTTATGCCACCTGCTTTGGTTTACATCAGCTTGGTATGCATCACAATCATTCATTTGGTTTACATCAGTTCGGTATTCAAAAAGGAGTCTGCATTCAGGCAACGGGGGTAGTCACAGAGCGCTCCAGGGTTACAATATAACAGTAAAATCGACAGGTTTGGCGTGCGAGTCCCCATACCCCGCTGATTCCAGCTCGCTTGCTTCAGTTCTCCGACGGAGCCTGGCAACCTCTCCTGCATGGCTTCCTGCATCTCGCATCTGCTTCTTTCAGAACCCTTGTGGCTCCCACAGCATTTTGATGCTCGCCTACCACCGATGAACGCTTCATAATGGGGAAAGCTACAGAAAGGTTTTGCTTTCCGCTGCACGACCTCTACAGCAAAATCTTGAGCCCGTTTAACCCTCTCAAGACCAGCATCAATTTCTCTCACCACTCTTGTCCCAGAATCCAGGCTCTTCCACGATTTCTTCCTCTGCTGCTTCATGGAGTGTTCAGAACTCCTCCACACTCCACTACTACTGCCCTCCTGCTGCTGCTTCAGCTGCTTTGCCTTCTTCCACCTTAGTTTCATGGCCTGCACCTGAGGGGCCTTTTATGCCTCTCAGCCACCCTCAGGTGTGGGTCATCAACCTTAATGGGCTGCATTCTGCAACCTTGTGCCTCTGTAGCCCTCTTCTTTGTCCCAGTACTGTGATAATTCTGGGACTCGAAGTCCATAACATAAAAGTCACTCATTTAAACAGCTTCTATTTTACGATAAGCTATTAGGAGATTGGGGTCTTGGGGAAAATTACCTAAGGGGGTTTCCCATTCCTCCTGACCCGTTTCCCTTCTCATGTGATCCTCCCTGTTAACAACGCCCACAGGGTCGGGATTAGAAAGCGTCTGCCTGTCCCTGGCCACAGGAGAGGAGACCTAGGCCAGTGGTCCTGGGTGAATCACTCTGGTGAGTCTGCCTAGATTCATTGGGCACCCCAGGGCGTACCTACAAGCAGGCAATCAAGTGAATGGGTTATGTGAGATTGCTGATATGAACAATGCTCGAAAGTGGTTTAAATACAGACCAAACTCAATGTCTGTTCAAAGTCCAATACGAAGAATATTTGAATACTAACAAGATAAAGTGCAGCAACAAAACCCAAACAAATACATATGCATAAGATGTCAACATGGGGGAAAGCTGAAGCAAGTGTTACCCGAAGCAACTATATTGAACACAACAAAGTAGATGCTGCTGTGGCCTAGTGAAAAAGACAGTGAAATCAATAAGAAATCCTGGTAAAAGAAATGCACCAGGCAGCTGACATTTGGCAGAGGATACCTGGCAGGGAAATGTAACAGGGCATCTGCAAACCCCCATAGAAGGATTCTTGGCAGAGGAGTATACCAGGCAATTCTCTAAAGTTGTCTAAAGACTCTAAAATTGTGGCAAGATACCGGGCAGGATAGTATACCATGAGATCTAAGAAGTCCATAAAAGAAGTCATGACAGCCAAATATGTCAGGAATTTGAAACTGAAGAACTCTAACATTGTGGGAAGATACCTGGAAGGGAATTATACCAGGAGATCTAAAGGGCACATAAGAGGATATCTGGTAGAGGACCAAACTTTTACTTTACTTTAAAGAATTTATATAGCGCTACCATGGCCCATTGGGCATCAGGGCGCGGACAAAACACAAAAGCAGCTGCAAAAGAGGATAGAGACAGTCAAGATGAAAGGTCCAGCGCAGAACTTCATCGGGAGTTTAAGGAAATAACCAGGTTTTCAGTTTTCTCTTAAACTTTTCAAATGAGACCTGGCCTTGAAGAACAGGGGAAAGCAGATGCCAAGCTTTAGGGGCTGCAATAAAGAAGGCTCTGCTTTCAACCCTCTTAGTCCTACATCTGGGCAGGGTCAAATAATCTGGTTACTAGGAAATGCTTCAAGGTTACAAGACAAGCTAAAGAAAGACTATTATGGAATTTATTATTTGAATTAGAACTTTTTGAATACAGTGTACAGACCCAAAGGAACTATTGGATAAAGAGATACTTTTGTGATACAAAGAAACTGTTGCTCAAAATAAACACATTTGCCATCCTACCTTAAACTCGAGGGGAAGGGAACCACCCTCTGGATCCAGCGTTTCTCCTTTGAAAACACTTTTTGTTGGATGTATCTTTATATTTATATGAACACTTTCTACAAAAACCTCAAGTCAGAGACCTTTCCTTGCACCTTTAGTTGTATGTTTCTAGTGTGAGTGTCAGATTAGAATGGTTTGGACACAAGGATGGTTTCTAAGTTACTTACTACGTGACTGTCACAACCCGTGACCCAGAACCCCACTGGCATGGTCACATGGCAGGTAGGGTTAGGACTCGGGGTTCATTTGGGGCCCCAAGGGCCTTACATTATCACCAGGGGCTCTCCTGGAGTCAGTCCTGGTGCCTTTGGCGCCAGGCTCATATTTGGAATGGGACTTGAGGAGACTACTTTTTGTGTGGAAGCCTGCAGCCAACATGGAGACACCCACACAGTCTAGTCCCTAAGAGCCAGACTGTGCGGTGCAGTGTTTTAGCGTGTGATAGCCCGGACTACTTTATCCTGGCTACTTTAAAGGGGTAGGCTATATAAACCACACCCAGGCTAAAGAATGTGCTTTGCGTTATTCTGCAGCCAGCAGCGTGACGCTCATCGTGTTCAGAGGCCAGCACCCGGCGTTCCTGGAATAGCGGGCCTGCAGACGAGACAAAATAACATCATTAGCAGTCCCAGCTTACCTGCAGCTTTCCATCATTCGATCCAGGCTGCTCGCGGTCTTCCATCCCGTTGGCAGCATCTTCAGGACATCACGCACGCACCAGAACGAAGCACCTGGAGGGGAAAGAGTAAAATGGACAACGTTAAACAGGCTACTCACGGCAATCACAGCAGTAACCATAACCTCCTCACCTGGCTGGGCATATCTTGGCCGGTTCCGCTCTGGAAATCACTGCATGCCCAGAAAGACCATCGCGACCTGAAAAGGAATAAAGAATACAGGTTAGCCCAAAAAGACATTATCGCGCTGCACTTCACGCTGAACCAACCTTTCTTCATACGCTCCGCGTCCATAAATCCCAGCAGGAGCCTGACCCAAGCAGCGCACCCAGCGAACCTCTGCACACCTAAGGGGGAAAAAATCAGGGAAAGACATTAATAGCACGAAAGAAAAGCAAAGGCCTTCAGAGACTGCTATAATCAAACTTACCTCCTTAAAGACACTTGAATGGGTTGGCACCAGTGAAGTTAACTCGGTCGCCTCAACCCGCAGAAAACTACACGCCCCTGCGCAGAAAGTAGGACAGAGAGCACGCCAGGCATCATAACAAGGTGAAGAGGGGGCCATCAGGTTGAGTCCAAGGGGCTGGTGGGAGGAAACGAAATCTGTGCCTAAGTCCAGTCCTCTTGTGTTTTCAGGCCCACCTGCCATAGAAGACATCATCCCGAATTGAGCACATCCGGGGGGAATCCGGCAACCAGGGCATACGGGCGTCCCCGTGGATACCAGGTGAGCGTAACAGAATGCGAAGCCTCATAACAAAATCCACCTGGGCGCCATGGAGACTTCAGAAATGGACCAACTGGCCCAGTTATTAGGAAAATTACGCGCTGAAGTGCATTCGGCTAGGCAAGAGACTAATACCCTGCGAAGGGATCTTGTCATCACCAAGGATCGCACTGAAGAACTCAGCAGGCAACTACTGCAATCACAGGCCGGGCAAGCTCCATTACCCGGGACAACTTCGCCGGCACAGGCAACCACGTCGTCTACCGTTCCAGTGCAAATCAATTTACCCGGAACAATACCGTTAGCACCGGCAGAAAGGTTTTCAGGAGATCCAAGACAGTATGCAGCATTCATGAATCAATGTCGCCTTCATTTCCTCTGCAGACCGGCTGCATTCCCTAATGATCAGGCACGAGTAGCATTTATTTTGTCATATCTAAGCGGTAGTGCAGCAGATTGGTCAGTGCCGCTTGTGAGCTATGATGATCCATTACTACGTGACTTTGGGGGCTTCCAAAGGGAAATGGAAAAGCTCTTTACCCGACACACCCATGAATAAGCTGTAGCCAACAAACTCTTATCACTCCGGCAGGGGAATCAGGACTTACTAACATACATAGCAACCTTCAATAGGTTAGTGGCCGAAACCAGGTGGCCTGAAGACAAGAGAACCACATTGTTTCACCGAGGCCTTTGAGGAGAATTAAAGGACGTCTTGGCTCAGGTAGTTGATCCACCTAGAGACTGTAGTGAATTTATCAATCTGGTGGGCAATTAGATCATCGACTACAAGATCAGAAAGCGGATCAATCCAAATGCGACACACGGACCGTGTATCTACGAACCAAGGATGCTACTCCACGCACGTCAGAGAATACCACAGAGCCAATGCAAATTGGAGGCATACGACTACCGTTAACAAAAGCCGAAAGAGACAAGAGAAGGCAACAGCAGTTATGTTTGTACTGCGGACAATCGGGGCACTTCTTAAAAGACTGTCCAATAAAACCCCCCAAGCAAACTGTGTGAGCTACAGAAAAGGATGAGAGTAAGATGTCGGAAAACTGCCTAGCTCGACAAAAGTAGAGGTCAGTTTGTCGAGTGAGAAGAATAAGCCACAAACCTCATATTTTGCAATACCAGTGATTCTAATGAATCACCAACAACCTTCAAGGATGCATTCCGTTGAAGCTTATATAGACAGCGGAGCAGTTGGGAATTATATTGATCAAGATCTGGCCGCATGGATGGGGCTTCCCTTAGGTTTTAAGCCGAACACAGAAAAGGTGACCATAGTAGATGGGACTGAAATTGCTTCTGGACCAGTAACCCAATGTACGGCAGGAATAAACCTGCTGTGCCAGGATTGACACCGAGAATCGATTTGCTTCGATCTCATCAAGGCGCCTCAGTTTCAGCTAATATTAGAGATGTCATGGTTAGTTGCTCATAACCCTCGGATAGATTGGCGTGCAAGAAAACTGACTTTTCCTCATGATTGCGCCTCCACCTGTTATCTCCAAGAAAACAAGTCCAGTTTCAAGGTTTCTATGAGTCCTAAAGTCGGCATATCTACACTTGGCGCAACCAGTACTCTCCCTGAAGAATATCAAGATTTCCAGGATGTGTTCCAGAAGGAACAAGCTAATACACTACCACTGCACAGGTCCTATGACTGTCAGATTTACCTCATACCTGGTGCACAGATCCCTTGCGGCAGAATCTATGTGCTCACCGAATCAGAAAACCAGCATCTAAAGTCCTATCTGGACCAGTACTTGGCAAATGGGTTCATTCGCCCATCCAAATCACTGGCAGCCAGTCCCCTGTTCTTCGTACCAAAAAAGGAAGGGGACTTGAGAACCTGTATTGACTATCGCACCCTGAACCAGATCACTGTGAAAAACCGTTACCCACTGCCCCTTATTCCCGAGATGCTAGATCAAGTCAAAGATGCCCAGATTTATACGAAGTTAGACCCCATAGGAAAGTACCACCTGGTCTGAGTTGAAAAAGGAGATGAATGGAAAACGGCCTTTCGTACTAAGTCTGGGTTGTTTGAGTACCAGGTAATGCCTTTCGGGCTTTGCAATGCCCCGGCGGCGTTCCAATATTTTATGAACGACGTCCTAAGGGAGCTGATCGATGTTTGCGCCCTAGTCTACATAGATGACATCCTAGTGTATTCAACCTCAGAACAAGACCATGTCAAGCATGTCCGCCCTGTCCTTGCCAAACTGTGCCAACATTGACTATACGCAAAACTTGAAAAATGTTTTTCCACGTAACCGAAGTTGAATTTCTTGGTTTCGTTCTTACTCCGAAAGGCATTCGAATGGATGCACACAAGGTAGATGCCATTCTAAAATGGCCCTCCCCGACCTCAGTAAAAAGGATTCAGAGTATGCTGGGTTTTAAATTTCTACCGTCGATTCATCCCAGACTTTTCTCAGATTGTGCATCCGATCACGTTACTTCTACGAAAAAACTATAAAAAATTCATATGGTCAGAAGATGCCGAAAAGGCCTTCCAAAAACTAAAGGAAAGGTTCACCTCAGCCCCGATCTTACGACCCCCTCGTCCAGATCCTCCTTACATCGTGGAAACAGATGCTTCCAGTATGGCGATGGGGGCAGTTCTTTCTCAAAAAGACCCTGAAACTGGTCAATTGCACCCCGTGGCCTTCTGGTTGTGAAAATTCACACCTCCTGAACTCAATTATGTCATCACCGATAAGGAACTGCTTGCTATAAAATCCACTATCAAGGCATGGGGGCATTATCTCTTAGGGGCCAGGCATACAGTCACTGTAATTACAGACCATCAGAACTTATAATATTTAAAAACAGCAAAGGCGCAATCCTCGCGCCAATTACGATGGGCCCTTTTCTTTGCCGAGTATGACTACATAATCACTTATCGACCAGGCGTAAGAAATGGGAAAGCTGACGCACTAACTCGCATGGGCATCGATGAAAGAGAATATGCAACTCCAGATCCAGTGGCCATTATACCTGAGGACAAGCTTTCAGGCCTCACCACAGCTTTAACACAAACTGAACTTAGAAATGTGATCCAACGGGAAATAACCCCAAGCGATTTACTGGAATGGCATACCAAAGGAAAACAATACACTGTCAAAAATCAACTGCCATATTTTGGCGAACGCCTGCACGTGCCTAAAACCGAGCTACAACAACAAATCATTTCAGACTATCACGACTCTTTGATGGAGGGTCATCCCGGAATTGCCAAAACTCTAGCCAAAGTAAAATGCAATTATTGGTGGCCCACTTGGCGTCGAGACGTCATCCAATACGTTCAGTCATGTGGAGTGTGTGCACAAAACAAGTAATTGAAGCAAAGACCAGCTGCCCTCCTGCAACCATTAGAAATACCTCCGGCACCATGGCACACACTCTCTCTCGACTTCATTACTGATTTACCTCCCAGCCAAGGGTTCATCACCATTTTAGTTGTAGTGGAACTATTTTCTAAAATGGCACACTTTATCCCTTTCAAAGGCCTTCCAGATGCATCCCAGCTAGCAAAGGTGTTTTTGGAAAACATTATCAAGCTGCATGGATTCCCTTCAGTCCTGGTCTCTGATCGAGGGTGCCAATTTGTATCAAACTTCTGGAAAAGGTGCTGGGCTATGGCTCACATCGACATATGGCTATCCACCAGCCATCACCCCCAAACGGATGGTCAAACAGAGAGGACCAACCAGACTCTCGAACAATACCTACGATGCATGCTGCATCAAGTCGAGGGAATTTGGAGAGATATATTATGGATAGCCGAATATGCTTACAACAATTCTGTACATTCCAGTACTGGGCAAACGCCTTTTTTCACCCTCTACGGCAGGCATCTGCATACTTCTGAACTTGACAGCCCTCCCAGCCTCGAAATGCCGGCTGTAAAGACTCTTCATGCAAAAATCACTCAGGCCTTTAAAAAGACAACAGTGCAGTTAATCCAAGCCAAAAGTAAGCAAAAAAGGTTTGCAGACCAACATCGGAAAAAGGCTCCTGGCTATCAGATAGGAGACAAAGTTTGGCTAGCAACAAAATACATACCACTAAAGGGATCCCAGACTTTTCGCCCTCGCTATTTGGGGCCTTATCCTGTTCAAGCCATCATCAACCCAGCAGCAGTTAAACTAACATTGCCAGCTAACATGCAAATTCATCCAGTGTTCCACGTCTCATTGCTAAAACTAGTACAACCCGGTACACAAGTTAAACCACCATCTGAACCCATCATGATCGATGGAGAACCCGAATACGAAGTGAAAGAAATCCTGGATTCCAAATATACCAGATCCAAACTATACTATCTAGTCGATTGGAAGGGTTATGGCCCTCAAGACAGATCTTGGGAACCTAGTGAGAACATTCATGCACCACGTTTAATTAGAACGTTTCATTGAAACGTTCCAGACAAGCCTGGACCAGGCAGAAGAATCACCTTAGGAGGGGCCTTGGGGGGGAGTGCTGTCACGACCCGTGACCCAGAACACCACTGGCATGGTCACATGCCAGGTAGGGTTAGGACTCGAGGTTCATTTGGGGCCCCAAGGGCCTTACATTATCACCAGGGACTCTCCTGGAGTCAGTCCTGGTGCCTTTGGCGCCAGGCTCATATTTGGAATGGGACTTGAGGGGACTACTTTTTGTGTGGAAGCCTGCAGCCAACATGGAGACACCCAAACAGTCTAGTCCCTAAGAACCAGACTGTGCGGTGCAGTGTTTTAGGGTGTGGTAGCCCGGACTACTTTACCTGGACTACTTTAGAGGGGTAGGCTATATAATCCACACCCAAGCTAAAGAACGTGCTTCGCGTTATTCTGCAGCCAGCAGCGTGACGCTCATCGTGTTCAGAGACCAGCACCCGGCGTTCCTGGAATTGCGGGCCTGCAGAGGAGACAAAAGAACATCATTAGCAGTCCCAGCTTACCTGCAGCTTTCCATTCTTTGATCCTGGCTGCTCGCAGTGTTCCATCCTGTTGGCAGCATCCTCAGGACATCACGCACGCACCGGAACAAAACACCTGGAGGGGAAAGTGAAAAAGGGACAACGTTAAACAGGTTACTCACGGCAATCACAGCAGTAACCATAACGTCCTCACCTGGCTGGGCATATCTTGGCCGGTTCCGCTCCGGAAATCACTGCACGCCCAGAAAGACCATTGCGACCTGAAAAGGAATAAAGAATACAGGTTAGCCCAAAAAAGACATTAGCGCACCGCACTTCACGCTGAACGCGCCTACCTTTCTTCATACGCTCCGCGTCCATAAATCCCGGCAGGACCCCTGACCCAAGCAGCGGACCCAGCGAACCTCCGCATACCTAAGGGGGAAACAATCAGGGAAAGACATTAATAGCACGAAAGAAAAGCAAAGGCCTTCAGAGACTGCTATAATCGAACTTACCTCCTTAAAGACACTTGAATGGGTTGGCACCAGTGAAGTTAACTCGGTTGCTTCAACCCGCAGAAAACTACCCGCCCCTGCGCAGAAAGCAGGACGGAGAGCACGCCAGACATCATAAGAAGGTGAGGAGGGGGCCATCAGGAGGGGCGTGGCTTTGGCAGCCATGGAGTAGGACGTGCTTCCTGAACAGCTCCGGAGGATCCGACATATGATCTGTGAAAACTACCTACAAAAACGCGCTATTGGTTCCAGGATTGACTATACATGCATCGGAACATGTGTTCTGCACACTGTATAAAGACCGAGTGAATCGTGTGTGGAATTCTGAAGGAATCGCTCGGCGAAGACGGCGGCCACTCGGTCCATTGTCACACAAGATGGCTGACAACAAAGGAAACAAAACTGAAGCACCCGGAGCGGCAGAATAGAGAAGGCAGCCACGGGGAAAGAATGATGATGGCGAAGTGGAGACGGAGCGAAACCCCTGCAGCGGTAAGCCTTGTGTCACGTCGGCCTGCGTGCTTACCCGGAAGGCAAGAGCCCGGGGCAGCGGGGGTGTGAATAGATAGGCCGCGCCACGATAGACATATGAAGTGCTCGCTCGGCATCGACTAATGAGCAGAAAGCCGCGTTGAGAGGCGGCGGACGGTGCGACTGCTTGAAGAGTACTACAGTAGCTGATAAGGGTGGAAAAGACGGTTGGGGAGGCACAGGGATGCTGAATTGATACAGCGAGGCATAACGGAGGCCGCAGAATGACGGCGTGAGGGGCTGTGAGCAAGAACAAGAATAAGCAACCCACAATGGATATTTTTGCCAAAATGCAACATTCTCCTGCGGCCATCGCGCTAAAGGCTCGATGGCGCCAGCGGAGGGCACCACAGTGGCTGAAAACCATCAGATTTTTTAGGCCATCACGGAGCTGAAAGACTCATGGGGGGTTGCGATGTCAGACCTGCGCACTTCCCTGGAGGCTAAAATAGGCGCAGTAGGCGTAGAAGTCACCCTGCTGAGGCAAGATGTCAGGGGGCTGGGGGAACGAAAAAGCAGCCTGGAAGGTGCAGTGAAAACCAACATGGACACCAGCACTAACAACGCAAAGGAGATCCATGTACTCAAACAACAGGTAGCTAACCTGGAGTCTCGAGCGGAGGAAGCAGAAGGGAGAGCGAGGAGGAACAATATTTGCGTGGTGGTCTTGCCAGAGGGAGAGGAGGGACAGGACCCGACAGACTATGTCAAGAACCTACTCCTACAAGGAATTGGGGCCGGAAAACTCTCGCAGGGATTTGTAGTGGATCGTGCACATAGAGCCCTTATGAGGAAGCCGAGACCAGGGGCCCCTCCCCGGGCGATAATCGCCAAAATATTGAACTACAAAGACCGCGAGAAAATACTGGAGTACTTCCGAATAGGTGGAACAATCGAAAGGGCCTCGAGCACCATCACGGCATATCCGGACTACATTATGTTGGTCCAGAGGCAATGGTACAGCTATGTGGCAATCAAAAGAAGGCTACGCGCAGCTGGGATAAAATATATGCTTCTGTACCCTGCGAAATTGAAGGTGGTGCACAAGAGCAAAATTTATTTTTTTGACACTACGGAAGAAGCAACGACGTGGCTGGATCTGCAAGGCTGCCCGGAATGAGACACGGAAGAGACCCAAGAGGGACACGATATGTGACTGGGATACGGTATGCATACTGTTAAGGCCTCGAGTGAGCACCCCAGGGGTGCCTAGATGAAGATTAAGATTAATGGGCGCGGCTGTAGGAGGCTGATATTTTGATAAGATACCGCTGACTGTAACAGACTTGAAGGACTGGAATATAGTAGCGTGTACATATACGCAAATTGTATAGTAATGTGTAGTTAACCCGAAGTGACATAGGAGTGGCAGGGCGAAAGCACCCAACCCCCCGAATTATAGTTGTAGTAGTAGTAGGTTGGCCACTAGGGCGGCCTCACCCTGCGGAGCTTCAAGTACAGGCGAGAGCCAGAAAGAGCTAGATGCGGGGAGCCTGAGATCCAGGGATGGAGCTGGGCAACAGTTGGGGAGAGTGATGTTGGGGAAGGGACGGGAGGCGAGAGGGAGGGGGAACGGGAAGTTTGGGGTGTTTTTGGTTAAAGGGAATTTAGAATGGGATGCGAGTCTATACAGATTGGATTGGAAATTCAAAGTCAGACTGCACCTGGGAGGGAGGAACAGAACTTTTACAGGTCATGGGGGACCCTATGTCATGATGCCTATCCCCAGGCATCCGGATCAAGCCCATCATCCTCGGGAGCAGGCATCTAGACATTTAGTAAAACCTCAGCAACCCCGGCTAGGGGCTATCTGGGTTCAGTCCTGGCGCATTAGGCGCCAGGCTCATAGTAGGAATCAGTCCTGGCGCCTAAGGCACCAGGCTCATAGTCATTACTTACCTCAGGCAGACCATGCTGCAAATGACCCCAATCCAACATGAAGCCTGAAAGGGACTATTTTTCTACAGGGACTATTTTTTACTCGGGTGTGGTTCTAGGGACTTCTTACCTGGGACTACTTTTGAGGCTATTTAAACGACACCCGACCAGCAACACACGCTTTGCGTTATTCTGCATCCAGCAGCGTAACACTCGGCGTGCCTGCAGCCTGCATCCAGTCTTCTGCCACGCCCGCCTCGAATCCGGAGCTCCTAAAACAAAGAGGAAAGAAAGGGACAAGGTTAGAAAACAAACTTATTTCTATTCCACACCTGATTCTGGATCCATCTTGTCTCCGGACCTGTAAAGAACATCCTTTCTGCACGCGCCGCACCTCCAGCTGCAGCGCCGTGCCATACTCACCAGTCTTCACAGCATCCTTCGGGTCGGCGCTGCCTCCATCATTTCTTCGCCGAACTTCGGCACTTAGGAGACAAAAGAAAACCACAAGGTGAGCCGAAGGAACCAACAAATATAATTCTTACCACCATAGACTTACCTGATTTACCACCGGAGGCATCCTTTTGTGACTCTCCATATTTTCACGTGCAGCATCTGTAAAGAGAGACAAAACAACACATTTTCCTCGTGCAACATTTACCGGACAGCCCGGGTAATACAGACTCTTACCTGAGCGCCACCAGCTGCCACAAGAGCATCTTTTCACGAGCCAGCTGCAAGACAAGAAAGGAAGGGGAGAACAAGAGTGAACATCGGACATATTGAACTCTATGAACTTAATACTTACTGGTCCTCACCAGGAACCTCAGAGTCAATACTCTCCGGAACTCTCACGAGCCTTCAAACCAGTGAAGTAACTGGAATCGACGCGCCCCTGCAAATCCACGCAGGATGGAGAGCTCATCTTTCAAGAATATAAGGTGAGTTTGCTGTGAGGGCATTTCGGAGGTGATTAGTTGGGGAGGACTGTGGGGGTGCCATCACTTGAATCCACAAGTGGCTAAATCCATCCCTCCACTTGCAGGAGAATATTTCTACGGGTTAAGCAGACAAGATTAGGAGGGCAGATCCAGTCAGTCATCGCTGCACTACGCATCACGTGGGTGGAGACCGCAGCTGTCCAGGTCCGACCGACGCCCCTGTGGGAGCCAGGTGAGCGTAACACCTTAAGATACTTACATGGAACGTGCGGGGGCTCAACAGCTACTTAAAAAGGAACAAAGTTATGTTGTACCTGCGTGGGCAGAAAATAGATATTGCATTGCTGCAGGAAACCCACCTTACACGAGAAAGGATGGACACGATTGCGGGGAAGTGGAAAGGAGTGTTGGTGGGCTCATCGTGCTCTGCTTATGCAAGAGGAGGGCTTATTTGGGTGGCGCCACATGTCTCTTTTCAGCGATTGCAAGTGGTGGCTGAGACAGGCGGGAGGATGGTTATACTGAGGGGACTGGTGGAGAACAGGGAGATAAGCATTGTTAACACATATGCCCCGAACCAGAACACAGCGGCGTACATTAGAACATTGAGTGCGAATTTGAGCGCATGCGTAGGAAGCGCGATGATCTGGGGAGGGGACTTCAACTGCGTATGGAACCTGAGGGTGGACAGATCGGATGGGAAGATGGATAGACCGGCCCCTGCAGCCAAAGCGTTACAGACATTGCTGGATGACTTTGGTTTGGAGGATGCCTGGAGAGTGAGACACCCCCAGGAAAGGCAATATTCACATTATTCTGCTCCACAGCAGTTATCAACGAGGCTGGATTATGTCTTCTCATCTCCCGAAATGATAGCGGAGATCGCACAAATAGAGTACAAGGCCAGGGTCCTTTCGGACCACTCACCCCTGATTCTCGCATGGCAATACTGCCCCCCGAGAGCGATGATCCCGACATGGCGTCTACGAGCTGAAGCATTGCGAGACCCCTTTTTTAGGGAGGACTTGAGGGAGGAGATTGTACATTATTTTGAAACAAATACTGGGAGCGTGGATTCGGCGGGAATACTATGGGAGGCCTTTAAAGTTGTCATGAGGGGGGTAGCCATAGTGAAATCCAAGGGCCTACAAGGTGGGGCTTTAGCCAAACTGCAGGAGACGGAAGAAAAATTAGAAGAGGCCTTAAGGGGCGGAGACGATACAGCAGAGAAGCTAAAATTGACACTTAGACTACAGCAAAAATGTGCAGAATATTGGGAGAGATTGTGTAACCTTAATTATAAAAAATACGTAGAGAGACAGCATGCAGGAGGTGATAAACCAGGGAGAATTTTGGCATGGTTATATAAGAGTGAGACCCCCAGGGTCACAATCAGGACTATAGAAAGAGAAGAAGGTAGCGTAGAGGACACCCAGGAGGGAGTTAATCAAGCGTTTGTGGATTATTATAAGGTATTATACGGAGACGACGGGGAGAGTAGTCGCGCTATGATGGAAGAAACGCTTGAGGACATGGGGTTGCCCAAGATAAGCGAGGAGGAGAGAGAGGAACTAGATACCCCGATCACCTTGGAAGAATTAGGGGAGGTGGTGAAGCAGCTGCCTACTAGTAAAACCCCAGGGACAGATGGACTCCCAAGTGAGTTTTACAAAGTATACATGGAAGAGGTCCTCCCCCCCACTGTTAGAGATGTTAAACGAAGCGTTTGAGGCGGGACGCTTACCGGAGTCACTGAGAGAGGCCGTCATAATACCGCTCCCCAAACCTAATAAACCTGGGCACAGCTGTGGTTCGTATAGACCCTTGTCAATGCTGAATCAAGACAGCAAGATATTAACTGCTGTTTTAGCAAATAGACTGAAGAAGGTTATTGGCAAACTAATACACCCGGATCAAACGGGCTATGTCCCACATAGAAACATTACCAATAATCATGGGCGACTCCAGAGAATCGTTGAGTTTGGCAGAGAAAGAGATGAGGAAATGGCAATTGTGTCTTTGGATGCAATCAAGGCCTTTGACTCTGTTAAATGGCCATTGCTGCTTGCGGCCCTGAAGTACTATGGGTTAGGGCCTGGATATGTAAGGTGGGCGAAAATTTTATATAGCGAACCGCTGGCTAGAGTTAGAACAGGATCTGTGATATCGCAAAGGTGGCAGCTCAGCAGGGGTACTAGACATGGATGTCCGTGGTCTCCAATGCTCTACATACTGGCCCTGGAACTGCTAGCAATATATCTGAGGCAGCAATATGACACCATAGGCATCGAGGTGAAAGGGGAGCGGCATCTGATCTCCCTATATGCAGATGACATGCTACTGTACTTGCGATTCCCAGAAGAAAATCTCCAGTACATCCTAGAAGTGCTGGAGAGATACGCTGTGCTGTCCGGTATAGCAGTGAACCCCCAGAAGTCCATCATGTTCGCATTAGGGGGGTACATGGGGATTCCAGCGGAGCGACTACCTGTATTGCAAGTGCCGTGGGCAGTTAGCACATTTCGGTACCTGGGGATAGATATATACCACACCGTGGAGGAAGAGCATAGGTGCAACACAGAAGTAGCCATTAAAAACATTGAGAAGTGCATGCAATTTTGGGCAAAGCTGCCCTTGGCGATGATGGGGTGGGGAGCAATGCTAAATATGGTGGTTCTGCCAAGGTTCCTACACTACTTCAGGAACATACCGTACCTGATTCCTAAGAAGTTCTTCACCAAACTGAATAGCATGTGTAGGAACTTTTTGTGGCATGGCACGCGAAATAGAGTGGCGTTATGGAAGCTACAGAACTTCCATGACAAAGGAGGGATAAAGCTGCCCAACTATGAGGCGTACTATGTGTCAAGCCAGTTACAGTATGTTGCCAAATGGCTCTCTGACAAATAGACCTCGGAATTTAGGCAGTTTGGGCGCGATTGTGCACCTTTTTATTTGAAAGAGATGATGTGGGTACCCAGGGCGGAAATGGTGGGGCGCCCTAAAATGATGCTACTGGGGTGGAAGGTGTGGCGCAGGGCATGCCAGATGATGGAGAACCCGTCCCCATGCTCACCGCAGGTACCACTGGTTGCATTGACGGGGCAGACGTGCAGCTACGAATGATACTCAGGAACCACTGGGAACCGGCTGGGGTGGCCACAATGGGTGATATTTGGCGGGAGGGCTCTAGTATTACTTTTGAGGAGCTGCGGGAAGAAACTGGGTTGCACGAGGGCCAGTATATTACGTATCATAGAATGGTACAGAGTATTAAGAGAACATGGCCTGAAACTGTGTTGGAGGAAGAATCAGATGCCACCTTAGACATGATATACGACATAGCTGAGGGGGGTCATGAGATTTCCAGATTGTATGAAATGCTGATGTCTAAAGTGGGGAAGGAGGTCACGCAGCTGAGACTAGATTGGGAAACGGAGGTTGGAGCCCCGATGGAAGATGGGATGTGGGAACGGGTGCAGGGGTATCATAAGAAGGTGTCTAGAAACGAGAGGCTGACACAGATTCAGCTGTACATAACGCATAGGGCATATATGACGCCTTGGAGGATATCGAGGTTTGAAAATCCAGGACGGCAAGCATGCCCCAAGTGTGATGAAGAGAACGCGGGCATGGTGCATATGTTCTGGTCATGCCCGATCATAGAATGTTTCTGGAGGGGAGTGAAAGGGAAACTGGAAGAAAAAGGGGTCAAGATTGTAGTGGATACAGTGTGGGCCTGTCTGCTGGGGGGGTTCCCAAGACCACAGAAGCTCAGGCACGTGAGTAAGCTGAGGGATCTGGCTTATGTGCTTGCAAAGAGGGGGATTGCCATGGGATGGAAGACATGCCATGTACCAAAGGTAGAGGTGTGGTGGAGAGATTTGCAAAAAGGGGCGGAAGCCGAAACCATGGTATGGCAAGAAGCGAGTAGCACAGGGGGGGAGGAGGAGACTGAGTCCCTGATGGCCTGGAAATCACTGATAGCCGAACTGTTTGGGTCATTAGGTGACCCGGCAGAGCCTGTAGAAGAGGAGACCGTACCACAGGATGCAGAAACTGAAGGTTTAAAGCAATAGACTCGTAGAGGGGGGTTGGATAAGGGAAGTAGTGGCTAGAAGTTAAGAAAGTGTAGTGAAACTGTTGGAACATGCACTGTTTGTTTGGTTTGTATTGTTTGGTTGTGTTTATAACTCAATAAAATGTTTTAAAAAATAAAAATAAAAAAAAAGAGGCAGGGGCCATCAGGCCGAGTCCAAGGGACTGGTGGGAGGAAATGAAATCTGTGCCTAAGTCCAGTCCTCCTGTGTTTTCAGGCCCAACTGCCATAGAAGAATTGAGCACATCAGGGGGGAATCCGGCAACCAGGGCATACGAGCGTCCCCGTGGATACCAGGTGAGCGTAACAGTGACACAGACTGATTCTTAGTTTTAATTTCCTAAGTTAGAAACTCTTTCTCTAGGATAGGGTTAGAGAGGCAATTTTTCAACCCATTTTGGTTCAAGAAAAATGTCTGACAATGAGAACATTACAACTTTGTGACCGCCTCTCATTTCTGACCCCTCACACAACTAACACAAAGGGAGGCAGTGAATAGGGATTGGCGATATTCAAGAGATGTTGAGAAGGAAACGTGTAGTAAAAGTTAAAAACCTTGTCATGTGGGGTAAAGAAGAAGAGAGGGAGTGACATGAGGATGCTTCAGCAGAAACCCACACTGCTGAGGACAAAGTGGAGATTAGGTTCTTAGTAGAGCGAAAGGTGAGTTATTGGCGAATGTTTAGGAGGTTAAATCTGGTAGCCGCAGGGATGGAGATAATGAACTGTTCCAGTTTCAGCTTGTGAAGAGAACTCGCATTTTGCTAGCCAAGGGGTATGGTGTGAGGTTGTAGGGTAGAAAGCTGTAGGGGAAGGGATGAAGATCACTTTCATTTGGCAGTATAAGGCATTAGGCAGCATAGTGTCACCTAGTGGCATATGGAGGCTTGTTGGCCAGTGATGTGGGACAGATAGCTAAGGGGGTGCAGTAGAAAATATTGTATGTCATCTGCAAAGAGATAAAAAGAAACCCCAAAGGTGGAGATGAGCTTGCCAAGGGTTGAGCAATAAAGAATGAAGAGGAGATGACCTGGAACAGAACTTTGAGGAAGAGGGATGGCATAGGATATCCAGCATTTCAGCAGATAGAAAACAAGCCATTGGCTACGTATTAGGCAATTCATGCATGGGCAGTGGCATGGAAGCCCAGATAAGAGAAAGTTAGGAGGCGAGATGTATGATAGACAGTAGCCAATGCTTCTCATGCATTCTCTCGTGCCTGTAACTATTCACCTCATATGATTACATAGTCTTGAGACGATTCTGCCTTGATTTATGCTTTCTAGGAATGCTCCTGTGTTGTTCACAATTCGCTGCTGCACTTGTTTAGCTTGTGTCTGAAACTCTGCTCATGCCATCCTGATAGCTACAGAAGGGAACATTAACAATTGTGTGTGCACGCTTTTCAGGGCCTTGGACATTCCTGGAAGATCCAACTGAGGCCCTCGGTCAGCCAACTTTACCAGAGTACAAGGAATTGGTGTGCTGATCACCAATCACTTGTGTTTAATCATTCATTCAGAGCATCTAATTTGGCTCTTTTGTTCAAACCAGTACCTACATTTGGGGCTGCATAGTCAGCCATTTAGGCCACCGTAAGTTTGTGGTCTCTACAAGTTAGTTTAAAACTCTCCATACAGTTGTGATGAATTGCCATTAGGCAAGAATGCGAAATCCCTGGCTTTTTTATTTTTATTTAATAATAAAATGATGCAGGTAATTCCATCTGTGAAAGCGTAATCTGCTGATCAGATTCCCCTTTCATAAGCTCCATACCAAAAGCATAGCGTCTACTTGGGCCCTGCTGCATCAGTGTCCTGATTTGCAGCGCCTGCTCTAGCAGTGGCACAGAGCAGGTTCAGAGGTCACGGGGGCGCTCTTGACAGCTGCAGTGACAGCCAAATCTCTACAGCGAAGGGTCTGCATTTAAGATATGCACCCCTGTTCCAGAAACTGCATAACTCTGAGGATTCTGATATGGTGGTACGGTAAACTGTAAATGTAAGCCATACATGAGTTAGGGTATGGGGGCCAGCATCTTTCATAGTTGTCCCAGCCACATGAAATTAATATCACACATGTGCCAGCCCTGTGGGCCCAGTTCAACTGTGCAAGGGTTATGTGTATTTGTTTCAGACAAGCCTGCCCTTCCCACATGCAGGGCCGTAGCCTTGAGGGATTGCCTCTCTTTGTTACTTTGTATGGCAGATAACGCTTTTCCCCAGTGTGACGAATCACCCTTTAAGGCTAGGGATGTGAGCCCATTCTGCAAGAACCCCCCAACCCTCTCAAGGGGTCTGGGCAAGTTGGACTTTACTTGGAGAGACTCCCCCTTAGGGGACAAGGACTCCTGTTTGTGAGAAACCAAAGGGTGTCTCACCTGCTAGTCCCAGGGGATCTCTATCTCAGGTGGCCAGGGCACGGCCATCGCCTTTGGATCCAGACCCTGGGGGTGGACCAGTGCGGGAGGATCACCTGGGTGAGGGGTCTTCGGGGAGTGAGCGTGAGACAGCCTATGACGAGATGTGGTATTCCTCCCTTTCCCGTACCCATGATCCCTCCTATTTCATAGGATTCTCCGATGTCCGGTCCCTCCTTCCCCCCTTTCTACACAGACACTGGGCTGAGGAAGAGGGTGACTGAGAGTACCAATACTAACTCTTACACAGGGGCGTGGCTAAGCAGCCATGGAATAGGCTGCACTGTCTGTGAGCTCCACGATCCGACAAGTTAATCCGAAGCAAAGCGCGAGGTTCAGCAGCATATTCCAACCTCAGAGCACATTGATAAACATGGGAGCGGATCAGGCACAGAATAAGCGGATCGGCAGACTGCTGGAGATAAAGTAGCAGAAGACGTGCTACTTTGTATCGGGAGCCGGCGCGGCGAAATGAATGACAACAAAATGGCGGCGTGAGAGAACAAATGATTACTCGGCAAGCGAGTGCCACTACCCGAAATGCTATGGATTAGAAGCCCGACGGCGGCTTGAGGACAGCTGCCTGCGGTGCCCTGATGAGAAGAGAGGAGCGCGCGGCCCTGCGACGGATGCACAAAACCTGGGACCATTAGCACTGGGGTCTTGGTGCAGTGAAGGACCCGGCGGCACATAGATCAGGCGCCCAGCCGGGACGATCAGCTGTGCCGAGGACTGTAGTTCTCTTCCCCCCGCGGTGAGGAGCGGGGGGTGTAGGAGCCGGAGGAACTGAGAACCAGCGCGTGAGACTGCCGTGGCGGAGAATGGCCGGGCCCGTATTACAAGCCCGAAACCCGAGCGAGTGTGTGAACGCCTCATGTTAACGGGAATTACAGGCTGATAAGAAGGAATCGGATACTTTAGGTCTTCGTGGGACAGTATTGTGGTACTGCGTGCAGGAGGCAGAAGGGAACTGCAGGCTGAGGAGAAATTGCCAGCAACAGTCTTATCATAAAACAAAACGAAAATATCCCCATGCATGAAAACGTGGAGGGGCGAAGTACACTACTCAGGCATAACAGATACTTGCAAGGCTCATAAGTGGACAGCTTTGGAAAGCAGGAATAACTGGTGCAAGCTACATAGTGCAACACACGGATGGCATGAAAATAAATAAGAGCCATTACACAAAGTGGGGGACGCTGGAGGCCAGCATACTCTGCATGCCCTGGGACGCACAGATCACGAGGTGAGGGGTACTGGAGGAGAGTGCCAAAGAGGCCCACACATCATGAAACATATAGGCACCAAAAGGCCCTGTTAGGAGCCAGAGAGGGCATACTGGGATACATTACAACGGCTGCATATGTGGGGGGACACAACCCATTCGGCGCATGGCATAGTACGGACTAATGGTTTCGGTATCCCAAGAAGACAACGCCTTTACACATCAACTACCCCATAGACGCCAGGGAGACCTGGAAATAGAACTTGTGTGCAAAAAAGCGGCTGGAACGTGGTACGCACACGGAGTGGCGCAATGTCGGCAAGAGGGGCCAAGGTGAAGAGCAAGCAACCCAAGATGGATGCCTTTGCCAGGACACAGCAGACCCCCACCGCCCGGCACAAAGCACGGGAGCAGCGTCCGTGGAGGGTACCCAAGTAAAAGAGGACAGCCTGGTCCTTGCAGCCATCTCGGAGCTAAGTGCCTCATGGGGAACAGCAATGGCAGACTTAAGAACGGCTCTAGAAGCCAAAATAGATGCGGTGGGGATAGAATTCACCCTGCTGCGCCAGGATGTTCGGTCGCTGGCTGAAAGAATGAGTGGTCTGGAGAGTGCGGTTAAAACCAACACAGAAACCGGGGCATGCAATACAAAGGAGGTGCATATGTTAAAACAAGTGGCCAATTTCGAGAGCCGAGCAGAGGAGGCCGAGGGCAGAGCTAGACAGAACAACTTACGCGTGGTCGGCCTGCCGGAAGGAGAAGAAGGCCAAGACCCAACAGACTATGTGGAAAATATGATCCTGCAAGAGATAGGGGCCAAACAGTTTTCACAAAGATTTACGGTGGAGCGAGAGCACAGGGCCTTGACGAGGAAACCGCGACCTGGCCCATCCTCCTCCCCCCGAGAGCAATAATAGCAAAGATTTTGAATTACAAAGACTGAGAGAAGATCCTGGAGTACTTTCATAAAGGAGGAATGATCACAAGAGCAGCTGCTACTATCACAGCGTACCTGGATTATACCCTGCTGGTGCACCGACAGTGTTACAGCTATGTGGCAGTCAAGAGAAGGCTGCGTACAGCCGGGATCAAGTATATGCTACTGTATCCTGCAAAGCTGAAAGTCCTGCATAAAAGTAGGGCCCTTTCCTTGACACCCCAGAGGATGCGACAGCGTGGTTGGACATGCAGAGCTGCTTGGACCAAGATGAAGAGCAAGCCCGTGAGAAGCACGACAAATGAGGGGGATGCAGTAAGCATAATGGAAAGGCGGGAGGGAGGGAGATCTGGAGTAGACTGTCATACTGAGAAAAGGTGAGGAAGTATAACGTAGGACGCCTGGACCTGCAGAATTTGTTGGACTGGAATATAGTAAATGTAATGTATAAGTAAACTAGGTAATGCTAAGTGTGGCGACTTTGAAGCAAGTTGGAGCAGCAGGATGTAGACAACCTATCCCCCAGAAATAGTAGTAGAACAGCCATTAGGGCGGTTCACCCTGCGGGCCGCGAGTACAGGCTATTGCCAGAAAGGGCTAGATGCGGGGGTGCCTGAGATCCAGGGATGGAGCTGGGCAACAGTTGGGGAGGGTATTGTTGGGGCGGGGAGGTGGGAGGGTGGGAGGTTTGGGTGTTTGATGTGTTTGTAGTTTGGGGTAGTTTGGAAGTAGTTGGGAGATGTTTGTATTGGGGATCAAGCCTACAGGGGGAAAAAAGGAAGGATTCAAAACTGGATAGCACTGGTGGGAAATCAGGGAGGGAGGGGAGATACCTAGAAGTGCAATGGGAGACCTCAAAGTAGTCACCTGGAACGTGAGAGGGCTCAATAGTTATTTAAAAAGAAACAAGATTATGATGTATTTGCGATGGCAGAAAATAAACATAGCCCTTTTGCAGGAGACCCACCTGACGCAAGAAAAGCTGCAGGTGGTACGGAAGAAGTGGAGAGGGACTGTAGTGGGGGAAACATATTCAGCGTATGCTAGGGGGTGCTCACTTCGGTGGCGGCGCATGTACCATTTCAGATATTGCAATCTACAGTGGAAGCAGATTGGTGGATGGTAATATTAAAGGGATTGGTGGAAAACAAGGAGATATGTGTGATAAACACCTATGGCCCGAATCAGGATACGGCAGCATACTTCAGAACCCTATAGAGTAAACTCAGTGCAGGCCTAGGAGGGGCACTGATTTGGGGAGGAGATTTTAACTGTGTAATGGACCTGAAAATAGACAGATCAGACTCTAAAGTGGACAGACCGACCCCAGCAGCCAGGGTACTGCAATCCTTGATAACAGATTTCGGGCTGGAGGATGCATTTAGACTACACTATCCACTGGAGCGACAATATTCGTATTATTCAGCCCCCCAGAATCTACACACCAGATTAGACTATGTGTTTGTCACGCAGGCGCTGATGACAGAAATAATGCAAATAGAATATAAGGCGAGGGTCCTGTTGGACCATTCACCGATTATGCTGACGTGGCAGTATCGATCCCCAAGAGCGAAAATACCGACATGGCGTCTCAGAGCAGAAACGCTCAAAGACGACACTTTCAGAGAAGACATGAGAAAAGAAATAATAAGCTATTTCGAGACCAACACAGGTAGCGTGGAGTCGGTGGGTGTTCTCTGGGAAGCCTTTAATCTAGTGATGAGAGGGATAGCAATAGCCAAATCCAAAGGGCTACAAGGAGGGATCGTAGCGGACCTACAAGAAGCGGAAAGGGAGCTGGAAAAAGCAGTGAAAGAGGGAGATGGCCCAAAGATGGCAATCATGCGATACTTAGGTTACAACAGAAATGTGTGGGATATTGGGAAAGGCTGTACAATCTGAACTATAAAAAATACATAGAGAGACAGCATGCAGGGGGAGATAAACCAGGGAGAGTTTTGGCATGGTTATACAAAAGCGAGACTACCAGACCAGTAATCAGAAAGATAGTGAGTGAAAATGGAAGTATAGCAGACACTCAGGAGGATGTGAATCTAGAATTTGCAAAATATTACCATGCTCTATATGGGGACATGGAGGAATGTGACAATAATGCAATAAGCAACACTTTAGAGGATAAAGGATTGCCGCAGATTGATGCAGAAGATCAAGAGGAGTTGGACGCACCAATTACCCTGGAGGAATTGGAAGAGGTGGTGAGGCAGTTACCCACTTGTAAGACCCCGGGGGCGGATGGACTCCCCAGTGAATTTTATAAGATGTATAGGAATGAGGTACTCCCACCACTCACTTCTGGAAATGCCCAACGAGGCATATGAAGCCGGGAAACTACCAGAATCCCTGAGAGAAGCGATAATTATACCACTCCCCAAACCCAATAAGCCTGTTGGGGACTGCGGATTCTATAGACCCCTGTCGATGCTGAACCAGGATAGCAAGATATTAACGGCGGTCTTGGCAAATAGAATGAAAAGAGTCATTACTAAATTTATGCACCCTGATCAAACAGGTTATGTCCCTAATAGGAACATATCTAATAATCTTAGGCGACTCCATCGAGTCATTGAGTATGCTAATGAAGAGACAAACAAAATGGCAATTGTGTCACTAGATGCAATTAAGGCCTTTGACTTAGTTGGCAAAGGACGAGCAATCAAGGCCTAGCTTCTCGGGAGGTGATGCGAGCTGGTTCTTAAGTACAGGGTAGTCCTCAAGCCCCCACAAAGGAATGTCCACACACTGTATCGGTTAAAACACAGTCTTTATATCATTAATATTCAAAGTCATATACACGATCACGATAACTCACTTTGTACTCCGGAAATCAACAATGGTAAATATGTACAATTCTAAAGTGGTACCACTAACGTTATTAGATCTTATTAAAGTGCATACGGTCAGAATGACACACAGATCAAAATAAAGAGGAAACCAGCAGGAGAGAGAGGAAGGAAAGCAAGATGGTTGAGCAATAGGCAGAATACTGGTAACTACCGTTAAACACAGCTCTGTGTGGAGATCCCCCCACCTGGGCAACCTGTAGAAGAAAGATACAAGCCCAGTCCATATATTGTTCACCCTTAGACTTCCCAATAGTTCTGCAACCCCAAAGTACCTTGGTGTTGTAGCATTCCGCGTCGGGGAAATCGACAACCCTTCTTCAGTGTCCTCCCTTTCAGGCACGAGTCACGGGTCGTCGACCGTCTGACGGAGAACAGGTCGAGCTATGACGGTGAAGTGGCCGCGTCGTTCTTAGCGGTTCTCATTGACGGGAGGCATAAATGTCCTGCAAGGAAGAGGCGTGCGGGGCACCTCGATTTCGATAGTTCTGGACCGCAAAGAGTTGAAGAACTGTGGCTCAGCAAGGGCATCGAGTCGTCGGTGTCTCTGTGGTCTTTGGGGGCCGGGAAACCCAACGGTGGATGCTCCTCGGCGCGTCGACGGTCAGGCCTTCTCCAGCAGGATAGAGCGGCGACGATGCGGACGAGAGCGTCCTTGGATCAATGAAGTATCTTAGGGAACGGGAGCACAGCGGCTCCAGTCGGCGACGGCGGTCAACGACAGTGATGGACAACAGTCCGGGCGCTTCTCCTTGGAGTTCCGCAGCAGTCCCCGTATAGGGTCGGCAGCCTTTCGAAGGTCTGTCTACCAGGGATCTTAGGCAAAGATCAGCTGTGCACGATGGTCCCTCGTAGCTCGGGAAGAGGGCGCCGTACCAGGTCTTCTCTGGGTCAGTTCTTGAAGCACGGCGTCTTTCAGATTGCGAAGCAGAGCAACATCGATTCTTCTCGTCCAGCAGGGCTCATGGTTAAGCTTCACTCCAGTTACTCGTCGTAGTGGACTTCAGCTTCTGAACACGATTCCTAGCAGTTAAGAGGTCCCCAGATATACTGTTGACCTCCCATTCATGCCGCTGGGTCATACTCAAGCATCCAATCACGACTGTGGACATTCATGCAGGTAGGCAGCCAATCAGGCACACGAGGTATTCAGGCCATTTACTTCTCTCCAGACACTCACAACAAGTTATGTGTTTTGGGACAAGTACCGAGCCATTCAACACTCCAAGCTGCATTCATACCAGCTTCGGGAAGGGCTGTCTCAACCATTGTGTCAAACACCAGATACTAGACAGTCACAACATAGAATGTATATTTGTCACACACTGCATTCACCCAGGTCCCACCCACCTGCGTACCCACAACACACGGTCGTTGAGAAGGCTCCAGCCAGTCTGGTCGGTACTTCCCCACACTACCATATACACAACTTCCACCCAACAGCCAGTCAGGGGGAAGGGACAGAGGCAGGGCTTCCCGGGACTTCAGGAAGATCAGGGTAACAGGTGATGGAAGGCAAGAGGCCATGGGGGCCATTTTGTCTCCATCAGGAATCTAACGATTCCAATGACAGAGCCTGGGCATTCCAAAATGGAGGACGCTCAGGGCACCAGTCATTTCAGCACGGAGCTGCCACCAGCCCGTACCCTGCTCTGTGGGTCACACACAGGTGCCTAAAAACATACACTAGGGGCACAGGGTTGTACCCCTACCCATGGGTGCCATAAGGGTATCCCATGGGTCTGTTCACCAAACCAAAAGAGAGAGAGCTGCACCGCCAGTAGTCCCACATGAACTCCTGTGCGGAAAACACGACAGAACACAGGATAAAAAGCAGTAAAGGACAAGGATACAGAGGCCCTATCCCTCCGATGCATTTCCAGCATCACAGTCGCCCCCCCAGACTGATGTGGAGGGTGCCTAATCTCCCAAGTGATAGGCACCCTCATCCAGACGGTCAACATACTGTGACTCTTCCCTGGTCTGTGCTCAATGGTAGTCTAGTCCTTGCAGACTAATGGACCACCTGAGCAGTTTCGGGTTTTCACCCTTCATCTGCATAAGCCACTTCAGGGGCTTATGATCGGTTTGGACCTAGAAGGTAGACCCGGTAAGGTAGGGTCTGAAACGCCTAAGGCTCCAAACAATACTAAAACACTCCTTTTCAACAGTAGCCCACCTAAGTTCCCTACCCTTAAGTTGTCTACTGATGAATATGATCGGATGTTCTCTTCCTTTGTCATCTAACTGGGACAAGACAGCTCCAATTCCGGTGTCGCAGGCATCAGTTTGAACGATAAAGGGTTTGCTGCAATCTGGCGCACACAGCACGGGTGCCCGCCACAGACTTCCTTTAAAGCCATCAAAGGCCCTCTGACAGTCTTCAGTCCAATTAAGCTTCCTAGGTTGCTTGGGCAAAGTCAACGCTGTCAGGGGTGCAGCTATGGTTCCATAGTCTGCCATGAAATTGCGATAATACCCAGTGAGGCCCAGAAAGGCTCTCACCTGGGTTTGAGTAGTGGGTGTCTCACAATCCTGTACATCCTGTACTTTACTGGAAAGAGGTTGGATTTGACTCCCTCCTACCTCATGACCAAGATAGGTGACTTTCCCCTGAGCTATCTGGCACTTGGTGGCCTTGATAGTGAGGTCAGCCCTTTTTAACGCCTGCAACACTTTATCCAGATGAGTCAAATCCTCTTCCCTCTGGTGTTGAGAACGCCGTCTTTTCCTTGGCATGGTCCATCAGAGCTATTTGCCAATAGCCTGAGGTAAGGTCGAAGGTGCTCACAAATTTGGCAGCTCCTATGGTGTCCACGAGCTCATCAGCCCGGGGCAAAGGGTGCGCGTCAGTTTTGGTGACGGCATTGACCCCTCTGTAGTCCACACAGAACCTCCAATGCTTGGTACCTGCCTGGGAACTTGCCTTGGGGACAAGGAACACAGGACTGGACCAGGGACTGGTTGAGGGTTCAATAACACCCAGATCCAACATCTTGGCGACCTCAGCCTGGATGTGGTTCTTGACGGTATCTGACATACAGTAGCACCTGCTTTTGACAGGCACACTGTCACCAGTGTCAATCTCATGCCTAAATCCACGGTGTAAGGCCTGGTGTCAGTGAAAACAGAGAGGCGTTCTGCCGGAGCAAAGCCCGGCAGGCCTTCTGCGGCTCGGTCGTCAGATCGGGAGAGAGATGCACTCCCTCCACGGAGCCATCCTGAGGGTTGCTATGCAGCAAATCAGGAAGGGGCTCACTCTCATCCTCTTCTTGCCCTGAAGCTAGCAAGAGGCATGAGACTTTGGTCCGCCTTTGGAAAGGCTTGAGCCTGTTAACATGGAATATCTGAGGGGCTACCCCAGAGGCTCCCATGTCAACCAGATAATTGACATCGCCATCTTGGAGATTATCCGGAAGGGTCCAGTCCATTTATCCGCCAAAGCCAGAGGCTTGGTAGGCTCCATCATGAGGACCTCCTGTCCCAGAGTCCAATCCATTTGCGATGCTTTAAGGTCATGCCAGCACTTATTCAATTCCTGGCTGGCCTTAAGATTTGCTGTTGCCTGACCCATCATCTGTGTCATCCTCCGTCTGAGGCCTAACATATAGTCCCACACTTGCTTGGCGGGACCTGGAGGAGTGGCCTCCCAACCTTCTCGGATCAAGGCGATGGGCCCCCTCACAGGATATCCAAAGAGTAACTCAAAGGGGATGAAACCAACACCCTCTTGAGGTACCTCTCTTTAAGCAAACAGCAGGCAAGCAGGTGAAGATCCCACTTCTTCCTGAGGGGCTCTTCCAAAGTGCCTAACATGCCTTTGAGACTTTTGTTAAATCTCTTAACCACACCGTTGGTCTGGGTGGTAAGAGGTGGAGTATTTGTAAGTTACCCTGCATTCTTCCCACATGGTTTTCATGTAACTCAACATGAAGTTGGATCCTCTATCAGAGACAACCTCCTTAGGGAATCCAGCACGGGTGAAAACGCTCAGGAGAGCCCTGGCAACCACCTTGGCCGTAACCGTCCGAAGGGGTATAGCCTCATGGTACCTGATGGCATGATCTACCAAAACTAGGATGAACCGATGTCCACCTGACGTGGGAGGGTCATGGTGACTGACGATGTCGATGCCAACCCTCTCAAACGGTGTGCCCACCACTGGCAACGGTTGCAGTGGGGCGATGACTCTACCTCCAGTCTTGCCAGACAACTGACAAGTTGGGCATGTCCTGCAGTGGGACTCCACTTCTACTCCCATCTGAGGACAGTAGAAATGGGCAGAGAGCCTCTGCTTAGTCTTCTTGGTACCAAGATGACCAGCCAAGGACACCTCATGCGCCAACTGCAGCAGGAAGGACCGGAAAACCTGGGGTACCACCAACCTCTTGAGGGCACCAGGTTCAGGCTTAGTGGGCTCACTAACAAGGAGCTCAACCTCCCAATAAATATGAAATGTCCTAGGCACTTCTCCCTGTGCCTGGGAGAGGGCCTGGGTCCTCAGACCCTCGAGAGAGTGGCATTCTCTCTGTCCCTTACAGAAATCCGCCCGGGAGGGTCCCCCTTCAGCCAACAAGCATTGAAGGTCGGGATGATCCTCCGGGTAAGAGCCTCTCCCACAGGAAAGTCTTCTGGCTCATCTCCCACAGGAGTTGAGACAGGATTTACCACTGGACCCAGCCCGTCCAGTGCATGGATCCCAATGGGTGCTGTCGGAACAGCGGGAGGAGTAGGGGCTCCCTCCTCAGAGGCGGCCTTCTTACTCCTCCGTTTCTTTCGTGCCTTGGGTTTCCCCATTGGCAAGGGTATCGGGCTCGCAGCCGGACCCTGTGTGACTTGCGATCGGGTGACTGCCACAGCAGCCATGGGTAGACCATCCGTGATCATCCCCAATTCGACCAAATCGTTTCCCAACAAAATATTTGCAGGCACGTTGTCCTGAACCAGGACCGGAAGCTTTGCTGTCTTGTCTCCAATTGTAATGTTGACTAAGGCTACAGGCGATAATTTGGGAGGCACACCAGCTAACCTGGTGGTTCTCAGAGGAGCACCTACATAGTCCTCTGGCTTGAGCAGGGTCCTGACCACCACTGTCATGCATGCCCCAGTGTCTCTCAAACCAGTAGAAGGCTGGCCATTCAAGAGGACACTTCTCAAAATCCTATGAGTGTTTTGCGGGATAGTCGCCAGTACTTCTGCGAACTGGTCCCAGGCCCCAAAGGACACTAAGGAAATCTCTATGGGAGCACCGAAGGTGATCCCAGTAGAGATGGGGAGGATGGTGGCCTCCACCTCAGGTACGGGGTAGGGATAGGTCAGACTGACAGTCTGGACTCCAAGTGCCTTACCCTTACACTTGGGGTCACCCCTTCGGTGATCCAGAGCCCCACAATCCCAGCATGTGCCGGGCGTGCGGGGTACTGTACTGGAACCACTGGGACCCTGCTTTGTAGCAGGCGGACCACTACTCTTACTCCCACCCACAACAGACTTATCCCCACTAGGTTTTTGGGTCTTCGGAGAGGAAGTTTTTGGTTTACCCGACTGTGATTGCTTTTGGGTCTCCTCAGCTTTCTGAGAGGCCCCTTTTTCTTTGTCCTTGTCATTCTCAATGGAGTCCTTAAGGGACACCTGGTGGGAGACCCACTTGTCAGCCAACCTAGCCAGCTTAAAGGGGTACAAAATATTCTGGTCAGCAACATACTGACGCAGCTCTGGCGAATAGGCTTCCGAAAAATGCTCAAAAAACAAGAGGTGAGACAATTCAACAAACGTTTTCACTTTGTAACCATCAATCCACCCCATCATGTTCATGTGCGCCATACTCACCCAGTCAACCCAAGACACATTCTCTCGTTTCTTAAAATCTCTGAACCGTTTAAGATATTGGGTAGGCGTTTTGCCAAACTTGGCGATTAAAGCAGACCTCATGCACTCATACTGACCCCTTTCTTCTACACTCAGTTTCAGAATACAGTCATATCCAGTTTGAGGCACTCTGCTTAACAAACACTTAGCCCAATCTCTCTTATCAACATCATGAATTGCACAAGCCATTTCAAACGCTTCAATCCATTGGAGGATATCAGAACCCTCTGCATACACACCAACCAAATCTTTCATAAACTTGGTTGCTGGGGACCTGACACTCTCAACTGGTTTCACTGAAGTTTTCACTCGAGCTTTCTCTAACTGGATTCGCTGACATTCAGTGTCCTTGTCTTTGACTTCAAGATCCCTATTCTTGAGTTCCGCTTGCTGTGCCAACTCCTCTTTCTTAAGTTCAGCATCTAGTTCCAACTTGCGATATTCAAAGGCTAACTTCATCCTCAATAACTCAAGCTCTAAAGAACTGCTGTGGTTCGGAACAGAGGCAGCAGTAATGGTGGCATTCCCAGAATCAGTTTCGGCGACAAACCCCCGGGGTAGAGTCTTCATTGGTTGCATCCCCCCCTTCAAGAGTTTCACAATGGATCTGGTAATCCACCAGGGCAGCTATTAGCTCAGCCCTAGGCTTATCCACAATGTCTAATTCCCTGGCTTCATAAGCACTCTGGAGAGCCTCTAAGCTCATCCGAGTCAATTTACCATTCGCAATACATTCCATTGCTTGTAACGCAGTTATCTTGTACACGACTAAACCTTAATTTAACAAAGTGCAGATATCCTTCGTAAGTGGCACGTTTATACACTGAGTCTTAAAACCATAAGCATCCCACCGCTGCCACCAGCTGTAAAGACCAGAAGGGGGGTCTGTACTTCCGCTCTCTATATGGTAGAGGGGAGGCACAGAGACCCCTGCCAAGATTCTCTATTACGGTAGCAATGGACGAGCAATCAAGGCCTAGCTTCTCGGGAGGTGATGCGAGCTGGTTCTTAAGTACAGTGTAGTCCCCAAGCCCCCGCGAAGGAATGGCCACACACTGTATCAGTTAAAACACAGTCTTTATATAATTAATATTCAAAGTCATATACACAATCACGATAACTCACTTTGTACTCCGAAAATCAACAATGGTAAATATGTACAATTCTAAAGTGGTACCACTAACGTTATTAGATCTTATTAAAGTGCATACGGTCAGAATGACACACAGATCAAAATAAAGAAGAAACCAGCAGTAGAGAGAAGAAGGAAAGCAAGATGATTGAGCAATAGGCAGAATACTGGTAACTACCGTTAAACAAAGCTCTGTGTGGAGATCCCCCCACCTGGGCAACCTGTAGAAGAACGATAAAAGCCCAGTCCATATATTGTTCACCCTTAGACTTCCCAATAGTTCTGCAACCCCAAAGTGCCTTGGTGTTGTAGCGTTCCGCGTCGGGGAAATAAACAACCCTTCTTGAGTGTCCTTCCTTTCAGGCAGGAGTCACAGGTCATCGAACGTCCGACGGAGAACAGGTCGAGCTACGACGGTGAAGTGGCTGCGTCATTCCTAGCGGTGCTCGTTGACAGGGAAGCGTAAACATCCTGCAAGGAAGAGGCGTGCGGGGCACCTCGGTGTCGATAGTTCTGGACCGCTAAGAGTTGAAGAACTGTGGCCCGCAAGGGCGTCGAGTCGTCAGCGTCTCTGTGGTCTTTGGGTGGCGGGAAACCGACCGGTGGATGCTCCTCGGCGCGTCGACAGTCAGGCCTTCTCCAGCTGGATACAGCGGCGACGATGCGGACGAGAGCATCCTTGGATCAATGAAGTTTCTTAGGCAACGGGATCACGGCGGCTCCAGTCGGCGACGGCGGTCGACGACAGTGACGGACAACAGTCCGGGTGCTTCTCCTTGGAGTTCCGCAGCAGTCCCTGTATCGGGTCGGCAGCCTTTCGAAGGTCTGTCTACCAGGGAGCTTAGGCAAAGATCAGCTGTGCACGATGGTCCCTCGTAGCTTGGGTAGAGGGTGCCTTACCAGGTCCTCTCTGGGTCAGTTCTTGAAGCGCAGCAGCTTTCAGATTGCGAAGGAGAGCAACAGCAATTCTTCTCGTCCAGCAGGGCTCAAGGTTAAGCTTCACTCCAGTTACTCGTCGTAGTGGACTTCAGCTTCTGAACACGATTCCTAACAGTGAGAGGTCCCCAGATATACTGTTGATCTCCCATTCATTCCACTGGGTCATACTCAAGCATCCAATCACGACTACGGGCATTCATGCAGGCAGGCAGCCAATGAGGTACACAAGGTATTCAGGCCATTCACTACTATCCAGACACTCACAACAAGTTATGTGTATTGGGACAAGTACCGAGCCATTCAACACTCCAAGCTGCATTCATACCAGTTTCGGGCAGGGCTGTCTCAACCATTGTGTCAAACACCAGATACTAGACAGTCACAACATAGAATGTATATTCGTCACACACTCCATTCACCCAGGTCCCACCCACAGGCGTACCCACAACATACAGTCGTTGAGAAGGCTCCAGCCAGTCTGGTCGGCACTTCCCCACACTACCATATACGGAACTTCCACTCAATAGCCAGTCAGGGGGAAGGGACAGAGGCAGGGCTTCCCAGGACTTTGGACGCTCAGGGCACCAGTCATTTCAGCACGGAGCTGCCACCAGCCCGTACCCTGCTCTGTGGGTCACACACAGGTGCCCAAAAACATACACTTTAGGGCCACAGGGTTGTACCCCTACCCATGGGTGCCATAAGGGTATCCCATGGGTCTGTTCACCAAACCAAAAGAAAGAGAGCTGCACACCAGGAATCCCACATGAACTCTGGCACGGGAAAACACAAAAGAACACACGATAAAAAGCAGTAAAGGACAAGAATATGGAGGCCCTGTGCCTCCGATGCATTTCCAGCATCACACAGGGTCCGTTATATCAGAGAGGTGGCAGCTTGGTAGAGGTACCAGACAGGGTTGCCCGTGGTCCCCTATGCTATACATACTGTCCTTGGAGCCCCATGCGATATATTTGAGGCAGCAATATGACACAATAGGTATTATTATTAAAGGGGAATCGCGTTACATTTTTTTATGTGCGGATGACATGTTGTTGTACCTGCGCTACCCAGAAGAAAACCTACAGTATGTCCTGGAAGTGCTGGATCGATTTGCAGGGCTCTCAGGAATATAGTGAACCCCAGAAAGTCCTGTGTGTTTCCATTGGGGAGGTATAAAGGAATACCACTGGAGCAATTACCAATCCTTCAGATACCATGGGAGGCCAACACATTTCAATACCTGGGGATAGATATATATCATACGGTGGAAGCAGAATACCAGCACAATACTGAGAAGGCTGTACGGAGCATAGAAAACAGTATGAGATTTTGGGTGAAACTCCCCTTGGCGATGATGGGTAGAGGGGCAATACTTAAAATGGTAGCTCTGCCAAGACTGTTAAATTATTTTGTGAATATCCCATACTTGATATCTAAGCGATTCTTTGCTAGGTTGAACAATATATGTAGGGACTTCCTTTGGCGGGGACAAGGAACAGGATGGCCCTCTGGAAATGGCAAAACTCACACAAGAGGGGAGGCAAAAAACTTCCAAATTATGAGATCTATTATATAGCAGGCCTACTCCAATACGTATCTAAATGGATTTCTGAGGAACCGACCTCGGAGACTATGTTGTTCCAACAAGTTTGTGCCCCGTTCTTTCTGAATGAGATGATGTCGTTACCTAAAGTAGACATCGAGGGGCGTCCGAGGATGATAGTACTTGGGTGGGAGATATGGCGAAGAGCTTGTAAAATGATGGAGGATTCTTACCCATGCTCCCTGCAGGCTCCACTGGTGGATTTAGCGGGAAAAGAAACACAGTTAAGATTGATGATCAGGAGGCATTGGGAGCCTGTGGGGGTAGCGACGTTGGGAGATATATGGCAGGGAGGGAAAATAAGGGATGTCGAGGGGCTGGTGGAAGAAACAGGGGTGCATGCAGGACAGTATATTACATATCATAGGGTGGTGCAGCGGATCAAAGAGATGTGGTCAGAAGAAAAATTGTCGAGAGAGCCTGATACCGCCATAGACGCAATATACGATATAGCAGAAGGGGGCCATTAAATATCAAGGCTCTATGAGCTTATTATGACCAAGGTGGGGAAGGAAGTGGTACAACTCAGACAAGATTGGGAAGGAGAAGTAGGGGCCCCACTGAGAGATGAGATGTGGGAGCGTGTTCAACTGTATCACATAAAAGTGTTTAGGAATACTAGGCTGCAGCAAATACAGTTATATATCACACATAGGGTGTATATGACTCCACAAAGGATAGCTACATTCAAAAATGCAGGACGACAAGCATGCCCCAAATGTAATGAGGAAAATGCTGGAATGGTACACATGTTTTGGTCAGGCCCAGAAATAGAATGCTTTTGGGGTGAAGTAGCACACAGGATGGAGGATAAAGGGATTAAAGTAGAGATAGATATAGTGTGGGCCTGTTTACTGGGAGGGTTCCCTAGACCACATAAGCTAAAGCATGTGAGCAAACTGAAAGACCTGGTGTATGTATTAGCAAAGAGGATGATTGCAATGAAGTGGAAGGCATGTCACAGACCAAGAATAGAAACGTGGTGGAAGGATTTACAAAAATGGGCAGAGGCGGAAACGACAGTATGGCAAGAGGCGAGTAGTGTTGGGGGAGGAGGCGGCAGGAACCTTTGTGGCTTGGAAACAACTAATTGCAGAATTATTTGGGCCCGCAAATGACGGGGCTAGCGACCAGGAACCACCGGGAGTAATCGACACAGAAATCCTAACACAAGACGAAGAAACGACATAAGAAGAGGAATAGGCTTGAGGGGAGGGAGGGAAAAGGGGAAATACAGTGGATAAGATAGAATGGTGTGCATTAATATTGAGATGAACACTGTATGTTTGGTTTGTGTTGGTTGTTGTAATAAAATCAATAAAAACTGTTTTAAAAAAAATAAAACTCTTACACAGCGCATTGGACATGTCCTGCTGATTGGGTCAGGCAAAGTCAGGCACTTGATTCTAAGTGCATACACCTGATCCCAATTAGCTCTATTCACACGGATAAAAGGCAAAACATAGAGACACACTCTGAGCAAGGTGGAACACGAGTAAGAGCAGAACTTCTAGGGAGAAGGCAAACCTACTGGAGCAGAGCAACGGACCGAGGGACAAGAGCCACTGGTGGACAAACCCAGGAATTCCCTGCAGGAGGTTGTTGCCTCCAAAAGGCTGCGAAAGACACGGGAAGAAGGCTGAATCCCAAACCAGAAGGCTGCATTGTGTTTCAAGGATGCCAGCGACCCTCACGGGTGATCAGCAGAGTTGGGGGGTTGAGGCCAAGCCGGTGGTACTAACATTGACTGGTAAACTGGAAGACAAGAAAGAAACGCAGACAGCCAGTGAGTTGGCAACCAGCATGAGAAACCGTTGTGTTCTAAAGAAAGACTGAAGTGGCAACATTATATCGCACAATTGAAGGCTGCACGCCTGTGTATGAGATGCGAAGAAAGGCAGATCTGTGAATGAACCTTGAAGTAACGATAGCTGTAAAGTCAGTGATACAGAGTAACGGAGTGGTCCGGTGAAAGGAAGTAGCCCACTCGAAAGTCTCCATGAAAGGTCTGTAGCGATAAAGTGAATGAACTGTAAAAACGAGGTGATTGAAATTAACCCTGAGAAAAAAGTGAATGTGAACTTTAGTGCATAATACAGTGAACTACCCAGACCAGGAAGCACTGGGGCAAATAAAATAGGATTGTCAGTTGAAAGCTGGAAAGTGGAAGTGGTCGTGCGGAATCTGTAGAAAAAAAGCCACGCACATTTGAAAGTCTTCAAGATCTGGAAATGGTCCGAGCCTCACTGAGGGAGACCGAAGGTGCAGTAAGTTAGGGGAAGGAAACCCCTAAAGGAGGTGAATTAAGCTTGGGGAAGGGAACACATGCAAGTGTTTTTTTTTTGCTGTGACTCATGGAGACCAATGTGAATTTTTTGGTGAACTTTTGCTTTAAGAGGTCTGAGCCAGACTGAGGGGGACCAACGTGAACTTTTACTTTAAGAGGTCTGAGCCCGACAGAGGGAGTGTTCTGATCTTGGTGATCCGCCTTGATGGTCGTGCAGCTATAAACTACCTCCGTCCCCAAGTACCGCTCGAGCAGGTAAAGAATACTGCCCTAGCAATCTTTGAGGCCACAGGTGATGAGTGGCGTCGTCAATCAGATACCGGGAACACCGGAAGGACCCCTGAGTGCTGTAAGGCAAAGGTTAGGATCAGGTATACTTTGAACAATAATGGCAGTGCAAGCAAACAAGGAAAAACGACAAAGCTTACCCTGGGGATGATAGGACAGGTAGTAAACCTGAACAGACAACGAGGGAAGACCGACAGCAGGCTGGGATGTACAGCACTTCCTCCAACTCACACCAGTAGCCAGAGCGTGACCAGATAGCAAGTCCATCCAAGGTCCAGGTGGTGAACCCCAAATGACTCAGGAGACAAAACGTGATCGACAGGAATTGCGTGGGTATAAGTTCGCCAAGACAAAAGGGTAATCCAGAGCAATTCCAGGGCCAGAAAGGGGGGTCAAGAGTTCCAAGGGTCCAGAAGATGCGTCGAATCCAAAGGGAAATCCAAGACAAGTCCAAGTAACGTTCCGTGGTCGAGTTCCAAAGCGTAGCAAGAAGAAAGAGGGTAATGCCGAACAGGTCTCTGGTAGAAACAGCTGTGAAGCACTGAGTGTTTCCTCTCAGCTCCTTTTGAAGGAAAGTTAGATCACGTGATAGGGCACGTGACCGCACAGAAGCGTCACGTGAGGTCGGACGCCATCAGTGATTGGTGTTTGTCCTATGTGGACGCCAGCGTCGGCTACAGACGATCCCGTGACCAGTCACGTGATCGTCTGAGCGAGACGCGATCGGGTTCCCCCGTGCGCGGGAGTTGGAGCCGACGACGCCGGAGCCGTCGGGCATGGATGAGACGCCATGGCAAGCGCCAGCACGGAAATGGGCGGAAAGAGGTAGTTCTGCCCCCTCGGACATCCCGCCTGCCGTGTCTTCCCCGTTGGTGTGGGTGGAACGGATGGTGCCGGGTAAGTGTCGGGAGGAGGGCAGGATCGGGGACGTGACAGAGCCCCCCCCAAAGGCCCACGACCGCGTGGGCTCGAAGGATTGTCACAATGAAAACGGGCCAACAAACGGGGGGCACGAACATCCCGGGAAGCAACCCACGAACGATCCTCAGGGCCATAACCCAACCAGTCCACCAAGTACTGCAGGACACCCCTATGGACACGAGAACCCAAAATAGCCCGGACCTCAAATACATCGGGAGAAGAGACAGAGACGGGAGCAGGAGGAGAAACCAAGCGGGTAGGGCCAAGGCAAGGCTTAAGGAGAGAAACGTGGAAAACTGGGTGGATCCGCCAGGCGGAGGGAACCGCCAGACGCAACACCACCGGGTTCAGAACCTTGACCACTCTGTAAGGACCCACAAAACGAGGCAACAGCTTGCGGCAGCCAGGGATATGTAGATGACGAGTGGATAGCCAAACCCTATCCCCCACCCCGTAAACGGGCGGAACAGCCCTCTTTTTGTCAGCAGCCGCCTTCATAGAAGCCTGTGCCTCACGTAAGTGGACCAAGGTCTGAGCGTGGACAGATACGATGTCTCGGGCACAAGCCGATGCGGCTGGGGTGTCGGAAGAGGAAAAGTCTTGAATGGGGAGGGCACGAGGATGCTGACCATAGAGTGAAAAGAAAGGTGAGTAACCGGTAGCCGAGTGCAGAGCATTGTTGTAGGCAAACTCCGCAATTTGTAGCAGATTGAGCCATGTGTCCTGGTATTGTAGCGTCAGGCAGCGTAGATACTGTTCCAACGTTTGGTTGACCCTTTCAGTCTGACCGTCACTCTCCGGGTGATACGAAGAGGAAAATCGGGCATCTATGCCCAAACAGAGCGGTTAGGGCCCGCCAAAAGCGGGAAGTGAACTGGGAACCACGATCAGAGACCAACACAGGGGGCAATCCGAAAAGACAGAATACATGCTTGAAGAAATGTTTGGCCAAGACAGGGGCTGAAGGTATTCCCTTACAGGGTATAAAACGTGCAAACTTGAGTCAACTATGACCCAAATAGTGTCAAACCCATGAGTGCGGGGGAGATCAGTGACCAAATCCATGGAGATCGTATGCCAAGGTCGTGGAGGGATCGGGAGAGGAAGGAGTAGACCCAAGGGCCGACCCCTGCGCGATTTGCCCTGGGCACACACCGCACAGGTATTGACATAGTCCCGTACGTCACGCTTCATCGTAGGCCACCAGCACCAACGCTTAAGGAGATCTAAGGTGCGAAGCTGTCCGGGGTGACCGTTGATGGCAGCGTCGTGGGACCAGGTCAGCGCTTGGTTCCGGGTTTCACTTGTGGGTAGAAGGAGTTTACCCCCCTGAACGAAAGGCAACCCATCTTGTATGACTGGGTCCCATTCCGCCAATGATTGCGGGTACTGAGAGGCCCATTGGCGGATAGTGGACAACAAGGAGGGAGTCGGTGTGCATAGACAGATTACATGATTCTTTCCCAACAGGGTGTCTGGAAAAAAGGGAAGGGTCTCCCCCCCAGGTGAACGGGACAGGGCATCGGCTTTACCGTGTCCAACACCGGGTCTGTGCTTGACCACAAAATCATAAGCGGCAAAGAAAAGATGCCACCTAACCTAGCGACTGTTTGTACACTTCAAGGAAGCAAGGTCCTGGAGATTTTTATGATCGGAGAACACTGTGGTTTGATGTTTGGCACCTAGAAGGTGGTGTCTCCAGACCTGTAGTGCATCCTTAATTGCCAGCAGTTCCTTTTCTGTAACCGTGTAGTGTAGTTCGGTAGTCGTGAACTTGCGGGAGTGGAATGCTACTGGATGCAAACGGTTGGTGGTAGGACAGGTCTGGGATAACACCGCACCTAATGCATAGGACGAGGCATCTGCTTCTAGAATATACGGAAGGTCAGGATCAGGGTGCTGTAATACCGGAGCGGTGGTGAACAGGGTTTTCAGTATATCGAAAGCAGATTGCTGAGCCGTGGACCATACATAGGGGACAGAAGGGCTAGTGAGTGCCGTAAGTGGAGCCGCAACCGAAGAAAACCCTGATATGAATCTCCGTTAGACGATCGCGAATCCTAGGAATGACTGCAGCTGCTTGAGATTGGTCGGAGTGGGCCATTCGTCGATCGCCCGAACCTTGGATTGATTCATAGAGAGCCCCTTGGGCATGATATGGAACCCCAGGAATTCGATTTGATTGGCATGGAACGTACATTTCTCGGGTTTGGCGTAAAGGGCGTTGCTTTGTAGTCGCGACAATACTTCTCTGACATGTGTTATGTGTTCATCAAGGGAAGTGGAGAACACCAGAATGTCGTCTAGATAAATAATTACATAAGTGTTCAAGATATCGTTGAAAACGTCGTCCATAAAGTGTTGGAAGGTGGCCGGGGCGTTACATAGACCAAAAGGCATGACAGTGTACTCGAATAGGCCTTGTCGTGAGCAGAAGGCTGTTTTCCATTCATCACCGTCACGCATGCGAATAAGATTGTATGCCCCGCGGAGGTCAAGTTTGGTGTATATTGTGGCATGGGTGAGTTTGTCCAGCAAGGGAGTGATCAGAGGTATGGGGTAGTGGTTCTTCACTGTGACGGCATTCAAGCGCCTATAATCGACACAGGGACGGAGGTCCCCTTCCTTCTTCGGAACGAAGAATATAGGGCTTGCAGCCGGAGAAGTTGATGGACGAATATGTCCTAGCCGTAAAGCCTGTTGGACATACTCCTGCAAGGTCCGCTCTTCCACCTGAGTAAGGGAGTAGATACGACCCTTCGGGATAGATGCGCCAGGTATCAGGTCGATAGGACAGTCGTAAGGTCGATGCGGGGGTAGGCCTTCTGCAGATCCTTTGTCGAATACCGCCTGGAAATCATGGTAAACAGCAGGTATGCCACCCGTGACAGCCCCTACTGTGTGCGTATCTTGGTGGTCAGTATTGTCCCCTATAGCCATGGACGTGACGCTTCCCAGGATTCCCGCGGGACTGGAGAACTGAGGTGTTGCCAGTAGGCAGTAGTGTTGGCATGTTTCGGATTCGAATGAAACCTGACCCGTCCCCCAGTTGATGAGGGGATTGTGCAGCCTTAGCCAAGGAATGCCTAATATTACTCCGAACTGAGGGGTAGCAATGAGATCAAATGATATCGTCTCTTTGTGGTTTTCCTGAACAACCAGCTCTAAGGGAGCGGTCTGTTGCCGGATCGGACCAGAGGCAAGAGAAGTACCATCCACCGCCTGGACCGGTTCGGGACATTCCTTTGTGACCAAAGGCAGGTCCAGTGAACTGGCCAAGGCTATGTCGATGAAGCAGCCTGTAGCACCTGAGTCTATCACTATTGACACGGCGTGAGAACCAGTAGCATGGTTCAGAAAGGCCTGCACTATAATGGGTCGCACAGGACCAAAGGTAGGTTCAGAGGTATTCCGGACAGTACTCGCTCCCACCTCTGATCTTAGGGGTGAGCCTTCTGAAAACCCGGGTTTCTGTTTTTTGGACGGCGAGGACACTCTTTTATGAAATGTCCGTTGAGACCGCAGTAAAAACAGGCATTGTCCGTTCTCCTGCGCTCTCGTTCGACGTGAGAGATAGGGCTGCGGATCCCGCCTATCTGCATGGGTTCGGGGGTAGAAATGGCCGTGGATGGAAGTGGGAACGAGGATGAACCTTCTCCGTGTCGTTCCGATCGTCTGGCATCGACTTGTAATGTTAAGTCCACCAAATCAGCATATACTGTGGGAAGTGTAGGCACTACGGATAAGGCATCTTTCATGGCCCCAGATAAACCCCGGTAATACACCACAGCCTTTTTATTTTCTGGCCAGGAGGTCTCGGCAGACAACTGATTGAACCTGGTGATGTACTCTATGAGGGTTGACCGACCCTGCGTGAGATCTAGGAATTCCATGTCTCTAGACTGGGCTTTGTGCCTGGTGTCGAATACTTTTGCCATCTCTTGGGTCAGTAACTCAAAATCATACAACGGTGGGTGGTTGTTTTCCAGCAATGGATTGGCCCATGTGGCGGCTACCCCCGATAGATGGGAGAGAAGAAAGGCTGCTTTTGATACGGAATCGGGGAAAGCCTGAGGGCGACACATGAAATGAAGTTTACAGTGATTGATGAAAGTACGGTATTTCTTTGGGTCGCCCTGGTATCTTTCGGGAGTAGCCAAGGGAAAAGGGTTTTGGATCACCACAGGAGCGGCCGGGAAGGAAGGGGTATGACAGGAGGAGGGTTTTGGGGAGGAATGGTTTCATCAAATTCAGCTTCTGCAGGTAAGGGATGGCGTGCACTTAGTACCGTGTCGAGGCGGTGGTGTAATGCGGTGGTGGCGGCGGTCATATCAGCGCGTAGGGTTGCAGTAGCGGTTGCCATGTCGACCCTGAGTGCTGTCACTGCCTGCATTAAAGCCGTCACGGGGTCCCCGGCTGAGGTGTCCATAGCTGGACGACCAGTAGGCTTCACAGTCTGTTCTGATCTTGGTGATCCGCCTTGATGGTCGTGCAGCTATAAACTACCTCCGTCCCCAAGTACCGCTCGAGCAGGTAAAGAATACTGCCCTAGCAATCTTTGAGGCCACAGGTGATGAGTGGCGTCGTCAATCAGATACCGGGAACACCGGAAGGACCCCTGAGTGCTGTAAGGCAAAGGTTAGGATCAGGTATACTTTGAACAATAATGGCAGTGCAAGCAAACAAGGAAAAACGACAAAGCTTACCCTGGGGATAATAGGACAGGTAGTAAACCTGAACAGACAACGAGGGAAGACCGACAGCAGGCTGGGATGTACAGCACTTCCTCCAACTCACACCAGTAGCCAGAGCGTGACCAGATAGCAAGTCCATCCAAGGTCCAGGTGGTGAACCCCAAATGACTCAGGAGACAAAACGTGATCGACAGGAATTGCGTGGGTATAAGTTCGCCAAGACAAAAGGGTAATCCAGAGCAATTCCAGGGCCAGAAAGGGGGGTCAAGAGTTCCAAGGGTCCAGAAGATGCGTCGAATCCAAAGGGAAATCCAAGACAAGTCCAAGTAACGTTCCGTGGTCGAGTTCCAAAGCGTAGCAAGAAGAAAGAGGGTAATGCCGAACAGGTCTCTGGTAGAAACAGCTGTGAAGCACTGAGTGTTTCCTCTCAGCTCCTTTTGAAGGAAAGTTAGATCACGTGACAGGGCACGTGACCGCACAGGAGCGTCACGTGAGGTCGGACGCCATCAGTGATTGGTGTTTGTCCAATGTGGACGCCAGCGTCGGCTACAGACGATCCCGTGACCAGTCACGTGATCGTCTGAGCGAGATGCGATCGGGTTCCCCCGTGCGCGGGAGCTGGAGCCGACGACGCCGGAGCCGTCGGGCATGGATGAGACGCCATGGCAAGCGCCAGCACGGAAATGGGCGGAAAGAGGTAGTTCTGCCCCCTCGGACATCCCGCCTGCCGTGTCTTCCCCATTGGTGTGGGTGGTGGTTACGGGAACGGATGGTGCCGGGTAAGTGTCGGGAGGAGGGCAGGATCGGGGACGTGACAGGGAGACCGGTGTGAACTTTTTGCTGAACTGTATTTTAGAACCAGGAAAGAGATACTTTAACATGGAAGACCAGGTGGGCATCGATCCACGTTTTGAACTGCCTATTGTGTTAAGAGCCTGAGCCAGAGTGTGTCATCTTGCCAACAGGGACCGCCTTACTCTGTGCTGTCCTGGAAGGAGAGCTGGCTCAGTCACATTTATTCTTTATATTTCAACACTGACTTTCCTTTGCATACATATTCTCCTTTATACACTGTTTGTACAAGATATAGGGCGGGCATTAGGTTTTTGTTAGTATAGGCCATTTTGATTTGACGGACTCAACTAGGACTGCTTTATTTATTATTTGATGGTCGAGACTACTCCCTTCCTAGCTATAGGCCAAAGTAGGAGTTTCTCCAACCCCATTGAAACTTTAATAAAGGCTTTACAAATTGTACCTTTTGTGTCAGTGTCATACTTGTGATACCATGACACCCTTACATGTTCCTCTGAGGAACTCCTTAGACCATTCAACATAATGGTATATATGGGACTATTAAATATGAAGAACATTGTATGCTCCAAGGACTTGGCTGAAGACAAGTCTAAAATGTCTCACTGTGCACAAGAAAGAGGACCTGTCTCGATAAAGAGAGTCCTATATTTAACTGAGGGAAACGCTGGAAGCCTGGCATTTCCAAGAAGAGAGAAACATAGGTGACGAGACATGTGTAAAGACTGGAGGAGGGTCTCTGTACTCCTGCCCTCTATATGGCAGAGTAGAAGCACAGAGCACCCCAGCCAAGGTTCTCTATAGGGTAGCGAAGGACGAGCAACCAAGGCTTAATTTTTCACGAGGTGGTGCAGGCTGGTTCTTAAGTACAGTGCAGTCCCCAAGGGTATTGTACGATCGGACCGAAAAAAAAGGTCCGACCGTACAATACGACTGAAAAATGCTACCACCAAAGGTTCGAGCACCAAAGATTTGAACCTTTGGTGGTAGCATTGCAGGTAAGTAAAAACAAAAAAGACTGCAGGGGTGTCCCCCCTGCAACACCCCGCTCACTATACTGTGTGGTAGAGTGAGCGGGGTGTTGCGGGGGACAACCCCGCAGCACAACCCGAACCAAAAAAAAAAAAAAACAGGGGCTGCAGGGGTTTCCCCCGCAACACCCCGCTCACTATACTTTACAGTATAGTGAGCGGGGGTTGCGGGGGAAACCCCTGCAGCCCCCATAGTATGTAAGTGTGTTCGGATGAGAAAGGTGCAAACTTTTGGTACTTCGCACCTTTCTCATGCAAACTTTCCGGCCGCTGCAAAATCAGCCACGGTGTAATGTGTATCAGCATAGGACATAGGAAGGAAGACAAGTTAGGTTAAACAATGGCAGAATACTTTGTCCAAATACCAAGACACAGTTCTGTGTGAGGATCCCCCCACCTGGGCAACCTGTAATAAAGAGTACTAACAAGCCCAGTCCATTTATGTTTAAATAGCCTTGTTTCCTGGTCAAAAATGTTCCACTACCCCAATGTACCGGAGTTAGAAGAGTTTCTTTGACGGTTCGTCGATGGATCCCTCGAGGGTGGACTCCCTTTAAAGCAGGAGCCACTGGGAATCGAGATTCCTCGAAGAAATGTGAACACTGGCCTCGACACTGCAACTTCGATCTTCGCGGTGCTCGTCGACCATCGTTCGAGGACGTCCTGGGAAGATGAGGTGTGCGGTGCACCTCGATGTAGAGAGTTCAGTGCCGCAAAGAAGACTCGATGAAGAACAGAGGCCCGGCAGTGGGGCATAGAGGGTCAGCATCTCGGATGTCGGCATTGGCGATCGGGACTTGATCACGGCTGGACTGTGGATCATCACTTGTCAGCGTCTTTTTGGATTTTGGGTGGTGGGAAACCCACCAGCGGATTCTCCTCGGGCTTCGGTGCCCTTGATGGCAAGGGAGCCCTTTGTTTAAATGTTCTTAGGCAAAGGTGGAGTGTTGCAGCCCCGGTCATCGAGCAGCATGGCGTCCAGCTGTCCCCGCTTCTAGGCAAAATGACTCGACTGGCTTCCAGCGGTTATGGAAATCCTCCAAACCCCTATCGATGGCAATGGACTTCGACGCCCTCGATGTCCGGGTGCTTTACTTCAGATTTCTGGGCGGACCCCGTCTCCGGTCAACAGTCTTTCGGGACTGGCTTCCAGGGTGCCTCGATGAACATCAGCTTCTGCACGATGTTCCCTTGTAGCTCGGGGAAAGGTATCATAGCCAGGTCCTTTGTCGGATCAGTCCTCGACAGACTCAACAGCTTTCGGATCGGGTCAAAGAAAAGCAGCAACAATTCTTCTTCTTCCATCTGGGTTTCAGAAATAACCAGCTTCAAGTTTCAACTTCAGCTTCTGAACAATTTGTGAGAGGTCCCCAGATATACAGATCTGTCCCTCATTCACACTGCTGAGCCAAGCTCATTCAGCCAATCAGTCAGAAGGGCATTCATGCAGCAGGCAGCCAATCAGGCTCACAGTGCATTCAGGCCATTCACTTCCACCCAGACACCCATAACAAGGAATGTGGATTGGGGAAAGCACCCAGCCTTTCAGCACACCACAATGCATTCATGTCAGTTTCAGGCAGGGCTGTCTCATTCTGTGTGTCACACACACAGATACCAGACACCCATAACATGGGAGGCATATTGGCCATATATAACACAAAGGACTGATTTGGGTATGCCAACTGTGTGTTGCCCAAAAGCTAGTCACACTAGAAACTCACACTTTTTATTCAAATGAATAGGGATGGATACATCTCTCTTGCTAAGCTCATAATTGCAAGTAGATACTCTTCATCGTGTTTAAAAGACACAAAAAGCCGGTCCCGACTCTATGTGTGTCTGCCATTATTGGTAGAAATATCTCAAATTTTTAATATGCATTCTCCGTTAGGTAGGTGCAGAACTGTATATTAAAAGGCTGGAGAAGTTGTATTAGATTCTCCAGTAGATTCCTCTTCTGCATCTGAGCAGTCAAGAAATGTATATTCCTTGACAATTATGAGGATCCTAGGGAGGGGAGAAGCCCGCCTGTACTAATTACTATAGCACTAGGTCAGGTCTCCCTATAGCCAACCAGTTTCTGTGGTAAATCAGTAGTTGCACCACATTCATCAGGGCTTGTGGAGGTGCTCAATTGGGTTCCTCCTAATTATGGTGGGCAGCTTGGTCTGCATAATTCATGGTCCTCTCCCTGTAAGGATGACAGGAGGGAGTGGGGAAGAGAGAAGAGGGGGGGCAGGTTAAAGAGATATAAACCTAACCTCCTGGTAGATCTGTTGCATAAAAACATTCATGGGAATGACTGCACATCTACAATATAAAAGGAAGGGTGCTTACCCTGTCCGCGTGGAAATGAATTCTTTACACGGGTGGGTGAGGCGACCTGGGACCGAGGAGCCAAAGTAATTATTAATACTAGGTTAGAGTATATGCTAACAAATATGAGCAAACAGTGTGGGTTAACACTGTGTATGTTATTGGTCCCACATGGACTCCTGTGCAAAAGACAACACAGAACATACATGATAGGGGAGTACGGGACAAGGACATGGAGGCCCTGTCCCTCCAATGCATTTCCAGCATCACAACACATTATCCTGGTGGTGGCGTGCACCCATTTAAAAAGCGCTGAGACCACCTGACAAGGGAATCTATGATACTCCCTGCAAACCACAGTCAGATGCAGTAGCACTAAGGAAGAAGACTAAGTCAGAGACGCTGACAAGAAGGAGAAGCACAGGATACAGAGAAGGAGAAGAGGACTCAAGCATATGCCAAACCCGAATGCATTCCCCTGCAGATACAGAGGTAAAAGGGAGAATGGGAATACCAGAAGGCTGCCGGGGCATCGCTATAAAGCAAGGGAAACTCGTCCCAGTGAAATGGACAAGATACTAACGATAAAGCATGTAAATGAGAACTGTGTTAATGAAATGGTAATACCCAAATTGTTCGAACACAATTGTTCAAATGACCCAATTGATCGAAAGTCAAGGGTCCGAATTGACCTTTGCACAATTGACCGCATATGCTTTGGTTATATATATATATAACCCCCCGCAGATATGTAACAATTGACCTTCACAATTCGGTCAATTGTGCAAAGGTCAATTGTGATTCGAACAATTGTAGTTCGAACAATTCGTATACATCCAATGAAATCACCAGAGCAACAAATAAACCCGAAAGAGATGGCCTTAAGAAATATGCAGCAAGAGAAACTCGTCCCAGTGAAATTTACGGGACATTGGATATAAAGCCATTAATGTGGAACTGTGTTAATGTGATTTTGAGAGTAACAAATGAGCCTGAGAGAGGTTTCCAGATATGAATGGGAAGTGAAATCAAGTGAAACAGATAAAGGAAGAAGTAGTCCAACTGAGGAAACCCAGGAAAGGGGGAAGGACAAGTTAGTAAAAAAGGATCAGCAACTTAAGGAAGTTACAGTTACAAGAGTCAGGTAGACTCACACATCTGTATCAAAATACAAAAAAGAGTAATACAAAGCCTGTTAATGTGATTTTGAGAGTAACAAATGAGCCTGAGAGAGGTTTCCAAATATGAATGGGCAGTGAAATCAAGTGAAACAGATAAAGGAAGTAGTCCAACTGAGGAAACCCAGGAAAAGGGGAAGGACAATTTAGTAAAAAGGATAAATAACTTAAGGAAGTTGGAGTTACAAGAGTCAGGTAGTGAAGGCAAGCGTCCCCAGCCAGCACGATCCTCCCCACAATGAGAGACAATGAAGGACTCTCCCAAATCGGGAATAAGGCCAAGACAGAGTGCGGGTGAGCTTAAATGGGAGTTTATCAATGAGAATATGGCATGCAAAGAACTCTGCAAACTCCGAGAGCGCTCTGTCTGACAATAGCAAAGACAGGCGTATATATTTACAAAAAACATCATAAGAACCTACACACTATAGGGGGCACAAGTTCGATGGGATTGGGTGGCGATGACTAACTATAGGTGCTGCTGTGATGCGGTTGGCTTTGGCTGGAAGACGTCACTGGTCATCCTCGTGGGTTGGGCTGGGCCTGGCAGGTTGGCTGAGTTCATCCGGGCGGTGTTGTTGTGCCATCGCGGCCAGTGTCAGAGATGAATGTCTTTTCCTGACTTATTTGCCCTAGGCCATGCACACCGCAGTCATTCAGTCATTTCAATATTATCTTCTTTAGTAAATCTTCCAATAGGTTATTCTACAGGTTAATGCAACACAGGAGGAATGTACCTTGTGAGGGGTCTGGCGGTAATACGTCAGGACATGGTTACCAGTGTCCTGTTGACCGGGGCCATAGGTCGAGGTGCTAAGCTTCAGGGCCTGGGACGGGTGGTACAGGTCTTTCTGTCTTGTTAGAAGTTGTTATAGATGTGCCGCTGTGTGTTGTCAAAGTGTTGGGTGTCCTGATTGCACAGGGCCATAGGTCTAAGATGATCCGGTGGGTTATGGGGTTTACGAGGGGGCGCCTTTGGAAGTGTGTGTTCAGGCAGAGGTTTACTGCTGTGCTGTAAATAATGCAGGTGGCGGGCCGTGGCCTTGGGTGCTGCAGAGGGGGCTACAAATCTTTGAAGCGGCTCCAGTCTGGTTGGGGGAGGCAGAGTAGCGCAGCGCGGGCCTCTGCTCTCATGTCTTGGCAGCCTTCGCAGGGTGGGAGGGGGAATGGCCTTGCATGCATTTCACAAAGGTATCCCCCTCGTGTGTTGCCAATTTTAGGTAAAAACATCACAAACATTTGAACACTCTATAATACTTATTCAAATCATTTTGAAACATGCATTTAAACTTTGCTGGATGTGTCTCGAATATACCCAGTCTGAGCACCTTATTCATACACTATGTTTTAACAACTACAGTATTTAGTTATATGCATATACATTTGCAGTAAGTGAGGTAGTATTGGGGTTGGTGGAGTACATAGAAAGTAACTCGCCACTGTACGTGGCGGAGGTGGCACGTGAGGGGCTTAGACGTACACGTGTGACGAGTGCATTCTCGCACACTCTTCACATGTGCCCTTGGTATGGTTACATTTGTTTTCTTGTGTACCCTAGCAGCACCAGTTCAGTTGTGGCGCGGGACCGTGGGGCGTGGGGCTTTCGATGATACTTATGAAGAATAATCCCCCGGAAATGCTTTTATCATTTGCACACCACTGCAGGGGTGTGGGTCCTTCACGGCTGGTGTCATGTACGATAATTACACAATTTCACAGGTTTCTTTAGTAAGAGTGGTTGTATGGAGAGGATACATGTGTTAAAAGTGGTTTCTTACATTCATATTTGGGTACCTGTCTGCTTTCAGCAGATGACCATTCTACAGATCTTCCCATCGCCCAGGCCTTGCTGACCGGGCCATTGTGGGAGCAGTGATACACTGCGGAAGGTGAACTGTTACAATGTTAATGTATTACGCTAGATCATGCCCGTCTTGTTCGTGGGAACGGGCTTGCAGCGGATCTACCATGGTACTGCGGAGACAGGGAGGACTGAAACTTTCCGAAGGTGGGGGCCGCGCTACAGCGCGCTGAGCTCACACCATCTTTAGCAGACAAAAAATGGTTTCTGAGGCCTAGCTTAAATTTAATACGTGTGGGCAATGTCTTCAGCAGGTGAGCCATCCACCACCTGGGCCCTGGTGGTAAGGAGGGGACGCCCGATGAGCCATGGCCCTCACCTGGGGTGGAGATGCAGGCAAGGGGGGGTCCCTTGGACCACCCCTCCCCTACATTTCCCCCCTTTCGTTACTTAAGTAACGAATACTTTAAGTCCTCCAACCTCCTACATTCTTCTTCGTCCATCACTGCCTCATCCCATGCAGGTGTGCCTTTTATGGGCATCCATGCTCTGCACACCCCTCGTAAACTTTCCCCTCTTCTGGCATACTCATCTGGGGTGCAAGTCAGGTAGATACATCCGCCATCTCCCGCCAAATCCACCCACACCTCCTGGTACCATTCTAATACACGGGGCTCTCTAATGGTGGTGTGCCACGCTTTATCTATGATATCTTTGTCGTGATAGATAGGCACTAGCTGATATCTTGGTGTGTCATCTGCTCCTGTTTGCACCTGCACTTCCTGCATGTTTTGTACTGTCCCACAAGTGTTGCCCATTGTCACCATCATCATTGCACCATTAGGTACTGCGTTAGCACAACATCGAAGGCCCACCTGGCACAGGCAAAAAATTAAAAGGAGGAACACCACAGCTGGCATAAAAAATTTCACAGTTGTTCCAAGCCATGAGGGGACCCAGGAGAAGAAGTTATCGAACCATGTACTGTCTTCTGCTCCACCTTCCATTTTCATTTTTTCCCCTAGGTTGTGGACTGCCTCGATCACATGGGACAGGGAGCCATTTTCTGCGTCTTCAGAAGGTACGAAAGTGCAGCAGGCACTTCCTATTTTTCGGCAAAAACCTCCATCCATTGCCGTCAACAGGTCTAGGACATACCTGTTTTGCATAGTCATCAGTCGTAAAGCCCTTAGTTCCACTTTGATTACGTTGAACCCTTCTTCAGTGTCGTTCGCCAGCTGAATCAGTTCCCAGCGTGTTATCTGGAGCCATTTTGCATTTGCTCTTGCTTGGACACTTGAGACCAGTGAGGCAAAGAATGTTTCTGCTGAACTGAATAATCGATATTTATCTGGGATCTGAGCCAATAGTCCTGATGATTCCTTTGATATGTAGTTTGATGCACGTCTGTTACGGGTCAGCACTTCTCCCTTGCTTCCGGAAGATAGGACGTACATTTGCGACTCCGCAGTTGGCTGGGCTGCACTCTGTTGCGGGCGTTCCTGTGTCTTTTTGCTCCCGTCGATGTGGCTCTCCGGTATTACCACTAGGGCTGAGTGCAGAGTGGCCATTGAGCAGCTGCCACTCCATGACGGGGGAGGTGTAGGTATGCCTGGTTGCCGCATACCCAGTACGTGTCCATAAGGGCAGCTGTCCCTTTTCTCAGATCTGGGATGGTGAGGGTCTTGTTACAGCTCTTGTTTGTTCCCATGGAGGTCTTCCCCTCTCCTTTAAAACATAGTTCATAGTCTATTTCGCTCTGTAGTTTGAAAGGTTTTTCAATGGCGGTTACCCAAATTAGTTTTGAAATGTGTTCTTTCCATATTGGTGTGCATGTTTCTTCTATCCACTGCAATTTCTCTGGTGCCACACCTCTCAGTGCTTCCGCCTTGCACATTACTTCTTCATCCTTCCACTTGTTATCAGAAAAAAGTGTCCCTTGTATTACAAAAAACGGTTCTTTCAAACATACCACCCCTGCCGTCTTTGGATAGCACGTTTTCTCGTTCTGCAGCATTTGAAAAGTAACTCTGTGTGCCTGGAAGGTGTTCTTAATCCTGCATAACGTGAGATGAAGGAGACATTGGGCATCTATAATTGGCAACTCTTTGGGTAGCAATACTTTGGGTGTACCTGAAGCATGAGGAATGAGGGAGCAGACATAGCAGCTCTCATTTGTTGTTTGTTTAGCTGTGGCACTCATATCCGCATACCATTTATTTGTTTGGTGGGGGTGTCGTCGGTGTTCCATCTTATCTAGACCTAGCCCATAGTACTCATCATACTTTCTCCTCCCTGCTTCCCTCTTCCGTCTGTTGTTCTTGTTCCTCATGTACTTCCCAACTCCCTGGGCGAGGGATAGAAAAGACCCCCCTTTCCCATTCCCGCCCTCCGTGGCCCATGCATCATATATTTCGTGTATTGCTAGCAGCTTTTCTTTTTCGTCCCTGACGTTATCTTGCAGGTCATTTTTTAGGGTGGGGGCAGGTTGGCTGGTGGGGGTGTTATACAACCATGATATGGCAGACGGGCTTCGGTCATTTAAACTGCGAGCATTATACCTATACATCACTGGTGGAGATACTGTGTTGTTTTGCGTTCCACCCTGTGGCTCTTTCTTTTCTGATATGACAACATTGGATGGTGTGGTGCGATATCCCCATACAAGTTTAGCTCCGTCCCATACCAGAAAATCACCTTCCCTTACAGTGACACTTGCAGTTACATTGGTCCTAGTGGTGCTGTTAATCCCAGTGCTGTTAATCCCTCCCCCCTCGTTCATCTCGATAGAGATGAACGCTATAAACCAATATGTAATCAGACCAAACATTAGCATAAAAAACATCGTAATGCATACAGATAATCCGCACTCATACGAATATCTACATCTCTCATTTAATAATTCTCTCATTCTACTAATTCTATCCGTTGCAGGCTGCCTGTTAGATGCCATGGTAGTTCCTGTTTGAGATATAAAAGTGCATTAAGTGCATGCATGTAAACGTTTTGTTGGCACCATGAGCGCCAATATATATATTGACGGGGAATGGGAGCGCGTAGGGTTGCGGGGAAGGGTATTCACAGACAAGGGCGTAAACATGTCATAATTCTATCACTTCATTAATTACATATAAGTCCAAAAAAACATTTTTTTTTCCAGTTGTATATAAGAAGAGAATGCAGCAATACTTCATCAGTCACTTTCCCATTCACGTGCATTGCTGACGCACAAACACAAGTTAACATTCAGACATTCTGTTCAGCTCAATCGGTTGCTGTTGTCTGCGCCTCCTCATCTGCCTCCTCTTGCACATTATTATAAGCTCTTCGCACATCTGTCAAGTGTATCCAGTACCTCAATCCCTTCACTTTTACAGCTGTGGGCGTGCAGAACACTACCTCGTATGGGCCGTGGAACCGTGGTGCATTCCATCGACGCACAAAACTCCTGACATGAATTAGTTCGCCCGGCATTAGCTGTAGCTGTTGCTCAGGCTCTGTGACAGACCCTGTTATGTTTCCCTCCTCTCTAGTGAAGGGTGGGGAGAGCTGCTTTGCTATTGCGCGCTGCCCTTGTTAATTTTTTCAAATAGTCTGTGAATTCTTCTCCCAATATCGCGGCGCTCATGTGTGCATCTGAGTGTTTGCGCAGTGGGGAGTGTTCTGTGTGCATTCGTCTCCCAGTCACGATTTCGTGCGGGGACAAATGGTGATCTTTGCTTGGCTGATTTCTCAGTTCAAATAGCGCAAGGGGCAGACAGTATATCCATTTTTTCTTCAATGAAAAGCATAGTTTTGATAACCTGCCCTTTAACAGTCTGTTCATCTTTTCCACTATGCCATTGCTTTGAGGGTGATAAATCGAACACAATTTATGTTTTATTCCCAATAATGTAGTGACTTCCTTGAAAAGTTCATTCACAAAATGAGTGCCTTTGTCTGAGCGAATCACGTCACAAATTCCCCAGCGCGGGAACACTTCCCTTACTAGGAACTTGGCGGCGCTTTTAGCATCAGGTCGCGCACATGGTCCAGCTTCCACCCACCTTGAGAATGGGCACACAACCATGATCATGTACCGTGCACCATTACACCTTTCCCCCATGTCTGCATAATCAATATGTAGTTCTCTGAATGGGCCAGTGGGTTTAGGAATTGTTCCCCGGAGAGTGCGTAGTGTCATTCCTGAATTGTAGATCTGACATGTTGTGCATTCCATTGCTAATCGAGATACGTGCTCCTGGAGACAGGGCACGAACCATTCTTCCTGTATTTCCGCTGCAATGTGCTGTTTGGTATTATGTGCGGGGAAGTGTAATTGTTGAAACGCAATTTCTAGTAACTGGATGGGCATCACCACTTTCCCTGAGTTATTCTGTCGCCACAGCAAGTCTGTTCCTGACCCGCTGCACCCTTGTTTAGTCCACATCAATTTTTCGTCTACGCTAGCTCCTTCCTGCAATTCTAGTATTTGTGATATGGGCATCATGTTGTACCCTTCTGGGGGCTCTTCAGTTGTCTTATGCCACAGCATGTATTCACCTGCGTCATATTTCTGAAAATAGGTAGCCTCCTTGGTGGCAGCGTCCGCTGCCGCGTTCCCCAAAGACACAACGTCTGTGTTGGATGTATGTGCTTTGCACTTTACTATTGCTACTGCAGTAGAGTTTTGTAGGACCTCAATTAACTCTTTCAACAACTCTGCATGCTGTACTGGTGTGCCGCCTGCCCGTCGAAACCCCCTACGCCCCCATCTTGCTAGTCCTCCGTGTACTGTCGTTGTCATGTAAGCTGAGTCTGTGTATATTGTCACTGCGCAACCTTTTGATGCATGTAGTGCTTCTATGAGCGCAATCAGTTCTGCTGCTTGTGCGGAGTAGTGTGATGGGAGGCGGTACTGCACTAGTGTTTCATACTCACCGTCTTCTAGTCTCACCACTGCCATGCCGACATGTTTTTCACCCGTGTCTACGTCAATCGATGCAGACCCATCCACGAAGTACACTTCCCCCTCGCTCAGAGCATTCTCACACACCACTGTGTCCTCCCCTCTTTCTCCTGTGTAGGTCGCGCAATCTTGGTCCTGCATGTCCTCTAGTGTGCATGCTTCTGTAATGAATGTGGCGGGGTTCACTGTCTTGCATCTCACCACATGGATGTTGGCGCTAGACAATATAATCTCGTAGGCTGTCGCCCGCTGTGTTGTCAGTGTGCTTTTCGACCTTTCAAGTATTGCAAATAATGAATGTTCCACAAACAATGTCACAGGGCAACCCATTACTATTGTGGCACTTTTCTCAATCGCGAACGCGGCTGCAGCGAGTGATTGCTCGCACGCGAAATGACCTTGCATCACGGCATCCAAAGTACCACTATAGTAAGCCAATGGCTTGTGTCCTAGGGACGTCTTTTGTGTCAATACAGCTGTCATGAGTGTTCCCTTGCAGTGTGAGAATAGGTAAAATTTGCGTCCATAATCAGGGTTTGCTAGCACTGGAGCGCTTGAAATTAGCTCTTTTAATGATTGAAATGATGTGCTCATTTCTTCTGACCATTCTATTTTTTTGTTCTCCTGTTGTGCTTCCTTGAGTGCTTGTAGGAGGGGTCTCGTGTATGCTGCATAGTCTAATATCCATGCGCGGCAATAATTGCACATCCCCAAGAATTTCTGCATGTCTTTCACTGTTGCGGGTTCTCCTACTGATCTTATTGCTTCTACCCTGTCGGGAATTATTCTTTTTCCATCTTTTGATATGAGCTGTCCCAGGTATAGGACCTCAGTCAGGCAGTACTGTAGCTTCTCCTTGTCTACCTTGTATCCCTTGTTGGCCAGTAAAGTCAGGAGCATTGTTGAATCTTTTCTACATGTTGCTTCGTCTTGTGCACACACTAATAAATCGTCTACATACTGAATAATCGTACTCTCAACTTATAGGTTTCCCAAGTCTTCATGCAATATGCGGTTGAATATGCTCGGGCTCTCACAGTATCCCTGTGGTAGTCTGCAGTGTTCATATCTCTTACCCCCCAGTGTGAATGCTGTAAGGTATCTACTCTCTTCAGCCAGGGGTATTGAGAAAAACGCGTTTTTCAAATCTACTACTGTGAAATGTGATGCCACTTTCGGGATGCTGCATAGTATTGATGCAGGGTTCGGGACTAGAGGGAACTCCTTCTGAATTACGTCATTTAGGGGGCGTAAGTCCTGTATCAACCTCCAAGACCCTCCTTTCGCCTTTTTGATTGGATAGATACATGTGTTACATGGGGAGTTTGAAGGCACTATTATCCCTTGTGCTAGTAATGCATTTATTGTCTCTTTTATCCCTTCTTCAGCTTCACGGGACAATGGATACTGTTTAACTCGGGGTAAAATTGCTCCTTGCTTTAGTTTTATCACCACAGGTTGTACTCCGTGCAATAGCCCGACATCATGGGGGCCTGTGGTCCACAAATTAATTGGTACGAGTCTCATGTCGTCATCAAAAAATGACGGTGGTGCTCCCACCACTGCCATCAATTGGACGGGTGTTTCCCTGGCTTGAATCAAAATGTCACAGGGCATCGCTATTTCCATTACTATCTCACCATCCCCTTCTGTGTCTGAAAAGAGATCCTCATCTGTTATCTCTCGTAGGGCGATGTTGGCATTTGTACACAGCACTTACGCCACTCGCATCCCTCCCTATCCATTCCAATTGCAGCGATCCTTTTCGCTGACACCTGTACAGCATGCAAGTCTAATGATACCACTGATCCTCCAGTCCATTCTTTTTAGTTCTGGAATTATGTGGGCCAAAGCTTTTAGCCCTTGAATAAACATTTCCTCATTTTCCGGCAGCCCTCGTACCTCCTGTGTGGTTGTGTAAGCTTGCACTACCAACATTGCACGCAAGGGGCATTTCCCGGGTGTAGAACACACTATTCCTCTCTCGGTAAATGATATGGTCATGTTAAGTTTACTCAGGAGATCCCTCCCTAATAAATTTATTGGTGAGTATTCATAATACAGTAAGGGTGTCTTTACAGTTTTACCCCCCACTGTTACATCCAATGCTTCTGTGTAAGGAACTTCAATTACAGCCCCAGAGAACCCCTGCGTCTCTAACTTCCAGTTAGATAACGGGAACCGGCCCTCTCTGATACATGATTTTTCCGCTCCCGGATCAACCATGAGTATGAACTGCTTGTCTCCTATCTGCGCCCCTACCAATGGTTCCTCTGCTGCATTGTAGGTTGTAGACAGAACTGGACACGCAAGTGTTCTCTGTGGGCTGTCCTATGCGGGGTGTCTCATTGCTCCCCCCTGATTAAAGACACTTCCCGAAACCACTGACATGCCGTTGTAAGGTGCTGGTACGGGGGCCCCATTTGCTGTTGTCGCGAAGGGGTTGCCTGGCGCATCATTGTTTTGGGGGTGGTTCTGTGTTCTATACTGGTGCCCCTGTTGCTGCTCAGCATCACCTCGGCCTGGGTTTCTCAGCTGTTGTTGTGCCATTGGAAGACCATATGGGCTCCCCGGGTGAGGGTGGCCATACTGTTCTACCTCTTGGAACCCACTGTTGGGTCTAGCTCTGCACTCCCTAGAGTAATTCCCCCACCGCCCGCAGTTCCAGCAACTCCCTTGTGCGCCTCTAGGGCCCTGCCATCCATTTCCTCCCATTCCCCCATACCCCTGTCCACCTCCTCTTCGGCCCCTGTACCCACCTCGTCCCCCTCGAGGGGTCCACTCTTGCCACTGCGGACCTCCGCCTTGCTCCTGTTCACTCCACTGCCGCTGTCCTGCTCCAACCCAATTAGTTGCCACCCTTCCTTGTATTGCTATCAGCCCCTCCTCCTCGTCGTCTCCCTCCCTGCTGTGTGGGAGCGCGGCTACTGCTGCTGCAACCTTCACCAACTTTGTCTGTACTAACTTTGCCTCGTCTGCCAATCTTTTCTGCGCCACCTCCTTCTCCCTCTCTTTTATTCGCTTACAATGGTGTACTATTATGCTCTGAATCTCAGGCCATCCCTTTGCTTCAATACCTGCTATTTTGTCGAGCGCCTTTTGCACTTCTTTGGGGAGCCCTCTTTTTATAATGAAGTAAAATAAAGATGTCGATTGATACCAGGGCGTGCCCGTTTCTGCTCTCCACATCTCTTGGACCCGAAAAATGTAATCCATAGCCTCCTCCCCGTCATTCATTGTACACTGCATTACTGACTGTAAGTCTGGCGTATCTGGGAATGTTTCACGTAAGCCATCCCACACCCTGGCACGCACTGTGTTAAAGGAGGCCCCATCATGGCGGTCGCAGTCTAATGTTACTCCCGGGAAACCGGCCTTGACCCATACTCTCTCAGCCTGATCCCCCACTGCTGATACAAGCAAGCTCTTCACATCTCCTATTGATAGGGGTACCCCAGCAGTGTGCTTCTCAAAGGCGTATATCCACTTACTTGCCCCTCCCGACAGCGGGGGCAATAGTTTTAATAAATTGGCTTTATCCATCTGAGCCCATGGGATATAGTTAGGCCTCCCTCCTCCCCTGTGTATCAACGGGAGCAGTAATCTTCCTTTTGTCGTTGCATCCGGACCCGTTTTGGCTGCTGAGGTCCCCAGTGATGCCATTTTCCCCACTCTGTTCCTTAATCGCCCCGTCCACTCATCATCCAGGGTTCTCATTGAACATGTACCGTCCCCCCCTTCGCTTCCCCCTCCCATTGCCATGCTCAACCTGTCGCTTTCTTCTAACTCGTCCCTTATATCACATAGTAATTCCTCTCTATCCCCCATAGGCCTTTCTTCATTGTCGATATCTCCCTCTCGTGTCCCTATTTCTATTATTCGTGTCGGTTCTTCTTCAATTCTGAACAGTATCTCACCTTTTTTCCACCCCTCTTCAGGTTTTCTATTCTCACCTGACGCTCTAGACGTGCGCCCTGATCGAGCCGCATTAAGTGCTGTTTGCTCGCACATGTCTTTTATCCTCGAGAGCTCATCTTTTGCTATTGAGAGTCTTTATTGTAAATCATCTGTGAGTTTCTCTATGTCCACTCTCTGTGTACTTACCTGGGCTCGCTCCCTTGTACTTTCATATGGCGGGGGTGCCGTGGGCCGGCGGGGTGTAGTAGTTGTCGGGGGAGGCACATATGTGGGGTCACTGTATCCTTCTGCGGGCACAGGCTTGTTTAATATCGGGTACAAACTTATTACCTCTACTGGTGGCGCTAGACTTGACAATTCTTTAACATCTTTCTGTATCATTAGTGGGTTGTCTGTGGTGGACAGGAGATCAGGATTTGATGCTGGTGTTTTAGGCGGTGGTATCTCTTCAAATAACCTCCAGAGATCTAATACTTCTCTCCTATTTTGCAACTGCTTCCCCTTGTACTTCAGACAAATGCATGTGGCCACCATATCCAGAACACTTTTATCAAATGACCCTGCCTCGGGCCATATCTGGGGTAACCCCTCTCCCTTCAACTCGGATATCCATTGGTTGTGATATTTCTTAATCCGCTCCGCGTACCCTGGTAGATTCTTACAAATATGTGATAAGGGTGTTTCGGCCCCAGTCCCTGTGCCCTCCTAGTACTTGTGTGTTTCTGTGTGTCTGTAACTACAATGTAGGTGTATTATCAATATTATTTTTCGTTTTCTACTTCACAATCAATAACGGGCTCCTTTGTGCTCTTCCCCTTGTCTGCGCAATACAAAACTGGCTGTACACAGTTTCTATTCTATTCTCTTTGGGGGGCACATACAAGAGCAAACCATCATTTATTTTGACAATATCAACCCGGAAGTCAAAAAGGTACCCACTCACTTCACCGTGTCATTTTTGTCTTCAAAAGTTCTATCCGGTCACACTTACCATGACCATTTAACTACTATACATTCATAGCCGTTTTACACATTCATAACATCAACTTGTCGTCTGACACATGCGAGGTGCACACACCTCTTGGTAACACTCTATTCACAATTCACGCCGTCCTCCCTTTCCTCCCTAGCCGGCTGTCCCTGTCCGTTTTACTTGGATCTATGGATGCGCATATATATATATATATATATATAGGTCTGCTCTTCCCTCTTCTAGTAGGACTCTTACTTTCTCCTTAAATTTGTGTTAATCTCACTTTTTATTTTCCCCTAACCCTAAAGAAAAGAAAAGAAAGAAGTAATAGCGGTCACTAATATATTCGCAGTGCCCCCTTTTGCTGAGCACTTTTATCTTATAATCCACTTCTTCATATATTCCAGTACTAGTCAAGATAGCACTATGCGGCGCCGCCTTCCACCCCCTTTCGGAGCTAGGTTCCCGTCACTTTTATCTCTTATTCACCTCTTAATCCTAATGGCCATATGCAAAGAAAAAGCAAGGAAAATTTTAGGATGATCCTTAGTAGATCTGCGTACCCCCTCTTCGTTCCCTGTCCTACACTTCTTCCCCCACTCCCTTTACAATCGCTCGCACTCAGTACTCACGTGCCCGTCTTGAACCGATAGTCTCCGAAACTGGGTCCGTCCAGGCAGTGTCGCCGTCAGCTCAACAGTCAGCCCGGCTCCGGCGAGCGGTACTCAAAGGGGATTTTTCAACCGGGATCCCGTACCCTCTCTCTTTTGAGTGCGCACTTCTTAGTGTACCGGTCGCCGTTGGCGGGCAGCCTCCTGGAGCCGGCTCACCGTGCGTATCCCTTTTCGACCGGAGATTCTCGTGCCAAAAGGGGACGGTAATGTTAGGTCGGGAAATAATAAATAATAATAATAATAATAATAATCACGCTTTCGGGGTCACCACTGAAGGCAAGCGTCCCCAGCCAGCACGATCCTCCCCACAATGAGAGACAATGAAGGACTCTCCCAAATCGGGAATAAGGCCAAGACAGAGTGCGAGTGAGCTTAAATGGGAGTTTATCAATGAGAATATGGCATGCAAAGAACTCTGCAAACTCCGAGAGCGCTCTGTCTGACAATAGCAAAGACAGGCGTATATATTTACAAAAAACATCATAAGAACCTACACACTATAGGGGGCACAAGTTCGATGGGATTGGGTGGCGATGACTAACTATAGGTGCTGCTGTGATGCAGTTGGCTTTGGCTGGAAGACGTCACTGGTCATCCTCGTGGGTTGGGCTGGGCCTGGCAGGTTGGCTGAGTTCATCCGGGCGGTGTTGTTGTGCCATCGCGGCCAGTGTCAGAGATGAATGTCTTTTCCTGACTTATTTGCCCTAGGCCATGCACACCGCAGTCATTCAGTCATTTCAATATTATCTTCTTTAGTAAATCTTCCAATAGGTTATTCTACAGGTTAATGCAACACAGGAGGAATGTACCTTGTGAGGGGTCTGGCGGTAATACGTCAGGACATGGTTACCAGTGTCCTGTTGACCGGGCCATAGGTCGAGGTGCTAAGCTTCAGGGCCTGGGACGGGTGGTACAGGTCTTTCTGTCTTGTTAGAAGTTGTTATAGAGGTGCCGCTGTGTGTTGTCAAAGTGTTGGGTGTCCTGATTGCACAGGGCCATAGGTCTAAGATGATCCGGTGGGTTATGGGGTTTACGAGGGGGCGCCTTTGGAAGTGTGTGTTCAGGCAGAGGTTTACTGCTGTGCTGTAAATAATGCAGGTGGCGGGCCGTGGCCTTGGGTGCTGCAGAGGGGGCTACAAATCTTTGAAGCGGCTCCAGTCTGGTTGGGGGAGGCGGAGTAGCGCAGCGCTGGCCTCTGCTCTCATGTCTTGGCAGCCTTCGCAGGGTGGGAGGGGGAATGGCCTTGCATGCATTTCACAAAGGTATCTCCCTCGTGTGTTGCCGATTTTAGGTAAAAACATCACAAACATTTGAACACTCTATAATACTTATTCAAATCATTTTGAAACATGCATTTAAACTTTGCTGGATGTGTCTCGAATATACCCAGTCTGAGCACCTTATTCATACCCTATGTTTTAACAACTACAGTATTTAGTTATATGCATATACATTTGCAGTAAGTGAGGTAGTATTGGGGTTGGTGGAGTACATAGAAAGTAACTCGCCACTGTACGTGGCGGAGGTGGCACGTGAGGGGCTTAGACGTACACGTGTGACGAGTGCATTCTCGCACACTCTTCACATGTGCCCTTGGTATGGTTACATTCGATTTCTTGTGTACCCTAGCAGCATCAGTTCAGTTGTGGCGCGGGACCGCGGGGCGTGGGGCTTTCGATGATACTTATGAAGAATAATCCCCCGGAAATGCTTTTATCATTTGCACACCACTGCAGGGGTGTGGGTCCTTCACGGCTGGTGTCATGTACGATAATTACACAATTTCACAGGTTTCTTTAGTAAGAGTGGTTGTATGGAGAGGATACATGTGTTAAAAGTGGTTTCTTACATTCATATTTGGGTACCTGTCTGCTTTCAGCAGATGACCATTCTACAGATCTTCCCATCGCCCAGGCCTTGCTGACCGGGTCATTGTGGGAGCAGTGATACACTGCGGAAGGTGAACTGTTACAATGTTAATGTATTACGCTAGATCATGCCCGTCTTGTTCGTGGGTACGGGCTTGCAGCGGATCTACCATGGTGCTGCGGAGACGAGGAGGACTGAAACTTTCCGAAGGTGGGGGCCGCGCTACAGCGCGCTGAGCTCACACCATCTTTAGCAGACAAAAAATGGTTTCTGAGGCCTAGCTTAAATTTAATACGTGCGGGCAATGTCTTCAGCAGGTGAGCCATCCACCACCTGGGCCCTGGTGGTAAGGAGGGGACGCCCGATGAGCCATGGCCCTCACCTGGGGTGGAGATGCAGGCAAGGGGGGGGGTCCCTTGGACCACCCCTCCCCTACAGTAGACACACACATCTGTATCAAAATATAATAAAGAGTGATACAAAGCCTTGTGGAATAACTGTGAGAAAAGGGTAGAACAAACCTAAGTACATTATAAAAGAAATACAGGAGCTTGTCAAGAAGTTCCCAAGAGACTATTGGATGACTTACTGAAGAGAACTATGAACTAAGTAGAGTCATTGCCAAAAGAGATATATAGAAAAGAGGAGACAATACCCTAGCGTGATTTCAGTTAGTTAAAATAGCGGTAGGGTCAAGTAGAATTACCTTTGGACAGAGGACAGATTCATTTCGGACTTCCTAATGACTGACAAGCACCTTGAGTTATTTATATAGGCTGGGGAAACCCTTTAGCAATAGGGAAAAGAAAGGCCATACTGTTATTATTTTAATAAACGATACTCATAAGGTCCTCAAGTGTCCGCCTCCTTCTTCCGACCTGACACACAAGGAACGGCCACTGCACAGAAAGCTGGCCTGGCAACAGCAATCAAAGGGCACACACCTTCACAAAGGGAGATGTCTCACACCATGGTGCTGCATTTCTAAAGGCCTTCGATTCTATTGAGAAGGGAAGGGGTTGGGTTAGTGTATCCAGGGAGACATCTCTACAGTGGAGGAAGATTTCTACTATGTTGTTTCTCTCAGTTTCTCTCTCTCTCTTCTTCTTGTGCCATCCACTTCCTCTAGAGCAAAGCACTTTGGGTGTGATGTCAGAAGGGCAAAGTCTGCATCTTCCAAGAGCAGGGATTGGACCCCTAAAGCAGGCTAGCTTTAGTCCAATTACCTGTGGACTTTTACTTTTAATAGAGGGGGTCTAACACCACTTCTTTGAATCATCTCTTGAACCCAAACCTGGAAGATGATTTCGCTGGACATTGCTGAGAGAGCAGAACTTTATAAAGTCCTCCACTTTTGAGAAATGACAGGTGCTCCAAGGCAGAGGCAAGCTCTGTCCCCTAAGCATCCCCAGGGACCAATGGGCGTGAACTCTGCTGTTGGCCAAAGGCCTGGATCTGCCAGCCACCCTGTTGCCTAGGACCTCACTGTGTTGCAAGATCTCTGAAGGGGCTTGCCAGCTTCCCCCAGCTTTGAAAGCCTTTGAAAAAGACTAACCTTGGCCCACTAGATCCTGGAGTAGAATTAAGAGCTCCTGAAAATTTAAACAGCGAAGACACCTGTGTTGTCTATGGTGGCCCGCTGCGAGCCATGATTCGAGCGTGTTTAATGCTGAGTGAACATCCAGCCCTTTCAAAGCTGCTCTTTGGCGTTCATCGTTCGTTGAACCACTTTTTGCTGTTCGACTCTGTTCGCTGAAGCACTGCGCCAGTTGAAATGCATAATTGTCTTGGCTCGAACCAATGAAGTACTTCTGCCTTGCATTGCTAGAGTCACCATTCGAAGCATCACCTTCTTCATCGCTGCTCCTGGTACCCACTTCGCTGCCGTCGAACCTCCACCGCTGAAAGAACCTGATGACCGCCCAATCGGCACAGCTCGAGTAGGCACTACGAGACCACAGCTACCTTCCTTTGGACCCCGACACGACGCCAGCTTGCTGCTGGACAATTGCGACGCATTTTCAAACCGAAGAGGAACAGTGAATGACCTGAGAAGCCTGGTTCGATGCTGTCAAACCACGAAGACATTTACATAGGCATTAGAGATTGGTCATTCTTGGGGCCCTAGAAAGTGGGTAGGTCATTTTAATCCCTTTTGCAACCTCAAGAAATATCCTTTTTGAACATTGTGGTCTTTTAATAGTTTTTTCTCCCTATTAGATTACCCAGAATGCTGCATCTTTTCTATCTTTTTATATTCTGTGTTCTTTCTACCTGGGTGAATATTAAAAGTGTTTTCTAGTTTGTTATTATTAGTGTGTTTGATTAAAGTAAATATTTTTATATAACCTTGATTGGACAGTCCTTTATTTTGGATGGTCATACTTCGCTGTTTGGGTTGCTACCGGACCACGTCCACACCTGTCTTGAGAGTATAGCCTTCCCTCGGCCTATGCTACCACAAAAGGCAAAGGAGGTATATCTCCATGATTGTGTTGACTGTTGGAGCTGAGTGTGCTCTTTAGCCTTTACTTATCCGTGTACTCCTGAAGAGCAGAAGTCAGTTTGTCACAATGGTAGACATCAGTGTGAATTCCCTCCAATTATATTCACTGACTCAAAAATATTCATACGTCCCGTAACTCACTGTGAAAAAACGTCTGCAACTGCCATCCCTGGAGGCTCAACAGGTTAAGCTATACTTAAGCAATAAACCCCTCGATGGGGGGGCATTATCGGTTCAGGTAATGTCCCAGGGCCTAAGTTACAGGCTCAGGCGAACAGGGATATGCCAGAAACACTAGTGTGCGAGGGACAAGGGAGCACAAGATAAGTGGGGGGGGTTTAATATGTGGAAAAGGGGAGTGGGGGAGGGGTAACGAGGGGGAGCATGAGGGCACACTTACCTCGGTCCCGGAAGGGGAAGATGGGGGCCTACAGCTCTAAGGAGGCTCAGAGCGGGGTTTTACCATGCTGCTAAGCCGCCACAACTCCCCCCTCCTTACCCACACCCCGCCGATTACTAATCTGAAATAAAACCTGGACCTGTTAGCTTTGGCACTTTTCATCATAATAGCTAGCAGCAGGCAAATATGCTTTGGTAAAGCATTGGCAAAAGCATTTGCAAAGAGAAATGATACATACTCACATACTAGGTCAGGTATTACCATGAAATGCTAAATACATCATATGTCAAGTATCGTTAACAAATGTACAGACACCAAGCAATGTGTAAGACTTTGTAATCAAATATACAGATACTCACACCACTTCCAGAGATTGCTGTTGAAGGCCATGCTACTCACACCACTGCCAGTGATAGCTATGAAAGGCCCAGGTACTCACACCATTGTTAGGGAATGCCATGCAATGCACAAGTACTAACTCAATTGTGTGTGACCTTAAAATCCCAGACACCCACCCTGGTACCATCTACAACTCATGAACTCATCTCAATGTCAGCTACTAACATCCAATACCGAGGTAGTTGACACATGTCCAGGGATTGCCATACATTTCACTTGCCCCATGGCTGGAGATTTCTATGAAATGCCAGGTACTCACCCACTTATCTCATAGCTTGACATCAAACACCCTGATAGTCTCCCTATTACGAAGGATTTCCAACAATTGCCCAGGTACTTGCCACACTGATTTGATTTGCCACAAACTGCCAAGATAATTGCCCCATTGCCAAGGTTTGCCACCAAATGCCAAGGAACTTGCCTCGCTGGTGATTGACGTCAAATACCAGGTAACTGACCCATTCCTATGTAGTGTCATCAACTGCATAAGCACTTGCCCAACTACCAATGACTGCCATTTGACCGGCCAGGCACTTACCCAATTGCTGAAGACTGCTATCAAATGCTCAGAAACCTGTCCCAATGCCAAGGACCGCACCCAACTGCCTGGGCACTTGCCACATGGTCATAGATTACCATTACCTACTCTGTCTGCCCCACTTTCAAGAACTGCAGACAAATGCCCAGGTACTTGATGCAATACCTAGTCTTTCACAGCCAGTGGTACTTGGTGCTACAAAGAGCAATGCAACAAAGCTGCATTATCCTCCCACAATGCACTTGAATTTAAGAGGAGCCGGCTATGATAGATGAGTTGATCATAAATGCATGGGTGTCATTTTAAGGGGGAACAGGGGTGTTTGTCCCCCCCAACTTTCATGGCACGCCATTTTGTCCCCATTCATTTGGCTGGGGCACCTTTTCTTCAGATGTCATGTCCCTGCCAACATTTTCAGCAAAGTAACTCCACTGCATAAATGCATAGCTGTCAACCTTTTGTTCCCCAGGGCAGTGAAAACATCTGATTTAGTTTTCGGGGGTGAGAGCCCATTGAAATGTATGAGCTTGTAAGCAGCTTCGTGGGTGAGTAACCTGATTACAGGGTAGGTTCCACCTGCCAAAAGTGTGTGAGTTGAGAGGCATTATAAATGTTCTCTGCCAGTACCTTCCCACTGCTGGGTGTTGGGGGTGGAGCACTATGTCCCTCGCAGCATAGCAGCGCAATAACGGACATCATGCTGGCTGGCTGGTACCTGACTAGCCAGGCCTGGTCATCATTATTTATTCACCATGGTGATGCAGCCCTCTCCACTATTGTTATCGTGGTCATGTCACCACATCCCTTCTTAAACATAACAAGCTGTCACAACATAACCATTAACTTTATCATTTTAAACGATACTGGTCTGAAACAGTCTTATTCCACCACATAGTAATCTCGCTGGTGGCCTCCTTGCCATCCTGGCCGGGTATCGTCACTCTTCCAATGAACTCTTCTGCTGATAATCTCCCTCTTGTTCCTCTTGGCTGGTAACTGACTGGCCACACCTTGCCATAATGATTTATTCACCCTGGTGACACGGTCCGCTCCACCAGTGGTAGCGTGATCACATCACCACACTGGGTACAGAAAGTGCAGCCGAAATGGTTGGCACTCTGCTATTTTCCTGCAAAGTCCATTTCCTACCAGAGGGATGTTAGATAGGGGAAGAGTTGACCAGTGAGCATCTGGGCCGTGAAGGATTTGGTAGGCACGTGTGTGGCACAGGGACGAGAGCCCAATGTGGCAATGTATTATGCTCCAGAAGTCCTTGTTTTGACAGCAGGAGAAAGACTGTTAAGAAATGCTGTCCAGACAAGCATAACTCTTTAGTGAGGTTTATTTAGTCAGAGACATGGTGAAAGCAGGCACTGCCTTGAGCAGCAGGCATCAACTCTCTCCACATGGAATCTCCTTAAGAAACAACACTCTAAGAAGAACCATGACATCATAAAGGAACAGCACACACATTTGACAGTATGTAAATGATTGTACACCAAACTGGATTAATAAACTTTGTCATAGCCTGGTGTATATTAACAGAAGTAAAGAGATTAATTAACTGAGTGAGACAATACCCCAACACATCTCCTCCCATACAATGTTGACATCATTCAAGATAATAATCTTTCAACCAGAGAGGTTTGCTCCTTATCCTCTCTGAATTCACATTCATATTTGTATCCTCCAATGCACTATTGTTAGCATTTGAATTGGATGAATGATCATCATCATTGTTACTTTCAATACTTTCATGGTCCTCAACCAGACCATTGTTGTTACATTTTACCAATCTTGACATGGACCAACACTCTCCTCCCTCCATGATAGCTATATTACCTCTCACTGCTGCAATCTTTTTTGGTCCAATGAATTTGCTCTCAATGCATTTAGGAGACAATCTGGGTTTTTTTAACATAAACCATATTGCCTTCCCTCCAAACTATGGCTTTGCACTTCCTTTCAGAATTCGCCCTCTCCTTGTATCCATCCTGGGCTTCTCTGATTAGTGTCATAATCTTGACTCTGTCTACATATACACTCTTCGCCAAATCCAACCATCCGGGACATAGTTTTGTCCCCGGCTGCCTACCCTTGAGGGACATAAAGGGGGAGACTCTTGTGACAGTATGTGGAGTCGTGCAATAATTCCACACCATTTCCCTCAGTGCTGTCTGCCATTTCAAACCTGATGCCATCGCTAACTGCAGTCCCCCTTTTATAAACCTGTTCTCCACCAGCCCATTGGCCCTTGGCAGGTAGAGAACTGTTCTGTAATGTCTGATGCCAAACCTCCTGAGAAAATCTACCATTCTGTCAGAACAGAACTGAACACCATTGTCCGATACCAGTCCTGTGGGAAACCCCTCCCTATAAAATAATTCTTCAAAAAATGTAATCAATTGAGAGGTGGTAGCCTCTCGAATCGCCTTCCATTCAATCCACTTCGAGTGGTAGTCAACAAGTACAATCAGGTATTTGAGATCGTCTCCCAAATCTTGCAGAGGGCCCACTAAATCTACTGCAATTATTTTCCAAGGCTCCCTTGGAACACTCACAGGCCTTATGGGGGTCTCTCTAATGCCTTTGCTCTTGTCACTCTTTTCACATTCTCTGCAACATCTCACACACCTCTCCACTTTGCTGTCAACTCCTGGCCACCAAAAGGATTGCCTAAGATGTCTTTTCTTGCCTCCCATACCTAGATGACCTTGGTGTGCGATGTTCACCAACTTGGATCTAATATCACAGGGGGGAACCACCCTCTTTCCCTTCCTGAGTTGAAGCCCATCCTCTGACAGACTTAATTCCTCCTTTATGCCATAATAACCCTCATATTTATTTTCAATGAGATCTTTCTTGGGCCAACCCGTCTTGGTCCACAATTTAACTTGTTTAACACCTCATCTGCATCATCAGCAAGTTTCCACTCATCTCTTCCTATAGCTTCATATTTAACTTCACAAATGCTCAATCCATGTTCAGAGTTCACTTCCCTTGAACCCTTGTCATGTACAGGTAGCCTCGACAGACAATCTGCTACTACATTGTCCTTACCGGGTATATACACCACTCTAAAGTCATAGGCCAGTAGATCAACCATCCATCTCGATATCCTAGGAGAACCTTTGGCCCAGTCCACGCTACCCATCAATTGGACTAGTGGTTTGTGATCAGTTCTCACAGTAAAGGTCTGACCCCAGAGATAAAACTTGAAATGTGCAACAGCCCATGAGACTGCTAAAGCCTCTCTTTCTACAACAGAATAATTTTCTTCTGCCCCTCTCAACGGTCGAGAGGAAAAGGCAATAACATGTTCCACCTTTCCAGCATCATATTCAGTAAGGGCAGCACCAAGGCCCAATGTACTCGCATCCACAGCCAACACATTTCTTCTACCAGAAACAAACCCCCCCAAAGAGGGCGCTCTCACAATGCATTCCTTGATCCTCCGAAAAGCATCCTGGCACTCATCAGACCACACATACCTTGTTCCTTTTTTTAGCAATTCTCTCAATGGAGATGACATGGCAGCAAAACCATCAACAAACTTATGATAGTACTCTGCCAACTCCATGAACGAGTGCAACTGCTCCTTGTCCTGTGGTTGGGGAGCACATCTAATGCTGTCTACAAGAGATCTCTTAGGGGAAATACCATCACATGAAATTCTATGGCCCAAATAGTCCACCTCCTTGACAGCAATTTTACACTTCTCCCTCTGAACTGTCAGGCCAGCTTCTCTGAGTCTGACTAACACAGCTCTCAACATTTCATCATGTTCAAGTTCATTCTCAGCAAATATAAGAATGTCATCTTGGAAGACAGTAACTCTTTTTAAACCTCTGAGCACCTCCTCCATGACCCTCTGAAAGACAGATGCCGCAGAGGCCAAACCAAAAGGCATGCGATTATACTTAAAAACGCCCTCAGGAGTGATGAAGGCAGTAAGGTGCTGGCAATCCTTAGACAAAGGAACCTGGTGATAGGCCGATGATAGATCAATGATGGAAAATAACGTTGGTTCCCCCAACGTGGCCAGACATTCAGTGGCCGCCACTGGTTCAATCACCCCTTTGCTGACCAAGCTATTCAACTCCTCTCTGAGTTGATCTCTCACTTTCAATGGTACTTGCCGTACTTTGTGCACAACAGGCTGTGCATTATTTCTAAGCTTTATGTGATGTTCAAACTTCTTGAGTTTCCCCAACTGCTCAGAAAACACTTCTGGAAAGTCTTTGGTCCAGATGTCTACAACTTCGGCAATGGTGACTGGATTTGGTGCGCTGTCCTACACTCGCACACCCAACTTCCTCTGCTCCTCCCAGCCTAACAAAGAGGTACCTTTCCTCATTACTAGGACAGTAGCCTGGCAGCCTCTTTCCTTGTAGAGTATTTTTGCAGGAAATTCACCCAGGATGTCTATGGCGGATTCTCCATAGCCGCAAGCCCTGATGCTGGTGGGGCAAATTATAGCATCACTTTTCTTCAAAACACCCACTAAGGTATCCCGAGATATAATAGCTCAAGGAGAGCAGGTGTCCACTTTCATTATGAGTTCACAGCCATCAATGATAAAAGTGTCCACTGGTCCCTTTGTCTCCCCAGAAATGGCCGATATCTCAAAGACATACTTGTTTGTTGATTCTTGTGTATCTGACACTTCCTGTATGTCATATCTCCTCCTGACACTATCCTCTTTGTTGTCTTCCGCCCTGAGTTCTACAAGGTTGACGGAATTGGCCTTACAGACATTGGCAAAATGTCCCCTGCCCTTGCATTTGAGGCATTCAGCGAACCTGGCAGGACAGGACGGGAAGTTGGCTCCATGTCTGGGGTTCCCAAAGCGAGAACAAGAGTTTCTCGTATTCCAATTCCCTTTCTTTCCAGTGGGGACGTTTGCTCTCCTCCTCTGATCAATGGCACACACAGCCACTGATGGAACAACAGGTTTGTCAACCCTGAGTTCCATGACGTACTGCGACGTTTGCTCAATACTCCTGGCCAACTCCACCGCCTCATCCAGTTTCATGTCCTTGGCGAGTAGTTTCTCTTGGACTCTAACATTGTTAGTGCACCTGACTAACTGGTCCCTAATCAAAGAGTCGGTCAACTGCTCGAATTCACATGAGTAACTCAGGGACCTCAGACAGGCAACATAAGACTCCACCGACTCCGACCTCTCCTGGATCCTCTGGAAGAATTTGTGCCTTTCAAAACTGACATTCTTCTTTGGCTCAAAATGGTTTTTCAGCTGATTCAAAGCCAAGGCATATACATCCACGTCCCCAGCCTCAGGCACCTGAGCCCTAACTAGTCCATCAAATATTCTGCACCCCTTCACACCCAAATTATGAAGAAGTAGGGCCTTCTTGCGTGCAGAATATTCTGTTAATATACACCATAGCCTGGTGTATATTTACAGAAGTAAATAGATTAATTAACTGAGTGAGACAATACCTCAACAAAGACCCCTCTTCTCCTCTTGCCCCTTAACCTCTAGCCCGTTAGATCCTTTGATCTATGTGCTGCGGCTGCGCTTTGGGGGTAAGTGCAGGCCAGCAGGCTGGACACGTCAGACTCGTTGAGGGGTTAGCATGTCTCAGCCAGGTTTTGACATGGAATGTCCATAACATTCCTCTCCTTTTTCAATGAAAGAAATATATAAACTTTAAACGTTACAGTGCTCTTACTTTGTTCATATCAACATGTATAGTCACTGAGTTTAGCTGGGGGCTCAGGGGCTGCTCTCCGGTTGTACCTGTCATGCTCCACGCTGGTTTCTCGTATGGGTCACACGGAGCTTCTCCTTCGGTGGCAATAATGGCAGGTGGAATCGGGCATCCGCTGTCAGACCTCTGTATTGGGTGTGGGCCGCCCACATCCCCCAAGCTCTGATTAATCATGCCTGTCTCTTCATCCTCTCATGGGTCCCACTGGTTCTGGGTTTCTCTCCACATGGTATCAGGGACTCGCTTGAACCAAGATGTATTTCTTGATATTGTCTCGATGCCCCGGCAGGCTGTTATCGTTGTTCCTCTTCACAGTCCATGGTGTGAGGTTATACTGGCTCGCCAGTTTTAACTTGGTGGTGTTCTGTAAAACCAACACCTGGTCGCCGACCTTGTAGCGCAATTCTTTGGCTCGTCGTTTGGTACTCATCTGTTTGTTGACCTCTATTCTCCTAGCGTGAGTTTGGCATCAGTTGATGGCCTTCATGCACTTGCTGGGATGGTGCGGTATTGATGAGTTTAGAATGGTGCCATACATCAGCTCTGCTGGGGGGTGTCAGTTGCAGCATGCCATGTCAATCTGTAGTTTCACAGGAAACGATATAGCACCAACTTTCACAGATTGTTCTTTGCCTTTGCTATGTGCAGCACCTTGTTTAGCGTTCTCATGAAACACACAGGGCATCACCGTTACCTTGCGGACACCGCAGGGTGATGTGGTGATGTTGGATGTGTAGGTCATTCAGGGATTTTGCCAACTCTTTGCCTTGAAAGGTGGGGTCCATTGTCACTCCATAAAGACTTTGGTAGACCATATGTGGCAAATATCTTCTCCATTGCTGGTGGCACTGCTTTGTCCTCGGTTGACTGTATTACCCCCACCTCTGGGTATTGAGAGTAGTCATCCATGATTACTAAGAGGTATGTCCCCTCTTGCACTGAGCAAAAGTCAACACTGACTGCCTCCCATTGTGATCTGTCCGTAGGGGCGGATCAGAGCGGTTCGGGTACTGGTGGTCCTCAGAACCTTAGCTATAAGATGATAATCCCTCCTCCTCCTCACCTGATAGCCTCAGTTCAGTGTTCTCTCGCAGAGATTTCGTAGAAGTTCCTTTCATCTTCTTTTTCTTTGAATGCAACTTCTCCTTGTAGAGGTGAGGTCGTTCCTCTCCTGCCACCAGAACGATTTCCGGTACGAGTCAGAAAAGCTACTCTGGTCGAATTGGAGGAGCGGCCCCAAAAGACGGGGAAAAAGCCCAAAGGCTAAAAAAGAAACGGTCTCTGAGATGTAAACAGGTGGAGAATTGGAACGTGCCAGCTTAGCAGGGGCTAAGTGAACAGCAGCCGCAGCAGAGAACCAAAGAGGAAACCCAAAGGTAATCAGCCAAAACAGCAGAGGAGGATAGACGGCCATGGTGGAAGCAGAACAAGCATAGGCAGAGAAAAAGGTAAACATGAGAGAGACGGGCAAGGGAGACGTAGAAGAAAAATAACAGCATCATACCCAGAGAGAAAACCTAGAGGGTTGCAACGTGGCGAGCCTCAGACACATTGTGACTATAGCAGTGCAGGAGGCCATCTTGGATGCAACAACTAAACTGGCAACCAAAGTGGGGTGTGAACGTGATGGCTAGTGCTACCTCCTCCATCTTTGTCACAACGACCAACGGGTGGTCATGACAGTATTACCCCTTCTCCTCTGTTCTGGTCCCGGCTTTCATGGATTGCTTCTATGGAAACGGTGGAGAAGGAGCGGGGTATGAATATGGGAGGCTGGTTTCCAAGTGCGTTCTTTGGAAGTATAACCATTCCAGTGCCCAAGATATTGCAGGGCTCCTCTGAAATATTGTGAATTACACAATCGCTCAACTTCGAATACCTCTGGAGTGACCTCTCCCTTAGATAGGAGAGTAGTGTCTTCAGAGTGAGACCGATGGATGGGATCTGGGTGGTAGGACTTTAACAAAGAAGAATGAAAGACTGGATGGATGCATTTCCAGGTCTTTGGCAATCTTAATCTGTAGACTAAAGGATTAATCTGAGCGGAAATGACAAATGGTAAGTATTTGATGGACAACCATACCTTGTCTCCGATCTTCCACTCTGGGTTTTTCTCGCGATGAGCGTCAGCATAGTGTTTGTATCTTTCTTTGGCCTTCTGTAGGCTGTCCTTTGCGGTTTGGTGGTTGTCAGTGATTTGTTTCATCACGACATCAAGAGATGGCAAGTTGTTGACAAGGAGTACGGAGGTAGGTAGAATCTGAGGATGGATGCCCAAAGAACAAAAAAAAGGACTCATCCTAATAGCCGTATGCCAGAAGTTGTTATATGCAAACTCGGCTAGAGCGACCATCTTTGCGCAGTTATCCTGTATATGGATTATGTAACATCTCAAGTACTGTTCCATAGAGATGTTAACCCGTTCTGTCTGCCCATTAGTTTGCGGGTGGTATCCAGATGACACGTATCTTTCAATCCCCAGTAGTCTACACAAAGTTGCCCAAAAGTGAGAGGTGTATTGTGAGACTCTGTCAGTAGTTAAGAATAGCGGGAGTCCATGTAGACGAAAGATGTCCCAGAGGAAAGCCCTAGCCAACTCCGAGGGCAGTGGGTACCACGGGTAAGGGCAATAAATGTACGGTCTTTGTAGATGAGTCCACCGTAACCATGATGGCTGTATTACCCCTCGAAGGAGGTATATCTGCCAATCAGTAGATATATGTGTCCATGGATTGGTGGGAACTGGGGATTGAGTGAGTTTACCAACTGGTTTTCTGAAGCTGTACTTGTTTTTAGCACAGACTGAGCATGAGGAGATGTACGTCTGAACACAGTCCTCATCGTGGGCCACCAAAAAGAGCATGAGAGGAGTTCCAAAGTTGATGTGACCCCCGATGCCCAGCAGTGGGTATATCATGACTTAAGGCAAGGACCTTTTTCTGTAGTTCTATAGAACTACCAGATGGCTCTTGTAAAAAAGATATCCTTCCTTTTGGTGGAAAAGGTTTGTGACCTTTGGTGAAACGTTTATCAGGAACTGTTGATAGGAGGATTTGACATTGTCAAGAAAATGGTTGGGTGAGATGGATCACCGTCTTATTTTGGAGAATCTGGTCCTTCTTCTCGAATCCATCTTCTTCCCTTGCTATGGTATGCCAGGACAGGGCATCAGCCACCACGTTCTGACTTCCTGGCAAGTGGGTGATGTGTTACTCGTACTGGGAGAAGGAATAAGCCAATCAAGCCTGTCTGCTGTTGTTACATTTAAGTTGTTGTAATACTTGTACGTTTTTATGATCTGTGCAGACCTCAAAAGGATGTTCAGACCCAAGCAGTGGATCTCTCCACTCTGAACAGGCTGCACTTATGGCTAGTAACTCCTTCACGATCACAGAGTAGTTCCGTTCGCTAGGGGTTAGAGTCCGTGAGTAGAAGGCCACAGGATGTTCTTCCAGATCATTTCCTTCTTGTTTGAGTTCTGCACCAATGGCTCCATTAGAGGCATCAGTCTCTACGATAAAAGGTCTAGTCTGGACAGGTTGTATAAGGATGTGTGCCGAACAGAACCTGTGTTTAAGAGTCAAAAAGGCATCCTCGGTGGTGTCATTCCAAATAAAAGGAACCACCTTCTTTAACAGGTGGGTAATAGGCAGTACCAGCTTGGATAAATCATGTATAAATCTTTGATAGAAATTCGCCACCCCCAGGAATCATTGTATGTCTTTTACAGATTTGGGAGTAGGCCATCACCTTGCAGGGATCCATCTGTATACCTTGTTGAGGCAAAATGAATCCTAAATAAGGCACGGACTGCACCTCGAACAGAGGTTTTTTGGGTTTAGCTAACAACTAGTTGTCTTGAAGTCGAAGTAATACTTCAGAGAGGTGTCCTTGCTGTTCTAGCAGATTGTTGGAATAGACAAGTATGCCGAAACAGAACATCGGAAAACAATGTCCATAAACCATTGAAAAATGGTGGGAGCGTTCACCAGACCGAAGAGCATCACTTGGTACTCGAATAGTTCAAAGGGAGTACGAAAGGCGATCTTCAGCTGGTCCCCTTTCTTCACTCGGAGCAGATGATAAGCTCCTCTTAGATCGAGTTTAGTAAACATTGTAGCTCCCTGGACGGCTTGCAAGATATCGTTTATCAAGGGCATAGGATATCGGTCTTTGATTGTCACCCGGTCCAGGCCTCGATAATCGATACATGGTCTCAATTCGCTAGAGTCTCTCTTGGGCATGAAAAATAATGAAGCCCCTGCAGGTGATCTGGATTCCCTTATGAGGCCATTGGCGAGATTGTCATTGAGGTATTGATGTAAGGCCTTCTTTTCGTGACCGGATAGTGAGTACATCCTCCCGAAAGGAATGATGACATTGGGAAGAATGTCAATGGAGCAGTCTTCACATCAATGTGGAGGCAGCTGATCCTTGAACACCTGGGAGAAACTTTGGTACTTTGTAGTGTGAGGAACTCATGGTGACAACAAGTAAGACAAACACAAGTGATCACAGTTCAAGGCTGTTTATTGAACAATGAAATTGGTATGTGGGTTGGAAGAATGCCTAATCTAAGCCTTTTAATAAGATGGGGACAGGTGTCGACCATCAAATGAAAATAAGGCAGTCCTAGTGGCATCAGGTCAAATAAAAAGGGCCTATACTAAGAAAACCTATAGCCAAATCCTTACGCTAAGTAAAAAGGGTATAGGGGTTACGTTTTAAGAAAGAAAGAAGTGTTCTCAAATGATAAATCAGGAGGCGGTAGCCTGGGTCTCCCTTGCCCAGGTTTTGGACACATGCCAAGATGGGAGCTTAGAGCACAGTAGAGTCTCGGGCTTCTAAAGCATTAGATGACAGTTCCAATGGCTGTGCTCAGGAATGTCAATGGCCAAGTCTTGTTTCCTCTGAAAGTCTCTTGCCTTCGAGGGCTGATGGGTTTAAAGAACAAAACAAAAGTTATTTTCACAAATGAAAGTTCGTTCCCAGTATTCATTGGGTGATGGGTTCACCGTTGGGTCCCCCTCTTCTGGGCAGACACTTGTCAAGCATACTCCACAGTTCAAATAGAGTGAGGCCTCACCTCTGGATCCCCTATTCTGGGCTGACCCTTCTCAATTGTAATCCACAAATCTCAATGTCTTTATAAACAGTTCCAAAACACACTGTTTCTTGGGACTCTAGACTCTTGCTTCCCAGCTTCCTCTCACTGCCGGATTTACTTCCCCTTTCTTTCAGCCAATTTACGTATCAAAGTCTTTTGATTGTACGGGGCTTTTGCTTGACCCTCACGTATGACCACTTTAAGTTCCTTTGACGGCCTTCCTATGGTCTTCTGGTTTTTGTAGTTTCTCAATATGGGGCTCTCGATTTAGCACCCACGTGGGTCCACTTTCCCTCTGCAGTAGGTCTCCCCCTCAGACTTTTAACAGTTCCTTTAAAGTTCATTATCTTTGGTTCAAAACATGCCACTTTGCGATTCTCACTCACCACATCCCGGTGCTTATCGATTCTCTGCTCAACTCACCGGCTGTGATGAACCGCTTGGCTTTCGGCTTCTCTGGAGTGAAGGCTGGTACCACGGGTGCAGGATTCTCCTCTTCTCCATCTTATCAGCATAGGCTTGCCCTGTGTACCATTAACATCTGCAGCAGAACACTTGTACTATTGTTTGCAGTCTCAGATTCCCCTCCACAAAGGTTCCGCAGGCCTGGGATGAAAAGGGCAAGGTGACTTCTCCCCTCGCGACCCTCTTGCGTCCCGCCGCCTTTCTCCTTTTCTTCAACTGGTGCATGGTAGCCGTCTCGACGTGCTGTGTGCCGTGTTTGCCTTTCTCGTACTGTGCTCTCTGCCTCTACCTTTTATCCCTGTGGGGAAGGGAAAGGGTTGTCAGGTGTGTGTGATTCTGCTCAATTGCCTGACTTTGCCTGACCATGATATTGGGACATGTCAGGTAAATGGCTCGAGTGTTACTCCTTTGTCTGTTGTGTTGTGTGAAAGTGTTCTCAGTAGAAAATGGTGGGGGCAGTGGTTTGGAATATCCTATGTGAGAGGATGGGAAAAAGGTGTTAAAGGAAGGGGAATACAGCGTCTCACCCGTTGGTGTCCCACTCCAACTCCCCGAGGACCCCCCATCCACGTGATCCTCCCTCACTCGTCCACCCCAGGAACTGGACCTAATAGCGATGGCCGTGTCCTGGCCACCTGGATGACAGATCCCTGGGGGCTAGCTAGGGAGACACTTTCAGGTTTCTCACAGTAGGGACGAGTGATACTTCTTGAATGTTAAAGGAAAATCAAGTGGTCTTTCCGTCTGTGCCACTCTAGCCAAAGACCGTGCGCTATTTGGATAACAATTATCTCTACAGAACTCAGATGAGAACGTTACCAGGTTTTCCTTCCAATTGATATCTGGAGTGTGTCTGCCCAACCATAGGATACCTAGGATAAGCAGGAAATGAGCAGCCTGAATGCTGTTAAAGGTAAGCCATTCCTTATGAGCCGTTATGAGCATCTGCATCTTCCTGGTCTTTTTGGTAATGGGTCCAGAACTCAAGGTTCAGCCATCCATGCCTTCCACTGGTTGGTTTACTGCTCGCTCTTCCAGCTGGATGTGATGTCTTTCTGCCCACTAAATATCCTTGAACATTCCGGCTGCCCCTCAGTCAATGAGAGCCAATGTATCTATAGAGAATCCAGTTTCGTCCTGTAACTAGACGTACAAAACCATCAACTGGTCTTCTGCCTCAGCAGGGCCCTGATAGTCTGCCTTGGGATCTTTCTAGAGTTTCCCGGCTTCCTAGGTGGGACTTCCGGGCAATCACAAAGCAGATGTATCTGGGATGCACAATACATGTGCCCATGTCTTTCTTTCGTTGCCTTTCACCTATTGTAAGTGGACCTCTGGTGGAATCCACCTGCATTGGTTCTTCAGATGGAGAAGAATCCTTGGACATAGAGTGTGTGACTGGTTTGGGAGTAGAGAGTCCCCCTTTTTGTCTTTGCCTTTCCTCCTGGCGTTCATGTTGTTGGAACTCTATCTGGAGAACCAAGGATATTAGATCTGTCAATATATCTGGCCGAGGGATGCGGGCCAATTCATCCTTAATGTCATCTGCAAGCCCTCTCCTAACTAAGGTATACTGGGAAGTTTCTGGCCACCCCACCTCGGCAGCCAACTTCTTGAAAATTGAGCCGTACAAGAATATATCTTGATTCCCTTGTCAAATATCTAAGAATAATTTGTAAGCATTATATGTAAGTTCTTGTCTCTCAAATATTTTCTTTAGACTATGAACAAAGACTGGATAGGAGGCTACTATGGGGCTACCAGAGATCACTAAAGGGGTTGCCCATTCCAAGGCACTTCCAGACATATTGCAGGCGATATAGCTGATCTTGGCCTTATCAGTGGTAAATGTGGTCTCCCGAAACAAGAAATGCATGGTACATGCATCCAGTAATTCCTTGAGATTCCATGGGGTTCCATCAAACTTTCCACTGGTAAGGCCCCCTGAGGGGGGTTCCGTCATTATAGCCTCTCTTGCAGCGAACATCTGCCATGAAGCTGCATTTTTGGCTTTGAGATTTTGGACCTCAGTGGATAAGGACTGTACCACAGTCATGAGTTCTTGTAATTGTTCCATGTTCAAGTTATCCTGGCATTGCAATCTCTCAGAAATGTGGTTATGAGATGATAATCCCTCCTCCTCCTCCCCTGATAGCCTTGGTTCTGTGTTCTCTCACAGAGATTTCTTAGAAGTTCCTTTTGTCTTCTTTTTCTTTGAATGCAACTTCTCCTTGTAAGGTCATTCCTCTCCAGCCGCCAGAGCAATTCCCGGTAAGACATAGAAACGCTACACTGGTGAACTGGAGAAGCGGCCCCAAAAGACTGGGGAAAAAGCCTCAAGGCTAAAAAAAACCTGGTCGGCGAGATGCAAACAGGTGGCGAATTGGAACGGGCCAGTTTAGCAGGGGCTAAGTGAACAGCAGCCACAGCAGAGAGCCAAAGCGAAAACCCGAAAGTAATCAGCCAAAACAGCAAAGGAGGATAGATGGCCAAGAGGGGACCAAGGTGGAAGCAGAACAAGCATAGGCAGCGACATAGGTAAAAATGAGGGAGAGGGGCAAGGGAGCTGTAGAACAAAAATAACAGCGTCATACCCAGAGAGAAAACCTAGAGGATTGCAATGTGGCGAGCCTCAGCTGCGGTGTGACTGTAGCAGTGCGGAATGCCATCTTGGATGCAACAACTAGACTGGCAACCAAAGTGCGGCGTGAACATAATGGTGCTGCCTCATCCATCTTTGCCACAACGACCAAAGGGCGGTCGTGACAGTGGTGCACTGGTCATCTGGCATGGATGACACAACTAAATGAGGCTCTCCACTTTTGCATCCAGTTGTGGGAACCACACTCTGTTTCGTATTCTGGCTTTGGTCCTGACGATGCACTGGTGTCCTTCATGTGTCAGCGTGACAATCCTGTCTTGCAGGCTGAATGGTACGAGGATGCGTGTCCCTCTTAGTATCAGCCCATCGCTGGTAATGGACATCTCGTTGGGGGACTGTAAAAACTCCGGCTAGGAAGTCTTTGGCTGCAGCTGTGCGATTGTGGTTTTTGCACAGATACGAGTTCCACTCCCCCGCCAGTATTGCGTTTTTCACTAGGTCGCAACAGGGGTCAGGGTTGGTTGCTTCCGCGATATCTGCGATGCTGACTGCTTTTGGTTCCATGGTGCTCACATTCTAGCATGTGTGCTCCTCGATCTCTGCAGACTCTTTGACCTCTGCCGCTGTTGCAGCTTGAGGGTGTTTTGACAGAAAATCAGCGGAGATGTCCACTCCCACTTGGTAGATTAAATCAAACTCATACTGATGGAGATGTAGAAACCACTTCTCAATTCTTGCTGGTGCGTGGGGGGTTGAACCTGTGAAAATCAGAATGAGGGGTTTGTGTTCGGTGTAGCCCCTGAATCTTCAGCCATACAGGTGGAAATGCCTGCACCCCCATAGGACAGCAATTGCCTCTTTTTCAATGTGGAAATATTGTTGCTCCGTGGGTGTCAGTGTTCGGGAGGCATAAACTATTGGCTTTACTTTGCCAGTGGGCTAGGTCTGCACTAGCATCGCTCCCACTCCAACAGGACTTGCATCCACAATTTTGCTCTGTCTGTAGCGCAGTGTCATTATACGCCATGGCGGTGTCGGCAGACAGCGAGTCCTTGATGTGGTAAAATGCTTCTTAACAGCGAGGGCTCCACTGCCATTATGAATTGGACTTGGTTAGTTCTCTCAGTGTCTCAGAGATGGTAGCCAGGCTGGGTATAAACCTGCCACAGTATGCGGCCATTAAAACAAAGGATTGGGTGAAGCACACCTGGCTGAGATATTATTTTTTCAATAAATGGATCAAGTATTCAATAATTTGAGGTGCGGGGGAGGAAAAGTGGCCCTAGCACAGAGCCGCCACACTAAAATTGCACAAAGAAAAGAGGATCCGTAGATGGAACCCTCTCGTCCCTTGCACACCTTACAATCCCATCACTTGACGGTTAAATCATTAATTAGTGACAATTGGTTAGTCAATTCTTATTTAGTCTATAAGTTCAAAAGGAAACAGCTATAAACATAACTGTATTACAGAAAATATGTTTAATGATTAAGTGAGAAAAACATATTGATCAGAAAAAATAGTGCAGTTCAATTTAAAAAATGGTTGACACGTTTCAAGAAAAACATTCTCTTCTTCCAGAGCCAGATGAGATTTCTAGCCATTCCCAAGAAACTGCGCACTTCTGTCGGCATTGTAGATCGTGTTGCTCCTTTGATATCCGTGACTTTGAGGGGGTTAGCCGACACCCCATTCCCATTAAATACATAACCGAAGAACGTTAGTTCGGCCCTCAGGAATTTGCATTTGTCTTTATGTATGGCCAATCCGGCATCGTCCAGTCTGTCAAGGATGGCTGCTAACCGTAGCAGGTGTTCCTCTTTGCTGCCGGCATGGACCAGGATGTCACCACTGGCATTTAGCACTCTTCGGATTCCTTGCAGGACTGACTGGTCTGTCTGCTGGGACACTTCTGCCCCGGAAGATATTTCAAAGTTCAATGTTTTCTACCTCTTCAGTCCCAGGTGCGATGGGAAGGTAGTAATTTACTGTGAGACTTTGTGCAGTGCTAGCTTTGAGAAGAATCTTGACCCTGTTGGGTCAGCCACAATCTCATCCAGGGTCAGGGTAATGTGTCTTTCCCGAATGATTGTCGTGTTTGGCAGACACATATTGATACATATGCGCACCTTCCTTGGTTGTTTAGGCTTTTTGGTGACGAACATGGGGGAGACCCACGGCATGGGTCCTGTCACCTTTTCAATTATGTATGCTTCCACTAGGGCTTGCAGTTCTTTTGCAACTAGGTCTCACATTTGAAAAGGCGTACTACTGTGTCGCACAGCTTTCGGCTGTACCGACGTATCGATAGGCAGTTTAACTTCCCTTTTAGACACCCTATCCCCTTGAGCAGGTTAGGGTGTTTCATCAGCAGGTTCTGTATATCGTCTGTGTCAGTGATATCACAGATGAACTTGATCAGACATAGGTCCTCTGCAGAGTTCCAGCTCAGCAGGCACTATATGCCAGCATCAATGACATCAATCTTGTAATGGATTCTTGTGTCCCCTCTGACGAGTATCGTCCTGAACTACCCTACCACCAATAGAGACATTTTGCAGCCACAGGCATACAGGTTTGTGTTTGTATCTTTCAGCTCCGGCTGAGGCTGCATGTGCCTGAAAATCCTCACTGGCATTACATTTACTGAGGCCCCGTTGTCGAAAGTCATCAGTGTTTCTTGTCCTTGCACTTGTACTAGGCACATGGGCCTCCTTTTCTTCCTTAGCGGTCTCCCCCCATCTACTAACGACGATATCAGGGGGACCTACCCCCTTCTGATTGCGTGCTCCGCCTCGAACGTCGCAGCCATTTTGTCTCTCTAGTCTTTGGACTCGTTGGGGGTGGAGTTGTCTTCGGGCTCGACTCGGCAGGCTTTGGTCTGTTTCTTTTTCTTGATGTTTCGTCCTGGTGTTGGGGACCGGTTCGGTGTTGGCAGGCCCGCTGATTGGCAGACTATTGCGTAGTGGTCCCAGCGGCCACATGCCCCACACATGGGCAGTTCCTCTTTCCATGCATGGTCCACCACACCAACCGCAGTCGTTCGGTCCCTGTGTTCTCTGCTGCGAGGCAGGGGTGTTGTGCAGTTCTTTACGATCTCCCCTGGGTTGTGGGCAGTTTGTAATTTGACCAAGTTGAAGCTTCTGAAGAGTGGTGCTCATGTGCGCCGTTCTGGCATGGGAGTGTTCCCTTTGTCATCCATATTCTCGGATTCTCGTTATGGGTCTGCCCTTCTCACTTAGCAATATTCGCCACAACTTCTCCGACTGCATGTGATTTATTATTTTGTGCCTGATCACCTTGTCGACTTCCTCGAAGTCACATGACAGGGCTAACCGCCGTAGTCTGGTATGATTTGCGTCAAGGTTTTTGTCGTCAGTTTGCACTGAGTTCTAATGAGAGCCTGTGCTGGGTTTGCGCCAGGTCATATGATTGTGGTCCTCTATGATCACAGCATGTTACCCTTGGGGATGGCTGTGATCACGTGTAGTTGTACATGAAAGGGGAGCATGGCTTCCCATGTGCCAGTTAATCGCTAGCATGGAGTCCGAGTGTCCAGTTTGGCTCCTCCTGATTGACTCTGGGATACCGGCACTGCCGGAGCCCATTACAACTGGCTACGAAGGTGGTCTGACCACACTCAGCAGCCTGCTTTATTGGTGTGCGCATTTGTGCTCCCACCTGGGGGAGCATGATCGCTGTGGGGGTGGCCCACAGCCGGATGATGCCACTGCTTAAAAAAAGCTCCCACCTGGGGGAGAGTAATTGAAGCGTGGCCGTTGGCCGCAGTGAGTGGAATGTCTTCCACTGGAGGGGAGAAAGGGACACAGCCTGTCCCTGCACACCACTGGGGTGGGGCGAAGCTCACTCTGCTTCCACATGGGGGAGTCTGGTAGTCGTGCGACACGGGCCGCTACAATAAGCTTCTGCCTGGGGGAGAAAGAGCCCGTGGTGTGGATGATGCTGCTGCCCGCCAGTACTCCTGCCTGGGGGACCATGGGGATTGGGAGAACTCCTGCTGGCACCCCAAGTGTCATGGTAACGTAGGAAATACGGTTTTGCGGCCTGGTGCACTGCCAACATGGAAGTATGCTCCCAGATGGAGGAGCCATGGTCGGCGGGGGCCTGTGAGCCGCTGCATGATTGATTTACTACTCCCGCCTGGGGACGCATGGGGTGGCCGTGCAGCCTCTGCCATTGCTGCAGAGTTTTGATCGCAATTGGGAATTCCTGCCAGGGGAAGGAAGAGGCTGCACAGAGTCCACATCAGTTAGATAGAACTCCCGCTGCTTGGAAGAGGAAAACTGGCGATGGGGACTGCCGTCGGAATATATAAATACATCTGCTGCCGAAGGTGAAAGGAAATGGTGTGCTGCCAAGTTAGGGGAAGGGGCCCGAGCACCACACCGCCAACAGCCTCGTCCACAGCCCTCAAAAAAGGGGGTGCTCATGCAGCCAAGGCAAAGGCACCCCCTGTTCTGACACCTGCTTGGAGGAAGAAAGGAGTGGCGCAGCCTCTGCCACAGGTAGGAAAGCAGTGTTGCTGCACTGAAGTAGGGGAAAGACCTCCCCCATGGCCCAGCTGCCCTAAACATGGTATGTGCTGTTGCCCACACTGTGCCCGCCTGGGGGCCGTGACCCTGAAGTGGCACAGATGACACTGCTATCTGCAGCCTTTCCCACCGTCCTGACTGGGGGGGCAGGATGTGGCACGGCCTGTGTGCTGCTGTCTGCAGTTTTCCCCCTTTCTCAACCATGAGTACTCCTGTTTGGGAGAAAGAAGGAAACATTGCAGCTTCTGATGCAAGATGGCAGTGGGTGAAATATCTTTGTGTCTGGGTTAACTTACATCCATGCAGCAGGTGTGGCCCCTGGTGAGGCTGCGTACTGCTTTGCCTGTGTGTGGAGGGGGCGTCCTTCACACAGTGATTACAAGTATCTAAGTATCTTCTGCATATTCCGGTATGTTGAAGTTGGAACCAGCGAACAGGCTGCTGCTGACCCTGGCTCTCCAATCCTGGACTAATAAAGTTTCCTCAGGGCAATGCCTAATATCCCCATGTCATCCTGATGTATGAGAGCCCACCAGCAGCCAGCTGTAGGGGAGGCATGGTACCACAAGTATGACACAGACACAGTAGGTACAATTTGTAAAACCCTTATTGAAGTTTCTGGGGTTGGAAAACTCCTACTGTGCGCTATAACTAAGATGGGAGTAGCCTCGGCCATCAAACGTTAAACAAAACAGTCTTGAGTCTGTCAAATCAAAGTGGCCTATGCTAACAAAACCCAATGCCTGCCCTATCTCTTGTACAAAAAGTGTATAAAGGGGAAATTTATGCAAAGGAAAAAATCAGTGTTCAAATTAATAAAGGTAGCTAAATCAGCTCTCCTCCCCACGTTAGATCCACAGTAAGGCGGTCTTTGTAGGCGGGATGACACGCTCTGGCTCAGGTTCTCAGTACAATAAACAGTTTCAAAACATGGATCGAGGCCTGTCTGGCGTTCCACATTAAAGTCTCTCATTCAGACCTCCAAAATACTGTTTCAACACAAGGTTCATGTAGGTCCCCCTCTGTCGGGCTCAGACCTCTTCATCACACAGTTTACATGGGCCCCCTCTGTCGGGCTCAGACCTCTTTCAGCACAAAGTTCAACAAAACTTGCAATGGGGCTCCCTTTCTCAAGCTTACTACACTTTGGGTCTCACTCAGCCAGGCTCAGACCACTTTCTGGTGCCAAAGACATTCAAATGTTCATGGCTTTCTTTACAGATTTCGGCAGGACCACTTCAACTTATAGTTCAAGATTCAACTTCCTTTTTCCCCTTCTCTAGGAGGTAATTCTGTTTACTTTGCTTTTGCACTTCATTCGCTTACTCGTTACAAACAATGCACCTTTCACTGAGACTGTCGAGTGGGCTACTTCCGTTCACCAGACCACTCTGTTACTGGGAATTGCTGATTCCACAGCTGTCATTTGCTACAAAGTTAATTCACAGGTCTGCCTTTTCCTTGCATCTCACCCACACGCGTGCAGCCTTCACTTGCGATATAATGTTGGTACTTTAAACTTTCCTTAACACACACCAGTCTCTCAGGTCGCTTGCTAACTCACCGGCTGTGTGTTTCTTTCTTGATTTTACGATTTCCAGTTCACGAGTCAAGGTTAGTACCACAGGCTTGGCCTCGCCTCCCCAAATCTGCCGTTCACCCGGGAGAGTCGCTGGTGTCCTTCAAACACAATGCAGTCTTCCCTTGTGGGATCTGTCCTTTTCCACTTGTCTTTTGCGATCTGTCGGAAGCAACGACTTCCAGTGGGGAACTCTTGGGGTTTTCAAACCGCGGCTCTCGTCCCTTGGTCCGTCGCTCTGCTCCAGTAGGTTTGCCTTCTCCCCGGAAGTCCTGCTCATACTCGTGTTCCGCCTTGCTCAGAGTGTGTCTTTAGGTGTTGCCTTTTAGCCGTTTGAGGAGAGCTAATTGGTATCAGGTGTGTGCACTTGAAGTCAAGTGCCTGACTTTGCCTGACCCGATTAATGAGACATGTCCAGTTCGATGTATGAGAGTTAGTCTTATTACTCTCAGTCACCCTCTTCCTCTGCCCAGTTTTTGTGTAAAAAGGGGAGGGAGTTGGAACCTCGGAGAATCATACAAAATACGATGGGGTAGATTAACAAAAAAGGGGGGAATACAGCGTCTCACCATCGGCTGCCTCACCCCTCGATACTCCCACACTGGTCCACCCCCCAGCGTCTGGATCAAAAGATGATGGCCATGCCCTGGCCACCTCAGACGTAGATTTCCGGGGACTAGCGGGTGAGCCATCCTCTGGTTTCTCACACAGCCCAACATCACACTGGAACTGATTGCGAACAGTGACGGCCGTTGTCCGGGGACTGATCCTGCAAAGCAGATATGGCCTCCGGTTACATGGGGGCAGCTTGGCCTGCATGCGGTTCCCAGACAGTTTGTACAAGGACCAAACAAAGTCTCACCCTGTTATATGTGCATTCCCCAATGCCCCAACGGACAGTGATGTGTTTATAGTGCTGTGATCCCGCACGTATTGTGGGCTTAAATTGGACTCAGTCAAAATGAACATTGTTGCACACATCCATGTAAATATCTAATGTACTGTGTGTAGTATGTCATGTGGTCACTGTTTGTCGTTCTTTTATTTTATACCTCTGGCATGGGATGTTGTAATGAGAGCCCGTGCCAGGTCACGATTGTGTCCTCAGTGATCACAGCACGTCACCCTCAGAGACAGCTGTGATCACGTGTAGTTGTATAATAAAAGGGGCGCACGGCTTCCTGTGTACCAGTTAATCACTAGCATGGATTCCAAGTGTCGTGTGTGTCTCCTCCTGGTTGACTATGAGCCCATAACACACTGTTGTAAATGTGGAGATCATTACACACAGCTATCCCCTCCTCAGCATAAACAAACTGATATTAATGATGAAGTAAGACACAGTTTTTCTCCAAACTGGACATGAGGGACGCCTATCACCAAATATACTTGCATAAAGAATCAAGGCCCCTAACCACGTTCATCACCCCTTTCGGGGCCTATCAATTCACAAGAATGCTGTTCGGTCTATCATCAGCAGCATCTGCATTCCAGCGGATGATGGATTCATTGTTGCAGAACATGGTAAACGTCTCACATTTCCAGGACCATATCTTGGTATATTCTGAAGATGAACGTACGCACGATATTGTGCTAAGAAAAGTCCTCACGAAGTAACAAGATGCAGGGGTGAAGCTAAGGTGCGATAAATGCATGCTGAGCGCCAAAGAAGTGAAATACTTGGAGTACAAGATATCCTGTCAAGGGATCAGTCCCGAGTAAAACCTTTTACGTGCCATTGTAAAAGCCCCAGAACCTGCTAACAAGGATGAGTCAAGATCCTTTTTAGGGCTTGCTGAATATTACGCAAAGTTCCTTCCCTACTTCTCAGGTCACTGCACTGTTGCTTCTATGGTCACAGGAGCAGTAGGAGGCGGTTGAAGCTATAAAGGGTAGGATCGTGAGAGCCCTGTCCATACAACTGCTCAATCCCGCTTGCGAAATGATCATCACCACCGACACCAGCGCGTATGGGTTAAGAGCTATGCTGACCCAAAAGAACTGAGAAACAGAACACATAGTGACATTTGCATCCAAGGCTGAAACAAACTACTCAACAGGGGAAAAGGAGATGTTAGCCTATGTGTGGGCAGTGGAATACTTCGGAACATAGATATGGGGAACCAAATTCAAGTTAGTCAAAGATCGTAAACCATTGAACCACATGTTAAGCCCCAGAGGGACAAAAACATCTACGCCTCGGCTTGTACACATTGCAGCAAAGCTTCAAGAGTATACTTATGAAATAGTGCATATAGCAGGGCAGAAGAACGCCCAGGCAAACTGCCTGTCCAGATTACCAGGAAACAGAGAGAAGACTACCACGTTCCTGGAGGACGAATGCACAGTAGTGTCAATACAGGATTTGAAGAGTACTGAATTCATGGAAATGAGCGAGGGCCATTGGAGTGAGAAAGGCTACAAGGATCCCACAATGGTGAGGCTCACAGAATGGGTCAGGAGAGGGGGGGCGGAGGAAAGGGCCATCCCAAAAGGCATGAGACCATATTGGAAAGTGGTGGAAGAAATATTTGAGGCAGAAGGACTGATAATCAAGGGTGATCAAGTGATTCCGCCAGTGGGCTTGAGGAAAGTCATCCTTTGTAGAGCCCACTTATGACATTTGGGGAATACCATGGCGCAGCATTGCGTGAGAGGTCTACTGGTGGCCAGCCATGGATCAGGACATTCACACGATGATCGACAGGTGTCACGAGTGTCTGAACAGCGATAAGAGGTTAAAGACAAGACAGGCGCCACTCATACCCATGGAAGTTCCAGAAGGAGTGGGAAAAAAGTTAGGATTATACTTTATTGGCCCCCTGGAAGCAATGTCTCTTGAACATCGATATGGAGTGGTCATGATTGACTATTTATCAAAGTGGGTGGAAGCTGGATTTGTGCCAAATATCACCACTTCGAACATTATTGAGGTACTAACATCCATGTTTCAGGGGGAAGGGCTACCCAAGGACATTGTTACTGGCAAAGGAGTCCAATTAATCTTGCGAGAAATTGAGACATTCATGAAAAAGAACAACATTCGACAGATTAAAGCAGCACTGTACCACCCCCAGGCCAATAGACCAATATCATCAAAGGGGCAATACAGCTGGCCACGGCATCCGGAATGGATCCCTATAACACAATCAAAGAAGCCATAGCAGCTTACTGCTTCACCACCAATGATGCCACCCTTTCGCATGCTGAGGGGGAGAAGAGTAGCGTCCATGCTGGTACCCCCCTGGTTGGCTAGCGTAAGGGAGAATTAAGAGGTGAATAGGGAAGATGCAGTACGGCGGATAAAGAACAGCAAGGCACAGATGAAGAAATGGAGCGATCAGCAAAGAGCAACCCAAAGTCGATAAGCTAGAGAGGGGGATTGGATCAAAATCCAGATGCCGCTCAAAGATCAAGTGACAGGATCCAAGTTCAGCCGGCCAATCAAAGTAGTGCACAGAGGAACTAACCACGTCAGCACCCAATAGAGGCGCACATGGAACTTGGAACGAACATCAATGTTTGAGAGGTATCAGCCACCAAAGAAAGCACAAGAGGAGACAAGCACTCGAAAAGACCATGTCCATGAGGCAGCAAGGGAACTAGAGTCGGATGCACAGATGGTACCCCCGAGAGAAAGTGTGACCGGGGACTGAGCTGCTGGATGTAACGTTCGTAGCAATCAACATGTTGGCTGGTGAGGGTGAGAAGGAGGACAGGCCGAGGAGAAAGCGCAGAAGACCGGTGAAGTATAATGACTATATGATGGGGTAAAACATTTGTTGTGGTTATCAAGGGGAGGTATGTAGAACCACTCAGGAGACTTGGAAATACGGAGCTCTCCCGAGACTTGCATGATGTGAAGCGTGGGATCCGCAACACAGTGTGCATCAGAGCGACGGAGCAAGAGCAGCTCCCGGCGCTCCTCCTGCAATAGGAGCTGGCAAGCTCCCCAGAACCCAGAGACGGTCCAAACCCCAGAGACATGAACAGCTAAGACAGTGAAATTAACTGTCACTTGGGATTTACTGCTTGATATGCTGTTACATGTTAGCACCATTAAAGTCAATGTTACAGCCCAGGTCAAGGCCTGATTTATATACAACAAACGCTTTATACAAAGTTTTTGGTACTTAACATGATTTTGAGTACAAGATAATGTATTAACACAATAAACATGACTTTTTGAGTAATACTTGTCTGCTAGCAACATTTGGTTTCATCTTCATTTTCGATTCTTAGAGGAAAGTGAGGATTCAAAGATGTTGTGACATCCTGCACGGTGCACAATGCTCCATGCAACTGGTTTTACATTTGAACTCTGTGGAGTAGAGTTATGTGGTGCTGTCACAGTCACTTGTCACGTGTGGAGGACCACGGGGCAGCGGGAGGGGGAGGAGTAAGGAGAGGAGGGAAGTCAGTATGAATATTGATGTGTCCGAATAAAGACGTGTTGCACATCAGCACTATTGTCCGCCTGTTCTTGTATGAATGAAGGGCGCATGCATGACCAGAGCGTGATGCGGTACACGAGGGACTTCATATTGGCGATGAGGCAGTAAGCAGACCTCCTGCGCCCGCTGCGCTTCGCTGGAGCGGCCGCGCTCGCATCCTCATCGCAGAACCCAGCGCACCATCACGCGGTAGACCGCAGCGAGGGCAGGCGGCCCCACAGGATTTAATGCGCTTCGAGCGGTGGAGGCGCAGACCTCGCGCTCGGCGCAACAGAACCTGACAATGGGTGAGTGCGCACGCTCCCCGTTAGCAGCAGCTGGTCAGTGCAAGAGATCATCTCCCACCCACAACAGGCAGAGGCAGCCATCAGAGGTGGGCCACATAAGCGGGAAGGCGCCCGCTCGTCCACAGCTAAAAGCACACCAGCAGGTGGGAGCAAAACGATCCCTGCTGGTGGAGGGAAAAGACTGTCAAGCAGCCAATAAACAGCACGGGACATCGCCCGCCCAACAGCGCCGGTAGTGGCCCTCTACTAGGCCCACATACTAACAACAAAACAAAATGGGAAACCACCTGCCCAAAACAGCGCCCCCACCTGGGCCTGCACAGCAACCAAAGAACACAGAAATGACAGCTGGGCCCCCCCCCTGCTACCACAAGAGCATACAAATCTCACCAGGGCCACATGAAAAGAGGGTTCAAGCAGGAACTAATGAAAATACAAACCACCCTCAAGGCCTGAAGGGTAGTTCTCAGTCTGGAGAGTGTACTCAACCAGCGCACCCAGCCCTCCAAGAGAGCATGATAGAGGAGGACTCAGACTCACTAACCGTTCCAGTGACACCTGCCAGAACACTCCCAAAGAAAATGTCAGACAGCATACTGTCCCAACTTCCGTCAAATTTTGACCTCACTGACACCAGCACACTGGGATCACTGTGGAAGAGGTGGCTGAGGGATTTTGAAGTGTGCCTCAAGGCAGTCGGACCCATAGATGAAGAACAGAAGCACAGCCTGCTCAATCATGCCGTGGGCTCAAACGTGCGAGACATACTAGATGAAATACCAGAAAGTGACATATACACCTACACCAACCTAAAAACAACTCTCACTGACTATTTCATGCCCCACACAAACGTGGACTATGAAAGACATATATTCCACACCACAAAACAAAACAAAGGTGAGACCATGGACGATTTTGTAGTGAGGCTAAGACTAAGAATGAAACACTGTGAGTTCAACAAATACTTCAACGAAGAAGCGATTAGATCACAGATCATAGCTGTATGTGAAAGCACAAATTTTAGGAAACGGCTTCTACAGAAACCATGAAACTTAGTGGAAATACTGCACCTGGCACGATCGGACGCTGCACTGGCAGCACAGGTGGAAGGGCTTGATATAAAAATCACACACGGAAAACATGAAAACGTCAACAAGATAGAAGGGACCGCCAGGAACAACGGCGACCCCTTTTGCTACAGGTGCAGTCACGAATACCCGCATGAGGGCCAATGCCCTGCCATGGGCCAGACATGCTCCGCCTGCGGAGGGGAGAATCACTACAAAGCGGTCTGCCTCATCTTTCTCAGCAAAATGCGGGCAGCAGAGAGAAACGGACGGCCAACCCCAGAACAAGAGCAAGTGCAATCAACCTGAAGTCGAACAACACAACACTTCCACGACACTGTGACGAACAGCCAGAGAGAAGGCCAGACAGAAATGAATGGAGGGACAGTAAAACCCCTACAGCCAGTCAGAGGAGGAGACCCCGACTGTACGTCAGGTACCTTGTAGAACAATCTCAGTCCGACAGTGCATCAAGCGCGTCCTTGGAGGACAATGCCCGAAGAAGCGAAAGTCACAAGTAAGAATCACGGAAAAGGGGCTACCTATACGCACTAGGAAACACCGTTGCAAAAGAACACAGTCTACTACTGATTATCCAGGTCAACCAAACAGCGGCTGAATTCCTAATAGACACTGGGGCCACCGTAAATGTGATCAGTGACGAGGTGTACAAGAGCATACCCCATGCCCCTCGCCTACAACCAGCCCGAGCACTCATATTCCCCTACGGCTTGAAGACACCTTTAGCCTGCAAACGGTTCTTCATGGCATCATGCTGGTACAAAGATCATGCAAAGGACTTTCCCATGCACGTCCTAGAAGCTGCCACTGACAGCGGATGCATTCTGAGCTACCAAGCAGCCATTAAAATGGGACTAGCCCACATATTATATCGTCTCATGGTGCACAAATACCTGGACTCCACCAAAAGCATCGATCAAGTCTTCCCCGCGCTGTTCAAGGGTCTAGGAAAATTGAAGGACTGACAAATTGAATTACACATCGACACCAGCATCCCACCAGTAGCTCAACACTACAGGGAAATCCCCATCAATATCCAGAAGCAAGTGGGTGGAAAACGAACTAATGAAGCTACTGGAGGCAGACATTATCGAACCAGCAGAAGGTCCCACACAGTGGGTCTCCCACATAGTGCCCGTGCCCAAAAGAGACTCAATTGACATCCGCATATGTGTGGACATGAGAAGACCCAACGAAGCCATCATGAGGGAAGTCCCCCTGCATCACCAACATGGTGCATCTTCTAAATGGGGCCACAGTCTTTTCAAAATTAGACCTTAACAAAGGCTATCACCAGCTAGAACTCAGCAAAAAGTCCAGATGCGTAACAACTTTTGCCACTCACCTTGGATTATACAGATACAAACGACTGAGCTTTGGTGTGTCGTCTGCAGCAAAAATGTTCCAAGCTGAGATCCACAATGTAATCAAACACGGGCCAAACTGTCTAAATTACAGTGATGACATGCTAGTATTTGGTCAGACACATGAACAGCACGACAACACTCTCATGCGAGTGTGAATGTCCTTGGAAGAAGCCCAACTCACACTAAACAAAGAGAAATGCGAGTTCCGGAAGAGAACACTCAGATTTTCCGGCGACATCTTCTCCGAGAGGGGCATGACACTGGACCCAGAGAAAGGGTGAGTCCAGTAGGCCTTGGTGCCATACTAACCCAACTTGACGAGAAAGAAGGACATGACAAACACATAGAGGGTCATTACGAGTTTGGAGGCAGCCATGGCGCTAATAGCGCCATGGCTGCCTCCAAAATCGTGTCCGGGTTCTCGGAATGGGGACTTACCGGGTCATTCCAACCTTGGAGGACCCGGTAAGTTCCCATTCTAAAAATCATTCCCCATTCCCATTCGAGCCCCCATAGGGCTCAATGGGAATGGGGAAGGAGCTAATAACGGGCCTGCAAAGAGTGGACCTGTTATTAGCTCCCTGGTCCCTTAGCGGCTCCCGCTAAGGGTGGCTGGTAAAACCAGCCGGCCTTAGTGGGACCCGCTAAGGGACCTCGGAATGCAGCGGTAGGGGGTTAACGGCACCAACATCCTTACCGGTGCCGTTGACCCCCTACCGCCGTACTCGTAATGACCCCCATAGTATCATATGCAAGCAGAAGCTTATCAAAGACCGAGCAGGTGTACTCCCAAGCGGAAAAGGAAGGCCTAGCGGTAGTTTGGGCCTGCGAACATTTTCATTTATTTCTCTATGGAAAGCCGTTCACCATTGTCACGGACAACCAAGCACTAATCTTCATCTACGGCAACCCACGGGCCAAAATGCCACCCAGAATAGCGAGATGGGCCCTGCGTCTCCAAGACTATCAGTTCAACATAATATATAGACCAGGAAAAGAACAAAACCCAGCGGATTTCCTTTCACGACACCCACGAAATGAATACAACCCTGAATTCTCCATTGCAGACCAGTACATCCGATATATCATCCAAGGGAACACCCTTCAAGGCATTGAAACAGACCAAATAATTAGAGAATCCAACGTTGACCAAGGCTTGCAGATTATACTAAGATGCCTGGAGACAGGCCACTGGAAACAAGCAAAACAAATCAAGGAAACTGTCGGTGAGGAGGTAAGGCAAGACATCACATGCTTCCTGGCCGTCAAGGAGGAGCTTGCGAAATCGGAGGTGGGATTTCTACTGAAGGGCACCAAATTAGTGAAACCACGCAGATTGCGAAAAAAGGTCCTTGAACTGGCAGACGAAGGACACAGGGGCATAGTGTCCACTAAAAGAATGTTGAGACAAAACTATGGTTTCCTCACCTCGACTCATTAGTGGAGGAGGTGCTCAAGAACTGCCCCACCTGCGCAGTCATAAACCCCCACACCGCACCAGAACCACTGTGTATGACTGCAATTCCAGAAGGGACGTGGGAAGAAATAGCGGTAGACTACTTTGGACCACTGAAAGGGGGGGAGCACATACTGGTGGCAGTTGACGAGCACTTGAGATAACCGGACCTGCAAATAGTTCTGTCCACATCAGCACACCACGCCATTCCTGCCCTTGACAAAATTTTCACCACATATGGTGTCCCCAAAATTGTAAAGACAGATAATGGACCACCATTCACGGGACAAGACTTCAAATCTTTCGCAGAATACATGGGTTTTTGACATCGCAAAATAACACCCCTCTGGCCCCAAGCCAATGGCACGGTAGAGAGATTTATGAGCAAAATCAGGCGCACCACTCAAATTGCGTGACTCACAGGGGAACCCGTAGAAAAACTACTATGCCAGCTAATCAGAGACTATAGGAATACCCCGCACAGCACCACTGGAAAAGCACCCTCAGAAGTGATGTTTGGAAGAACAATCATCACAAGACTCCCACATCTCTCGCCAGAAGAAGGCAGATACCAAGGCAACCCGAGATGCTCAAAAGAGATGCTCTGATGAAAGAAGACATGAAAAGAACCGCTGACACGAGAAGATGGGCAAAGGAAGGTGATCTTGCACCAGGAGACATTGTCATAGTCAAGCAACCACAAGGACGCAAGAACATGGTTGCCTTCAATGAAGAAACCCTCACAGTCATCAAGATACAAGGTTCACTCGTCACTGCGGAGGGAGAACACAAATCCACGACAAGGAACTTGTCCCATTTCAGGCGGATGCCGGGGATCATTCCTGTGGCAGAAACCTTTTCACCCAATGCCAGCCACACTTGGGACACTCCATATGAAGGGGACCGAGAAGATACAGACAAGGAGATGCCATTCGGGATGTCTCCAAGTCCACCAGAAAAGACAGACCTACGGCCACAGAGAGTCTGGAAGAAACCACACAGACTCATAGAGGAAATGAATTGATCATTAGGACTTCATGTTTAGTAGGTGGGGGTGGAAGGGTCAGGGTGGTGTCGTCACAGTCACTTGTCACTTGTCACGTGGGGAGGACCACAGGGCAGCGGGAAGGGGAGGAGTAAGGAGAGGAAGGGAAGTCAGTATGAATATTTATGTTTCCGAATAAAGACTTGTAGCACCCCAGCTCTGGTGTCCGCCCGTTCTAGTAGGAATGAAGGGCGCATGCATGACCAGAGCGTGAAGCGGTCCATGAGGGACTTCACAAGTTATGCTTCAGCTTGAGTAAGAGAACATTGCCAGAATGGGAATGCCAAATTTAGCTGCTCAAGACAACCACAAACCACATGCACGTAAACTAGTAGACACGCCCTGCACTCGGGTCGTTTCAGTTGAGCAGAAGGAGCGTGCGCATTCCCACTGTTTGGCTGCACAGTATACCAAACAGATATTTACCCCGTCAGCTCTGCCAAATGCACGTGACTAGCCCTACATGTGCCATGCACACTTTTTTAACGTGAGAAGATGTAGCAGGCATGACTGCTAGAGAGCATGGCGACAACGTTCAAAATGCACATAAACTCTGAATACTACAATTGAATTTAGCCGGTGTGCCTTGCACTATCTAGCCTGATGTGCCTGCACCTACAATTGAATTCAGCCTCTGTGCCTTGCACTGTTTAGCATTATGTGCCCTACAATTGCATTCAGACCCCTTGAGCCAGCATTGCTTAGCATAGTTGAGCCTCAACATCCTAACATCTACCTCAATGCCCCTGCCTTATGGCTCGACCACTTCACCAAAAAACCTACACCCAACCAACCTTGCTCTACTCCCCTAAGAAACATAAGATTAGGTTCCAGACTTATGGGTAAAAAGGGACAACTCATATACCCAAACGCATACCTGAAAACCCAAATGCCTAGCTTGCCCTCAGACCCCCATCTCACCCACTCCTCAGTGCCCCCAGACAAAACTTGCCTCACCAAGCAACGCCTTCTCGATCAAGGCCGGTCTGGTCAATGCAAGGTCCCTAGCAGCTCACGCACTGGACATTGCTGATCTCATCATGACTCAGGAGCTTGACCTCATTGCCATCTCTGAGACCTGGTTGCACCCTGCCTCTTGCCCAGCACTCTCTCTGGCTATCTCCCCTGATTACTCCATTACCAGGTCTGACCGCACTCTAGAGGCAGCGGAATAGCATTCATCCATACAAAATCATTAGGACTTAGAACCCTACCAAGCTCCAATCTGGAATCTGCTGAGCTACTCTCTGTCAAACTTCCACTATTGGCCAACCAAACAGCCACCATCCACTTAATGTACAGACTCCCTGGTCCCCCCACATCCTTTGTGGATGACATCACTGCATTAATACTTGACAAAGCCAAAACTAACTCTCAAACCATCATCCTCAGAGACCTCAATCTAGGCTACCAAGACCCCAATGTCTCCGCGGCCCTCGACCTTGCCAATACCCTAACAGATCTAGGATTCTCTCATCATATAAAAGAACCTACCCACATCAAAGGGCGATCCTTAGACTGGCTTAGCGACACTAACTGCAACATTCGCCTGCTCTCGAAGCCCCGTGTGCCTGGTCTGACCACCATATCATCACCTTCAGCATTGAAGCAGCTTTTCTACCTACTGTTACGCTCACCTGGCTCCCACAGGGGCATCGGTCGGACCCGGACAGCTGCAGTCTCCACCCACGTGATGCGTAGTGCAGCGATGACTGACTGGATCTGCCCTCCTAATCTTGTCTGCTTAACCCGTAGAAATATTCTCCTGCAAGTGGAGAGATGTATTTAGCCACTTGTGGATTCAAGTGATGGCACCCCCACAGTCCTCCCCAACTAATCACCTCCGAAATGCCCTCACAGCAATCTCACCTTATATTCTTGAAAGATGAGCTCTCCATCCTGCGTGAATTTGCAGGGCCGCGTCGATTCGAGTTACTTCACTGGTTTGAAGGCTCGGGAGAGTTCCGGAGAGCATTGACTCTGAGGTTCCTGGTGAGGACCAGTAAGTATTAAGTTCATAGAGTTCAATATGTCTGATGTTCACTCTTGTTCCCCCCTTCCTTTTTTGTCTTGCAGCTGGCTCGTGAAAAGATGCTCTTGTGGCAGCTGGTGGCGCTCAGGTAAGAGTCTGTGTTACCCGGCGCTGTCCGGTAAATGTTGCTCGAGGAAAACGTGTTGTTTTGTCTCTCTTTACAGATGCGGCACGTGAAAATATGGAGAGTCACAAAAGGATGCCTCAGGTGGTAAATCAGGTAAGTCTATGGTGGTAAGAATTATATTTGTTGGTTCCTTCGGCTCACCTTGTGGTTTTCTTTTGTCTCCTAGGTGCCGAAGTTCGGCAAAAAAATGATGGAGGCAGCGCCGACCCGAAGGATGCTGTGAAGACTTGTGAGTATGGCGCGGTGCTGCAGCTGGCGGTGCGGCGCGTGCAGAAATGATGTACTTTACAGGTCCGGAGACAAGATGGATCCAGAATCAGGTGTGGAATAGAAATAAGTTCATTTTCTAACCTTGTCGCTTTCTTTCCTCTTTGTTTTAGGAGCTCCGGATTCGAGGCGGGCGTGGCAGAAGACTGGATGCAGGCTGCAGGCACGGTGAGTGTTACGCTGCTGGATGCAGAATAACGCGATGCGTGTGTTGCTGGTCGGGTGTGGTTTAAAGAGCCTCAAAAGTAGTCCCAGGTAAGAAGTCCCTAGAACCACACCTGAGTAAAAAATAGTCCCTGTAGAAAAATAGTCCCTCTCAGGCTTCATGTTGGATTGGAGTCATTTGCAGCATGGTCTGCCTGAGGTAAGTAATGACTATGAGCCTGGCGCCTTAGGCGCCAGGACTGATTCCTACTATGAGCCTGGCGCCTAAGGCGCCAGGACTGAACCCAGATAGCCCCTAGCCGGGGCTGCTGAGGTTTTACTAAATGTCTAGATGCCTGCTCCCGGGGCTGATGGGCTTGGTCCGGATGCCTGGGGGTAGGCATCATGACAGCACTCCCCCCAAGGCCCCTCCTAAAGTTGTTCTTCCCCTGGGCTCTGGTTTGTCTGGGAAGTTCCGATGGAATCTTTTCACCAACCGAGGTGCATGGACGTGGTCACTAGGTTCCCATGACCTTTCTTGTGGTCCGTAGCCCTTCCAATCGATTAAATAAAAAAGTTTTGATTTAACCATCTTGGAGTCCAGGATATTTTTTACCTCGAATTCAGGTTCTTCATCTATCAAGATGGGGTCGGGTGGTTTGGTTAATCTTGATCTTGGTTGAACTGGTTTTAAAAGTGAAACATGAAAGACAGGATGAATGCGCATATTAGAGGGTAATTCCAAGTTGACGGCTACCGGGTTGATAATGGCCTTAATAGTGTAAGGTCCTGTCAAATCTCTGAGAGTCTTCCAATACCACAAAGAGGAACTTTGTCACAGAATCACTAACCTGGTCAGCAGAGGCGTACAAGAAGATTGTGAGAATCCCCTCGAGGTCCCTACCGTTCCCAGCCTACCAAAGGGGAGGAACTGGGCACTGCAGGAATCCCAGGGAAACCCTCTGGGGTAGAAAACCCTGTTGCTGCTCTTCAGGAGACTGGTGGAGCGTCTTCCTCGAAACGTGGAGTCCTGAAGGTTTACTGGGTTGAGTCTGGTAATGCGGACGACAGGCGCGAAGGCTGGAGTATAATGTATGTAAAAGAAACAGGTTAGAAATGGGAAAAGATGGATTAAGCAGCAGGTTGGAGGTTTCTAGAGAGAACGTAGTGTACCTGAATAGGAACCCAGAGGAGATCACGATTTCGTTCCGTAGCTCTGAGGGTGGAACTGGAGGATGGAAACCACGGGAGGAAGGAGGTGAAGTCTAAGGGCAGAATGAAAGAGGGTTGAGTAGGAAGCAGGTTATAGCCGCGAAGCCCCCGGAGTGATCCTACCGTTGCGGTGCAGAGTACTGTCTTGGATCGCGTTGATTCGCCGAGAGGAAGAAACAGCGGCTGACCGCTGAACGCAGTAACGGATTCAGACGAAGAGCGGGGATGGTAGAAGTGTTTGCAGGTAAGATTTCTGAAACGATACAAGGTATAGGTAGTAGGCAGAAAAGATAGCACATAGAGCTAGGAGGCTGCACAAAGAGGTTCCTAGTTACGAAACTTATGGAGCATCAGTATACGAAGTAGCGACGCAATGCTGGGATTGCATTCCTGCCTGAAATACGGTCACCTGACCGTTCGGGGGCGGAGGCTCCTCCGCAGTAGACACTGTAGGAGGCTGGTTCGGTACAGGTCCGTAAGGTTCCGCCATCTTGGGAGGATCTTGTGCAACATAAGCCCCTGAATGGATGCAAAGGACACTCACATATCGCCACCGATTCCTCTGCCACCACGACCACCTGGATAGCGGAGTCATGACAGTATGCCCCCCCTTCGAAGGCGGACAACCCGGTTTGCCCGGGTGGAGCCAATAAAAGCGGCAGACCAATCAGGGGGCATGGACCCCAGAGGCCGGTTCCCAAGACCTGTCAGCCGGGGAGTAACCTTTCCAGTCCACCAAGAATTGCAATTTCACTCTGTAGTAACGTGAATAACAGATCCCAGAAACTTCGAATTCAGGTCCTGTAGACGTGTCCACCGGTGGAGGACGTGGAATAGCAGACCTTGAGAACCGGTCTGAGACATGTTGCTTAATCTGGGAAATATGAAAGACTGGATGGATACGGGACCACGAGGGAGGTAAGTGAAGGCGCACAGCAGCCTCACCCACCAGATGGGTGACCAGGAAGGGGCCAAAATACTTTGGGGATAGTTTAAAAGGCACCAGGTGCCGGGGTAGAAATTTAGATGATAACCATACATGATCACCTATTGTCAGTAGAGGTGCAGCTCTCCGTCTACGGTCTGCATAGCGTTTGACTCTTTCCTGGGCCTCCAATAAGGCTGTCCGTGCCAGTCTCTGACTTCGATGTATGCCTTCAATCAAAGCATCCACACCTGGAAATCATGATGATGAAGGGGAAGCAATAGGCAGAAATGACGGATGAAACCCATAGGAACAGTAGAAAGGGCTTGAGTTCAGGGCCGTATGAATGGAATTATTATATGCAAATTCCGCTAAGGGTAATAACTCCACCCAGTCATCTTGAGCAGCAGTCACGAAACATCGCAAATAACCTTACAGGGTTTGGTTTAGGCGCTCAGTCGGCCCATTTGTTTGGGGATGATATCCAGAGCTTAAGGATCTTTGGATCTGAAGAATGGAGCATATCTTCTTCCAAAATTGTGAAACATATTGTGTTCCCCTGTCCGAAAGAATTCTTTCCGGGAGTCCGTGACGAGAGAAGATTTCAGAAATGAAAATACGGGCCATCTGAGAAGCCGAAGGGATCCCAGGAAGAGCTGAAAAATGGGCTAGCTTAGTGAAGTAATCAATAGTTACCATGATAGCTGTATTATTTTCAGAAGCAGGTAGTTCCACTATGAAATCGGTTGATATGATTTGCCAAGGTTTGGTAGGTACAGTCATACGTGAAAGAAGGCCCATTGGAACTTGATGAGATGGTTTAGATTGCAAACAAGTAGTGCAAGCGGTTACGTAATCCTGCACATCTATGGACACCGAAGGCCACCAGAATTGCCTTTGGACGAGGTCCAGTGTTTTTCTGATTCCTCGATGCCCACCTGCCTTCGAATCATGACACATAAAAAGTACCTTCTTTTGAAGATCTACTGAAGGAAGCAGGACTCTTTCCTCCTTGAAGTACAGACCCTGATCCAGAGTTAGATAATGTGCATGTTTCAAGCTTTGACAAAACTCTTGGTTTTCAATAGGAGATTGACGGGTCTCTTGTAGGAAGTCGGTCACCACTTGCACAAAAACTGCCTTCGGAAATATCCGGTCTCCCTGGAATCGAACCGTAGGGGAATCTCTTCGAGATAAAGCATCAGCCCGGAGATTTTGGTTTCCGGATAAAAATGTAAAAAGGATTCGGTAAGGAGAAAAGAAGTAAGCCCACCGTGCTTGGCGGCTATTAACTGTTTGGGCATATTGTAATACTTTCAAGTTTTGATGGTCTGTGCGCACCTCAATGCGATGGGAGGAACCCAGTAACAGATGTCTCCACTCTTCGAAGGAGCGCTTGATGGCCAAAACGTTCCTTCTCTAGTACTGAGTAATTAAGTTCTGAGGGCCCAAAGGTCTTGGAGAGGAATGCTAAAGGTCTTTCGGTGCCCTCCGAGTCCTCCTGAAGGAGAACGGATCCCATTGCATGATGTGAGGCATCGGTTTCCAAAATGAATCTCTTTGATTGATCCGGAGTTAGCAGTATGGGTGCAGTGGTAAAAAGCTTTTTTAATAATTCGAAGGCTTCTTGGGCCTGTGAGTTCCAGATGAAGGGGACATTCTTTCGTAGAAGTCTGGTAAAGGGAAGAACGATCTCAGAAAAGCAGGGGATGAACTTTCTGTAAAAGTTTGCAAAACCCAAAAACCTCTGGATTTCCTTAACATTACTCGGAGTAGGCCAATTTATCACTGCAGTCACTTTCTGAGGATCCATCGAGATTTCATTGGCGGAGAGAACAAACCCTAAATATGTCACTTGAGGCTGATGGAAAATACATTTGTCCGTCTTACAAAACAACTGGTTAGCTTGTAATCTCTCCAAAACAAGATTGACATGACGTATATGTTGATCCTTATCGGATGAAAAAATCAAAATGTCGTCCAAATAAATAACTACGGAATGTAATAGTAGGTCAGCAAACAGATGGTCCATAAACCGCTGGAAGACTGCGGGGGCGTTTGAAAGGCCGAAGGGCATTACGTGATACTCGTAATGTCCGAAGGGTGTTCGGAATGCAGTCTTCCACTCGTCTCCCGGGGCAATTCGAATGAGATGGTAGGCCCCTCGAAGCTCCAAATTAGTGTATATTCTAGCTCCTCTTACTGCTTCTAAAATATCTGGCATAAGTGGCATTGGATATTTATCCGGAATAGTGATCTTGTTCAATGCTCGGTAGTCAATACACGGGCTTAACTCGTCCGAGTCTTTTTTGGGGATGAAAAATAATGATGCCCCTGCCGGTGATTTGGATTCGGTTATAATACCGTTCTCTAAGTTGGTTTGTAGATATTCTTTCAGAACTTTCTTTTCTTTTTGGGAAAGCATATACATTCGACCAAATGGAATGGGATGGACCGGTGTAAGTTCAATATGGCAATCATCTCTACGATGGGGTGGAAGAGATGAGAACTGTGGGTGGTCAAAAACGGGGAGAAACATCATTCTGGGATGTGGCATAGACTGCCAACCGTAGTGAGCGGCTCGGTTTCAGACTCCTGGGAAGTGACTGGAACTGGGTTTGAACTCTGTGGAAAACAGTGAGAGACGCAATATTCCGAGCCCATGAAAAGGGTTCCAGCCGTCCAATTTATGTATGGGTTATGAGTCCGTAACCACGGCAATCCTAAAATAATAGGGAAATGAGCCGCCTTGATTAAGTCAAAGCTCAGTCTTTCTTGATGAGTGGAGATCCGGCATAGTAGTGGATATGTTTGCTCCCTTATAGGTCCGGAGCTGAGAGGATTGCCATCGACCCCTTGGATGGGAACAGCTAAGGTCTTGGCGAATCGTCTAATCCCCATGTCTTTGGCCCATTGATCATCAAGGAAACATCCTGCTGCCCCACTATCCACCAAGGCGGGTGCCTCACAAACCCCTTGATCTTCCTGATAGAGTTTTACCAGAACGATGACCATAGAGGTATTAGAAGGACAGGTATTTTGAAGTAGAGGTAAGTTCTGGGAACCATCCCGTACCACCCGAGCCGAGGTTCCCCTTATGACTGGGTGCAGGAGTTTCCCGACTTCTTGTTCACCCATCTTCGGGGTGGAGTTTTTGGGCAGTCCTTGACTACATGACTGGACGATCCGCAGTACATGCACAGACCTCCAGAACGTCTCCGTTCTCGTTCCTCAGGCGATAGAGGTCCTCTAGTGACCCCTAGTTGCATGGGTTCATCTTCGGAGGATTCCCCTTTAGAACAAACACTGGTTCCTTCCATTCTTGATTTAGGATTTCTGGTATTCCGACTCCTCCTACGTTCAGACTGCCTTTCCTGAATTCGGTAGTCGATCTGTAATGCCACCGTGATCTTATCGTCTAAATTAGGTGGTCTAGGTACTTTTGACAACTCATCCTTCAATTCCTCTGTAAGTCCTCTACGGAACAAAGTCACCAATGCACTATCTGACCAGTCGGCTTCGGCGGAGAGTTGCTTAAACTTAGTCACATATTGTAGTAACTCTTGGGAGCCCTGACGTAAATCAAGTAATTGTTCTTGAGAGGAAATTGAAATCTCTTGCCTACTAAACATGGACTTAAGAGCGTTGACAAATGCAGGATAAGAGTCCAGAATAGCATTTCCTGAGGTAAGTAGTGGCGTAGCCCATGCTAAAGCGGCTCCGGTGAGGTGGGAAATCAGAAATCCCACCTTATCTTTATCAGTTGGAAAGTATCTAGCTTTAAAGGTGAACTGAACAGTGCAACAGTCTAAGAACTCCTTTAATTTATGGGGAGAACCATCATACTTCCCCGTAGGGATTGAGGAGGGGGTAGTTCTGTATTAGCCTTCCCTACTTGTTGTCTAAGGTGAGCGTTCTCTTGTTTTAGACTCTGCATTTCATGCGATAAAGATTGCATGGCAGACATCATTTGTTGCATCTGCTGTTCCATTGTTTCTGTGACAAAGCTCTAAACCGGTAGTACCCCTTCTTAGCTATAATTTTGGGCATCGCTATCTGTCAAATCTCTAAGAGTCTTCCAATACCACAAAGAGGAACTTTGTCACAGAATCACTAACCTGGTCAGCAGAGGCGTACAAGAAGATTGTGAGAATACCCTCGAGGTCCCTACCGTTCTCAGCCTACCAAAGGGGAGGAACTGGGCACTGCAGGAATACCAGGGAAACCCTCTGGGGTAGAAAACCCTGTTGCTGCTCTTCAGGAGACTGGTGGAGCATCTTCCTCGAAACGTGGAGTCCTGAAGGTTTACTGGGTTGAGTCTGGTAATGCGGACGACAGGCGCGAAGGCTGGAGTCTAATGTATGTAAAAGAAACAGGTTATAAATGGGAAAAGATGGAGTAAGCAGTAGGTTGGAGGTTTCTAGAGAGAACGTAGTGTACCTGAATAGGAACTCAGAGGAGATCACGATTTCGTTCCGTAGCTCCGAGGGTGGAACTGGAGGATGGAAACCACGGGAGGAAGGAGGTGAAGTCTAAGGGCAGAATGAAAGAGGGTTGAGTAGGGAGCAGGTTATAGCCGCGAAGCCCCCGGAGTGTTTCCTACCGTTGCGAGGCAGAATACTGTCTCGGAACGCATTGATTCGCCGAGAGGAAGAAACAGCGGCTGACCGCTGAACGCGGTAACAGATTCACACGAAGAGCGGGGATGGTAGAAGTGTTTGCAGGTAAGATTTCTGAAACGATACAAGGTATAGGTAGTAGGCAGAAAAGATAGCACATAGAGCTAGGAGGCTGCACAAAGAGGTTCTTAGTTGCGAAACTTACGGAGCGTCTGTATACGAAGTAGCGACGCAATGCTGGGATTGCGTTCCTGCCTGAAATACGGTCACCTGACCGTTCGGGGGCAGAGGCTCCTCCGCAGTAGACACTGTAGGAGGCTGGTTCGGTACAGGTCTGTAAGGTACCGCCATCTTGGGAGGATCTTGTGCAACATAAGCCCCTGAATGGATGCAACGGACACTCACATATCGCCGCCGATTCCTCCGCCACCACGACCACCTGGATAGCGGAGTCATGACAGGTCCCAAATATCTAGGGTTAAACGTCCGAGTTCCCTTCAGAGGTATGTGTTTTGTAGCCAGCCAAACTTGATCTCCAATCTGGTATTGTGGAGTTTCACTTCTATGTTGATCAGCATTTTTCTTATATTTCTCTTTTACTTGTTTCAAATGTTCTGTTGCCTCTTTAAAGGCTCGTGTAATAGTAGAATGCAAATGACTAACTGCAGGCATTTCTAAATGCTGAGACAAATCTAGTTCTGAGCTTCGAGGGTGATGTCCATATATGGTATAAAAGGGGCTTTGTCCGGTTCCTGAACGTACCGAGTTATTGTATGCATACTCGGAAATCCATAAAATATCTGGTGTAGCATGCAACGTAGGTACTGTTCAAGGGTCTGGTTGGTCCTCTCCGTCTGACCATCGGTCTGGGGATGGTGACTGGTTGATAACCTCACGTCGATTTGCACCAGCTGACAACATTTCTTCCAAAAATGTTAAATGAATTTACTACCTCGGTCAGAGACCAATACGGAAGGAAATCTGTGCATTCGAACAATGTTTTCGAGGAACTCCTTGGCCAGAATTGAAGCAGAAGGTAATCCCTTTAGAGGAATAAAGTTGGCCATCTTGGAAAAAAGATCCACAATAACTAGAATGGTGTTAAATCCATTACATGGAGGTAGATCTGTAATAAAGTCTAACGATAAGGTGTGCCATGGTGTAGGTGGAATATCCAAAGGTTGTAAGAGGCCAGCTGGTTTTTTCTTCTGACTTTTGTTTTGGGCGCAAATGCCACAAGACATTACATATGACTTCACGGCCACCAGAATTGTCTCTTAATTTTAGCTTCAGTTTTTGCGATACCTGGGTGTCCTTCCATCAGGGTGTCATGATAATTGGATATGACTAGTTCTTGTAGTTCCTTGTGTGGTAGAAATAGTCGCCCTTGATAATAAGGTAGGTCATTGATGACTGAGTAGTCCGGGCCTTTCTTCACCCAGTCCTGCAGGGCTGTTGGATCGAAGAGTTGTTGCATCTTTACTTGAATATCCTCTACTGTCTGTAGAGTGGTTATGGCAAGAATTTTTTATTCTGAAATTATAGGTACCGGTTCCGCATATGCTTCTCCCATCCCTATTCGGGATAAGGCATCTGACTTGTCATTTTTACAACCTGGTGGATAAGTGATCACGAAATCGAACTCGGCAAAGAACAATGCCCATCGAAGTTGACGCGACGATTGGGCCTTGGCTATTTTTAAATACTGCAAGTTCTGGTGATCGGTGATTACCGTAATGGTATGCCTGGCACCGAGAAGATAATGCTGCCAAGCCTTGAAGGCGGATTTGATGGCTAATAATTCTTTATCGGTAACTGCATAATTTAACTCGGGTGCCGAGAACTTTCTGGACCAAAATGCTACTGGGTGAAGTTGACCGGTTTCAGGATCCTTCTGGGACAGGACAGCTCCCATGGCTAAACTGGATGCATCAGTTTCAACTATGTATGGAAGTTCGGGGCGTGGATGCTTTAAGACAGGTGCTGACGTGAATTTCGCTTTCAGCTCTTGGAAGGGCTTTTCAGCTTCTTCCGTCCACAAGAAGCGTTTGTTTTTTTCACAAAAGTGCTGTGATAGGGTGTACAACATGTGAGAAATCCGGAATGAATCTGCGGTAGAAATGAGCAAATTTGAGCATGCTTTGTACCCCTTTAACTGAACTCAGTGATGGCCACTTGAGGATTGCGTCCACCTTTCGAGAGTCCATTCAGACTCCTTTTGGAGTCAGGATAAATCCAAGGAATTCAACTTCTGTAGCATGAAAAACGCATTTTTCCAATTTTGCATATAACTTCTGCTGGCGTAGTTTCTCAAGGACTGCACGAACGTGCTTCATATGGTCTGATTCTGAAGAGGAGTACACTAGAATATCGTCTATGTATACAACAACACAGACGTCAATGAGTTCACGAAGGACATCGTACATAAAATACTGGAAGGCTGCTGGTGCATTGCACAACCCGAAGGGCATCACCTGGTATTCGAATAACCCGTACTTAGTGCGAAAAGCAGTCTTCCATTTGTCGCCTTTCTTTACACGTACCAGATGATATGCCCCTCGGAGGTCTAATTTAGTGTAGATGCAAGCGTCCTTTACTTGGTCTAGTAATTCGGGGATCAGAGGCAATGGGTATCGGTTCTTAACCGTGATCTGATTTTATGCGCGGTAGTCTATGCACATTCTGAGGTCACCTTTCTTTTTAGGCACGAAGAACAAAGCTGAAGATGCAGGGGACTTGCATGGACAAATGAACCCATTAGCAAGGTATTGGTCCAAGCATTGTCGTAGGTGAAGGTTTTCGGGTTCTGTAAGGGCTTAGATCCTACTACATGGAGGTTGTGCACCGGGTATGAGATCGATTTGACAATCGTATGATCTGTGAGGTGGAAGGGTGTTTGCCTGTTCCTTTTGGAAAACATCCTGGAATTCTTGATATTCCTGAGGTAACTGCATGACTGGAGTAGCGACTGTGGCCAGGCTGTGGTTCAAGGGTTTTTTTGGGTACCAAGTATGTGCACAATCCGGGAAGGTTATTGTCTTCTCTCGCCAATCAATACAAGGATTATGTGTTTCCAACCAAGGTATCCCCAGTATTATTTGGAACTGCGGGGCTTTGATTAAATCAAACGCAATAGCCTCTCGATGCCCATCCTGACCCAATAGTGTCATCTCTGCGGTGGAATGAGTTACAGGCCCAGGGGCAATTTCAGTTCCATCGACTGTGGTGATGATATCTGAAGTGGTCTTTTTGCAGAGAGATAGATTCATCCTAGAAGCCAACTCGTGGTCCACATAGTTTCCTATGGCCCTGCTATCAATGTATGCCCTCACTGCGTGCATACGTGATGGCTGCCTTGGATCTATAAGGACCATTGGCATGATGAAGTGCGAGGTCTAAGTATCCTTCTTCAAGCTTGGCAATGCTTGTCGGGCGTGGTTGTTTCCCGAATCAGGCTCTGTTTGATTTTTATCAGCAACTCTGACTACTTTTTTAGATGTTTTTATAGGGCAATCCCGTAGAAAAGGTCCTGAGGCCCCACAGTACAGACACAATTGCATCTGCCGTCTTCTTTCTCTTTCCTTTTGAGTTAAGGGTCCCTTGACCCCCCCGATCTGCATCGGTTTTGATACATCTGTTCCCTTGAGGGTAACATTGGGTTTAACCAATACCCGATTCTCGAACTTAGCTCGATCAGCCTTTCTATTCTGAAGTCGGTGGTCTAACTGGACAACTAAGTCTATATATTCTGCACAATCCTAAGGTGGGTTCACAACTTGGGCCAAAACGTCTTTGAGTTCACCCCGAAGTCCACAATGAAATAATGTAATTCGTTTTACCTCTGGCCATCCGGTTTCCACCACTAACCTATTGAAAGTGGTGATATAGGTTAGTAGATCCTGGTTACCTTGTCGTAATGATAAAAGTTTGTTATCCAGGGCCTGTCCCTGTGAATGTGTGGCAAATTGTATTTCCATGCTCAATTGAAAACCTTGAAAATCCCAAAGAAGAGTGTCCTCCTGGTTAACTAATGGAATTGACCAATCCGCTGCACTGCCACTAAGATATGATAGTACAAAGGGTACTTTGGTTTGGTCGTTTGGAAAAGCTCCAGGTCTGCATTAAAAAGTGCAAGCGGCATAGGTTCATAAACACGCAAACTTTTTTGGGTCCCCAGCAAAATGTTCGGGTGGAGCTAAAGGAATGCTCCCTGGTAGAACCACTTGCACAGGATTGCTAGATGAAACAGTAGTTGGATTCCCCCCCGAGTCCGTTAATGGTGTTTGCCCAGCTTGGTTTTGCAGTAATTGTCTAGCAAGATCATCAGTGCGCTCCTTTGACACAATCAGTTCTCTCCTGAGGGCATTAGTCTCTTGGCGCGCGGAGTGCACTTCTGCCCTAAGTTCCCCTAACAATAGGGCTAGTTGGTCGGTTTCTGAGGTTTCCATAACGCCCGGGTGGGGATTTGTAGATAGGCTTCGTGTTCTGTCATTCTCACCTTGCTCCCACAGGGGCGTCGGTCGGACCTGGACAGCTGCGGTCTCCACCCACGTGATGCGTAGTGCAGTGATGACTGACTGGATCTGCCCTCCTAATCTTGTCTGCTTAACCCGTAGAAATATTCTCCTGCAAGTGGAGAGATGGATTTAGCCACTTGTGGATTCAAGTGATGGCACCCCCACAATCCTCCCCAACTAATCACCTCTGAAATGCCCACACAACAATCTCACCTTATATTCCTGAAAGATGAGCTCTCCATCCTGCGTGGATTTGCAGGGGCGCGTCGATTCCAGTTACTTCACTGGTTTGAAGGCTCGGGAGAGTTCTGGAGAGTATTGACTCTGAGGTTCCTGGTGAGGACCAGTAAATATTAAGTTCATAGAGTTTAATATGTCCGATGTTCACTCTTGTTCCCCCATTCCTTTCTTGTTTTGCAGCTGGCTCGTGAAAAGATGCTCTTGTGGCAGCTGGTGGCGCTCAGGTAAGAGTCTATATTACCCGGAGCTGTCCGGTAAATGTTGCACAAGGAAAACGGGTTATTTTGTCTCTCTTTACAGATGCGGCACGTGAAAATATGGAGAGTCACAAAAGGATGCCTCCGGTGGTAAATCAGGTAAGTCTATGGTGGTAAGAATTATATTTGTTGGTTCCCTCGGCTCACCTTGTGGTTTTCTTTTGTCTCCTAGGTGCCGAAGTTCGGCGAAGAAATGATAGAGGCAGCGCCGACCCGAAGGATGCTGTGAAGACTGGTGAGTATGGCGCGGCGCTGCAGCTGGAGGTGCGGCGCGTGCTGAAATGATGTTCTTTACAGGTCCGGAGACAAGATGGAACCAGAATCAGGTGTGGAATAGAAATAAGTTTGTTTTCTAACCTTGTCCCTTTCTTTCCTCTTTGTTTTAGGACCTCCGGATTCTAGGCGGGCGTGGCAGAAGACTGGATGCAGGTTGCAGGCACGGTGAGTGTTGCGCTGCTGGATGCAGAATAACGCGAAGCGTGTGTTGCTGGTCGGGTGTGGTTTAAATAGCCTCAAAAGTAGTCCCAGGTAAGAAGTCCCTAGAACCACACCCGAGTAAAAAATAGTCCCTGTAGAAAAATAGTCCCTTTCAGGCTTCATGTTGGATTGGAGCCATTTGCAGCATGGTCTGCCTGAGGTCAGTAATGACTATGAGCCTGGCGCCTTATGCGCCAGGACTGAACCCAGATAGCCCCTAGCCGGGGCTGCTGAGGTTTTACTAAATGTCTAGACGCCTGCTCCCGGGGCTGATGGGCTTGGTCCGGATGCCTGGGGGTAGGCATCATGACACCTACGCCTCCCATTGCTCCAGCCACCCTCACTAGAAATAAAAAGAACATTACCTCTGGAAAGCCACTCCATCTCATCCTTCCTACCCTTAATAACGCCACTGACTCCTGCTCGGACCCTACTACCTTAGCCGACACCTTTAATCAGACAGTGCTTGCAGCCATAAATTCCATCGCCCCGCTCAAACTTAGGAGACCCAAACAACATGCGCACCTCAACTCGTGGTTCACACCACAGCTCAGAGTGCTATGTAAAGAGGAACGCAGCACAGAGTCATGTTGGAAAAGTCACCCTTCGCACACCCACAAGGACAGCCTCTCCCTAGCCACTCTTAACTACAAAGAAGCTATACTCCAGGCTAAAAAAGAATCCTATAATAACTGCATTGTGTCAGCACAATCAAATACCAAGGAATTATTCAAAATCCTCAAGGAACTCGAGACACCTGCAGCCCCCCCTCCCCGACTCCTGCACCAAAGATAGCAATTGGTGAACGAATATACAGACAGCACTCCTGGGCAAAATTGCCACCCTCCAAACCAAAATTAGAGACAAACAAAAGTCCCTACAATTAGACCAACCTTTGACCGCTCCCATACCTAGTACCCGCCAAGCCAACCTGACCTACAAACCATTCGCCTTCTCCCCTTTCACTACCCTCGAAGTAGAAGGAATCATAAACAACCTTAAGCCGACTAACTGCCAAGGCGACCCTTGCCCGGCATCTACTATCAAGGAAGCCTCACATGACCTAGCCCCCTTCATCACAGCGTTCATAAATGCCTCCTTCAAAACAGGTATAGTCCCTGAAAGCCTCAAGGACGCCTGGGTGATCCCATTACTTAAAAAACCATCCGTTGACCCTAACATACCGACCAATTTTAGACCAATCACCACGGTCCCGTTCGTACTCAAGATCCTAGATCGTGCAGCATACCTACAGATCGAGGACTACCTTGAATCCAACAATCTTCTGGGTCTAAGTCAGTCTGGCTTCCGCCCCAAACATGGTACTGAAACAGCCCTGATTGATCTGAAAACTCAGATGGAGACACTAAAGGACAACGGGAAGCTAGCGTTACTCCTTCTCCTCGACCTCTCTGCGGCATTCGATTTGGTCAATCACTGCATACTTTGCCATCATCTCAAATCAGCGACCCACTTCTCAGACTCTGCCAATGCCTGGATCCATTCCTTCCTCAGCAACAGATCCATGCGGGTCTTCTCACCTACAGCTTCTGCAGACCCCTCTCCCATCCACTGTGGCGTCCCGCAAGGCTCTTGCGTATCGCCTACACTTTACAATGTATTCACCAAACCCCTTTTCGATGTGCTCGACTATCTCGGTGTCTCCTACACCAACTACGCGGATGACACCCAGATACTCATCCCCATCACTGGTGATTACACAGCCAATACCAAATCCTTGAACGATGTCTAACTAGTCATTCAGGCCTGGATGCCGCAACACGAACTATGCCTTAACGATGACAAGACAGAGCTCTTACTACTAGGATCAACTCAACGTCTCAACAAATTAGACCAAGCCTACAAGTCTTTCATCATTGACGGTAATGACATCAAGGTCTCCAAAGACACTAAAACTCTAGGCGTCTTTCTGGACTCTACCCTCTCCCTGAACAGACAAAATGCAGTAAGGTCGGCATCGTCCTATACATGCAAACTCATCACCGTCTGCAGACCCTTTCTGAATCCTCACAACTGCATTACTCTTGCAAGAACACTCATTATGTCCAAAATTGATTACTGTAGCACCCTCTACTTGGGGACTAGCCAGTATAACCTCAATAAACTGCAAATTATCCAAAATAATGCCATAAAGGGAGCTCTCAATATCCCTAGACGGTCTCATATCTCTAACGTCAGATCTGATCTACGCTGGCTCCCGGTAAAACAAAGAATTGCCCTGAAAACACTAGCCCTGACTCATAAATGTTTGGCCAATAATGCCCCACCCTACCTCTCATCTCGCCTTACACTCCATACCTCCTCCCGACCTTCCAGATCAGCCCAAATTCACAGCCTCACCCTGCCCAGATTGAAACTCCAAAAAGCGGGCGGTGTGAGCTTCCCCGTCCTAGCCTCCAAACTCTGGAACACACTGCCTACCTCCATCAGAACAGAGCCTTCATTCCTAACTTTCAAGAACAACACCAAATCTTGGCTGTTTACGCAGAAACTTTGAAGCCCGTTTTTTTAAGGTAAGCTACCGATTTGTAATATATCTCATTTGTGTATATATCTCATATTGTACTTGTATTATGACCTGTAAATGTGTATATCTTGTTTTTATTAACATTTTACTGTAGGCAATGATCAAATACAGCAAAAGAGGATTCAAACAAATTCAAACAGATACCAACAGATAAACAGGTGAAAAACTCCATCCCTCCCTCCCCCCAGCACGCCCCCCACCCCCCATGTTTCAGGAGCAGTAAACAAAACTATATCTTTTTGTGACATGAGGTCAACAATAGGGAGAGTTAAGCTTGTGAGGTCTTATCCAGTTCAATCTGAATTCACTCAAGTCTCCCGCCCATTCATGGATCAGAGTACTCTTGGGGAAGTATGATTCGAAGTAGCGCCATATATAACCTGTACATTTTTATTATATGCATACTTTCATATTGTAACCTGTACCTAAGAATATGCGCCCCGTTGCCCAAGGGCCTGGCTGCGCTTTATAAATAAAATAAACTTCAAACTAGCTTGTGCCGCACAGAAAGGGGGTGTAATCATGTTAAATGTAGTCATCTTTGTTTTTGAAAGGGACCTGACAGGAGCGGACGTTGTTTGCAGCAAGTGCTCTCTGCCAGGCTCATGGATGTCAACTGTGAAGGTGACCTGCAACTTGCTGCAAGTGCATAAATATCTCGGGAACACATTTGAAACCGTAAGAGGACACCTGAAGTAATCGGTTCGTTCATATTGGAATCGACCAAATGGAACCACATTCCCGAAGGATGCGCGCGCACACACCAGTTAATGCTCGGGCCTAAGTAACGCCACTCCGCATGCGCATGCGTATTTTAAAGTAACCGGTCCTGCTCTATTCACAGCATAGCAATTGTTCCGCTGTCTGGGATGCGCGCGGGCGGTAGTGCAAATCCTGCGCAGCTCCTCCTGGGAAAGAGGCGTCTGCGCACGCGCCCCTCAGCAGTCACCACCGGCTTGCAGGCAGGCGGGGGTGATCCATCCAGCATCCGCTGTGTGCAACTGCAGTAGTCGAGGGGGGGTCCGGCGGGCCCGCCCATGCCGCCTGGGGGCGCAGCTGCTGCTCCGCGGTGGCGGGGGGCGGGGAGGGCGTGAGTGCATGCCGCGGGCGGAGGGGACGGGGGCGCGGGGTCGGCGGAAGCGGCGGCGGCCCTGGAACGATGCGCGAATACAAGGTGGTGGTGCTGGGCAGCGGCGGTGTGGGCAAGTCGGCTTTGACAGTGCAGTTCGTGACCGGCACCTTTATCGAGAAGTACGACCCCACCATCGAGGACTTCTACCGCAAAGAGATCGAGGTGGATTCGTCGCCTTCGGTGCTGGAGATCCTGGACACGGCGGGCACGGAGCAGTTCGCCTCTATGCGCGACTTGTACATCAAGAACGGCCAGGGGTTCATCCTTGTGTACAGTCTCGTGAACCAGCAGAGCTTCCAGGACATCAAGCCCATGCGCGACCAGATCATTCGAGTCAAGCGGTATGTAGCATGCCCTGGCCTGCCAGTGCAGTGAAGCTGACTGAACCTAAAATCTGCAGGGGAGGGAGGAAGTCGGGACCCCATGCACCCACCTACACGGCAGGGAGGACCCCACCACCTTGCAGGGGGAGAAGGTACTTGGCCCCCTATTTACTTGGGAGGGACTACCAATTACAGGCAACGGGGGATGAGAAAGTACCCTGCAGGAGTAGAATAGTCCCACCATCTACACGGGCGAAACCAGTCCCTTGCGGGTAGATGTTTCTAGTCCCTTGTGTAGAAAAGCAACCAAGCCAGAAGGATCGGAGGGGGCTCCAAACTATTCGCCTACATCTGCTAGCTAAAGCACTGTGTCTGCCGCCCGTAGATCAAATCTCTTGAAAACTGACCAATACAGCCCAGGGATTTGGAACTAGGTCTACTGTGTCGTGTAATGAGTAGTTGTATAGTGCACTTGGGGTGGCTGGAAGCATTGATGTCCTTTTCCGTATGGCTCTGGGTATCTCGCAATCAAGTCAATCAATCATTCTTTTCTGTGCATTAATTTGTGCTGGGCAAGAAAATAAGTTTCCTGCTGCATTCGTGTAGTCTTAGCGTGTCGAGTGTGTTTTATTGTGATTTGTAACGCGCCTATACACAAGTGTTTCAAGGCGCTTCAGTGTTTCATGTGATCTTCGATCATTTAGATTATGTGGAAATGTGATGGTTCTAGTGTGCTACAAATGCCAGAAGCCGTTTAAAATCAAGTAGTAGGGGTGTGGTGGGATCGGAATTTATTTGCAGTTGTGATCTGTCTAGAACTCGGATGTGAAGTGCAACACTCTGCCCTTTTAATGCAAGTCCTACAAAAGGTAGCTTTTTATACCCCCCCCCGAAAAGGCACGTGTATTGGACTGCAGAAGTGGAAAAGGCTGCACCTCTTAAATTCTTCTGCAGGTCTTCGTTTGAAATTTGTCAGCTGTCGGAGGTGTGGTAGCCCAGCTGAGCCTTGCAGTGCTGTAGGCAATGTTAACATCAAGTGCATCTACAGGGTAATGAGACACACACAGAGGTAGGCAGTCGGCCACATCACCTGCAGTTGATGACCGGATCTCTAATCTACGATGGGAGGGGAGAGATGAGTCACCTGTTAGAGCGAGCAGATGTTCCACTACTAGAATGTGACGAGCAGAGGTGCCCATCTGGGTGACTTCGAAGCGGATTTAAGTCTGGCATGGGGCACATACCCCTGCTGTAGCTCTTCCATCTCAAAGATGGAGCCAGTGTTGCACAGGAGGGCCTCCCTAGTGAGGTCTTATCTTTACATTTCTCTGAAGCAGGCAGTGTACAACGGGAAGTGATTAGTGATGGGGAAAAGGCAAATTGGCAGTTACCATTGCTGTGGGTTTTAATAAGCTATTTTATGTGTTATTGATTGTTGAGTGATTAGAAACTATGCTGGTGCAGAACAAGCTGTATGAAACTATGACATGGTCGTCCATTTTATTTCACTTTGTCTTTTTGGAGATTTTTTTTTTTTTGTAGGCTTTCATTAAATTGCATGCCGGAGCTTATATGCTTCCATTCAGGATGGGGGGGGGGGATAAAGCTGCAATCGTAGGGAGCCATTTCCTATGTCCAGTGGAATGAAAAAAGTGGCAATAAAATAATTAGCTGCCACTTTATATGCCCTGCAGAATAAGGTATGATTTGGCAGGCGAAGTTGCAGAGCTGAGTGGGTTTAGCATGTTCACCAGGCCTGCCTACCAAATCTTGGTCTGGTTATCTGCCAGCATATTTTTTTATGCTGGCAAAAAAAATATTGATCTTTCTAATCTGCATGACTTTTACACCAGGTGAAAGCAGGAAGTTTCTAAAGGAGTAGATTGTAGACGGTATCTATAATTGTTAATAGCACAGGGAATTACGTTTTCCAGGGACATGGTGGGAAAAAGAGAGTTGATGTCGCCTGTGTTTTACTATTTGCATTTCCACCACGTGGGGGTAAACTATGAACATTCCACAGAAAGGCCTTTGTACAAAAATGCAGACGGGGTGGTCCCCTCCTTGCAATTTAGTTTTAAAAACAAAATGCCACTTAGTCTTTCTGCTCAACATGTTCATGCAGTTTTCTACTTTGTCAGGTTGTTTATCATGTGACTTATGCACTTTTACATTCCTCTGTATAAAACAGATTATCACCGAGTGTCCAAACGTTACTTACGTTTCAGACCGGGCTCAAATTCTAGCTTCGGTAACTAAAGTGTGCGATCCTGAGCAAATCATTTCCTCTCATTGTTCCTTGCGTGCTAATTCTGGGTACCCCTAGAAGCGATTCAGTTCAGTGTACGGTATTTCAAAAAAGCCTTACTCCTAGTTTAATAGTGTTGCTCCGTATGTCATAGCGGCTCTTCATATTCACCATGCAAGTAGCAGATATTTGTAACTGTGTATGTTGACCTGAGGTAATTACTTCCATTTCCAATTACTGGTGCGGTCTAGCAATCCCATCATCCTCAAAAAATTAAAATGTTCTGTAAAAATGCTATAAAAATAGAACTGTTACTATAAAACGTGAGTCACAAAATATCCCATTCCATACCCCAGTATTCTGGGAGGAGGTATCTTTCAAAAGATGCCGGTTCCCGAAGCCCCTCCACCGCAACCTGTTAGGAATAAGTGTGTATGGGTGCATTATTGGAGCATGCTGAAGCTGGGATGGAGTAAGGGCAGTCGTGCAGCGGGGGGGGGGGGGGCTCATTTCTCAACCCTTGCAGAGAACAGGAGGCTTCACCCTCTCTTCTTCCCCGCTAGATCAAGATGATGTGGCAGGTGTGCATGCACTGAGTGGGATTGTTGGTGAAGGGGGGTGGATGAACGGTGTCTGGGAGATGACAGTTGATTGGATTAAATAGAAAGGGGAGAACAGATGGGAAGGAAAAGTCTTTTGATGTTTCCACACTTAATTTTTTTCATTTTTTGCTCTGATTTTAGTTTTTTTTTGTTTAGTATTTTTTTTTTTTTATAGTTCATTTAATGCATGTTGAATAAAAGGTAAATAATGTTCTTGTTGCTAGGCTCGTTTTTTGTCGTGTACTGTTTTCATCCTTCATGCTGCAGCAATTTTTTTTTTCCATACAAGGAAGGGGGGGAAAAGGATGGGATGGAAGGAGAGCAGTGAAAGGAGTAGGGTGGGGTGGGGCATATGGACATACTGGGATGCAGGTGGAGGTGAGTAGATTTTGTAAGGTGTACTGAAGCTTATGCAAATTTTTTTTTTTTTTTTTTTTTTTTTTTTTTGAGTAGTGTGAACTGATAGAAGGCAGAGGGTTTTTTTGCCCTTCTCCACTTTAGCAAATTGAGTGAGCGTGGGCAAATCGCTGTCAGCAACACCTACCAGGTGACTAGGTTGCTTCCAGCTAGTCAGATCCCTAAACACACCAGGGTTCGAAATTGATATTCAGTGGGCAGGGGCGAAAACTAGCTCCTGGATGTTAGGCATCAACCAGTAGACGGGAGCTACTGCACTGGAAGCAGGAGCTACCAGATTTTTTGTCAATTTTGTATGAACCATTGTATTTAAAAGTGTTTTAGAGGTGTTCTAATTCTTTAATAACCTTCTTAAATACTCAAAGCCAATGTCACATTTTCATGTTTGGAAGGCACCAGTTGGCCCTCGGGGCCAAAAGTAGCTCCCAGTAGCAATTTATTTCAATCTAACCAGGCTCTACTATCCTAGGAGCTAAATGGCTCGCCTCAATTTCGAACTCTGCACACTACTTCAATAGTAAAAAAAATGCCAACTTAGAAAAAAACATTGAACCTTCGTCCCTAACCGTAACCATTGTCACACTTTGTGACAGCCATTAACTTCTCACACCCTAAGCTATGCCTTCACGTCCCTCCTACCCAGGGCCTTCCATCAACTTTGCCCATGGGGCCCTTTGTCTCACGTCTGCTGCTGCCCAGGCTGAATGCCCTTGCTGGCCTGTAGGGAAAGACACCGCCGTTGTGTGTGCAGAATAAAACATTCCAAATGAGAGAATCTGAAATGGTAGGCTCTCTAGTGCCCCCCCCCCCCCACGCTCCCGAAGCGTTTGTGTTCAATCAAAAAACTACTGGTTAGAATGGGGGAAGCCACTTTACTTGAACCTTTCCTGACAACCAGAGCAGACGAGGTGATGAGACAACAGCATTGCATGGGAGTGTGTGGTCCCCGTCACCAGCTGTGCTTTGGCAACGTAATTTGTCAAAATACACTTCAATTAACTTGAGTTGCAGGAACCACTATAGTATGAGGTCTCTAATTGTTAGGATGCCTTCTCTCTTCCATTGGTCCGCGGTAGACTTTATATTCCTCATGTTGGAAATCACACAACTTAATGGGGTTGATCTGTGAGTCAGACGTGATTTTCATGCAGACATGGAATTTGGGGACTTTGCTTTTGCAGATAAACTCTTGATTTCATTTTATTGAAAGGTTTCAGAAACTCTGAAATAAGTTCTTACTAGAAACTAGCATTGGCAATTCCAACGGTTTGGGCTTTTGTGTAGGTATGAGATGGGCACTGATATAAAGCTATCTGGCCATAAGTTCGCAACAGCCTGATTTCAATACCCAGCAAATGCCTACTAATATCTGAAGCCAAAACTTTTGGCTTCGGTATTGCTTGCTTTTAACAGGACATCGGTACTAGGGGCAGATATAAATCCAGTGGCTCGAGGCACACTTGGCGAAGACGTTTTTATTACTCCGCAGTCAGTTACAGCTGCAATTAACGCTCTTGTATACTGCTTAGAAAACACTGGCAGGCTAAAGCTTAATTTCACTATTTGGTACAGCAAGTTCAAAGAGATCCCAGGGCGATCTGTGTTTTTGGCGGGCAGTCTCTGAGTCTGTGGGAATGGCCACAATGATAAGCACGGATATGGGCAGTAAATGGCTAGGTAAATCGCTGTGTTCCTCTCAATTGTCTACTCTTCCCACCCCCTGTACACCAATGCAATAATTGTACCTAATAGGTGGCGCTGAAGTGCCACCCAATAGGCCAAACTAAAAATACACAACTGTACAGAAAAAGTGAAGATGTGGAAGGTTGTGACATCTGTGTTTGCCTCCAGAATGAAAGTGAACCGGTTATCATAACGTGCCATTTGCAGTTCCGCTCTGTTTATGTGCAGTTTCAGCCCTGTTTGTCTTCTAGTACAGATGCTGTTATTTTCCATTTTTACTAGTGTATATTTGGGGGTGCTCTGATGCAGTCTTATTCTTTCATTTTTCTGTTATGCTCCTACCAATGAATTTGCTTGAAAAGTGACTGGGAAAATACACAATGTCGTCTGTTGAGATTCTGGAGTAATGTTTTTGGTGTGCCTGGTGAATTGCATGGAGATTCCCCCCCCTCCCGCCCCCCCCAGAATGCCAGCGATACCTCTTAACCCGCCCCCCCTGCAGATTTAATGTGTTAATCTGTTCACTCCCAACATGGCATCCTTGGCTAGGCAGAGATAGCCAAACAAAAGGGGCCGCCCGTGAAACTAATTTTGTGGGAAAAAATAAAATGTGGCTTTGCACCACAATTAGATGCCTTAAAATAGCTTAATATCGCGTTGATAAACCTTTTCAAATTGCATACTGGTAGTCGGGCACACGCTCGCTGGCACACTGGTCATGAATGTCAGTTCTTCACATGCACACATTGTGTCACTCGCCAGGAGTGAATTATCACGCACCACTGGCTAGCGTCAAGTGCATTTGACTGCATGAACAGATTAATAAGAACGTAAACGATTTGGAAAGTTTCACATTTGTCCATTCTTTCTCTTTTTCGTAAGCTACATATAGTTCATGATCTATCTTCAGAGCAGAGTGGCAAGTATTAAAGCTACTTATCCATAATTCTATACTCCTTTTTTAAAACATTTATTATTTATTTTAAAAATTCTTCCCGTAGCTTAATTATCTTCTTGTTAGGGTGACTCCAGAAACCCGAAGCCGGCAATTTTCATGTATTGAGGTGATGTTTGCCATAATAAGCACCAACCGGCCATCCACCTCCACTAGATCCCGTCCCACTTCCCCGTCTCCCACACAAACTGAAGCAGGAACCTACACTGATCATCCACCACCCCTCTTTCCAACTGAACAGATCAGATAACCCCTGTACAACGACCCCAATGCCACTCATCCTGACTCTGAGCGATTCCCGCTGTGCATCAAACCTCACACAGTCCTACATATAATGAGACACCATCTCCGGGCACCCGCAAGCCGCACACGCTGCCAATGCAACTCTACCCATCAAACACTTCCTTCCTGCCAACCCTGCATGAACCACCCTAAGGCGATTCAAAATAGTTTCCTCCCTTTGTGTCAACTCTACCCCCCCATCCCAATGCCCTAACCCGCACCTCCCTGCACACTGCATACAACTGCCGCCCCTTTGAACTCATATCCAACCAATCCTGCTACATATCCTTAATTTTGCCATGCACCGATTATCAAAATGCTAACTCCAAAAACTCGATGGACATGTTGCAATGCAAATAATTCCTTAGTTTTTGATGCTGCCTTCCTAGCGTGTAGCGTTCAAAGTCATGGCATTGGAAAGCTTCTGATTATTCCTGATGGCTGTCATGTCTTGTGGTATCATTGGTGTAATAATGTTGCGTACATGTTTTTTTCTTGCAGACAAGTTCAATGACACATTTTTTTGTAAACTGTTTTTATTGATTTCTCATTCATAATAAAAAAAAAAAAACACATCAGCACCCACCAGCACTTCTACCCACCAACCAATGAATACAGCCAAAGAGCGACTGGGCAAATCGAGACCAGACAGGAGAAACCATTTAACAATCGGACCCCCCGCAGTCATGAATATAGGTCCCAAATGTCCTTGGTTTTTGAGGCTGAGTGCACCATAGCCCCATAGTCCGTCTCCAGCTCGTGACAGTGAGTGATATCCGACTTCCACTGATCATAGAAAAGAGGGCACCCCACCCACTTAACCCCACACCAAATCTACTCTCCTTTAGGCCAGCAGTAACAGACCCAATAGTGATCTGACCTGTTTAGGTAACTTTTATGTCGCAACAGGGGACGGGGCCACCCTTACTCCAGCAATTCTTTCAAGCATGTGCCAAGAAGGAGTGTATCTGGGGGAACGACCAAGCCAGATGAAGGAAGGTAAGCGGGAGTGATACCACACCTCTGGCGACTCAAGAAAGAACCTATGAATATCCATAGGGGTCAGATTTGGTGCAAAAACTTAAAATGAATTAACTTGAAATTGCTGTTGATCGCTGTGTGCAACAGTACCTTCAATAGGGTAATTCCCAGTGCTTCCATTTAACCCAGGAGTGTACCGCCCACCCTCGTACCTGTCAATTATGGTGGAGTATACCTTGAGACAAGCTTGGACGTAGCCCCCGCACTAAACATCTTGTGCAATACCGGACTAATTGGTGGTTTCTGAGGGAAATCAGTGAATCTGCCCGTCAACTCAACTTGTAGCCTGAAGTAAATCAAGATGTCCAGTGCAGAAGCTTAAGCCCCCCCACCCGCCCCCGGCCTTACATTCTTCCAGCGTCAGAAACTGCCCATTCGGAAAGAGATCTTGCCAACACACTAAACCCAGCCTGTCCATACTCTGTACATAGACCTTCTCACACGTGTGAGGTATCTGTGGTACATGCTTAATAGGGAGGAATGGAGAATACAGTAACTCATAACTCAATTTGCCCTCAGTACACTTCTACGCACTGCGTGTCAGTGCAACCATATTACGCACCCATTTGACTTGCTCAGCGGAAGAACCACAGCCCTCAAAAGCAATGGTGCCTCAATTGCCCTCCCTCTGCATGTGAGCCCGCTCTGGTTTCAAATCAAAGGCAGATTCCTTCACCTCCCAAGCAGTGACTCTGTGTGCTCCAGCTTTACCTCATAGTTCACCTGGTAAAGTGTTTCCGATGATCTAGCCACTGTTGCATCCAGATAATGGGTCTGATCGAGATGGCAGTTAAAATCGAACTCGTCTTGTAACCTCAGTCCCCTCGGTCAAAGGAAATGGCACCAACTTGAAGGGATTAATATTAAGCCCTGAGAAACGACTAAAAACCAAGACCTCCCTCATGACAGGTACCAAGTTCACTAAAGGGTCCTCAACCCTTTAAGTGCCATGGTTTTCCCCCCAGTGCCAAGGCTTTTTTTTTTTGTGATTTCGATATGTCGCCATTCAATGCCTTATAACTTTTTTGTTCCATAATATATCTCAGCCAAATTTGGCCCCTCCCCCCCCCCCCCCACATGTAGGCGTTCATAACGCCACCCAGGAATCCTAGGTTGCTGTAGGGGGTTGGGGGGTGAGAGAAAATTAGCAATAAGGGCAAACATTTTTGTTTAAATTTTTATTTTATTTTTTTAAAAAAATGCCAATAAAATGATGTACAAAGAAGCCTGTGTTTGTTTTCCTTGTAAGAGCTAGGAACAAATGGTTTGCTGTGCTGAAGTCCCCAATTTCCCGGCTTTCAAGAACAGGTTGAGGGGAAACAGAAAAAAAATATTTTGATGTGGTTATCAACCGTTTTGTGAGAGGTAGGCGATTTTGGCAATTTTTGCCATTTGGACATGCGTGGACGGAATGGAAGAAAAGGGTAGGAAAGCCGAATTGGAGGACAGAAAGGCATACATTTCTGAAAAGTAGACACAATTCCAAGTTTAGGCATGTGTGATTTGCACAGGTCAGGCAACCACTAGGTAGGGGAACATTCCATAATTTGGAGGGGAAAAGTGGGAAAATTACTGTGGGGGCAGGGGGGAAGGAGTATGTGGTGGGCATGGTTGGCCTGGTACGGCAATGGCTTCTATGAATTTTGAGAAAAACAATGCTCTGCTACATTTCCCCGACTCTTGCAGTTAGGAAAGAACACGTTTTTTTTGTAATGTTTCACAAAACAAGCAATACCACAAGCCAAGAATCGGAGCCATGGTACACAGGAGTTTTATGCTTACGGCCTGAACAGATGTACTTAGCATGTGTAAAGCAGGAAAACCAATGTGGTGAGGCAGGGCAAGCATATATATATATATATATATATATATATATTTTTTTTTTTTTTTTTTGAAAGACCACAGGCAGACCTTTTCAAGGGTAGGTGACTATTGCAGTTTATAAACGTGTATGGTGCCTAAAGCAGCGACTAAATGTAGGTCACATTTGGGAAATGAAAGGGTTGAGTGACAAAGGGCAGCAGCAAATGGATCGAAACTATATGAAAACCACGCAAACGCAACAAATGTCATACCTTCCCACGTTCCCACAGGTGTCCCGATGAAAACGGTACCTCACATGTGTGGGTGCACCTACCTGGGGGCAAAGGGGAGAGCCAAAAAGTGGCTAACCCCCAAGTCTTTTCCGACAGCAGAATTTGATGAATTTTGTGGAAGGGCACACCCTACAGATATGGGCTTAAGGTGTCCAAGCCAGCAAGGAAAACCGGGAACCCCGTGCATTTCCGAAAAGAGGACACCCGTGGGAATCCGCAGCGGTCTGACTTGCGCGAAGCGGCCCAGAATTTATTACCCAGAACCCCAGACAAAGTGAACATTGTGTGTGGTTTTGTTTTGTTTTTGTTCACTCCCCCATTTGCCCCACCCCCCTCCCACCACCAAATATCACACTTTGTCTGGGATTGTGGCTAATAAAAACTGGGACAATTTGCGCAAGGCAGACCTCTGTGGATTCCCATGGGTGTCCTCTTTTCGGAAATGCATGAGGTTCCCTGTTTTCCTTGCCAGCTTCGACACCCTAGGCCCAAATCTGTAGGTTGCCCACATGAGTGTACCGTCCCCTAAGCACAGCGGCAGCTCCAGGGATCCCCATTCTGTAACGTAGCACTGCCAGAGCTGCAGCCTGGTCTTGCAGATGGACAACCCACATGGGAGGCATCTGCTCCCAGGGAAACACCAATGTTCTGCTGGCATGGGGGGCAATTTGTAGCCTGCCTCTGCAATTGTGTCCCAGCCCACCAAAATATCTGCCTAGACGGCCCACTCCCACCCACGCCACCAACAATCTAGCCCCAGTCTCACCCACCCCACTGACAGTGGGCCCTAACCATAGAATAATGAAAACAGTACTCGCATAACGTTGCAGCTGCTCACGTAGAAAAAGCTGTAAACAAAACAAAAAACATGTTACCTACGGTCACACCAGCAAAAACAAATCAATACTTTCCAAGCATGCCCCCCCCCTTGTAAGCCATCCCTGGTGGTCTACTGAACCCCTCCCTCCTCCCCCCCCCCCCCCTGTGAAAACCCATTTGCCCCTTCCTACGGGCAGTTATATGCCCCCAGGGAGGGCTGCATGAGGTGCCCCCCCACACTCCATTTGTGGTGGGGGCAGAAGCTGACGTGAAATTGAAGATAATCCAGCCCCCTGGCAGTGAGGGGGAGGCCTCCCCCCCTCACATAGCCCAAGGGTTGGATTACAATTTTGAGCAATCCCTGATTTGCAGGGATCGCTCAAAACAAGGTGTCAAAAAGGTCAAGCTATCTCGTCCTTGGCACTTAAGGGGTTAATGAATAGTGTTAAATCGTCCGCATTGTGCGAATCACCAGTTTGTTAGTAAACAGCTAAATGCCCCCCCCCCCACCTGTACAATTGCCTGGCTCGAGCCAGTTCTGCAAAAATTTTCACTGCAAGTGCAAATAGCAAGGGGGACATCAGGCACCCCTGCTGTGTTCCCTCCTTCCATCTTTATGGGTTCAGAGAGCCTACCGTTCACCCCGAGGGGCATGACCAGGCCATTCTACAACAAGAAGACCATCATTCTAAAATCCTCTCCCATCCCCATTAGTCTCAATACAGTGAAGAGAAACGGCCATTCGATCGAGTCAAATGCCTTCTTTGCATCGAACGTCTGCTGCCACTGGGGTCTGATGATCTAGTACAATCAAAGAGTGTGCTAAGCCCGTAGGAAGTGGACAGCCCAGGAATACACCCTGCATGGTCAGCCAATACACATCTGGGCATTAACGGAGCAAGACTATTGGATAGTGCTCTTGCTAGGATTTCATTCTCCCGATTTTATTAGGGAGATTGGATGGTAGGAAGAGCAGCTTTCCACCTTCTTCCCATGTTTTAAGAAGAGAGCGACCACGGCACTGCTCATTGAGGCTGGACGTTCGCCATCTAACAGCACCTTCTGATACATGCGAAGCATGTGGGTAGCCAGAATGGTTTGATGTGCTTTGTAGAAGTCGGCTGTAAGCCCAGCAGGGCCAGCTGTCTTCCCGGCGGGCAGCAATTTGATTGCTGCATGGATCTTCTGTTCTGATGATGGTTTTCCCAACCTGTAAAGACATGGTTGTGATAGTTATAGCATGCCCTGGTCCACAGTAGACCTTGATGAGTATAGTCCCTCGCATCTCTGTGCAACGAAACGCATGTCCCTAATAATTGTACAAGCTCGTCGAGAGCATCCAGAAAACTATGAAAAGTATCCGTGGCAAATCCAGGATTTAGCAAAGCCAGACTAACTGGTAGTCAAGAGATGCGTCTCCTGGAGGAGAGTGATATACACTTGGTGCTGTTGCATGTAGAGCAGATCCCTTCTAACTTTCGCGGGACAGTTCCACCCTCTGACATTCTGTGTCATACAAGTAACCCCCTTCTCAGCAGTACTCATTCCTCTGAATTTGGTTTTCGATGGGCAAGAACTGAAACCCCCTTCACCTGTTTTGCGTATCGGACCACCTCACATTCACCCTGAAGAAATGGACTGTGCTGCCAGATCCAGGCCATCAACAGCTTCTCCCACCTTCACAAAGACCTCCCCAGTAAGCATTCCAGTAGTGTACCTACGAGTACCGAGTGTGCTGGGAACTACCGAGTGTGCTGGGAAAAACCCGCCCCTTTCCATTATACCAACAGAAATATCCCAACTCCACCCACCTCAGACAACCTCAATCTTCCAGTGATTTACCCCCCCCCCCCAATAATACAACCATATGCCAAAGGTCGCCTCTCAAGGCTTAGCCACCCCAACCAGCCATAGCCAGTGATGACAGACCCTGATGGTTGAGCACCCCACAGGGCATTAATAGAATGGTGCCAGCTTGGAGAACCGCTGCTGAACCATAGTCACTCTGGGTCTCATGGTGAGGCCCTCTCCCGGCCGCTACTGTTCGAGGGTCCGGACCCACCTTCGGTTACGTCTAGGAAGTCGCACGCCTGCTCCAGAGTTTGAAAGAACAGGGATTTACCTTTGCGTTGAACCCTCAGGCATGCAGGTAACAGCATGGCATATTTGAAACGTTTTATCTCTGAGCCTTTTCTTTACTTCAAGGGAGTTCTTCTGCAGATCCTGCACCTAATGTAAGAAACCTGGAAAGAGCCGGATTTGGACACCTTGCTAGTCGAGGTTGCCCAGTTCTCTTGATTATTGTAAAGTGTGGTTCCCGTCGCGTTAACTAAGGAGCCTAGCTATGATCGTCATGGGTGGCACGTTCGGTGCCGAGGCATGCCCCCCTCAAAACCGACCCCCCCCCCCCCCCAGGAATGCGATAGGCTCTCTTGATTGCAAAAGCTGAGGAAAATCCGACTCTCCGAGCGCCTCCCACCGCCTCGTCATCCAGAATTTGCTCCATGGGTCCTTTATCCGCTGCCTCCGGCACCCTGATTTATTATGAGATAATTTTGGCAGGACCTAGGTTCCTGGTCATCCTGCTTCTCCTGGAGCTCCTTGACAAACTTCTGCAGCTGGACCACCTCCCTAGACGTTGTGTATGACTCATCCTCCACCATAATCGCTGTTCAGTTTCATCCTGCCTGTCCCCATGTCTATTTAGCTGGACCTACATATGGTCCACCTTACAGGTGAGTGTATCCATCTTGTTAAACTGGGAGGTGATGCCACTTTTGTCAGGATACATTTATTGTCTCTTAGTGTGCCTGGTGCGGATCCAACATTTTGTTCAGCAGTCCCCCTGGCCTCCATAGCTCCCTGTGCTGCTGTTTTTGACTGCGTTGGGGTACCAAATAGAACTCTGGACTGCGTTTTATCGTGCTTCCCCATCCTGTCTCTGATAACGTTGCGACCGAGAGGTAATGCAAGAGTTCACAAAGACTGCAGAGCACAATGCCCCCTCTGTTCACATGCCCACTTTATTTCAGTGGCTACCAGCAGGTATATGGGCCCCTAGCGCAGCCAGGTTTATCAGCGGTCCCCCACCACACTGCCCGCATCACATGCTCACTTGATATGGTGGGGGGGGGAATGAGACCTTCCAGTTTCACTCCCCCCCCCTCCTCCCCTGTTGAATTTCCTGACAGAAACTGCCCTGGTTACCTGGTCACCCTTCTGATCTTGGTTTCAGGCCTGCCAGTTGCCCACCTGCACTGCCTCCCTGGCAACCCCTGCACCTGGGGACTGTTTTCTGTATCCTTACAGTCCCCCTACGAGCACTTATGTTCTGCACTTGCCATACACTTGCTGGCTGCTTTTTATTTATCGTATTTATTATACTATCCCTTGTACTGCACTTTCCCCTTTCCCCCTTCCCATGCATTTGCACGATCTGAATGATACCTGGCCTAGTGGGATTGTCGTCTGTCTTCCCTTTGTTCCCCTCTCCCTTGCCTCGTCGCGCCTTGAATCACTTGTGTATAGACGCGTTAGAAATTCCATATCATATCAGTTACAGGAGAGCAACACAGAGAACCAAACTTGTTATAGCAACGTGGCAGTGCTCGCTGTCACTGTAAAGTATGTACATGTCTCCAGCACTCCTTCAGCTGGTCTGCTGCAGAAAAAGCTTTCCCACACCTCGGGCGGCTTCTCCCAACTTGCGCACCGGGGTGTGCTTCTCCTTCACTGTGCAGCTTCAGGATGCAGTCATTGGCCCGCCAAACTGGGTCCCCACAGGTCGCCTCCCAGATGCTCTGCGTGCGGAAAGCGTCCCGCTACGCTCTCCTGCCAGCCGTTAGCCCCACACAGCTGACCTTCGGGACCTTCTGGCTGCACCAACCTTTCACACCGCCAGTGAACCCTCTCAGTGTGGTCCTCAGCAGCAGTGCTTCTCAGAGCCCACGCTCTGCTCTGCAGTCATTATAGAGCCGCTCGCTTCTGGCCACTACACTGGGGAGAGGGATGCACAAAGTGCCCCCTTACTGAATCGCCGCCTCCGGATTCAACCTACAGCCCCAAACCCCAGCGCAGGCTTTGCAGCCTCAGATCCTCTGCATGCCTCTTGGGATTCAGCAATTCACTCATGTGGGCCGCGACCCTGATATACAGCTTTCTATGCAGATAGGCTCCGCTCAGTGGAAAGGAAGCTTGCAATTCAGTCCATACACCTCCAGCAATATTCACTGTGCTGTATGGGGCAAATCACACACAGATTTGATAGGATTCCGCATGGATATACGGCAGGTTGCTGAGGGCTCACATAAGAGCGGCCATCTTGGCACTGATCTCGAACCCTCCCCTACCCCCCCACCCTCCGCAAGACACATTCAATTACTTAACAGCACATATAAAGCAAGATTTTACTTCAAGCACTGTCATTCTAGATTGTTTAGGTGTGTTATAATACACATTTTAAGAAACCAGTGGGTTTAGCTGTGATCAACATGTCTCCTGTCGTGGGTTTTCACTTTCCAATCTCGTGTGAAGAATGTAGGACTGATGATGATTTGACGTTTTTAGTTCTACTGTAGGGATCAAGTGGCTTTAAGTACCCAGATCGTATTATGTGCTTAGAGTTAACCTATTTTTTAAAGTTTATTTTCAAGACGTGTGTTCCTGGATGTTCTCCGTAATGAAGCTACTTTGATACTGGTTCTGTTTTGGATTTTGTGGGGGGGGGGGGGGGGGGTTGTGCTTTTTTATTGTAACTTCGGTTCAGTATGCTTTTGGGTCAGTTCCTCATTTTTACACTTTTGATTTTTCACTGCACTAAACCCTAAACGTAGTCTGTATTAAATATTATTTACTAGCTGATATAACTGGCGTTGCCCGGGCTTTCATTCCTTAATGGGTAGAGGTAACTGCAGATTGGTGAAACAGTGTGGAATTGTATAAGGAACAACGCTTCGCCAAGCCACAAACCAATTTTGATATTTGCTGAAATCCAGGGAAAAGGGTGGGGTTGTCCAGATGTCATCTTTTATGTCTTTCTTTCCACACTAGTACGAGCCTTGCAAAAGAAATGACCTGCACTTCATAAAAATTATTGCACCAGAAAGAGAGTGGGACTCTGCCTCCGAGAAGCACAGGGAGCATTGAGAGGGGAGTGACACCTCGTAACCAAGAACTAGTGGTTGTCTTGACCAATTGGTGTCAATTAACAGCAAAAATTCTTTGAAACACTAAATGTTTCCCTTATCTGATTAATAAACGCTGAAAGGCCATGATCAAATTAAATAGGAAATGACCCAAAAAATGATTGCTGTTTGTTATAAAAGAAATATTTTAAAAAATTCTCGCATGTGCAAAAACTGTTCCCAACATATAACAAACATTTATATGCTCAAAAATCAAATGGAGCGGCCATCGGAAGATTAAAAACGCTCCTTCTGTTTTGCTCTTCCTCTTGTAGAATTTTTTTTTTTTTTTTTCTCAATTCCCCTGCTGATCAGAGAGTAGCAGTGAAACAAAATCCCATGACACATCCAGCACTAACACTAAGGTTAGTATGGTCCTCCATGCATTTGGTTTTAATGAGTAACATAATGTTGTATCTCCATTGTTCATAGAGTGGTCGCTAACTGTTGGGGTAGCAAAGATGTGAGTTTCTTTTTTGAACAAGGCGGCCTTAGAATCAGCTTATCGAGACCTCTACGAAAAAGCGCATCTCAAGGCTGAAACACGTGTTGACATTTGACTAGAGAATATATCTGTACATAGTCCCCCTGTTTTTCCAAAAGGACATTGCAACAACATCCTTTTCCCATATCTATTGTAATTTTCTCTCTCGAAATGTCCACATTGGTCTTTCTGTGACCAGCACATTTCTGTGACATTCTATTTCCGTAATGGAAGCACAGATGATAGATGTGGGTGTGTTACTGTTTTTCCCGATTAAAAACAATTGAAATAAGCTGTCACTTATCGGTCAGAAATGGTGCACTTGATACCTTTCAAAGTCACTAAGTACTAACCCCACACATCACAAAGGTTTTAGAATGTTTACATTTGAGTATTGATGAATTGTTATATATGACCATGTTAAATGCGTATTATATCTTTGAGATGCAAAGAAGAGCCTGTTTTTAAACAATGGTAAATAATTAAAGAATAAGGATATAAAATGATTTCCTGGTGTATTATGCTGGTATTAATTAACCACTGAGATAGGTGAGGACTATTATAATAATTGTGATAGTGTAAGGGAGGGGTAATCGATTTTCACACTTTATACACAAATGTCATCTAACCAGTAATGACCAGAGGGTCCTTAACAGGTGACTGCAAAATTTGGTGTAGATTGGTGAAATGGTGTGAATTGTACCGTGAACATTTGCAAAGCATAAACCCACACATTTGTACTTTTATATACATAGATCATATGATGGGGATTAAAGCTCTTCACATGCAGGATTTCGTTTTTGGCTGATGTTTTCAAAACAGTTAGTTGGAGATGCTGGTACTTTCTTTTCTTCACAATAATTTTGTGTGATATTGCCGTCCGTGTGGCTCCAGAAGGAACAATAGTAGGGTTAATGCTGCTTTGGAGTCAAATCATGTGTGTGTTTTATTTATGTGAACCGAGACTGGTGAAATCGGTTTATTGTAATCATTAAAGCATTATAAACCCACACTACTTGATTTTCTAATGTCTGTCAGCAGTCTGTTTTTATGGTTGTAGTTGTTGAATAAATGTATCTGCCTGTAAGTAGTTGGTACGTTTCAATCTCAGCGCTCTGCATAGGGCAGTGATCTGCAACCTTTGACTCGTAGGAGTCGGTATAAAACAAATGGAAAGTCACAGGCTTTGCCACTCTACCGCACCCCCCAACCCACCTCCCCGGCTATAGGGTAGTCGGGTATTTTTTGTTTTTTTAAAAAATTTGTACACAGCAAATAACTTCAAGTGTTTTGTGTATTTCCCTATATCGTTTCAAATTGACACCCTTCTCATAGTTAAACGTTTCAAAGTCCACAAACTCGTGTTCTATAATCAGCATGAGAAAATTGGCTACAGCCTTATCTGCTCTCCTTCTATTTATTATTGATAAAGTGGCTGCTGCTCGGGGTTATTCCACTGTGGTCACACCTTCTAGTGCCTCTTAACCAATATCAGCTGATTTGAACGTGGAACAAATTCCTGCGCTGGTACATGGTTCTGAGGTTCAGGGTGAATCCATCGAATCAAATGGGTCGAATTTTTAATTCTTGCCAGCTATATACATGGGGGGGGGGGGGAGAACACCCTGCATAATTTTTTACCCTCAACCCCCCCCCCCCCCCCCCCCCCCACATCGCAGAGAGGCCTTTCAATACAGACCTTAAATACAATCTAACTCTAAGCATTTCTTGAATTTGAATATTCATTAGTACATATAACTCTTGCTGCAAGTGCCTTGGTTCGATATACATCTGATGCAGTATCTTACTAATATAGCTTCCCTTAGTATTTGGAGGGTCCAGTATTTACACCCCCCCTCTTCTTTGTATAGCAGCATTTGTGGCAGCAAAGGATAGAACTTTTCAAAGAAACAAGAATATCATGCAATTAGTGCTGAGGTAAAGCTGTTCAGATTTATTTGCCATTTGAACTGATTACATCATATGGAGTAAAGTACACAGGGTGACTGTGCAGTTGGCTACTTCAAATGCATTTTTTCTTAAATTTCATACACCTGCAAAAGTTTCTGTATATCAGTTATCTTCACTTCCTGTATAACTCCTAGCAGATTTTCAAACCCTCTAGGGACACCCGTAGGCAACCTTGGATGAAACTCATTTGTTAACTCAATGACTGTCTTTCTTCAGCAGGCCAGTAAACATCAAACCACTGTGTTCTTGTCTGCAAAACAAAATGTATATCTACTAGTGGTTCAGACACCAGCTACGCATGTTAATCTTCCTTTTGAAACAATGGCTTACCTTTCGGAGTAGTACTGTTAGCTCCACATCCCAGCAAATATTTTTTCACCCAGTACTTTTTTAAGGTATTGCAGCTGGGGAGGTTGCAGGGGAAATCTAATGTAGCTGGTACGCAGCTATAAGTCCGAGGTTGGCTCTGGTGCAGAAGTGGAGCAATGGGCCAGATTTACTGGAGGTCATACCTCCCTTACGTTTCAGTGAGTGACCCAGTCCCAGTTACAGCCTGCCCAGCGGCCTCCACGATCTTAATCGGTTGCTGGCCATATTCCTTTCTCATGGCCTTTAGCATTAGGGGCACATTCTTGCACATCTGTATCTGTTTTACTGCCACAGATCTCTCCAGGGCTACAGATGTTCCTGGAATTCAGAATAGTTGCTAAATCTTTGCCATCTATTTCATCGCACATCTTCTACAATACGTAAGAGTTTGTTGTTCAGGTAGTCTTGTACCTCTGCAAAGGAAAGTGGCCCACTGCAACTTTTCAGGAGGAAACTACTCGTTGGATTAGTTCCAATCAAATAAACATTGGTTGTCTGTATTGCAGAGCTGTCTCCCAGTGATAAGCCCTGCTGCTCTTTCTACTAGACCTAATAGTTTGTTTAATCCTTGCTCCTGCTAAATTCCTTAATTTCACCATCCGATACCTGATCAACAACTGCAATCTTTCTCTTCTAGTAAATAATTCATCAAACTGTTGCTGCAGCCTTATTTTAGCTCCTGTGCAGTTAGGAATCTGCATGAGACCTGAAATGCGGGCAAAGGAATTGAGAAAACTAGTAACGATGTATTAACATCATCATACTGGAAAATAAGCCTATTTATCTGACTTCACTGTATTATACCATGGAGACTGCACTAATAGTAATATTATTGAAAAATTCAGGCATGCAAAACCATACACTGTATCAAAGATACCTTTTCTGTTTGTGCAGACTATACTAACAAACTATTTGGACACCTTTGAATAAACTGTAGCTGTTTCCTTGTTTTTCCTGGAACTCCATTATTAGAAAGCATAATCATTCAGCAGTGTCATTGAGAGCCATTAAAAAAACCTACTTTAGCTCTTTTTTTTTGTTTTGTTTTGGCATTGTGATGCTTGCACCACCTATAAGCTGTAACTATCGAATTGGAGTAAAGATAGGGAGAAATGGCATAGTAGGAGGAACGCAAAGCATGTCGGTATTTTGATATTTACTCACCCGTTGACTGGCCATGTGTCGTAATCTGTGCTGAGGCCTGAATATGGCCATGTGTGTTATGAAGGTGAGGTGATGTCACTGACATTCTATGTGGAGTGTTGATGGATGTTTGGAGTGCTGGGTTCTACTTGGGTCAGTTGGACCTAATGTGCTGGGCTGGATGGATGTCCCAGTGCTTTCTCTACTTTATATCTAAGAGAATAAACCTACATGTAAACTACTTACCTTCTGGTTCTGTGCAGGAGGCTTAGTTTACCACACTGGCGACGAGGCTGGTTCCTTTGCTGTTGGGAAGGGGCAGCTGGTGAGAAGTGCTGCCTTCCAGGGAGACATCCACCAGTCAGGAAGCACCTGCAGGCCGGGCGGTGCAGTGGAGGTCCAGGGTGGATCCTCATTGTCCAGAGTCCAGGCGGTTGGTGGTTACGGCACATGTTACCCTGCAAGCCGGGTGGGCGCAGGTACAGTTGTGGTACGTGTCAAGGTCCCGGACGGTGACCCGGAGGAGATTGGTCGAGCTGAAGACTCAGGACGGCTGGAGGAGTGGAATTGGGTCCAGCTGACTCAAAGGGAGCAGGCTGCGTGTCGGTAAGCAGCCGCCACGGCACCCATGAGCGACGTGTCTCCCTGCGGTCCGGGAACAGCAACGGTTGGTGGTTTGGGGTGGCTCTGTGAGGACTTGTACATTTTGGAGTCATGCAGCTCCGCTATGGATATGGGTGGGGATGCGATTGGGAACAGTGTTCTGCGGGCTGGTGCAAAGGTTAAAGGCGTAGGGGTGAGCCTGGCTGAGCAGGTCTTCATGCTCGGAGGGACTGCAGGCACGGAGGTTGACTGTGTATTTGGGCCTGTCAACGATGTTGCCATTAATCTACCGGGAGCCATTGTGATGACGTCGACGGCAGTTGAGGGGACGTTCCATCAAGAAATACAAACAATAGGGGTACCCCTTGTGCTAATGTGGATCATGGGGTATAAGATACTATATAACGAACAAAAAAGGGAGATCCACAAGCAAAACAATATTAATTTCATTGTCATTAGTTTATGAAAAATTATAAGCTTAGAGGGAGGGGTTTGAGTCTGTGCCCAAAGGGTCACTGGGGGGAGCAACAAAGTGAAAGCATACTCAGATTGAGTTGAAGTTTTAATATATTTAGATTTGAAAAAAGAAAACCATTAAAAACATATGACATTATTCAAAATCATACACACGATTTTGTTGAAGGTATATACAAACCAAAGATACATGTATATTTCCAAAACTAGATCCTTAGAGCTGACAAATCACAGGTAAAGAAAAATATTTAAATTGAAATAATCAAGAAGAGCGAGAAAAGGAAAACAAAGCACAACAATTTAACAGGATTTAACTCATTTGCAGAAAATTAAACAGTTCCTGCTTGAAAACAAGTCAGGATATTGTTACATATGGATTCTATAAGGCTTTAGTCCTTTCAAGACTGTAGCCCTGCTTAATGTTTAGACAAGTCTATAGATTAATTAAATGCCAACGTGTGAAGATGAAGAATCTTGTAAGGAGTAGTGGCCAGTGCTACTGAGGAGGATGTTTAGAAGATATGTTCCTCCGTAGGGCTGTAGGGCACTGCAAAACACGTTTCAGCTATGCCATTCATTAATAGCATCTGTATATGTGGCCTTCCTCGGGGCGGAAGGAAAGAGAAGCTGCGGTCTCTGCCAGATACTGCAGCTTCTCTTTCTTTTCGCCCTGAGGAAGACCGCATACAGATGCTATTAATGAATGGCCTGATTATGGCCATGTGTGTTATGAAGGTGTGGTGATGTCACTGACATTACATGTGGAGTATAGGGTATACAAACCCGCTCTATAAGCCTCCAGTACTAGAGAAAATGTCAACAAGATTAGCAACTGGGGCTGGGGGGGGGGATCTCGAGCTTTTGCACCCCCCACCTCCGTATAACGCATCCACTAGCCCAACATGTCCGTAGCATCGGTGTACCCAGAGGGTCTACAGGGAAACGTAGACAACGAGTTAAGGGTGTTGCAGGAAAGGTTAGTCAGGTTACAAGAAACTGAATAAGCATCACCAGAAATAAGGGTACCAGTACAGAAAATAGGGGATTGGAAGTCAGATTTTTTGTTTAGATTCAACCCTGGGGCAATAAGAAATGTTTGTGTTGAAAAAGATGATGGGGAGAGGGTATGGATGGTCCTGGGACAACAAGTAAGGGAAATTGAAGATCAACGTGGTAGAAATAATGAAGAGGCGGCGATAAACCCTTCTCCTTCACAGGAGGTAGTGAGGAGGGATAGACCAAGAAATAGACCAGATTTAATGGTGGTAGTACAAGATCGAAGAATAACAAAATGGATATAAAGGAGTATGGATAACGCAGTATGAGCCATGGACAAAAATAATTTGATTAAAGCTCTGCCCCCTGCCCCCCCCCCCCCCGGCTTACAGCCGGCACCAGTAAATGGATTTATGAATTTGAAAAGCAAACAGCAGGGATACCTTTAGCACTAGGACACCTTAAAGTTTACTGGTAGCCATAGTTGGGGACCAGTCTGAGAACATATGGGTAAGGGCTGGGTACCCTGGGGTAAATCTTGCAGATATTGAACATGATGGAGCAGCCTTTAATGAGGCATGGGTATGGGATGCCTATGAAGGATGTACCCAGATAACCCTGACTTGCATTCTTTAATGCAGTGCACAATGGGTGATGATGAGGACCTGGTTAGGTTTATTCTTAAGTTATAGGAAATGTGGAGAGTGGATACAGGAAGGTAATGGGACTATTCAATATCATTTTTCAATTTTATTGTAAAGAGGGGACTACCAAAAGAGGTCCAAAAGGCACTAGATAAAATTGTGGGAATTGAACCCAAAGGGTGGGCAGAGATACAAAGTATAATAGTCCACTATTGTAAGAGAATTATCGAGCGGGACAGGGTGACAGCCCAGAAGCGCCAAACGGATTAGGCAAAACCAGTGGAGAATAAACTAAATAAGGTTGTCGTCCAAGCACCCGTGACGGCACCGGTTCATGGTGAAAGGACGCGAGATACTCAACAAATTGTGAATGCCACAATTGCAGCACTCAAGGAGGACAGGGACAATGGGGTGGAGGGGGCAGTACCCCAACCCACAATAGCAGTATGAAGGAGCACCAAGGGGAAGAGGATTTTGAGGAGCAGGGGGCTTTGGGCGGATAGGACCCCTGTGAGAAGGATTGGGAACATAACAGTGCTGGCATTGTGGGAGATGGGGGTGTTTTGCAAGACAATGCAGGAACAGGCCTGGGGTGGGATTCAGTTATGGGCCATTACCTTCAGGGCAGGCACTCCAAGGGCCTCAAGGAATGGGACACTAGCAATTTGGGCCAGGGGGTGGGGGGGCAAAATCAATTTCTTTAAGGGGCTAACGGACAAGGGCAACTTGGGCAACAACTCCAGCAGGGTGAAGAACACAATTTAACAGGATGGCAAGGGGAACAGGCACCCCATTCAAAGGAGTTACAATGGCAGGGGGCATGCCTTTTTCATTTTGTATTTGTTTATTATTTGTATCGCGCACCTAACCTTGAGGTAACTGGGCGATGGAAAACTTAACATGTTACAAATCATACTTGCATAAGATAATTGGCAGAAGGGTCGACCAAGGTTACAGAGAGGTCTGGCCATCAGATAGATACAGTTCGGATAAGATCATCGGAGTACTAGTAGAGCAATTAAGTTTCGATGCAGCTTTCCTAGGATCCAGGACTTCGGCGGTTCAGCTTGTCAGTGAGCCAGTTTAACGCTGGTTTTGAAGGCATTGAAGGAGGGTTCCATTCTAATGGTGTGAGGTAGGGAGTTCCAGTAGTTGGCGGCTTGTACGGGGAAGCTGGCCCCACCTGCAGTTTTTAGGTTGAAACTTGGAACTGAGGGGTGAGTTTGGTAAGATCTGGCGGAGCATGCAGATTGGTGTAGAGAGAACTTGTCTGAAAGACATTTAGGTGCGGCGTTGGAGATGCATTTATGGGTGATTGCCAGAGTCTGAAGTGAGATTCTGTCACGCACTGGGGGCCAGTTGGAGTTCAGTCTGTGGCTGGAGATATGGCTGGATCTGGGGATGTTTAGTGCAGCTCTTAAGGAGTTGTTTTGTAAGACTTGAAGTCTGTTAAGAGGTTCCTAGAAAGAGCATGTTACAATAATCTAATTTAGAGAGCGCTAGAGCTCTAGCTAATTTCATGCAACTAGTGGGGGATAAGTATGATTTACAGGTATTGATTAGCTTGTTTGTGTAGGCTGTTGATGATGCAATTGAGCCCACTTGTTTTTTTAGGGAAAGGGTAGAGTCAAGGTAGACGCCTGTTTTTAATCTCCTTTGCAACTTTGATTGGGTTCCCATCAATGTTGAAGGACATATACTGTGGGTCAAGCTTGTTAAGGCGAGCCTGGGTGCCGACAGTTGGCTCTGTTTTTTTCATCATTGAGGTAGAGACTGAGCAGCCATGCATGCCTGTATTTCCAGGTAGATGTTGTTAATTAGTTTAGAGTCATCCGTGTAGCGTCCTGACAACGTTATGAGAACCTGGGTGTTGTCTGCGTAGTTCGTGTAGACGACACCCAGTTTGTCAAGACATTTGAAGAGGAGGTTAGTGAATATGTTGTATAAAGTTGGGGCTATGCAGGATCCTTGGAGTACCCTGCAGTAGATGGGGATCAGGGCTGCAGAGGCAGAAGGTGAGAAGTCTCTGGTGGTGCAATTAGATAAGAAGGATTTAATCCAGGTGGATGCGTTATTGGCGAAGGCTGCTGCAGTGGTTAAATGTTCAGTGAGGATCTGGTCGTCAACCAGATCAAATGCAGCCAAGAGATCTAATAAGAGGAGAATGGCCAGTTTGCCTTTATCTCTCGTCTCGTCCATCTGTATTTTTCGGTCCTGCAGGCCGAAAACCAGATTGTCAGAGACCAAGTAGGTTGTTGTCCTCTAGGTGTTTCTGGATTTTCAGGTAAGCAACTCTGTCCATAATTTTTAAGCGGAAGGGGACGGTTGTAATTGGCCTATAGGTCGTTTGTATGTTCGGGTCTAGATTGTTTATTTTTAATTTTTAGGAGAGATATGACCCAGGCCTCCTTGAGGTTGTTGGGGGTTGAGATTGGTCTTGAAGGAGGAGTTTAACATAGTAGCGATGAATGGAGATAGTTCTTTAGTGCATTCCTTGAGGATAGGAGCCGGGAGCCGGGCACGTGTCGACTTGGCACTTAGAGGGCTTAAGACTTCTGATGATGTCTTCCACTTCCTTGGGTGTGACCAGGGAGAATGTAAATGGTGGGAACTACGGGGGTTGGATCTTGGGAGGGAGTTTATCAGTGGAGCTGTTCAATAAGCTATTCTTTTTACCTTCAATTTTGGTTTGGAGAGAAGCTATTTTGTCTGCAAGGGCTTGTTGTTTTTTAGTACATTCCCTGGGACAAATACATATTCTGACTAGGACATCCCACAGAGAGCACTCGCGTGTCCAATCCTATTGACAACCGCACCCCCCCGAAGAGGAGCACTTGGTGGAGGCAGAAATAGGAAACGGGCAATTTATATTTATGGTAGATTCAGGTGCAACTAAATCATGCATCATGGAGGGGAATTTTCCATTATAAGGTAAAACTCTTGACACACAGGGATTCTCTGGGGCTATTTCTATGGTTCCATACACTGCAGAGTTGGATATGAAAGTGGGAGGAAAGGTAGTACGGGCCCCCTTCTTATATTCAGAGTTCCCCTGTTAACTTGTTGGGAAGGGATCTGCTCAGTAAACTAAATATAACTATAGCATTCACAGATCAAGGGGTAGTGTGTTCCACTCCAGGGATGTGTGTATCTCGAGCAATGGTAATAATCAATGCAATGGCAAGGGAAGCAGTAGTCCGTGGGGTTCCTGTGATCACAGACCCATTTGTCTATGGTATCAAGGTATTGGCAAAAGCAGTGCCTCAAATTGCAACAAAATGTTGGCGAGTGCCCACAGATTTTATTTTTTGACCCATGGTGCCACACGAGGTGGTGGCAGGAACAATATTGTCATTAGATTTGCAAGGACTAGTAGTGTCGGACAAAAGAGTAGTCCTGATTGGAACAGACCAGGACGGGTGCGAGTGGCACACGGTATTCTCTATAGACTCGACAGTACAATTGAAGGAATTAACAGATGAGGAGTTATTTGAGAACAGTGAGCAAAATGGGGAGATCATTTTGGAAATCTGCATCCCCTGTGATGTGATATGGTGCAGTATTAGAAGGTACAGTGCCCTCTGATGGCAGTGGTGATCCCGTGTTTATTTTCTGAGGACATTCGATGTGCCAGCACAATTATGGACTGTTAATCCACATGATGTTGGGTTACTGAGAGATGTGACCCCAGTACAGATTACATTGAAGAGGGTGCAGCAGTACCCGTGGTCAAGGGAAGCAGAGAAGGGGATAAAGGGCACTATTCAGCTCTATTAGAGCAAGGGATATTTGTGGCATCCTTGTCCCTGTATAATACGGCCATATACCCAGTCAAGAAAGCAACAGGGGGTAGTTGGAGGATTATCCAGGATCTACGTCCTCTTAATGACGTGGTGAAGGAGGAGTTTCCAGTAGTCCCAAATCCGGCAACAATCCTATGTAGCATTCCCAAGACAGCGACATACTTCACAGTTGTGGATCTAAAGAATGCATTTCTCTAAATCCCCCTTCACTCTGGTTCTTTGTATCTCACTGCATTTATACATGTTACCTCAAGGGTACTGTGAAAGTCCAAGTATTTTCAATAGAGTACTGCATGCAGACTTGGGAAATATTCAGGTGCCTAGCACAATCGTCCGGTATGTGGATGATCTGCTGGTATGTAGTCTAAAGCAGATTCACGGGTAGGGCAAGCAGTGCTAAAACATCTATTTGCCTCTGTACCTTCTCACAACCTACCACTTTCTCCAGACACTGCTCGCTAATCTATGCATAGCATGTTATCTAAGCAGATCCACAAGCCTCAAAAGGGATACATTACGCACTGTAATCGTATTTCTGATGCCAGTATCTGCTTAGATTCACCTGCGCCCACCATTCCAAACCAGCGGAGTAGAAGGTGCATAGATATTTTTTGGCTTTATCTACTCTTATCTGCTTTATTTCATCTGTACTCGTGCTACATTTCATGCTACCTCATGTCAGAAACAAAACAATCTAAGGGACCTCGACGCTTGAAGGACCGTGGGTACAGTAGACGTCACACTAGGGATAGTATTACTGGCACGCCCTGTCAACGTCACTTTTCGGGTTTCAAAATCAAAAACTGTAATACTCTGCGGCTACCACTAGATGTAGGCTTATGCATGGCATGTGAATCTAAGCAGATAGAAGCATCAGAAATACGATTACTAATGTATCCCATATGGTTTATAGTAAGTCTGTGACAATATTTGACTACTTGCTTAGGGTGTATTATAAAGGCCTAATAAATCGTTGTATATTTTTGTACTTAACCTTTCTAACTGGAGTTACTCATTGTAGCCCTAGACCACTCTCCCAACCCTCCTGAGTCTAAGCTGAGTTGCTCTACTACCTACTGTGGCAAGTCAGACATAGGAGACGGACCAGAGGAGTTGGTTCAACAATTGAATTTATTAGAGCAACTAAAGGAAACTCTCCCAACACTGGAAAATAACAAACGGGTGCTCATCAGGACATCTCACAAATAAATGCTGGCCAAATCTATGATAAGCAACTACCTGCCCTACCACTATACAAAGAAACCACAGGGGAAGACCTGGCTTGAGCTTAGGATTGGCTAACATTTCCCTTTTGAAATCATGTAGTGGTGGCTGATTGTCTGACCCTCCTCCACTACACCCATGTTAGGAAAGATTTTCTTTTTGCAACTTTCCCTCCATAGTCTCCTATGGAACCCCATTATTTTGCTCTGTTTTTAATTTTGTCCTGTCTTTTTGAAGTTAAAGGATAGTTCCGGGACTTTTTTTTTATTGTCCCTACGGGTCGGCCATGTGTTTGTAAGCATAAATCGGTAGATCGTAGGAAACTTTCCTATGGACCTTACCCGACTTTTCGCCCATTATCGCACTCGAAATCAGCCTCCATTTTGTGATAATCCTATCATTCCGCCGCATCGACCTGGCTCACCTGCCTTTGCGGCACTAAATCAAATCCCCCGCCCCTGAGCCTGACATCAGCAGACGCGTACTGCCCATTTCAAGCACGTCTCGTGTCAACAATCGCTGCGCCTCAGCTATTGACGTGTTGCCATGGAAATGGCAGGACGCCTCTTTCCCCAATAAGTATAAACAGACCGTTTCACAACACACAGCAGCAGATTTTCGATTCCATTCCTCTCTCTGTGTTACTTTGAGTATTCTGTGACTCGTTTCAGTGCTCTGGTCAGCTACCTTCGCCGCTTGTAGCCCGTGTGAACACCTGTACCATCTCTGTAAATTATTTTACTATCTTTACCGCACAATGGCCACAATAATGCCGTATATGTACGAGCCCGAGTACACCGAGGAAGAACTACTGGAAAGTCAAGCACGCGAAAACGATGGGGATTCGGACGGCAGTTGGGAGGACCAGTCAACGGATGAAGAGCCTGGACCATGTCGCATGGACGGCGTCTCCACCTGGTGCACGTGCAATCGGTGCGAGCTAATGCCAACTGAGGAGGAGAACTGCTGCTGCCGTGAAAATTCCGGGTGCTTGGCCTACATTTCGGAAAGCGAGCAAAGTCTGCAGGAAGGCGAGCAAAGTCCGCAATGCATCACCGAGCTGCCAGAGTTCAGGGAAGCCTGCCTCTCACGGACCGTGTTGAGGATGATGATGGTGCTTATGCACGAACTTCGCGGCACTGTTCGTCCGCGTAATCCGAGTAACGAGTAAGTATACTCTGTTTGTGATGTCAGTGATGCCACCACTATTTCATGGTCGTCTCCCACATATAAAATTACATTTACATATCATTCGAACGCATGTAAATTTGTTCCATATAGTGCATTTTCTAGATATAATTTTTTTCTAAGAAAAATGACATGTGTTACCTGAATCGACATTGATAAGAAAGTTTGGTCAGTTTAATACAGTTTGCATCTTTTTTTTTCACAGGTGGTACAGGCTGGTGGCCTATCGTTGCTTCACTTGGTGGCTTCACGGGAGGCTCGGACACCGCGTTCGGAGAGTAATACCTGCCTGTGCGGTACTTGCCATTAGACAACATTTCCCCAGTGACAGTGGACAATACCGCGGATTTTCCCTCGATGTGCTGCAACCTCAACTTTACAATGTGTAATGTTTATTATTTATGTTTAATTAAAATCTAAAATAAAGCCCAACATATATTTTAACAATGGTTGTTTTGATTTTTTAAATGAATCTAGTGTATATTCTCCTGGGAGGGTGAGGTATTTATAAACTCACCCCCCTGCATTCCATGTAGTAGATCCTGCAGCCATCCTCTTACATTCAGTTAGATGGCCTCTCCTTGGTGAGGCCCTGCGGCAAACGGGTCTTGTCTGCACGACCACCGCCCCGATCCACCCCCCGCCCTATCAAAGGCAGTTCGCACCGGGGTACTTGTGCTGGCAAGTGGAGCTGTCAGGGAGCGATAAAGGCCAAGAGGTGCCAAAGACCATGTACACTTCAAAGTGGTCTATAGAGCATGGGTTGTTGTTCCCATGTCTACCTCCAGACCCCGTGTCTCCTGCCAAGCATCCCCCCTCACGCTGGACGGCCCCCTGCAATCCACATAAGTGTGTCTCCATTCACGAGTCTTCCTGTGTCTTGTCTGCACGACCACCGCCCCGATCCACCCCCCCGCCCTATCAAAGGCAGTTCGCACCGGGGTACTTGTGCTGGCAAGTGGAGCTGTCAGGGAGCGATAAAGGCCAAGAGGTGCCAAAGACCATGTACACTTCAAAGTGGTCTATAGAGCATGGGTTGTTGTTCCCATGTCTACCTCCAGACCCCGTGTCTCCTGCCAAGCATCCCCCCTCACGCTGGACGGCCCCCTGCAATCCACATAAGTGTGTCTCCATTCACGAGTCTTCCTGTGTCTTGTCTGCACGACCACCGCCCCGATCCACCCCCCCCGCCCTATCAAAGGCAGTTCGCACCGGGGTACTTGTGCTGGCAAGTGGAGCTGTCAGGGAGCGATAAAGGCCAAGAGGTGCCAAAGACCATGTACACTTCAAAGTGGTCTATAGAGCATGGGTTGTTGTTCCCATGTCTACCTCCAGACCCCGTGTCTCCTGCCAAGCATCCCCCCTCACGCTGGACGGCCCCCTGCAGACCGCATAATGCCACGACATATACACGTCATTCATTCACAAACACACCCCTGTTTCGAATTCTTTATAACCCACTTCATATTTCTAATGAGAACTTCTTTGCGCTTTGCTAGTCAACCCGTGAAGGTGCTGGTTATCTGCTCTTCGTCTCTGTGAACTTCCGTGACCACTTTGAGCAAACTCGTCAGTTTGCAACCTGTGAACTGCTCCCTGTTCTACGACAAGAAACTACTCTGATCCCTGCATCTAACTGTTTGTTCGTCAAGGTAAGTCCATGTACCATAATCATTTTGCGTCCAATTTTTTAATTTATATCTATTTGCTAGTAGTCATCAAATTGCATCCATGTTTTCTTTTCGTTCACGACAGTACATGCAAGGAACTAGTCACATGTTCTGAGTTTAGTCAAATTACTTTTTCTATTTTTTGAAAGTTATTGAAATACTTATCCGCATGTGAATAACATGTATAGTTCCAAGAACCAAAACGGACCTTGCATTGAACCTTTTATGTGTCATTTAATGTTTTAACACATTGGTATTCATAGAGAATTGTTGATCTTTACTTTTCAGAACTTTCCATAATGCCTGCCTGTTCCATTGGCGGTTGCCCTTCGAAGACCCATAACAAATCTGAAGGTACTATAATGCATGTTTTCCCTAAGACAATAGATCAGATAAGAGAATGGGTCCGATATTGCGGATATCCAGCCTCTGAGATAGAAAGTAGAGTCCTAGAAGTCTTTGCGGACAAGAGGGGTGATCGATACCGCATCTGCAGCAGGCACTTTAGCCCAGACATGTACTCCACATCATTGCTAATAAGGACGAAAACACCGCGAGCGAGGCGAAAATTGCTCTCAACCGCTATTCCCACTCTATTCGTCCACATCCCTCCACTGGTGAGTCAAGTTTACGTATTTATCTCTCGGCATTGCGGTAGTGTGTAGCATTAGCTAACAATAATTTCCCCATTTATGTATCCACTCAATATGAAGGCTGAAGATTCTCCATCCGTGTCGTTATTGCAGTCATCAGCCACTTCAAGCGCCTATCGGGTAATCTTACTTAGCTATTCTGACACTGACTTGTTTTAGGCATGTAAATCAATAGTTTTAATTGATCGTGTAATTATTTTACCTAATGGTACACCACAGTACTCGTCCTCTAGTCTTTGTTTTCAGTTATAATTATTGTTATCCAAAATAATGCAAGTACTGTCTTTCAGGGAGATGCTGAGGAGTCCAACGCATTGACGACAACCGTAGATGTCACTCAGATGCTCGAGGTACGTTTCAGGACAGTTCCATCGATGGAGATCATCAGATCTTGCATTCTTGTAGCGTGATTGTTACACACAATGTTTCTTTCGTTTTTAGCCATTGATATGTCCTTCTGTCGTCGCCCTCGTATGTGTCTTCTTTTTTCAATATTGTGTTCATTACTAATGAAAGTCCTATGTTTCAGGGAGTCGATGGAGCATTAGTCCAAGAAGAAGGGGGAGCGTGCAGTTACGGGTCGGCGCAACAGCTTGCAGAAGTGTGCACCGCAGTTACAGCGTCCCTTGATGTTCTTATGCATTTCGAGGTATGGATACTGACAGATCGATCAAGCGAGATCAAATGACGTGATTACATCCGCTATACTTCCTTCTTTATTAACGCAAGTACTATGTTTCAGGGAGCTGACGGAGCTTCTTCAACAAGAACATCACCCCTAGTAGTTGATGCAGATCTCTGGGTGGTGACACTTCCAACGATGGAGCAAATCGAATCATATTTAGATATCCATTATTTATTTTAGACAACTGATCAAAGATTGTGCAGGTCTATTTAGATGAGCTGTTGACGCCTGCACAAAGTTTATGTTCTTTTTAACAAAATAGAAAACCATACTAATGCAATTACTGTGTTTCAGGGAGTTGCTGAAGCGTCATCTTCAATAATATCATCAATGGAAGTCTATGCGGAGCCCGAGGTATGGATCTTGACAGTTCAATCTAACTAGATCAACAATGCGTGAACTATTGTCGTTTGAATGTTCTACACAATGCGTTCATTCGTGTTTTGCTATTGAGATGTACGTATGGGTATTGGTCCCCAAGTACATTTTGTGTTTTCAATATTATTATACATACTAATGAAAGTTCTATGTTTCAGCGAGTCGATGGAGCCTCAGTGAGTGATGGATGTGCTTATCATGAAAGTATAGTCGTTGCAGCGCGAGAGGAAGTGGAGACATGCACACACGAGTCGGAGCAACAGCGTCCAGATGTTGAAGTTCGAGGAAAGAAAGTTTCAAAGAAAAGAAAGCAAAAGAAGGTTAGTGTCCTGTTCACTATATTATGTTGTCTTTCACTGTCAATAGTTCAATACTGTAAGTTGTGTTTAAACTGAACATCCCTTTTCTAATCTGTCCTCTAGTTGCGAGTGGGTGTAAGAACTAGATCTACACAGACAGTGAAGCGAACGAGAGATGTTGCTTGTCAAACCTTTTGGCAGGGACTTGAGACTGGAGATGCATCGTGCCAATGGGAAGAATATGAAGTGATTGACAACGGAGCTATACCACCACCAGCCATTGATAGTGAATGTCCTCCTGGTAGTTTGGATGCAGTCGTAGATCAATTCACAGAATCCACACCCGCAAAAAATAAGAGCACGCGAAAGTTGAAGACATTGTTTTTTTCTCCCATCTCCGGACAAGGAACAGATGTTGCAATGGAAGAGAATGAAGTGGACGACAATGAAACACCATCAATATCACTCAGCATAGCGGAAGACGATATCAGAGATTGTACCTTTCATGCGAGTGACATGTCCTCAACGTTACAGGCCGAACCAGCTGGGATGCAGAGTGACAGTATAAGGAAAGAGGCCAAATTCATTGTATTCGATAGCTGTTTGATGGATATTATTATGATGATGAAATGTGGGCATTGGGTTGGTGGGGAAGTATGTGGGGAGCCATTGATTAATGTGACTCGTGCAATTCGAGGCACTAACCTTAAAATACATGCCACCTGTACACAATATCATCCGTTCGCATGGTCTGCACAACCCATGCTGGGGCAACTGCCAGCAGGCAATCTACTTTGTGCAGCGGCCGCACTTTTTAGTGGTTCAAGTTTTAAAAAGTTACAGTATTTCTTTCAGTTTGTGGGAATCCATTTCATTGCGAAAAGTCAGTTCTACAAATACCAAACCGATTATCTATTTCCAGCCATCAGCGAAGCTTGGAGAATGGAAAAAATGTCAATGGAAAGTACATTCGCGGGCAAACGCTTCAGGCTAGCCGGTGATGGACAATGCGACAGTCCAGGATTTTCAGCCAAGTACTGCACCTACCACTTTCAGGACATGGAAAGTAAGAAAATTGTGAGTTCGGTGGTCGTGCAGGTGTCACAAAGTACATCCTCAGTGGCCATGGAGAAAGTTGGCTTTGTAGCATCATTGCAAGAACTACAATCGCGGGGAATGGTGATCGACCTGATAGCCACGGACAGACACGTTTCAATTGCCAAGACAATGAGAGAACAGTACAAAAATATAAATCACCAATTTGACGTATGGCATCTTGCAAAAACAATCAATAAAAAATTGTCGGCTGCAGGAAAAAAAAAAGATATGCAAGGTATTTCACAGTGGTCCAAGTCAATCAGCAACCATCTTTGGTGGAGCTCAAAAACATGTGAAGGGTCGTTGGAAATTCTACTGGAAAAATGGCGGTCAGTAATGTTGCACTGTAGCAACGTACATCAATGGTCGACAAATGAGCATTTCCACAAATGTGAACATGGCCATTTGTCCACAGAGGAGGCACGGAAGAAGAAGTGGTTGATTCCTTCATCACCCACTCACAAGGCCATTGAAAAGATTGTATTTGATAAAACTATAACAAGAGATTTGAGGGGACTCAGGGAATTCTGCCACACAGGAGATTTGGAGGTGTTCCACAATATGTGCCTAAAGTACAGGCCCAAAAGATTGCATTTTGGCATGGAAGGCATGATAAATCGGACTCTTCTAGCGGTCTTGGCACATAACCATAATGTTGGCCGTCAACAAAGTAGGACGATTATCAGTGCGACAGAAGAGCTTATTTTTATCGTAAACCAACACCCTGTGTACTGCACACGAACATCGCTTCCCTCAAGACGAACTAATTTGGATCGAGAGCAAATAAAAATGCAAATCGCTGAATATTCTCTAAACATTTGATGTCCAATAAACGTACTTTGCCAAATGTACAATCTTGCCGTTTGCTTTTAAACCACGGTTTCACATTCCGAATTGTGGTGCTGTATTGTGAGATGCTCTAAGACCCTGTGTACAGCAAAGGACCATCGCGTTCCTCAATACGAACTTTTTGGAACATGAGCAAATAAAAATGCAAATCGCTGAATATTCTCTAAACATTTGATGTCCAATAAACGTACTTTGCCAAATGTACAATCTTGCCGTTTGCTTTTAAACCACGGTTTCACATTCCGAATTGTGGTGCTGTATTGTGAGATGCTCTAAGACCCTGTGTACAGCAAAGGACCATCGCGTTCCTCAATACGAACTTTTTGGAACATGAGCAAATAAAAATGCAAATCGCTGAATATTCTCTAAACATTTGATGTCAAATAAATGTACTTTACCACATTTACAATCTTGCGGTTTGATTTCAAAGTACAGTTTCATATTCCGAATTGTGGTGCGCTGTATTGTGAGCTGATCTGTGTTGATTTCCGGGGTCTGTGTGGAGTCGCGTAGAAGACGCCTGGGCGCGTTTGCCTACGCAGCTCAGTCACGTCACGGATAGAGGCGGGGAATATGAATGTTTTGATAAAGTCTGTTTCAGGGGCGGGGGATTTGATTTAGTGCCGCAAAGGCAGGTGAGCCAGGTCGATGCGGCGGAATGATAGGATTATCACAAAATGGAGGCTGATTTCGAGTGCGATAATGGGCGAAAAGTCGGGTAAGGTCCATAGGAAAGTTTCCTACGATCTACCGATTTATGCTTACAAACACATGGCCGACCCGTAGGGACAATAAAAAAAAAGTCCCGGAACTATCCTTTAAGTAAAATCTTCAAATTTGCTTCTCTTGCCTTTTGCTCCTATTTTATGGGGAAACTGATCAGTCCTCCAGACTATCCGTACTGGGAAACTTTGTTTCCCTTTTGAATTCTTGTATTTTTATAATTGCACATGGCACCTTGCAGTGCAATGGGGATACCCTTGTATACATGTGATTTATTTTTAGTGACTTTTATATGTTGCTAAGGACAAATTGGTGGCAGCAGTTACATTTGTACAGTTTTGCATTCTTTTTTTGTGTGCAGATTCGCGTTTTCCCCCCTATGGCTGTGGTTAGTGCCCTAAAATGACTATGGCATGAGATTTCCGCTTGTTCTATGGCCATATTGTAGTTTGGCCTTTTTGCTGCCCTTTCAGGTCACGAAAGTCCATGTAAGGTCATGCACTTGCCTGGGAAAGCTGTTGCTTTTGTGGGCTACCAAGCCTTTGTGTGTGTGGGACCGACTAGTCCCAATCCACATCACTGGTGCGAAAAAGTCTGCTACTGGGGCGGATGTGAAAGCAGTAGTTGTCCCCGATTGGACAACTGATGGCTGTCTGAATTGTGCAGAGCCTTACGATTGGTGGGCTTGGACTTGCTTCCAGGTCAGATTTGGGGTAAGAGGAGGACTTCTGCAGCTACTCTCCAGATCAACCTTGGAGCCAAGAAACCCTTGAAAAAGAGCAGACCGTTGATGACTCCTGAAGTGGCCCAGCATCTCTTCCAGTGCCTGGCCTGGTGAAGCCCTGCTCCTCTGCCTGATCTCCAAAGACCCTGATCGGTGCTTTAGCCCTTGGACTTGTGCGACCAACCAGTTTATATTTATTGTTTTATATAGCGCCTTAATCCAAGGCGCTTTACAGTTAACAACAAGAACACATTAAACATTGAACAGTAGAAGCAATAACAGTAAACGTGAATCAAACCAGAAAATCGACATGTAGGACAATTTGCATAAGAAAAGGGGAAAGGAGAGGAAGGTGGTGGGGAAGGATGGAAGAGGGAGGGAGAGTAGTGAGTTAAGTGAATTGTTGGAGGAAGGAGAATTTAGAAGAGAAGGGAAAGATAAAGAGAACAAAAAGAAGGGTCCTAGAGGGAGAGAAGGGTGAGAGGGGGAAGGATGTCACGGAGGGGAATGAAGGATTGATTCAATGAGGAGCGGAAGGAGGAATAGGTCAGGCAGGAGCGGATAGAAAAGGGTAGGGAGTTCCAGCGTAAGGGGGCAAGGAGCTGAAAAGAGAGGAGGCACAAGGGGGCGTGGGGACTAGAGTAAGAAGAGATCAGCAGAACGAAGAGAGCAAGAGGGGGTGTAGAATGAGAGGAGAGGTAAGGAGGAGCAAGGTCGTGAAGAGATTTAAAGACAAGACAAAGGAAGTGAAATTTAAGTTAGGATGGCTTCCGTTCCACTCCCAAGTGAGAAAGGGAGTTGGAAATGGAGTTGCGAGGGGAGAGAAGACAGAGGGTGCCTAAGGCGGGGTGCTAAAGGGATTTGAGGGGGGCAAGATGGGAAGCGGGGAGACCTAAGAAGAGAGAACAATAGAAAAGGCGACAAAAAATTAGGGAGGAAATTAAAAGTTTAATTGCCTGAAAGGTGAGAGAGGGGCCGATTTTACGGATGTTAAAGAGATGGTAGCGACATGCCCAAGAGGTGAGGGAGATATGATGAGTAAAGGAAAGGGAAGAGTCAAAGTAAATGCCAAGATTACAAGCGTGGATGGAAATAGGAAGATTAGACGGGGAAATTGAATAGAACGAGGGGGAGATGGAGGAGGAAGTGTGTTAGAAGGAAAGAACAAAACTTCAGTCTCATCAGTGTTGAGAGAGAGAGAGATAGAGAGAGATGACATCCAGTTTTTAATGGCAGGAAGAGAGATTGAGATGTAGGTCAGAGGTGAAGGAAGAAAAGGAGAGGAACAGCTGGGTGTCATTAGCATAGAAATGGTAAGAAATCCTGAAGGAGGAGACGATGGGGGCAAGGAGGGAAGTGTAAAGAGAGGGAAGGGTCGAAAAACAGAGCCTTGGGGAACGCCGTAATCGAGAGGGAAGGTAGTAGAGGTTTGTCCGCCCCAAGAAACGGTAAAAGAACGGTGGGAGAGGTAAGAGGAGAGCCAGTTAAGGACAGAACTTTTGAATCCAAGGGAGGAAAGAGTATTGAGAAGTAAGGGGTGATCGACAGTGTCGAATGCACCAGAGAGGTCAAGGAGGATGAGGATAGAGGATTGCTTAGAATAGCGAGCAGTAAGGAGAGAGTTAAGGACATAGGTAAGAGCAGACTCAGTGGAGTGTTTGGGGCGGAAGCCAGATTGAGAACGGGGAAGGAGAGAGTGGGTAGTGACAAAAGTTGAGTTGAGAATAGGCTAAGTGTTTGAGTATTTTAGAGAGAAAAGGTAGAAGTGATATTGGGCGAAAGTTAGAAGCAGGAAGAGGATTAGCAGAAGGCTTCTTCAATATTGGGCTGATGGTGGCATGCTTGAAGGAAGATGGGAAGGTGGCCGTAGAGAGACAAGTATTGAAGAAGGAGGTTACATAGGGTCTGAGAGGGGGGTAAATCTTAGGAATAAGAAGGGTTAGGATCGGAATGAGCGGCGGTGGGGTGAGATTTAGTTAAGAGGATAGGGACATCAGAAGGAGTGATGGGAGAAAATGTAGACCTGCGACCCGAAGGGGGGTGTATGGAGGGGAGAGGAGAGGAATAAGGAGAACAGACAATTTTTTGGCAAAGAGAAATAATTTTCTCAGATAAGAATTTAGCAAAGTCAGAAGGAGAAGTGGAAGAGATGTCAGGAGGGGAGAGGAGACGAGAGAGGGTTTGAAAGATACGACGTGGATAAGAGACTTGGGAGTGAAGGTTAGAAAAGTATGTGCGGTTGGCGGAGTTAAGGCAGGAATCCTGGAACAGGAGTAGATGAGTATGTAGAGTACATCAGTATGGATAACGGATGAATATGGAAGTGCGGAGAATGTGTAGATCACTGGAGCAGATGAATGTATGGAGCGGAGGTGTGTATGGAGCGGAGGTGTGTATGGAGCGGATGAGTGGGTAGGTGGATAAGTGTACAGAACGGATGAAGATATAGAACAGATGAGTGTAGATATGAATATATAGCACGGATACTGCTGTTGATTGCGTGAAAAGCAGATGAGTATGTGGAGCAGATGAGTGCGTAGAGGGGGTGGGTGCGTAGTACATGTGGGAGCATAAAGCGGATGAATGCCGAGCGAACGAGTGAACGGACGTGTTGCGTAAAGCAGACGAGTATGTAGAACGAACAAGCACAGATTGCATCCAATACTGATGAGTGCGTAGAATGGATGAATACGTAGAGATGCCGAATGCGTAGAGCATGGGGCCGACAGGCTTGGGGGAAATCGTTGGGTATATTTTATTGGCATGTGAGGTGAGGGGATCTGTGCCCCTACGCCTCGTTTCGGGATACTTCGGGGCAGACAGGCGTACACGCATGGGGCAGACAAGACTGGATTGGAGGGCATGGAACGGACTGGAGTTCATAGAATTGCTTGACGTATATAGTATGGTTTGGAATACAGAGAACGCTCGAAAGAGCATATAACCCATGTTGACTGGAGTACGCATAACGAACTGGAGCACGCGGAGTGGACTCGAACGCTTGCGGCAATCCGGAATGCGTGGAACGGACCGGAGTGTATGGAGCAGACTGGGATGCATGGAGTGGATATGAGTGCATGGAACGAACTGGAGCGCATATAGTAAGGTTTGGTGAGGTATATAGTAAGGTTTGGAATGCAGAGAACGTCGAAAAGAGCATATAGCCCATCATATCTTACCAGCATGCTAACTCTCTCCTTACATCACCACTCAACTAGAACACAGAGATACTATGACACCATTCGGTATAACTGTTCTCATACCAACATCCGCAGCTCACTCCACATCATTCTAAGTAATCACTGCTGGTTACACACCCCCAGCCGTCGTTCTCCTCAGGCCTAACGCAGCCACATCTGGTCTGGATAAATCCCACCAGAACAAACACATACTCCTGATCTCTCAACCATCACACCTACTGCTAAAAGCAGCTATTACACGGATACCGCACAAGCTGCACACATACCCGGTGCTCACACGCACCTTTTGACTCTCTCTACTGATCTGAACTTCGGTTCCCGAGGGCGTTCAACCTACCAGCGCCTTCAGACCATACCAATGGTATATAAGGCGCTATATAAATGCAAAATAACAATAACGATGGTGAAAATGAACAGTGCAGGAGGGATTCTGTTGCATTATTGCAATTGCAGGCACACAAAATGTACAAGGCAGATAAAAAGAATCTACAATACTGCCAACAGGAGGTACTATACTTGGGCCAACTAATTTCTGCAAATGGTGGGGGGGGGGGGAATATTGCCAGATAGGGTGCCGGCAGTACGCGCTGCCCCTAGGCCCAGTACTGTCAAAGAAATGCAGTAGTTTTTGGGCTTATGTAATTATTGTAGGGCATGGATCCTAGACTATGCAGCCTACACAAAGCCGCTGTTACAAAGTCTCAGAGAAGGACAAAGCAAAACATGGTAAATTAGAATGGACTGAAGAAATGACTAGACAATTTGAGAACCTGAAAGAAGCTATTTGCACAGCCCCTGTTTTAGCAACTCTGGATTATACACATGAGTTTTATTTATTTTCCCACTCTGATGGACGGCTCATGACAGCAGTATTGCCCCAAAAGAGCACAATGGGCCCCAAACAATTGGCCTATTATAGTGGGATGCTCGATTCAGTCATGCAGGGACAGTTTGCTTGCGGACAAGCACTCGCAGCGGCTGCATTTGCGATAGAGGAAAGTTCCAGGATTGTCCTGGGGCGCTCTGTCACCTTGTTTGTGCAACATTCATTATTCTCCATTTTGTCAAGATCTAAATTGACCTTGACATGCTCTGCATATGAGATTGCATATGAGATTATATCAAAACCTCATATTCATATAGTCGGGTGTAGGACGGGAATCCCACCACAGTTTTGACAGAGGCATCCATACAAAGGTGATGAGGAGGGTAAATCTGAAGCTAGAGACAGTGCATTAACAGAAGGAGAGGCACTATATGTTGTTCGGTCATTAACAATTGACCAGGAGGTGGGACAGAGGCACATAGAGCGGCAGTGGTATGCGGTTAATGGTGGAGGGGGGGTTAGTATGAAGTTCTGATCATGAAGAAATTAACTATGCATTATTCAGCTCAGGCAGCAGAACTTGTCGCTCTTATTGAGGCATTGAGAGCCTCTCAAGGGCAGTGTGTCACCATCTACTCAGACTCGGCATATGTCAACAGTGCATGCGGGTCTGGCTCGGTGGATGAGGACAGGGTTTCGGAGGGCAGATGCTCTCCAGTGCAGCATGTAAGGCTGTTGGAAGAATTGATTGAAGCCTTATTATGGCCCTCTGGTGTGGCAGTCGTCCAATGCGCTGGCCATATTAATGCCACAGATGAAATCTCTAAGGACAATGCGCTGCAGACTAGGGTCCCAGATATAATGTTAACAGAATGTACAGTGACCACCCTTGCAGAGAGCTAAACCACAGTTCCATACACATCATTGCCAATATCACAGATTATAGAGTTGCAAGGGAAATCGCCACAAGGGGAAAAGGAGCTATGGTTGCGGAGGGGATGCAAACAGTCTCCCACAAGCAGAAAGTGACTTGCAGACCACACAAGAATTTGGTATGCTGTCAGAAAAAGAACGATTTCAACAGTGGGGAAGAAAGAAGAGATCAAAATATGTCTCAAAGGACTCTTCCACACTGCTCAGAGGAATACCTGACGGGCATCGGCTTTTTAGCTCAGCAGAGACTTGCTTTTCATATCTTTGGCTCCTGGGGTACAAGCAGCAGTTAATGCCAAGTGGCTAGTCCAGCTGGCCAATGAGACAGAGAATGGGTTCAATGCCATCAAAGTAGAGCTTCGTGACTCATGACGATGCAGAACCGATACATATTTGATCTATTCACGGCCATAGGAGGAGTGTGTTTAAAAAAAAAAAATAATAATAATAATGGGAAACCGCTACTCCAGTTTTATACCCCCGGAGGATGCTGAGAATGGGTCACTAGCCCACATCATTGAGGCGGTACACAATCTAGGTGTTCAAATGAAGAAAGAAGGTGGAGTTCAGAACACGGATTGGCTATTGCTTGCCTTTGATTGGGTCCCGTCATGACTGGGGTAGCAGTAAAAATAGTGGTGCCTGTGATCGTATTCTTCTTGGTCCTCTTCTACACGTGCCAACTGGGTCTCTAATGTTGTGTTTGTATAGTCCCTTATAGTGCAAAGATGATGGTATCAATTGGGGGATCTAAAACACCTTGGCATAAAATAACCTGCGAAACTCAGACTAATATTTCTGGGATTGTATATATGTTGGGTGGGGATGAGTTTGTTACTGTAGAAGTAATGAAAGGGGGGAATGTTGGAAAGGAGCTATCGCCTTTCTTCAATTCCAAGCGCTTTAGAATTAGGCAAGACTTCTGTTAATTGTTTTTGGGCAAGACTTCTGTTACTATTTCTAGGCACCACAAAAGACCAGGGGGGAGGTGCACATTAATATAAGAGTTATTTAAATATAAGGCATTTTAGCTGAGTGAGTTAAAGTTTATGCAGTTCTTAGCACATGACTAAAAATGCCCTTCCTCACTTCTGTACAGATCAAATTAGTTTTGCAAGATAGACTTTTGGCCTTAATTCCCTAGAGGAGTGCATTCATTCTGGTGTGAGCATAATTAAGGTGCAAACTTATAATTGGGGGTACCCTTACAAGGACTCCCTTTCAGCATCACAGAGCCTTGTTCCCCATTCTCATGAATGTGTCCGTCAAAGGGTACATCCCTGCTTGCTCTTATCAACTAACATTCCGTTCTCACTACGTTTAGGCCCCACAGCTGGACACATTGGCGCTTATCGGGGCACCATGGGTGCTTCTGACCTAGACTCTCTCCTCTGGGAAAGGGGATTTGTTTTTGTAGCGGAACTACCACAGCTGCAGCTCCAAACCAAGTTCTGCGTTCTCTTCTGTTTATCATGTGCTTGGCCTTAACATCCAAAATGGCGACACTTATGACAAATTAATAAACCAACCTTGCTTCTGCCACACTTCCTTGCTGACTCCATCTTCTTCTCATTTCAATCCTTCCTGCACATCACGCCATCCTGCATCACTACAATACATCATCTAAACACTGGCCTGTAATGCTACCCTATCTATGACCTTTGCAACCACATTAATACGTCTGTTGCTCTTTCTATATGTGATTATTATGTATCGGCCCCAACAAAGACAATATATGCTCTGTCCGCAGCACAACCTTCACTCTGCTCCCACAATGTTGCACTCTAATAGGTTTTCCGTAACCTTTTTGCCTGGCTGGGAAGCTGTACGTGCATCCCAACAGCTGTCACGGCTATGGTTCTGTGGTTGAATGTTGGGTAAGACAAGGAGAGAATGTCAGGGTTCGAAATTGAGGGGACCTGGGAGCCATTTAGATCCTGCTTATGGCCTTGAAGAGCATGGTTAGCTTGACACAAACAGCTACCAGGAGCTGCGTTTGGCTCCAGGCCAACTAATACCAACCAAATACACTTATGTGGATTGAACTTGAAATCAGCATTATGACACATCTATACATAGGCGAGTGGAACTTGTCAAGAGAGAAACACTGATTTGGCTTCCTCCCACTTAGACTTTTTTGGATTACATCACTGCTTTTTGGATGAAAGGTGTACATATGTACACACTGGAGTCATCGGGTCTAGCAAATTCTTTAAAAACTCACTAGACCTGCAGGGAGAGTTCCTTAATTTGTATATTCGTCCTAAGCAAAATTCACTTGCCTCACGGTAACCGGTGACACAATATTTACCTCTAGTTTCTATAAAACGTTGCTACTCACCAAAAGCACACTTGATATTCGGTGCAATACTACCACCAAAGGCTAGCCAAATACAGTAAAACCTTTACTTGCCATGTACTAAAAAAAAAAAGTTTAAAACCTTACCATAATTGCCAGCAAGGTAGAGTAGCCTGCAACCCGCCCTTCAAAAAAATCTTCTCGACAATGCAAGTGGGCTAGTAGACTTTGCAAGCGCTGGTCATGCAGGAATTAATAGTGGGAATTGGAGCAGGATCATCATTTAAATAAGAGTTAGTTGAGAGCATGAATGTCAATGAGTCTTGAATGATCAGGAACAGGAAATGCAGAGAATGCTTGTACCTATTCAGTGGTACGTACCCATCTTTCAATTTAACTGACGCAATCAGAAATATTGCTACTTTAATCACAAATATGCAGTAGAGCAGACAAAAAAGGGTTGCAGTGGTAGTATAGGGCATTCTAAATCAAACTCCACTGTCAAGTGCGTTTAGCAAAACACAGTTCTGGGTCCCAAATAAAGTGCTCTCGTAAAGCGTGGGCGTGTTCACTCTTGGACCCATTTCATATTAATTAAATTACTCCGGGGCATCACTCATTTAGTTTCCAGAACATGTGACATATAAAAGACTAGTCACGGAACTGCCAGCTAGAGTGCCAGAGCTTAAAGACTACAATTGTTCACTTCCAATTCTATTTGTTTGCTTTATTTCTTCATTTACTTAAAAATCCACTTGCAGGTAAAACGAAATCGGAAGGCCGGCATAATGAAATTTATCCTGAAGTGGTGTAGGCCTGTGCAGTCTTTACTGTATATAAAAAGTAATTCAATTTATGGCAGACAGCCTCCATCAGAGGCACATTTCTAAATGGTGTCAGTTTGTCAATGAGAATGTGTTGCTCTGCATCCGTAAATGGATAGTGAACTATGTCATCACTTCGTAAAAAGTGTATGAAAAAATGCAACCTGTATATTGCCTGAACAAACCTGTGTGGAGTCTTCGGAACGTGTTTCCTCTGTGCCCACAAAAGAGGCCACACAAGAAATCATGCCTGCCCACAGAAAACTTCTCATGCGTAAAAGGAAGGCGCAGCATGGACGTGTAGGCACGCAGGGGACCTGGAACGAGAGGACCAGGTTAAAATAAAGGGTATGGGCAGGTGGGGAACGCTGGCAACAGGTACGAAAAGAGACCAGTTTAGCAGGTGCAAGAGGCAGGACATGGGTGGATGGGGTATTGGGAGTGCAGGGGTGGCATCACCCCAATGAGGATAGGGTGTTTGTTGGTTGCCTGGTAGAGGACACTTCAAAAGAAGTGCAGCATAAAGAAAGGCCATATTATGGCACCACTCCTAGCAGACGACAATAAAACATAGATTCAACACGCCTTCAAGAGGCTCCAACTGAAGATGCAGACGATAAATGTAATCTTGAAGCTTTAGGGTAGCGTACATTTATCATCTGGCTTTTATGTGCAAATTAGATTTGCGTAATGCTATGTACTAGCACCTGGTTAACCAGTAGTAGCTCTTGGTCACTAGTTAATGCTGGATACCCAGGAGCTGCTTTCAACTCCTGTTTATCAAATCTTAATTTCGATCTCTGGAATGTAGATGTTGTTGATTTGCCCTCGTCTGTGGTTCAAATGCGAGGGCATTGGCCATTGTGGTGCTGAAATTGCTTGCCATGGATGACTGGCCATGGGTCATATTACTGGGCCACATGATTAAGGCAGTGTTTGAGGGTAATGGATTGCAGACCAGCAATTCAGTTTTGGTTGGGTTGAGTTTGATTCTTTGCTGTCATCCATGCGTCCCTTTTATACAGAGCATCTTCTTATATCTGGTGGGGTTTGATGGATTTTTCTGGAGTTTGTAGATTATTTGTGTGCTTTCTGCGTAGTTGTGGCAGGTGACGCCAGAGTGGCTGAGGTACAATGAAAGGTGACCTGCAGATTTTGAAATGCTATCAGTTTGGATCTTTGTGGTACTCTGCAGTTAGTTGGGGAGTCTGGCATTTGAAGGGGGTCATGATGATTTTGTTTCTACCAGTGAGGAAGGAGTTTATCCTGTGTGGCTCTGCCCCTTTCATTTTATGTCTTCTAGTCTTTTTACAAGAGTCTAGTGGCTAATGGTGTCAAAAGCTGAGCTGTCTAGTGCTTTGTGCTTGGGTTTTCGAGAATGAACGCTGAGTTTATATTGTACCCCAGGATGGTCTGAATCAATCTTGAGCTTCATCCAGGAGGTTTTTTTCTTTCCATGAAATTCCTGGGTCGGCTGTATATGAATTTTTCGTATCATTTTCTGATGAAAGGTGTATTGATATTGCTCTACCTAGCAGGCTCATTTGGGTTGGCTGTGTTTTGATAAATGTTCTGATGTAGGCATTGTTGAGTATGGATGGAGCACCGGGGGGGGGGGGGGCGGTGTGTGTGTGTGTGTGTGTGTGTAGGTGTGTAGGTGTAGGTGTAGGTGTAGTGAAGGAAAGTTGGTGGGACGTTAGTTTAGGTTTCGTTACTTTCCAGGTGTTGTGTTAAGGCTGAGAAGGTATTTTTGTGTTCAGCCTCATGGCTTGTCCTACATTTGTGGTTCTTTTGGGTGATGTAGGTTGTTTAGCAATGAATGATGTGTAGAGCGTAGCTTCTTGCAGTTCAGTGGATAGCTGCTGGGGAAAGTATGGGATATCGTTTGGAGATGAAAGCTGTTGGCAGTTTTGTGAGGCAAGCAAGTCGTTTTCTTTTGCATCTCTGGTTTACTGACCCAAAGGAGTGGTGTTGGCAGTTTTCCTCTTTCCTTTGCTCTTATTCTTTTCTGACTTTGTTGTCCTCACTGTTTCTTGGCACGGGTTTGTGCCTTTCAGTGAACTCTTGGTTGTGATGATGACAAAATAGTATGTGAGGAGTTGGAAAAGCGGCGATACTCTTGAATTGCCATCTCTTGAGGTTTTTTGAGAGCGGGAATGGTGGGGAGTTCATTGGTGGGGGTCAGGGTTGGTGAAAGTGGGTCACATGCTTGGCAGACACTGTTAGTCTATGGAGCTGGTCTGATATTAAATCCTGTTGCTGGCAGTGTAGGAGATACTCGGAAACTAAGGCCAGGAGAGGGTAGCTGGCATGCAAACGTATGGGATGTTGAGAGAGCCTGGCAATATAAAGGAAAGCTAGAAGCACGCCCTATCATGCTATGACATCGTAACGTTCAACTATATATATTCAGTAGCTTTGTTCTTTGCTTGAGTGAGTCAGCACGCGGTTTGGTCAGAAGTGAAGTGAAATTCAACTGGTCAAGAGAAAACACAAGAAAGTTGTCTAGATGTGTAGGTAGACGAATGAGGCAGCCTGGAAATGTAGTTGACATGATTAGTCTATTTAGATAAATGAGACAGAATAGATATGCAGGAAACACAATAATTCTTTGTAGACGTGTAGGTGACATTCCTCCATCTATCCCTGAACCTAGAAATGTTATCGATGGAGTGCATGGTTTGAGGAGATGGGCTCCAGCAGCACGATTGTTACGGTACTCAATGGATCCGAGTAATGGTTGGCATGCTTTTGCGTTAGCTGACCAACCCCTCCCCCACCCCCACCACTCCCCTTCCTCCCCACTCATTCTAGAGCTGTTAAGTGACCTACCTGCAAAATTCTACTACCTAATTTCAGGCCAGTAATCTGAAAAATGAGTAATGCGTATGCGTGTTTTGGACCCTTTCTGCAATGTGCATTGCTCAGGGAATGTGTTCAGACTATTTTCCTGAGCAGCACCTTCCACAAAGATGAACCCGGTTGGAATGCTGCCTAATCTTTAAACCACTTATATCCTAGAATTGTATCTTTTAATTCACTTGAATTGAAAGCTACAAAGAATGGTTGGATTACAAGGAAAATGCCGATTTGCAAATGTAACATATTTGTAGTTTTCTAATGGTATGTCAGTTCGAAACGAACTATGGGCACAACAAAAAATATACCCCCAATTTGCCAAAATGAGTGGTAAAATAATCTTACCTCAAATTCCTTTCTAGGGCTTTGGTTGCTAAATTTCTGCGAAGCAAAATTCAGGAACGTTTTGAATTGTACTTTTGCTGCAACAAATCAATGGCTGGCTGCACTTTTGGAACCTGTCCAATTCTCTCTACAGTGTTCCAATTCTCTGTATAGTATACAGTGAAGTTCACAGATTGTATCCACGGAGAAGCAAATCATGTTTATTGCAAATTTACAAGACGCTCTTAAAGGTCATAGATACATGTTCAGTACAATTATGAAATAAAAATCAATTCGCAGAATAAAGTATATCCATACCTCAAAGTACTTTGGCAAAGCTGCTTTGTATATCTGTCAACATCAGTGCTTGGGGTGTAAATGCCCAATAAAGTATGTTTCCCCCACTGTTTCTCTCTCTTAGGTCTCAGTCCCCCGTTGGTCTGCAGAACTTGTGCTAAGGGGGAATAGGAAAGCTGAGCTCTCATCTTCATGTCCAATACTTGTCTCATTGTGGCACGTGCGCCTCTTGCAGCACATTTTTAGCAGTGTTTTTCTGCTAGGAGCAAGTGACCCAAATGCTGAGGCTTTGTATTTGATTGGTCCAGCCACATCCATAACCACGCTGCCAGCTCTGTTGTTTGACTGTCAATATTTGTTGTATGTCACTGGCAGTTGACCCGATTTGTACTCTCGTGTAAACATGTCAAGCTGTAGGCTACTAGCCAGACATAGTCACTCGCCACCTCAATTGTACAGCTACATAATGCATAGCATTTCATACTTGCCAAGAGTCAATTTTTATGAGAAATGGCTAGTGCCGAGTTTATATTTTGAACCCTGTTGTACTCTTTGTGATTTGAGATCCCACTTGCCTCCATCTTCTTTCCAGTAATTGGGGAAATTGGTTTCACCTGTCTGGCATCAAGAGAAGACACTGCCACTGTTTCCAGTGGGATTAGTCTGCATGTGTTCTGTAAGGTCCCGGGCCTGGGACAATCCTTTCCTGCTTGAGTAGCATGGCAGACTGCATTACATCAACACTGGGCCACGTAAAGGTTAAAATTATGGAGCAGTGTTTGGCACCTAGGCTCGGCCCCTACAAACCAGGTTCAGTGGTTTGAAGATGGGTTGTTTTGCTCCCTTTTTTGATTTCTGAAGTGAAATGACCTGGAGATGCAAAATAATATCCTTTCCTACGTGTTTTAAAAAAATAAATGTTTTGATGGGGGTAACAATGTGTTTGGACTCTAAAGCAGATCATTTTACTTTGCAGTTATTCGTGCAAATTCAAGGATGCATTTTTTTTAAAATCTCAAACCCTGTAATAACATGGGAGCTTTTTCGTGTGGTTGGCACAACGGATCTGAACATTAATTTGAGGGTGTGTGGATGGAATAAAATGGCATGCTTGCTTGGAAAATCTTTATTTGACAAAAATGTCATCGGGTTCAAACACATCACAAAATACATAGAAGTTCTGTTTTGCTGTGGGACGCTGCTCCGACTCTTCTGCTCGCGAGTGGAGATCGTCTGCAGTTAGAAACAGCTTCGAGCCTAAATGCGGTTGATGCTTGTATTTGAGACCTCTGCCTGAAAATAGTCCAGTATAGACTTTTAAAGTGGACGTTTCATGATATAGAATCAAAATAACAGCTCGCCTTGTTGTCTCTTACCAATCGGATTTGGCCCTACCCACCATTTGACTATTTAAAGAGCGGTCACGTGCACCTGCTCGCGCCCTCCCAGAAGTGCTGTTGTGGTAGGGTAACGGCGATATGGCATACTAAAAGCGCAGTTGCTTATTGCTATTGTCCGCTGTTCTTGTTTTGTTAATGGAGTAGCTGAGTAACTGGGGGAGTTGGCTGCTATTTTCCTTCGTGTAAAGTTGTGAGCATTAAACCGGAGTGTGAGTCTTCTGGCTAACACAGCCGAGACTGCTTAGAGAACGAGTGCTACAGCGATACTGTGATTGCTAACAGGAATCTCTGCTATACCGCTCAGCATTACCCTATGTTACCCTGTGTTGGAGAGGCAGAGGTATAGAGACATAAAACACTGTGAACGAAAACGAGTAAAATAGGCTGGAGTATAAACACCTCAAATCACATCTAAGTGAAATGACCTTTGAACTGCTGTGCACTACAGTGTATTATTGTGATTGACTGTGATCTACTGTGAATGCATGCAATGTAAGTAGAGCTAAACACAAAATCATTGATGGGAGAGGTGACAGATGAAACGGTACCCTCCAGCTTAAGTGCCAACAACAATAAGAGACTAGTACACTAGGCATTGCTGATGGTTCTAGTATGAATATGCCTAATAAGACAAATACACAGAATCTCCTTAAAACTAACTTGAAAAATCAAGTAGTGAAAGCAACACTACTACAATCGAGTATATCCCCGTCTAGTGAATCAGACTTGTGTACCCAAAACCATAACCAAAAACGTCTTTAATATCATGAATGCCGGTGTAAATATGAGTGGTGATGTGAATGTGTCGGAGTGTGAGCATGAATGAGAACGGGAGAGGGAGTGGGAGTGGGAAAGGGAATGAAAGCGGCAACGAGAAAAAAGTAGGTGTAATGACAAATTACCCTTAAAAAAAAGGTACCTTAAACCCGGGAAACACAAAAACATAGCAGTACCAATAGATTTAATGTGGAAATGAGGGAGACCAATCCTCTGAAAATATAGATGCAGTAGAGGCGGCTCGAGAGCTTGCAGGCGAATTCAAAGAGTTGTTACCTTGCCTGGCAACTAAATTAATTGAAACCGTTCTTATGCCAAAAACAAACTCTTAAAACAGTCCCCAAACCAATCCACATACAGATGGTAAAATCACGGTATTGGCACAAATGTGTGCTCCACCTGTTGGAAAGAGTCCTATACCTATGGCAAGCACACCTATAATGAGGAGGCTTAGCCAAACCGATATACACAATAAGACAGCAGAGTTAAAACTAGAACAACACAACCTAACAAAGAGACTGACCCATTAGGAATTCATGAACATGAGCAATTTGAAAGCACAATGAAGAAAATAAATGAAGGAATGGGACCAATAGTCAATGGAGATAAGAGCGAAACATAGTACAGTGTCCCTAATCCAAACGCAAACTATGACGCTGTATGACAACTGCAATGGTCAATGAGAATCTAAATGAAATCTTAGACGCTTCTAACATCAGTACAACAAGCATATCATCGTGAATGATGTTTGAAATAGTTAGAAAACATGTTGGTGAATTTAAATACAAAATAGGAAAGGTTAGAGAAAGAACTTGATGTCCAATCTCTATTGCTCCATAATCACATAAATCGTTTTAGAAGAGTGTACAAAAATACTGCCACAAACAGACTATTGGCAAAGCAACTCAATCATAGATGGAAGTATTAGAGATCCAAGAGCCTAATCACCAAGTAGTAGTCCAAATTGAAGCCAACTATGATAAAAAAGCGACAACATATATAACATATAGGAAGAAACCGAGTAACTGGAAAAAGTCACGCATAAAAAAGTGAAATTGAATATAGCACAGAGACCTTCGACCATATCTTAAGTAAAGGAAAAACTAAACTGAAAAGAAATCGCTCAAGCAATAATGTGCACCTCGAAAGGACTGTCAAAAGTGAACGGATGCATTCATACTGAAGAAGTAAATGCACCTAAAATAACATATGAAACTGAGAATATCGAAAGCAACAATAGTGTTCCATTGGAGCAACGATGGTATACTATTGGAGGGACACAGTATACACAATGAGAAAAACATACAAATACAGGAAACTGAGACGGTGCCCCTCAAAGAAGATAACGCAAGTAAATCTACCTTTTAAATAAAGACCCAATCTCTCGCAATGACATCAGAAATATCTGTGTGAACTCCTGTCAGAATCGCGTGAGTAACTGAATAAGGACAACACCAGTCCATCAATTGGAAATGGAAGAGACAAATGAGAATATATGCTACCAGAATAGTGTGGGCTCCTTAAACTTTATCCCCATCACTGAGCGAAAGCCCCTCCCCTACATGTTCAGTTCAAAGCGAACTGCATGAGAATCGCTTGCGCATTAAGTAGCTTAATTGGAAGACAAGCAGGATGTTCTATTAAAACTATCCTATTGCTTTACTCCTCTAAAATTATTCAGTGCATGATACATGGAGCTGAAGGGTGGAGCTATAAATATCGAATTAAACTTGCTAAATTGGAGGCAAAAATTCTAAGATTACTATTCAGGATGCCCAAGTCCCTGTCCATCGAGTATATTCTACTAGAGTTTGATCTACTCAAAGTAATGGGGGTAATTGACCACAAAATGGTGATGAGCTATGAGAAATAGCAGGTAATTGAGAATGGTATCATAATGAGTAAACTCATGTCTGACTTCCTAGGAATTGAGAACTATCAAAAATTTGAGACACTTGGGCCGCTCCACGAAATTCATAGTCATTGGTTAAAAAAAATGTGCCGAAGCTGAAAGTCCATGCTCCCAAATGATGATGATGATAAAGATGAGAACAAAATAAAAAATCAATACCAAGAAATTGATATGGTTAAGCTGGCAACAAATGCCAACATTGGTACCTTTATTCCATACTGCATAGAGCGTATTACAAAGCCGAAATATATAGACACTCACCGCAATAGCAGTACCATAAGCAATTATCTGCTGTGCAAATTTAATTGCTCAGTCCTCAAAGTATGTGCAAATTTAATCGCTCATAGGTAGTCAAAATAGTAGGAGCATAAAAGGGCATACTGCATGAGTTGCGTTATTGTCGACTATGTGGGGAATTCCCCCATTGAAACGGCCGAACACATTTTATGTGATTGTTAGTCTAAAAGCATTGAGAACTAAGTTTATCCAAACCTACTCTAACTTGCCTGAGGATGACAACAAACAATCATGGGCCCAACTAATGGAGGGCAATGATGCTAACCTAATTCACCATATCATGAAATTCTATACAGTTAGCATGCAACTCTTAGAAGAACAAACAAATCTGTAGAGCACTGCATTTTAATGAACTGCTGGGAGTAATAGTAACACTATTGTATTTGTTATTAAGCTTTGAAAATGATGGAAGCAACAGTACACATGTAGTCTGTAAGTAGAAACATGAATGCAAAAGGCACACCTAGTGTTTCAGGCTTCTCTTTTTTAATGATTGTCGAGATGTAGTATTTTTAATTATGTAATGTTAAAATATATGTGATTGTCTTATACAAAGTCAATGCTGGCTATATGTATAATAACAAAAAATATTATACCTACAATCCTTCTTGCTGGTCGTTGTTCAGATTATGCTGGGGGAATGGGGAGTGTAGACTTGTGTAGACTTGGTCTTGGAGGGGGAATACAGTGGACTACAAGGTGGTGCAGGGTTTCGAAATTGAGGGGGGGCTATTTAACTCCTGCTTGTAGCCTACAAGAGCCTGGTAAGCCTAATACCAACAGCTATCGGAAGCTACCTTTGGGCTTCCCTGGCCTACTGATGTTGAACAAATACACCTATGTGAATTTAGCATATCTCTCCATTTAAAGCACAAGGGGGTCATGAATAATAGACAGAATGTTATGTTTTGTGGGAGATGGATTTGCATAATGCTATGCACTTGCTCCTCGTTCCCCATTGGAAGATCCAGGTCACTTCTGAGTGCTGGGTACCCAGGAGCTGCTTTTTAGCTCCTGCTTATACAACCTTAATTTTGAGCCCTGAGGTTATATTGTTTAGTGGGAAAGATGGACCCTGCTATTAGTTTGTTGGCAGGTCAGCAGCGATGCTTCTGCCACTGTGAGGTTCACACAATCTGACCTTCTCAATTGCAATGTAGAATTCTAGAGTCTCCTCAGTTCTTTGTTTTCCTACGAGAAAAGACACCTTTCAATCCCAACTCCCTGGCTCTCCATCCCATTGGATGCAAGTCATTAATAAACTCCTCACCAAAGTTCCTGCCATTTTATATGGCTGTTTTTACTGGCTTCATAAGGAAACCTATATGAATGTTTCCATACTTCTGATTCTTCAATTTTTCAATAGAGGGGGGGAGGTCTACCTCAAAAAACGAATGTGTGCTTAGCTGTTATGTTAAAATGTTAGACCATTAGAAGGTGGACAGGGCAGTCTGGTGAAGTTCTGTTGGAGTTTACCATTGGGACCGGAAAAGGATCGACTGATGATAGGCCCTGAACTCAGTACATGCTTCAACATTTAATTTTATGGAACAAATATAGCAGAAAACAATTGAGAACACACCCGGGTTTTCACTCCAGACGGGCCTTCCAACATGACGATCCCACTGGCTCCGGGCAGTCCGCAGTAGTACTGTTCTGCTAGTAGGATTTATACAGCTCACTGATGCCATTTGCATGGTCTCGGGCGGTTCTAAGTGAAAAGACCTCATTAAGGTCTTGTGAAGACCGCCATTTTTACATTTATTTTTATTGGCTGTTTTTCTTGCTACTATCTCGCTGCCTCCTGCCCCTCCCCGCCCAAGTCTCCCCTAATCCAAAACGCATACATCCACACAACACACACCAATACACGCACCCTCACACTTACCCGTACTCCTTGTTCTGCGCTTCCGTGTCCCGCTGAGCCTGGCAGCATGTGCGCACACTCGTGTGCGGCAGGGGTGTGCCAGTTCTATTTAGAAAGACCGCTCTGTGCGGTCACGCAATGGTCGTTCAACATTTTAAAAAACATTTTTTTTAGAAGAGATCTTTAGAAAAAGATCTTTTCACCTACGGCCCTCCAGGCACAGCCAAAGTTGGGCTTCTTTGCAGCAAAGACTTCGCAAAACATTCAAGCACAGGCAGACTTCCTCACTCCTGTCCTAGTTCAGTTCCAGAATATTGTCTTCAGTCCAAAGAGTCAGAATATCACAAGCGTTCTAGAACTTTGCATGCATTATGTGGATAAACACTTAGCATGACCTAATGCAATATAGTGGGGCACTCCATAGCGAAACACAACATTGTGTAGTTTCATGTTTTTATAAGTACGCACTTATATTGTGCAGCAAGCATCGACTGATATGTTGTGGAGACCCAGGTTTAAAATACACACAATATGAACAAAGAGGTAGCTACTGTCTAGAATAGATAGTTGCATATTTATTTTTGGAGGTTTGACATCACCTTCAACTTTATTTGGAGCGCTGGGGAAACGGTGGCATTTCTGACAGACCTTGTTCAAAGTTAGTAACTGAGGAATGTCGTTTAGGGATATACTTCACTCATCCATTGAACTCTAACCTTTTCATAGCTGGTCCCGAATCAAAGGTAAGTCTGAAAAGTTCATAATTTCAAAGCTTCCTAAGGAGCAGTTGGTCAGTTTCTGGCCTAGGGTTTTGGACGGCTATTGTAGGACCCAATGAACTGCCGGCTGGCTGTAGGGACTTGGCTGGACTGTTGTGGGGTGCCAATTTATGTAGATCATGTGGCCAATTAGCCATTTGGCGTACATCATTCTCCAGGGTCTCTGATTTAATTCTGATCTCCATTTGCTAGGTTCTGGGATCAGTGTAGTCTACACTGGGCGTCTCAAGAAGCCTATTGACACGGTTTCAGTAATCCAGGTGAGTCATGATGTAGGTTTGATAAAATACTGCCCTTCCACGCGATGCCTGCCTTCTGTGAAGGCCAAATGTTAGAAGCAACACTTGCTAAATAAGAGACTGACACCTATGGGTTGTTTGCACCATGCTGTCGAAATAGGTTGTTTTGTATATTTTATAGCATTCTTCTTAAGCTGTCAAATTTCACAAGTCTTGCCCAGGCAGGATGGTTTATATAGTTACCCTGTTTTTTGGCAGAAAATTGTAGTGAGGGGACACTGCTCTGTGATCTCTCAAACTTGCTGAGCATTTTGTGTTTATGGGTCGGACAGTCTTGCCATTTCATTGTCCTTAGCCCAGTAGCGAACACATCCAGGGCCACGAAGGCAGTAAAATAGCGGAAAGGATAAAAATAAATGGCGTAGAGAGCTGTTTCTGCAATCCCTCCTTTTGTACTAAAAGTAAACCACCAGCTAACCGGGGAACATTGAGATCACATAGATTGGTACATTTATCAGCAATACACACGGGCAGAGGTAGGGTACATGTAGTGCATCTGCTGCTTTGGAATGCATCCTTTGGGTGATCCAAGCTCATAGCTTGGCAAATGAGTATAGATGGAAAACCTTTTATAATGCATGGAAGTACTGTAATTCAAATCGGCATGCATTCACACTTGGGAACAGGCAATCTAGCCAGTTCCAGACATTGTACAGCAGTGGGTGTTCCTCCAATGCTACTTCATGGAAGACGGCTGTCTTATGTCTTCTAGTAGCCAACTCCTTTTAGAGCTTGGAGGAGAGATCCACCACAAAGCTCATCTCTCATCCAAGTAGATGGATTTGAGATGAGTATACTGTTGTTGCAGGATCAAGGAGCCATCAGTGGGGGACTGAAGCATTAGTACTGAGGTGATCTCACCACAAGTAGGTGGTGGAGGGTTTTTGAGGGACTGGGAGAGGAGATTGGAACAAACTGGGGAAAAAACTCATCACTGTCCTTTTCCGTCTGAGAACCATCAGTGGAGGCACAGCAGAAGAGTATGTATGTGAGACTTAAGTAAAAACAACTCTCGCTTTAACTACTCCTTTTTTTTTTTTTTTTAAGCCAACCTCTGGCAGCCGCCTCACGAGCAATGACCAAAAATAGTCTAATTGCAGTGGCATTTCTGAAGCAATTTTGTAATTGTGTAATTTCTTCCTTAATGTCAATCTCCACCCTACTCTGTTCTGCATAAGAACAGGAAGCATTTAGGAGTGCACCTTCTCTCCCCCTCTCGAAATGCTTGCAGATAGTCTAAAGCCTGCATATTCTATGAGGTGATTGTGACCAGCCAATGCTTCTCGTACAGAGTGCGGGGCAAGGCATCAGCAGTGATGTTTGGCAGTGTCCTTTCCAGTTTGACCACTTCTAACAACCTGTTGAAAGATTGCTATTGGATGCTCTGCAGTGTCAAACGGGGGTAGTAGCTGATGATGGTGATTTTGGGGGTTGGGGGTGGAGGGGCGGGCAGTACATGTAGGGGGGAAAATATGCATTCAACACAGGCTTTGAAATCCTCTCATGCAGTGGTCCCAGAGAGCCAATACAGTTTGAGGGAGAGGATTGTGGGTAGCCCTGCTGGCATTTGTAGAGAGCATTTCATTGTAGAATGGCAAACCAGCGTCTTCTAGAGTGAGGCAGCCTGACCAAGTTCCAGCATTAGTCGTATCTGCAGTTCGCCAAGTGACAATAACTTGTGGACTTAATGCCATTGGTTCCCATCCCTTTAAAATGGCAGCAAAGGTCAGACATACCCATGGGGGGGCACATCTGTGAAACGCCCAAGTTTGGTTGTGGCTTTTTTCGGTGCCAAGAATGTCATTGATTGAAGTGCTGCTCCAGTGGGACAAAATGGTTGGCCTCGCCACTAGAGGCAGCCTTGATCCAGATGGGCTCGGACTTTCGCCTACATCTAGCAGTCTTGCGCCTGGATGTTGGAGACCAAACTTTGTGTATGTTGACCAGTGTTGTTGGTCACACGGCTGGTGTAAGTGAAAATATGCAGAGAATCGAGCAGAGCCCCTGATTGTTGTGGTGTGACGTAACTGGGCTGAACAGCTAAGCCCTTGCAGGCCTGTTATCAACTGTCCCACTTGCACTCTGACTCGCACTGGCAAGCAGTCCTTTCCTGGATTGGCTGGGAAAGGGTCCTCCTGAACGGCAGTAGCTGGCCCCAGATATTGCCTAAGTTGGTGTGCCGTTCGATACTTGTGGCCGTGAACCTTTGCGCTTGTCTTTGTAGTTAGATAAGTGTTTCTGATGCTTGTGTAATCTGCTTAGATCCCATGCTATGCATAGGTTGACATCTAGTGGAAGCTGCAGAGTATTGCAGTTTTTTGAAACTCAAAAATGGGCGTCAAAATAGGGCGTGCCAGTAATACTATCCCTATTGTGATGTCCCCTGTACCCATACACCCTCACGCGTGTGGGTTCCTCAGATTGTTTTTTCCGCCATCGTGAGTGGTCGCTAAATATAAGCGGTGTCAATTTTCGGTGTACGCCGTTGAAATTTATTAAGTTACTGTCTCTTCCTGTCCCTTTGCCGATGCCGTGATTCAACGCGGTAAAGATCGAAGAAGACTCTGAAGCTGGCTGCCGGACAAAGACTTCGACGAAGCCACCCGGCCTTGGAAGGCCCTTTCGGCCTCAGCCTTGTAGGGAGAGTGGGGGGGGGAGGTGAACATAAACATGTATATTCGCACCTTTTACCATAGTCGCCCAGCTGCCTACATACGTTATGGAGCGACTCCTTTTAAGTTCTGCCCCTCTTGTAATAGGAAGTTCACGTGGGTCGACAAGCATAGGGTCTGTAACCTCTGCTTAAATAGAGACCACAGCGAGGTACATTGTCGGGCGTGTAAACTACTCCGACCGAAAACCCTCAAGGACAGGTGAACAAAACGTTGGGCCCATCACGCCATGCAGGCCGAGGCCTCCATAGACATCGAAGAGGCATCCAACAACGGCGAGGGTTGCGGGGATCCCCAGCGTACCCCAGTGCCAGCCCCCAACCCTAGTTATGGGGAAGACACCGGGCGGCAAGGGCACCACACTCCCCCACAAACACACACTTCACGGCAATGCGAGTAAGGTCGCACACCGAGAGTCGACGGTGAAGGGCAGATCATCTGATCCTTTGCCCTCTGGGCATTCCGAGTGACCGCCGCATGACAACCCCGTCCAAAGCAAAGTCACCCGACTCGATACTCCCCCACCTGGCCATACGATGGCAAAAGACACATCGCAAGCCTTCCCCGCGGTCGAAGTTCAGTCTACATCCGGGGACAAGTCCAGGGATTCCTCCTTAACCACCTCTTCGACCCCGAGCTCCAAAAAAAAAAAAACTTCTAAGAGCAGGGACCATAAGGAGAGAGACCGATCCAGTACCTCTAGAGAAAGGGACTCACTTAACAAGGAGAAGATTAAAAAAACCTTCTGGCCAACATAAGTATGCCCTTTCAGAATACTACAGGACAGTCTGAAGAGACATCAGCCTGACCCTATAAATCTTGAGGAATAAGAGGAACATACCCCTTCTACCCCCACAGGGGTAATACCCAGTTCGGCCAAATGGTCTGACATTGACCAAGTCATGACTCGCATGACTTGCCTAGCAAATTTCTTTGATAAACATCCTCAAATTCTGCAGATCTTGACTACGCCTCCCACTACACAGGCATCTAGTTCCAACATAACACCTACAGCCTCTCAGTCACAGGCATCGGGTGTACCCTATAAAAAGAGATCTCTTCACCATAGAATGGGCGGTTGAACCACCACACAAGACTCCTTGTGTCTCCTATGATCTTTATGATCAGGATGTAGGGGATGAAGAAAACATACAGGAGAGTGAACCCCCTTATAGGGACATTGAGGGTTATGACGACGGAGAAGAGGTTGACCAAGACCAGGAAGACTGAGTCTGTAGTTTTTTTGCAATGGACTCTCCAGTCCTGCAAGAGCCTGTCCTACCAGACTCCCCTGTTTATAACCAGCCACTATTTAATGATATACTAATAAGGGTGGCAGAGCATTTCGGCATCGAAACACAAGACGTCCAACAGGACAAAGATTTTGCTGAAAATATGTTAGCCGATAAGAAACCGGCAAACCAGTTCACCCCCCTGCTCAAATCGGTCCAAAGAAGGATTCAACCTTCCCTAGAACAACCTAACAATACCAGGGCAGTTAACCATAGGATCGAAACGCTCTTCAGACCTGCACCTTTCGACCCCCTACATATAAGGGGACATCTTCGACCTGACTCTCTGGTCGTTACCACCACCCCCAAAAGAGTTGGTACCCCCTTGTTCTCTGAGGCCCCCCGGACAAGGAGAGCAAAACATTATATGCCATGGGCAGGAAGATGGCGTCCACTGCAGCACACCAGGCACGTATAACAAACAACTCCACCTTGGCATCCAGCTATGATTGCACAAAGTGGGATGAGGTAAAGGCACTAGCAGAGGCAGCGCCAGATCCACTAAAAGCAAAACTCTTTCATCTGGCTGCCGAAGGCAGAGCTACAGCAGGTGTCCTCTTAAAGATAACTCGGGACACGTTATTGCTGAAGCCACCATTTTAAAACCACATGCCTGGCTTAGACAATCAGGGTTTAAACTTGAGGCTCAAGCTACCCTACCAAATATGCCAGTGGAGCAAAACGTATTATTTGGGAAGGCAGTTGAAGACGCCTTCAAGTCTGCCAAGGATGAATATGAGACCCCCAAATCACTTGGTCAACTGACTAATGGACAACCACAGTAATCTTCGTCAAAGCGCACAAAGAGGAACAGGCTACAACCAAAACCAAGGTTCCTCTTGGAATACAAATCAACAAGCCACCCAGGGTTACCCCAGGGGTCAGCGCAGGGCCCACGGAAGAGGGAGAGGTTCCCCCACCAGAGGTGGAGGGACACCCTCTAAGCAATGACGTCCCGCTACGGGTCCCCTCCCATGCCTCCCCAGTCGGGGGAAGAATATCGTTTTACACCCACGCATGGGAGGGTATAACATCAGACAAATGGGTGTCATCAACGGTGAATTGGGGGGGGTTATTGTATAGAGCTTCAAGGAAGACCGTCAAACCCCCCCCCCCCCCCACGCCAAAAGAAACCATTGCAGGAAGAAAAACGTATCCTGCTAGAAGAGGTGAAGCTCTACTCCTCAAGGACGCCATCGAGCTCGTGCCACACAAGGAGGTAAACGAGGGTATTTATTCAACGTACTTCCTTGTTCCAAAGAAAGATCAGACCATGCCCCCGGTACTAGACCTGTGCCCTGCAAACAAATTTGTAAAACCACAAAAAGTTTGCATGACAACGCTACAAGTAACCCCTCTATTAAAAAGGGGGATTACAGGGCAACATTGGACATAAAAGATGCCTATTTTCATATCTCAATGTTCCCAGCGCACAGAAACATTCTTGCGATTCAAAGTAGCAGACCAACACGATCAGTTCAAAGTACTGCCCTTCGGTATAGCCTCGGCTCCAAGGGTGTTCACCAAAGTACTGGCGGTGGTGGCAGCGCACCTACGCAGGGAGTCAATCCCAGTGTAGCCATACCTGGACGACTGGCTGATCACGGGAGAAAACTACCAGCTTTGCAAGACAAATGCGCAAAGGACAATAGACTTCTCTTCCAATTGGGCTTCTCAATAAACAAGAAAAAGTCTAATACCAAACGCATCAAAACAGTTACTAGGAGCTGTATTGGATACAAGGACAGGCTTAGCCTACCCATCCATGGAAAGAGTGCAAAATATGCTTCGGCAAATATCCCAGTATCAAGCCGGTCTCCGAATAGGCGTATGCAAAGCAATGCACCTGCTGGGTATGATGGCATCATGAATTTACCTAGTCCCCAACGCGCGCGCCTGCGACCAATGCAGGAATGGTTGGCGAAACAATGGTCTCAGGCAAGTGGTCAGTGGGACGATCTAGTGGTTGTTTCGCCAACACTGGTTCAGAACTTACGCTGGTGGTCAAGGGAAAATCTACTCGAAGGCAAGCCCTTCCACGAACCGGAAGCACAAGCGGTCGTCACGACGGAAGCGTCTTTCCGGGTGGGTGGCCCACTATCTTCACCGCACAGCACACGGCTTGTGGTCACAAGTGACTGCACAGAAACGCATAAATGTTCTGGAGTTATTGGCAATCCTCAAAGCCCTACAAGCCTTCGAGGACTATCTAACGAACATGTCGGTACAAGTCCTAACAGACAACACAACCGCAATGTTCTATGTCAACAGACAAGGAGGTACACTCTCCAAATCGGTTTAAACTGGCACAAAAATTATGGGAGTGGGCACTCAAACGAGCGATGACCCTGTCCTCCCAACATATTCCAGGGATACTAAACACACTAGCAAACTCTCTAAGCAGAGACCCTCTACCAGAAGAGCACGAGTGGAGACTACACACAGACGTTGTAGACCACCTCTCTCTTTGGGGTTACCACTCTCTAGACTTGTTCGCTACAAGAGAAAACCAGCAATGCCCAGACTTCGCGTCCAGGTTTCCCCAGCCACTCTCCAAGGGGAACGCCCTATGGATGAACTGGTCAGGGATATTTGCTTACGCTCCCCCCCCCCCCCGCCACCCACCGACTACATTAATCGCCAGGATAGTGAACAAAATACACAGGGAACAAATGACACTCATCCTAATTGCTCCTATGTGAGCAAGACAACCGTGGTATCCACATTTGCGCAAGCTGGCAATGTGCGATTTCCCTCAAGCTCCTGTACCATGTCAACCTGTTGACTCAACACGGGGAGGAACGTTACACCCACAACCTCACTTTTTGAACTTGGCAGCATGGCTCCTGAAGTCTGGACACCTTTAGCTTCCAGAACGGTGCATGGACATCCTAAAGGAAGCAGAGAAACCAAACACTAGGCACTGCTATTTCAACAAATGGAAAAGATTTGTCATTATCTAAACAGATCAACACCATAGAGTATATGCCTTCATACATTCTTACTTGCATGCTCCTGTTGGATTCAGGGTTGGTCTTTACTTTTCAAAAAAGTCCACCTAGCAGCTTTATCAGCATACACCACCTCTCAAAGTAAAATCTCATGGTGGAAAGTGCCAGTCATCAAAGCTTTCATGGAGGGAGTGAAAAAAATGCATCCTCCAGTCTCTAACCCCCGCCCCCCCGCCTGGTTGTGATTTAAACGAAGTGCAAGCACAACTCATGGGACCCCTCCTTTGAACCTTTGCAACAGGCTACCCTTAGAGACATTACATATAAAACTGCCTTCTTAGTGGCGATCACTTCCATGAGAAGAATCAGCACGATCCAAGCCTTGTCAGTGCAAGACCCCTTCTTATGTATGACAAAGGCCAAATTGGTTTTACAGACTCACCCTAGGTTTTCACCTAAATTTATTTCTAAGTTTCACGTAAACTAGTCTATTGAGCTCCCAGCCTTCTTTCAAAGGCCCACTAGCTCAGCTGAGGTCAAACTTCACACACTAGATGTAAGGAGAGCGGTTCTCTACTACGTAGATGAGACCAAACCGCTTAGGAAGACGGATCAACTGTTTGTACTATGGCTACAGGCAGACAAGGAGAGTGCGTTTCAAAGAGAGCATTCTCCAGATGGATAGTCAAATGTATACAGTTATACTATTCATTATCGCAAAAGACACTGCCTTTTACCCCTAAATCCCACTCCACAAGGGGCACTGGGGCTACGTTAGCCTTTCTTGCAAACGTACCATTAGACAACATTTGCAAAGCAGCTACATGGCGCTCAGTTCACACCTTCACTCAGCACTACTGCATTGAAACACATTCCAAGACAGATGCACAGGTGGGCAAGCGGTTCTAAAACATCTATTTGCCGCTACTCCTTCTCACAACTCACCACCTTCTCATAACACTGCTCGCTAATCTATGCATAGCATGTGATCTGAGCAGATTACACAAGCATCAGAAGGAATACATTACTTACCGTAATAATATTTCTGGTGCTTGTATCTGCTTAGATTCACATGCACCCGCTCTTCCTCCCCTGAGAGAAGGTGCATAGATGTTTACTTGAGCTTTCCATGTATGTATGTATGTATGTATGTATCTGTTCAGGAACTCTGTACTTGCACTACTCCTCATTGTACCTCAATCTGAGGAACCCACACATGTGAGGGATTATGGGTACAGGGGACGTCGCAATAGGGTTAGTATTACTGGCACACCCTATTTCGACGCCCATTTTCAAGTTTCGAAAAACAACTGTAATACTCTGCAGCTTCCACTAGATGTCAGCCTATGCATAGCATGTGAATCTAAGCAGATAAAAGCACCAGAAATACGATTACGTTGAGTAATGTATTCCATTCAGATACCTGGAGTTGCAGTGCCACCTTGTCGAGGCTACAAATTCTAGCGGGGCTTAGCTGCACAGGAGCATTTTCGCAGTAGTAAACAAATTCTCACCTAGTCTGTTGCCAATTTATTTCTTTAAATTTTGTTCAGCGCTGGCCCTACTCAAATGGCTCTAGAGCGCCTTACATGGTTCAAATATTGAAAAGGTGGGAGTTGAAAAAAAAAAGTTCCAAAATGTTTTCAGGAAAGGATGGGAAGCAGTGCGTAAGTTTGGTGGCCTGTGTCCATTTTGTAAAAGCTTGTTTTTGTGTGCACGTGAGTTTGCAAAGTAGGATGTGTAGAACATGTTTGCTGGCTTGTCTGGTATTATGTCTGGCTGATGGGTTTGTTTGTCATGAAGATGATGAGTTTTAAAGTGGATGGCTTTGAATACAATGCAGAGTCATTTGAAGGCAATTCTCTGGGGTATGGGGTGCAAGTGGAGCTGGGCAATAGGGGCTGATGTGTGAATGTTTGGGTAGGTGGAGAATCAGTGGCTGCTGCCTTATGTATGGCTTGCAGGGGGCCAGTGTGCTTTATTTACATTTTGTATTATTTATCTTTTAATTGGATGCGTGGATCCAGGTTGGGAGGTCTTTACATTTGATGATGGTTGTGAAGAGGACAAGTTGGGATCCCTTTCACCTGGGTTTGTTGGCCGGTTGCTCTGGAGTGGTCTCTTGATGTAGAAGAGATGTCCTTTGTGATCTAAGGAGACATTTGAGTGGCTGAGACTGAGACAAGCTGTGAGAACCTTATCTTGCAAAGCTAAACTGGTGGGGGTAAACGTGGTAGAGTGCATTAGAAAGGAGGCACATTTGCCTGGGCATAATTATTTTATAAGGAGGACAAAGTGAAATGTGTATTGGCTGATCCACCTCATGTAGATCATTGGGAGGGTGTCTGGTGAAGACCACTCTTTGGGCTAAAATGATAGACCGTTTCAGTTTCACCCCCCCCCCTCCAACTGACAGCTGAACTGGGGTAGTTGGGGGGGGGGGGGGAGTGGGGGGAATGCAAGTTCTGATCAATATCTAAAACTATAAACAACGTTTTTACTACCTCATTAGCAAAGGGCGGACCTCCATCACTTTAGATGGAGCTAGGCATGCCCCAGCGGAGCATTGAATCCTGCAAAGGTTGTTTCTGTTACCAGCATTTAAACATACTATTTGGTTGTTTAATTGGTGTGGGCATTGTGTTCTTACCAACGTGACCCACCTTAGTAGGTAGCAATAAGGCTTCAAAAAGTGCCTGCACATAACAGCAATTATTAATTGGTGAGCTGGTAGAAGTAAGGATGTCCATCACCTTCCACAACACCCCAAAATTGCGACATAACTCAAATGTATATCAAATGCCTGTGTAAATATTTACTGTACATTGTTCCACTTTTGTGTAACGCTGCTGCGGTAGCTGGTGATCGAATATTTCAAAGAGGGTTGCCCCATTGTCCTGGGCAAAAGACGACCTTTTCACTTATGCATACCCTGCTGACAATGACCCATCCACTTGTTATCTCATTTACTATGTAGTTACCTCCAAAATACCGAAAAAAGACAATGCAGATTTAGTGCGCTTTCGGCATGGTAGAAAAGACCAAAGCCCATAATACCGAACAACGGGAGCAGGGGTTGTGAAGGTGTCCCCGTTCTCTCTGCCCGCCTAGTTTGGTATTCTGGGCTGCAAGGGTGTCCCCCACATGCATTAAATGCCCAGCGGGGGACAAACCACCAAAAGCTCGAATTGCAAAATGCAAATCAAGTGGGATTTGCAATTTTGTAACTCGAGCTTTTGGGATCCTGTTTAATAAGGTAGATCTTTTTCTATTCATCCACAAACAAATTTCTGTGGTTCGGCCAGGTAGTGACATCGGCGTGCACTACCTCCATGCACTCATGTTGATTAAAGAATTATGCAGGGGCTTGGAGCAGTGCTGCACTGTTAAATGGTTAACACCTCCTGACCCGTATATTACATATTTGAACAATTCTCTTCATATTTGAGCTATCTTGTCTTAAGAGGAGGCCTCCTACGGGACACTAATCTTGTGGTTCATATTTTATTTTATTGTTTAAAGGGCAGACATAGCTCAGGAACAATGAGTGCTGTAAACGGTGTGGGTAGCCAGTGTTTGGGCTGACGTCTTTTAACAGTAGTTGCAGTCTGTCCATAATGTGAACAAGGACACGTGACTTTCTGGACTGCCATTGCTGTTCGGCAGTGGACCTGTGCAACAGAGGTGGGTTGGGCTTAGCCCGCTAGTTCCAACTTTGCTTTCTATCTCACTGTTCCAGAATGACAAGGGACAGAAGGCCAGGCCCCAGAGAGGTAGGCAGATGACGGGGAATCACAGGAAGTAGGAAGTGTGGGTTAGTCGGGTGAGGGCAGAGGAGGTGACCTACCAAGATACCAGCATGAGGGAGTAAGGAGCAGCAGAGCGTGGAGGTGATTTTTGGAAAAGGTGGGGATATTGACTAATTAGCAGTATTGCAGTGTGAATGTGTTTGTATCGAGTGAGTTTAGAGAGTATAAAGAGTGACTGCAGTGTTTGGTACTGAGGGAATGGTGAGAGTGGATGTCTGCAAGACACAAATCCCTTTAGACCACTGTAGGGCATTGAGTAAGATAAGGCCAGTGGCTTTACTCAACACTTTAGTCTATGTAGTGATTTAGCATAGTGTAGGAGAAACAACCTTTACATACTAACGTGGGACGAAGGACATCTGGGCTAGATTGGAGGTGTAAAGGAGTGTGGGAGCCCCTCTGCTGAGAATGAACATGGGTCAAATACCCTGTTGTATGTAATAACTTCCCCTCAGAGGGTCTACAACCACGTTTTAGCTCACTGCACCCTTCACAGAGGAGAAATGGCCATTTGCATTTCTGTCTTTGTCCCACTTGTTTTTTTCTTTCTCTTCTTATCTGGCTATTAAGCCTTAAACACAGTAAGAATGATCAATACGTCATGCAAACCATTAATAAATGCATCATTAAAAACTCAACCATTCATATTTATAGGAAAAACACACTAGAAAAGTTAATAACACATTAACCATTTCATGTTTAGTCTACCAGTTTCCGAATCTCCCATATTTGTAAAGCAGCAGAGGGTATAATCCGAGTCAGCTCTAAACAAAGTGTTCAGGAATTGGGCTCAGTTAAATGATCTAAAATCCATGCAATTATTTCTGTTACCTTTTTTCAAAGCTTCTCATTTTCTCACAGGCTGTTAATATGTCTACTTGTTACTTGTTTCCAGGGTCTCGCCACATAATCAACATAAGTGCCGTTCACAAGGGAGATATTGCCAGGATCCCACATAATCCAGTGTTTGTAATAAATTCATAGAGAGCTTTATTATAAAACCCTTCAAGGCCATGGAGCACAATTTCGTCAGATGGGAAAAGGGGGAAATCTGCCTCAACTTTGTCCAGCGTATTCGGCATATCTGGCTAACACAGATAATTTCTCAATATTTAGGATTTTATCTCTGATTTTCACCACTCTTTTTTTAATATTACGTCTGTTAGGACACTGTAAAGCATCATCTAAGGAAATGTCCCACTTCCCCAAATATTCGACTATAAATGCTCTTAGTTCTGTCAGATATACTTTATCACTCATTGTGCGATTACTTGATACCAATAAACAGACTAATTCATTAGTGTCGAGTTTACGAGGAAACATTTTCAGGCATAGCAACTTTCTTTGGATGGCCCAACTTCTGCTAAGGGAAGTAATGCCATACTCCAGCCTAAGGGTCTCTTCTGGAATTGAATTGCAAAATGGGGATTTATGATACTACTCAATATCCTCCCTTGAATTAAATTTATCCACCTAACATGGGTACTAGGAAATGTTGCTAGTCCATATAGTAGACTTGGCACTATACTAACCTCCAATAAGGCTGTAATATTATGGCCTACATTTATTTTCTACTTATTGCTTTGCCGCTGACCTTTTCCTCCAAATATGTGGTATACACCCCTTCGAATAATAAGCAACTTTGGGGTTCCTGTTAATATATAAGCTGAAGTAGCAATAATGTTCCACCTCAAGAGTTTCATTATTCAGTCTCCCAGTAAATTTAGGTTTCCCTGGGTTGGTACCGCTCCAAATCATTATCTTAGTCTTTGCTGTATCAATAGACATATGATTTCTTTTTGCGTGCAATGATGAGGTCGTAATCGATCGCTGTAATCACATAGGTGTTAAATCGAATGTAATAGTATCATCCGCATAAGCAGTCCAACTTATGGGGACACCACTCATTTTTGGAGGACAATTTCGTGTTCAGCTCAAGGCTTCAGGGAGGTCCACCAGATACAGGTTATACAAAATAGAGGCCAACCCACAGCCCTGTTTCAGCCCTTGATTGGCTTCACAAGGGTCCGCTATTGCTCCTCTCTAATCTAGGCGTATTGAAACCAATGTTAGAGTATAATACCTTAATAAAATACAGTAGGTGAGTACCTATACCCCACTTTGAGTTACTCCCACAACAATGGCCGGGAGACCCTATCAAAGGCCCGGCTGTAGTCTATATAATGGCAATAAAGATTTCTCCTCCCCATGTCCAATTTTGACTTGGCCATAAGATATTGCATCACTAAGATGTTATTCACGGTGCCATAGTTCTTTCGAAAACCGGGTTGAAATGGTTTCAGGAGGCCTTTCTTCTTGGTCCATTTTGCTATTTTCTTTAGCAGTATAGAGGTAAATATCTTCAGTCTCGAGTCTTGCATTGATAGCAGGCGATAGTTAGCAGGATTCAATTTAGAACCTTTTTTTAATCTAGGAATGAGGATAGATTCCCACCAGATTTTCTGTATGATCCCTGTGGTTTCAATCGACCTAAAAACTATAAAGAGGATCTGTGACCAGAGCTTAGGATCTCCCTTATAGAGAATATTGGGTATCCCATCCGGGCCCGGAGCACATGTGGATTTCAAACTAGATATTATTCTTACATCTTCAATATCATCCATGAACGTATTGCTACTTTGTGTCACCCAAGGATTGTCTGATAATGTCTCTTTATCGTTGTTATACTACATATCCTTAATATAACTAGCCCAAAGTGTAGCACTAATTGTATTGAGCTCCATTGAGTTTGGCAAACCTTTGCTCTCGTTATTATAATGCCATGGAGAACCGTTTTACGTTTTCTTGGGCGTGTTTGTTGGCGCAGCCAATTTTTATAGCCTGTTCTCAGATTTACTAACTTGGCCCTTTTCTGAATTTCATTGAAGCATTCCCACGCACCCCAGCCTTACCTCCTAAGTGTAACTTCTCCATATGGATAAATATGTCGAAAGGATTTTTGTGTAGGTTGTTTGCCTACAAAATTGTTTTTCTCTAATCCTGTACATATTTTTATTTTTTGCAGCAGTATCTCTAGCTGCCATTCACTTTTTTTCCAATTGGGGTGGAGCATGTTTATAGTCGCGCAGTAGCTGGCTATTTATTTAATTTTTGCAGCTGTCTATCTCAGGCGATTACCCTGATTGACACTTATGGCTCCTCTAAGAAAGTTTGGCCTAGCTGGCATGGGAATGCTACTCTACCAGGAAAATGCTTTATGATGGCTTACCTCATTTTCCATCAATCTGATTGGGTGATAGTGGTCTGTCTTCTCTGAATTACTGATGACATAATCTATGTGAGAGTGACAAGTGCCATTCAACCAGGTACTAGTTCGATCAGATAAGTCATTTTCCTTATAGCTAAGGCATTCCAAGTCGAATGCTTTCATTAATTGCTGCTATTTTCTTGCACACGAAAACAAATCAGTATTTACTGTATACAAGTTGCTAATATTCAAATCCCCTACAATCATAACCCCTCCACTGGGATTTTGTTTGCTCAGCCCCTTGCAATAATAGCACCCTGATTATTTTCAAAATGTCCTCAGTAAAGATACCAGTGGGTGGGTCATAGATATTAATGAACAGGATCTTCTTCAATAAAGGGGCAGCGGTATGAATTTCTGCTGAGAGAACATAGTGCAAGCTAAATAGCCCCACATAGGGCTGCACTAACAGGTTTGACCATGATCCAATAGACAAACTTCCACTTGCCTTTATGTCAGGGGATCGCATAATTATCAAGTAGAATGGGCTTTGGTAGGCATTAACACTAAGTGCTAACCCCTCAGTCTTTCGCAGAAAAAGGTTCTAGCCCTGTGTGTTCCAACAGAGGCACTTTAATCTGTTCTTCAGAGCAATTTGTCATTTAGCACCACCTGGCACTGATTCAGACCTCCAACGGTAGCACTGCTCTTCAACCGCTGGGAAGCCAGAGGTCATAAGTACAGATTTCTCTGGTTTATTTCCACATTTATCAGAGTCTTGGCGGTGCTCCAGTGATTGGGCCATGCTTTTTGCCTTTCTACACACAGTTGGTGATAGGCCCAATGCTTCCAAAGGATTTACATTAGCTTTTATCAGTGCTACCATTAACGGTGAGAAAACTCCACGAAGACCCAATTGGATTTGCTACCTATTTTAGGCAGCTCTATCCTGGTGATGTATCCCTCTTAACTGATCAGTTTTTGCAAACAGTGCCAGCAGACACGATTGGTTCAAACATGAGCTATACATTGTAGGTTTTCTTTCCTCCGATCAACACCCATCTACCCAAGGCTATTATATCTTCTCCCCCAGTCAGGACTTTAAGTGGGTCAGGCAAAGTCCCAGTCGCTGCCATGACACTCTGCTGTGGGGAGATATGATATCCGCATAAACCTGGAATCAGGACTGCCTTGGGTACAACGTTTCTTAAGTTGACTGCAGCTGGTCGAGGATTAAATCCCTTCAAAGTTGTCTGGATGGTCTTCGACGTCTTGGGGGATTCTGGCAGAATGGGTGCTTTCCCCTGGTCTTGTCTCCAATTAACTGTAGGACCGTTAAGCCGAGTACTCCTCCTGGAGCCATCTGGCAGACTGTTTTTTTGAGGTCACTTTTCCTTGGCTTCTCCCTAGGCTTCTTCTCCTCTCGGGCTTTCTACCCTTGACTTTCTTCAGTCTTATTTTGGGGTTTCGATGGAGGGGTGAGAGGGGCTCCTCTATATGAAAAGAAGCTTGCTTAAATGGAATAAATATTTCCTCCTATTCCCAATCCGGCAGGTCTGCCGATGATGTAGCTATCTTCGCTAGATTACATGTGGAAGGAATCTGGGAGTCGACAATCCAGTTGCCCAGGGGTTTGCAGATTCTCCCCACTTCGCTCGATTCTCCTTAGCTGGCTTAGAGTTCAGTTCTCCAATAGCAGTTGATGCAGTGTCCTGTGTTTTACTAGGGATTGCACGCTTTAGCCCTAGATTAAAGTGGTAGCCATATCTTTCAGGACCGCTTGACCTTCGAACAGCTTTATCACAGTTGACTCCATCCAGGCTAGTTTTTTCATAACTAAGGGATTACTATTGTCTTGGTTGCTCTTTCATTTTGAAGGATGCTATATACAGTGTCGCATGATTAGAGGTTTCAAAGCCTTCTGATTGAATCAGAACACGTCAGAGTCCGATCAAGATGCCAATGCTCAGATGTGGTGAGTCAGAGATTGGAAGTAGGTGCAGTGTCGAGGGTCTCCTTCCCCCGCTGATTTGCTTTTGCCCACTAATGGAACCCTCTGAAGACCAATGCACATCTTCAGGAATGAGTTATCGATAAAAAGGATGTTTCATTATTTATGCGTTAATTAGTAGCAGCATAATTACTCTTGGGAGTATTTCGATGGGGATAGGTCTCTAACAGCAGGTGATGTTGCTTGCAAATTCTTAACACCAGTTGACTGGTTTCTCACTGGCATATAATTGTTCATTTTCCTTTTTGTTTTTAAGACCAGTGAAAACATAAAACATTTTGTTTCCTGCATTTGTGACTGAGCTTTGCAGGCCAGTCCTTCAAGGGCTGCTGCGCGTCATTCTTGCAAAAAATAGTTTCAGGTGCCGGCTCTCTGTCAGTTCCATGTACTGGGTTCAAAGGGAAGTAATCGCAACCCTGCAGTCACCCGGACAGTCAGGTGAGCTCCTATAGGAGAAGACCAGATTTTGCTTTCGGCTAGTGGGAACATGGTCACACTTTAAATAAGAAGTGTGGAAAGTAGCATCTCCTACCTAGTAGGCAGAGTTCCAATGTTGGGCCCACTGATGCCAGCCAAAGACCACCAAAGACCAAATGACTCCGCAAACGACTCTGCGAACGCTCTGTGTTCTGTAGAGTCTTTATGGGGTCGCTCCTCCTCCAGGCAAAAAACTGTATGGAAAAAAAGTGATAAACAGACAGCCGCCAAAGACCAAACGACTTGGCAAACGACTCTGACTTTGTCCCACTCACAAGTGCAGTCCAGCAGCGAAATGCTAGGCAAATCTCCTCTGAACAAGAGTACCATCAGCAACCCCAGACACGTGTTTCAACCAAGTCGGGCCTCATCAGTGAGGGGAAGCTGAGTCTCTTTAAGACACAGTGAGCAAGGGGTACGCGTCTGGATTCACCCAACTGATGAGGCCCGACTTGAGGTAGGCAGTCGATATCCAGGACTGCATGATGGCTATGTAATCGTAATTGTTGTGATGACTGATTTCCTGTGGGCTTTTTGTTTTTGTGAATAACTTTGGATTCGTCCGCGGGTTTGGGGGGAGGCGGCCAGGGGGAGAGGGGGGGTCTGTAGGTGTGCACTCTCCAAAGGACTTGAGTCCGAATGCAACATGTTGTTCTGGTTGGCATGGTATCTGGCTGGGAGGTAGGAGGTACACTAATTCAGGATTGTTCCAGTCCATCCCAACCTGTCTGCATGGTGGGAGAAGAAGATAAGGTGGTAAACTGTTGATTGATTCCAAGAGGCCAAGGAGGGAGAGGAGGCATGAGTCTCCATTATCCATGATTTGGAGGAAAACGTTCACTTGGATGGTTGCTACCTTGGTGTTGAACTTGGGTCCGAACCACAACTGTCATGTAGGAGGTATAGTTGATTTTAGCAAGTTGTGTAGCAACTACTTTTTCCAAGATTTTGCCGATAGGGAGGTTCGGAATGGGCTGATAGTTGTCCAGGTAGTCTGCATGTATGGTCTGTTTTTTCAAAAGAAGTCATGAGACCAATCTTGATGGTGTCCTTGCATGACACTTCAGTGAGGGAATCCTTCAGTGCACTGAAGGCCGGGCTAGTTAATTGTTTAATGATGGAGGGGGGGGGGGGAGATGTCGGAGTAAGAGGTAGGTTTAATGATTTAAAAAAAAAAAATTATTTTCTTCTTTGTTACAAACTCCACAGCATTCCCGACAGTGATCATTACAATATTCAACATCATTTGCATTAATGTGTGTATACCACTGCCCTCCCATACCACCCCCCCCTTAAAACGGGAGCTTACTCCTTCGCCTTCTACATGATCCCTTCCAGGGATGCGTATCGTTCCGTACCCTCAGAGGTTCCATGGTCACTTGGATCTATTTGGGTGCGTTTGCTTTGTGTGGTCACTAGCTGTCCAAGCCGTTAGTGTTCCCACTTCATCATCCCCCCCCCTGTAGACTGTCTCGTACCATATTGCTGTTTCCGCTTCTACCCATTTCAGAAGGTCCTGCCACCACACCTCTATCTTGGGTCTTTGACTCGATTTTCACCCCATAGCAATTCTGCATTTGGCCAAGATATAAGCCAAGTCCTTAAGTTTGCCCACGTGCTTCATTTTACGTGGTCTAGAGAATCCTCCCACCATGCACGCCCATACTGATTCCACATCTAGTGTGATACCTTTCTCAGCGAGTCGGTGGGTGACCTCTCCCCAGAATCTGCGACCCTCCGGACATGCCCAAAACATGTGTATCATCCCCGCATTCACTTCTCCACATTTGGGGCATGTTTTTATTGCTCCTAAATTGGGCTATCTTTTGGGGGGTCATTTACGCCCTATGGGTCACATATAGCTGGATCTGTTGTAACCTCGCGTTCCTAGACACTTTATTATGGTACCTTTTTTGTGCTCTCTTCCCATTGTCCATCCTGCATAGGCTCCCTTGCATCTTCTTCCCATTCCCGTCTCAATTGGGTCACCTCTTTCCCAACCCTGGACATTACTAATTCGTATAACCGGGATGCCTCGTGTCCTCCTTCTGAGATATCGTATATTGTCTCTAAGGCCGAGTCTGGTTCATCTTCTAGTGCTGCTTCCGACCAAGTGGCTTTTATCTGCTTTATCAGTCTAATGTAGGTGATGTATTGTCCGGGGTGTATGCCTGTATCTTCCATTACAGTTGTGAATTCCAGTGCTTTTCCTTCCCACCATACATCCCCCAACTGTCGCTATGCCCACCAATTCCCAGTGTCTGTGTATCGTCTTCCTCAGTTGTACATCCACTCCCCTCAGTGCCACTAGTGGCGCTTGGAGGGAGCACAGAGTCAGGTTTTTCATGACCTGGCACACCTTGCACCATGTTTGCCATCTCAATTCTAACAACCTAGATCTCCCTTTCAGCTCACACTTTGGTAGCCATATTAGTTCTTTCAGGAAGAAGGGTGTGCATTCAGATGTCAGCAGTCTGGACTCTGCTGTCGTGTTTTCAGTTGGCCGCTTGGCGACATACTATAGTTGCCCAGCCAGGTGGTATATTTCGAAGTTGGGTAATCTTATGCCTCCTTTCTCGTATGCATTTTGTAGCTTCCATAGAGCAACTCGATTTCTGGTGTTGTGCCAGATAAAGCTTCTGCATGTGCTCTGTAGCCTATTAAAGAAGCGTTTGAGCAACATGTATGGTATATTCACAAAGAAGTGCAACAGCCTAGGCAACACCACCCTTTTCAACAATGCTACCCTTCCAATCATGGCTAAGGGGAGTTTAGCCCAACACTTCATGCTATTCTCAATGTTAGTTACTGCTTTCTGTGTATTATACTTGTGTTCGTCTTCTATATCGTGATAGATATCGATCCCTAAGTATCTAAATGTGCTGGTCTCCCAGGGTATTTGTAGGACTGGCAGGTTATTTTTAGCAATCACTTTGTATCTCCCTAGGGGGAATATGCTTGACTTTCTAGGGTTAACTACTATACCGAAGAATGATGCAAATCTCTCCATCACTTCTAGGATGTATTGCAAGTTTTCATCTAGATATCTCCGATACAGCAGCATGTCATCTGCATACAGGATATTGGGTGCGGGACTTCTCTAGTGTAGACCCCTACTTCTTTGTGTTGTTGCCTTAAATATATTGCTAGGGGTTCCAGTGTAAGGATATACAGCGTGGGTGACCATGGGCAGCCCTGTCTAGTGCCCCTGCTGAGCAGCCATTCATCTGAGATGATCGCTCCCGTCTTAACCCTAGCAAGTGGCAAGCCGAACAACATCTTCACCCATCTCAGGTACCCCGGCCCATTCCATATTCTTTCAGGGCCGCCATCAACCAGGGCCACCTTACAGAATCAAAGGCTTTTCACCACGCCTCCTTAAGTCTGTTCCATGACGCGATGGAGCCGTCTATGATTATCGGCTATGCTCCTGTGCGCAACGTATCCGGTCTGGTCGTGATGTATGAGGCTGTCTATGACCAATCTAAGTCTATTTGCTAGTACCGCTGCAAGTATTTTACTACCCTGATTTAACATGGATAGCAGTCTGTATGATCCGCAATCTGTGTTGGGCTTGTTTATTTTGAGAAGCGGGATGATTATTGCCTCTCTCAGGGAATTTGGTAGTTTCCCCTCTTTCGAAGGCCTCATTCAGCATTGCTGGTAGCGGGGGGGGGGGTGGTGGGGAGGGGAAGTACCTCTGCCTTGTACGTTTTTATAAAACTCACTGGGGAGCCCGTCTGTTCCCGTGGCCTTGCTCGTTGGTAGTTGTCTGACCACTAGTTCCAGCTCCTCTAGTGTAATGGGGGCGTCCACATTCTCTCTCCTCCGCACTCAGTTTAGGTAGCCCGATGTCCTCTAGTATCTCCTTCATCTCATTCTCATCTACCTCTCCAGTGTCTTCATATAAGAGTTGGTAAAACTTCAGGAAACCTTTGTTCACATCCTCTTGGGTATCTAGTGTTTGGCCACTTTCTCCCTTTATCTCCCTTATCGCTTGTCTTGGGGTTTCTTGTTTATATAGCCATGCCAGCAGCCTTCCTGGCTTATCCCCCCCCTGCATGTTGCCGCTCTATGTATTTCTTGTAGTTTAGGTTACATAGTCTCTCCCAGTATGCCCCGCATTCCTGACGTAATTGGCTCATGGTTTCAGCCTGCTCTAGTGTAGTGTCTCCTTTACTCATAATTCTTTCTAGTTCCGTTTCTGTTTTTTGCAACTCCTTTATTTCCCCCTGGAGCCCTCTAGATTTTGATATTGCTGCCCCTCTGACCACTAGTTTGAATGCCTCCCACAGGGTGCTTTCCGATGTTACGCTTCCGGTGTTTTCAAAATATTCTATTCTCTCTTCTCTTAGGTCCTCTCTAAATTCGGCATCTTTCAGTGCTTCGGCTCTAAGCCGCCATGTTGGGATCTTAGCTCTGGGGCTGGTGCTGGCATGTTGGGATCAATGGTGAGCGGTCTGATGGGACCCTTGCTTTGTATTCCGCCTTTGCTATCTCCCTGGAGAGTTCCAGGTTGACGCACATGTAATCTAATCGTGTATATACGTTTTGTGGGGCTGAATAGTGAGTAGTGTCTGTCGTGTAGGTGGCACGTCCTCCACGCATCTTCTAGCCGAAAGTCTCCCTGCAGGGTCTTTAGGGTCCTAGCAGCTCGGGTAGGTTTGTTCAATTTATTGTCTGATCTATCCACCTTGTGGTATAGAGTGCAGTTGAAGTTCCCCCCCCCCCCTGCCCCTCCACCATATGACAGTACCTCCCATGTGTGGGCTGATTTTTCCGTACAGGGCCCTAAAGTAGGCCACTGTGCCCTGAATCGGGGCATATGTATTGATTATGCACAGCTCTCTTCTCCAGCATGCCTCGTACCACCACCATTCTCCCCTCTGACTCCACTGAGGACTGTTATAGCTCAAAGGGCACATGAGGCGCGATCCAAGTAATTACTCCCCTGGCATATGCCGAGTACGTTGCCCCAATGATGGTCCCTTTCCATTTTCTCTGTACCGCCTCCTGTTTCTCTTTCGTGAGGTGGGTTTCTTGTAGCAGAGCTATGTCTATTTTCTGCCTGCTCTTTTTTAAAATACATCTTTATTTTTGTTCAGAGAGAGATACAACAAGATCAAACTGGCCAGCGGCTAGCGAATCCCAGCATGATATAACATAGGTGAACATTTACAGTATACACTACACATTTGCACATTGTTTTACGGTACTAGAGCGGTGACGATGGATTGTCCATAACATATTACATAGTCTGAACAGCGACCATATGTCTTTGGGGCGGCATCTCGATGGCAATGTAATAATAAATTGTTCTTCAAGTTCATTAACCATCGACAGGTCTTTCAAGAAGTCCAGTCGCCTGGGAGCATCTATGGACTTCCAGCATTTCAGTATATTTCGTTTCACAACCACACATGCTACATTGAGCAATTGTCTAGTGGTAGTTTCAGCCTTACCAATATCCCCAAAAAGGCATTTCTGTGGGGAAGGTGTAGCAGGTATTGCCGTAATGTCTTCCAGAATCTCCGCCACCTCCCCCCAGAATTTAGTTATCGGCGGGCAAGCCCAATACATGTGATGGGAGTCTGCGTTGGGGCATCACTTTTAGGGCATTTTCCCATGTGGCCCTGCACAAACTTGGCTGGGGTGTAGTCCAACTGGTTTAGAACTTTAAACTGAATGAGACGTAGCCCTGAGTTCATGGATACACATTTAGTCAACTGGCAATATCTCAACCATGTGGTTTCACACAGCTCCACACCCAGATATCGTTCCCAGGTGCCTTTAATGTTATTGCATGGCTTGGAATGGATCTGAACAAGCCTGTATAGTGCAGACAGACTTTTCCTGTGTCCCCCTGGTTCTGTCATGGCTGCAATACATTCGTGTGTGGGTGGCTCTTCTGGGAAGGAGGGCCATTTGGCGGCGAAGGCAGTTTCATTCTGTGAAACTGAAATTGCTTAAGGTGATCTCCACCCACTGCCCCTACAAAATCATCTAATGCACAGTATCTCCCTTCCGGGAACATGTCTCGCATTCTAAATTGCTTCTGTGGGTCCCAGGTACCCTGAAGTGCCTTATCAAATGTGGGTCTTATGCCCGGGAAGTTCCACAATGGCACCTCCGGGTCATACGGGGTTGTAATGGCAAGTCTCTTATATATCATGGCCCATGCACGTGCAGTGGCGCTTACAGGATCATATTTGCACATGTCCTTCCATTTAAGGTCAAACATAACCGCTCGCAGGTCTGAGGGGGATGCCGCAAATCTTTCCAGGGTAATGTGTGGTGCCGTGTCCTCTGGGTCGAACCAGTGTCTCGCGAAGTGTGCCTGTGATGTTAAATAAAGTTCAAAGTCTGGTGCTGCAATCCCACCTTTTGCAAAGGGTTCTGTCATTTTGGACCACTTTAACCTGGGCGTTTTCCTTCCCCATACAAATGTAGTGGCGAGCATATTGAGTTTGATAAAGAATGTTCTGCCCGGCCGAATCGGTATGTTGCAAAAAACTTATAGGAGTTTGAGTAGCACGATCATCTTAAGTAATGATATTCACCCATATAGGGATAGAGGGAGCTTGTTCCAGACTTGTAGTTTAACTGTTAGGGATTGTAGGAGTTCACCATGATTTTCTGCAAGTAATGTACTCCCGTCTCTGGATACCCTGATCCTCAAGTAGCGGATGTGTGTTGGTGACCATTTGAATACCTCTGTGTCTGACATATATCTAGTTTTAGGTGTAAGCGGGAACAGTTCTGACTTAGAAACATTAACCCTGTACCCCCCCCGCGTATTCAGAGGACTTCTTAACCTCAGCCATAATTGGCGCTAGATTTACCTCCGGGTTCCTAATATATAGTAGGGTGTCATCTGCATATAAGGAAATGATTTGTGGTCTCCCTGTCATACGAAGGCCTCTACATGAATGGTTTTGTCGGACGTATTCAGCCATGTGTTCTATTGTGAGTGCAAAAAGAATTGGGGAGAAGGGGCAGCCCTGTCTGGTGCCTCTACCCAGGCGAAACAGGGATGACATGGTTTGATTAGTTAGTACCTTCGCTCCCGGGCAAGTATACAGTAACCCGACACAGTTAACAAAGTATCTTCCCAACCCAAATCTCTAAAGGACCTGAAACCGATAGACCCAGGAGACAGTCAAAAGCTTTCTCGGCATCAAGGGACGCCGCCACCGCATCAGCCGCTGGGTCTATCTGTGTCATCAATTCAAAGAGTCTGCGCGGATTAAGAGCAGTGGACCTTGTTGGTATAAAGCCAGCCTGGTCGGGATGCACCAATGTAGGCATATAGGCAGGAGCCTGGTAGCTAGGACCTTTGCAAAAATCTTCGCATCAGTATTAATGAGTGAGAGGGGTCTGTATGACCCCCCATGTCCTGAGGGGGTCTACGGGGTTTAAGAAGGACTGTTATCACTGCCTCTCGCATAGTGTCTGGCAGTATGCCACACTCCATCGCCTCTTCCCATACTTTCAGTAAGACAGGGGCTAGCATGTCATGGAATTCTTTGTATAATTCGGCACCTACACCGTCGGGACCGGGGGCTTTACCTGATGTTAATGCTTTCACTGCCTCTGTAATTTCCTTCGGTGATTTGGGGGTTTCTAATATCATGCGTGTCTCCGGAGTCAGGGTTGGGAGATCAATCACGTCCAGATACTCCACTATTCCGTTTTTAGTTTTGGTGTCCCTATTGGAATATAGTGATTTATAGAATGCGGCAAACATATCCTTAATTTCTTGGTCCCCATTGACTATATCACCACTAGGTGTCTGGATTGTCGCTATAGGGGGATGGCCGTGTTCGGCCTTAAGCATCCGGGCTAGGAATCTCCCTGCTTTATTGCTTTCCCCGTATCTACGAGCTCGGACCCGGGCAGCCATGCATTGTACCTCCCTTGGAGCAAGTTGATTACATTCTGCCAATGTAGTGTGAATATCCAGAAGGGCCTCTTTACTATGTGTACAGGTGTATTCGAACTTCAGGAGCTCAAGTTTGGCCTCTATTGTGTCCAACTCTTGCCTAACTGCCTTCAGTAGACCCGTAGTTCTGGCCATAATTGTGCCACGTACCCATACTTTAAATGTTTCCCACACTGTAGCGCACCGGTCTACCGACCCCTCATTTAGTTGAAAAAATTCCTCTATTTCAGTGCGCAGTGATTCGCAAACGTTAGGGTCTCTAAGTAGAACAGGGGGCATTTTCCAGCATCTGGCCCTCGGGGCAGCTTCGCCGATACACAAAGTAGTTGACACAGGGGAATGATCTGAGAGGGTACGGGGGTACATCTCGCAGTGCTGGACCATATTTGTGAGTGTTGAGCTGATAAACCAGTAATCAATTTGAGATTCAGAGTCATGCACTGATGAATAGAAAGTGAAGCGCTGTTCTTGGGGATGTAGTTCTCACCAGATGTCTACCATGGCCATCTGTAGCATTATTTGTCGTATAGCTAATGCGGTTTTGGTCAAGGTTCTATGAGAAGTTGTAGACCTGTCGAGGGTCATGTCAAATATCGTATTAAAATCTCCTCCCCAAATCACTGCTGCATCCTCAGCTTCAACCAACATATTATATATAGCATTGTAGAATTCAGGGTCTTCTATATTGGGGCCAATCGTGTTAACTATAACCATCTTCCGTCCTGCCAACTCGCCCCAGATTACAACATATCTCCCCTGTGCGTCAGTTTTAGCGTCCTGGATACAGAAGCCCAGATTCAGATTTATTAGGGTTGGGACCCCTCTGGATTGGGAGGAATATTCCATATAATATCGCAATGCGCCCCATCTAGGGAGAAAATTGGAACAGACCTGCCCCAGTGCGTGAGTTTCTTGCAGTAACACGATCTGGGGGTTATGTCTGGTTATGTATGCTGCGATTTTCCTGGCCTTAATCGGGTTCTTGAGGCCCCGGATATTCCATGAAAGAAGTTTAACAGTTACCCCCCTGTCACCCAGTACCATGGTATTCTGTTACTATCAAGTGATTCGCTTATGCCACCAACCTTAACAGTTGAACCCGATGCCACCTGTCTCTGCATTTTAGAACTCTTGCCAACCGTAGCAAAACTTTGTACCCTACCCCCGCCCCCACCCGCACCATCAACCCCAACCTGATGATGTAACCCTTTCCCCATAACCTGTGGAACTTTCCTGATGGACGGTAGTTGCAGTCTCGGGGCCTCCATCAGTAGAGGCTCACGATCCCACCCTTTTCAAACAATTTCAATTGGAGACGTTGCTCTCGGGAGAGACGTCTGCACAGCTTGAGTAAGCATGTTTCCGTAACTCCATTTCAGTCGGCTGAGTCTGGGACTTCGTCTCCCAGGCGTGGTGGCCTGTTCCGATCTCCTGGATGTTCTTTGGGAGGAATGGGGATGGACGCCTCAATGTACGCTATGGCTTCCGCAGGGGTCTCAGAGAAATGCGACCTGCCTCCATGTTGAATCCGTAGTTTCGCCAGGAAGATGAGGGCGTATGGGACATGACGCAATCTCAGAAGCTTTTTGGCTTGTTCATAGGATCTGCGTTGCATTTGGACGCTGGTCGAAAAATCCGGATAAATGTGGACTCTGTTTCCCTCCATATTGCAGGGAGCCTTTTTCCCTTGAAAGTTTTAGGATCTCATCCCTGTCCCTATAGTTCAGGAGGTGCACAATAATCATGTGCGGTGGCGCCCCAGGCTTGGGTGTCGGCGCTAGGGTGCGATGAGCCCTCTCAACAAGAAAGTGGTTAGAAAAGGATTTTGTGCCAAGAAGAGTTTTCAAAAGGACCTCTACTTGTCGCTCCATCGGACCCTTGCAGAAGGATCCTGGAATGCCGACAATACGGATATTGTTTCTTCTAGATCGAGATTCCAGGTCATCGCATTTTGCTTGAGTCTTACGCAGTTCCCCTTTCAGCTGTGCTATGTCCCGACCATGTTGTGTTATCATATCTTAATTTGTGCTGATTCTGCTCTCAGCTTCTGTAACGCGAGTGCTCTCCTTGTCCACTCTAGCTTTAAGGGAGCTGATAGTTGAAACAACATCGCCCAGCTTGACGTTCACTGCCAGGAAGCCATTTTGTACCATGGTCATTAGGCGGTCTTCTCTGCGTCATGTTCAATCACAGCAGGATTGTCATCCCGCATGGTTATGGCGGCCGGCGTCCCCTGAGGTTGGGAGCTGGCATAGGAGTCCATTGGGCCAGTTTTTTTCACACCCGTGCTTTTTTTCTTGTTGCGGCCCATGCGTCACCTGTGCAGAGCAAGGGTCAATGACGCGGGTCAGGCCAGTCGTCCACACAGGATACGTATAGCCTGTACAGAGCAACGTCAATGCCTATATTGTGCAACCTGTTGGGTACCAGTGTACCGAATCTTATGTCGCGTATATGATGTTGCCACATGAGTCCTCGGTTGTTCTGCGGGGAGGAAATGCTCCCTACGGAGCTGCCCCACAGTGTATATCGAATTCTTATCAGTGGTAGCTGCAGGCGAGGGCCGCGTCCGTTGTACTCTGGTTAGCCAGAGTATTAAATTGGATTGAGGCCGAGCTCAGGCCGCTGCATATGCTGGTTCGGGTATTGTGCAGCTAGTGGTGGCAGTGATCTCGTACTAGTCACGCTTGGCAGTGTGAATCGGATTCCTATAGGTGGTAGCTACAGGCTAGGAGTGGGTAGCTTGAGCAATTAACTGAATTGAGGCTGAGCTCGGGTCAAAGCACATACTGGTTCAGGTCTTTTGCAGCAAGTGGTGACGGCGTTCCTGTCCTTTTGATGTCCCAAGTCTTTGTATTCGAGCTTCACCGCCGTCACCGTCAGCCCGTCCCCATACAGGCACACAGCGGTCCACTGACTGTATGTCACGCCACCTCACGCGCCTGTACACCGCGCCCCGGTATTCGCGGCGCTGGGCGCCTAGCTCCCTGGCGCGACCAGAACTTGTCGCAATCAGACCAGTTGCGTCCGGGGGCCCCCCCCCCGCTACGGATCTCAAACGTCCTCCAGCTGCGTGGGCTGTGTTGAGGGGTCAATAGAGTCTTGTGTGGGCCCCCTCAGCAGTGACCAGCGGTGGGGCGGTGCCCTCTGGAGAACCCACACCGAAACTTGCAGGTATAGTACAATGCCCAGTACACTTCACGGATGTATTGTGACCTCCCACGTTAGCACTGTCTTTGAGTGGCCACCAGTATAGAAAGAATTGTTTTAAACTTTACTTTGTGCCACAGCCAATGTCTCTGGATCCGTTTGCTTTTACATCTCTCACCTGCTCTCGCAACATCGGACGAGGGCTCGCTCGGCGCAGGCCTGAGTCGGCTGGGACCCTGCATGAAAGATGGTGTGCAGACCCGGTCGTTAACCAGGAGGTGGGCCGGAACCACAGACCATCTCGTGTCCACCGTGGGTCCTGATATCTGCACACACGGTCCGCCCCCGGGCCCGTGCTGTAGGGCTGCACCGCGGTGATCAGCGCTCCTCCCCGCGCGGCCTTGTGCTGATGACGGCACCTCGGTCTGGCGTAGGATTCTTCTGGAGCCCTGGGGCGGCCCGCGGTCCACTGGACAAGCCGCTAGGCCAAAGGGAGCTGCGAAGTCCACCGCGCCTCCGCGGTTTCGAGCAGGATTTGCACACAATGTGCAGCAGGAGTACGGAAAACGGACGGTGTAGTAGTTTCTTCTCTCCGCGGCTCCAAAAAGGATTTATTTATATATAGGATGTTCGTGGGATCGGAGCGCTCCGATCAGGCGGCCATCTTAGTTGCGCGCAACAGCGCCCCCCATTTTCTGCCTTCTTAAGTACATCATGACCTTATTTCTTTTCAAATAGCTATTGAGACCCCTGAATTCCAGGTTGCTATTTTAAGGTCTCCCATCTCGCATTCCGCCTTTGTCCTACCATGCTCTCCGACTGTCTCGTAGCAGCGCATGGAGATAAGCTTGTTCACTAACAAACTCTACAAACACCCCAATCCATTTCCCTCCCTCCTCCCTCCCCATCCCCAACTGTTGCCCAGCTCCATCCCTGGATCTCAGGCTAACTCACATTTAGTCCTGCCCGGCTAGTCCGGTGCAAGGACACAGCAGGGGGTTGCCACACTACTGGCAATCTACCTAATCTATCTAATGGGGTACGGGTTGGGTTCTCTGCATCTCCTGCATTAATGCTTGTATATGCTCTGCCCGCCTAATATATTGCCTTTGTTCTAGCTACCATAAGCAGATCTATATTCCAGTCCCAGTGTCATTGTTTATATGGCACCTTAGTCTTGTTGGTCGCCACCTCGCTTGCTGTTTAAGCCTTCTTGGTGGTAGTTCATTTCCAGCGGGCCATTCTGTGCATCCAACCATTCCATAGCTTCTTCTGGGGTTTCGAAAATCAAAGCCCTGTTTTTATGAAATATTTTCAGTTTCGGCAGATACATCAGCGTATATTTGTACTTTGCCTTGCTTAATCTTCTCTTAACCACTCTGAAGTTCAATCTGTGTCTTTGCACCTGAAGTGTGTAGTCCGGGTATGCTGTTATTGTTGCTGACGCCCTCTGGTTCGTGCCTCCTTTTCGGAAGTGTTCCATGACCTTCTCCCGGTCTCGATAGTTTAGTATTTTGGTGATGATCGACCTCGGAGGGGCTCCCGGCACCGGTTTCCGCATCAGTGCCCGATGGGCTCTCCACTGCGAACCCTTGGGTAAGTGCCCCTCCTTCCATTTCTTGCAGAAACATAGTTTTGATGTGGTCTGTGGGGTTCGGTCCCTCTTCGCCTTCCAGGAGCCCTATGATGCGTATATTTCTCTGGGCTCGTCCTTTGGCCTCCTCAGCCCTGTTCTCCAGGTTACTCCCTTGCTGGCGCAATTTGTGGATCTCAGAAGCATAAGTCTTGCAAGCGGTAGTATTTGATTGTACTTCTTTCTCTAGAGCCCCTTTGCGTTCTGCTATCACTCTCACATCTTGTCGCAGTAGGGTCACGTTCACTTGCACTGCGTCGAACTTATGTTCGAGCAATGTTTTGAGACTTGTCATTGCTGCTTCCAGTTTGGTTTCCCAAGTGACCTTCAGGTCTGCTATTGCTTCCAAGATCTGTTCGCTGCTCAATGATGTTGCTTCCGCTTGTGAGTTACTCTTTGTTCTTAGCTTTATCCATTTGTATTGGTGTTCTGGTGTGTTCTTCCATAGTGGGCTGTTTCCCTTTCGTCGTGAGTGCTTTGGCTGCCATCCCCTTGTCACTTGGTATGCTTGCCTGTAGCCTCAGGGGGTTCCTGTATCTTCATCTCGACCTTGCATTGGTTCAGTGGCGCTTAGCTTGTGCCTAGGGCACTTGACTGTGCCACTGTTTGCTACGGTGCCTCTCCAGGCGTTGGTGGCTTTACAGAGTGCGTTAGCATAGTGTGCCCTAGTGACTTGTCCACACGCCGCCCCCCCCCCCTTTACCCTTAAGTTATGGTGACATGTCTATGTATTGCTTCTGGGCCTGGCCCTTCTACTGTCTCGCCCTCCGAAGGGTATAGCGCTTTGGCAGCTCCAGTAGTTCCTCTCCACTGCTTTGGCTCCTTGATGTAGGGGCCTCCCCGTTGTTTCCGCCCTCCTAGTGTGGGGCGCTAGCAATGTGTGTTGTTGGGGGGGTGGGGAGGGATCGTCTTGTGTGCCAGCCTCTGCTTCACCCCCCCCCCCGGTTGCTTGGTCCGTCGCCTAGCTCTGCCTTGGTCCGACCTTCGTTTGAGCTGACGGTATGGCGGGCAACAGGCTGTTTATTGGTACATTCAGGAACGTTTCCAGCAGGGGGCCTGCACAGGAGCTGGTAAAGTTCACTTTAGTGTGGGGCTGCTGGTGTAAATCCATGCGCACTCAGCCTTGGTCTAGTAGGCTATTCTGAGGCGGATGCCTTCCGCGACGGGTCCGTGCCTAGAATGCTCACGGGTCCAATCCCTTCGCTGTCCGTAGTGCGGGTCCTCAGCATGTATCACCCGCTGCTGCTCCTTATGCTTCATGGCTGGGCGCTCAGTTGGGTTACCCAATTTCCTCTGTTGCCTGTTTTGTGCGTCTCACCTCCCGGCCTCCATTTGCACGGGCGCTCTCATTCAGCGGGTGATCTGTTATCTGGTGCATTCGTGGGGGACCTCATGAGTGTTATTTGTGTTGGTCCATATGTCATTGCTATGTGTGCCGGCGGCTGTCCTAGGCGTGCAGCGGTCACTGCCTTACGCAGCATTGCCTCACCCCCGGCGAGGGGAGGGAGATGCAGCAATGGGTCCGTAAGCTCCCTTTTGATCCGACATTTCGCCCTGCTGGCTTGCAGGCCCGTGATGCGCGTTCTTTCGGGTGACTCAGGCCCCATCTATATATATAGCATTTCAGGTGCACCGCTGTTCATTCAGTGTCGGTAGCTGACCCGTACTCATCAGCTTTCCTTGACAGGTGGCACTTATTTTTCCATTTCATCCAATGCACTATGCTATATGGGCTACAGTGTATCCCGGTCCTTTGTTCTCCCGGGTGGCCATTTTGGGTGGGAGGCCGTGAACATTTCATTGGTCTTGATGTGCAATTATAGCAGTCCCAGATAGTCGGATTCAGGCCTGGCATAGCGCATTTTTGTGCCGCACAATCTTATGTAGCTGAACCTTCTTTTTCGAAGATAATTGCGTGCAATCTGCCAGCGGGCAGTCTCTGGATTCAGTCGGATCTGCAGGAGCGCCAGGTCCTTCCAGCCTCTTTCTTACATGGCTAATTGGCCATGCCCCTGGTAGGTTTAATGATTAGCATTTTTTGGGACATCCGGCATAGTGGAGAGAATCCGATCTTGAGGGGCAGTATGCATGGTGAGGCGCAGGGTGCATCTGATGTTGGGGGACCTTGATTCGATGATCTGTCTTATTTTGTCTTTATTTTTTCAATGAAATGGTTGTTCATTAGCAATGTTTTTCTTGAGTTGCTGGCACTTCAGGGTCGGGGTTTGGTACAATACAACTTTGAAGACGGCTTTGCTCCTTTTAGTCTGCCGTGGTTGTGGTGGAGTAGGAAGTATATTTGGCCTCTTTGATCAGAATCTTACGTCTGGCACAGAGATTTGAGAGCTCTATGGGGTTTTTATTGTGACATTGTTTCTCTAGGGCTTTGAGCATTTGTTGGGGGCAAGCTCAGGAGTGTACCAATGGGCAGATGGTTTGGTGTTAGCAAGGACAGTTTTTATGAGGGCAGGAGTGTCCACCAGTTTCACTGCGGAGTTGAATAATTGTAGGAGGCGCAAGGCATTCCCTTAGGTGGCGAAATCTGCAAAGTTTGCTTCTAACTCCGTGACTGGGACGTTTTTTGAATGAGCTGCACTGAGCGAAGGGCCATTTAGTATTTGTGGGTCATGGTGTACAGTGGGCGATCGACAGTGGGATGGCAGTATGGTCATACCAGTCGGGAGATGGGGTCTGCACAGGTGAGCTTTGGGGGGGGGGGGGTGGGTTGATGTAAAGACTAGGCCCGGGGTGTTGTCTTGGTGTATGTTGGAGAGAACAATTTGCTGAATGTCCATGGGGTCAGGTCAGTGCGAATAGTGTGCTTTGAATGTTTGTCGCCGCGAGACTTGGACGTTAAAATCATAGACATTATTAGTGTGCAAATTTAGTTAAGGGGAGAGTAAGTTGTAGAGGTCCCATATGAAGGCCAATCCTGTGAGGTGGTCTGTAGAGGAGTTGCAAGGTGTTGGCTTCCTTATGTGATAAAGGGAACCAGCAAGCGATTCAAACAAGCTTGTTCTGGGAGGTGGGATGATGCTGCTTGGCCAATTGCTCCTATGGATGATTTCCACTCTGTTTCCTGGCCTTTCGCCCGGCCTGTTGGATGTTGTAGCAAGGGGGGTAGGCAGACATTGAAAACATGGGGGCAGAGGGTGCTCAAACAGGACAGAGTAACCATGTTTAGGTGATGAAGAGGGCTTTGAGTTTGTTGTATGCGATGTGGTTTGCAATCTCGGTGGTGTCAGCGACTGCAGTGCAAGCATTGATCATCATGAGGAAGGGGGGATTGTGTGTGGGTGGTCGGTGGGTGGTCGGTGGGTGGTCGGTGGTCGGTGGGTGGTTGATGGAGGGGAGGTATGGAGGGCAGGGTGGACATTGATGAGGTTTGCTAGATTAGCTTGCTGTTTTTGCACGGGGCGCTTGGCTGTTCAAGCCCTAGCAAGGGTGGGGATTGACTGTAGAGGGAGAAGACACATGGTGATGTCTTTTGGTGAGTAGTTGTGTAGCAACAGCCTAGTAGGTAAAATGTAGATGGCGGGTCTGGCCCTTGGCTCTATTGGGTGTGAACCGGCACAAACTGGTGAGGTCCTTGCCTTCTTAACAAAGGCATGGTTTTAATACCTTCTAACAATAGCGGCTGGGGTAATGTAACTGTACAAAAAACCATGTGCCAGCATTGGTCATTCTTGGTTTTCTTTTTCATGATCTAATGTATTATGAAAAAGAAAACTAAGAATGACCAATGGTGGAACCTTGTTTGTTGTAGAGGTCCTTCTTCATCCATGCTTTGCTGAGGATGCCTATTTTATTATTTATTTTATTGGACATTTGTAAGGTGGTAGGTGGGGACAGGTGACGGGTGGAACTTGGCCACGTGACCAACAGCCTCCTCAATGCTTTAAATAGTTTTTGGTCAGCCTTCTCTAGTAGGCTTAATATTGGAGAATAACCAGAGGAAGATGACGGCAAAGGCAATGTTTTGGGCGATTGGCCCCACAGCGCCTGCCTGAATGGTTTACTTTTCGACAACCAGTCAATCCCTTTTGCCTGGTTAATAGATATTCTAGGTACAAGGTGGTCTTATCAGAGACCCCCGACCCCCCCGCCCCCACTTGTAGCCAAAGAAGAACACAATGAGGTTGCTCTATCAGGTTGCCCATGGCCCTGGAAAGTAACTTTCTGTATCCCCAGCCTCACAAGGAGCTGTCTGAAGACATCCTTACAGCCTCATTTAGCTCAGGAGGTAAGCACCCACCTCATGTCTTTGTTCTTCCAACAGGACACGCTTCAAATCCTGGCACCACAGACTCTGCCCTGCCTCTCCGAAGGTTGATAAATTGAGTACAACTAAATTGCATTCGTTTTTACAGAATAGCCATCTGGTTAGGGTTGAAGAACCAACACTTGTCTGGTTATTCAGAAAGGGAGGTCTGCTAATTGGACCCCCCCCCTTCATAAATGCTCCAAGCCAAAATGATCATGGACACCTGTACCTTTGTTGAGACATCTTCATGACGCCCTGCACACCACCACTGCAGTGGCACTGCACAGGTTCAATTGTCAAGTGCAGTCTTGACTGCTGCTGGAACACACAGTTCCTGAAGTCAGAGTTGGCTTGTTTTAATCTTCTGCACCTCTGTTTCCAAAACCAATTGTATTTCTTAGTCGGGTGGCACAAAAATATTTAAATAGAAGCCATGCCTGGTTGTGGCATGGTGACTAATAAGAGCACTCAATTTTATACCTGTTGCAATTTAATATCTCATTAGTGTCGGCTCTGTGTGAAGGTCCCAGCTATGGCAGGACTGATGTGTATTGGTGTCTGGGCTGACTGTCTCTGTTGTGCCTTTTGATCTGCTTGCAGGAAGGGCAGCACCCCCCCCCCCCCCAGGGCACAAGAACCCTCATCAGGAGAACTCTAGGGAATCTGTACTTCAAAGGCACCACTGAAATCGCAATAAAAATATGGGGATTGGGGCCAGTTCTACTTTAGGCAGGGTATGCCCTGACATGCATATTTTAACAGAAAAGTGTGGAAACACACTTGATGCTTGTCTAGTGCAACACACTCAACTGTCAAACAGAAGAGGAGCAGAAGCTATTGAAGTGTGACTAGTGCTGCATCTGTCCCAAAATACAGACTAGTCGACTTAACAGACTGGAACAAGGGTATCAGGATGCATGCCCTTAGGTACAGTCTAACACTGTGGCAATAAGACCCGAGGTGGCGGGCCAATACCGCCCCAGGTAATGCCCCCGAGCCGTAGTTATAGGCCCGAGCGTAGCAAGGGCCTTAATGAAGCCCCGGGGGCATTAACGTGGGCGGTATTGGCCCGCCGCCGAGGGTCTTATTGCCGTTAGTACCCCGGCCCGTTAGACTGGGGTGTTAATGGTATTTTTTTTTTCTGTTTCGCCGCGTTTCGAAACAAAAAAAATTTTTAAAAAAATGGCCGCCGGGAAAGGGAAAACGGAGTGCTGCCAGCGCGTCCGCTCCTGAAAAAAAAAGAAGCAGAAGGTAAGTGGGGTTGGGAGGGTTGAAGGGAGGGAGGGGAAGGAGAAAAAAAACGTACCTGCGTCCCCGCTGGGGGACGATGGAAGCCTCCAGCCATGTGGAGGCGCGGAGCGGGGATGGCCCGCTCCAGTCTCCACACTGCTGGAGCCTGCTATCGTTGCCCAGCGGGGACGCAGGAGCAAAAAGGTAAGTGGGCTAGAGAGGAGGGATGGAGGGAGTGAAGGAAAAAGAAAAAGATTACCCGAGTCCCCGGCAGGGGGCGAAGGCAGCCTCTGTCGTGGGGAGGCTCGGAGCGGGGATGGCCCCGCTTCGAGCCTCCTCATTGGCTGAGGGGCTGCCATGCCCCCGCCGAGGACAAGGCGGCTGGAATCCCGGCCGAGAATCGAAGGATTCTCTGCCGGTTAATGACCCGGCGAGAGCTAATCAGAATGCTTGTTGCATTCTGATTGTCTCTCGCCGGGTACTAATGATCATTGTCCACAAACACTAGTGACCAACCAGTCCACTTCTGATCAGACTCTCTCTTCACAGGATTTTAATTAAAAACCACTGTGGTCTGGGACATAGACTACTAGGTAATAAAATAGGTGTTGCTAAAAGTAGTTTGGCATATCTCCATCAGCCCCTTTTTGTGTACAATTGATGCATAGAAGTTTGAGATTTGGGTGAATGAAGTAACTTATAAGCAAGGAGTGAGTGATTAACTGGTTAAAAAAAGAAGGAAATAACAGGGTAAATTAAAGCTCGAAGAGCCGGAGTGGCAACTACCTTCCCAAACCATAGGGAGATACTGGTACACAGGGAACGGTTTTCTGGGGAAAAAAAGGTTTGTCAGCTTGCCAATCAGGGCAAGACAGAACAACTAATGGAAATGCTTGGACGGTGGTCCTGTTCTCTTGGACACAGGGTAGAAAGCTGATCTGGTGCACTGTTGAGACACCCAGACCCCACCGGTGGGGAGCTGGGGGGTAAGGGGAGGTGTCGTGTGGGATACCTAGCCACAGGCGATGATGGACGTGCTACTTGACTGGAGGGCAGTCTGGCTTGGTGTGAGTTGTTTTTTTGGGTCACCAACAGCCTGACAGATGGAGGGGGTGGGAGGAACAGCATGGGAGTGGGGCAACCAGCACTATTGTATAAAAGAGTGCGAGAGGGGGATTAAATCTCTTGATCTTAAATCTAGACGACTAGAAATGACAAGTGCAAAATTGGAGGCATCGGGATTTTTATGATTTTATTCACCCTGGTGACTCAAATTCCTTGCAGCTGGATGGTTGCCCGGAGAGTGGATTGGGTGATACCAAATTTTTTACTATTTACTAAAAATGCACTGTCCCACTAGCTAGGGGATGTGCTGGAAAAACCCATCTGGTTTTTTTTTTTGCAATTTCGTGCAGTAGCCCCTGTTGGTCTTGGGGGTATCATAAAATGTTGTGGTGGAGCCACAACAGGTGAGGTCGACCGGTTTCGATGGTTTGTTAGTGATTACCGACCATCTTCTTCAGGACAAGATCGTTCTTCATGTGCTACTGAATAGTATCTGTCCTCTTAGTAGGGCAGCGGTGGCAGGCTGCATGGGGATCCTGGAATAGGAGACACAAAAAAACACATTGCAGAGAGGGCATAAGTGAACCTCTAACCGCAATGTTGCAACAATGGTGCATCTAAAACACAGCTTGAGAACCAGTTACAAAGCAAGTAAATGCTATCACAAAAAAAGGGGGTTGCTCACCAATTGAGAGCAAAAAACCACTACAATGGTGGCTAAAGCGTAGACAAACCCCAGTGGGGGGGGAAAGGGGAGAGAAGGAAAGGAGTGGGGGAACGTGGCAAAGACATGTGCACGTAAAGGAGAAGGAGGAGAGGTGAGGGGGGGGAGGAGAGGGAACCATGGGATGTGCTTGGGGAAAGGCCAATTGTAGGAGCCTACCTGGGTAGGGTTGCTGTGCTGTCCAGGAGGTCCGCTGGGAGCAAAAAATGGGCTCTCTCCAGGGGCGTGCCTGTGGAGGAGAGCAGAGCAGTGAGGGGCTGAATGCGCCTGAAAATGGGCGGCGATGCTGAATGAGGGGAGAGGGGTCACATACCTGAAAAATTTCAGGGCGGGCACAAAACGCTGCAGCCTGCTCAGTCCCAACTCTGTAGGCATAATGAGCGGCTGCAGCGGTTATCTGCCGCGTGTGACGCGGCATGGGGGCGTGGCAGCACCCTGACACAGGCGCATAGGCCAATCAGGGGTTGCCACGTAACGGGTGTCAGCTTGCATGCGGCCAATCAGAACGCGGCCCATGCGGATGTGGGCGCCGCATAAGGCCAATCAAGGCACACACTCCAATGGGTGTGTGTGCTGCAGGGCTAGGGTCAATCAGGGGTTGTCACATGGCATTTCCATTAGTTGTTCTGTCTTGCCCTGATTGGCAAGCTGACAAACCTTTTTTCCCCAGAAAACCGTTCCCTAAAAAAAGAAGAAACCATATTGCTTTGCCTATTCTTATTCAATCCTTTTTTAGATGGGCAATACACCAGCCCATTTTAAGGAGATCTTTCTCGCAGGTAGGGACAGCTAGACCATCTCAGTCCTGTCTTTTGATATTCCTGTCCGTGGTTTGGGACTTACGCAGCACTAGTCCCACTTCAATCACTTCTGCGCCTCTTCTATTTGAATGTTGCATGTGTTGCACCGACTTACTATGGGAGTGTTTTGCACCCAATTTGTGTTAAAACCACCGAAATCACACCAGGACGCTGACAACCGGAGTCTCTTTGAATTCAAAACAAAATAGGTGAGGGCTGGAATGTTAATCATCTTAATCCACGGCATCGTTCTGTGCAACCGTCCAGACCAACATTCTTCAGCTTGCCAAGCCATTAAAGAAGGGGAAAGACTATATGGAAATCGGGCTTGGTCCGACCCCAAGGGGGGCACTCCAGCCTGAACTGCTATGTCGCATCCCTTCTGCGCAAAACCACAAGCAACCTCAGACACGAGTCGGCAGCAGTGGGCATCACGGGAGGTGATGGTTGTAATGTTTAGAATTAATTGCAGCCTGTGACATCGCTCTGGGCAAAACCCAAGACCCTTCAGAGTCGACATTAAAAAGTGGAAATACAAATCAAACTTAATTTTAGATGAGGGATATTTCACGCATCGTTTAAGAGAGGAAAGCAGAAAATGTACCACCTTCTCACTAGTAAGGACACCATCTGTTTGTTCACAAGTATTCTGCCGGAATGCAAATAATCGGAGTTCACTTGCAAACGGATGACAGAGCCTTTTAGCAGCCATTCTGCTGGCGGTATGTGGACTTCTATTTGATACATGAAGCACCAGAAGCAGGTATATCTTATTGTATGCAGATTAGTCTCAAAGGGGGTACTTGATTAAGCTCAATAAATGCACGCAAGTTATCCTCCTGGGATTTACAATCCCCGATGAGGAGAGGATCGTAAACTGATGTACATTGTCCTCATACTTTTAAGCAATTACAAGCTATATTTGGACTTTTAATTATGGAAGATATTGCGTACCCAACTATGCTGCATTGATATGACTATATGCCTTGATTAAACCAACCTTGAAAGCGAGTCTCTGATTGAATGAGCATCATACAGCATGTTTGTTCTTTGAGACAGACTGGCCCATTAAAGACACAGCGTCAGATTTGGATATTACTTTGATGCTTGGACAGAATGCTTCACCTAAGCATTATGGAACTTGGGAAATGGCAAACCATTGCATATCGTACGTTTATATGTTCTTCACCTGAGCAAAGATTCACCATGGGGGAGGAGAAAGAAGCGATCATCAGTACAGGTTACCATGCACATGGAACCCGCTAGCTGCAGATAAAACTGTACACATTCAAATGCCTATAGTTTAGCTTGGTGCTTTACATACTAGGTGGATACCATGAGGAATAGTAGCACAATGCACTAGATATAGGGCATATTTTGAAATAAATGAGTTACTTGATTTGGACCAGTGATGCTGAGCCAGATGCTATGTTCTGACATTCCGTAGTTCGATTTTTAGTCCAATAATATATTGCGTCTAGTCCTCAGTCCCAGCCATTGGCACATGTTTGAAGTACTCTGCTGCTAGTATAGCTATTAAAGGTCATTTTACACAGGATAATAAATGCTTGTATTCTGACATTAAAGTATGTATTTGGGTGAGATGCTTCCTTTCAGACTGTTGAACTGCATGCCGACCCAAAGTAGCCCATCTTAGTGGTCTTGGAGTCAGTTTATATTGTCCCAGCATACAGCACTGATTTCAGTCCTAGAAAATATGCACTCGCTGTTAGCTGTTGGTAAGTGAAAACGTACTCTTGGGGAGTAAAGAACACTGTGCTGTGGGCATGTGGCGAACTGAGGGGGCGGGGGTGAGTGACTGTTTGATTTGCTAGTAGCCTCCAACTTTGAAATTTGTCCCCCTGCTGATTTGTATTAGCAGGTGCAGAATGACTTCATGGACAACATACCAAAACGATAATTACAAGAAGATCTGGAAACCGATACGGAACAATACAAGGGCCCAGACTCAATGAGTTATTTTCATAGCTTTGGCAATGCTGTGGCAGACAAATAACCTAAAGTTAACAGTGAAAAAGACAGTAGCTGTTACTCTCAGCCATTGAAATTGAGATTCACAAGCTTGTTTGGGGATTGTACCAAGACCAAAAGGTTAAAAATGTACTACTTTTTATAGCGTTGAGAATGATCAGGCAGTAGTCCTAATTCTAAAAAAGGTAGGGGACCTACTTCAATGCGTTATGCCCCATGAAGCAGTTAGAAGCTGATGGCTACTACTCGAGCAGGACTTGCATCTGACTATATTGGTGTGACCGGAACCATTCACATGCTACCTGATAGGTATAGGTGGCACATTTTGAGAACAGTGGTCCACCTCTGCATAGCAAATTCTGACACGTGTCTACAGACAGCTGTGGATAACAGTACAAAGTCAAAAAAAGTTCACTTGAAAAGGCGCAAACAGCTTTTGAAATGCACATTCTAGGCCATTACCAGCAGTGAACCAGTATAAATGTATTGTGTAGATAGTTTTGCACTATCACTTGGCATATATTAGTAGATATACGCAACCTGGATTATTCCTCAGAAAAGCATATTGCAAATCAGCCATACAGGTAGTTGGGTGTCTAGTAGCCATGGTGGCAACTCAGACATTCTATGCTGACAATGGCCCGTGTTTGAGACAAAGCACTAATAGGTGTTGTCCAGTTTAGGATGTTGCAATTTTTCCAATCCTTGCCCACAGGCTAATGAGATTGTACAAAGGGCAAATCATTCCATAAAGTGGGTTTTGACTAAAACCATTCTTTTGTGGGCCTGGGGTTAGCAGAGAGGACAAAGTGGCACCAGTAATGAGTTTTTATAATGTACCATGCAAAGATTTGTGCAGCTGTCAAACACCATTTTTAATTATTTAGAAAATGTATATGCCTGATCTGTGCATTCTACCCAGCCCCCTCGCCAGACATGCTTGCATTGAGACATACTCCATCCAGGTCCAAGTTGCCAAGGCCATTTTCATAAAGTTGGGGGACTGGGTCATGGGTCCTGAAGAAAAGATTCCACTTGGGCTTTTCTATACAATAAAGATTACCCCTGCTAACTGCGCAGGGAGTATTAATTCTATTAGAGACTAGGAGGCGAGCATTATGCTTCAACTTCTTTATTCACTACTCAGTTTCAACAAACTAACACCAAAATACATAAAATGCCCACAGTGGCTTTTTTCTTCTTTTTGAGCTACAAACTCTATGGTCTCTGTAGACCATGACCTCCTTTGCTCAGCTATGACCACATCCTGTCCTTGAGCTCCTCCTCTCTTTTACGTGCTCTGAACTGTCACTCGAACATTCCCAACTATGTACTGCCAACAGAGCGAAGACTTTAATCACTGCAAACTGACACGCCGATCCGCTCGCGGTGACTCGTCCAACTTCGACAACTGTTCTTCTCTTCAACTATTCTTCTGATCTTCCCCTAAGGAAATATCAAACGGCTGTATCAGGGTGGCGTCATGTATTGCCATCATCATACAACATCATCAATTACAATACATATATGTGGGTGGGAAATTAATGCTCGCTTCCTAGTCTTTAATAGAATGAATACTCCCTGTGCAGTTAGCAGGGGTAATCTTTATTCTATGACAAGACTGGAGGCGAGCATTATGCTTGTTCAAAGCTTCCCCAGTACAGTTATTGCTAAACTCTCGGTTGGCTTAAAATAAAATTCTTTAAATGTGTGATCACTCGCCCAATATGCCGGTAGCATTACTTCTCTCAATGACACTCCTGTCGTCAATGCTTTTGAGGCCATTGCCGCTCCCCATACTGAATGTGCTCCGTATCTCCCCTGATCTATACCTGCTGCTTGCATTATCTCCTTAACCCATCTAGCAATCGTGGCAGTGGACGCCGCATGATATGGCTTTCTGCGAGCTATAAGCAATTACGTGGTACCAGCTGCTCTATATTCTGCTGTCCTACTCTCGTATTCCTTGATGCAACTTGCTACGCACCACTTCTTTCTACTCGGGAAGTATGGGTAGTGTACCGATGCGGTCCATGTCTTAGTCCTTCTGACTATAGCAAATGTAGCTCCTTCTGGACCAAAGGATCTCCTGGTAGTCTCTCGCGCTTTAACATCTGATACATGCTTACAAGATACGAGACATAACAGCATGGCTAGTTTACCTGAAGCTGCTTGAGGATAGATACTTGTCTGAAGGCCAGCTCTCCAATACCCAGAGGACTGCTGTCACGTCCCAGACTGTGTTGTAACGAGGCTCGGGAGGCACTCTAAATTTTGCTCCTCAAATGAGCATCCCTACCGCCGGGTGTTCCCCCGCTGGTATTCCCTCAATTGGCAGGTGTCCTGCTGATATTGCCGACCTATACACTCCTATGGTCCGGAAAGCTCTGCCGTCTTGCAGCAGTTGTGCCATGAAATTCAGGATCACTACTACAGGGGCTGAAATGGGATGAACACCTCTCCCTTTGCACCAGCTAGTCCATTTGGCCCAAGCCACGTCGTAGCTCCTTCTAGTGGAAGGAGCCCAGGATTCCGCGATAAGCTCTGCAGCTTGAGTCGAAATGCCTGGCAACGCCCAGCGTCTCCTGATATCCTGCACGCGAGAAGCGGGAGTGTCCCTCTCACTCTCGGAGGAGGATACGACCCAGCTGGGTCCGTGAGTAGTCGTCCTCCTTCCGGCAGAATTCTCGGAAGGTCCACTGATAATTCCATCGGTGTGGGAAACCATACTTGTGACTTCCAAAGTGGTGCGACTAATGGTAGCTCTGCTCTCTCCCTCTGACACTTTGCTAGCACTGTGCTCAGCATCATGAAGGGGGGGAAAGCGTAATGCGGCCCTCCTATCCATTCCTGCAGAAACTCATCCGTGCCGCGTGCTCCCGGATCCAGTCTCCAGCTGAAGTAATCCGCTGTCTGCGCGTTGAGGCGCGATGCAAACAGGTCTAAGTGCAGTGGTCCCAATCTCTGATTCAGAGTCTGAAACGCTGTCGGATTCAACCTCCAGTCGCTGGAGTCTGTGAGGTACCTCGAGTTCCAGTCGGCTACTACGTTCAGCACTCCGGGCAGGTACTCCGCTGTCACTGATGTCTCCGACTGGAGGCAACAATGCCAAAAATACTTTGCCAGGTCGGCTAGCATCTTGGACTTTGTCCCACCGAGGTGGTTTATGTAGCGTACTGCTGAAATGTTGTCCATCTTTAGCAGTACGCACAATTTCATCTTCCCCTTCGTAAAGGCTTTGATAGCGAAAGAGCCCGCTAGCAGCTCTAGACCGTTTATGTGGAGGTGAGGCTCCTCCTCGCTCAATTTCCCTCCTGTCTGCAAGTCACCGCATTGCGTTACCCAGCCCAGCCCAGGCGACTGGCGTCGGATTCTATGATCAGGTCTGGTCGATCTCCGAAAATGGCACGCCCTTTTCAGGCGTCCATATTCCTCAACCACCATTCCAGTTCTGTAATGGATTCTTGATCCAAAGGCACTAACTGATGATATCTCGGTCCTTGTTGCAAGTGCCGAATCTTCAACCTCTGCAGGGCTCGATAATGTAACGACCCTGGAAATATAGCTTGGATAGAGGCTGCTAGCATCCCCACTATCCTCGCTAGAACTCTGCAAAAACAAGTAGTCTCCCTCAAACATCCTCATATTTCTCTTTTAATGTCTCTTGTCTTCCCCGCTGGAAGCTCTAGCGTGGCCTTCCTGGTGTCTAGGACAAATCCTAGAAAGTCCAGTCTTTGCGCTGGAGTTGTCTGACTTCTCCACGTTCACTAGAAACCCCAGTGACTGTATCAGGTCTTGTACCCACTTCGTCTGGTAGACCAGCGTCTCTCGGTCTTCGGCCAGCAGCAGCAAGTCATCTAGGTATATAATTAATCTTATACCGTTCTCTCGGATTGCTGCTACTGGCTTCATAAGCTTGGTAAAGGCCCAGGGTGCTGACACAAGACTGAAGGGCATCGTCTTGAATTTCCAAAGCTGCCCTTTCCAGTGAAAAGCTAGGAATTCCCTGTACTCCTCTAGCACTGGAACTGTCAGGTACACATCTTTCAAGTCTAGCCTCGTCAACCAGTCTCCTTCCTTGAGGGAGTCTCGGAGCTGGTGAATTCCCTCCATTTTGAAATGGCGGTAGACTATCCAGCCGTTCAGTTCCTTCAGATTTATTACTTGGCAAACCTTCTCTTTCCTGTGTACCAGGAACATGTTGCTGACAAAGCTGGGAGATTTGGGCATTTCTCTATATCTCCCTTTTGCGCGAGTTGCGCTAACTCGTCGTCTAACCAGTTCTGCTCTACTCGCAATAGGTGCTACTGAAAAGGCCTGTGCTCTTGTATCAGCGGCTCTATAAACTCTAGTCGTAGCCCCCTCATGGTTTGTAATATCCAGGCATCGCTGTAAAGCGTGCGCCAGTTTCCCTGGAACATAGCAGTCCTCCCTCCCAATGGAGGGTAATTAATCTTTCTCACCTTGAGTGAATGCTTGTCCTGGACCGCCTCCTTCCTCTACACCCTCTAGGGAAACATCCCCTGGCCGGGTAGAAGGAATCCCGTTGCCTGTTCTCCCAGTATTGGGCTCTGGGGTTGGAGGGTCTTCTACTTCCTTGGTTTTGACCAGACGTGTAACCCCTGAAGCGGGCGGTCCCCGCAAAAACGCTCTTCGCGAAGATCTTCCTGATAGAAGTTTGAGCCTTCTCCAGCGAAGTATAAGTTTCCACGAAGCGACCCATCTCTTTTCTGAAGGTGCCGCCGAAAAGAAAACCTTGCGCTGCTTCTCCTGCTTCGTAAGAAGCGGGATCACTGAACTTAGGGTCAATCTTCAATAGTAGGCCTCTCCTTCTTTCCGAGGCAATAGCGCAATTAGCGTTCCTCAGTAAGCAGACGGCTCTCTGGGCCTAGCCTGCTAGGGTGTTGGTCTACTTCTCCAGCATTGGATCTTTCATGGATTCACATGCTTAGAATATTCCCCGTCGTCAGGCTGGGAATCCCCGGTACATTATATAGACCCTTTCCCGTAGGAAAACTTTTTCGACGCTTATGCGTCCTATCCACCTCGTTTTGTATCATGCGTGCCCGTACCGTCAGGACGTCGTGTTATAAATACAGGCCCCGCCCCCGCGCTCCCTCAGATTTCAACCGTCTTTCAAAGTAGTGGGATCCTCGTGATTACTACTAGTGGAAACTAGGTTGTTTTTTCTGTTTCGCTTCGGCGACGTTCAAATTCTGGTGAATTATGTCTGGAAAAGCGTTATTTCGCCCTTGTGCAACATGTGGCCTCAAAAAAGTTTATGAAGGAGATGGCCACATGGATTGTATCTACTGTCTCCACCCGCACCACACGGCGGATACATGTGAGATATGCCAGGGTTTCTCCCAAAAAACCCTTAAGGACCGTAAAAGAAGGCTGGTCGACTGGCTTAATGACGGAGCGGGTGCCTACCCGGCTTCGGAAGTTGGCTCCACGGCCTCCAGGAGCAAGTCAGAGCCTCCATCGAAAAAGGTACGGCCAGCGGAAATTCGCACTGAGGACAAGCATAAGGGGAAGCACGCTGGATCTTCCTCATCACATAAAAAGCCCTCCTCCTCCTCATCATCTAAGACGGAGAGGCAAGCGCTGTCAAAATCCTCCTCAGGGGACCGTCCCAGGTCTTCCATGAGTCGAGATGCTTCAGCCGGGAAGTCGGCATCGAAATCGGCGACGAAGTCTAAGGGCTCGACGACGACGACTTGCTCGTCGACCCCGGTGTCATTGACGATGCCTATTACCGTTCAGGCAGCAGCGGTTGGGATTCCTTCGTCGACGGAGACTCAGTCTATGGCTTGGCTGCCAGAGGTCTATGACCCGATTCCCCCCTGAGGTCTTACTGCAGCCAGACGCGGCCTGCTCGGCGGAAGGTGAAGGTGACACGGTTCTGCAGCCATCGGATTTAGGCTTACGGCTTTCCACGTCGGCGACGACTACGACGAGTGCGAGTGGGGGTATGGTACCTATATCATCCACGTTACTGACCCCCCAGACGGTTCTGTCTCTGGATGTGCTTAATACTCTTCAGAAGCTCCTGCAGCGGCTGGATACGCAGATCCCTCAACCTGGGACGTCATCGTCACTTTTTTCTGTACCTTCCGTCGACGAGCAAACTTGTACGGCTCGCTCGACGACTAAACACCCATCGGCTCCCCAGGCGGTAAAAGATCATCCTCGAGCTCAGGAGGAGGGTGAGTTGTCGGAGTCTGACTCTATACTGGGTGACTCAGGGTCAGACATCTCCCTGTCACCATCGAGGGACCCAACATGGAGTTCGGATGTAGAGGTAGAGTCTACGAGGAGCCAGACACAGCCATCTCCCCCGGATGATGTGGGAGCCTTCCATGCAATGATGGGAAAAGCTTGTTCCGAGTTCGGCTTGATTCCTGAGGAGCAGAAGAAAGACTGTTTCCTTTTTGACCATATGGGTCAAAGGAGAAAATCGGTATTTGCCATCCCAATTCTGGACCACATGTGGCAAGAAGGTCTCAAGACGATGCGCCATCCGTTCTCAGAGCCAGCTATAAAGGGACGGATTGAGAAAAAGTTTAAAGCTCCGGAGTCCACTCCAAAATGTCTAACATCACAGCCTCTGTCTGACTCGGTGGTGTCGGCGGCAGCGGCTAGGAAGGCCAGGGTACAGCAAAAATGTTCAACGCCACCGGAAAGCGAGGCTAGGAGGCAGGACGCCTTTGGAAAAAAGGTGCTCTCGGTCGGAGCGACGATAGTAAGAGCAGCCAATTCCTTAGCAATCGTGTCACGATATGATAGAGAAATGTGGCACAAACTGGCCCCTATCCTTGAACACCTGCCAGACGAACACCGGAAAGCAGCTATGTTACTGGTGAGGGATGGCGAAGAGGCCTCGAACCACGCAATTAATATCGCAGTTGACCTAGCAGAGTCTGGCTTCAAACAAATCAACCATGGAGTAGTGCTTCGTCGACAAGCGTGGCTCAAATGTACTACTTTCCGTCCTGAAGTCCAGTACAAAGTCCTTGACATGCCATGTGAAGGGGAACACCTGTTTGGCGAAAAGGTTGATGAAGCGTTGAAGGGGATGAAAGAAGACACGGATACTGCTAGGTCCCTCGGCGCCCTTCAAACGGGTAGAAACTTTCGCTCTTTTCGCACCTTTAGGGGTGCTTCTGGAAACTCCCGCTTTGGAGCCTCGAGGGACCGTGGATTTAACAGGCCCTCGTACTCTTCACAAGGGTTCAGACGAGCGTCCCAGTCGGCACGTAGAAACGGACTATCAAGCCTCCAGGCGGCGAGGCTCGGGTCCGTCGTCGACGAAGAACAAGCAAACCAGCAACCAATGACGGCCTACGGAACGTCCTGGGGGGTCGAGTCTCTCATCACTTCGACCGATGGAAATGCATCACCACAGATCGATGGGTTCTAGACACGATTCGCATGGGTCAATCGCTACAATTCAAAGACAAGCCTCCGCGTCTTCCGCCTGTATTCTCGACACAGCCCCACCTCCGAATCCTACGACAAGAGGCGGCGCTTATGTTGCGAAAAGGGGCGGTAGAGAGAGTTCCTGTGGCACAGGAAGGACAAGGAGTTTATTCCCGGTTCTTCGTTGTCAAGAAGCCAAACGGCAAATGGAGGCCCATTCTTGACCTGAGGGTACTCAACAAGTGGCTAAAGAGCCTAAAATTCAAAATGCTAAAGCTCCAAGAGGTTATCAGGTCGGTGCAACCCATGGATTATCTATCGTCACTAGACCTTCAAGATGCTTATTTTCACATCCCAATACGCCCACGACACAGGAGATATTTAAGGTTCGTCGTCGGGAGAAAGCATTTTCAGTTCAAGGTCCTCCCGTTCGGGCTCAAGTCCTCCCCCAGGACGTTCACCAAGTGCTTGGCCCCTATAGCGGCACATTTAAGGAAGGATGGTCACCATGTCTATCCATATCTAGACGACTGGCTGGTCAGAGGTTCGTCCAGGGAACAAACACGAGACAGTCTAAGGGCCACAATGTCCCTCTTACAGGAACTGGGCTTCGCAATAAACTTCAACAAGTCCTCCGTAGAGCCTTCGAGGACCTTGGTCTTTCTAGGAGCGGAGTTTCATACACACACAAGCCTGGTGAGACCATCCAGCGAAAGAATTCAAAAACTTCAAAGCAAGGCGTCGGAATGGAGAGGCGGTACCAAGGTTTCAGTGCGCAAGTACATGTCCCTGCTAGGGACCATGTCGTCCTGCATTCCGTTGATAAACAACTGCCGTCTGTTTATGAGACCTTGCCAGGAATTTCTAGCGGACCGTTGGGCGCAGAGCCGAGGTCGCTGGTCTGACAGACTGGTCGTCGACGAACAACTAGTTCAAGCACTCTGCTGGTGGAGAGTGTCTACTCATCTAACGAAAGGAATGCCTCTACTGGAACCGGAGTTCCAAAAGACGGTGGTGACGGATGCATCGCTGAGCGGATGGGGAGCTCATCTGGATACGTTACAGGTACAAGGCCAGTGGTCGTTGGAGGAGTCCTCCTTGCATATCAACCTGCTAGAACTGAGAGCAGTGCGATGGGCTCTGAAATCTTTTCTTCCCCAACTGAGGGACTCGGTGGTGCGTGTCATGACGGACAACACCACTACGATGTTCTACTTGAGGAAACGAGGAGGGACACGTTCCAGGTCCCTATCGACGGAGGCCCAGAAAATCTGGCATTGGGCCCTGCAACACAACATGCAAATCTTGGCGTTCCACCTGCCAGGAGTGAGAAACGTGGAAGCCGATGCCCTCAGCAGAGAAATGAACGAAGTTCACGAATGGGTGCTGAACGACCAACAACTACAAGTATTCAAGAATTGGGGACACCCTTCCATAGACTTGTTTGCGACGAAGAACAACAGGAAATGCCATCAGTACGCAAGCAGATGGCCTCAGCAGGGCTCGCTGGGGGATGCGTTCTCCTTCCCATGGACGAACAAATTCCTGTACGCATTCCCTCCATTTCCCCTTGTCCGGAGGACGTTGCAATGGATCCTCAGGTACCCATGTCGGGTAATTCTGGTGGCCCCGTACTGGGCCAGACAGGTGTGGTTTTCAGACCTGCTACACTTAGCGGTGGCGGAACCGATAAGATTCCAGAAGACCCCCGACCTTCTGTCTCGACAGGAGGGTGTCGTTTGGCATCACGACCCGGACAGCCTCAAGTTGACGGCCTGGCTCCTGACTTCGCCGAATTTGGTCGGCTAACGATTCCGGAGGACTGTCGGCGTATCCTGCAAGCGGCAAGAGCACCTTCCACAAACGCCTCATACGCGTACAAATGGAGAAGTTTCTGTCAATGGTGCGAGGATCAACCAGGTTTGGCCCCGCAATCGATTAAGCCGGAACAGCTCCTTCCATACTTGCTGTTCTTAGCTCAAAAGGGCCTGTCGGTATCGTCAATAAAAGTACACCTAGCAGCCATTTCCAGGTTTACTCGTCAACGGCATTCGGCACCATTGTTCAGCGACCGCCTGATTAAGCACTTCCTTAAAGGCCTCTTTCGGAGTTTCCCTCCAGAGAAGAAATTTCCGCCGGAGTGGAGCCTCAATCTGGTCTTAACGTCTCTTATGAAGCCTACTTTTGAGCCAATGTCATCATCGTCTCTAAAGTTTTTGTCGTGGAAATTGGCCTTCCTGGTGGCCATCACCTCAGCCCGACGTATTTCAGAAGTTCAGGCTCTAATGGTAGACCCACCATACTTACGATTTTTCAAGAACAAGGTAGTCCTAGCCACTAACCCACAGTTCATTCCAAAAGCTCCTTCGGTGTTCCATAAACACTCCTCTATTGTGTTGCCTACGTTTTTTCCGGAGCCATGCTCGGGAGCAGAGCGCATGTTGCACACATTGGATGTAAAAAGGGCTCTCAAGTTTTATCTTCATCGTACGCAACCGCTCAGAGAAACGAGACAGCTGTTCGTGGCCTATGGTTTGGGTGCTAGAGGAAAAGCCATTTCAAGGCAAGGACTATCAAGATGGGTGTCATCTACCATTTCGTACTGCCATTCCAAGGCAGGGAAACCTCTTCTACGACGGTCAAGAGCTCATTCAACTAGAGCAGCGGCATCGTCGACGGCACTGTGGGCCGGAGTCCCTCTGGGGGACATCTGCATGGCGGCTACCTGGGCGGCTACACACATCTTTACCCGCCATTACTGCCTGTCGCAGCAACATGCCGAAGATACCCGGATGGGACAGGCGGTGCTCCGACACCTATTCCAATAAGGTAAGCCCCGGCTGAGGGGTTGCATCCTGTGGAATTTAGGACTGTATGTGGTTCGTTTTCCTATGTTAACGATTTCTAATGTATACATGATCATAGGGAACGGGCTTTGCGAAGAAAGTATATGGGTTTGCATGCACGCCTCCTCTTTGGGGGTGGTGCTGCTATGTAATCTATTCTAAGCATGTGAATCCATGAAAGATCCAATGCTGGAGAAGGGAATAGTTTCTTACCTGTAACTCCATTTCTCCAGCATTGGTATCTTTCATGGATTCACATGCGCCCTCCTGCCTCCCCTGAACATGCAAACCGGTTCCCCCACTACTTTGGGGGCCGAAATCTGAGGGAGCGCGGGGGCGGGGCCTGTATTTATATCATGACGTCCTGACGGTACGGGCACGCATGATACAAAACGAGGTGGATAGGACGCATAAGCGTCGAAAAAGTTTTCCTACGGGAAAGGGTCTATATAATGTACCGGGGATTCCCAGCCTGACGACGGGGAATATTCTAAGCATGTGAATCCATGAAAGATACCAATGCTGGAGAAATGGAGTTACAGGTAAGAAACTATTCCCTTCCTCACCCGTATCTTTCACCCCCTCCGCTAGATCCATGATCTTAGCTAGCGGCCCCGTTAGGTCAGGACTTTCTCCTGGCAACTCTTCCATGAACGGTCGATGCCCTAACGGGGATCCTTGCTGGTCTTGGATACTAAAGTTAGCATCTTAGGGTCTAGCTTGGGGGTCTCCACTACGTTCCCCGGAAGGTCTGGTCTTGGGCACTCCGCTCGAAGACGCTGCCTAACTTCCTTATCGAGGGCTTTTCTCAACCTTATGATCATGTATCGAGCGACCCTGTGGGAGGGCTGCCAGTCTGAAGACCTCGGGTTCCTAATGCTGTCCGGGTCAAACATATGCTCTTGGTCCTCATCGAGGTGCGTCTCCTTGCGGGTTCTTTTATCCCTGCTGGGCTTTGCCCAATCTTCCTCTGCTGTCCCTTCCTTGTCTTGTGAGGTCGGGTCTCCTTCTCCTGGCTCCTCTTCCGAGCCTGGGTCATCAACTCCCATATTGTCTTCCCCTGGGGAGGGGGTCGTGAGGTCTGGCACAGTCTGACACTGCAAATATGCTTCTCTGTGCTTTGCAAAATCATCGACCTCCGGGGCCTTTTCTTTTGCCCCAACCGAAGGGCCCTGGGGGTTAGAAGGGGCTTTCCTCTTCCGGGCCTGATTACTCCCCTTAGACCCTGATTCAGAGGGTTCGTTGGGCGTGTGCTCTGTCCCAGTGGTGCGATCTTTGGGCTAGTTCCACATTGCTTCCAAGTTCTCCAGCCTTTCTTGCAGGGGTCTTACCCCTTAGGCTACAGCATCGTCTAGAGAATTCCCCAGCACCTCTTTGAAGCCATGACTGCTCCTCTTCACTCCACTCAAATTCCGACATTTTCGGATAGGGTACTGTGTGTCTAAATACCTGCAGCAGGTGTCTGTGCACGCCTACGTCTCCAGTCAGATGCTTAAATCGGAGTCTCTGTTATCAAAGTTCTGATAATGTACTCACTTAGTAACATTTTCTTTTTATTATTAATTATAATTTTTATTTTTTTACTCTGTCTGTGGCTGCACCAGACTTATTTTCTGATATTGCCTGGGATGGCTGTGTCAGTCTCCCAGCCAGTTTGGTGGGCTCTGTGTCTATGAAGGAGGCTCAATCACCTCTCCTTGTGTGTAGAAAGGAGCTTCCTGCTCCTTAGTTCGCTAGATCCCCTCTCTGCGTGTTGTGCGCATGGGGTGTCGAGCGCTCCTGAAATATAATTATTCTCTGTATTAATATCCCAAACCCCTTTTCTCACATTACGGAGTATGTAGGGGTGTTCGCCGCTGGGCCCAGCTCTTTACTGCCCCTGTGTCGCTTTGCAAATGTGATGCAGAGACTCAGAGCTTCCCTTTTGGCTCCGACCCCGTGAAGGTGCGGGCCGGAGGGCTCCGGTGTTGCTCCCTTCAGCCTCGAGGGCCTGGAAAGCTCTGCAGCAGTTGCTGAGACCCCTAGGGTGCCGGTTATGCAGCACAGGCCCGGCACGCTGCGGGAGCTCTATTCACCGAAGTGATACTGTCTACGCTCTTATACGTGGCGCGAAGCGACGATCTGTGCTAAATCACGACCTATGCGCGTACGCTGCGACATTCCTAGTAAGATGCATTCCTAAACATCTGTCAAGACTATTCTGTTAGAAAACATTATGCTCATTACAATCTAGGTCTCCCAATCCTCTCTAACACTATACAATCACTTTATTAATGATAACTAGGAGGTGAGAGAAAAGATACTTATCTGCTTGAAGAGCAGTAAAAGAAGAGGAGGAGCTCAGGGGCAGGATGTGGTCATAGCTGAGCAAAGGAGGTCGTAGACTACAGAGACCATAGAGTTTGTAGTTCAAAAAAGAAGAAAAAAGCCACTCTGGCCATTTTATGTATTTTGGTGTTAGTTTGCTGAAACTGCTGAAGACTAGTGAATAAAGAAGTTGAAAGATAATGCTCTCCTCCAGTCTTGTCATAGAATTAGTTTGAGTGAGGTTTTGTTACAGCTGTCCTGACCTCTCTTCTGACGTATGTGCGCAGCCTGCCCCAGATTGCTTCTATGTTTCTGAGTGACCGTCAACTCCAGTTGAAGAGCCACATGCTCATGAGGTTGGAATTTGACAAAATAATTAGCTGTCCAGCAAGCTCCAAAATATTCTGCACTTGACCCCAATACATCAATTTTGTAAAGTACTGAGACTCTGCCCATTTAGTAGCGGCGCCATTATGGTTGCTAGGGCCTTGAGCTCTTTCTGTCAAAATGTTAACCGATGTTATGCGCTGTTGGCAGTGTACTATAGTTGTGTTCTGTTGTGGTTGAGTATTGTTCCCAATCCACTTGGTAACAAAAAAACGTTGAGGCTTGGGGTTGCTCACACATGTTCGCGAAGAGAGAAGTTCAGGAAATGGGGAAACTGCTTCAGATTTACACTGTTTCTGTAACTGATAAATTACTATTTCCACTCATTAGCCCTGTGTCCCAAAAATACAGAGGCTTGTTGGGATCCAGACTTTTTATTTTAATTATATTTATTTTGCACAAAAGCCTGGATTCTGAGGTTTTTTTTCCCATTAGATGTGGTCCCATGTATGGTATGTTGGGTATTATAATGCGTTCCGGTTTACAAAAAGTGGGTGCATCCAGTGGCTCTGTCACTCTGTGGGAACAGTCTTATCCTGTTCAGCTAGTATTCACTGGTTTACCAAGGTGAATTCCCATAAATCTGACCAGTCCTATATGAGTACTGGTTTGAGAATCGGTACACCGTCTGACTGAAACCAGACCGTGACAACCATATGTATGTTGCTAATTCAGTTGTTGTTTGACAGAGTACTTTGTGAACATAACTGAACAAATGTGGCAAGAGGTTCTCTGATGTACATGGGGGGAAACCGAAAAGGCACATCTGGAATGACCAAACCTTTTAGATATGGCATGCAGCTTCCCACATCTAGTGTATTTGCTGTATTAAACACACTTGCAACTGTAGCAATACATGTTCTTTTATCAGGATTGGGAAGTTAAGGATGGTATATTCTTGAGTGCATTTTAGAGATGTAGGGTCATTGCACAGTAAGGGATGAGGAGGGATGCGCTTGGTCCCGTATCATTCTTGTATTTCCCACAATAATCCACTAACGTAGGCCATATCCATTGGTTATTTGTTTCAAATCCTGTTTTCACATTCTCACCAAACTAGCTAATCCACCCAAGTACTTTCATAGTACCTTTGTTAGAACCGCCACCTGCACCACATCTGACCCATATCGATATCTGGTACTTCCTACTCCATATTACAAGCAACAAAGCATTTGTGGCAGATTAAGTGATGCAGGACTGCAATTGTTTCAAACATCAGATTCCAGTGATTCCAGATTAGAACAGGGAATTATGTTGTCAATTATTGGGAGTGATCAGGAAGCAGCAATGGTCTTTCTTTTGTAGCAGCCTTTCTGGACGCACTCATAACAGCATTTCAGGTTGGAATTTACCTTCAAAGCCAGAATAGATAGATGCACTTAATAGATCTTCCATTGCACTTTGCCAGGCAATGTCCAGTTCCACATTTACCCTGTTGTGTGTAGAGGGGAGAGGCTGTGTTTCATCGTCATCTTGGGCACCTGTATTTTCTATTTTGATATTGCAAGTGTCGATTACCCAGTGAATGGTTCCCCAGGAAGGCAGCTCAAGGCAAGACCTTTAGTGTGTGGTGTGTATAGTTCTATTTAGGAGACCATACATTGCAGAAGGTGTTTGTCATTTTTGCACATGCTATTAATACTTGTCCGGAAATAGAGTTGTATTCTTCATGTCTCTAAAAGTTTGATATGTGCATACGCCAAATTAAATGTGTAATAAAATAATTGTTTGCACACGACTGAGTGCAAAATCCATGATGCACATATTGAACATTTTCAGAGTCAGGTCTGTAGTTTATCAAATAGTTCTTACTTGGTGCACCTCAACAGTTCATTCTGTCATTCAAGCGGGTGTGGCTACCATTGTCATGGAATACACCAATTGGATGCTTTAACTTTGATCGAACAGGTGAAATTTGTAAAAACTCAGTGTTTTGTAATTTGGCCAAACGCATACCAAATCTGAAGTTAGTTTTCTAAACCTATTTTTGGAAATTCTACGGCCTGGTGTCCAAAGCATTCGAGATCTTACATGTCCCTAACCACTAAAGCAGATTCGAATCTGTAATTGCTGATGTGTATCCAGACCCTAATTGAAGCCACTGCCCAAGTGTCGACGCTTTTTTTTGTGTCCTCACATCTGTAGCTACAACTCCTTTTTAAAAGTGGTCTCTCTGTATTTAATTCCTTCACCAGACTCTTTAACACTTTGCAATCAGGCTGGTTTCTCTTCAACATTGTGATTGCTATGTTAGCATCTGGTAAAGCACAAGAAGGCAAGCAAAGAAGCGACCCAGGTATGAGAAGATGAAGTGTCTGAGTTTGGATCAGCGTTTTCTTGATGGTTAGTTCAGAGAAACTGTGACCTGCACGATCTGCCACAAGAATATTTTTTTTTCTTAATTTTAATACCCGCTGTTCTGGCCGATTCAGTGTACCATCAAGGACCTTGCTACACTAGCAAAAGAGGAACTTCAGAAGCCTGTCGGACCATGGGGACGCCTGTGTGGTGGAGGGTGTTTCCATGTGTCTTCTATTGCCAGTACATCAATACCGACTTATCGCCTCGACTAGATGAACCAGTAGCAGACCCTAGCAATGGGATCCTACCTCAGCAGACCGCAAAGGGTTCAAGAGCAAACTGATGCCTACATGCCGATGACCCAGCGATGCACTGAGCTGGATGCTGTAAGACGTGGTGAGCATTCCTACTCTGCAAAACCTGCAAGAAACCTACTACAATCGGACGTCTTCTTCCTACCTCAGAGCATTGCATCACCCAACTTCACGTGGCTTGAACTGCCACGGTTATCCAGTCTACAGAATACCAGCACCAAAGTCTTGTTTGCAACTCCAGTGGGTTTTTTTTTGTTTTTTTTAAACGCCTGAAAAGCCTTTTAAAATCAAATCTGGATTTGAGCACATGAACGCGTAATAAATTGGTCCTGTTTCAAGACTGACTATAGCAAGTATGCTAAAGAGATCATGTAGCGCCTAAAGTGTGGGTCTACAAGGCGCACACATTCAGACTTGACAGTATGACTGGAACAAAACCTGGTATTTCAAACTCTGAAAGGTGAAAAGAAAAGCAGAGTTATTTTGATTTTGAAAATAATCAATCGCTTTGGCAACTGCAACTTCTCAACCGGTTTTAATGTTTCTTTATGGCCACTAGTAATCATTGAGCTACATTCATGTATATGCCAACCTAGTATTTACTTGCAAACATTAGGTTCTAGGCCATTGATGCTCAGGAAGCAATGATTACTTCTCTTCATGCCTACCCAGCATTTGATTATGTAATGGTGCTAAGCTAATTTGTCAAGCAATTAGTTTTGCCTGCAAAATATAGTTCCAAGAAATGAAAATGTATTGTTCTAGATGCTTGGCGTTTTTTAAGTAAAAGTCAGGCCTTAATAACAGCTCGTGGGTGCTTTCTTTGTTCTTTTCTCAACTCTTTCATATCCCGTCTAAAAGTGAAGTTGACAGGGGAGTGACATGCATGCTGCTTTGCCTTGGGTTTGGATCCACAGGAGTATGCTACATTTTACTGATGCTCAGCACACCTTCATTTCATTCTCAGTGACCCATTCTTGAAGATCCATGAGTGCTTGAGGCAACCTCTGAGTGGTTCCGTTGTAAACACCTTTTAAATATATAATTAATGAGTTTAATTTGCATGTTCTGAAATCAGCACAGCACACCTTTATATCTGCTTGTAGGAATATTGTACTGTTTCAGACTACTTCTGTCGAAAACGTTGCATATTGAAGCTTAGAAAATATAGTGCCAAGCAGAGTCCGTAGGGCTCTAGATTATTGTAAACTGCATTCTTTTGTGGGAATTTGAGCTGTGTGCATTGCAATCACAGTTCATATGGTTGAACAAATAAGCAATGGACAGATCTAATGAAAAGAACTTTCATTTTAGGCTCAGATTAAAGAAAATAATTGTACACACCGTTTGAGACAGGTGCTGTAGGTTTAACCTGTTTACCAGCGACTTACAAGTACTCAAAACAGAATTATTGGGGGTCTCCATATCTGCTTGGTCCACTCAAACGAAAGTAGACTAGGTGTTCTGATACTGCCGACCCCCTCCCCGAACCCCCCTTGCATCGTTTGCACTTTCTTTTGATTTTTTTTTTTCTTTTTATGTTTATCGCAATGCGCCTTGTTGCCATTATGGCTAACACTTGTTCGTATATATTCAGACGTATATATTCAGACGTATTGCTTTCTTAATTTACACTGTATTTTTTTTTTAAAATTATCTTATTAGAATTGGCTCTGGGAGAAACTTACAAGGTTAAAAAGGTGGGAGGTGAAACAATTTACACAATTTTTCAGGATAAAAAGATTGGGATAGACATGTATGATATTTTATTTGTATCGTGCTCATACACAAGTGTTTCAGAGCGCGACAAGGCAAGGGAGAAAAAAAAACGATCTTACTAGGCCCAGTGACATTGAGAATGTGCAAGTGCCTGCGAGAGGGATGGGGGGAGGTGTGCATGGAAGTGGAAAGTGCGGTGCAAAGGAAAAACGGACAAATAACTAAATAAATAATAAGGCAACAGACAGTGGTAGTGCAGCCAGCAAGTGCTGGGTTAATGGCATCAGACAGGCTATGTCTTGATAAGTGCATGAAAAAAGGAGGACGACTGTATGGTTACAGATACAAACCCCAGTGCAAGGGATTGCCCGGAGGCAGTGCGGGCGGGTTGCAGGGTGAGCACAGGTACCTACCTGGGTACACGCTGGTGGGTTATGTGTGGGAAATTTGGTATGTTTTGAGGCACATTCTGAAAGTGGTGATGGAGGGTGCAGTGTGGATGTGGAGAGGTATGTTGTGTGCACAGTGGGTAAATGCTTACTATTCTATGCATGTTGGTTTGCAGAGTGGAATGTGTAGGCAATGCTGGCTTGCTCGTCTGGTGTTTGTGTGGGTGATGGATTTTGAGTTCCTTGTGAAGATAAGATGTGGTTTTGTGGTGGATGTAGTGCTTCAATTAAGATTTTGAGGTGGGGGTATTTTACTCCCTATTTTTAAACTTTGAGAGGAAGTGTGATTTAAAGAGACAAATGTGTTACTTTTTTCTCTCTTGCAAAGGAAAAAAAATGACATCAGCCGATGTGTTCAAAGAGTTAAACTGTATGGAAATCACTACCATGTAGCAGCTTTCTGCATCGTGACATAAAAGCAGGTTTCTCTCACAATTAACAGATATTAGCACCCTGGTCTGAGGAACCACCCAATCAGGTGACTAGGGGCGCAGGCTTGAACTGCTGGTACAAGCCCGCGTTCCAAGCTGCCTGACGGCCAGCTCTCCCTGCCGCCATCTCCCCACCCTCCGTCCCATTTTGTTTTGTATTTTTTTTCACCCCCCACACTCCCTACTTATCTTATTGTGGCGGGTGCCGTTTCCACATCCGCTCCTTCTCTTTGCCTCCCGCAGGCTGCCATTGGCGGGCATCTTGGAAAAGGAGTTTCCTTCCTTCTACAGCGGGACGCCACGCCTGTCCCGCTGTAGGAAGGAAAATCCCCCTTTTTTTTTTTTTTTTTTTTTTAAGCACCCCAGGGGCAACCCGGTGTGCTATTGGCCGTTATCCCCCATTCCCGCCCCTGGAAGTGGCATGAACGCCACAAAAGAACATGGTGCATTGGCACCAACAACCTTTCACAAATAGAACAGATGAGCACTAACACATTGAGTTTCCCTTGCAAATAAAAAGGGTACAGCAGCAGTATAGTCTTACACATGGGTCCTCTTGAGTAGGAACAGTGCAGTCTTCCCAACACTAACAGAAAATGCGAATCAGGACAACCCTAATGCAAGCTTTAATCATGTAGAATAGGTAAAGATCAGTGCAAGTAATAAAGCAAGGATAGAAGATTCCCCCTAATAGAACAGATCAGGAATGTGTCACTGCAGTAGAAGCTTCCCTGACATAACACTGGTGCAACATTGGTTTCAGTAGGGCACACTCCTCTTTTTTTTTTTTATAGAAAAGGTGTACCATGGATCCGAGTAAATCATGCTACCTCACATAGAACAGGATTTTCTTTCGAGGTCGCATATACTACCTTCAGTGACACAGGTGGTCCCTTCATGCATCAGTGTTTCTGAACCCATTTTTTCATGTCGGGGAAACCATGCACTGCATGTACCACACTGTCCATGGTGCATTATTAGACCTTTTTCCGGGTCGCTAAAACGTATAGTAGCCCATACATTTAGACACTGCCACCACCCATAATACATTTAAAGAAGGCAATACAAGTTCCAGTCTGACTTCAACCGGGACTGAGGGCGGAAGTCCCAGCAAGGATCTTACAATTTTTCCCTCAAGTTTCTTAAACCAAGATACCGTGCCCAATGTCAAAGTTTCCAGGGTGTACAGGATCCCTGGCACTACCAAGGTCCTATATGCCGAGAGTTTGGCCTCTATAGATCTTACTCCCTGTCTATCAATCACATTTTGTTGTGACAACCATTTTATCCATTCCATGGAAGAGTTTACATTTGCATGGCATATACTATCAGATCTGAAACAGATGTGCATACCTAGATATTTATAAGTCTCGACTTGTTCCAGGCTTGTGCCATCCAATTGCCATGTAAACCGCTTCCCCTGATAACCCCCTTCACAGATAATCATAAAATCGTATGTTTTTCTTGTGCTTACACAGAGACCATTTAGTTTGGCGTACTCTAACAAGGCATCAAGCGAACGTTGAAGGCCCATTGGTGTACGATCAAATATGACGGGATCATCCGCATAAGTAATACAGTGGATCTTCTCTCCCCCCACCTCCCCCCCCCCCCTAAAACTTGGTGGATGATTATGTGTGGCCTCTAAGGCAGAGATGAAATCTGCCACACATGTGGTACAATAGTGGCGCAAGGACACAACCCTGCTTGAGTCCAACATTAGTGTAAAGGGGATCCGTATGAACGGCATCTTGGGGCAACCTCACCCTTACCACAGTATATATTATTTAAAACAAGGCAGCAACATGATAATGTATATGACAAAGAAATCCGAGATGCCAAACATAAGCTAAGGTAAGATATCCTAATTAATAAGAGACCCACCAATGCAACAGAGATGGTATTCCTAATTAGCAAATTAAAAAGCAAGTACACCAACTGTGTCAATAGATGACGATTCTCAATCAAAAACACGCAGTGGCAAAACATGCTTTACTGTACTAAGGAAAGGGGATACAAAAAATATGGGATTATTATTTACAGATAATTAAGGGACATAAAGCAGAAACAAGTCCACAAGAGGCTCCTCTGGGAACACCAATCGTGAAGAAATTGTCTCATCCCAGCAACACCAGGGACAATATCAGAGATGCCAATAACTGATGGACTAGGCGATCATGTGACAAGAGCGTGTGTCGTCCCTTCTGAATTTCCTAAGGGCGTCTCAGTGAATGGCCGAACAGTGCAGGGTGAAGACCAGCCATTGGCCAGCCTCTTTGCCTATGAGCTTTGCCTTTCTCTGTGATGTACCTCTGAGTACCCAACGCTTTCCAGTTACTGTACTGTCTCTCCACACTGTACTACTCCCCTATAATGCATTCAACCGCTGCTGCTCCTACTCTCCTCCCTCCGCTTTTTCCCTTTGCACTACAACTTCCTCCTTGGCTATCCCCATTATAATACTTGAAACTCCATCTCTCCTGCACCTCCTTCCAACAAACAAAGCCGACGTGCTAACCAAACCTCCTCTAAAGCCCATCTACCTCGCCTCTCTTCCTCTGAGACTCAACTTCTCCACTCTTCCTTACTTCATCACCTGAATATTGCACTCTTGAAAGCTAAGTCTGTATGCAACAACATGTCCTCTATCACTGACTACTTTTCACTCCAGTTCTCCTCCCCTAGACCTTCTTGCTATCACTGAAACCTGGATTTCTCCTTCTGACACTGCCACTCTGGCAACCCTACGCAACGTCAAACTAGCCTCGACTGATCGGCAGAGGTGGAGGTGTCAAGCACCTACTCTCTTCCCGCCTTATTGCTTCACAAATCTCCAATGCCACATACTCTCCTAGCTCTTTTGAATTGAATTCCCTATCCCTACTATTGCTCTGCCTCGTATGGTTCACATCCTCTCCATCTTTTGTCCTCCTGGTCCCACTGGACCTTTCTTTGATCTTGGACAACTCCTGATTCTCTCTCCACCACTAAACATCACCTCATTCTCTTAGGTGACTTTAACCTTCTCTCTCCAACCACTTCTCAGAAATCTGAACATCAGTCTTCTCTTGGTGACCACGCTCTTCACTCTATCCATAACCTACCTACCCACACAGGGGGTAACTCTTTGGATCTCTTATTCATCTCCACCTCTCAGCCACTAATACTAGTGGCACACCAGCCATATCTGATCACTCAATTGTTTCCATCTACTTTCCACCCTTTGACCTTTCCTCACCATTTGATTCACCTATTGTGGAAAGGACGTTTAAACCTTCTGCCGTTTCCCCCTTTCTCTCCGACCTACAGTTGTCATTCTTCCTCCTTCACACCCGATGGATCTTCCACCAACACTGCCTTCTCCAGCTTCCAATCCCTACTACGACTCATTCTCCTCTTACTTTCACACCAAGTGTCAGCATCATCAACCCTGGGTCTCCCCATTCATATGCTCTCTCCACACAGACCAGAGCCGGCTGCTGCGCAAACCGAGACGTACCCATTTGCATGAGGACCTGCAACTCTACCTCTCTCTTCCGAACTCTCTCGCCCACTCTTGACAGCACGAAAAGGGAATTCTACCTAACCCTTATTGACTCACTCCGACCATCTTTGCTGGCTACAGGGCACCCTAAACTCACTCCTCCTTATTCTATGACCATCAACACCACTAATGCAGCTAATGACCTAGCTGAATACTTTGCTGCAAACCTTTTCAAAATTAGATACTCTCTCCTGACCTTCCGCACTCTCTCTCCTCCCACACTTTACACTCTGTCTACTCTTCCATCATCTTCTGCCTCCATCTCACACTTTAGTCACACTAGTACTGACAAAATGTTATCTCTACTGATGAAGGCTAACCCTCTTGTGCCCCATCAGACCCTCTTGCCCCTCAGCTAGTCAAGCCTATTGCCTCTTTAGAAGCCTCTCGCCTTACCTAACTCTTCACCCTGTCCTTCGACTCCGCTGGCTTTCCCTCCTATTTTCAAAACAGCCAGTAATTTCTCTCTTCAAAAAAAAAAAAAAAAAAAAAGGGGCTGACCCAAACCACCTGGTTAACTTTTGCCCTGTCTCTCTCCTTCCGCACTACTCTAAAGTGCTCAAAAGGGTTATTTTCAACCTGTTAAGAATTCTAATGGGGCGTCACACACCAGACCAGGACTCTTGATACGGGCCTAGGCTGCAGTGCACCATTAAAACACATTTACTTTATTTTACTAAGAATTCAGACTGAGATGGCATCCAACCCATCTCGCACCCCCTTTTTACAAATAGCTGTGGCCACAATGGACCATGAACCAGGCACCGCGGTGGGTGGTAATACAATATTCATTTATTTATTTTGAAAATCCAAAGGAAATCACACAAATGTAATGTTGGGCAGCAATCACCAATCGGTTGATAATTACACTAGAAAGTGATAGAATACACTTAATTTGATCTTCTAATATAACATACCCAAAGCACAAATGAATGGAAGCAATTTTACTTTTCGAGTAGATAGCACCCCAGTTGAGATTTCACCCTGCAATGCTGCCTCAAACCCTGATTAACTGAATTTTGGGTGAATAGAAAGGTGTAGCAGAGGGTCAGGTATACTAGGCATCAAACCAAATTAAAATCCGACCTTCCCCCATGAAATGGGAGGCTTAAAACCTTTGTAATTGCACAAAATGGCACTCGGAATTAGTAAAGATTTGTTTTACACGTGCGGTTGAATGAAAAGGTAGCAATGAGTATGACTGGTTCAGAGAAGTCAGAACACTGGTAAACTACAAGGCATTGTAATAGCAACGGGCATACAATTTATAAAATCAGCTTTGGAAATCACACGTGGAGAAATTACATTTGCTAATTTTCACGGCTTTAAATGTCAAAACAGCTTTAAAACCGGGTTTTCCTAAAACAAGGTACACAGAGGATTCTGACAGTTTCTAAGTATTTTTACTAGGGCAGATATAAAATCTCAATGGAATTGGACCTAAACCAAGGTAACACAGTACGGGGTGCAGTTTGTGGTTGCTGGGAGAAGGGGAAATACAACAAGCAATTGACTGGGCTAGCTTGGGCAGCGCACCGGGTCTCTGGACAGCGAGGTAAGCTCTGGTCACTGTACACCGCGGCAGGTTCTCCTAGAAGGGAACAGCTGGGCCTGGTCTGGTCACTGGACAGTGAGGTGGATCAGCTGGGCAAGCAGGTAGCAGAACAAGCAGGTAGCGCTGGATAATCCCAATGAGGATTCAGCTACCTTTCCCCTTTCTCCCTGAATTAGTAGGATTGTGGTGGTTTTTAATTCTGAAGGGTGGTTCTGCCTGGATTGCGGGTATCCCTTTCTTGGCAGGGGGAGTATGAAATGTCTGGATCTCAGGATATACTGAAGCTGGAAATCAGGAGTCAGTCAGTCAGTTGGTTAGTCCTTTGTCTTTTTGAGACTCCACCTTATATAAGGCAGATGACATCACAGGATTATACTATAGGGGCAGGCTTTGGCTGGACATGCATCTATCAACTGGATTGGTCAGGGATGGCTATCACCGCCTTCCTGTCAGCCGGTTGGTCTTCAGGGACATGACATCAGTCTTATGTTGTGATTACAGTGCATATGGCCCTCCCAGAGTTCATTTTTCCAAAAATCAGTTATGACATGAATTGCACTTTTTTACAGTTGTGGCGCTTTTGCAAATCACTTAGGCAAATTACATATTTCACACAGAGCATGGCATTACAACTCCCAAGTTTGTACGGTGCCATTTTGCAAATTCAGTGGGACTGTCTCCCCTAAAAATCTATAAATGGGTGCACGGAAGCAGATTAATGTGGGTCATATTTACATCCAACTTTCATAACCGGGTCCTTTGTACTCTTCCCAGAAATATCATTTTTCTGGAATTTGCGTCCACAACCTGTCAAAGGTCTACATCGTCTTGTTTTAAAAGCGTATAATTTACATTCGTACTGTCAAAATTTCACATTGAGTTTTCAGGTTACAGAAATAAGTTTTAGGAAATGTCTTTAGAACCAAGTGGGCTGGCTTTACCGACAAAGAGGGGCAGTCTTCCAACCCTCCAAACCAAATGTCTTTCTCTGGCCCTCTGGCACAGAGGTTGTCATGATGATTTCTTTGATCCTGGCAGTTGCAGCTGAGGAGAGGTGTGCCAGGACCTCCCACCTATGTGTCCTGGAAATCCTTTGTCTTTTGGCTGCATAATGCCAAGCCGTCTGAGATTGTGAAATCCCCCCACCGTGGCCCTTTCATAGTTAGTGGGGGAGATTCCTGTCCCAGGAAAGGCAGGGCACTTTGAAGTCAGGGCATGTCAAACCTATTTCTTGCTGGCCTCACAGCAAATGTATTTATTATTAAAATAATTCCTGAACCAGAAAGCAAGTCTGTAATTATCTTATATGTTTTAAAACAAACCCCCCCCCATCACATTTCTATGCAAGGACAGGGTCTTCTTTCAAACCGACATTGTCTTGTTTGTTGAAAGCACAATTTTACACGTGGTTAATTTTCCTTGAATGTCACTTCACAAAATGTGGTTTTCTCTCGCATCTGTCTTTTGAGCATTTCCATGGCACTAGTCATTTCTACTACACACGAGTCTGTCCAAGGCAAGGGTCCAATGACACTGACATAAGCGCAGAGCGGGGGGGGGCTTCTTGTGAAGGGCTTGCCGGTGATATTTTGTGCAAAAAGTAAAGCATTTTGCGTATGGCTTGTAGTGCAGTTCTTTGCTATTTCACAGATCTTGCCTGACACAGCCTGTCATCCAATGAAGAATGCCCCTATTTGCTAGAGCACAACGTGAATGTGGATAAACCTATCTGGGTCTTAATGGAACCAAATTGTGTACAGTTAAAAGGATGGACAGGGCATCAGTGTGCAGTCATTTTTAAATGCAGAACACTTTATTTTTCCATGGGAAATTCTGAGCTCGCAGCATAGCAGCGCTGCCTTTGACTTCTTTTCTCTAGTGCCAATGAAGAAATTATTGGCAGCAATTCTCAAGGTGTTCTGTGTTTCCTCTTGCCCCATATGTGTCTGGTGAAACAGAGCAGCCATCATTTTTTTTTTTTAGCTGCAAAACGCAGTTTTGATGCCAGGGAAGAGTGCTCAGCAGAGCCAGCACAGCGATTATGCTTGTGACTGTAGATTGGGGAGGTAGAGGATTCTGCTGGGCTGGTAGATGTATCCCACAGATTATCTCACCAATTTCCTAGACATTCACAACCTTTGAGACCCCCTACAAGAAGGTTTTGGCTCGTGTCGCTCCACGGAAACTGCTCTCTTGAATGTGTCCAACTTCACCTCTTCTAAGCACTCCAACCTATCTCTATCCTAATCATCATTGACCTGTCTGCTGTCTTTGACACTGTCGATCACTCTGATCTCCTTAATACTCTTTCTTCTTGGGATTCGCAATCGAGCCCTGGCCTGGATTGAATCCTACTTTGCACCTCGCCAATTCTCAGTCTCCTAGAGCAACACAACCTCTTAACTACCTCCTCTAATTGTTGGCGTTTCACAAGGCTCTTTTGTGGGTCTGCTCCTCTTTACACCTCTGCTCTTAGGGCACTAATGTCCTCCTTTGGGTTATTGTATCAACTCTTAGCAGACCACTCCCATATCTTCTTTTCCTGAACTCTCTTCTGCTCTCTCTATCAGTTCCAACTTCCCTCTGTCATTAAATTTAGTTGACTTCAGGGTGTGCTATTGCACGGCTACAAGATGTCTACAGCCTGAAAGTGCTCCGACACAGCAGCCGGAACTATCCTAAAGAATCCTTACTATCGCGGCCACAATAGTGTCCAGACACCCTCTGCAGCTCTCTGCTCTGACGCTGCCCCGATTGATCCCCTCTACAATCCTCAGGAAATCACCGCTCCACAGCACCAACGTCAGGGCTACCCTAACTCCTTAGAGTGCAGCGCCAGACCCGGCAGCAACACTGGAGGGACGTCCCCGACGGTAGACCTTGCTGCAATACCCACAGTGTGATGCTGGCGGAGGTACCATCCCTCACCCACCTTCCCCCCTGGGAGCCGTAAGTGCCTCCACTGTCCCCCACAGCCCCGTGGCCCAGCTGCTACGTGCCACCTTACACCCTGCCGCCCTGTTAGGCAGCCCTCAAAGCCGCTCCTTCCACTATTCTACAGGGTGGGGGGGGGGCAGTGGTACAGCTCTACATTGCGGCTCGGTCCTGTGCCTAGGCTGCTTGCCCCCCCTGAATACTGGTCTCCTATTCTGCGCCCCCCAGCTTGAGGGCGTGGCGACAGCCTGTGGAGTTGGGGCCTGGTGAGTGTGACCAGCTCCTGCTGATAAACGGGGGGGCTACCTGGGGGATCCCCCCCCTTGCTGAGTGAAAAAGCAGCTCCAGGGAATCTGCTCCTTTGGGCCAATCACTGAGCCTCCTGGGGGTGCAGTGGCAACCTGCGGCACGGTGCCATGTGGGGCAGTCCCCTCGCTCTTGGAGCGGGGCACGATCCCCATTGACATGCTTGGGGAGTACAGGGGGGGTGGGCCTCCCGCCCCCTGACTGCAACTGCTTCTCCTGTGGCCCCATATCCTCGGCTTGCCTCACTTCGCCTACTTCCTTAAACAGAGGGTCCAGTCCCTGAGACTGTACCTCCAGCCTGTAATGACCCCCCCATACACCTGTAGTTCCTCCCCCCTTCTTCTCAACTGCCCCCACGTGAGGAGTGCACAGCACCACATTTGGACGGGGCAGTCCGGCATCATCTACCCACTTGCAGCGAGTCCCCAATAGGGACAACCTCTCCTCCAATGACCCTTCACCTGGGAGGACCCCGGGCTACACAGTGGGAAACAACAAAAGGCAGGCAAAAATTGATCAATTTGCATGCTGGGTCCGGTGCCGCCTCATCCAGCACCATAGATGTCTCCACTTTTAATCAAACTCTCCTCGCCCTAAAAAACAGCACAGACAGTTTGGGCTTTAAAATAGACACACTCATGCAAGGTGGAGACCTCTGCTATCCAAATTGACAAATTGTGTGGCCGCATGACTGAAGCCTACCAAAGTATCGGTGACAGCGAGGACAGATTGTCATTTATGTAGAGGGAAGTGATGGCAGTAGTCATTGAGACTTGTAGATGCAAAAAACGATCTTGAGGGAAGGTCTTGTAGGAACATGTCTGCATCATAGGGGTTCCTGAGTCTATGCAGATAGACAACATGGAGATGTTTGTTGAAAGACTCCTCACAGATGTACTCGACCATCCCCCTGCTATCGTGCATTTTCTTGGTCGAGAGGGCCTATCGCTCTCTCGCCCCAAAACCGCCAGCTGGTGCCCTGGACGCCCCTCATAGCCAGGATCCTTAATTATAGGGACAGAGATCTCTTCAGGTCAGCCAGGGACAAGGGTGAACTTGGATTTGGTTCGTCAATCATCAGATTATTTCCTGACTTCAGCCCAGAAGTGCAAGAACAGCGGAAACCTTTTCAAGATGTTAAAAATAAACTTGGACAGCTCCAATATGCTATGTTTCCCGCTAAGCTTCGAATCCTTCACAATGGCAAATCCTGGTTCTTCACAAGCCCTGCAGCAGCGAATAGATTTGTCTCTGAACTGCCTGACTTGCCCGAGGTTCAGGCATCCCAGGACGGCTGAACCAGGTTTCTCCTTGTCCAGCTATTGGTTCACTGCCCTCCGGTTTGCCTCCTGCTTAGTGGCCCTATTTATTTATTTATTTATTTATTTATTTTTTTTTCCTCCCTCAATGTTACAGAGGCCTGACATTTAATAACACCTCTCAACCCGAAGAACAATTTGTTTATACCGCAATAGTACGACATTGTGTTATGGTTGCTGGTTACCTGAGCAGTCTGCCATTGCGCGGTAACCCGTTGATGCAGTCACTGTGTTGATAGTTTTATGTTGATTGGGGGGCGACAGGTGCCGGTATGTTACTGTTTCCGGTGGGGTGGTGGGGCGTTTTGAGTTCTGTACAAGGTGGTCATTTAAACTAGGTCTTCTATTGCAATTTTATTTATTCGGACAGAAGCACGAGTCTCGTGGAAATGTACAGGAATGGCATGCTGCGCTGTATGTTCCAACAGACTTTAATGATGCATTCCCAAACGCTAGATGATGGGTGAATCCTTAATTATAATGTCCTGGAATGTCAGGGGTGTCACCAATGCTAGAAAATTTTGCTTGGGGACTAATCATGCAAAACTACAGGGGATCAATGTCCTGTACTTGCAAGAGATGCACCTTACACAGGGTTCCTCACTCCCCCTGACTAAAGGCTGGGGGTCCATCGATATGGCTCTTCTCATCCCAAGGGGCGTTGCAATATACATACACCATTCGGTTCGATTCCGCTTACACAAGCAGATATGTTATGTCGAGGGGAAACTATATCTTGCTTGCTGGTGACTGGGCTTAAAGTACTGCTTAATGTGTACACTCCCAATGTAGACTCAGGAGATCTTTCAGAAATGTGCTGCCATGGTCTATAGATTCCCAACATATGAAGTGGTGTGTGTGGGGGACTTTAACAAGGCAATATCATTGGACCTTGACTGGATAAATAGGTCACAATCGAGACTTTCCAAGGCTGCCACTACTTGCAGCGTCATCGCTGAAACTCTTGGGCTAGTAGATATCTGGGGACACTTACATCCCAACACAAAATAATGTTCCTTCTTCTCGGGGCACATGGGACATCCTCTAGGATAGATTACATCATGCTGTCCGTCCCCCTAGCTGGGAAAACATAGACCTCTAAACTATTACCAAGAACACTGTCCGATTATTCCCCCTTAATGGCAGTGATCCTAGACCCCCCGGCTCACTACGCCACTCTTCTCGCTGTCACTTCCGCCCTAGTGCCCTGGAAGACGCACTGGTCCGAGACAGCATCAGAGACGACATCCTAGAATAATTCTGTAATAACATAGACTATGTCCCCCAACTTTGGAACAGTCTGGGAGGCCTTCAAGGTGTGTATAAGGGGTAGCTGCCTCTCCAGGGAGAGAGGCGTTCTAAAATCCTTATGGACTACACTTTGTCATTTAGAAGGGGAGATCAAAGTCGTAGAACCGACGGGCTGAGGGAAGCAACACCAAGCTCGAGAAGCTATTCTCCAAGAAGCGGCTAGAACACTCCGAAGCTGCGCTCGGGGTAGACAAATGCAAGTGGGACCCTATCCTTGCAACTAAATATGTAGAGGGAGTTAGAACTAGCCGCACCCTAGCTTGAGCGATCCGTAAAGATAAGAGGACACAGTGGAATTATGGAGGTTGGGGACCCTGACGGGAACCTGATCTGTGAACCCGGTGAGATCAATAGTGTTTCATGACTATTACACTAGACTATACACCTCCCAATTGAATGACTCCACTGAAGACATCAGATCCTACTTAGACTGTGTTGCTGTGGGTTGGCTGGACCCCTGAGTCACTGATCCTAGGAACGCCCCTGCCTCCATTGAGGAGATCCGTAGTGATTTGTGAACTTCCTAGTGGTAAGGCCCCGGGACAAGACAGACTTTCTGTAGAATTTTATAGTACGTAGATATCCTGTCACCACATCTGTGCAGTATGTATGAATTCTCCATGTCTGCTGGCCTTCTCCTAGAGACCACCAGGACGGCAGCGGTTACACTTCTATTAAAACCTGGTAAAGACCCCCAAAACTGCGTATCATGTAAACCCTCCCTTATTAATACTGACAACTACTTGCAGATTGCCTCCTCCCTCATATGAACGCCCTAGTCCTCTCCGATCAAGCCGGATCTATCCCTGGTAGATGCACCCAAAATAATCTAAGAAGACGCTTTACCGTGATGCATAATATTAAGGAAGAGGTCTTCATCATTGTTGCTGCCCTTGATGCCGAGAAGGCCTTCAACTCTGTTGAATGGCCCTTCCTGTTTGAAATACTGCACAGATCTCGACTAGGTATTCACTGCATATCAGGCCATGATATTGTCCAACCAGTTGACTTCCAGCAAGATCTCACCAGGGGAACGAGACAGGCATGCCCCTTTCCCCTATCCTTTTTGCCCTGGTGTTTGAACCCCTGGCAAGCACAATAAGGGAATTCCACGCACATAGTGGGGTGTTAATCTATCCCCGTATCCTGATTATCTCTCTACACAGGCTTATTTTGTAGGTCTAAAATCCAAAACAAAATCTTCAGCCACTAGTACAGGAAATTTCGGTCTTCGGTGGGTTCTCTGGGCTGCGCATTAACTGGTCCAAATCAAAGATTCTACCATTCACCCCCACTGCACTTTCCACGAAAGTGGGTGATGAATTTTGCTGGTGTGCCGGGGGAATGAGATATTTGTGGGGGTAATGGTCTCCACCTCCCCACCCCCGCCCCCCAAGCTCTTTGAAGATAATTACTTAGCAGTCGTGGAACAATTTCAGCAGAAGGTTGGGGTTTGGATCTGACTCTCTGTGACAGGCTGTTCCCGTAGCGCTGTCCAAGATGGTGGTGGTCCCGAAGATGCTCTATATCTTTACGACCCACTTGTACAACCCTTGTGGTTCTGGAAACTGGTCCGCTCGCTGATGTCCAGACTGGTCTGGGCAGGTGGAGTGGCACGGGTCGCGCTAGATACTCTATATGCCTCTGGTGGCCTGGATTATCCCCATCTATACATATACTTCCTCGCCACCCAAGTCCAGTATGCTATATGATGGTGGAACCCCTCCTTGGAAATCCCACACATCAAACTTGAAAGGGCCATTGCGCACCTTCATGATGTGAACGGCCTACTTTGGAGTACGCCCAAACAATCCCCTAGGGGGGAAATGCAACCAATGGAGGTAACTAAGTGGCCATGGAACCGCACTGCCCTCGAGACAGACGCAATCGCAATTATCACACTGACTTCGCAATATACTCTGTACATGGTATTCCTCTCCCAGCAGAACAGACCTTCGCAACTCAGTTTGCGAAATTGGGGATAGTCTCCCTGGGTGACCTGGTGCATAAAGGCAAATTCATACAGTGGGAAACCTTGAAAGACCATAGCCCCTGGAATGCTGTCTCCCTGCTACTTTACTATAGATTGCGGGAGGTGCTTTGGGAACGTTAGAATAATTTCCCTGCAGCGCCTGCTCCCTCCCCCATCATGGCCTAATTTGGATCCAAACATCGCTGGTGCAGGCTCTGCCCCAAACAAACTGATCAAATCTCTCCGCCTGGCTCCCCAGGTGCTGTTCTAGGCTAGATGGGATGGGGTTTTAGACACACCTCTGCATGATAATCAGTGGCGAGTGATTTGCACTCTGACAGAAAAGATCTAGCTGAATTCCAGGTCCTGCCTTATAAAGTGCAAATTCCTTCATCAGTCATACTTGACTCCCGCACAGCTGCCAAAGTATTACCCTGAGAGGAACTCCACCTGCCGACATTGTAATGCTGACCCCGCTCACTTTATCCACATGGTCTGGAGCTGCGCCCACATGCAATCCTTCTGGGAGGGGGTCTCCGGTACCATGGACAAAATGGTCCCTGGATGCCCTAGAGAATCTCCAGTGGCCTGGCTCCTGGCTTGGTTTGATGTTCCCACTAAGACTGATGGGAAACTGTTGGGTTGGCCATGGCCTCTGTGGTCGCTAGTGCCCCAATTGCTAAAGCATGGATGAGAGCCTTATCGTATACTGTGAGGGAATGGGTTAATATGTTGAAGATTTGTGAAAGACCTGAAACATCCTACCCCTCCATCCTCCCTCCCTGGTACGAGACCCATGGACTATTGGGGGCTTCTTTCGATCATACCTCCTAAATCTTGAATCACCCCCGTCGCATAGTATAGTAAGAAATTGGAGACCAGACTTTTTAACTTGGGAAAGGATATACCGGACCCCCCCATGGAGACTTCTCGGCTACTTCGATGTAGAGAATATAATTACCTCCTGTAATAGCTGATGTCCCAATGTTATATGGATGCCACTGTACCTATCTCGATATACTATACCGCTCTGGTTCTGCCATGTTTATAATCTGATCACTGTACCTGCTTACATGATATGATATGGTATGGCATTTATAAGGTGCCTATACACAAGTGTTTCAATGCGTAACGAGGCAAGGGAGTGATAACAAAGGTAAGACTGAGACGACGATCTTACTAGGCCAGGTGACGTTGAGATTGCTCAAGTGCAGGGGAGCGGGGTGGGAAAAGTGCGAGGGGAAAGCGGAGGGGGTAGGACAGTACATGGGATCAAACAATAAAAGAAGTGTGGCCAGGTGGTGGCAAGTGCAAGGGTAGGTGCAGACAGAAGGTGTCCAAAGTGCAGGCAGGGGAACTGCAGGGTTACAGATGTAGACCCAAGTGCAAGGGTTGCCAGGGGGCAGTGCAGGTGTGCAACTGGCGGGGACAGAGGGTACCCAGGTAACTAGTGCAGTTTCAGTTTCAGCCAGGAATTCAGCAGGGGAGAGGAAAAGAGAAGGCAAAAGCAAAGAGGAAAGTCCTGAGGTGATTCCGGAACCGGAGATGGTTCTCCTCTAATTTCAGAGAGGCAGGGGGCTGTTTCAGAGGGGGGCCCCAGTCGAGGAAAGAGATCTACCACCAACTCATTGCTTGGAGAAGCGACTGACCCTGAGGGAGTAGGAGGCGGAGGAGCGAAGAGCTCAAGTAGGAAGATATTTACGCAGAGAGAGTTGGAGGTATTAAGGCCCCAGGCGGCCTTGTGGACAATGCAGAGGGTCCTGAACTTAATCCTCGCAGCCACTGGGAGCCAGTGCATAGATTTCAGTGCTGGAGAGATACAATCCCTGGGCTTGAGGCCAAGGACAACTCTTAACAGTCCTGTTCTGGATGAGTTGCAGAGGGTGGAGAGTAGAAGCAGGCAGATTTAGAAAGGGGCTGTTGCAATAGTCCAGCCTAGAGAGAACTAGAGCTCTGGAGACAGTGAGCTTCTGGGGGAAGGAGAGCAACGGAAGAATACCTCCTGAGGGCGAGCAGTTGGTGGTGTGACTTCTTAGACCCAAGTCTGAGATGTGAGGAGAAAAGGAGTGTGTGGAGTCGAAGATGACCCTGTGGTTCTTCGCCTCAAAGGTGGGAGCAGGAAGAGATCCTAGGGGGAGGTTGGCCAGAGAGTGACGGGAAAGGAGGGAGCAGGTGTGTCGCTGAGAAGAATCTGTCTTACTGGCATTAAGGCAGAGATCGTTGGTGGCACAGCACTCCTGGATAGCAGACAGTCAGAGATGAGAGAAGTGGTGGCTAGGGGGAGAGGGAGAGAGAGAGATGAAAAAATAAAAAAAACAGAGACCCCTCCTGGTTATCGGCGAGCTGGTTGAGCAGGATGGCATGGTTGACTGTGTCAAAGGCAGAAGAGCGATCGAGTAAGATGAGGACAGAAGGGGTATTAAAATCGAGGTTGGAGAGCAGGTCTTTGCGGATGTTCAGGAGAGCAGTTTCAGTGCTTCTGGCTGCTCTGAAGCCAGATCGATGGTCATGGAGACAACCAACAGATTCAGTATGAAGATTAAGCTGGGATATGGACAGCTTTTACAGGCGTTTGGCCAGGAAAAGAGTGGAGATCGGACGATAGTTAGCCAGGCAGGAGGGGGTCGGCTGAGGGTTTCTTGATATGAGGGTGCACAAGAGAGTGCTTCACGGGGAACGGGAAGGCTCCTGTGGCGAAGGAGTGGTTGCAGAAGTCAGCCAGGGCAGGAAGGAGCAAGGGTGTCATTGTGGTCCTTCATAGTTTTGGAAGAACGGGAGAGAACCTGTTTTGACAAGACTTTCATAGATTAGACCTCTCTAGAAACCTTGTTGGGGGAGAACAGAGGGAAGGCAGAGAAGGAGGGAGGAGAGGTGGCCACAGGGGGGCCAGAAGTTGAGCAGAGATTAGAGGGAGGAGAGAGGGGACAGGATGTCCTGAGTTTTATAGATGAAATGAGAAGTCAGGGCTGTGCAGAATGCCTGGGAGGGGACAGGAGAGGTGGAGACTGCAGCAGGATGGGCCAGCTCCTTGTAGATTTTAAAGAGTTGAGCCGAGTTGTTGGATGCCGCAGAGACGCAGGCTTGGATGTGGGCTCTCTTCTTAGTGTGGACAGAGCCGGCTTTGCCTTTGGAGCAACCACTATGTATAAGTGGTAGTTTGTTTGTTGTCGCAAAAAGTTAAACGGATTTGAAAAAAATAAATATTGGACGACTTCACACTCTGATGTTGAACTCTACCACAACAGAGGTGCTCTTCTTGCCTGCTAAAAGCTCTCTGATCTCTTCCTCTGCCTAGCTAGTTCCCACTTGAGACTCTCCCTTACTCATCTTCAGCTAGAGGCTTCAGTGTCTTCAATGCCACATTTCACACATTCTCTACTTTAATCTCCGAAACTGGAACAGCAGCTCGCCTCAACCTCCTAAATATTAGGAAAATCTGGCACCTCCTTTCTTTCCACACCACCAAGCATCTCTTAACCACTCTTCTTCTGGTTCACAAATCCATTCATGGTAAGGCACCACTGTATATCTCCTTCTCTATCCAACTCTACACGCGTTCTCGTAATATCTGTTGTGCCTCCTCAACTAACCTTGTGGCTCCTCGCCCACCCTGTGCTTCTGCTCTTTTTCTCTTCTTGCTCCACTTGTATGGAATTCTCGTCCCTCGTTCATCCGAGAAACAGTCCACACACGGATTTGTTCAAAACTAAACTAAAAGCCTACCTCCTTGCCTCCGAGTTACCCTCTCATCTGCCTGTTAGCCAAAATGTTTCCCTCGCCTCTAACCTGCCTCTGTCCCTCACTTCCTTTGCCTCCACTGTAGGACTTCAACCATCATGGTCACATCCCGAGCACAGCTGGCCATACCGCCAACCTGCACTTTGAAATGTCCAATGTTGGTTGTCCTTAATCTATGTATACCCACTTATGTATTGTCTCTGGTGACTGTTCCATTTACTCCCCTCCACAACCTGGTCAGAATGTCCCTTCAACTCACCCCAATATAAGAAGCTCACAGCTTCCTGCCAAATCTGATTTCTTATCTATTATATGTTCTTTTGTGATCAAAAGAGCATTGTTCCTCCTGTGTATAAATACATTTAAAAAAATGTAGCCCTTTAGCAAGACATTTTGGCAGAAACCTATTGAGGCAAACTATGGAAACCACAGAACGCAGGCCTATATAACTTCTGATTCTGGCACAGGTGGTATTACACCGGATTTTGACTTTGAAAGAATGGTAATAGCTATAAGTAAATAAAAAATAAAAATCCTTGGTCTGAGGCCTAGCCAGTATTGTGCTACTGAGAGATCTGAAAATGTGGACCACAATGCTCGAGGTTCTCTTCAATAAGGTCTGTTGGGAAGGGAGAATACCAGAATCATGGAGGTAAGTGGTGCTTATACTGATTTATATAAAAAATATAACTGAATGCATCCCTCTAATTATAGGTTGCTATGCCTAATGGATGTTACCAGCAAGGTATTTGCAACCATCTTGTTAAGGGAATTACAGAGATGGTCTGAGCCAGCTAAGCTGTTAAACGCATTCCAGTTCAAGCTGGCTCGGCAATAATCCATAATATACTCAAATTAAATACACTGATCCATGCTGCTTAAAAACACACAAATTCCAATTGTATGTACTGTATTTTTTTTTGTAAACATTTTATTAGTTTCATAACAAACAGTGCACCTTAACAGGATGCATAAACTACTCAAACCCCAACACCCCGCTTTTTCTAACCCACCCCCTCTTAAAAGTCACTATAAAAAGGCCAACATGGTCCACTAGTTCACAGCTGTCTCTTCTCCATAATCCAAGGAGCTATCCATGTCCAATTCTTAGGGTCCCAGACCACGTCTTTTTTAGTGTTGCCATCAACCTCGCATACGTGATCTACTGCCCGCTATGTAGGCCTGTGTCCTCGCTTAAGCTATCAAACTCTATTCTGCCATCTCCTTGCCAAACATCCCCTACTGTTGTCACCCCTACCGGCTCCCAGTGTTCCCTTATGGCACGTCTCAATTGATCATCTATCTCCTTTAGTGTCACCAGAGGGACCTGCGGAGAGAATGGTGTCTGGCTTCCCAGCATTACACGGGTCCTGTGCCAGATCTTCCTTCCCAGGGTCAGTAGTGCCGCTCTTCTACTTTTCGGGTGCTCCGTTACCCACATCCATTCATTTAAGAAATATGGTGTGCATTCAGGGCCCTCAATAGTCTGGACTCCGAAGTGGTGTCTTCGGAGAGCCATCTAGCTACATATTGTAATTGGCCCGCTAGGTAATACACCTCCAAATTGGGTAGTTTAATACCCGCCCGATCATGTGGATTTTTGTAATTTCCATAGGGCTACCCGATTCCTAGTATTATGCCAGATGATCCCTCTACACATGTTGTGGAATTTATTACAAAAGCGTTTAGGTATCAAGTACGGGACATTTGCAAAGTTGTGTAGCAGCCTGGGCAATACTGTCATTTTAAACAATGCCGTTCTCCCCATCATGCTTAAGGGCAATCTTGCCCAGAATGTCATACTGCGTTGAATCCCTTCTACTGCTTGCTCTGTATTATTCCTATGTTCATCTTCAACCTTGTGTTATACATTTATCCCCAGGTATCTGAAGGTGTCTACCGCCCATTCAATCTGTAACACCGGTAACCTATCTTGAGGCGTTCCAATATATCTCCCTAGTGGAAATATCATGAACTGCCGTGGTTTTACCGTTATACCCGATATTAGTGCATATCTATCTAGTGCCTCTAGTATATATTTTTTCTTCAGGGTAGCTTAGATACAACAGCATGTCATCCGCATACAGTGATATCAAGTGTTGTCCACCTTTCGTTGTGATGCCCACCTCCCCATATTGATATCTGAGGTGTGCCGCCAGGGGCTCCAGCGCCAGAATAAACAGCATCAGGGACCAAGGGCAGCCCTGTCTAGTTCCCCTGCCTAGCGTCCACTTTTCTGATATCACTGGCCCTGTCCGGACTGTGGCAATCAGCGCACTATACAATATTTCCACCCATTGCAGATACACCGGTTCTATCCCAAACTTCTTTAGGACTGCTAGTAGCCAGGACCATTTGACAGAGTCAAAAACCTTGACTGCGTCTAATGAGACTATCACCAGTTCTTGGGAGCTACCAGCGGTCTATAACATGGTGCAATCTCCTGAGATTCTCAGAAATGCTCAGCTGAGGGACAAATCCTGTCTGGTCATGATGTATCTGGGCACTTATCAGTGGTTTCAATCTGTTTTCCAACACCGTGGTGTGGATTTTACTGTCCTGATTTAACATTGACCACGGTCTGTAGGATCCGCAATCAGTGTCTATTTTGCCTGGCTTGAGGAGCGGAATAATGACCGCTTCCCTCAGAGTCACCGGCAGCCTACCTTGTTCGAACACCTCTTTTAGCATGGCCAACAGTGGTGGAAGCAGGTCTGCCATATATGTCCTATAAAATTCACTTGGGAGGCCATCGGCCCTCTGCGCCTTATTGGTGGGTAGGTTACGGATTACATATTCCAGTTCCCCCAATTCCAGTGGTGCTTCAAGCCGTTCTCTTATCGGCTACCTCTAGCCTGGGCAGGATGATGTCCTCCAGCACTTTGTTTATGTCAATTTCTTCTACTTGATTGTACAATTTACAATAGTATCTCTGAAAACACTCATTTACTCCTTCATGTGTGTCCTCGAGTGCGCCATCCGCTGCGCATCTCCCGGATCACCTGGTCTCACTTTTACACAACCAGGCTAATAATCTGCCTGGTTTATCTCCTTCTGCATGCTGTCTCTCTATATATTTCCTATAGTTGAGGTTACATAATCTCTCCCAGTGGGATTTACATTTTTCAGTTGGGTGTCTTATCGCCTCAGTCTTTTCTGGGGAGTCTGGACGTTCTTGCATTTTAGCCTCAATCTATCTTTCTGTGGTTTGCAGATCTGCCGTTATGCCCCCACGCAGCCCAGTTGTCTTTGATATCGCTGCCCCCCCCCTTATTACTACCTTGAATGCTTCCCAGAGTGTGCCAGCTGACGTGACACTTCCAGCATTTAGTTCAAAGTATTCCTGTATTGCTTTTCTTAGGTCTTCCCTGAACATGGTTTCCTTCAGTGCCTCTGCACGAAGCTTCCATGTCGGAATCCTAGGCGGCAAGATCTGCCATGTCACCAACAGTGGCGTGTGGTCTGATAGTACTGCTGCTTTGTACTCCGCCTCCTTAATCTCTTCCACCATGGAACTAGACACTTGTATGTAGTCTAACCTGGTGTATAAATCCTGCAGAGCTGCATAATGTGAATACCCCCTACATTTGGGGTGAAGCTTCCTCCATATTTCAGTGAGCTGGAAATATCGCATAAGTTTGGTCAGGGCCCTTGCAGCAGGGCTAGGCTAGGTTATTTTGTCGTCTGACCTATCCATCTTGGGGTCTAGTGTACAGTTAAGGTCCCCTCCTATTATGACGGCTCCTTCCATGTTTGGGCTAACAGTGGCATACAGATCTCTAAAGTAAGGTGCAGTATCATTGTTTGGGGCATAGATATTAATCAAGTTGACCACTTTATGGCCCACTATCCCCTTTACTAGCACCATTCTCCCATCTTCTTACCTCCTGTTGCAGAAGTTTGAACGGGACGTGGGGCACAATCCATATAAGGACCCCCCCTAGCGTATACAGAGTATGTGGCCCCCATAATGGTCCCTTTCCACTTCCTCTTCATCAACTTTAGTTTCTCTTTGGTTAAGTGGGTTTCCTGTAGCATTGCTATATCTACCTTTTGCTGGCATAAATACATCATAACTTTGTTGCGCTTAATATAGGTATTGAACCCGCGTACATTCCAGGTCACAATTCTAAGGTCCCCCATTTCAGCTAGATCATACTCTGCCCACCCTCCTTCCCCACCTTTTCCTGTACAGATTTAGTTGTTTGTGTACCTTCCGTGTTGAGCTCCTGTGTCCTCCTTAACAATTAACACTGCAACTCCCTTCCCGTCCCCAACTGCCCCAACTCCCCAACCAGTTGCCCAGCTTCCTCCCTGGATCTCAGGCTACCCCGCATTTAGTCCCATTCTACGGCTTAGCTGATACTCAGAACCCAGCAGGGGGCTACTATATTACTAATATCCTAACTAATCTACCTACTTGGGGTAAAGGTGCGTCTCCTCCATTCCTGCATTTAAGCTACAATACTGTACACATTCCCATATGTAAGCACTGCATAACTTCCACAACCCATGCCGACCAATGTCCATGTACATACTAAATCAGGGGTTCTGAGCTGATGCTCAGTTATAGTCTAGTCCCAAGATCAATATATGTGCCGTACTTATCTTCATGGGACTGCATGTCCGCTCATCTGGCCCTGTGGAGGTGCTGATTCACTTCTCCATCTCCCGCTCTGCCTGGTCTCCAGATCCTGTCGGGCAGTTCCTTGTGTCCAGCCATGCCGTCACCTCCTCAAGTGAGTCCAAAAAAAGGGCTTTGTTTTTATGGAGCACTTTCATCTTCCCCGGATACAGCAGCATGTATCTGTAGCCTGCCTCTTGCAGCCTTCTTTTGACCGCCACTTTTCATTCGCTGTCTCTGCACCAGGAGGGTATAGTCCGGGTACGCTGTGATGGTTGCTGATGCTCTGCTTATCGTCCCCCTCCTTTGCGGAAATGCTCCAGGACCTTCCCTGTCTTTATAGTTCAGTATCTTGGCGATGATCGGCCGAGGGGGGGGGGTGTTGGCGGGGCTCCCAGTGGTGGTTTCCTGGCCAGAGCTCTCTGCGCTCGTTCCATAGCAAACCACTGGTTGAGTGCTCTGCCGGTTATCTCTTGCAATAACATGTTCTCGACGTAACTTGTCGGGTCCGATCCTTCCTCGCCTTCTGGAAGCCCCACAATGCGTACGTTGTTTCTGCTTGCACGGCCTTCTGCTTCAACTGCTCTGATTTCGAGGTTATGCACTTGTTGTTGTAGCGTGTGGATCTCCTTGGCACTGGTCGAGCACGTGCTTGTGTTGGCTTTCACCTCCTTTTCCAAGTTCCCTGTGCGCTCGGCTAGCGCTCGGACATCTTGTTGTAGTAGATTAACGTCCACACTTACCTTGTCTATTTTGAACTCAAGTGAGGTCTTCAATTCCAAGATGGCGGCACCCATCTTGCTCTCCTAAGATACTTTTAATTCTGCTATGGCATCTAGTATCTGTTTGTCGTTGCTGGCTGTGGTTTTATCCTGTTGCGTGTGCTGTCCTCTGCCCCTTCCACTGGTGGTGGTGACTTAGTGAATTCCTCCAGGGTTGATGGTTTCCCCTTGACTTTGGGCAAACGAGATGCCGTCGTCACGTGTGTAGCGGCTGTCATGTCAGACACGGCTCTGTGGTTGGTCTCTATTCCCGTGTTGGGAGCAGTCTGTTTTGTTCCCGGGGGCTTCTTCTCACTGTTGCCCTACATCCGCAGGCTTTCCGGTTTGTCTATTGTCTCCCCTGCAGGTCTTGTCCGTGCTCTCGATCCCCTGCAAGCACAGTGCACCGCACTGCATCCCTTGTTTGGGCTCAGTAAACGGTCTGTCCCTGCAATTAGCCCTCACGTAAAATAAGTTTCCCGGGTCGCGTACCGTTCCCAGCTTTCCGCACTGTCCTTCACATCCGCCTTGCAAGGCTCTTTCAGGTAGCACTGGAGTGTTACTTCGGTCTCCTTATTATTTAACCACTGTTTGGGTTGAGGCCAGTCTGTCCTATCCTTCTGTGCCCCAACTGTAGTGTTGCTTGTGTGCTTTATGCGCACTCCCTGTACTTGTGGCTTGCTGTGGTGCCAGACGTGTTAACTGGGCATTGACGCCTCTCTTCACTGCTTCATGCACTTTCATGCAGTCGTCTCACTCTGTGTTGTGTTTTTCTCGCGCCTCCACCACCTTTCACAGCCTGTCGGAGCAGTCTTAGGTCAGTTTCACTTTTATATTCCTAGGCTGGCTACAGTATCATAACCAGCTGACTCGATATCTCATTGGGCGTTCCTCCCAGTGTTCCACCGCGCGGAGATGCAGGCATCCTTTTTGTTATGTATCCTCCTCACTGGATACATTCAAACACTACAGTCAGTTTCAATGTTCGCCTTTCATTTGCCGCACCACTTCGCCGGCAGCCTTCCCACACGCTGCCCTCGGTGACTGATGCAGTTTTGGGCTACTCTTTATCAACTTGCCCATTATTGCGCACCACTCGCTTGTCTCAGGAGCACCGGAGTGAGGGCACGCCATCCCGGGCAGGGACCGTTCGCTCGCCATGCTGGTTTACCACACGTCCATGCAGAGTTTGTTGCGGTCTGTGGCTGTGCAGGCATCAGCTGATCTGCTCTCCTCTGCATATCAGTTCAGCTACTGCTGGTAGGGGTCTCTGCAGCTGCGATCATATTCCGGGCATTTTTCCTTCTTTCTCGCGGCTCGTCAAAGGTGCGGTGCTTTCTCTCCCACATGTCACTCTCCCGTCTGCAGTTGCCTTTGTATTATATTCCGTTGATGCTTCCAGTAGGTGCGTTAGTCTAGTTTGTTTCTGCTTAATTGATCCGTTACTCCCCGCAGGAAGCACAGCCCGTGCTCTACTCGTACTGGGCTTGGTCCTGTTTGCACAGTGTCTTTCCTGATCCCTCTGTGCTTCACTGAGGCTGTGTGCTGTCTTTTCCTTGTTCGCCTCGCTTATACGGCTCCCCCAGCCTGCTTGTTGACACAATGGTACACCTTCCTTTGTGCGTACTGAAGTGTCAGCGGATGTGAGTTCCGCAACAAATGTATCTTCAGAGCTTTGCAGCTCTGCGTTGCTTCAGACCTTCCACTCTTACTCCGCTATGTCATTTCGCACCGGGCTCATTCAACTGCAGTGCCTGGAGCTCCGGTGCACCCTCATGCCACTCCTGCCCTTCGGCGTTTTCCTCCTTCTCACTCTTTTCTACCCGTCCACCCTTCCGTCTCTGTAGGGGTCCTGGCACTCACCCTCACTGTGGAGCTGTGCAGGTCTGTATCCGGCCCCCTTACGGCCACACAATTCCAGCCGGCTGGGCTCCGATCCTCGCTTCTGTGTCCAGTTGCTTGTTTTTATGCTTCTAATGACCGGTTTGATTATACCTTTGTTACAATCCGGCCGCCATCTTGGGTTTTTTTCAGATTAAACACTCTCTTCTTTCTCTGGCTTGCATCTCACGCACTGCACGGCAAATCACTTCGAATTTGTGCACACAGTGGTCCCGATACCATTGCCTGCATGCATAGCCAATGTAGTACACAGGGTCTTTTCCTGATCACTGCATTCTTCCAGGATCTTTAAGGATCAGCAGGAGCGCCCGAAACCAGGTCCTACCGCTTGGCTCTTAAGCCACACCCCCATATGCTCTGTATTTTAACTTCAAGCCAGCATTTGATTCTTTGTATAGGTGACACTTGTAGATAAAGTTAGAGAAATGGAAAATACCATGAGATCTGCTGAACATTTATACATCTCACCTAAAGCCAGCGTTCTGCTGCCTACTTGTGCCTAACCCTTTTTGGCTAAGTGTGCTTTTAAAATGCGGCTTCCATTTTGTGCTGTTTTAGTGCTCTTTGGAAAATTCAAATCTAGGTGCGCTTTTAAATCACCCACTGCTTTCGGCTGCTAGGCCGCCTGGTGAGTCGTCTTTTGCCCTGCAGTATCTCCTTCTTTCCCTTTACTCCCCTCTCTAACATCACTATGGCTCTCTCCATTTCTACCATCTACTCTGCTATTCTATCACCTATCCTACCTCTCTCACGAAGGCTGCAAGAACAAAAAGTAAAAAAAATCTCCTTTCTTCTAACCCTGGCCTATCTATCGCTGACACCCATGTTGGCTCTACTTCCAGAAATATTGTCAACGATACCCCCTTTTCTGTTCTCTCTCCAGAAATATGGATTGCACATCTGATCTCCCCTTTCTCTTCCTCACCCATTAATGGTTGCACTAGATGGGGAAATACTCTTGGCTGGCTTCTCATCCTCCAGGTGCATCATTAATGTCGATCACAATGGCACTTTTATGGCTCAAGGTCCTCAACCCAATCTCCGCGCCCACCGTCTCAACTTCCTTCCCACTCCTGCTTTCCTTCCTTCTCTCTCTCTCTCTCTCTGCATCTCCTTCACCACCTCCAACTGATGTACCCACCGCCCTGTACTCCACCTCGGAAACCTTCAAAGTTGATGACCAGCTCCGCTTAGCCACCCTTAATGCTCGCTCTATCAACATTCTTCTGACATCTGCTTCCTCCTTGAAGACTTTGATCTCAACGTGTCCTCTCTCACCGAGATATGGTTCTCCAGCATGGGGTCTGGCATGGATTCACATGCTCATGAATATTCCCCGTCAGGCCGGGAATCCTCGGTATAGAAAAAAATCAGTATCAGTTTCGTTTCTGATCTGTCTTTCTTAGTAGTAACCAATCACTGGTCTCTGGGTCATACTGCCCCCAGCCAATGACTGCCCTCTCCCTAAGCCCCGCCTCTGGCAGCCATCCTCAGATTTTTACCGCACGTTCAAGTGTTGGGAGTCCTCGTGCTGTAGCTCTCGAGCGTTTGCTGCGTTTTTGCGCTTTCAGGAGATTTTTTCTCATTTTTCGGTTCAATAGAGCCTCAAACTCCACCGTTTCTACATCCGATCAACGGGGGTCCGTTTTGGAATTTTCTACGCCCCTCACGGGTGAAGATTTCGTCTAGTTATGCTTTTGGAGGATTCTAGAAGTTCCGAGGCCTACCCCGGACATGGCCCAGGAGAAAGGAAGCTCGACGCCCGGGAAGCTGTTCAGGACCTGCCCTGGATGCCAGCTTCAGAATGTTTTCAAGGCAGACGAGCATTCGTTATGCCGCTACTGTCTCCATGAGGACAAGACGCACACGGAGAAGGACTGTGCGTTTTGTGGGAACATGTCAGAGCGGACCATGAAGGATCGCCACTTCCGTCTCGCCAACTGGCTGGAAGGGAAGAGCCCGTCAGGCGAGAAGAAAAAGAAGTCAGAGCGGTCTTCTGAGTCCTGTGAGGGTGCCCCGGCGACGGGGGCCCAACCAAAGGCCAAGCACCGCGAGTCCGCGGGCACCGGGAGCCCCGAACAGTCGGGCTCTTTGGCTGCCAGGCAGGGCGCATCCTCCCCGGCGCCATCAACCACGAGCCAACGCACTGGCTCGGGTAAGAGGAAGTCCAAGAACCTGGTTAAGCTTCTGGAGAGGCCCGGTCGATCTCGAAGATTCCGGCAGAGGGGAAGCGAGGCTCGGAACCCCCCTCCCCCCCCCCCCTCCACTCCCCTCCCCCTCCAAGGTGAAGGCCCCAGGTGTACAGAAGGTGACGATGGCCTTAATTCACCCTGCTAAGACCTCGATTGAGGATGTTGCAGCGGCCCTGGCTCAGCCTGTGGAGGCTACACCAGTGGGGGCGACCTCAGAACCCAGAGTCTCCCTGCCACCGCGGAGGGAGTCGTCTTTCAGGCCCATTGAGAAGACCCCCACAAAGTCTGTGTTTGAAAAGGTGTGGGAGGGGCAGGTGGCCATCGTGGATACGGACATGACCTCTGAAGAAGAGCTCATCAAAGTCGTGGAAGAGGCCCAGCCCATCGGGAGGGATCACGACGAGGGCGACGACGAGAGCGCCCGTGTCGCCGACGAGGTTCCTCAAGAGCCCTCGCGCCCGTCGTTTCTCGGAGATGAGGACAAGGTTGCCCCTCCCCCGACGGAGGTACCTGAGCCAGACCCGACGGGAGAACCGGACCCGGGACCTTCGGAAAGTCCACCGCATACATAGGAAGAGGACAACACTTCCTACGCCACCTCTGCGGCCATCTCTGCCCCCCCCTCTCCCCCAGTCTACTACCCACGGGGATAATACAGGCACGGACAAGGCTACGACAGGTACAGATGACGACAGAGGCGACAACGGGACGTGTCCCCTGTCACCCCCTACTCGGGCGTCTCCGCCCGACGAGAATGGATCCTTTCATGCCATGATTTCCAGGGCATCCGAGCTCTTCCAGCTCTGCCCAGAAGAGAAGAAGGAAGGGTTCCTTTACCAACGGCGCGAGGCTAAAAGGAAGACGGTCCTTGCCGTACCACTTCTTGATGACATCTGGGATGAGGGGCTCGCCCTCCTCAAGAAACCTGCCACGGCGCTGGCAAAAAGGGACCGGTACGAGAAGAAGTACCGGGTCCCCGACGCTGCCCCCTTGTGCCTTCGGGCGCAACCTACCCCGGATTCGGTCGTCTCGGCGGCGGCAAAGAAGAAAGCTGGGGGGTCATCGGCCCCGACATCAACTTCCCCTCCGGACGGCTAGGGCAGGAAGCTGGACACGATGGGACGACGGGTCATCTCATCCGCAGCGACGACTATCCAGGCGGCCCAACGCCCTGGCTATCGTAGCCTGCTACGACAGGGAGTTGTGGTTCAAAATCGCCCCTCTGTTGGACTTCCTTCCGGACGCCAAAAGGGCTGAGGCCCTTGAAATCCTACAGGAACGTGAGATTGCTTCGGACCACGCCATCACGGTGGCAACGGACATCGACGACACCGGTTTCCGTCAGCTGGGCAACAGCGTTTGTCTGAGACGATGAGGATGGCTCAAGGCGACGGATTTCCGCCAGGACGTACAAACCAAGGTTTTGGACATGCCCTTCGCACGGAGACTGCCTGGGCACTGGGAGTGCTCCAACAACGACGGCTGTCCTTTCGGAGCTCCGGAGGCAGACAAGATGCCCCCAAGGGATCCGGAAGTGGCTCCTCCACGTACCGCCAAGCGGCAAGATCTTCGTCCCAGGAATCCTACAGGGGACGCGACAAGTCAGGTGGTGCCCGTCGTCGACAGGGAGGTCAAGGAGACAAGGCGGCCTCCAAACTAGATTGAACCGACCGTGGGGTCGGGCCCCCGCCATAGCACCCCAGTGGGAGGCCGGCTGGCAAGGTTCGTCAGCGTGTGGGAGTCCATCTCCACTGACCGTTGGGTGCTGGATGCTCTGGCCCAAGGGCACGCCCTCGAGTTTCAGAAGAAGTGCCCTCGCGTTCCACCCGTGGCCAGGAAGGAAAATCACGTCCCTCAACTACTGTTGGAAGTAAGGGTGATGCTCAAGAAAGGTGCCATCAAGCTCATCCCAAAGACGCTTCGGGGCTCCGGAGTTCACTCAAGGTACTTCCTCGTAGAAAAAAGAAGACAGGAGGATGGTGCCCCATCCTGCACCTGCGACGACAAAGGCACAGAAGTTCCGGATGGTCACCCTCCAGCATGTGCTGGGACAGCTGGAGGAGGGCGATTTCCTGTCGTCGTTGGACTTGGAGGATGCGTACTTCCACATCCCCATTCTAAAAAGACACCGAATGTTCCTCAGGTTCGTGGTCCAAGGGCGGCAGTACCAATTCAAGGCGCTCCCGTTCGGATTGAAGTCGGCACCCAAGGTGTTCACCAAGTGCCTCGCACCGGTGGCGGCGTGGCTGCGCCTACAGGGGATCCACGTCTACCCCTACCTGGATGACTGGATCATCCGGGCAAGGACAAGGGAGCTCGCCGTGGAGCACACTGCGAAGACTGTCCAGCTGCTCACGGACCTGGGATTCTCCATCAACTTTCCAAAATCCCACCTGGTTCCGTCGCAAGTCGCCCTGTTTCTGGGAGCCAAGCTTGACACAGTGGCGCTGCTGGCCTCGCCGTCGGAGGAAAGGACCAGGACCATTCTGGGCAAGGTGCAGCGTCTGCTGGCCACAGACATGGCCAGGGTAAGATCTATCATGTCCCTCCTCGGGATGATGTCCTCCTGCATTTATTGGTGCGCCTTTGCAGGCTTTGGATGCGCCCCTTACAAGAGTTCCTCGACGCCTGCTGGGTTCAGTCGACGGGCAGCTTCGAGGACAGGATCCCTCTCAACGAGATGTTCCGTCAGGCGATCCGGTGATGGGGTACCTGCTCTCATCTGACGGTGGGCACGGACTTTCAGATCCCAGCTTACCAGGTGACGTCGACGACGGATGCCTCCCTGGAAGGTTGGGGAGCGCACTCTGGAGATCTTCACGCAAGAGGCCTTTGGCTCCCGGAGGAGAAGTCACTCCACATCAACATCTTGGAGCTCCGCGCAGTGTTCTGGGCCCTCAGGTCTTTGCTTCCGTCCCTCAAGGGCAAGGTGGTGAGGATCTTCACCGACAACACCACCACGATGTTCTACATCCGGAAGCAGGGCGGAACCAGATCCCCTGCCCTATCCAAGGAAGCCCAGGATCTGTGGCATTGGGCCTTCGCCCAAGGGATGTTTCTGGTGCATTTTCATCTGGCAGGAATAAAAAACACCATTGCCGACTCACTCAGCAGAGAGCTGCGCTCGTGCCACGAGTAGGAACTACGCCAGGATCAAGTGGATCGACTTTTCCGTCGATGGGGCGAACCCCACATCGATCTCTTCGCAACGGCGACGAATTCTAAGTGCCGGAGGTTCGCCAGCAGGTTCCCACAGCCGAGGAGCATGGGCGATGCTTTCTCGTTCCCCTGGGACGGCCTACTTCTTTATGCGTTCCCTCCGCTGCCGTTGCTGCTCTGGCTCATCAACCAGCCCAAGAGGTCCCGGTGCAAGATGATCCTCGTTGCACCGGCGTGGCCGAGACAGATCTGGTTCCTGGACCTTCTGGACTTGTCAACTTCCACACCAGTCAAGCTGCCGAAGGACGCAGATCTTCTCTCCAGAGAAGGAGGCGCCATTCTTCACCACAACCCGGAGTCGCTGAATTTACAGGCCTGGCTCCTGGAGCACTAGAATTTGGAGGGTACGACATCCCGGCCGACTGCAGAGAGGTTCTTGCAGAGGCCAGGGCGTCCTCAACTCTCAAGTGCTACGGACATAAATGGAAGAGGTTCTCTGTCTGGTGCCGTGCACAGAAGATTAACCCTCTGCGGATTACGGCCCCTCAAGTATTGCCGTACCTACTGTCATTGGCCAAGGCTGAACTAGCTCACGCTTCCATCAAGATACATCTGGCCGCCATCTCACGATACACCAGAACTACGGGACGGGCGTCCTTGTGGTCTCATCGACTGGTGAAGGAATTTATGAAAGGATTGTTCCGATCTTTCCCGCCGGTGAAGGTCCCTGCCCCGGCGTGGGAGCTAATGGGGAGCCTCATTTGAGCCTATGCATTCGGCACTGTTGAAGTTTGTCGTGGAAGACAGCGTTTCTCGTGGCCATCACCTCCGCACGACGAGTGGGAGAGATCCAGGCCCTATCTTGCAAGCCGCCATACTTGACGTTTCACGACACGAGGGTGGTGCTGAGGACGCACCCCTCCTTCATGCCCAAGGTGCCGTTGGACTTCCACCTCAACAAACCCTTGGTGTTGCCAGTTTTCTTCCTGTCTCTTTCATCGCCGGCTGAAAGGACTCTGCACTCACTGGACGTAGCTAGAGCGCTGAAGTTCTACGTGGACCACACAGAGTTTTCGGAAGACATCACAGCTGTTTGTGAACTTTGGGACTGTGAATCAAGGGAAGGCTCTCTCGAAGACTTCCTTTTCCAGATGGCTCTCCGGCTGCATCATGCACTGTCACTGGTTGGCAAACCGACCGCTGCCTGACCGTCTGAGAGCCCATTCGACCAGAGCGATCGCTGCTACCACTGCGTTCTTGTCTGGTGTGCCCCTGCTGGACATCTGCAGGGCTGCGACGTGGAGGTCAACGCACACCTTCACAAGATTCTACTGCGTCGATCGGGACTCCAGGGAGGAGTCCAGGGTCGGCCAATCAGTGCTGCGCAACCTGTTCGCTTAAGGTGAGCCTGGTGAGGAGGTAAGAGATGCTTAATGTTGAGTGGTTGTATTGCTTAATGTTGAGCCTGTTGCCATCTCCCGTGGTTGTGCATGTGTGTACTGCTATGTATTCTCTTATTCATGAGCATGTGAATCCATGCCAGACCCCATGCTGGAGAAGGAACAAGTTACTTACCTGTAACTGTTGTTCGAAGGGATTGTGTCCTCCGACGTATTCCTTATCTTAGATAGAAATCCTTCAGCTTTGCTGGCCTCGGAAAATTTTTTCGCCAGAGGGCGCTGCGCGTCGATGATCGCCAAGTCGATGACCCTCGACGGCCTCCGTGCCGACGTCGACGTCATCCTGCCTATAAAGGCCGCGCGCAGCGTCCGTTGTTCAGTTCCGTTTTTCCGCGCTTCGTTGTGCCTCGGAACACCGTTGCTCAGTTCTCGTCAAAGATAACGTATATAATAACTACTATTTACCTCGATATCGATGGCATCCTCCTCCGACCCGACGACCCCTCGGTCCGGTTTCAAAAAGTGCCGAGACTGCGGGAAGAAAATGTCGTTGACGGACCCTCACAGGGTCTGTTTGTGGTGTCTGGGAATCACGCACCAGAGTTCGGAGTGTGAGGAATGCCTTTCCATGACGGCGAAAGCCTTGAAGGAGCGTAGGGGGAAGCTCGAGAGAGGTAGGTCAACTTTAACTTCCTCGAAAGCTTCTTCGGTAGAGTCGAGACGTTCGTCTCCTCACCATAAAAAACACTCTCGATCTAGATCACGAAGTGGCTCCCACCACTCGTCGACATCGAGACACTCGAAGAAGAGACGTAGGAGATCCCCTTCGTCATCTTCGTCGAGTTCTCCTGAGAGAGTTCATTGCCCCACAAAACGCAGCTCGCAAGCTGAGTGGGAGGAATTCAGGAAAAAGATGCTAAGCGTCTTCGAGAAAGCGGCCTCGTCCCCCTCGAAGACAGCTGAGGGTGATACCCCGGGTAAAAAACCCAAAAAATCTAAACGCCGCGAGTCGCAGTACCCGGCGGAAAAGTCAACCCGAAAGCGCCTCGAGCCATCGGGAGATAAAGCATCATCGACGCCATCGTCGAAAACTCCTTCGAAACAGAGGTCGGCGCCATCGACGCCGTTGTCGAAGGATTCATCGGCGCATCAGTCGATCGAGTCGACGCCGACGTCGACGCCGATATCGACGCCGGTGAAGGAAAGAACCACGGCTACTCCACAGCCAACGGTTAGACAAAAGACCTCCGACTCGACGCCGAGAACGTCGACGTCGTTCTCGAGCAAGACTCCGATCCTTTCGAGTTCTTCGAGGCCTAGTACACATTTCTCGACGCTTTTCACGGCGCCTTCGAGTACTTTCACGTCGGTGTCGACGACATCGACGTTTTCAAGGCCTGTGATGATGGCTCCTTCTGCATTGGAAATGGGGTTTATACCATTCCAAAAACCAAGGTATCCCCCTTTAACCTCGATTTTTGAGGAAAGGGAGGATTCAGACCAAGATATTGATTTACAGAGGACCACATCACCAGAGCCAGAGACTTTCGCCTCTGAGGAAGGAAGATTAAAAAATCTTCAGGATGCACTTCAGGAAGCTAGTGTCTTGGACACTTCTCCTGAAGCAGAATTTATCAAACCAGACCCAGGAGAACATGCGGAGACTCCATATAGAGCTCTGATGTCTAGAATCATAGAATTTATGGGTTGGTCTGCACCTTCTCCTGCCTTTCAGCAGGATGACCTCACTGACATACTGGACAAGGGCCCACAGGAGGATCCTGTGGTTCCATTTCACTCTGCTCTACAGAGAAGGATTTTGACAAACTGGGAAACGCCAGAAATTATCCCGGCAGTAAATAAAAAACTGTCAACAAAATACAGGGTGGCTAGTTCTGACCCTGAATATTTGTCAAAACACCCTACTCCTGAGAGCTTGGTTGTACAGGCTGCAACCTCATCAGGCAGCACATCTGCATACCCCACTGCTCCGCAGGATAGGGATGACAAAAAATATGATGCCATGGCTAAGAAGGTTTTTTCTGCCTGTAGCATGGCGTTAAAGTCTATTAACGCGACCTGTACGCTCGCTAGGTTCAGCCACACCCTTTGGGAGTGCGCTTCATCAGCGGCTGACTGCCTCCAAGAAGGAGAGGAAAGGGACGCATTTTTAAACATCATCAGGGATGGTAAAGATGCGATGTGCGAGACCCTACAAACTGGCCTAGATTCTGCTGACAGTATCAGCAGGGCCATGGCGGCAAGTACCACAATCCGCAGGCATGCGTGGTTGAGGAAGTCTGGTTTTGCCTCTGACGTGCAGACCAGGCTTTTGAATATGCCCTTTGACGGTTCTACCCTCTTTGGAAAGAAGGCGGATGACAGTTTGGAGAAACTGCAAACGTCCAAGGCAGCAGCCAAGTCATTGGGAGCTGCTATCCGTCAGAATACCTTTCGTCCTTCGGGATCATCGTGGAGAGGACGGTCCTTTCGTTACTATTCCTCATATGGAAGGGGCAGGGGACGACCGGCTCAAAGAGGCCAAGGAAGATTTACCCGTGGTGGACGGGGTAGGGGAAAGAAAGCCGCACCCGCAGGAGCAGGAGCCACTTTACCTTCGGCAACTGCATCAGCCGCTTCAAAACCACTCTGAGGTCTCCCCTCACAGAACACCAGTAGGGGGCAGGTTAACTCACCATCTGACGGAATGGCAGGCTATTACGTCAGATGCTTGGGCTCTGGAGACAGTAGCCCAAGGTTACTGCCTGCCCTTCCTACATATCCCTCAGAGTCATCCACCGGGGAACAACCCTTTGAAGCTTCCAGATCCGCTCCTCTTGCAGGAGGTTTTAGACCTGCTAGAGAAAGGTGCCATAGAACTGGTACCTGTAGCGGAAAGGAACAAGGGTTGGTACTCCCCCTACTTCATAATACCGAAGAAGGACGGAGGACTGAGACCCATCTTAGACTTACGGGAATTGAACAAATTCCTCCGAAAGGACAAGTTCAAGATGGTGACTCTCTCTCAGATCCTTCAGGCCCTCCAGCTTCAGGACTGGTTGGTATCTCTAGACCTCCAGGACGCTTATTTCCATGTGCCGATCCATCCCAGGCACAGGAGATACCTGAGGTTCGCAATTGGCAGCTCTCATTATCAATTTCGAGTTCTGCCATTTGGGCTAACCTCCGCCCCGAGGGTCTTTACCAAGCTAATGTCGGTTGTGGCTGCAAGTCTAAGGAGGGAAGGGATTCATGTCTACCCTTACCTAGACGATTGGTTGATCAGAGCTGTATCTTCGGAACAGGCTCAGAGACAACTAGATTATGTTTGCCACTTCCTTCACAAGCTGGGCTTCTCCCTCAATTTAAAGAAGTCACAGATGATACCATCACAGAGACTCCAATTCATTGGAGCAGTCCTGGACACTTCCCTGGGAAAAGCCTTGCCACCAGAGGTGAGGGCTCGAGATATTCTGCAGATGGTCATCAGATTTCAGAATGCCCAATATCTCCCAGCCTACGACTTTCTGAGGTTGCTAGGCCTCATGGCATCCTGCATATTCCTCGTGCCGGAGGCTCGCCTGAGAATGAGATCCCTCCAGTGGGCACTGAGAACTCAGTGGTCACAGTTCTCAGGAAGGATGACAGATCTCCTTCGGATCCCGGTCAAAGTAGCCCGAGACCTTCAGTGGTGGGCCTGTCGGGAGAACATCCTGAAAGGAGAAATGTTTTGGCAACCATGGCCGGAGATAACAGTAGTCACGGATGCCTCACTCACGGGGTGGGGAGCTCACGCCAACGACTTGACCATCAGCGGTCGTTGGTCTCCATCGGAGTCCAGACTACATATCAACCTGTTGGAGCTGAGAGCCATCAGACTAGCGCTGAAGGCTTTTCTGCCGTCTGTACGGGGAAGAAACGTCCTAATAATGACGGACAATACAGTGGCCATGCACTACCTCAACAAAAGAGGAGGCGTAGGCTCACTACCACTGTGCAGAGAGGCGATGCAGCTCTGGTTTTGGGCAATTCAGGAAGGAATCTCTCTATCGGCAATTCACCTAGCCGGAGAGAAGAACTTGACAGCGGACGCTCTGAGCAGGCAGAGCACAGTCTCTCACGAGTGGGAGATAGCTCAGGAAGTCCTTCAAGAGATCTTCGCCCTTTGGGGAACCCCTCAAGTGGATCTGTTCGCCACCAGTATCAACAGGAAGTGCGACAGATTTTGCTCAAGGGAATTTCCCCCGAGAGGAGCTCTAGGAGATGCGTTCGTAGTGGACTGGGAGTTCCCACTTCTGTACGCGTTCCCTCCGGTCCCTGTCATTCCTCAAATGATCAGGAGGTTGAGAAGGTTTCGGAAGACCATGATCCTAATTGCCCCGGATTGGGCCAGGAGAACGTGGTACCCGGACCTTCTAGACATGTCCATCTGCCCTCCAATTCGACTGCCATACAGAGAGGATCTTCTCTCGCAGAAGGAAGGTCAGGTTCTCCATCCAGCCATCAAGACCCTCAACCTTCACGCTTGGTGTCTGAAAGGTTGAGGTACAAGGATTGGGACCTTCCGGATGATGTTATGGAGGTGTTGCTTTCGGCCAGAAGGCCGGCAACTAAAACTCTATACCGCTGCCGTTGGAACAAATTTTGCAGCTGGTGCAGAGAAAAGAATATTGAACCCTTTTCTTGTGGTACACCTATGGTGTTGTCATTCTTACTTTACCTGGCTAATTCAGGCCTACAGGTTGGCACAATTAAGGGCTATCTCGCAGCGCTATCAATCTTTAAGCGCACTGCAGAGGAGCCTTCATACTTCAAAATTCCATTGGTAATACAATACCTAAAAGGATTAACTAATGTTTATCCCCCGAAACCTTTTCAAGTTCCCTTATGGGATTTAAACCTAATTTTAAACTTCCTAAAGGGTGCCCCTTTTGAACCACTACACTCTTGTTCATTGAAGCTTCTCACCCTCAAAACTGTTTTGCTAATAGCATTGACATCTGCTAGAAGGGTTAGCGAGTTGCAAGCCTTATCGTGTAAACCTCCACATACAATCTTTTACAAGGACAAAGTTGTTCTTCAGGTGAAGCCTAACTTCCTCCCGAAGGTAGTCTCGGAGTTTCACATCACTCAGAAGATTATATTACCTTCTTTCTACCCTCCTCCTCATCCGGGGAAGGAGGAAGAGAGACTGCACAGGCTGGACCCTAAGCGAGCCTTGAGCTTCTATATCAGCAGATTGGCTAAGATCAGACAAGCAGACCAACTCTTTGTAGGTTATGCAGGACATAAGTTGGGCCTTCCAATAACAAAACAAACCATCTCCAGATGGATTATTTTAGCCATTCTGGAGTGCTACAAATTGGCAGGAAAGGAGCCTCCTCAAAATCTAAGGGCTCATTCTACCAGGGGTATCGCAACATCCTCAGCCCTTCAAAGAGGGGTGCCAATTCGAGATATATGTGCGGCTGCCACATGGTCGTCCGCACATACATTTACCAAATTCTATAGCCTGGATTCCTCCTCTAGTCAAGAAACTAGATTCGGCAAGGCTGTGTTACACTCTGTCCATTCTGGAAGGGTAACATAACTTTTATTACTCCCGCCTCCAGTCACAATACCACTGCTATGGGAGTCTATCTAAGATAAGGAATACGTCGGAGGACACAATCCCTTCGAAGAACTAGTTACTCTTACCTTGTAACGTTCTTTCGATGGGATGTTCCTCCGACGTATTCCTTATCGACCCTCCCATCCATCCCCGCAGTATGACTTCCTGTGGGTTTGCAGCCTATGCTCCTTCAAGGTGATTAGTCTAATCCAAAAACATTACTGGGGACTACAAAACGGAACTGAGCAACGGACGCTGCGCGCGGCCTTTATAGGCAGGATGACGTCGACGTCGGCACGGAGGCCGTCGAGGGTCATCGACTTGGCGATCATCGACGCGCAGCGCCCTCTGGCGAAAAAATTTTCCGAGGCCAGCAAAGCTGAAGGATTTCTATCTAAGATAAGGAATACGTCGGAGGAACATCCCATCGAAAGAACGTTACAAGGTAAGAGTAACTAGTTCTTCTCCGGCATGGGTCTGGCATGGATTCACATGCGAACCCTCCCGCCTACCCCTCTGCGGCTCTTCACTTGGTCATACTGCCACTTGGCGTGCTACCAAATCTGAAGATGGCTGCCAGAAAGACAGATACGAAACAAAACTGATACTGATTTTTTTTTTCTTTACTGAGGATTCCCAGCCTGACGACGGGGAATATTCATGAGCATTTGAATCCATGCCAGACCCATGCTGGAGAACAATAGTTACAGGTAAGTAACTTGTTCCTTATAACACTCCATTACTTAGGAGATTTATAATGCTAATGAGGTTAAACCTTCTCCTGACTCGACATGAGTCGTTCGATCGGGCAACGGAACCTAGGATATGTACATTTACTTATATCCAGGAGAAAAATCAACATGTTATGACCAAATGTCATGTAAGGGGGATTGTATATATGTGCCACCTTGAGAGGTTTGTACATGACTGACCGTATTAAACCAAGTATAATTTGGCTACGCTGTGTTAATGGGAATACAGCAGTAAACCTCTCCTTAGACAGAATGTGGTAGATGGTCGAAATTAAACTAATAGCATTATTCTATTAGATTTTTAAAGGAATTGATGTAAGTGCTGTGGGACATGTGCAATATGGCAGGTATGTTGTATTTAGTACCTAGTAGAATAAACACTGTACATAAATGTACAGAGTATGATTAAGGTAGATTTGTGAGATTAATATAACTGAAAACGATTGAATACTTTCATGTTTGATTTGCTTGAAAGATTTCATGTAAGCATTGCATATGTATGTTGTTTATTTTATTATCTAATAGGACCATAGTTTTATTTAACAAATATGTGAGATGATTTTAAATACGAAATGAATTTATTTATATGGCATTATTTAATATAAATGTTGTGAAAAGTTCTTATGAACTATGAAACACTAATAATCAATAACCACAGGGCCTAGAAAATGGACGAACATGCATGAAGCTCTACATAAAAAAAACTTAAATACCTATCTGGACTAGCACTACAGGGACAGGTTTTGCTGGGTTTGTTTTTCAATTCCAAATGTAACTTTCATTTTTGTTCGTTTTTGAACTGCACTTTTACTTCCTGGGGAGTCGGGTTTTAGTTGTAGTCTTGAAGGTATGAGTCTGTGATCCCTGTGATTGGTGTAATGACAATCACTCGCCCTTTAGCAAGGACTCTGCTGCCACTGACCAGTTATAGTGATTTACCCCACTGACTGCAAATTAAGGTTGAATGGATGCAAACTAGACCTTGCATATTCATCATTTTACACACTGTTTTTATAATTAGATTGTAAATTAAAAACATTTGCCTCCGCACAAGTGTAAAAAGTATGCAACAGTAACTTAAACATAACTAAACTTGAAAATGAATAGGACCCATTACAAACAAAACAGTTCTTCAGCAAAGAGGTCTGGTTTCAAACAATGTATTACATTTGTGGAAAACCTTCTCCTACTTAATGTGTATGAACACACCGTGTAGATGCATCTTGATGATTACTCACACGGCACACGAGCTCTGAAAATTACTTTTGTGCACTACTGTTTGCTTTCACTGAAAAAAAGCATAATTTATTACAAAAGATAATTCTGTACTGTAACTCAGTTTTCATCTTATTTTTTAATGCAATCCTAATGCTAGATAAATACGCACAATGCTTCTGTTTGCTCCATGAGCATCTAGACACAAAACACAGCAGAAGCTGAACAGGAAGAAACCATTCCTTCTATCAGTGTGGTTTCTTTCTGGAAGGCTTTAGAGAAAACATTTCTGTTTCAGAGACTTTTCTCCATGGCTTGCAATTACATTCATGTAGATAAAAATCAAGAAGCATTCTGGTTTCTGTCAAGTAACCTGACCTTAGAACTGCTCTTTGCTCTAAACGTGTGTGTAAATGATCTGCAGGAAAAGAATAAAGTGGTCGCATTTACAAGATTTTAATTCGCAAAAAGGCTTGGTACAACGCTTATCTGGAAGCTTGGGTGGATGCATTTGTAAGCCATGCCAAATTCTTTGATGGCTGTTCTTTGTCATACGGGAAGCCAGTGGAGCTGAGTGAGAACGGAGGTGATGTGTGAATATTTTAGTAGGCGGAGGATGGATCTGGATGCTGTGTTTTGTATGGCTTGCAGGGGGGCAATGTTGCTGCTGGGAAGTCCATTGAGGCGAGCATTGCTGTAGTATAGCTTGGGCAGAACAAGTGCTTAGACTGCGGTGCAGAAGTCCTTAGGAGGTTGTCTGATCTGGGCATTGATTGTGAAGCCGGCATTGATGGTGAAGCCTAAGGGATTGATGGGTGTGGAGAGGTGATGTCCGGGTTGTCCGTGGCAAGTTCTTTGATCCAGGGGGTGAGTTTGGGTTTGTGTCTTTGGGGTACGAGGGCGTGAGGCAGATGAGGAGGTATTCCGTTTTGGAAGTGTTGAGCTTGAGAACGTGTGGTCATCCAGGTGGTGATGGTGAAGATACAGCTTTGAAGGATGTGGAGTTGAGAGAGTGATGATTTAGGAAGTACATTTCTGTGTCATCTGATTATTGATGGAAATGGATGTTGTTTGCTAACGGTCTGTCCAAGGGATTCAGCATATACGTTGAAGAGGAGTGGAGACAGAGGAGCCTTTTGGAAACCCATACTTGACTGGGTGGGTGAGATGAAAAAGGGGCATGGAGGCAGTGCCCCATCCCTAAGGGAGGAGGTGAACCATTCCTGGACCGTGTCTGAGAGTTTCATCCTGTAGGATAGGCTGTTAAGTAGAATGGTTTTGAAGGCTATAGAGAGATCGAGGAGTTAGAGTAGTGCTATGTGTCCTTTGTCAGTGATTTTGTGGCGCTCACCGAGGATGTTGACGTCTAATGGTCTCCATGCTATGTACAGAGAAGGGGTTGAGTAGGTGATTTGTGGTGATGTGGTTGGGTAGTGATGAAGCATTCCAGGATTCTGGTGAGGTATAGCAGGAAAGTGATGGGTGGTAATTTTCAGGGAGTGTGGAGCCAAAAGATGGATTTTTGAGGAAGGGTGATATTTGTCCAGTTTTGAGATCAGAGAGGATAGTACCATGGGAGAGAGGGGAGCTGATGGTATTGAGCCAGTGGGGAATGAGGGATGCAGCTTGATGTGGGCATGCATCATCCAGGAATTGTGCAGGTTTTGTTTTGGTACTAAGGGCGAAGATGGAGGTGGAATGTGCCCCATGTGTTGGAATGTTTGGGAGTGAGAACCAGGGTGAAGGGGCTTGGCTGATGTATATTTTTAATTGAAGTAGTCCATGATTGAGTTGCATACTGCAGTGGAAGGTATGGATGCTGGTTTGGAAAGGGATTTGACAATGTTAGTTTTTATACGACTGGCAATGTATTGGAATTCTTAAGGTAATGGGTGGATTTTAAGCACTCTACTTGCTGTTAAACCATGGTTTATTGTGGTGGCTGCTGGGTATTTGTGATTTGAGCAGGACAGTTTAGTTAAGCGCCTGTGGGATGATAGTGTTGTATTTGTTGAGGAGAGTGGAGGGGGGGGCGTGTGTGTGTGGGGAGGGGCTGGTGGTGCTAGTGGTGATATGCTATGTCTGAAATGATTGTTTTTGCTGGCTGGGGGAGCAGGAGGATGTGCAGCAGGTGGGGAGTGGACCTTGTGTGTTAGTGTGCGTGAAGGGTGTAGCAAAGTGGTCTGACCATGACACATTTTTATTTTCCACAGAAAAACTATTTTTCCATGAAGAGTCTACAGTGTTGCCACCTGTGTGTGGAGAAGGCGATGAGTTGTCTGAGGTCATTGGGGTGAGCGGAGTGAGGATACTCTTTAGTATGAGGCTGATGTCTGGATGAGGGCTGCCAGAGCTGAAGTCACCAAGGTAGCTATTGATGCACGGGGAACAGTGGCTGCTAGTTGTGAAGTCAGCCCAGTCGTGTGGAAGTTGGGGTTGTAAGTTGGAGAGCGGTAAATGAGGTGGAGAAAGGTGGGGTGTGGGTATGATGTAGGGGAGCAAGTGAGAGTACTTCCAAGGGATTTGTAGAAGGGGTGTGTGGGGTTGGTAATGTTAGCGACTCTTTATAAATGATACCACCTTGTTTGTGTGGGCAATCTCTGTGGTGGATGAGGGAGTGAGGGGGGAGCATGTCTGGGATAATCGGTTAATTATCATGGGAGTTGGCCAATGTTTTTGTAAGGAAGAGTATATCTGGGGAGTGTGTGCTATTGAGTTCACGGACTTCACATGTGTCATATTGTGCAGAGTGGCATTTGAGAAGAGTGCAGTTATATGCAATTAGTTGGGTTGGAGTTTGATTTTAATGTTTGTGTGGTTTGTATGAGGCATGCATTGTGGCAAATAGTGGCTAACTGGGAACCAAGAATGGGGGGGGGGGCACAGGATAATGCGAGAACCCTTTGCTCTATCACCCCGGGCGAGTGGATGCCCTAAGGAAATTGGCTAAATTCCCAAAGTAACCCTTCCGTAGGAAAGAGATATAAACCTGAAGCCAGTCCTTTTTTGAAAGTGAAAGCAGCTGCAGGATCACAGGATGCTGGTAAGGAGCACGATGGAGGACTGCAAGAGGTGCTTTGCGCTACAAAATGGTACCCCTAGGGGGGGGAGCGGTAATCTACCCTACCTTACGCCCGTAAATGGATGCCTTGGGGTAGGAGATCTTTAAGTTGGTTTCTTGATAACTTTTGTCCTCGGCCATGTGAACAGCCCCTAGATTGACCCTGGATGGTTCTTGTAGGTCCTCTGATCCCCTGCAGGCAGCCTCGGGCAGCTGGAATGGAACAAGTGCATTTAGTGGTGGTGTGCTGAGCTCTGTGTACCTCTCTGCCCAGCTGATGCCCCTTCTTAGGATGGAAAGACCTTCAAAGGTAGCAGTTTTGTGGTCAGAGGTCACATGATCAACACATGGATCAATCTTCTGATGGTTCTTCTTGAAAGTAACAAGCACAGTTATTTTTTTTGGACTCATTACATTTTTATTTCCTGAACTACTCTTGCTAAAATGGACAATGTAAGGGTGGTAGAAGTGAAATGAGCAATCGTTTATCAGGCTGATTCCAAGGATAGACCAGAAGACACATGAAGATTGTAGGTTTCTGTCACAGCCACTCCAGAAGCTGGACAATAGGTGGATGTGGAGGCAGGGGGTGGAGAGTAGGCCTGTTGGAAGCTAAATGGGTAAACTTGTGTCGCCCCATTCAGGCGGAAGTGACTATTGAGGGCAAAATAAAATGACCTGCTGCAACTGAAGGAGATGAAATGAGATTTAAGTCCTGTTGGTAATACCAACAATGATGAGCGTTCCAGGATAATCCATCCCTGGACTGTTTGATTAGAACTCAACAAGAGCTTTTAATTATTCCTGAAGCACAAGGGATTGGCAAAAAATTGTTACTGGATACCTTGCAAGGAACAAGTGGGAGAGGTACCTGAAAGATCTGCTTTATCTGTATTTGTAGAAGGTCCAGCTGGAACAGGAGGAGGATGAACATCAACTAGGAGCCTCGGAAGACCTCAGCATTGAACTTTATGACCAGGTTTGGACATTTCTTAAAAATGGCAATAGACTTCCAAGATTTCCATGGATTACGGTTTGGCCGGACCTATGGTCCAGGCATTTGAAGTGTCATTAAAAAAAAAAAAAAAAAAAAAACCTTTCTTAGCGAAGTGATGTTTGAAAGATGTGATGTACATTAGCCACAGGCAAAAGTCATCAGGGCCATTGGGAGTGATAAAGTTGAATTTGATTGTCAAATGTGGTTATTTGAATGCTAAAATTTGCAAATAAAACTGTTAAAAGGAAAGCTACTGGAGGAGCAATTTCCTGATGGTTTTAAAAAGTGTATAAAGTGCCAAAATGTCAATTTCTAAAGAGCACAATTAAAATGCAAGATGCGCTTTAAAAGGTTACTTTCCCTGTAGCTTGTCCATGGTATTTCCAAGGATGCGGAGCGTACATTGGACCCATCATGTTAATAATAAAAAAAAATAACATTGGAATATTAAAACCTTAGAGCATTAGGGCATGGGCTTCTCTTTCAACAAATTTAAGTTCTAACATAAAAATTTATGATCAAGAACACAGGTTCAGAATAATCATCGAAACAACTCCCTCTTTCACACATATTGCATCAACACATCAGGAACCTCCCTCAAACCAATACACATTTTCAAATCTACAAAAAGAATCGATGGCGACCTCCCATCACATTGAATATTGCCGGTCAAGTGGCACATCCGTGCAGCGCCTGCTAACGCAGGTTCGAATCCCGGCGGGGCCAAACTCAGCCTTTCATCCTTCCGAGGTCGATAAATGAGCACCACCCACCGTGGGTAATAATAAGCAGCGCTCAGATACCTGAGGGTTCGTAGCGCCATATAAAATGCCAAATTATTATTATAAAGCAGACTTTTGGGGCAAGTGGCCGTTTGGTAGCAAAATATTCAATTATACTTAACAGGCCCTGAGGGGAGCCCCACTTTGACCCATTGGATTGTGAGATACTTTGGGAGAAATTGTCCAAGACAGAAGAGAAATCTAAACCTAAAAAAAAAAAAAAAAAATAGGTGGAGTGTTTAACATGTTGCATCACATGGCCACTATTCCAAAGTTCATACCGTTTAGGATAGTACCCATGTTTTTATGAAAGCCAGATTGAAATTTACATAGGCTCCCTGATTGGACTGCCCACGAATCGATCTCCCTTAGAAGCAACCAGGAAAAAGATTTTACTTTCTACATCCAAGAGTTATGGGCTGATACTTAGTGTGATCTATTCTAATCTCCTTTCTGACGATTTGAATGACATAAAATAGCTTTTAAGAGTCCAGCTGTGTTCAGTTATATTCTTGAATAAAGCGCATAACCTGCTGGTCCATAGTTCTTGGGCTGCTTTCATAGTCCGATTTAGAATCTCCGTTTTTAGAAGGCTGAGAGTTACTGACCCTTTTAATCAAAAACAGGATGGATTCATAGTCCGTTTTAAGGATCCACTGGGATGCCATGTCAACTATTCCTTCTTTACTATGCCTATAGCCCGATGTGAATAAAACTTGGTAATCCAGTACCCATGTATCTTCTGTTATGTTGCTTATTTGAGCCTCTAGTTGGATGTTATTGGTTTTTAACCGGGGACCAGAAATGTTTATCCTATTTGGTCAGCAGGGCCCCTAACATGGCTTCAAAATCATGTTGGAGCATTATGTGCCGGCTGGATCAACCAGCACTTCCTCGTCAAAACTATAAGAGGCTATCCCGCACATTTGTGTTGAATAATTCTCAGTTCACGTCTCCTTTCTTGATTGAACCTCTATAACACCATGCTTATGTGCATCTCTGCTATTCTTGGTCCTAGAACAGGCATTACCTAGATTGTCATAATTGGCGCTGGTGAACGGATCAGATTTCTTTCTGCTGCATCCAACTCCAAGTGCTCCATTGATTCTACTACTGAATTTCTGCATGTTAATTGTATTCCCCATAATCCTATTTCGGCCAGTGCACACAATAATTTCAGTTGGCCCAGACCTCTGAATCTTTCAAGGCTAGAGCGAATTCTGAAGATAAGAGGTTATGGGCACTAAGTTTGATGGGCACAACTGTGAAACTAGAGCACGACTGGAACAAACATGAGTTTGCGCACATATAATCAATACATGTTGATTATGTCCCCCAGTACCACGCATGAGCACCATTTAAATCTGCTATCCCATTTCCATCCAGTTTAATAAGATCCCATTTGTTCAGAAATGCAGCCAAAGCAAAGTCAATAGATTCACTTTGCTGGGCGACTTCTCCCTAGTATCTTTATATTGGGGCAGGATGAGTTCAAATAAGACGAGCCCCCTATTACTTGCCAAATACTACTCTTCTGTATCAGAAAGCTCATTTAGAAAATTGCTAATATTACATTTGGTGGCATTGCGATAGATGTTAGGAGCATTAAAACATCGGAATCCAGCATGAAACTGTAATCTGAAAAGGACATATTTAGAGGTCAACTATCTCCAATGGAGAGTACCAGGGAGTTTCTTATAGCTATTAATAGACCCCCCCAGCTAATAATAGAACCCTCCCTGCCCTCTTGAAGGGCAACCCAGAGCATGTCTTATTGCAGGCTGACTATGAACATGATATCCATCCAAATAGGCAGGCGTTAAAAGCCGTGTTTCCTGTAGCATAATTCTACAATATTAACACAAGGATTTATATAGTTGAACATTGATACTCAGTTGGCTGCCCCCTTGTGTTCCATGAGCTCACTTTGTAACCTTTCCACTAGTCTAAAGGGCAGGTATGCCTACTGGTGTTTGATTGGTTGTGTTGATCAATGTTCCCCGGGGACATGATCAATCCATGCTGTTACGGGGGAGTGGCCTGTTTAAATTAACTCTACCCATGAATCCCCCCGCCCCCCCCCCTCCAACCAGCAACAGAGCATGTGATGGTCAGGTCTTTCCCAAAGTTACAGCTACTTCTTATTCCAGATGGGATTGGTATTGTGCAATATTTGTGTCCTTCAATAAATGGGGCTATATCATACCCCATAGATCTAGTGTTTCTAGTTTGGGCAACATGCCATGGATTACTCTAGAAGGAATCCCATGTGCAACCAGGTCTAAACGATTGTCATTGATAAATTCTACCAGATCAATATCCCATGAGGTAATATGTGGAAGCTTGGGAATCTCATAGAACAAGGCCAGCACATTCGATCTGCTTAGCGATGGTTTATGAACGTCTTGTAACATGAATTCGAGTACCAATCTTGGTGCTTTATGGATTCTCCCTTCAGGGGTGTCTGGCTTTTTTGTGAAACAGGTGGGGCACCTGCTGTATGCCATTTGCCAACACATTACGGCCTTCGTACGTCAATTTAATTACTCCCTGTGCTTGCTTAAATTGATGACGTTTTGACTTGCCTCGTTTCTCTTATGTAGGATGATCTCTACGTGAGAGAACAAAGGTTTGGTGGTGATCCCTATTAGGCAGCTGCTCCTTTTAAACTAGTTTGATTGTGTGGAGGCTCTGGTACATGGCTTGTGAATCACATAACTCAGACCTACGTTCTCAGATCTCGCCTGCACTGAAAGAACTTCATTGGCTGCCGATGGCACAGAGGATTAAATTCATATCTTTACCATAAATGCCTATATGGCAAAGTATCTGACTATCTCAAAGAACGTCTTAAATGGCATAAACCTTCCTGTGTCTTATGCTGTGGCTCTCAGCAGCTACTGTTCAGCAAGCGCATCAAATGCACTCGTGCAGGTGGCAGATTTTTTTCAATTTCTGGCTCCTGCCCTATGGAATAAGTTACCAACGTGCATTAGACTTGATTTTAATATTTCCACCTTCAGGAAGAAGTTGGAAGTCCTTTCTCTTCTCTGAATTTTTCACATAGATCTTTCTGAAGCCTGTCTGACTCCTTCATTATGAATTCACGGTGGTCTTGATTATTTTCTGTCTGATGTGTGTTTTTTGTTGCAGCGCTTTGACACCTACGGGCATGAGTGCTATCCATATAATTTTTTTTTTTAAAACACTAGTGTCGTGAACAAATGTAATTATCCCTAATATTTTTGCAAAGCTGTTTTTTGCTTCTTACTTATATTTTTCTGTTTATTTTTCTTGCAGCCTGCAAACTTATTCAGTATGATTGGTTCAGGGGCTGTAAGTTTACTATTGAGGCAACCATATTGAGGGTGGCTATGAAAGGTGGCCCTAGATTCGTGATGTCTCTGGGGTCCATTGGACCAGTGACTTAGAGGCTATGGTCCAGGCGTAATGATGTAGTAGAGCATTCCAGTATAGAATCACCAAGGCATTCCTTGAGAATAGCTTGAGGAAAAACAAGAGGCGGTCACAATAATGGGGTCTTCCCCTTCAGTATTCGCCACTTACGATTCCTGAATGCTGAGGGTACCTGGAGTGAGAGCCTTCCCATTCGTTGGCCCCATTGCTGCCCCACTCTCTGTATCATACAAGGGGTAAATAACGACCATGGAGTGCATGGATGGAAATTCCCCTGTCCCCGCCCCCTTCTCATTTGGGACCTTGTGAGTAAAGATGTTTGGTCTTTTTACAACATTGTATTGCCATCTTTACCGATGCACTGATATCCGACATAAATACACTGTCCAAATCATCACCATCGTGCAATACATTTGGATCCACTGTTTGCGGAAGGGCCATGGCCGTGGAGGTGTTGGCCATGTCTCCCGTGGTGCAAAGACCCGCACTTTTACTCCTTAGGTTTATATATAGGTAGAGTGAAGCAAGCCGGCTAAATAGTTTTATCACAGCTATGTAGCGGAATCGGGCACTGGTTGTCGACTCTTGTAGAAGCATGGATTACAAAGTTCCTTGCCTCGAAACGCCACTTGCTACAGCCTCCAACTGTGTGCAACCTTCTGTTAATAAACTTGCTAAAAATGGAGGCCATAAGAACGTGGAGAAAAGTCTATCTAGCCTTAATTGACTTTTCGCACGCCTTTGATACCATCGACCGATAATTACTGTGGACAAAGATGCAGAATTGGGGCTGTCCTGAGAGCCTCTTAGCCGCAATTAAATAACTTCACACTGTGACTACCATTAAGTTCCGGCTAGACCAAAGTGGCACTTTAATGGACGACATCAACACCTACTGCGGCGTGAAGCAAGGATGTCCCTTAGCCTCCATAATCTTCAACCTATTCCTGTCAGACATTGGCATTACAGTTGAAGGTCCTCGATGGGTCTGTGCTATGTTGGATGCTGTACTCTGATGACTTGATTTTGCTAGATACCACTCAGATTGGCCTACAGTGGAAAATGGATGCATTGCAAAGTTACGTGAACAACAACGGCCTGCTTATAAACAATGCCAAGAGTGAAATTCTAACGTTGCAAAATCTGCAAACAGGCCAGCATGGGTCCAACAAAGAATTCAAATGGCACCTAGGAACTATTAAGTACTGTCAAAAACACCAGATATCTTGGCATACTGATCAGTGCAAATATAAAAGACGGCCTTGGGTGGAGAGTGTTGAAGCAAGGTGTCGCCAATTTGCTTGCCAGGAGACGATACTAAACAAAAGATTTGGGAAGTTCTCTTTGGAGCCGTTGATAACGTTCTACCAGCAGAAAGTGGTTCCAGCTTTAATATTTGGAGCTGAAAACACCTTTGGCTGCTCGGAAGACCTATGGTCAACCTTGGAAAAATCTTTTGGGTAAAAGTCCTCCACTTGCCCAATGGTACCCGCACAGCATGTATTCAACATGAGTTGAGCCTGATTTCCATCCAAGCACGAATTAGCTGGAACACCTTAGCACTGTTTAGAAAAACCATCAAGAAAGATGTAACTCCTCAGTTCAGAATTATACACAATCCTGGCAGTGGAAATCCGGAGTGCCTACTATCTTTATGGCACAAAAGGTGTGAGGAAATCATAGAAATGTATGCCACAGATGTGAAAACCCTTCAAGAGAACCCAGACGTGGTAAAGTAAAAAATATGGAAACAGGATTGTATCCTAACTGGGGACAAAAGAAGGGGTCTGAAATCAATGAAAGACGTGCCTAGTGAAGCCAGAACGTATAATAGCCTACAAAACTATGTGGCCTTATTTCAAGACAACAAGAGGAGAACTATCTGCGCTTTCGCTTAAACCTGATCCAGACCAAAGATAGAATCAGCCACTGGGCAGGTTCTGGTGAGAAAAACACAAGGGTCGGCTTTGTTTCACCAATGAAGAATCAATAAAACATCTTACGTTATTTTGCCCACCCCTCCGAGTGCAGAGAACGATACATTCAGGCCAATTGATGGACTAACACTCAAACGATGGACCCTGAAGAGTGGTGGCAACTAATGTTCTCCGGGGCGAACAAAAAAATGATCTTTGTATTAACTTTTTTTTTCTGGCAGATCTAGAGAGACGCTTGGAAAATACAGATTCTGTAGGTCCTGGACCCTGAATCAGTGCGTCTCTCGCCATCACAGCACTCATAGGAACAACTTGAGTCAATGCTAAATCTGGGGCATGGTTATGTCTCAACAGACAAGTGCGGTGTCGATACACACTAATCTTGATACTGACATTAAGTGATTTTTCGTAAAGTTGTGAATTTTATTTTTTATATTTTTTAAAGGTTTGTATAAGCCAATAAAAATACTACATTTTTTTTATTTTTTATTTTAAACTGCACTCTTCTTGCACTCCGTGTCTCCATGGTATTTTTGAATGAGAGCCTGTTGCCAGAGTAGAAAGGATACCCACAGAAACAGTTCACAGTCCAGTTTCTTGAAGGAAAGTGGAGGGCAAAACATTTTAAAATATATGCTTTGTCAGACATTTAACCAGACGGTTTAATGCATGAGACAGTAATGTGGCATTTATGCAGTGGACACATTTTTGTATGCTGTCGAAAAACAGAAATAAGACGATTGGTGTGGGTTTGGATACCTAGGAATAGAAAAAACTATTCCCTTTATGAATTAATATTTGTGTGTGAGATGTAGACTTCTGTAAGTAAGTGGTATGTAAGTTTGAAATATTGCAAGACCAATTTCGAAATGTAATTTTTGTAACCTTTTGGATAGGCAGGGAAAACTTTGTCTCCCTATAATTGGAATGTAACCTGCCAAACTGTAACCAGAAATATTTTTTTCTTCAACTGTGTACGCCACATCATTCTGAATCGCTGATTTTAGTGTACCAAAACTTGCAGTTCACATGTATGTAAATGAAGCCTTCATTAACGGTGGTCTTTTATTTTGGATACTTTGCTCTGTTTCTTGTTCACTTTTGATTTCAAACTGGCCACATCATGCATGTATTGCGCACATCTGTGATACTTTAATACACCCTTACTTCATAAATATGTCTGTGTTCTTGTGGCATAGACCACGAGTGTTTCTGTATTCTGTCAAGTACAATTTTGTTTTTTAAATGTGCTTTTTCATTGACTGAAGTCTTCTAATTTATTTTTGCAGATATGAGAAGGTGCCTGTAATTTTAGTTGGTAACAAAGTGGACCTCGAAAGTGAAAGGGAGGTATCCTCGACTGAAGGTAGAGCCCTTGCTGAAGATTGGGGCTGCCCCTTCATGGAAACGTCAGCCAAGAGTAAAACCATGGTAGATGAACTATTTGCGGAAATTGTAAGGCAAATGAACTATGCAGCTCAGCCTGATAAAGATGATCCTTGTTGTTCTGCCTGTAATATACAATAACTGAACCAGGTTTAAAATGCGCTCAATTCATCCGTGGTTGTAAAATCATCTCTTTCCGAGATCTGCTCAAATGTATGTGCAGTAAAGCCGTGAGTTGGAGTTGATCTGTGAGTGAGAACAATCATGTTGGTCATTCTGTTTGCTTCAGAAAGCTAAGATATTCGCCACATTGGAATCTGCAACTTCAAGTGCATATTTGATCGTAAGCGTTCTTTGTTGACATTTTTGTGCCATCATGTCTGTGCATTTCTTGAATGAAGATTTGGACTCTGTCAAATGTTGAAGTCCACAGGAAAGACCCACAGAACCTTTTGCAACAACTGCCACATCAAGCTCATTATTTTTATGTTTTTAAGTTTTGTTTTTAAATAGATTTTGGTTCCCCCCACATTTCCGCAATGGAAACATTGCCTTCAGTGGACTAAAACACATTCTGGATTTGCGACTTCAGTTTATTTTGCCAATCAACTGAACAAGAACAGCATAAAGCTGTTGGGTTGAAATAGTTAATGCTGCTGTTGAAGATGAAAGGCTACCAGTCATCTGCTTACAAAGGCAGAAATGCCATTATCCCGTAACTCAAGCAGATGGAAGCAACAGTGACTAAAATAGTTTTGCCTTATTTCCACACCAGTACCATCCTGAATGGAAAATGAAGCCATGTTGCAGCCATATGTCGCCATCGCCCCACACACCCCTACTAGGAAACCTTACGGGACATGCGATGTGGACATCCTACAGACCAGCACCATCTTTGCCTTTTAGAGGTTATGGCTTCTGTAGAGATTTCTCCCCTCCCCCCCCAACATTCAAGTTCACTGTTTTCTTAGCTTTAATGGTTGCAACTGTTTTTTAAATATAATTATCTTAACCGAGTATTCTCCTGAAGCACTTGTGGTGAAAGGTGGAATGTATTGTGTGTGCAGTGTAAGCGGTGAAAATGCTTCTTTTTTTTCCCTCTGGTTGCCTGATATTGTTAGCAGACTTTGCTGTGCAAAATGTTGCCATAACACTACAAATACTAAACGAATAGCAACAACTGAAGAATATTTAATAGCTGGATTTCTGCCTTGTCTTTTCTTTATCGCAGTGAAGTATATCATTTGCATGACTAATGGCAGAGAGGTTTCTATTCCAAAGTGGTTGTCTGATATTGAAACATCTGAAATGTTCGCACAATGCAATAATGTGGTTGGAGCAAAACGTGGTTGGTTCAAATGTCCCCATGATAATGGAGACCCATTAATCTTGCTGTCAAAATAAGCAGTCCTGTCCAAACGGTTTGCAGTAGATCGTTACACTTAGGCTTCAGCCTGGTATAGTGCTCCTTAATACCTATGATCTTCTGGACTATGTTTCGCTGGATGAACATTGTTAAACTTAAAGCTCTTCTAATTTGTATTTTTTTTAATATGTTGAAATGTAAGGTGCTGCTGCCGATGACAGAAAGCTGGTATACTGATTTTCATTCGTTATGGAATTGCAACCTCAGAATACTTACCATGCGAACCACAATGACTTTCCGTTTATTCCTAAAATTTACATTCTTCATTTCTTATTGTTTTAGCACTTTTTATTGTTTTATGACACAGTTGTATGTTGAGTTTGCTTTCGTTTAAAAAGTATACGTATATTTTGTCATACAAGTTAACCTATAAAGGCTCTCATGTTGGCAAAGGTGGTAAGTTTACAGCTGGGGGACAGGAAGAAATGTCCCTAACCCACCCCGAAATCAGATTAGAACCAGCTAGCATAATGCCGCTATTTATAATGTGATATCTGTTTTCTACTTTGGGACTGTGCTATGGCTGTTTGTTGTTAAGTACTTTGGCATTACTGATGCACCTGTACACACAACTTTTGTACTGGGGGTTAACATTCTACATTGGCTAACAAGCAGAGACCGCTCCGCCACATTGGAAAATGATTCTGGACTATTGTAAATATTTTGAGTTGATTTTAAAGTGGTTGTAGTATGTGTTTTGTGCAAAGCCTGTCCCCCAAACAAAAGCACTTGTATTCCAATTATATGCTTGACGTTCCAAAATTAAGTGTAGTCAAAGAAATTGAGACCCAGCGCTAACAATTGTTCTATTTGAATGTTTTTTTTTGTTTTTATAGCTGTGACATATACAGCTGTAGAACCATCTTAAAGTAAAGTTCTCCATTTCCCTTCTTACATTTCCCTTCTTACATTTCCCTTCTTACATGTAGATCCAAAACTTTCTTCCAAGGCTCCGTTGTGAATGTATCCAGGAACTTGCCCACTTAACAAAAGGCATCCAACTTGCTGGAGAGTTGCTTTCAATGATTGTTTTTATTTCTGTTTTATTCACGGTTCTCGGAAGGCCATGTATGGATTGTTCTAAATTGTCTCCTTTGTGAAGAGCATAATCTACAATAGCGCTTGCTGTTTTACATTAGTTTTGAAATCTACCTTGACCATACTGCTCTAACAATCTATTCTGTTACCCGGCGCTTGTTATAAAAACAGATGACAGTCTTACTGAAAGGGTTCAAAATTATTTATTTTTTCCTTCAGCACTAACAAATGGATCTGGATGAACTCACATACCAAGCATAAGGTAGTACAGTTAAGCTTATTTAATGTCTGTGCAAAAATAGGCTTTGATTCTGGTCAAATTCTAAATGTATTTTTAAGTTGCTTACAGAGTATGACTTATGTCCGTTATAGCTTAATGCAATTAGTTGACCACCTATTCCTACCAAACATTAAGGATCAAAAGTAACACCCTCATACAATCACTGTTTAGATACCGCCCCATTTTTATCCTGCTTGTGCCTCCCCTTTGCATTCATTATTCTCTTCCAAACGGTCATGAGTGAAATGCCCATTTCAGCCACCTATTGATAGTTTAAATTCCGCTATCGGTTTTTACTGAGATTCCTTGTGCATGCCAGTGGGGTTTTGCCACAACTGACTTCTATGGGATTTTACTTTGGCGCAGGATGGATTTCTCCTCAAAGTCTAAATTCAAGGGCTACCTAATTCATCATTGTATTCAGTAGCCAGTCTCCCTAAAGCATACATTGCAGGTTTACTTACTTTGCTCAAATTAGTTCTGAATTGCAGCTGTACCCTGCAGAGTAGTCGCCACTGGTTAGCGGGGACTTGGGCGACTTAACACAGATGACGTTGAACTTCATGGAGCATATCTGATTACCGCAAAATAAGCTGCTGCATGATGTGCAGCAGGTACTAGCAAAGGTGAGCAATGGCAATCGGAGTCCTTCTTTGCAAACTCGGGCATGTTACTGACTGTTCAGGGAATCCACCACCTGTGTCCAAGAGTAGCACTTTTGGGACGCAATGCCTGTATCAGTTGGACAACTTATTCCTGACAAACCTTGCTCCTTGGTCCCATCTATTGATTGTATTGCTACTGAAAACCGACTCATTGGAGAGTGGTGACCTCCTGCTATGTCCCTTAGCAGTTAACAGGACATCTGCTCTGTTTCCTGCAGATGTTTCATTTGGGCCATCGCCCAACCAATTCCAGCAACATTACAGCAGGAGGTGAGTTGTACCACCAGTAAAATCACTGTTGTAGGGTTCTATAGTCGGTAGTCTCAATTTTGGCAAGACCCTTGCACCTGCTTGTAAATACTTTGTAAGCATCCTCAGTGATCATACCTCCAAAATCAGCCCCTCCAGTTGTGGATCTTTTCAGTCTGTATAGTATTTCAATTGTTTTGGACTGTTTATTGGTCGGTTACACATCTGCATTTGTTCAGTTGGTTCTGTGAGCTGACAAGGTAGTTTACAAGGTGAATTAAAGCTCCATTTACACAGAGGTTGATGTTAAAAGCCAAAGTTTCCATTCCAGGAGGGGGTCGGGAAGGGATGTACTTCATCAATTTATGAAATGGAAAAGGTCAATTGTTACTGCAGACTATTCATAACGAAAGAACAATATCTGCAATAGCTAGGCCAACTAAAATACAATTTATTTTTAGTACAGATTATCCCCAGGGATGAGGCAAGTGCATTACTTTATGGACAGTGACCATCACTTTTCTTTAGGTGATAAAGATAACTTCCAACAAGGTTAAGTCTTCAGAGGTTCTGCTACAGAGGGGCTTGCCCTTTATTGAGCTCAAGCATCCTACTTTCAGAATGGTAGTCCTCTCAGTGCAAGTAATCTATTCTTTGTGTAAGTGGTCATGGCACCCGTTTCTGTAAGTGCAGCATAATTTCTTGTCCGCCGATGAAAACACAAAAGCAAACCTGCAGATGTGGTATGCTTCTGTTGTAAAATAAGTTAAAAGCTGGGATAAAAATAACCTAGTGGCAAGCTAAAAGTCACTCTCCCCCTCAGTTCTTCACATGAACACAGTTTCTTACTCCCTAAGCGTCTCCCTTGCCAATGACTTGTAGAATGCAGTATGCAGAAAACTAGTTCAATTAGGGTCCAATTGAAAGTTCAGGTTTCTATTTGTGTGTCCTCTCATCCCAGCAAAGAGGTTTCTGATAATGGGGGGATGGTGGGGAAATCATATGCTTTCCATATTGTAAGTAGAATTCATATTCAAGAATGCATGTTCTAGGTATCGGTTAAGCAATATCTCCAACTGCTGTGATGAATGTAATTGTAAAGTCTTCCCTGCATAAAAGGAGTTTGAGAACTATGTAAACAAACTCAGTCCCTGAATGTTCGGAAGGTGCTGGTCAGTGGGAGGAAAAAAACGTAATTGTGGAGCATGTTAAACAGGTGTGGTGATTTCACATATTACACCCTGAAACATGCGGTGAAACGGACAACATCATGACTACAAGGCAGATGCCTTTACCAATAACCTTACTGCAATTTTGAAACCTGTGCCTCAAAGTTCAGTGCTGGAACTCAAAGCAGTCTATCTATCTTCCAAGGTATTTAGATTTTAAACACTGTGTGCCAAGCAACCCTATGAACAGCCAAATATTCCATGCATATCGGCTTTGTGTCTAGCCTAACTAGGGTGAGATTTCCAGTGCATAAAATGTGGACACTTATCCACCTTGCAAAAGTCAAGGTGTGCACCTACTTCGATCCTTGGGCCCTGTTAAAATGGATATAATTGTTGAAATAACCGACAAGATTTGGAACTTTTTGGAGAAACCCCTAGCTCTAATTCGATGGGAGATCTACTCTTACCACTAACGTTGTGCCATATAACTTCAATCCCTTGTTTATTATGTCATAACCGGGGTCTGCAACCTATTGCGCTCTGGATTTTTTGGACCCCTTGGTTATAGCTACTTTCTCTTCCCCACACAATTTTAGACTGTCAGGCCACTCTCAGATATTTATAAGCACACTCCACCTACGAAAACCAATATTGGTGACTGTTAGTACAGAGTAATGCCTCTGTCTAAAAGGGGCTATGTTGGAACTTCGTAATTGTTGATGTCTACTTCATTGTGTCCATTTGGGAAGAGCTGCAGCCGTTGCTCCACATGTTAGTGCAATTCATATCAGAACAAGTCATTGTCTGTTGACCTGAATGCATGAATTGTATTTAATATTACAGTCAACTGAGCTATCCAGATACACCACTCTTTATCTGACTGGTAAGAGCCCTACATGGATTTAGACTGAATTGCTGAACCTACCAGTGGATAGTAAGCAGCACCAAAAGATCTCGGGTGGTTCATCTCGACTACAAGCAAAAGTAAACTCACATTTCCCTCACAATTTGTCTATCAAAAGGGGATGCTGGTTCAAAGAACTTACTTTCAGTTCTACATTTCTGCTGGTATGGTCATTTGCTTTGCTGTAGCATATTCCTATAGCTATACCATTCTTGCAGTAGCAGTCCACTTCGTTTACAATGCATTCCTTGTTTTGGTTTGGACTGCTTTGTCACTCTTGAGTCAGTCTTTGCAATTGTCAGAGTTTTAGATGAAACCCGTTTTTGCACCAGCAGGAAATTGTCCTAAGGTACATGCAATGGACCACAACATTTCTTTGCCTGAAAGTGGATGGTTGATTTCTCATTGCCACTTCAGCATGTGGAGGTTTGGATTGTAGTCACAAATTGTCCTGTGAGCTATCTGGCAAATGTTGAGGCATACCCTGTGCCCTCTACAAATGGTCATCCAGCATTGCTATCTCCCCGTTAATCTAGACCAAAGGGCCCTGCTTTTCGTTTGAAGCAGCATAAATCTTGGATGAGACATGGTCTGGGTGTCAAGTGAGGATTTATTCTTAGACTCGTCAGCAAAGCACTGTGAACTTCCACTTGACTGTTTTGACTACAGCAATAGTCCCAGCCTATACTGATAATGTCTGGTAGCTCTTGCCCAGGCACGCAAAACAGGTCATTACTAGCTCCTGTTTGACCATGAGTAGGATTGTTGACTTCTGCTCTTGTTCCAGAGAAAAACATCTACAGAAATATGTATAAATGTATGTATAATCCATATAGCTTCTATTTGGAATTTCTAATGTGCTTTCATTATATTTTTGATGTTTGCTTTAATGGCTATGTATGTTTTTTATTAGTGGTCTGCAACCTGCAGTGGTCCAGATGTTTTGAACTTCGACACCATGATTCCTCTCCGTTGACTGTGCTGGCTGAATTTAATGTGGTCCAAAACATCTAGCGAGCCAAATGTTGCAGTCCCCTGTTAAGGATATGGGTCCCACATCATAGAAATGTCCTGAAAATACTTTGGGCTTTTGACAAATACTCAGGTTGCACAAATTGCATACTCTGAATTCAGGTGCCAAGAGGACTGTTTTCGTAGTTGGGCTCACCACAGTTCATAATCTGCGAATGACAGGAACTTTCTCGTTCTATAAAGCATAGTGTTTCAGAACTAAGTGCTTTCTTTAGTCACAATTATTTAAATTGTCCATATAAACCCAAAGTTCTTTGGTGCACTCCATTCTTCTAGGGTCCAAGCTTTCATGATCTGCCTCATGGATTTACATTGAATATACCAAGCCTTTGAGCTGCAGTCATCCGCATTTTGCTAGACGTGGGCAACTGCATGCATATTAGACATGCAAGACATCTACCTTTCCATTTGCATGCACTTGTGCGTCCCTTTGCGCTCGTACCCTATTGAGTTCTCTGTTAATTATACTGAAGGCAGCATCAGATCAGCCAATGGAGAACTTAACATCTGCAAACATTGTGCTCTAATGGCCGAAGGTGTTATGCTTTCACCAGTCTTTAATATCTGATATCCGCTGTATGTGTTCCTTGCATGTTTTTTCCATGAAGTGCGACCAGGGCAAAGTATGTAAGAGTTAATGAACTGTTAATGCGTTCACTCTCTCAGCAACTGCTGAATCCATTCTGTGACCTTCTATATTTCACCAAAGTCTGGTGTACTCGAGGAAGGTTAGTGGAGGCATTCAAGATACGCATGCAGCATGAGCTGTGCAACAGCTGAGGCCACAGTTAAATTGCACCGACATGAGCAAGTCTTTGCTCCCACCCGCATGTTCCGAAGGTAGTGCATGGTTAAGAGCTCTGGAGTTCCCTACTGGTATTAACACTTCTGGTTTACTAGCATTCATATTCAATCCTTTAATGCTCACAAGTATCTGCCGCCTACAATTGAAGATGTAGCATTGTTCTTTGGTTTCTTCACTAAAACGTACACTTGCTAAGTGTCTTAAATGCTAAAAGTAACCACTGATTGAACCTGTGAAAGCATTTCAAAACATGGCTTGGTCTTTAGCTTTTTCCTTATTAATCATTGTACCATCTCCAATATTTATGTTATTTAGTAGCTTGAGAGTAATTGAATGGTTTGCTAAGCAGTATTGTATACATTGAAACACTACATTGCAACACGATTAACTTAACGCAACTAATCTTTTTGCACCACCTTTTTGAGTTTTGCGACTCTAAATGTGCCAGGATACAATTTACAATGCACATAGACTCCATAGAGGGGATCCTGGCACACCAGCATTCTGCATAGGCTCTTTCTCATTTTCACTGAGAATCATGCCTAAAAGTGCTGCAAAACCATGTCCTTATACTGTAATAGACACATTTTGACTGCCCCAACAGAACTGCAGACACTACAATTCAATGTTTTCAAGTGCCGCAAGTAGTAGAGGGTAAAAACGAGAACATTGAGTGAGGTTGGTTACTACGCCACAGGCTATCTCTTTGACCTATTTGTCCCCCCTAAACTTGATTGTCTTAAAATATGTATGGTTTAATCATAAGACCTGTTACTTTAAGAAGCTGTTCTAAAAACGTTTTCTAAAACGAAATATGTTTTACTCCAGGGCTGTTATTTCCTTTGTTTAAACCAGTGGTAATTAATAAACCAGCATCTGCTAAGTGTTTTATGCTCTGCTGATGTAAAATATTTTAGAAGGAATCCCATTCTTTTGTTATTAGAAGTGGGGTTTTGTGTAGTATGCCCAGAGCTTCAGTGCCATTAACAATCCTTTGGAAAATTAAGTTGTTTGCTTTACTGTGTAACAAATGTTGCCTAAATACAAAAGCCATTCATGGGTTGCATCATTGTGGTTGGTTTCCATACTGACTAGCCTTTTGTTCGTCTGAAAGACCTTGAATGCTTTGTTACCCATTTGATGTGAGGCTTCAACAGAAGTTGGACTCATTTTAAAATATCCAGTTGAGATTTCCTGCAGGACAAAAGATGCGTGCTTTAGTTAATTTTTGAGGTGGAGGAATTCAGGTTATTGCTTATAAATGGAGCAGGTAAATTCTTTGTGAGCTTGTCAGTTGTTTCGCCTGAATGGTTGATTAAAACAAGAATTGTACATAGAACTTAATGCAAACTAAAAGTTGTATTTGGAGTTAAATTATTTTAACAAAATAAATTTATTTAATGAACTATTTCATAGATTGTGCACTTTTATTAATTAATGTGGTTTAAATGGTATTGGATTGAATCACTAAACAATCATCTTCGCCCAAGGAACGCTCCATTCTGTTTTTAATGTGCATACTGTAGGCTTTAGTTCTCCTGTCAGCTTCCACCTCCCAACTGACCATCTCTTGCAGCATGATCTTGCCATCTTTTTGCTTTCTAAAACGTACTGCTCTACAACCTTCAACATCATCAACCACACCACACCATTCTATTCTACATCCTATCCCACAGGATGATATTCTCAGGCACTTTCCTCGACTCGTTCAATGTGCTCGGTGACTGAACACACTTTGTCTCCATGCCCCCTTATTCCGGTCCCACCCCAGTGTGTTACTGGGACCTGCACGATTTCTTCCTGTCTCCACTCCTATTCAACTTATATGTAAGATCCCTAAACTCAGCGTCCATTTCCACCAATACTCGGAGGACACGCAAATGTACTTCAAAATCTCATTGCCTTCACAATGCCATACCCACAAACCCTGTTTCTCCATTGTCACCAACTGGATGCCCACCACCTTCCTCAAACTCAACCCTTTCAAAACAGAACACCGCCTCATCTGCACATGCACACCCAGCCATAATCCCAACGTTGCCCTCTTAAACAAAATAATTTATCACGATAACCCACACGCATACCTCTCCATAGCAGTCACCTGTCAAATCCCTTGGATTCACCATCGAACCCCACCTTTCCTTCACCGACTACAATGCTACTGTCACCAACACATGTAATCTACAAATGCACCTCATATACAAGTTGAGACATGTCCTTCCCCGGACTAGTTGCACACTGCAGTCCAAGCAATGGCTCTGTACCAGCTTGACTATGGTAATGCTTTCCTCACTGGATTCCAACAGCACCCTTGCCCCCTCCCACCCCCCAACCATCTGCAAGCCATGCAAAACGCAGCAGCCTGACTCCTTTCACATACCCAGGCATGCATATATCACCCTGGTGCTCGGCCGGCTCCCCTTATCCCAGAGAATTGCCTTTGAAGGACTCTGCATTGCATTCAAAGCCATCCTCAAAACCTTGTTTTACCTTCACAACAAATTGAAACCCATCACCAACACAACACCATACAAGCGAGCCAGAATCATGTACACATTCCACTTTACCCGCTGTGCAACCAGAGCATGGAACAACCTGCTGCTTCACTTCTGCTCTGGACCCTCATCACTATTTTGTGAGAGACACAAAACATGCTTGTCTCCACACATGTAATCCAACCCCTAACCGCCCCTGCTACCATGCATGTGTCCTAATCTTCCTATCATGAAAACATTTTGGAAATGTTGCACATCCCACTTTTTGAAACTTTGAGCCTTGAAAGGAGCTCTGAGACCCTTTTGGGTAGGGGAACAAAATTTCAAATAAAAAGAATACATTAAACTTTGCTCATACATCCTCTGCCATTCGTTACTCCTGGATGCTTACCTATCACATCCTTCTTTCTGCTGCTGATAAGACTGCAGGATTTCCAGCAGCGATACTCTCAAACCTAACCTGCAACATCAGCAATATTGCCTTCTTTCCCCCTTCTGTATGCCTTTCATTTGCCCCTATACTACACCGAAAAAAGCAACCAGTCCACCTTCTTTCACCCCTTGCTCCAAACACAGACCTCCCTTTCAGCCTCCGATTGGCCCCATGAATCTTCCAGTGCATGGCCCTGATGGCAGCTCATCTGTGCCAACAAGGTCACCACGCATGCCTATAATTGGACAAATAGCTAATGCATGCTTCTCCCGTGCGCCATCCAGGCAACAAGCACTACATTCTTTACAGCATTCAGAATTCGGTCGTCCTTGTAATTCTCCATCGGTCATTGAAATCTCTTACCACACAAGTAAAGCAGTGTCTGTTTTTCTTCAAGTCAATTCCTGTCATACTTGAATCAACAATGCACATGAGGCATTTGCAAAATTATCTGGGCATGAGATGGAAGTAGATCTCTGGTAACTAGCAAGGTTCTTCTTCTGATGCAATTTCATGTGGCCCAAAAGTGGTGGAAGGTCCAACATCAATCCGCTTCTGCTTAAAGGGTTTCGGGAAACAGCAATCACAAAAACTCTGGCCAGATGCCTCCATGACAGGGTGCATTTAGAAGACTTGAATGAGGAAAATCTTCTTAAAGCAATAATGTACTAGAGCTAAGGGCAGTACACGGCTTTGCAATCTTTCTAGCCGTGGCAGGTAGTTGTGGTGTCAACAGAGAACCACAATGTTTTACATTCAGAAGCAAGTAAATGCTAGCCTGTGCATGGTTTCATAAGGGACCCACACACTGCCAGTGGGCATCCAGAGCATGTTATGGCTCCACCATCTTCCTGCAGTTTAAAATGCAGCCCCCAGACATCCTGAGCAGGGCACTAGCTGCTAGGTGAGTGGCAGCTAAACCTGGATCAGATGGATGACTTTTTATTATTGGGAAGTTATACCACACACTGCCACCATTTGCATGGTTTCCGGGTGCTCTCGTTATCTGAAAGTGGGGACTGAGCGGCATTGGTGAGGGGAAGGGCAAAGACAAGGAGTTGTGCTTTACTGTTGGCATGTGTAGAACCATGATTAACTGGCAATTGATTTGTGCACTAGACCTTGATTGTTAAAGGTGAGAGACCTCAAGTGTTTGACTTGCAGGATACTTTGGCCAGTGCATAAGGTTTGCAAGTTGGTTACAATGGATGCAGAGTTCTGACTGTTTTGTTAGGCGAGGTGGCTTTGTGCAGCAATTTGAATTGGCCTTGTTGGTCAGAAGGTGGTGACTGTAAGTGTTTCAGTGTGAGGTTTGTGGGTTTGGTCCTGGAATTTGCAATGTTTATTTTGTTGTTGGGCAAGACCGGTAAAAAGATCCTATGTAAAAGTTGCAGTGTGAGGGTTTCCTACCTTTTTTATTTCGGTTTTGGGTGGAATTGCGAAAATATTGGTGGTTGGACTGGGTTTGTGTGGCCTTCTAGTCCAAAGAGTTTTCAGTAAATGCCATTTGAGTTTTCCTGCTGGCTTACTCATTGTTGTCTGCATTTGCTTTTGTTCTTCCTGGTGGTATTTTTGCTTGTTGGGCGGGTGACCCTTGTCTGGCGCTATATGCACTATGCTTCGTTGCTTGCTAGCGTAGTCTTCAGCATATGCATGCAGCCTGCCGGGTGCAGGGGCCTTTTGACTCGCATGAACCCTTTTGCGCTTTATTGAAAATGCCTCTTCAGTGGCATTGGTTTTGTTAAACAGTGCTTTGTCAGCCGTAGCTGATACACAGAGCTAAAGAATCTTGTAATGTTATATCTCATCATGTCATCCATGCCCTTCCCAAGAGATGGCATTGCAATCGCCCACCATGTCTAAGCTGCCTGAATAGTAGTGGAAGTCTCTAACGTGTTTTTTAGTTGGGAATATTAGGTGTCGCTTGTGAAACCTTTAAGTCTAAACTATTGCATTAGAGTCCAGATAGAGTGAAATGGCATATGAGGAGCCAGGTGTTGTTTTCCCACCCATTGACTGGCCATGCTTATCCCTATGGCAGTTGCCCAGTTCTGCCCCTCCCTGACCAAAGCACCTCCCCCTGGGAACTCTTTCAGCTCGCTTTATTCAAGCCTTACCATCAGACTTTGCACTCCAGTGCCTGCCCGTGTTTTTTGAAAGCAGTCTTCTGAGAGTTAATGACTTAAATGTCCTAACCAGGTTGCCTCCAGCCACTCGATTTATAAATGCTCTGCCTTACTGATATGCTTTTAAAAACAAGCATTGGCAAAGCCAACAGTATTGGCTTGTGTAGAAGTTTAGGCATTTGCTAGGCACTCCTATCACAGGGGCAGGTAATTAATACCACTATGGGTGATCCTGGCAAGTGTCTTTACCATGCCTACACAAAAGCCCAAGCCGTTGCATTGCTAATGCTTGTTTTATTTGCAGCAGGAAGAAGCTGGGTTTTTGGCTTTGATTTTTTTTTTTTACTGATGACTCTCTAAAAGACTCAAAAATGTTGGTGCTTGGTAAGAGTAACACTAACTTGCCACCCACACCCCGGATATATACAACGAAGAAGGAAAAACAGGGTAGACCTGAAAACACTTAACTTCACTGAGAGCAGCCACCTTGTGTCAAGGGTCTTGTAAGAAGAAAAAGTCCCAGCATTAGGACAACAACTAAGAGAAGCCACACAATTGGAAGATACCCTTTGCCAATCTCATACTTTTCTATTAATCCTTGCAGGTTAAAGCAAAGATGTAAGAAGACCGTCGAAAAGCTGTGCTACAAAGGCAACTCTTGACAGTCCCACCCACTGCAGTTTGCATACTTGCTAGAGCATCAGATATTGAATCAAAGAATAGGGACTCCAGGTCTAAATCACCTCATCGATCAATATCACTAAGCATCCTGGTCTTTGCATGGCTTGGTTGCTATGCTTAAAATGTAATTACTTTTTAAAAAGTGTTCTGCATCACTAATAATTGAACTTAAAGGTCTGCTTGAAAGTGGGCACATTTGGTACCAATAAGTGGATGGGGGTTTCGCCTGCAAGTATCATAAAAACACGTTAGCTGTTGGATGAAAGCAGCTGATCCCAGCATAAATGCCGGTAGGATTACCCTTTTCCTCATGCTGCGGAAGGACTTCAAATGTCTGGTTTGTTGCAGCTCAGCACCTGTTACCTCGTACTGCCATGCATGGCACTCATCCCAAATGTCCAATGCATTGTGGTGCATGCACAGCATTTCACTCGTGTTAATGGAAAAGCTGTTCTGTAACCTCAGCCATCGGTAATGGCTAAATAATAAATGGTACCGTAGATGAAATTAAAACCAAAGCAAAATAGTGAAACGTACGATTGGTTTGAAAGAAAGTCTTAAGTATGGGTTAGTTGGTGTACATGTACAAGGAGGAACCCATTGCCTAGCCTTCCAGGAGACTCGTAATGTGTCAACTGGAATGGCTTTAAAAAATATATATATTTCTGAGGCTTGTTGAATCTGCTTAGATCACATGTTGTGCATAGGCTGACATACAGTGAAAGCTGTATTACAGTTTGTTTTTTGAATCTCGAAAATGGGGGTCGACAGGGCATGCCAGTAATACTATCCCTAGTGTGACGTCCACTGTACCCATGATCCCTCGCGCGTCTAGGACCCTCGGATTGTTTTTTTCGCCATACTGGTCGAAAGCATTCCGTGGAGTTCCCTGGCCTTAGCCATACTTTTGCTAAAATATTGTTATATTTCCCCCTTTCTCCACCCCAACGTCGAACATTCACACTCGACGCCGGCACGGAGAAAGAATCGACCGTCGAGAGCTGCACGACGGATTTGGGACTCGGAAGGCTTCTGGCCTCGCCCGAGCCTAGGAAGGCCCTGGCCTCTGCCCTGCAAGTAGGGAGAGTGGGGGGTGGACATACTCTACACTCTTTTGGTATCTAGTTACATTCTTATATATTCCTACACTTATTAGCCCGCTGCCACAATGTGCGTATGGAGGGTACCCCTTTCCAATTTTGCCCCAAGTGCAACCGCAAGTACCCTAGGGTTGACAGGCATGCCACGTGCAATCTCTGCTTACCGAGGGCCCACCCTTAGGCTAATTGCAGAGCATCTAGTAGGTTCAAACCGAAAACACTCGAGGACCGTTTGATCAAGCGCACAACGCCAGGTGTCAAGAGGCCATGGCAGCGGAGGGCGCCTTCAACGATGGCAGTGATGCCGTGCTTTTGGACGACGAGGGCAACGTGACGTCAATTGACAGCCAAGCGCAAGTCCCCGACCTCAGAAGGTCATCCGGCAGGGCAGCTATGGGGAAGACCCCCGGCGACACAAGCGCTACCCACAGCACTTCCACAAAACACATGAAGTCCAATCGAGACTCGACGCGCACTTCGAGTACTCGGAAAGAGGCACATAGAGAATGGTCCGAAACAGTGTCCTCTGGGCGTTCTCGATCTAGATCGCCGCATGACTCCAGCAACCATCCACTGTTGCCAGAAGTGCCTCGCTCCCCAAGGTAACAGAGGTTCGATCGTCAGAAGACAAAATCAACCTCTATCCCCAGTCCGCACTCCAGGAGTCGGCGTCAACAGGCCGCGCAACGGCTGCCCCCGAGTCCCAACCTCCACTATCCAGAGATAGGGACACTACCCCCGAACCTCGGCACCAGGCGTCGAAAGGCTCCGGAGGGGCGAAAAAACAGGGTGAACACTCTTCCACACACGGGGAAGGAGAAAAGCAACACAGGAAGCAGTCTCAGCCTCTTTCCACACCTCAAAAACATTCTATCCCACTTAAACAGATGGACAGGTCTCAGTCTTCTGTTATCCCAAAGACCCCTGTTCAAACCAGTAGGTCTAGTCTAGTTAAGACAGGGAAAGGCCTTCAAGAAAGAATCATTCCCAGTTCATGAGAATGGTATACTGATGACATAGACAGAGTCATGTCAAGGATGTCATCATTGGCAGATTTATACGCCAAAAAACCTGAACACTGTCTCTCTTTTACCCCCGACGGGTCAACTCGCTCACGCTCTAAGGATACTATACCCCCAAGTAAGAAGTTGAAGCTCCTACTTCAGACGCCTTCAGTATACAGCCCTATTTACAATAGCAGGGAGATACATCAGTTTATGAGGATCCAGATTTGGGCATGTTGGAAGAACAAACTGGGACGGGCTACTATGGGGATGACGAGGACCAAGAGGAGGAGGACAACCCAGATACCTACAGGCTAGATTCCCCGGTAGATAAAGAACCCTGGTTACCGACTCCCCTGTTGAGAACCAGCCTCTCTTGAAAGAAGTGCTGTCCAGAGTGGCAGAATACTTCCACATTGACACCCAGGGTGCTCTGGAAGAGAGGGACTTTGCCGAGGAGTTAGTGGGGAAAAAGGAGACCTGTTGCCCAGGCCATCCCTATCCTTAAGTCAATACAAAGGAGGATAGACCCTTCCCTTGTTAATCCCTATCTCACTAGGGCAGTAAACCCCAGAGTTGAGAAGCTCTTCAGGGCAAGCCAAACAGACCCACTGTTCATAAGAGGGCATCTGAAACCAGACTCCCTGGTAGTTACAAACACCCGTAAGAGGGCGGGAACACCCTTGTCATAGTCGGAAGCTCCTCACGACAAGGAGAGGAAAAAGATTTATGGCTTGGGCAGGAAAGTAGCCTCCACTTCCGCCTACCAGGCAAGGATTGCCAACTTCACCACCCTGCTGACGAGTTACAACTGCCACCAGTGGGAAGAAGTCGCTGCACTCATAGATTCTGCCCCAGAACCCTTAAAAAAGCCAATTGGCACGAGTTTCGGCGGAAGGAAGAGCCGTGTCCGGTTGCATATTAAAGGCAACCTTTGATGCCGCGGATAACGCCGGCAGATTGATAGCAGAAGGCACTGTTATCAAAAGGCATGCTTGGTTGCGACAGTCTGGGTTCAAAGCCGAAACCAGGCTTCATTGATAGACAAACCGGTGGAGCCGGATCTATTGTTTGGAAAGGCGGTCGAGGACGTGCTGAAAAATGGCAAGGACGAGTATGAGACACTCAAATCCCTAGGCCAGCTAACCAATAAACCCCCAAACCAGAGAGGGAGTGGCAATTTTCGTTGCCCACGCGGACACAATTCCCAGAGAGGGTCTAACTATTCCCAGGGGCAGGGTACACAATGGAACAACAGCCAGCAGTCTACCGAGGGTTATGGCCGGGGTAATAAGAGCGGGCGTGGTAAGGGTAGAGGCAGCCCCAGTAGAGGCGGTGGCACGCCTCCACCAAAACAGTGACATTCCGTTCAGGGTCCCTTCTCACACATCCCCAGTAGGGGGACGCATTTCCAACTCCACCCAAGCTTGGGAATGGATCACTTCAGACAGATGGGTGCTGGCCACAGTGTCCGCAGGATACTGCATAGAACTGTTGGAGCGTCCCCAAAACCACCCTCCACGACAAAAAAATACATTCTTTGGACCACCAGAAGATCCTCCTCGAGGAGATCGTCAATCTTCTAGCAAAGGACACGATAGAACTCGTCCCGGGACACCAGGTAAACAAGGGTATTTATTCAACTTACTTCCTTGTGCCAAAAAAAGATTTGACAATGTGCCCAGTATTGCACTTACGGCCTGCAAATAAGTATGTCAAGCCCCGAAAATTTCGCCTGACTACTCTCCAAGAGGTAATCCCCCTCCTAAAAAAGGGGGATTACATGGCAACATTGGACATGAAAGATGCCTATTTTCATATTTCCATGTTCCCAGCGCACTGAAAGTACTTGCGCTTCAAGGTGGACAGTCGGCACTACCAGTTCAAGGTACTGCCCTTCGGGATAGCTTGGGCTCCAAGGGTATTCACCAAGGTACTGGCGGTGGGACACCTATGCAGGGAGGGAATCCCGGTGTACCCTTACCTGGACGACTGGCTCATCACGGGGGAGACCCCAGTAATTTGCAGAACAAACATTCAAAGGACGATCGACATCCTCTTCGAATTAGGCTTCTCAATAAACGAGAAGTCGTCAAGTCTGGTGCCAAATACCTCCAAACAGTTCCTAGGAGCTATCCTAGACACGCAAGAGGGGTTGACCTTTCCAGGAAAGAATTTGAAATATACTGCTGCAAATTCCGCAATATCAGGCCGGTCGCCAGATAACGGTACGCAAAGCAATGCGTTTGCTGGGTATGATGTCGTCATGTATTTACCTGGTCCCCCACGCGTGCCTGCGCATTCGTCCCATGCAAGAATGGTTGGCGAAACAGTGGTCTCAGGCAAGTGGTCAGTGGGACGATCTAGTGGTCGTTTCGCCAACACTGGTACTAAGCCTTCACTGGTGGACAAGAGAAATCTGTACAAGGGGAAACCCTTTTATGATCCCGAGATACAGGCGGTAGTCACAACCGATGCATGCCTGACAGGGTGGGGGGCTCACCACCTTCACCACACAGCTCAGGGTCTCTGGTCTCACTCAGTGGCCAAGAATAACATCAACCTGCTAGAGCGTCTGGCAGTATTCAGAGCGCTTCAATCGTTTGAGCCCTACCTGCTGAACCTGTCAGTACAGATCTGGACGGACAGCACTACAGCCATGTTTTACCTAAACAAGAAAGGAGGGAATCGTTCGCCAAATCTGCCCAAGCTTGCCCAGAAAATTTGGATATGGGCACTCAGACGGAAGATTTTGCTGTCATCTCAACATGTTCCAGGGGATCTCAATTCTCTGGCAGATGCTTTGAGCAGAGATCCCCTCCCAGAGGAACACGAATGGTGTCTACGCAGAGAAATCGAAGATATCTTCTCTCAGTGGGGTTTCCCCACTATAGACCTATTCGCCATTACCGAAAACAGACAGTGCCCAGGATTTGCATCCAGGTTCCCCCAGCCAGACTCCCAGGGGAACGCCCTGTGGATGAACTGGTCAGGGATGTTTGCGTACGCTTTTCCAAAAACACCTCCCCTCAGGAAGGTGGTCAACAAGATGAACAGTCAATGACGCTCATCATAATTGCTCCCATGTGGGCGAGACAACCGTGGTTCCCACACCTACGCAGACTAGCGGTGTGCAAACCCATCAAACTCCCTGGCTGCTACAACCTACTGTCCCAGCACCAAGGTCAAACAGTGCATACTCAACCCAGCTCAATGACCCTAGCAGCATAGCTCCTGAGGTCATAGAGTTCGGACATCTCAAATTACCACAGAGGTGTATGGACATCCTAAAGGAATCTAGGAAGCCAAACACGAGGCACTGCTACTTTAACAAATGGAAACGATTCGTTATCTGGTGCCAGAATAAGCAAGTCAACCCAGTTGATTGCACTCCTTCCACAATTGTCACATACATGTTCCACCTGCAGGATGCAGGACTGGTATTTAACTCACTAAAGGTACACCTGGCAGCGCTGTCAGCATACACCACATCCCATAACAAGGTGTTGTGGTGGAAGATTACCAGTGGTTAAAGCTTTCATGGAAGGAGTAAAGAGACTTCACCCTCCTATTTCAAACCCACCACCAGGGTGGGCCCTTAACGTGGTGCTATTTAAACTCATGGGCCCCCCATTTGAACCCATGCGTAAAAGCAGTCTCAAACACCTGACTTCTAAGACGGCCTTCTTAGTAGCAATAATATCTATAAGAAGGGTCAGTGAAATTCAGGCTCTGTCAGTGCAGGATCCATTCTTTACAGTTCATAAAGATAAACTGGTTTTACGTACACACCCTAGGTTCTCATCTAAGTTTATTTCTAAATTCCACGTGAACCAGTCCATCGAGCTTCCGGCTTTCTTCCAAGACCCACAAAGCTCGGCTGATGTGAAACTACTGTAAGCGATATTCAATCAACACTACAGCTAAGTCAACGCCTAGTCTGGGATGCTGAGGAAAACCCTTATTGATGTATTTTTATATCCAGTTCAGTACTCTGGATGACAACCCTTGTATAACACCCCCCTCTTAGAATCTCCCTGACCCCACTGAGCCAAGAAGTCGAATTGTTTTGCAAATTAAAAGGTTTATTTGAAAATGTAAACAATATATATATCACACTTCTATCAATAAATTGATAATGGATATTACACTTGTGAATATGAGCAGTAATCAGCAAGAGGTAACTATGAATAGGAACAGAAGAACAAGGTGGGAAAGAATGCTTTATATGGTTCAAGGAAATGCAAGGTGGAATAAAATGCAGTACAGAAATAACTTATGATTTTAGCAAAAGGTAATATGATCACTTTTTCTTTTGACAATTCCCCCTATGCAATACCAGAAATGGAAGGAGAGCACACAGTCTTCAAGAATCCCAACAAATCACACTTTATAATGCAATACACAGTTCCAGTTCTCCCAGCAAGCTTCGGGAAAACAGGGTTGAGTTTTAAACACAGGCAAATTACTTTAATGTGGTTTGCAAGGAAGTGAAAAGGTGCTAAAATTGCTTTTAATTGCCTCTAGATGTTCAGGGTAGGTGATGGCTACTTTATATTAGTTCAGGCTCACTTTAACAATACTCTATGAATGATTAGCAGATTGCAAACGAATGTTAGCAAAGAGAAGCAAAAAGCTGCTGATTTCTACAGATGAAGAATTCGGGCCAAATCGCGGTAAATTTCGCAAGTGCGTGTCTCGCGATTACGGGAAAAGTATAGGGAGTAGGAAGTCGGACAGTTGTGCAGCTTTAAAAATGACAGATGACATGATTTCTAGGAGGCAGTTCTACTTAGGTTAAAATAGTTTGGGTTAGATTATTTTAACTAAGAGATTGGTTCTGCACAGTTCTGCTAGGTACTCGCAATATAAATTTGAACTAGGCCTCGTCACGGATCTGGTCAACACGTCCGGCTGCGGTTCAGGCTGCTCGGCGGGTCAATCGGGCACCGGTTCTGCTCACAGCGATCTGGGTCAGCTCTGCTCTGCTGGTCTAGCCTCTCTGGATTCTGAATGTAACACTGCTTTCTGGGTACTGCTACAGGTTCTTGCAAAAATTCAAACAGCTCACCCGGCTGTTGAATAGTTTGGTTAGTTTTGAGGCCTGCTGAAGGGGATTCAGCTGGTGGATTCAGGCCTCTCTGCTACAAATTCTGGAGTTAATCTCTGGTACAGGTTCTGGAGATTGATGGATTTGAAGTCTGGATCTCTGGATGTGAAGTCGTCGGTCAGCATGCTCCGCAGCAAATGGAATTGAATGTCTCTACCTGTCCCAGCAGTCTCTTTTTATGTGTTTTGGAAAGTGGGTGTGTGTGTTGGTCATAACTAAACCTGCCCCTCTCACTTATCATTGGCCAATTCCTCCTCTCTCCCTTGATTGGGGGAAGGAAGTGGATTGTCATCATGATGAGGTCTGTTTATGGGTCAGAGGATCCTCCCTTGGTCAGTTTGCCCACAAATCTATATTTGATTCAAATACATCTTTCCCAGATACACAATTTGTTGAAATTACATGTACACATTATATATTCCTTATGGTCCATGCTTGTCCGCCTCTGATCTTCCTGGGGGCTTGCATTAAAAAATGACAACATTTTGCGCTTTTTAACTGGTTTTGCAATATCGGACATTTACCCAAAATTACACACATGTGCGCAAGGAGTATGGACATTAATTGATGAAGTGTCAGATTTGTAACATGCAGACATTTGGAGTAAGACCCTATTTTCCGCTAGCAACCCCCCAGAATACACCACAGGGTCCTAACGCCTCTTAAAATGTGCACCGAAAAATCATAAGAATAATGGTATTACTTATATAATTCTGACAAGTCAGTACTATGAATTATCCATCTTTTTTTAAATTATGCCCTGGTCAAAAAGGGGTGTTGCTTCCCACATCACATGGTGGAATAACTGGTTTATCCACTTCCCCAAAGCCAGCTTGTTCACAGAGGCACAGCTGCCCCCCCAGTTTCTCCCAAGAGGAAGCTATTTTACGACGCCCCCAATATAACATTTGCCTGAGTCAAGGAAGTTGCATTGTTCGGTCCCTTCCAGTTCCCAGGTGCTCCACCCCTAATCTAATCAGAGAGGTGTCAAGTCCTTTTGGCAAGGGGCAGCAGGATGCAGCTAGGCCTGAGAAGAGTGGCTGTTGATCCAGTTTCAACTCCTGTCGGGGGTAGTTGTCATGCAGAATTCAGTTTCATTAAGCCAGGTTTCAGCTAAATGTCACTTTTTGTTCCCAGTTTTCTACATTCAAATCAAACTGACAATTTTTACCTATACATTAAATAATTACTTCCTTCAAGTCATTTCAGAATATAGTTTTACATTGTATCCTCCTCTTAGCAAGTCTTTCCTTGGTCTGGTTTTGTTTCATTTGTTCAGTTTTACACAAAAATCTGGTGGTTTTATAACGCCGGCTTTCTGATAGTGGTGAGTACCGGTAATGCAACCATTTTTGGGATTAAGAAAATGAATTTCCCACAGTTCTGAGTTGCTTTTTGGCAATCAGCATTGCCATTCCCAATGGTTTCAGGCTACTGTGTGTGTAGCCCAATGGTGGTTTTAGGCAGTGCCCTCCTGTGCTCACAACATAGGCAAAAATGGGTGGCAGCCTATTCTTCATGTTTTCCCTGTGCACTCTCTGGGGAGTTCTGGCCATCATGATGTTTTCCATGCCAGTACTGCACAGTTTTATGGTAGGGCTTGGATGCATGGGTAAAAACATCCCACAAGCCCCCCCTCTTGCGATGGCCATTCTGTCCTTTCGCTGATGGAACTCGCAAGATCTAGGATGTTTGCCTCCTCTTCTTCCAATTCCATGGATGGCACAGTTCAGCATCTTTTCCTCCCTCCAGTCGATCAATCAGTTCTCCTTGCTGGTCCTGATGGGAGGATTGGGCGGTACCCCGGGTCCCTCGGGTCTCTGCTCCCGGTCCCTGGTCGTCCTCCTTGGTCAGTCTCCATGGTTTCATCTCTCCTAGGATGATAAAGCAAAGTGGCAATACCTATTCGTAGACATTTCTTCACCACTATTAATGGTGTGGCGAACATATACATTTTATGAATCAGAAGATATGAACATATACATTTTCTTTTTTAAATTGGGAGACAAGAACATATATATATATACAAGGATAACAGAATTTTATATGCTATATGTGGAATATTTTAGGGTTGGAACTGAATTACTCTGGAGCGGCCCCCTCTGGGATTCCAGTGGATTCCTCCAGTTGTTGCAGAGTGTGCCTGGGATGGCAACACTTTAGCTGATTTATATGTACCCACTTGTCTTCCCCTTCCGCCAGACTGCCTTTGGGGATGCAGATCTTATAGGCAACAGGGGAGATCTTGTCTATAATTTCAAACGGTCCCTTCCATGTAGGCAAGAATTTTCACTGTTTGGCCTGGTTCCTTTGGAAATTGTATAGATAGACCCGATCACCCACCTTATATTCCTTTCGGGTAGTTATTAAATCATAGTGGGTCTTCATGCTCTCGGCTGATCTTTCTAGATTCCGCTGAGCATAGGCAAAAACATGTTGAAGGTGTTTACTTAAATTCTTCACATACTCATGAGTTGTGGAGGCATTTATCAGTGTCTGCTCTTGGGTCCTGTAGAGCAAATGCTGGGGAAGCACCATCTTGCGCCCAGTCATCAACTCAAATGGTGACATTTTAGTTGCAGATGAAGGGGTAGATCTGATGGCCATTAGGACCAGAGGTAATCGGATATCCCAACTTGGCCCAGAATATGCCACAAACTTTTTTAATATGCTCACAATGGTTCGGTTGTATCTCTCCACTGCTCCAGAAGAAGCTGGCCTGTAAGCAATATGTAACTTCCTTTTGACCCCCAGTATCTCCCACATCTTTGTCATTACTTCACTGGTAAAGTGGCTACCTCTGTCTGATTCAATCCTTTGAGGTAGACCAAAACGGGAAAAGATGTGGTTAATCATCAGGGCAGCTGCTGTTTCTGCCTTGCAGTTTGGGGCTGGGAGACATTCCACCCACTTGGTAAACAAGCATGTAACGGTCAACATGTACTTGTTTCCTCTAGACGAGCGGATTACAGGGCATACAAAGTCGATTTGCAAATCTGACCATGGCAGTGTCATCCACCTCTTTTGGAGAGGCGCACGGTGTGTGAGGGATGATGGCTGAAATTGTGCACAAACAAGACACCCCTTCAAGTATTGGTCGAGGTCCTGCCCCATGTGTGGCCAGTATGCAACCTCTCTTAAGATTTCCAGTGTTGTGTGAAACCCCCTATGACTGGCGGTGGCCGCATCATGGGCGTGACTTAACATCAGGCTTCGGAATGAGGTAGGGACCACCCACTGATCATGGCCAGCTTGGGATTTCCTTACCAACAAACCATCTTGGATTCAGAACCTTTTTGGACATTTCATCAACACTCTTAGGTCCTCTTTCCCAATGTAATCGGTATCCGTCAGGGTAAAGTTCTCAGGGTCCTCAAGGTGTTGGTAAAACTTACCAATAATTGGATCCCCCTTCTGAGCTGTAATTAAATCAGCATCAGGGGTCTCCTTACTCCATTGGGCAGTTGAAAGATCATTGTGAGCATTTGTCTGGGACCTAGTGATAGCAGTGACCTGGATTTCCCCCAACAGGGACTCTATTTTGATTAGATCCCCTTGGATGGCCCCGGTTTTGGCCAGCTGATCAGCTAAGTCATTTCCAGTTTTGTCTGGTCCCTCTACTTTGGAATGACCCTTGATCTTCTTCCAGTAGATGGTCATCCCATTTGAGGTGACCAGATCATCAATGTTTTGGGTTAACTTCCCATGTTTCAGGGGTTTGTTAATAGCGCATGACATGCCTCTGGTTTTCCAGTTGACCAGGTGCTCCACGAACCCGTTCCGTACATAATCCGAATCTGTGATTATGACCAGTTTGTGGAGTTGATGCTGGACAGCAGTGAGGATGGCCTGATGCACAGCCATCAATTCTGCCACCTGACTACTTCGGGGACCAATTTTGTATCCAGCGGAGGGTTCTGGGAACTCCTTCACCCATGCATTCCCTACGCCAGCCACCAGTTATTTCTCCCCGTCGTTGTCAACATGGTAAGAGCATCCATCCACATAGACAGTGGGCATTCCCTCACACTTGTCTTCTTCAAAGACTTTGTGTGGGGAATTAAGGTATGCCTCCATGTTGTCCTTTCTTTTTAGACTTTCGTCCTCGAGACAGTTTTCTCTGGCACAATCATGCAAGTCAGCCAGACCTTGCGCGAGGGGACTCTTCTTGTTTTGGCCATATCTGACCTCTACAGGAAAGCCTTGCATTGACAGAATCCAGGAAGTAATTCGGGAATTACTCACATTTCCGGCCCAGATTCTGTCACTTTGGAGGTATTGCAGAGGCTGGTGTGGAGTCTCCACTATGATGTATTCCCCCTGGATAAACGGGCAGTAATCCTTCAGTGCCCACACCGTTGCCAGGAGTGCTGAATTTTTCCTCCACAGAGGATAAAGTTTTGCTTGCATAGGAGATTACTTTATTGACCTTGTCATGCTTTTGGTATAATAGGGCCGTCAAGCACGTATTAGAGAACCCTGTCTCCAGGAAGAACTCCTTGTTTCTGACAGGGTAAGCTAGGCAAGGCGCTTGTGAGTGGCTTCTTTTGAGTTGTCTTATTGCCTCGGATTGTTCTGGACCCCATTCCCACTTGTACCCCCCCCCCCTCTTCAAGAGATGAATCAGGGGTCTAGTGATCTCTGCGTAGCCTTCAATGAACTTTCTGCTGTAATTAGTCAGTCCAAGGAGGCTCCTTAGTTCCCGCAGAGTTGTGGGGTCTTTCAGCTTCTGAAGTGCTTCCACTTTCTTTTCTTGGGGACAGAGCCCCTGAGGAGTAATCTCATGCCCCAAGAAATTAACACGGGTTCTACACCACTGTACTTTCTGGAAGGAAAGTTTTGCTCCGGCGGCCCTCAACTGTGTCAGAACATAACGGATCTCCGCTATGTGTTCCTCCACAGATGAACTTTTGATGAGGACATCATCTACATAAGCCAGGTTACCCCTCGCACCCAGGTCGGGCATGGCCTTATGTAGGAAAATGTTGAATTCATTGCCGGAGTTGAGGTATCCGAAGGGAGTCTGGGTCCAGGTGTACTGCTGGCCCCCAAAGGTAAAAGCCAGTTTGTATTGGTCTTCCCTACTGATAGGCACGGTCCAGTATCCATTGGTCATGTCTATTGCAGTGAATACTTGTGACCCTTGAATCTGGGCCAGCCCTTGGTCAATGTAGGGCAGAGGCCATCGGGAAGTATGGACCCGTTTGTTGAGCTCCCTAAGGTCGGCACAGAGTCTCCACTGGCCGTTTGGCTTCAATATTCCCAGCACCGGATTATTGAAGGTGCTGTGTATTGGGCGAATTATTCCCCGGGACTCAAGGTTCTTAATTATTTCAGTAAGGGACTTCATGGATGCGAGAGGCAAACAATATTGCTTCACAAACACTGGAGTCATTCCAGGGTCCGTGGGAATTGTTGTTGTGTGGATGTCGGTGCAACCACAGTCATATGAGTCTACCGCAAAGAGATCTTGGAAATCCAAGAAAACTTGTTTCAACTTTTGCTTCTGTTCCAGAGTCACACAGGCATCAGCTAGGTTGACTCTCTCTTCCACCATCTGCCTGAAGCCTGGAAAGACTTCTGGTTTGGCTATCTCAGTGGCCTACTCCAGCTGGGTGGAGAAGTCCCTGGTCAGAGTGCTGATTTGGACTGGAGGCTTCAGGTGGGAAAGGCAGCCCTCGTGGACCTGGAAAATCACCTCATCCCTCCTGAAGTCACAAGTCGCATCTTCCTTACCATAAGGGCAAGAAGTGTACACCAGGAAGTTCCCCCCATGCCGGGTGAAAATCCTGTCTGGTGTTGTGTTGTCATCACTGTCACTGTCAAAACAGTCCTTGGGGATTGGTCCTAACAGTTCATTTCCTAAATCAATGGAGAAATGTCAGTCATCAATCGCCATTCCAATAATGGTGCCTGCGGCTAGAGTAATACTCTAAGTTGCTGTTATCCACCTCTATTGGAATGGTGTCATGTTCTATGTTGACTAATGGTGTTGGGTTTACCCCTAACCCTTGCTGTTGGAGAGAAGCATTTAGATGGATATAAGCATTAGGGTTTTTTCAATTTTTGTGTTCTTTTAACTTTCACTCCCAGGGAGAATTGTCGGGTCCTTTCTGGGATGGTGACATCCTTTTTAATCTGAATTTCAACTGCATAAGGTAGCAATTGAGCTGACCTAAATGCTTTTTCTGAATCATCAAAGCCCGTGGGATTATCCGCTAATCGGGACCAAGCTTTGAAGTTTATTAGGTCCAAACTAATGGCAAAGCGATTGAGAATGTCACTGCCTAAGTAAAAGGCGGCAGTGACGTCTCGCATGACCCAACAATTATGGACTATGCTCTTGTTGCCAATGGAGATTTTGAGCATACACCTGCTTGGCAGGAGATGTTCGGAATTGGGTGCTTCCAGGTCCATGTCCCATTTGTCTATCAGTTTGAATGTGGGAATGGCTGGATCTTTTGGGAGTTGGCGGAACATGGCTTCGCTGATGAAGCTCTTACCGTTGCTCACACACACTCGAGCGAGAACAGAGTCCTTCCCATCATTTAACTGAACAGGGATGAACAACTGCTCTCCAATTTGCTGAATATCAGCCAGGCTCTGAGCTGATTTCACATCTTTCTGGACTATAGGAGTGGGAGTTTCTGATTGTGGATTAGTAAAGAATTTCAGGGTGTTTCCTTCCAGTGTGGAATACCACCTTAAACTGGAAGGAAGGTTGATTTTCAGAAATAAAGAGGACCCCCCCCACCACCAGTCTGTTGTCCTACTGCTATTACTGTCACGTCTGGAATTTGGCTATTCTGGAAGTGAAATTCTACTTGGTCAGATTTTTGTTCAACCATGTGGCATGTGCTGTTTAAACTAACATGGTTGACAATTTTATTGGTCGGCTAGTCTGGGTCCAGAGGACCTTGTTTACGCAATCTATTAGGGGTGACAACCTTCTCAGGAGGTCATTCCCTATTAAACAAGGGGTGCCCTCTGGAGTCACTACTATGACCGGGTGTTTCAACTTGTGTCGTCCAATTTTGATGTCCAAATCTGCAGTCCCCTCGACAGGAATTTCCTTCCTGTCAAAGTTCTGCAGTTGTCCAGGAAGAGAGGTGAGAGGAATACGGTAATTCTCCCCCCTTCCTGCATTTAGTTCATCAAAGGCCCTTTTGGACAGAAGGGTAGCTTGGGATCCAGTGGCCACCAGTGCCAAACTTGTACCCTGCCCCTGTACTTGTACCAGGGCATAGTATCTTCCCTCCTTCTCCTCAAGGGGGCACAGATAATGCACATTTTTGGACAACTGGTGGGCTAACTTTCTGGTTTTGGACATTGATAGCGAAGAGATTTGGGCAGAATTCTGTGGAGAGCCTGGGGAATCTGAAAGAAAAAGTTGGCAACTGGAAATGGTTTCGGGTTCTGGGCCACACCCCCCCTTTTTGGAGGCAGTCCTCAGGATGGGTTTGACTCACTGGATTTTGGTATTGTCGGTTCTGGAATGAGATGATGGGCGGCGGTAGCTCAGTCTCCACATCTCCCCAGTCTGAATTGGCATCCCTTGGGACCCATTTTTCCTTGGGAGGAGTTCCCCCATCTCTGAAGGAGAAGACCCTTTTCCCAGGATCTTCTGAGGATTCCTCTCCAACAAATTGGAAGACCTATACCTCCTCCACAAAGTGGGTCTGTTTGGGTCCTTTCTTTCTCCTGCCTCCTCTCTGCTCCTTGGGAGGCAGGCTTTCAGGGGCAGGAGATTTTGTTTCCGGTTCCTGGTTTTCCAGGGGCTTTTTACAAGTTGGGAAGGAAGCTTCCTCCAAGGCTTTACACCCCCCTTCGGCCTCCTCCCTGGGAACCGGTGGGTTATCGGGGTGCTGCCCCGTCATTGTTCTGGAGCACCAGGACCAGAGTTTGGGGCATTCTGCGGTGGCATGCTCATCTGAGGGTTCTTTTGAGCTCTCAGTATGTGACCCAGATCTCGTGCCATATTTTGGACCTGGCGCTCAAGTTGTGAAACCCGCTCAGGCTGATACGGGGCTCTATTTTCTCCCCTGGGCTGATCCCGGGAAGGGTAGCTATCCCTTCTCTGGTAGTACCCCTGGTTGGGAAGATTTTGGTACCCCTACACCCTTGGCCTCCCCTCTCCCGGATTAGGGTGTCTGGGGTCAGGGAATTGGGGAAAGAAGGATGGATGATTTTGGGGCTGGAAATTGGGTGGATAACTGGGGAAAAAGTTCTGCCCAGGATTTGGTGAATTTCTGCCCTCCTGGGGGAAGTTAGGAGGGAGGTTCCCCGGGACAGGTGCTTGGCTGGATCCCACCCTTTGGGCTGGAGGAGTCCACACATAACCCAGGATTGGTCGGTTTCCCTTGTAGCGGGGACTTACATAGTCAGGCGGGCGGGGGACCACATTTGTGGGACTACCTCCTCGACTCCCTGTCTGTGACTGGCCCGAGGGCCTTCTGGGCTGTGAATTATTTGGTGCAGGCAGGTATTTAGGCCCCCCCATCTCCAAATCTAAAACGGGGGCAACCTTTACCTCTGCCACCTTGGCAGCAGCAGGGGTGCTGTTGGTTTTGGGGGTTTTCGGCGCATTATTATTATTTTCGATGGGCTTCTGCACCTCATAGATCCGGGTAGTCTGTTCAATGACCCAGTCTAAAGATATTTTCTCATGAAAATCTCTCACGAGCTGGGTCATTATGTATTTGGGTAAGGCATGGAAAAACGTATTGATAAATTCTCTGCTATCCGTGCGCACCCTTCTGGTGGTCTGCGCAAAAGCACGCTTTTATTCTTGCACAAACTCTTGTGGGGCCTGATCCTCCCTACATTGCAAATTGTAGGCTGCCTTGCGAGCCTCTTGAAGATTTCTGTGCACAGAAAAATGTTTCAAGATGGCCGCCCTGTATGTGGACCACCTTGAATGGTTTTGATCCTCCAGCCCCGCAAAGAAACTGGAGTATTCTGGTGAGAAGGTCCACTTTACATATTGAATACAGCTTTGGCTGTCCTTCAAATGGAAAGTCTCCATCATTTGCTCATAGAGCTCCAAGTGTTCCCAAACAGAATACTTGGCGTTCTTATGATAAGGCGTGATGACACTCCTTATTGCCTTTATTTGTTTCAATGGGTCCTTAAGCAAGGACCCTTTTGCCTTATTGGCCTTTTTGGTTCGGGTAACCCTAGTCCATTCATCCTCCGACTCAGAAGCGCTGCTCCCAGAGGTGCCCGTCTGATCTTCCAGGTTTTCCCCGGATTCTGCGAGCCTGGGAATGGCTGGCAGAATGTGGGGACTTGGTCTCCTGTGTCCTGTAATGCTCAGAGGAGTCTTCAGACCCCTCCTTGCTGCCTGGATTTGATGGGTACCCCCCCCCCCACTGACCTAACTGGGCAGAGGTTTTCAGGATGCCCTTAATGGGCCTACTCTCCTGGGGTTCCCCACTAAATTGCACTGTGCTTGGGTGCCCATACCCGGATGCCCGCCCATCCATTCCTGGGAGGTACTGGCCTATGAGCCCCATACTTCTAGCTGGATAGTAATCTGCCATCTCCGTGGCCCTGGGCTCATGTGTGCGAGGGGACATGGGGGTGGCAGAGTCCAGGGACTGGGAGAGATGAAGGCCTCTGGTACCAGGGCTCCTGAGGTTATGCTCAGGCGTTTCCCTTTCCCAGCGCACCTCATCTCTATCAGCCCCTGCTCCCTGTTGCAATGCAAGAGCCTGCGCTTTCAGTTCCTCAGTTTAGGCCTTACTAGACTCTATCAGTCTCTCTTGCATCGCTACCTGTTGCTGGAGCCTATCGTTATGCTGACAGAGAGCCTCATTTTCTCTCTGTGCTTCCTGATTGGTCCTGGAGTACTGGGCCAGTCTCTGCTGCAGGAGGTCTACCTCCTGAGCTGTGTCCCTATTGGCCTGCTCCTTTCTTGCCAGAGCATCCTCCACCCTCCTGGTGTGCTCTAACAAGTTCCGGTGTTCTTTTTGGAGGTCACCCAGTCCCTGGAGGGCCAGGTGATTTTCTTCCATTTTCCCTTTTAAGTGGACTTCCTGGCTTAAGGTATCCCTTTCCTGACTAAGAGCCTGCATCTGTGCCGCCAGGTCGTCCCTTTGCCTTTGGAAGGCACCAGCTTTCTGGCGCTCCTGGTCAAACTCTGCCTGGGTATCCAGGTCTTCCAAAATCAGTTTATTGCTCTCTGCCTTCTCCCTATCTAGGTGGCTTTGCAGGGTGACTACCTGCTCGCCACATGCCCTATTGAAATCTAATTGTTGCTCCAGCTTTTTCTGGCTCTGCAGTAGGGAGTCCAAACCTTCTTGGTACTCCTTCTGCAAGGCCAGAAATCTGGTATCCTGGTCTGCCTTTTCCTGTTGCAGCACATCCATATCCTCCTTTATTTTAGTGATGTACTGTCTGCTGTCCTTTTCTGACTCCTGAGCAGCCTCTGCTCAGAAGAGTCCAGATCAGATTGGGCCTTCTCTAACGCCATCTGTTGCTTATTTGCCAGATCTTGGCCTTCAGCACATTTGTCCTGCATGGCTCCCATATATAGATACAAATATGCCGCTATCCTGGCAATCTTATTATGTTCATCTTTGGCTTTAGGGGCCATATATAGTTCACTCAGGGCCACATGTAGGGGACCCTGATCTCCCCATATATCTGACCCTGTTTCAGTGACCTGTTGCGCGATTGCCTGCAACCAGACCGTTTGGTCCTGAGGAGTCCACTCACCTCTCACAAATAGCTTTTGTAAGAAGTGCTCTCTGGCTATTTTCATATCTACCAAGGTCGTGATTCTGGAATTTGCGTTCCTTCCTGACTTACAGAAGTTTGTATTTTATTTTGCAAAACAGACCGTTTCCTTAGAGCGTTCCTTTGAGGGATGCTTTCACAGTGTAAAACAGTGTGGTGATCTAACCGGATATGTGTATCTGGTCAGTTGGCACACTGTATTAATCTGCACAAGTGGTAAATCTAACCCAGAATATCCCGGCTCCGAGCCCCCACTTTTGTAAGCGATATTCAATCAACACTACAGCTAAGTCAATGCCTAGTCTGGGATGCTGAGGAAAACCCTTATTGATGTATTTTTATATCCAGTTCAGTACTCTGGATGACAACCCTTGTATAACACCCCCCTCTTAGAATCCCCCTAACCCCACTGAGCCAAGAAGTAGGTTTGTATTGCAAATTAAAAGGTTTATTTGAAAATTTAAACAATATATATATCACACTTCTATCAATAAATTGATGATGGATATTACACTTGTGAATATGAGCATTAATCCGCAAGAGGTAACTATGAATAGGAACAGAAGAACAAGGTGGGAAAGAATGCTTTATATGGTTCAAGGAAACGCAAGGTGGAATAAAATGCAGAACAGAAATAACTTGTTATGATTTTAGCAAAAGGTAATATGATCACTTTTTCTTTTGACAATTCACTCCCCCCTATACAATACCAGAAATGGAAGGAGAGCACACAGTCTTCAAGAATCCCAACAAATCACACTTTATAATGCAATACACAGTTCTCCAGCATGGGGTCTGGCATGGATTCACATGCTCATGAATATTCCCCGTCGTCAGGCTGGGAATCCTCGGTAAAGAAAAAACCAGTATCAGTTTCGTTTCTGATCTGTCTTTCGTAGTAGTAACCAATCACTGGTCTCTGCGTCATACTGACCACAGCCAATGACTGCCCTCTACCTAAGCCCCGCCTCTGGCAGCCATCTTCAGATTTTTACCCCACGTTCATGTGTTGGGATCCTCGTGCTATTGCTCTCGAGCGTTCGTGCTATTTTTTCACGTTTTTTTCTCAAAAACTTCGTTTTTTCGGTCAAAAGAGCCTCAAGCTCCACCGACTCTCCATCCGATCAACGGGGACCCGTGTCGGATTCGTCCATGCCCCTCAAGGGTGAAGATTCGTTGAGCTAGGCTTTTGGAGGACTCCAGAAGTTTCTCAGGCCCATCTCGGTCATGGCCCAGGAGAAGGGAAGCTCGACGCCCGGAAAGCTCTTCAGGGTCTGCCCTGGATGCCAGCTGCAGAATGTCTTTAAGGAAGACGAACACTCCTTTTGTCTTTACTGCCTACATGAGGACAAGATGCACGTGGAGAAGGACTGTGCGTTTTGCGGCAACATGTCGGAGCGGACCATGAAGGACCGCCATCAACGTCTCGTCAACTGGCTGGGAGGGAAGAGCCCGTCCGGCGAGAAGAAGAGGAAGAAATCCGAGCGGTCTTCTAAGACCTTTGAGGACGCCCCGGCGACGGGGGTCCAACATAAGGCCAAGCACCGGGAGCGCCGAACGGTCGGGCTCTACGGGCGCCAGGCAGGGCGCACCCTCCCCGGCACCATCAACCACGAGCCAAGAGGAAGGCCGAGCACCCGGCGAAGCTCCTAGAGAGGCCCCGGTCGAGCTCGAAGGCGGAGGGGGAGCGAGGCAGTGCCCCCCCCCTCAAGGATAAGGCGGTGAGCGCACCTAAGGTGGTGAAAGCCTTAATCCATCCAGCCAAGGCCTCTATCGAGACAGTCGCGGCGGCCCTGGCTCAGCATGTGGAGGCTACACCAGTGGTGGCGACCTCGGGGCTCAGTCTCCCTGCCACCGCGGAGGGAGTCCTCTTTTATGCCCATCGACAGGACCCCTGTGAAACCTCCGACGGAGAAGAAAAAGGGGGGGCAGGAGGTCGTCGTGGATTCGGCCTCAACCTCTGAGGAAGAACTGATCGAGGTCTTAAGCCACGGCGTTGGCGTGGAAGAAGACCAGCCCATCGGGAGGGATCCCGACGCAGGAGACGACGACATCGTCGAGGGTACCGACGGGGCCCCTGACGGCCCGTCGGATTCCCCTCTGCCAGTGCCGCAAGACAACTCGGTGGCCATTTTGTTGGCTATACAGTCCTTATGCTCAGAGATAAGGACGAGACTGCTGTTACCAGTGGAGGAACCACTCCCGTCGGGGGACCCGGAACCAGGCCCTTCGGGCAGCCCCCCTCCTAAGAAACGAAGGATTCACCCTCCACCTCCTTTTTAGCCGTCGCGCCCCGTTCAGCCCTCCTCCCCGTCCACGACTCGAGGGGATGATACGGGGACTGACACGGCCGCGACGGGTACGGACGACGAGGTGTACGACGAGGATCTGCCGTCGTCTCCTCCCACCCGGGCTTCCCCACCCGACGAGATTGGATCTTTTCACTCCATGATCGCCAGGGCATACGAGCTCTTCCAGCTCTGCCCGGAGGAGAAGAAGAAGGAAGGTTTCCTTTATCAGCGGCGCGAGGCCAAGAGGAAGACGGTCCTCGCGGTACCTCTACTGGACGATATTTGGGCTGAGGGCCTAGCCCTCCTCAAGAACCCATCCACGACGCCGGCTAGAAGAGACCGGTACGAGAAGAAGTACGGGGTCCCAGACGCGGCCCCCTTGTGCCTCTGGGCGCATCCTACCCCGGACTCCGTCGTCTCCGCGGCGGCCAGGAAGAAAGCGGGGGGGGTGCGGCCTCCACGTCGACTTCCCCGCCGGACGGCGAGGGAAAGAAATTGGACACGATGGGGCGCAGGGTCATCTCGTCTGCAGCGACGACGATTAAGGCGGCCAACGCCTTGGCTATCGTAGCCCGCTACGACAGGGAGCTGTGGTACAAACTGACTCCCCTGCTGGGCTTCCTACCGGACGACAAGAGGGCGGATGCCCTGGAGATCTTGCAGGAAGGTGAGGTGGCGTCGGACCACGCCATCATGATTGCGACAGACATCGCCGACACTGGATTTCGTCAGTTGGGCAACGGCGTGTGCCTTAGGCGGCGTGGATGGCTCAAGGCTACTGACTTCCATCAAGACGTACAGACCAGAGTCCTGGACATGCCGTTCGATGGGAACAACCTGTTTGGGAAAACAGTGGACGATTCCCTTCAAGCCATTAAAGCGGACACGGAGACGGCCCGGGCGCTCGGGGTTCTCCAGCAATGGCGGCCGTTCTTTCGGAGCGGCGGAGGCAAGGGTGCCTCCAAAGGTTCCGGCGGCGGATTTTCCACCTACCGTCAAGCGGCCTGTTCGTCGTCTCAGGAAGCTTACAGGGGACGAGGCAAGTCAGGCGGACCCCGCCGTCGTCGCCAAGGAGGTCAAGGCGGCAAAGCCTCGTCTAAGCAGGATTGAACCGGCCGTGGGGTCGGGCCCCCACCGAAGCACCCCGGTGGGAGGCCGGCTGGCGAGCTTCGTCAGCGTGTGGGAGTCCATCTCCACCGACCGTTGGGTGCTGGACACCCTAGCCCAGGGCCACACGCTCGAATTTCAAAGAAGGTGCCTGCGCATCCCCCCTGTGGCCAGGAAAGAGCTTCACGTCCCTCAGCTTCTCCGGGAGGTAAAGGCGATGCTCAGGAAGGGCGCCATCGAACTCGTCCCAAAGAGGCTTCGGGGCTCCAGAGTTTACTCAAGATACTTCCTCGTGAAGAAGAAGACGGGAGGATGGCGCCCCATCCCAGACCTACGACGGCTGAACAAGTTCAGCAAGGCACGGAAGTTCCGGATGGTCACCCTCCAGCACGTCCTGGGGCAGCTGGAGGAGGGCGACTTCCTGTCGTCGTTGGATTTGGAGGATGCCTACTTCCATATTCCCATCCTAAAGGGGCACCGAAAATTTCTCAGGTTCGTGGTCCAAGGGCGTCACTATCAGTTCAGAGCCCTTCCCTTCGGTCTACGGTCGGCTCCCAGGGTATTCACCAAGTGCCTTGCACCAGTGGCGGCGCAGCTGCGCCGAGAGGGGATCCACGTCTACCCCTACCTGGACGACTGGCTCATCCGAGCCAAGACGAGGGAGCTCGCCGTGAAGCACACGGCAAGGACCGTCCAACTTCTCACAGACCTGGGATTCTCCGTGAACTACGCCAAGTCCCACCTGGTACCCGCGCAAGACGCACTGTTTCTGGGAGCGAAGCTCGACACAGTGCCCCTTCTGGCCTCCCCGTCGGAGGAAAGGACCAGGGCCATCCTGGGCAAGGTACAGCGGATGCTGGTTGCCGACGCGGCCAAGGTGAGGTCCATCAAGTCCCTCCTCGGAATGATGTCTTCTTGCATCTACCTCATTCCCATGTGCAGGCTCCGGATGCGACCGTTGCAGGAGTTCCTGGACGCGCACTGGATCCAAACGACGGGCGTTTCCGACGAGCGATTCGGTGGTGGGGCACCCGCGCGCATCTACGGCGGGCATGGACTTCCAGACCCCAGGCCACCAGGAGACAGTGACCACGGATGCCTCCCTGGAAGGGTGGGGAGCGCACACCGAAAATCTGCACGCAAGAGGCCTTTGGCTCCTGACGGAGAAGTCCCTCCATATCAACGTCCTGGAGCTCCGTGCAGTGTTTTGGGCCCTCAGATCCTTCCTTCCGTCCCTCAAGGGCAAGGTGGAGAGGATCTTAACCGACAACACCACCACCATGTTTTACATCAGGAAACAGGGCGGAACCAGGTCCCCAGCACTGTCCAAGGAGGTGCAGGACCTGTGGCATTGGGCCGTCGCCCAAAGGATGTTTCTGGTGCCGTTTCATCTGGCAGGGATAAAAAAACACCATCGCCGACTCACTCAGCAGGGAGCTGCGCTCGTGCCATGAGTGGGAACTACGGCAGGATCTAGTGGATCGCCTCTTCCGACGGTGGGGCACACCCCAGATCGACCTGTTCGTGACGGCGACGAACTCCAAGTGCCGGAGGTTCGCCAGCAGGTTTCCCCAGCCGAGGAGCATGGGCGATGCTTTCTCGTTCCCCTGGGAAGGCCTGTTCCTGTACGCGTTCCCTCCACTGCCACTGCTGATCCGGCTCATCAACCAGCTCAAGAGGTCATGGTGCAGGATGATCCTCGTCGCACCTGCGCGGCCGAGGCAGATATGGTTCCCGGACCTTCTGGACTTGTCAGTGTCCCCGTCAATCAAGCTGCCAGTGGACGCGGTTCTGCTCTCCAGGGAAGGAGGCGCCATCCTCCACCACGACCCGAAGTCGCTGAACTTGCAGGCCTGGCTCCTGCAGCGCTAGAGTTTGGAGGATACGATATACCGGCCGACGGCAGAGAGGTTCTTGCAAAGGCCAGGGCGTCCTCGACTCTTAAATGCTACGGACACAAATGGAAGAGGTTCTCTGACTGGTGCCACGCACAGAAGATTAACCCTCTGAGGATTACGGCTCCCCAAGTCCTGCTGTACCTGTTGACGCTGGCTAAGGCTGGACTGGCGCACGCGTCCATCAAGATTCATCTTGCTGCGATCTCCCGATACACCAGAACCAGGGGGCGGACGTCCTTGTGGTCTCATCGTCTGGTGAAAGAGTTAATGAAGGGACTGTTCAGTTCGTTCCCGCCGGTGAAGGCTCCGGCCCCGGCGTGGGAGCTCAACGTGGTGCTGATCAAGCTCATGGGACCTCCGTTCGAGCCTCTGCACTCGGCCCCGTTGAAGTTCCTGTCGTGGAAAACAGCGTTTCTTGTGGCCATCACCTCCGCACGACGAGTGGGAGAGATCCAGGCCCTATCTTGCAAGCCACCATACTTGACTTTTCACGACACGAGGGTGGTGCTCAGGATGCACCCCTCCTTCATGCCCAAGGTGCCGTCGGAATTCCACCTCAACGAACCCTTGGTGTTGCCTGTGTTTTTCCCGTCGCCTTCGTCGCCGGCTGAGAGGACTTTGCACTCGCTTGATGTGGCTAGAGCGCTGAAGTTCTACGTGGACCGCACGAAGTGTTTTCGGAAGACGTCACAACTCTTTGTGAATTTTGGGCCTGTCAATCGGGGGAATGCTCTCTCGAAGGCTTCCATTTCCAGGTGGCTCTCCGGCTGTATCATGTACTGTCATCGGTTGGCAAACCGATCGCTGCCTGGCCGTCCGAGAGCCCATTCCACCAGAGCGATCGCAGCTACCACGGCGTTCCTATCTGGTGTGCCCCTGCTGGACATATGCAGGGCTGCTACGTGGAGGTTGACGCACACCTTCACGAAATTCTACTGCGTCGATCGGGATTCCAGGGAGGAGTCCAGGGTCGGCCAAGTAGTGCTCCGCAACCTGTTCGCCTGAGGTGAGCCTGGTGAGGAGGTAAGATTGCTTAATGTTGAGTTTGATGTAATGCTTAATGTTGAGCCTTTGCCACCTCCCGTGGTTGTGCATGTGTGTACTGCTATGTATTCTTAATTCATGAGCATGTGAATCCATGCCAGACCCCATGCTGGAGAAGGAACAAGTTACTTACCTGTAACTGTTGTTCTCCAGCATGGGTCTGGCATGGATTCACATGCGAACCCTCCCGCCTACCCCTCTGCGGCTCTTCACTTGGTCATACTGCCACTTCACGTGCTTCCAAATCTGAAGATGGCTGCCAGAGGCGGGGCTTAGGTAGAGGGCAGTCATTGGCTGTGGTCAGTATGACGCAGAGACCAGTGATTGGTTACTACTACGAAAGACAGATCAGAAACGAAACTGATACTGGTTTTTTCTTTACCGAGGATTCCCAGCCTGACGACGGGGAATATTCATGAGCATGTGAATCCATGCCAGATCCATGCTGGAGAACAACAGTTACAGGTAAGTAACTTGTTCCTTCCAGTTCTCCCAGCAAGCTTAGGGAAAACAGGGATGAGTTTTAAACACAGGCGAATTATTTTAATGTGGTTTGCAAGGAAGTGAAAAGGTGCTAAAATTGCTTTTAATTCCCTCTAGAGGTTCAGGGTAGGTGATGGCTACTTTATATTAGTTCAGGCTCACTTTAACCATACTCTATGACTGATTAGCAGATTGCAAACGAATGTTAGCAAAGAGAAGCAAAAAGCTGCTGATTTCTACAGATGAAGAATTCGGGCCAAATCGCGGTACATTTCGCGAGTTCGTGTCTCGCGATTACGGGAAAAGTATAGGGAGTAGGAAGTCGGTTCTATATTCGTTGGAAAGCCTAGATTCTAAGCCTTCAGATGGAAGTTAAATTTCCAGAGATACGGATGATTAAATGAAGGTAGTTTTTCGGATTTAAAGTAAACTCAAAATGACAGGTGACAGCTTGCAGCTGCAGAATTGACAGGTGACAGTTGTGCAGCTTTAAAAATGACAGATGACACGATTTCTAGGAGGCAGTTCTACTTAGGCTAAAATAGTTTGGATTAGATTATTTTAACTAAGAGATTGGTTCTGCACAGTTCTGCTAGGTACTCACAATATAAATTTGAACTAGGCCTCATCACGGATCTGGTCAACACGTCCGGCTGCGGTTCTGGCTGCTCGGCGGGTCAATCAGGCACCGGTTCTGCTCACAGCGATCTGGGTCAGCTCTGCTGGTCTTGCCTCTCTGGATTCTGGATGTAACACTGCTTTCTCGGTACTGCTACAGGTTCTTGCAAAAATTCTCGGCAAAAATTCAAACAGCTCGCCCGGCTGTTGAATAGTTTGGTTAGTTTTGAGGCCTGCTGAAGAGGATTCAGCTGGTGGATTCAGGCCTCTCTGCTACACATTCTGGAGTTAATGTCTGCTACAGGTTCTGGAGATTGATGGATTTGAAGTCTGGATCTCTGGATTTGAAGTCATCGGTCAGCATGCTCCGCAGCAAATGGAATTGAATGTCTCTACCTGTCCCAGCAGTCTCTTTTATGTGTTTTGGAAAGTGGGTGTGTGCGTTGGTCATAACTAAACCTGCCCCTCTAACTTATCATTGGCCAATTCCTCCTCTCTCCCTTGATTCGGGGAAGGAAGTGGATTGTCATCATGATGAGGTCTGTTTATGGGTCAGAGGATCCTCCCCTGGTCAGTTTGCCCACAAATCTATATTTGATTCAAATACATCTTTCCCAGATACACAATTTGTTGAAATTACATGTACACATTATATATTCCTTATGGTCCATGCTTGTCCGCCTCTGATCTTCCTGGGGGCTTGCATTCAAAAATGACAACATTTTGCGCTTTTTAACTGGTTTTGCAATATCGGACATTTACCCAAAATTACACACATGTGCGCAAGGAGTATGGACATAACTTGATGAAGTGTCAGATTTTTAACATGCAGACATTTGGAGTAAGACCCTATTTTCCGCTAGCAACCCCCCAGAATACACCACAGGGTCCTAACGCCTCTTAAAATGTGCACCGAAAAATCACAAGAATAATGGTATTACTTATATAATTCTGACAAGTCTGTACTATGAATTATCCATCTCTTTTTAAATTATGCCCTGGTCAAAAAGGGGTGTGGCTTCCCACATCACATGGTGGAATAACTGGTTTATCCACTTCCCCCAAGCCAGCTTGTTCACAGAGGCACAGTTGCCCCCCAGTTTCTCCCAAGAGGAAGCTATTTTACGACACCCCCAATATAACATTTGCCTGAGTCAAGGAAGTTGCATTGTTCGGTCCCTTCCAGTTCCCAGGTGCTCCACCCCTAATCTAATCAGAGAGGTGTCAACTCCTTTTGGCAAGGGGCAGCAGGATGCAGCTAGGCCTGGGAAGAGTGGCTGTTGATCCAGTTTCAACTCCTGTCGGGGGTAGTTGTCAGGCAGAATTCAGTTTCATTAAGCCAGGTTTCAGCTAAATGTCACTTTTTGTTCCCAGTTTTCTACATTTAAATCAAACTGACAATTTTTACCTATTCATTAAATAATTACTTCCTTCAAGTCATTTCAGAATATAGTTTTACATTGTATCCACCTCTTAGCAAGTCTTTCCTTGGTCTGGTTTTATTTCATTTGTTCAGTTTTACACAAAAGTCTGGCGGTTTTAAAAAGCCGGCTTTCTGATAGTGGTGAGTACCAGTAATACAACCATTTTTGGGATTAAGAAAATGAATTCCCCACAGTTCTGAGTTGCTTTTTGGCAATCAGCATTGCCATTCCCAATGGTTTCAGGCTACTGTGTGTGTAGCCCAATGGTGGTTTTACGCAGTGCCCTCCTGTGCTCACAACATAGGCAAAAATGGGTGGCAGCCTATTCTTCATGTTTTCCCTGTGCACTCTCTGGGGAGTTCTGGCCATCATGATGTTTTCCATGCCAGTACTGCACAGTTTTATGGTAGGGCTTAGATGCATGGGTAAAAACATCCCACACTACACACCCTAGATGTGCGTAGGGCGGTCCTCTACTATGTAAACAAGACCAGACCGCTAAGGAAAACAGATCAGCTGTTTGTCTCCGTAGCTACAGGCAGTGAGGGAGATCGCGTCTCTAAAGGTGCCATCACTAAGTGGATTGTTAACTGTATCCAGCTGTGTTACTCTCTTTCTGAAAAGACTCTGCCTTTCACGCCAAGAGCCCACTCTACTAGAGGCATTGGGGCCACTCTGGCTTTCATTGCAAATGTACCCCTTGACACCATTTGCAAAGCAGCTACTTGGAGCTCTATTCGCACTTTTACTCAGCACTACTGCACTGACACCCATTCCAAGACATACTCAAGTGGGACAAGCGGTTTTAAGACATTTATTTGCTCATGACCCTTCTCACATCCCACCGCCTTCTTCTAACACTGCTCGCTAATCTATGCACAGCATGTGATCTAAGCAGATTCCACAAGCCTCAGAAGAGATACAGTACTCACCGTAATCGTATTTCTGATGCTTGTATCTGCTTAGATTCACATGCTACCCACCCTTCCTCCCCTCTGAGAGAAGGCGCATGGCTGCTTGTAGTCTTATCTATCTATTTGCTTGGATTATCTGTACTCACGCTACTCCTCATGCTACCTCATGTCAGAAAAAATACAATCTGAGGGTCCTAGACACGTGAGGGATCATGAGTACAGTGGACGTCACACTAGGGATACTATTACTAGCATGCCCAGTGTCGACGCCCATTTTCGAGTTTCGAAAAAGAAACTGTAATACTCTGCAGCTTCCACTAGATGTCGACCTATGCACAGCATGTGAATCTTAGTAGATACAAGCATCAGAAATACGATTACGGTGAGTAATGCATCTTATATATATATATTTCTGAGGCTTGTGGAATCTGCTTAGATCACATGCTGTGCATAGGCCGACATCTAGTGGAAGCTGCGAAGTATTACAGTTTGTTTTTCGAAACTCGAAAATGGGCGTCGACACAGGGCGTGCCAGTAATATCCCTAGTGTGACGTCCACTGTACCCAAGATCCCTCACGCGTCTAGGATCCTCAGATTGTTTTTTTCCGCCATACTGGTTGGAAGCATTTTGCGGAGTCCCCTGGCCTTAGCCATACTTTTGCTAGAAATTAACATAGTAATCTATTGACAGCCTTCCCCACCCCAACGTCGAACTTCGACACTCGACGCCGGCTGGAGAAGAAATCGGCCGTCGGCTGCTGCATGACGGATTTTGCCCTCGGAAGGCCGCTGGCCTCGGCCCGGGCCTGGTAGGCCGCTGGCCTCGGCCCTGCAAGTAGGGAGAGTGGGGGGTGGTACATACTCTACACTCTTGGTATATAGGTACACCTTATACATTTCCTACACTTAACAGCCCGCTGCCTCAAGGTGCGTATGGAGGGTACCCCTTTTCAATTCTGCCCCAAGTGCAATCGCAAATACCCTTGGGTCGACAGGCACGCCACATGCAATCTCTGCTTGTCGAGGGACCACCCCGAAGCGAACTGCAGAGCGTGTAGTAGGTTTAAAACTAAGACACTTAAGGACCGTTCGACGAAGCGTTGGGCCAACCACGCCAGGCAGGCGGCTATAGCAGCGGAGGGCGCCTTCAGCGATGTCAGCGACGCCGTACTTTCGGACGGCGAGGGCATTATGGTGTCGAAAGACAGCCGAGCACAGGTCCCCGACCTCGGAAGGTCGTCCGGCAGGGCGGCTATGGGGAAGACCCCCGGCGACACAAGTGCTTCACATACTACACACACTAAACACACCAAGTCCAACCGAGACTCGACGACGTCGAGTTCTCGGAAAGAGGCACAGACAGAACGGTCCGATTCGGTGTCCTCTGGGCGCTCTCGATCAAGATCGCCGTATGACTCCAGGCAATCATCCACTCTTGCCAAGAGTGCCTCGCTCCCTAGGCTAACAGAAGTTCGATCGTCGGAAGACGAAGACGACTTCCACCCCCAGGCCGCGCTCCAGGAGTCGGAGCCCATAATTAAAGCCAGCGAGGCCCCACGCTCGAAGGACAGGGACACCTCTCCCGATCCTCGACACCAGGCGTCGAAAAACTCCAGAGCCACTAAGGGACAGGGAAAACATTTTTCTACGCACGGGGAGGGGGGAAAACAGCAGAAGAAACTACCTGTACATTCTTCCACACCTGTGAAACACTCCACCCCCCCTAAACAGACAGACAAGGCCAGGTCTGCTGATAGGTCCACAACCAGCAAAGCTACTCAAGATAAATCCCATATACTTGCTGAGAGAGTCATTCCCAGTTCCAAAAAATGGTCCAGTGAAGACATAGATAGGGTCATGTCAAGAATGTCTTCTTTGGCTGATTTTTATGATAAAAATCCAGAACATTTCCTCTCCTATGATCCACAAGGGCCACACCCTCAGCCTCTACTGATCCTATCCCCCTGAGTAAGAAGGCCCAGTTTGAAACTCCGATGAGGTCTGAACCCTTCGAGGTACAACCTTACGCAAGACCATACTCACGGTATCAAGGAGAGGCTTCCTTTTGTGAAGACCAAGAATTTAGTATGATAGAAGAGCAAACCGGGACGGGCTACTATGGGAATGATGAGGACCAGGAAGAAGAAGAGGATGACCTGGAAACATACAGAGTAGATTCCCCGGTAGAGAACGAAGCCCCGGTTACCGACTCCCCGGTCGATAACCAACCCCTCCTAAATGAGGTTCTCGCTTGCGCAGCAGAACATTTCCACATTGACACCCACGGTGTACAGAAGGAAAGGGACTTTGCAGAAGAGTTATTGGGAGAAAGGAGGCCTGTTGCCCAGACCATCCCTATCCTTAAATCCATTCAGCGGAGAATAGATCCATCCCTGGTGAACCCAAACCTCACCAGAGCAGTCAATCCCAGGGTTGAAAAACTTTTCAGGGCAGCACAGTCTGACCCTCTCTATATAAGAGGACATCTGAAGCCAGACTCCCTAGTTGTCACCAACACTCGTAAGAGGGCTGGGACACCCTTGTCTTCGTCAGAAGCTCCTCCCGACAAGGAGAGCAAAATACTATACGGTTTCGGCAGGAAGGTAGCCTCAACGTCCGCCTATCAAGCAAGGATTGCTAACTCCACCACCCTGTTGGCCAGCTACAACTGCCATCAGTGGGAAGAAGTCGCGGCTCTCATAGCCTCTGCTCCTGAACCGTTAAAGGGCCAATTAGCTCGGATTTCCGCAGAGGGTAGAGCCGTGTCTGGTTGCATTTTGAAAGCAACCTTTGACGCCGCGGACAACGCAGGCAGATTGATAGCAGAAGGTACTATTATCAAGAGACATGCGTGGTTACGGCAGTCTGGTTTTAAGGCAGAAACACAGGCATCATTGTTAGACAAACCGGTGGAAGCCGATCTGTTGTTTGGTAAGGCGGTCGAAGACGCACTGAAAAATGCCAAGGACGAATACGAGACACTCAAATCCCTTGGCCAGTTAACCAATAAACCCCCTAACCAGAGAGGAAATAGTAATTTTCGTCGCCCACGCGGCCAAAATTCCCAGAGAGGATCTAACTGTTCCCAGGGGCAGGGTACACAGTGGAACAATAACCAACAGTCTACCCAGGGTTACGGCAGAGGTAATAGGAGAGGTTGTGGTAAAGGCAGAGGCAGCCCCAGCAAGGGAGGCGGCACACCTCCACCAAAGCAGTGATGCTCAGTTCAGGGTCCCTTCTCACGCAACCCCAGTAGGGGGATGCATTTCAAACTTCACCCAGGCTTGGGAAGGGATCACATCAGACAGATGAGTGCTGTCAACAGTATCCACAGGATAATGTATAGAGCTACTGCAGCATCCCCGGAACCATCCTCCACGACAGAGTACACTCCTTAGAACATCAGAAGATTCTCCTCGAGGAGATCGCCATTGTTCTACAAAAGGACGCAATAGAACTCGTCCCGGGACACCAGGTAAACAAGGGTATTTATTCAACTTACTTCCTTGTGCCAAAGAAAGACTTGACAATGCGCCCAGTATTGGATTTATGGCCTGCCAACAACTATGTCAAGCCCCAAAAATTTCGTATGACCATGCTACAAGAGGTAATCCCTCTCCTAAAAAAGGGGGATTACATGGCAACCTTGGATATGAAAGATGCTTATTTTCATATTTCCATGTTCCCAGCACACAGAAAGTACTTGCGCTTCAAGGTGGACAGTCGCCACTACCAATTCAAGGTACTGCCCTTCGGGATAGATTCAGCACCAAGGGTATTCACCAAGGTACTGGCGGTGGCGGCTGCACACCTACGCAGGGAGGCAATCCTAGTGTACCCTTATCTGGACGACTGGCTCATAACGGGGGAAACCCCAGGAATTTGCAGGACAAACATTCAAAGGACTATCAACCTCCTCCACGAGTTAGGCTTCTCAATCAACGAGAAGAAGTCAAGCCTGGTGCCAAGCACCTCAAAACAATTCCTAGGAGCAATCCTGGATACCCAGGAGGGGTTGACCTTTCCTTCAGAAGAAAGAATTCGGAATATACTACTGCAAATTCCGCATTATCAGTCCAGTCAACAAATAACGGTACGCAAAGCAATGCGTTTACTGGGCATGATGGCGTCATGCATTTACCTGGTCCCCCACGCGCGCCTGCGCATGCGTCCTATGCAGGAATGGTTGGCGAAACAGTGGTCTCAGGCAAGTGGTCAGTGGGACGATCTAGTGGTCGTTTCGCCAACACTGGTACAAAGCCTTCACTGGTGGACAAGAGAGAATCTCGCACAGGGGAAACCCTTTTACGATCCCGAAGTACAGGCAGTAGTCACTACAGATGCATGTCTGACGGGGTGGGGAGCTCACCATCTCCACCACACAGCTCAGGGTCTCTGGTCTCACTCAGTGGCCAAGAACCACATCAACCTGCTAGAGCTTCTGGCAGTATTCAGAGCGCTTCAGGCATTCGAGCCCCATCTACTAAACCTGTCAGTGCAAATCCGGAAGGACAGCACTACAGCCATGTTCTACCTGAACAAGCAAGGAGGGACTCGCTCGCCAAATCTGTCCAAGCTTGCCCATAAAATCTGGATATGGGCACTCAGACGGAACATGTTCCTGTCATCACAACATGTTCCAGGGGAGCTCAATTCCCTAGCGGATGCTCTGAGCAGAGACTCCCTCCCAGAGGAACACAAATGGGTTCTTCACAGAGAGGTCGTAGAAGAACTCTTCTCTCAGTGGGGTTTCCCCACTATAGACTTATTCGCCACAAGCGAAAATAGACAATGCCCAGGATTTGCATCCAGGTTCCCCCAAACAGACTCCCAGGGGAACGCCCTGTGGATGAACTGGTCAGGGATGTTTGCGTACGCTTTTCCACCAACTCCTCTCAGCAGGAAATCGGTAAACAAGATGAACAGGGAGTCGATGACGCTCGTCCTAGTTGCTCCCATGTGGGCAAGACAACCATGGTTCCCACACCTACGCAGGATGGCGGTGTGCGAGCCCATCAAACTTCCAGCCTGGTACAACCTACTGTCCCAGCACCAAGGTCAAACAGTGCACCGGCAACCCAACTCAATGAACCTGGCAGCATGGCTCCTGAGGTCATAGAGTTTGGACACCTCAATTTGCCACAGAGGTGTATGGACATCCTAAAGGAATCTAGGAAACCAAACACAAGGCACTGTTACTTTGACAAGTGGAAGAGGTTCGTTATCTGGTGCAAGAGTAGACAAATCAACCCAGTTGATTGCACTCCTTCCACTATTGTTACATACATGCTCCACCTGCTAGATGCAGGATTAGTTTTTAACTCACTGAAAGTACACCTGGCAGCCCTCTCGGCTTACACCACTTCCCATAGCAAGGTTTCGTGGTGGAAAGTACCAGTAGTTAAAGCCTTCATGGAAGGAATAAAGAGACGTCGCCCTCCTATTTCAAAACCAACACCAGGGTGGGACCTTAATGTGGTGCTAGCCAAGCTCATGGGCCCCCCTTTCGAACCCATGCATAAAAGCAGTCTCAAACACCTGACTTATAAAACGGCCTTCTTAGTAGCTATTACTTCTGTAAGAAGGGTCAGTGAAATTCAGGCTCTGTCAGTGCAGGATCCCTTGTTTACTATCCATAAAGACAAACTGGTTTTACGCACACACCCTAGGTTCTCACCTAAATTTATATCAAAATTCCATGTAAACCAGTCCATCGAGCTTCCGGCTTTCTTCCAGAACCCGCAAAGCTCGGCTGAAGTGAAACTACACACCCTAGATGTGCGTAGGGCGGTCCTCTACTATGTAAATAAAACCAGACCGCTAAGGAAAACAGATCAACTGTTTGTCTCCGTAGCTACAGGCAGAGAGGTGGATCGCGTCTCTAAAGGTGCCATCTCGAAGTGGATTTTAACTGTATCCAGCTGTGTTACTCACTCTCTGAAAAGACTCTGCCTTTTACGCCAAGGGCCCACTCTACTAGAGGCATTGGGGCCACTCTGGCTTTCATTGCAAATGTACCCATTGACACCATTTGCAAAGCAGCTACTTGGAGCTCTATTCACACTTTTACTCAGCATTACTGCATTGACACCCATTCCAAGGCAGATACACAAGTGGGACAAGCGGTTCTAAGACACTTATTTGCTCATGACCCTTCTCACATCCCACCTCCTTCTTCTGGTACTGCTCGCTAATCTATGCACAGCATGTGATCTAAGCAGATTCCACAAGCCTCAGAAGGGATACATTACTCACCGTAATCGTATTTCTGATGCTTGTATCTGCTTAGATTCACATGCGACCCACCCTTCCTCCCCTCCGAGAGAAGGCGCATGATTGCTTGTAGTCTTACCTTTCTGTCTATCTGCTTGGATTATCTGTACTCACGCTACTCCTCATGCTACCTCATGTCAGAAAAAATACAATCTGAGGATCCTAGACGCGTGAGGGATCTTGGGTACGGTGGACGTCACACTAGGGATAGTATTACTGGCACGCCCTGTGTCGACGCCCATTTTCGAGTTTCGAAAAACAAACTGTAATACTCCGCAGCTTCCACTAGATGTTGGCCTATGCACAGCATGTGAATCTAAGCAGATACAAACATCAGAAATACGATTACGGTGAGTAATGTATCCTATATATATATATATATGTATATATATATATATATATGTATATTTCTTTAAATGCTTCCATAGCCGATGCCCCTCATGTCCCCACCAGCTCTGAAGATATTTTTTAACAAAGTGGGTAACGCACTTCAGTTGTTTTCAGTTTTCTACTCCCTACGAGCCTCCCCAAGACCACTTTATCAACCTAATTTGGGGATCAATCCTGGTATGGTGATACATTATTGCCCCTTCAACTACATGACTTGTGGTTTTTAGCTTGGAGTAATTATGAGTCTGGGGAAAGTGGTAACTCGGTCTTTGTTTATTTCCCAATCTTGCATATTGTTCCAAATCTGTAATAGTTTGGCTTGGATTTGACGAGTGCCCTAATAATTCGAAAATAATTTTTCAGGGAAACAGTATGTGGTTTTATTAGAAATGTCCTCCCATCTGAGCATTTAGTCCCTCTCCTTAAATCTGGGGGAATTTTCCCTAGAGTCAATGTCTCAAAATGAACTGTGCCTAAGTTAAAAGCCTCTGATTTAATCTTGCAGCCTTTCAATGATTTTGGTGATTTAACGATCACAATGGGCGACATGCTCTTTGGCGTTTGGCTATCAGCAATTTTATCTCGGCATTATGAGGGACCATACTGGTTTTGATTTTCCCAAATTCGGATGCAGTTCTGTTTATCTGGCAGCTCATCCAGTCTTGCCTCACCTTTTGTTTGGAAACTCTAGCTTGACTCGTCGGTTGCTCTTCATGTAGTTATTGTGCCTGAGAGGTTTATAGGTTTCTTGGTGGTTGCAAATCCTATGTATTCTTGCCTGATGGAGGAGACATCTGACACAAACGTGGCATTGACAGGTGCACCAAGAGCGATTGAGCTTCTGTGGCGAGCAGTGGAGTGACTAGGCACCACCTCCATTAAATTTCTGTAATCAAACGCAGCTGTTCAAATCAGCTGTTGTAGAAAGTGGGATTACTACGTCGCATCCAGATAAAGAGAGCTTTGTGCTGTGTAGAATAGAATCCTGGCATTGCGTGAATGTGTAGAAGCAAGATTATTTTCCAAAGAAAGTTAAAATGGGTCATGGTTTGCATTTTCAGATGCATGTACAGCATATTTAGTGTCGAACCAAGTCTTAACACTGCTTGAGTAGATCTGTATGAGTGCCTGGGTATCCAGTGATTTTTACCGAAACCTTTTTGGTCGAATTATTTTTTAACGAAACACATAAACACTGAATTAAAAAAATATATTTGGGGGAGATAAGGGGATAAAACTGGTGGGGGGGGCCTGGGGGTTTAACAACATAGGGAAACTGGGAACTTGGGGGTGGGGACCGCCCACATTTAAAAGAAATCAGTGTTTTTTAAAGTGTATTTTTTTATTTCTTCATTGGCATTTTGCTGAACAAATCAAACAATCAACCAAGCAATCAACCCTTCCCACACCACCGGTACACAAATGAGGGTAATACAAGAAAAACCAGAAGCAAACCAGGCGACCGGAGCGGTGCTTTTCCAGAAATACTCCCAGTCCAATCTCCAAGCCGGCATTGCCTTATAGTGCAACATGTCCAATCCCTGGATACAGTTCTAAGAAGTAGGCAGGGACTGCCCCTCAGGGCACGACTGGACAGGAGATCTCAGCCCAGCAGGAGATCCAGGACCCTTCCACCCCCCACCCCCCGGCTGGCCAAGGAGGTATATCGTGTATGCATCCCACATCCGACTTTCACCTCGACATTTCCTCCTCAGCACATCCCATCTGGTTTCCATGTCATTGCAGTATAATATATCTTTTAACCATTGGACAACAGTCGGACTCCGTTTTCTTCCCCACCCCATAGCCACACAGCATTTTGCTAGAATTAAGAGAAGATTTATCAGTTTCCTAGTCCCTTTGGGTATCTGCTCCGTGTACCCTAATAAGGCCATCACTGGATCTGGCACCAGCCTCTGCCCCGTAATATCCCCAATCACCACAAACACCTGCCGCCAGAAATGCACCAACTCCACACACTCCCAGGCCACATGGATAAACCCTGCCATCTCTTGTCCGCATCTGAGACAGGCCCCCGACCTATCAGATAAGTAGTCCTTTAGCTGGGCTGGAGAGTAGTAACACTGATGCAGAAACTTAAAATGGATCAGTTTGAAGTTCGAGTTAACAGCCCCCTTCCTGGTCATCTCACAACAGTACCCCCATGTATTTGCCGGTAATTCCCTTCCCAGCAACCTCTCCCACAACTCCTTTGATGACCTCCCCACAACTGGCCTCGCATTCAGAGTTAATCCGTACAGACCGGAGAGCACCTGCCGTCCAATGTCTCCCCCCAGCACCTTACTGAGCTGCTCAGCCACTGCGGGCGGCTTCGCGAAGGAAGGAAACAACCGTTGCAATGTCACCCTCAACCTGTTATACAGAAACACATCTAATGCTGACAGGGCTCCTCTGTCCCTCAGCTGGTCTATAGAGATAAAGTCCCCGTTCAGAAACGGGTCCCCGAGCTGAGTGACACCCAACCGTTTCATAGTGGCTACATGATGTGCCTCGCTAGTCAGGGGGATACCAGCAATGTATATCGGCGGAATTTCCGGCGAGTAAAGCACATCCCCAATGGATGCGTGTCCCAGAAACTATCAGGCCCAACAAGTAAGCTCCACCAAATTACGAGGAGACCGCAAACGGCTGGGAGCGGTCAGGATAACCGACCACAACAACACCAGTGATGCAATGGACCTCTCTATCTCTACATGTCTGTGCTCCGCTGCCATCCCGTAACAGTACCTAAGATAGCTAGCCTGCGCCACAATATAGTATAAACTCCCCTCCTGAACTGGCACTGTGAGTTGCCCACAAGATACCCGAGCCCTTTTACCCGCCCATATGAAGTGCGTTATCGCTGAGCGAAGGTCCCAGGTCCCCTTTTATAGGCACATTTAAAAACACATATAGAAATTTAGGAAGGATAGACGTCTTGACTACCGAAATCCTGCCGTACAAATTGAGAGGGAGTGAGGCCCAACCCAACATCGCCTTTTTGGCCGATTCTAAAACCTCCACATAGTTTGCAGTATACACCACCTCCTTCTTTCCCGCTACAGTGGCCCCCAGATATCGTGTACTCTATAGATCCCACCGGAATACCCAAGCATCCCGAAACTGAGAAGCCCCACCCATCAATGGGAAGATAACAGATTTACTGGCATTTATTTTAAGCCCCGAGAGGTCACCAAAATGCTGAAGGTCCAGCATAACCGGGTCTAGGTTGACCTCGGGATGGCGGATGAACAAAACCATATCATCTGCGTATAACGAAATTATGACTTTATGGGTATGCAGTTGGACTCTCTGGTGTAGATGAAACTCCCTGACCCATTCAGCCCAAGGCTCTATCACCAAGGTGAATAGCAGGGGTGACAGCGGGCAGCCATGACGAGTCCCCCGTGCAAGCAGAAGCGCCCCGGTAGTCTGCCCATTCACCCTCACTCTAGCCACTGGGTCGGTGTATAGAAGTGAGACCAAGGAAATGAAGAAATTGCCCAAACCCATCCTGCGCAGAACGATGAATAAAAACAACCATTCAACGGAATCAAATGCCTTTGTGGCGTCCAGTAGGACCGCCACCGCCTGGTCATCCGCCGGCAACGCCACCATCAACCCAAACATCCTCTGCAACCCGAACGAGGTTGAGCGACCCGTGATAAACCCTGCCTGATCGGCCCTCACCATGGCTGGCATTAGCGGCGCTAATCGCGTTGCTACGATTTTTGCTAAGATCTTATTATCAAGATTGATAAGTGAAATCGGGCAGTACGACGAACAATCACCTTCCGGCTTACCTGGCTTCAGCAGTACAACCACTATGGCTTCTCTAAGGGAATCAGGTAATCGACCCCGGTACACCGCCTCCTGATACACCCGTAAAAGATATGGCGCTAATCTTTCGGCATAACACTTATAAAATTCAGCTGTAAAGCCGTCAGGGCCCAGGGATTTCCCACCTGGCAGTGATTTAATGGCATCCATCACCTCAACCAGCGACACCTGTCTGTTCAACCATTCCCTCTGCTCTTCCAAGAACCAATACATCCCCACACCATCAAGAAAGGCCTCTATATCCACCTGCGCCACCATCAGTTAGGACGCATACAACCGGCCATAACATTGCTGGAACTAATGAACAGTCCCCTTGTCTTCGTAATGGGCAACTCCCCTCTCATCCATGATCACTGTCACCCTGGTCTCCCGGCCGAATAGTTCTCGCAAGGGACCGCCCAGGAACCTGCCCTTCTCCATACTGCCGAGGAGCCACCCTGTCCCACATGTACTTAACCTCCCGTTGAGCTAGGGCATGAAACTCCTGCAATTTCTGTTTAATTTTCCCCTGCAGGGCCACCGATGGGATGGGCACCCCCCCCCCCTGGAGAACCCGCAGCTCTTCCTCAGTGTCCGCCAGGTCTTTCCGTAGCTTCCGCAGAATCCCCAACTCCTTGGCTATGCTCTCACCCTGGATCACACACTTAAATCCCTCCCACAGGGTGCCAGCAGACGCCACCGACCCATCATTAGTCTCAAAATACACATATACATATCCTTCGCAAGCTCCTCCCTAAATACCTCATCTGTGAGTGCCTCACTTTTAAACCTCCAGGGCGGTCTCGCTCTGTCCCGGCCATCTAAACGGGTTGATAACAGGACAGGAGCATGATCTGATAAAATATGGGCCAGAATACCCACCCCCACAGACTGACCTGTAACAGCACAGGACACCAGGAAACAATCCAGCCGGGCCGCTGAGCCGTGCAGAGCAGAGTAATGCGTAAATTGACTCGCCCCAGGGTGTCTCACCCTCCAAACATCTTCAATATCCCACACTGGGAACATACCCCGAATCCTAGAGGAAGCCCTACTACAAGGACGCAACGCATTGCCCACTCTGTCCAAAGTGGCGTCCAAAACCGAATTAAAATCTCCTGCCCAGATGATTTCCCACTCAGGAAGTACCCCCAGCTGCCTTTCTACCCAGTCAAGTGACTCCACCGTATCCTGATTGGGGCCGTAATAGCATATTAGTGTACACAACTTCCCTTGAATAACCCCCTGCACCACCAAAGCCCTGCCTTCTTGATCCTTCACAGCTTTGACCAGGCGGAAGCCCACCGAGCTATGCACCAAAATACACACTCCCCTGGAGTAAGAAGAGTAAGAAGAAAAATATCTATGGCATCCCCAGCTCTTACCAAACTTAGATTCAGTGGCTGCAGTCAAGTGGGTCTCTTGAAGAAAAGCCACCCCCACCCTATGACGTTCCAGGTAGCCCAAAGCTTTCCGACGCTTAAGCCAGCTATTAAGGCCCCTCATGTTCCAGGTCATATAATTCACTGTCGCGATTGGAGAGCAATTGAATACACCCCTGCCCATCCCCACCCAACTTCACAGGCTTCCAAGCCCTCCGTGTGTACCATCCAATCCCCCACTGCCACCCCCCCATCCTACCGACAACCCGTAGGCGAAGACCCCCCACCCCACAACAAACCTGAACGCCAACACCCCCCATCTGTGCTGGAGACCCCAAAATTCCAGCACCCCAATCCCCCTCAGCTTAAGCGCACACAGCTTTCCCACAAAGGGCAACTACGAGCCCAACCCTCCCTGCACCACTCCAGGATAATTGTCTCCTTACATAATAATAGCGCCAACTACCAAGGCAGTAGCAACAACAGGAGTTCCTTCCCTGCTTGAGCGGGTTCAGTCACGGTTTACCCGTGGTCTAGGAGACCGCAGCAACATATCGAGGAAAGAGGAGGCCTCCTCCAGGGTTTGGAAAAAAAATCAACTTTCCATCATGTACCACACGCAACCTGGCCGGGAACAACAGTATATATTTCAAACCTTTTTCCCTCAGTCTCTTCTTAACTTCCAAAAAAGATCTGGCCGCTTGCACCCTATCCAAAAAGTCCAGGAATAGTTTGATTACATGCCCCTTATAAGACAAGGTGCCCTTCTCTCTGGCCTTCCTGAGTGCCGTATCTCTATCCCGATAATGCAATAACCGGGCTATCAACGGACGAGGCTGGGCCCCCGGGATCGGCTTCCGGCCACTCGGAATCTTGTGTGCTTTCTCAACCACATAGATCGGGGAGAAGCCCTCTGGACCCAAAGTTTCCCGTAATATGTCCTCCACCAGTGACTCCATGTTCCCCTGGTTTTCCGACTCCGACAGGCCGACGATTCGAATGTTATTTCAGCGGGACCTTGATTCTAAATCCTCCTGCTTCTCTGTGAGTTCCTTCAGGGCTTTCCTGACCACAGACATTTCTCCCGAAACGATGCCGCCCTTCCCTCCACTCCTGCAAGGCACCCTTCCGCCTCATCCAATCTCTCCCCATGTCTGTCCAAACGGACCTGCATGTGGTCCACCTTGCAAGTCAGGGTATCTAGCATACCATCCAAGGACTGTATTCCTGATTGTAGTTGCTTGAGCATAACCTTAATATCATGAAAGGCAGTGGCAGAATCCGGCTCTGAATCTGCAGCGTGCGACGCTGCAGCTTCATTTATTGTTCCGCAGTGTTTAGGTCGTGTGGGCATCTCAAAGTTCAACCTTGACTGTTGTTTACCCCCCTTTCCTGACTTAGACATGGCCAGTATAGTGAGTGGGTACCTGGATAGTGTTGGGTGTGGCGACCAAAGCCCACAGCGCCCCCGCGCCTGCTCCCCCCCATCATCAAAGGAGGACAGGCTTGAGCCCCGTGCCAGTCACCAGGACAAGTCACACCTGGCACAGGCACCAAGGATAGACCCCCCCCCCCCGCAGAGGCCACTATACACCCAAATCTAGTGGCTCCGGATGTGTCTAGGCTTCCAGGAGACAAGCGTTGTACCGGGGATCAACCACTAGAAGTCCCCAAAAGGTTCAAGGGCCTCCAGTCCTTAATTACACAGGACAGAGCACAGCTGTGCAGCCGCAGCCCCCTCCGCCCGCGCTGCCAACACCCAACTCGGGAGTGCGGCAACGAGTGCCCCCATCTGGCAGAGCAGAGAAAAATAGGGGGCCGTAGTAGATCCCGGCTCGAGCATCCAGTGCCCCCCCTGGTGGGTAGCAGAGCCGGCCTCCCGCCGATCATCGCCTCCTGCGCCGACAGTCCCAAGCAGGCAACAACAGAGCGAATCCAGATGGTATGACACATGGCAGCGGGTCTGCACCTCCTCCGCCCGCCCCGATGTCCTCACAGCAGCTGCAGGTGCAGTCCCCCCCACCCCCGCACCTTGGGGGGTGCCTGGAGGGATCACCGCCTGGGAGAAGAGCCGCCCGCCTACACCTGCGCCGCCAAACGGCCTCGGCGGCTGCCACTCCAGGCCAGCTCCGAAGTACACTGAGGCATCCAGTGCCTCGGCCAGTGAGGCACGCACTGCTCCAGCCGGCCCGGACCAGGCCGCTACATGCACCCACAATCCGCCTCCTCTTCGCCCCACACAGGAGACAGGCGCTCCAGCAGGCCCACGTCCGGTCGCCGGTGTCGAAAAAGGGCCCCTCAGGCTGCGCCGGCACTCCCGAAGCGTCTCTCCCCAGCTGTCAGCACGGGACGCCGACGAGCCGTACCTCCAGCAGGCCTGCACCTCCCCCTTCTCCTTTCTGATGTGAAGCCTGCCGGGGCTCGTACTGCAGGTTCACCACCCTGCTGCTTCCGGATGGACCCAAAACAATGCCTGCAGGGGCTTGATGTGAGCCCACTCCGACTGCCGCAGTTGAATATGAAATATCCTCACGGAGACCGCCGGATTATATGCCGGATGTTAATCGTGCTGGAGAGCTTCACGGGCCTGTGGCCATCACGGTCGGGCTCACTAGCGTCCCCCCTTTTAAAGTGTATTCTATAGTTTAAAAATGCTTCTGCACAATTCCATAAAACTGAGTGCCTGATGTTTTAGTTGAACCTTACGAGCTTCACGGAGGACACTCTACCGCCTTCCCTACCAGTCTGTGTTGTGGAGTACATTATTGCTAGTGCCTGGTCCAAATCAAGGCTACCACTCCTGTCCCTGAATGCATGCTGATGTGCTGCAGCGCAAAGTGGGATGAAGCAAGAGGTCAGAAGGATTGGATGTGCTAGACTGTTCCTGCAGGAAGCCAGTCTATCAGCGGTTTGGCCTACAGCTCACCTTTTTCCTTCAGAAGAAAAATGAGAACACGAAAAAATACATAGTGAGGTCAGAGTGGTAGATGGAGACAGAGATATAGGTAAAGGAGGATGGGTGGTGCTTAGAGATCAAGGTGTCCACAGGAAAAGGGAAGCCGGGTTACTAAAATCTGCAGCTGACCTTTTGTGAAGATGATTACACTGTTTAGGGGATTATTCTGGCCTATAGGTTGCGAAAAACCCTGCCCAGTCTTTTCTGGGATTGGTCTTCAGTGCTAACTTGCAATCTTTGAGGAAGTAACTATTGCCAAAAAGTTGATTCACTTAATGAAGGAATTCAAGGACTCCCCTTAAAACCTTCTTGGGTTTTGCTGTAGTTTCTGTTGTCCCACATTGTCTAAGATTGGTAGTCCTGCCTCATTACCCCAATATTTGTAAAGCTGTGCTGAATTCCTCTTAAAATAATGAACTTCTCCCAGAAATTAATAGCATTTCAACAGCCACCAAAAACATAACTGTATCGTCGTACCTGCCTGAATCTTTCTGTCAAAGCTCCTTAATGGACTTGACATAATCACATTGGTGTTTTGAGGGTGCAACAGATAACATAATAAATGCACGATGTCCTCACTCTACTTCCACAACATTGAACATTTAATAAGTTAATGTGCCAGTGCCATTTTGTTGATTAACTTTTTTCCAGTGAACATACTGTTTTGAATGTGTGTAGGCTTTTTGAAAGGGATGCGGCGCAACATGAAAACTACCATTTCTTGTTGCAAAATATTTGACATGAATTTCTTCCTTGGGCGATTAACATGTTTATCATTTATTTTTATTTTATTGATTTTCTTTATTTGAATTTGTTTTAGTTTTGCTGAGACTTCGGTTCATCATAGCCTCTTCCTTGTATCCCATCTCAAATTGATGGAACGTTCCAAATCAGAGGAACATCGTGGTGCAATTATGGTACTTTTTACTTCAGGCATTCTTTACCACATCAATATTATTATATCCGTTTTTCATTCAGTAACTTCTGAATGTTGCTTTTCTCTCCCTTGGATCATTCAATTTTTTGTTTTTGCTGTAATTATAACCAAAAATGGATTTGGAAGGATATGTTTGCAACATTTTCAATCATTCGGGGTTGCTACCCCCTATATATGTTCTAGATCTCAGATTGCAAATAGGATGAACGATTGTGAATAAGCATTATGTTGACTACTTAAAAGGGCAGATCCCAACACATATAGAGCACCAATTACTTTAAGAACATCAAATGTGCTATTTCTTGTTCATCTTTTAGCTCTTTTTGTCATTGCATATTTACATAATATTCAATTTGACTGCATTTTCTATTGCCCTTTTATGGAGGCTATTGTATTTAATGAGCGGGGGACTAAGCTGTCTGGTAACCTAACTTCTTTACTTCCCATAAGTCCTTAGGGGGAGGGTTAAGTCTGCACACAACTTTAATGATTTGTGTAATTAAAGGATAATTTACACTAAAACATGTTAATAGCCATCTGACAGTGCACTGCCAGGGTCTTCTGATCCGTGGGCGCCAGTGGTGCTGAATGTGATATAGTTGATGTAGATTTATGGACCTGCATGTGACCCCATTCCTCTTTTTCCATGTTCCAAAGCAACTGCTCTGGAAGCTTGCCTTCTTTTTGTTGTAACATATATGTTATGTTAACCATTTGGCCAAGCCTTGAAAATATTGCAAGTAGTAGGTGTTGGATCCACGCTAGCACTGTTTGTTGCTTGGGTGCCGATCATGAGACCAACTGTTGTGTTTCAAACTAGTCTATGCATCAAAAGGCTTTCAGTGAGCTACCCGCACAGTAGTTGCCACACACCATAATGGCCCTGTCACCCACTGCTCTGGTGGGATTTGTCACTTTTTCTGTGCTGTGATCTGGAGCTGGTCCTCTCTACTGAATTGAAAAAAAAAGAAAATCCAGGAACAAATCCTCTTCTAGGGACACCTCATCAGACTCACTTGGCACCATTCTTCCTAGTCTTGGGGCTCCTAAGAATGGTTGAGATCAGGAACTGTTTTTCAACAAAATGTAAATGCTGCTGGAAGTCTGATGCTTTCCATATTATTCACCCCACACAGCAAATCGAGAAAGTTATTTACTTCTGGCCTTCAAAGCCTACTTGCTGCCAATGGCTGTTGCACATTGGTGTGTTAATCCCACTTTCTAATGGATTGTGTCCTACCATGGATTCCTCACCTTAGATATATTATTATGGTATTTATTAAGCCCAGATATAGCTTCCAGAAGCGACAGAGTGCTATAACAATACAAATGCACAACAGAGCGCTTTACAGAGGTGTACAACAGTAGAGATAGAACGAAGCGCTTTTCATAGGTAACAGAACAGATATGCAATGGAGGGTAGGATGCAGAGGGGCACAGAGGTGGCCTACAGCTGTACAGGTTGGCGAGGACAAGAGGGACAGACAGTGTCTAGTGAGTCAGGTGGTGACTTGATGGCCTAGGTGTTGTGGAGAGACTGCTTGAAGAGGTGGGTCTTGAGTTATTTTCTGAATTGTGTGAGTTTGGGGGTGAATCTGATGCTCACAAGGAGGAGGTTTTATAGTCTTGGGGCATAGGCCTAGAAGCCTTGTTTTCTGGTCCTTTCCTTTTTGCAGTGGCAGATTTCAATTCTGCATGTGTCCTAGCTTCTGGTCATGCACTGTCTGCTGGAGATTCTGAGTTTCTCTGCAAGGTTGTTTGGTGACAGGACAATTGCCTTATAAATGATGCAGCAAGACTTGAGGGTGATTAGTGCATGCAGTGGGAGCCAGTGAATGTTGATGAGCATCTGGGTGATGTGGTCATATCTGCATATGCCTTTGATGAGGCGTGCAGCCGCATGTAGTACACTTCTCGTGGGCACAAGGGAGGTCGATGGGAGGCCTTCAGTGGGATAGTACCAGTGGATCTAAAGCTGTTCGGAGAGAGGATGGCTTGACTTTCTACAGGAGGGAGAGCTGATGCCAAGTTATCTGGGTTTTCTTAGCTATGTGTCTGTTGATAGAGAGGTGTTTGTTGATGTGGAACCAGAGGGAGTTGGTGTAGGAGGTGAGCTTGGGTGTGAAGCCCTTGGGGTTCATGGTTGATAACCAGGTATGGGTGTTCAGTGGTGTTGGTGATGATAAGGAGTTTGGTTTTTGGACATATATATATATATATATATATATATATATATATATATATATAGAGAGAGAGAGAGAGAGAGAGAGAGAGAGAGAGAGAGAGAGAGAGAGAGAGAGAGAGAGAGAGAGAGAGAGAGAGAGATATCGCTCTCTGAAGGTTAATGGTTTTGAAAGGGAGAGCAGCCACATTGGTGATCTGATTCTTGATGTCCAAATTGCCTAGTACTACGCCTTTTAAAAAGAAACTCTTTCGAAAGGAGGAGCTCCCAGGTGACTTCAAAATCCTGGGAGAGGCTCAAAAACAGGGCCACACAACACATGAGATTGCACTCCATAAGCAAGGCCTCTCATTCTCCTTAAAGAAAGGATAGACACTCATCCTCCACAGATTCCTCACCTGACAAATCTGTCTCCTCAGAAAAAGGGCAAGAATTTATTTTAAAGATGTTTGATATATTCTAGAAGGCAGGGCCATTGTGTCATTTTAAAAAAAACATTATTTAACTTGCTTGACATCGCAATATGGAGCGAGAACATTGGACAACAGATCAACAGTGACGTTACAATCATAAACTGAGGCAGTATGACCACTTAGGGTCTAATCATGGATCTTATGGGCACAGCAACATGATGGTGACATCTTAAGACATTTGTGAATATTGTTGTGAAGGTTTAAGGGGAAGGGTATAGGGAAGTTTCACTGTCATTTCCATCTTCAGCAGTCAGGGAGAATAAATGGAAACGGAAGGGGGTCCAGATATTCCTTTGCCCACTTGGCCGGCTGCATGGTGGACCAACGCTTTTCTACAGCAGAAGCCCATGTGAATGCCCTAAGCCATTGGTTGAAGGTGGGAGCATTGGGGCATAACCAGAGTAACAGAACACAAAGGGCAGCACGCAGCATGCAGAGACCAGCAAGCCTACTAGGGTTGCAGCCAGTTTGTGGGAAGTCATGGAATAAGCAAGTCATTGGGGTCGGTGTAATAGTGCTGTCAATCCTTAAAGATACGGCCAAACAAGCCTCTTCCCAGAATTAATTGATTTTTTTTTTTACAGGACCAGAACATGTGTATATAGTCAGCGTTGTCTGAAGGTCCCGGGGGTGCCGCGGTGGCTTCTGTTAATGGGAACAGCATGGATTTAGTGCAGTTGACTTTTAACCCGGATAAAGTACCCAAGAGAAGAATATCTTCTAGGATTGGAGCCAGATTTACATGGGGGGGCAGATGTAAAGCAGTGCATCATCAACATATAGTCAGATGAACTCTGGGTCACAGGTGAATTCAATACCCCTCTGGGTGTGCCATTGGCGAATCCTGTCTGCCAGAGGTTCAATGGCTAATGCAAAAATTTACACGCGAAAAGGGGCAAACCTGTCTGGTGCCCTTTGCTATTTCAAATTGGGTAGAGCATCGGACTCTAGCAACAGGGGACACATATACAGTAACTTAACCCAGGATAGAAAGCGGGGGCCAAACTTGCTTTTTTCGAATACCAACCATAGGAATCTCCAGGAGACCGAGTCGAATGCCTTTTGCATGTTTTGTGGCTGCTACAGCCTGCATCCTTGCGTCAATTTGGGCCATTATGTCAAGTAAGCGTTGCAGGTTGAGAGCAGACGAGCGCCCCGGGATGAAACCCGAACTGGTCGGGGTGAATAATGTGTGTCATATATGGCGCTAACCGGGGGCCAATACTTTGGCGAACATTTTAATGTCACAATTAATGAGGGGAAGTGGACGGTAGGAACCACATTGTGTGGCTGGCTTGTCAGGATTCAATAGTACTGAGATAACCGCTTGAAGGAGCGAAGAGGGGAGTATACCGACCAGGCATGCTTCCTCCCAGACGGCCATCAAGTGGGGCACCAGACGCCTCTTGTAACATTTAAAAAAAACTCTGTGGTGAGCCCATCAGTCCCAGGAGCCCTCCCGGCTGAAAGAGACTAAATTGCCACATGGATCTCTGTCGTCATTGGACGGTCGAGTGTCTCTCTGGTTTCCTCGGATAACACTGATAGGGGAAGACTGTTTTCGATTTCTGCCACAGGGGAGGTGTCAACATTCAAATAAAGTGTTTTGTAGAAGGAGCAAAATGTGTTGTTGATTTCTTGGGCTGCCAGGGCAAGACTACCATCCAGCCTCTCAATGGCTGGTATATGAGGGGCTCCCCTTTCCTGGCGCATCAGTCTAGCCAGAAGACAGCTGGGGTGCGCGCCCTTGCCGTCCTTCCTGGCAGTTTGGGGGTCATCAAGGAATTTGCGTTCCCAGTCCGCCTGGGCCCAGAAGGTATCTAGTGCTGCCCCTATATGTCTTCAGTGTGGCTGATGTAGGGGATGAGGCACATTGGGTCTCTAATCTCCCCAATGGACCGGAAAATCACTCTGACGATCCCCGCCTCCTTCGCTGAGGCAGCGCCTCGGATGAAGACTTTGAAAGCCTACCACAGAGTGGCTTGGGTCTCTACCAAGCTGGTATTAAGCTCAAAGAATTTGACTACTTTGGCTCCCAGTTCCATTTGAATGCTGGATCTAACAGTGTGAGTGGTTTCAGTCTCCATGTATATGTATCCTTGCCGCTCTCACCCCACCGCAGCGAGACTGTGACCGGGGAATGATCGGAGAAAGTCCTAGGAAGGATGGACATTTGGCCTATAGTTCTTATAAGTATAACGGATATTAGCTATCTGTCGATACGGGAATGGGAGTAGTGTACTGATGAGTAGAAGGAGAAGGCACGGGTATTGGGGTGTATCAGTCTCCATGCATCGACTACCCCCAACAAGGTCTGCAGTTGTATGATGGTTTTGGCAGCTCTGGTGAGTTGGTGAGGTTTTGTGATGGACCTATCCAAATCGGTGTCAACTATGGTGCTGAAATCCCCCAGACAGCAGGGAAGAGAGGTGGGAGAAAAAGTCAGGGTCGTCGATATTTGGCCCATTGACATTGAGTAGAACCACCTCACGACCGAGAAGTGAGCCCAACAGTAGGACATAGCGACCCAAGGGGTCTATGTGTGCAACTTTGTGGGTACATTTGAGGGACTTATGGATAAAAATCATGACTCCACGACTTTAGGTGGAGAAGCAGCGTTGGGGACTCCATGATCTGGCAAACAATGTTCATACCTTAGCTAATGCATGAGTTTCCTGCAAGAAGAGTACCTTAACCTTGTGTCGTTCAATGTACAATTGGAGCTTTCACATTTTAACTGGGTTATTCAGACCCCTAATGTTCCAACTCGTGCATACTATGTTATAATCTACCATCTAAATGGATGGTTCGCATCAGCAGAAGGATGACCAGAAGCCCACATGCCCAGCAAGGTCTAAAGCAGGTTGGAGAGTGTCGAATGAAGGTACTGTTAATCAGAGGGTAAATTGTAGGTCAACTCCACAGTCGCAAGTCAAGCAATTTGTCAAACTTTAATCCCTCTCCCCGCCTATCCCCCCAACCCCTCCCAATTAGAAGGGTGAAACCCCAATAGAACAACACCGGTCACAGCACTGCATGGGGGCTGAGTACTAGCCAAGAACTGTGGGATGTATTAACCCACTTATGCTCTGCCCTGCGGCATCACTGTGTGCTGATGGTGCCAGAATCGTCAAAATGGCTGCAAAACCCCTATGCGCTCCAAAACCTATGGAAATCGCACTTTTTAACACGAAAAGATGGCTGCCAAATCTACCATGCATGTTGTCAGTGGTGAAACAGTGACCTCACTCCTGAAACATGTCATTGGGCTGCCCAAAAAGTAAAAATGGAGCACGGATGAAAAGCAGTGCTTTAGTGAAAGGAATCCAGAATCTTGCATTTAAATTCTTTTTCTTGGTTGCTGAAACTACAGAATGCCGTTACAATACACCATCAAACATCCAATATTCTTGCTGGGTGTCACAATTCACTGAGTTCAAAAAATCCTTGTGAAATTGCAGTATCCTGAAAAGCTGAATTTGTCATAAAAACATCCACAGCCAGAGTGCCTGCCTGTGGGATCTGTCAAAATATGGGCCCAGTACCAGCGGCCACCTGTATGACAGCTGTCAGTGGATTGCATCATAAGGATTTAAACTTGTACAATTGTAATCTAATGTCTCAAATATAAGTGACCTGTTATTGAGTGTAACCTAGGTTGTAACTATTTAAATCCCATGGTATAGAATCTGGAATCAGTGTTCTAGCTGCTTGTTTGGAAATTACAAGTTTATATAAACCAACAAAAAAAAATTGCAACAAAATGACATTGAATTTAAGCTGGACTCAAAGCCACTAAACCAGTATAACAACCTTCCCCCAAGAGGCCAGGCCTCTCTCTCCAAGGCCAGGAACTCACGCCCGTGTGATAATTAAGGGGTGGAAGGAGAACTTGGGCTGCTGTGGGAAGAGAACAATGGACTTCCTCCAACTCAAGGAGATGCTAATTAGGAAGGATCGTAAATGGCCTCTCCCAGAAGGAAGGGGCGGAGATTGCACCTGAGCTGCAAGAAGAGAAAGGAGGCGGGGACAAACTGCCATTTGCTGTTTAACAAAGTCAAAAGTACATTTTCAAAAAAAGACTGATAAATTACTGTGTAAAATTGTGAAAAATATGCCAACAACAGATTTGTTAATGTGATTTTTGGCTGCACGGTTTAAGAGACGCCAGAACTTGGTGAGATGTTCTGGGAAGTACTAGTGGAAATTATGGTTTTTCACCAAATGTATTTCTCTAAAGCATGAACCTTCACACGCTTATGCCCATATACAATGCGCACCTTTGTGGAAATTTGCTCCGAAATTGGACCATGTGTTACGGACAAAAAGGGCGAATTTCTGTCAAAAGCAGACCCAAGATCCTACAGTGACGGGGCTTGGAAGAGCATCTGCTGCACAAAATATGTGATTTATATATGTTATTTTTTACAAAGGTTGCACACATGTAAATATGTATTGTACTAAAAGTAGATTTTATGTTCAAAAGGCAAGGGGGGGATTCTCTGACTCATAAAACCACATCATCATGGTGACACCCTGTTTTCTCCTCCAATCAAGGGAGAAGGGAGACTCTAGCCAATAGCCTACCTAGGGGGCGCACTTAGGATAAGCCAGCATACACCCCCCTTATGATAAGCATAAATAGAGAAAGCTGAGGACTTAGAAAGACACACAGATTCACCCACTAACCGATTGCTGGAGGAGCACCCTGCGAGAGAACCATCTGTTTTAATTGCTCCTGATTCCTGAAACTTGGCAAGCAGAAAGGCCCATTCCATTAGTTGAACCATTTTCAACTAGGCCTTGAATTTCAAAAACCATAAAGAATCCCACAAAATCTAAGGGGAACAATAGAAACAGCCAGGCTGTGCTGTAACTGCTTTCCTGCTAAAGAATTATTACCAGAATCAAAAGACCCACTCCAGTTGTGCCGTGCTGTGACCAGAGCCATTGCCGACCCAGTCCAGTCCGGTGTGCCAAGCAGAATTTCTGATCAGAATCCCTGATCTTGACGGACCAGAATTCTTGACGGTTCTGTTGAAACCTATATAGTGAGTATCCATAGTATAGGACTGTCACTAGCCTATGTACTGTCCATAGTAACCCTATCTAAACCCATCCTATTTTTGTCTTCAGAACTGCATTGTTAGAAATATTTTTGAATTGCCTGAACTCTCTATATTATCTCTACTATCTTCCTTCTGTACTAGTAGGGTTAAATATCTTTGCACTGATATATTTAATCTGAAGAAGGCAAGCTCCTCGGCAGGCAGTCGCCCTGATCCAGAGGCGCTCTGGTCTAGTGGCTGTGCTTCCGTGTGGTATTTGCTTCTTCATAGTTATCCCCTAGTGTAAGAAATCCTGTTTGTCTTTTGAAAGCGCATCCCTGTTTTTCCAATTTTACGCTTGTTGAAAAAACGACATCCACGAAAACGTCAATAACGTCAACTTCTGCTTGTAGCTAACATCCACAGCTTTGCATAGAATAAAAAACCGCACCTCAAATCCATATAGTTTTACCGCAATCACGCTTACCGTGCACAGAAAAGTTTGCCACAAATTTTGTCTTAGGAAATTTCTATAATGTGTAAAACAGCTTTTGATTGCACCCGACCTCAATTTTAAGTTTGCACATTGCTTATTATTATCAAATCATTGCTAGTGTTTGTCTATAACCATATAAAGCGGCTCCCATTAGAATTTCAACGATTTCAGTCATTTAAACCATATTTAGTGTTTTACCCAATCCATTCAAAGACAACGTTAAATCATTTTGACAGTTTGCCGATCATTTCTGTTTCTCTCGTGTTGCTGGGGGGAAATTGGGATAGACATTTTGTTTGAATTCTGCATTCCTGAATACCTGCTCTCTCTCTTCCTATCTCTCTATATTGCTTATTGGGAGAGTTCAGGGGTGTGCAGGGGGAAATAGTAACCACATTGCCATTTGATTAAACACACCCACAAAAGTATTATTTCTGTGCTGCATTGTTTTTGCTCATTATTACTCTTTGTGATTAAAGAGATTGCTTAGTGTGACATCACCCCATTGGTGATTATTGTATACCCATTAAACATAGTGTGATTATATTGTAACTACATAAATAAATATTTAACTTTGCAAACAAGCCTGATTCCTGGTTCAATGTGACCGGGGGGTTCCAAGAGAGGGGCGTGATATAAGTGGTACATCGTTCAGAATAAAAGAACTTTTAGACGCAAATAAATAAGGGTTTCAGTTGTGCATTACACGCTAGCCATTGACTTGGGTGAAGTGCCGGATTGAAATCACTTACAGATTGGGGGCTCGTCCGGGATTTCTGAATTAGACATACCACTTGTGACAGTCTAATACAACGTGCTAACTGACGGGGTACATAAACCCTGTTGGGCTACCACACTGTGCTACGCTGTAAAAGCACCCTTCAATAGAAACGCTCTAAGGAGTTGGCCTGTTTTGCAAAAATAAAATAACTCCTGTGAGTCAGAAAGGAAATTAATATTTCCGGAATGGCGACCCCAGTAGAAATTAATATGGCAAAATAACACCTACTGTAGAAATTATTTGTCAGGGTTGAATGGACAGAGCAGGATCAGAAGGTTTGGCTGCAGGAAATCAAAGAACAAGCCACTGCCACAGGATTAGATATATGGCAGGATCAGGGTCCATTACACATGGCACTTAGTGAATTGTATATGGCCCCTAAGGTAAAAGAAGAGCAAAGTAGAATTGCCAAAATAGCGGCATATCTGTACCTCCACATTGGAGCAATACAGGAAAAATATGCCGAAAACCTAGATCTGCCAAACGGGCAACTACAGTCATTAGAAAAAACCCAAACTGATTTGGACTCTGCAGAGCAAAGGCTACAAAAGAGCCAAGAATCAGAAAATGAAACCAGATAGTACCTGATAAAAGTAGAAGTAGATCTGGATATCCTGCAGCGAGAGAAGGTAGAACAGGATACCAAAGTCCTGGCGCTGCAAAAATAGTGCCAAGAAAGTTTGGACTCCCTACTACGGAGCCAACAAAAGCTGGAGCAGCAATTGAACTATAATAGAGTCTGTGCAGAGCAGATAGTCACCCTGCAAAACCGCCTAGAATCCTCAAAAGAGGAAAATAATAAATGAATTCTGAAAGACCTTGACTCCCAAACTGAATTTGATGAAGAGCGCCAGAAAGCTAGTGCACTCCAAAAACAAAGGGACGACCTGGCTGCACAGAGGGGTACTCTGGAAAGGGACACCTCAGGCCAGGAGGTCAGTTATTTGAAAACCAAGATGGAAGAAAATCACTTGGCCTTTCAGGGACTGGCTGAACTCCAAAAAGACTACGAAAAACTGTTAGAGCACACCAGGAGGGTGGAAGATGCTCTAGCAAAGAATGATCAGGCCAGTAAGGACAGGACTCAGGAGGTAACCCTCCTGCAGCAAAAATTGATCCAATATTCCAAAATTACACAGGAAGCACAGAGACACTGAGGCTCTCTGTGAGAAAAATGACAGGCTTGTTGACAAGGAGAGGTAATTACTGACAGGCCCATTGGTCAGCACTCACCCCCGAAGACTAGTAATACAAGATAGCTGCACCATGCGAGGACAGAGTGCAGGATTCACATACTCCGGCAAGGATCAATAATCAGGACTCAGTAAATTGGCGAAGGGAAGTCCGTTTAATGATACATACATCAGCTTATGGAAATCAGCAGCATCACGAACCCCTATCCCACCCCGACTTCCTGAAACATTAGTCCAAAAGCCTCTTTTATGGGCGAAATCCGTCATCATTGACGTATAATTCTACAAAAAATCATCATGCAATACAAATGGTTGGGAAAGGTAACTTAAGTATAGGTGCTATAACTGTATATGGCAATAATGCAAGTGGATTGGATAACTCTTTTCGGGTGGGTGTCTACGCCCTTCCCTCTACACCACACGTGATTGACGTCACTACAAGTGCAACGTCTCATTGGTTACAATGTCTATAGGACCCTAGATTACATGGTCCCTTGTGATTGGGAAAGTTACACCCCTAAACATAAATCTCCATTTTAATTAGCAGCAGGCAGAATAGACACCCAGGTGCCAAGTGTCCCACGATTCACCCTGCCTCCATTCCATCAATCAGTGGTTTAGGGCTATGTGTCAATTTGTTGGCTGGGTATGGCCTCGGATCTGTAGTCTCTTATCAGGAAAAGTTATGGCACCCTCTGGTTCTGGATGACATCAGGCGGTGGTACATCTTCGCGCCTGTCTGGTCACGTGTTGGTCCACCGTGAATCTGCTTCAGTTTCCAACCTTTTGTGCATTTAATTCTGTATGCGCTTAGCCACCTGCATTAGCCTCTCTTATCTTGACCTTCACAGGCGGGCTGGCATGCTCTGAAGTTGGATCCTCGTGAGGTCATGCTCACCTCCCCTTCTCTGGTTGACCTCGATTTCCCCAGCATGAGCCATCCTTTGTTAAGTTTTGATCCTGCTCCTTTCCTCAGCTTGGGCCTGGATATGAAACTTGGCCAGTCAGGCCTTGGCCGCCTGGGAGTACTTCTGTTTATACAAAATGGATTTGCACATGTACATGTGCTGTACTGAGGTAGATGTATACAGTCGGTGCTTGCTGCTCTAACTTCTACTAAGCATTGCAAGCAGAATCGATTACTTAGCATCTTGTGTTTCAAGCTTATTTACACACGTTCAATAAGGCCGTTGCTTCCATCTTGTCTCATGGCACCATTCTCATACATTTTTCACAGTGTCTCTCCCCTTTGTCCTTTACAATTATCTTCGCAGTTGTCAGTACTGGCATGCACGTTTCAGTACTCCTTCAGTTCGCTCTCGGAGCTGCTCTGGTCCTTGTTTCATCTCCACTGGCCTTCCATTATGGCTTTCGGAGTGTCTCTTATGGACCGTGTGTAGGCATTCCACCTCGTTCCGTATCAACGGCTGGTATGGTTGTCTGATTGGGTACCGTGCTGCCCAGGGGTGCCTGGTTATGGGCATTTCAACAGGTATTGATCTTCTAATGTACACGGGTCAGAGGCCTATTGCAGCCCTTTGTTGGTTCAGCTGCTCCTCGTACGTTGCATACCTTGGCGAGTACTTTACTGGCACCTCGAAGCGAGGGGTAGGGGTGCAGGTCACGTCTGGGGTCACCTCTACACTCCCCCCTCTGGTCGGTTCATCGACCACTCCTGCTTCCTCCTTTATATTCAGTTTCTTTGGTTCCTCCGGTTCTTTCTCATCGTCTCCTGGGTTTACACAAGATGGCGTGAATGTATGCAATTTGGGTCTCCATATCTTTATCCCTCCTTTCAAACTTCCTGCTGTTTTCACATGCTCATCTTTGTTCCAGGTCATCAATTGGCATTGTCCATTTGGACTGCAGTAAACCCATTTGCCTTCATACCTTCTTCGTTTCTTGGGATAAGTAAATTTTGTTCCCTCTGGTGCAAATTCACTGGCCTTCACAAAGTCCTTTATCTCCTCATCTGTCAGGTCTCTGGGCTTCCAGCTTGGTTCGACATCAACCATAATTTTCATCCCGATGGCCTTCTTTGCAGTTTTCTGGCACTGTATGATGATTATCCTGATAACACAGAAACCTAGCAGCACCATTGCTAGCAAGGCTCCCAGAAACTTGAATATATCGGCCATCCATTGTGGGACCCATGAGAATAGGTTCCCAAACCAGCTGTCATCATCTACTTCATCTGGTTCCTCGGTTATCTGGTTTTTCAGGGTTGTTAACATGCTTATGGCCTCTGTGAGGGTTCCATTTTCTTCGTCGTGTGATGGTATAAAAGTGCAGCATGATTCTCCAATTTTTGCGCAAACACCTTCATCAGTGTAGTCCTTTTCGTTGGCCCATATCAACAAGGCGTCTCTTCCCATAAATTGTCCTCTGGTGTTGCACATTGCCACGTGTGACATGCAGTGGGCTGTGGGGACATCGATGCATCCTAACTGTTTGAACACCACCCCATCCGTGCCCCCTTGTGACTGTCTTTTTTTAATATAATGGTTTTTGTATTTTCCCATGCTGTATGGCAGTAACGCACAGACGAAGCATTCTCCTTCTGACTGCCTACGTCCTAATTCCTTCATGTGCTGGTACCATATGTTGTTTCCAAGATGCACGGTGCTGTCCAAGTAATCATTTAGTTCATTATTGATTTCATATGGACTTCTCTTGATTCTTAGCGTTCTTCTGTAGTTAGCCATCACTATGTCTCTGAATGCATCTGTACTGCTCTTCCGTTCAGGCAGGCTCTCGGGTATTATCCTTGAAGGGGCCGGTTTCATCTCCTGCCCTGCAGTATTATGAGGAGGTCTTGTGTTTCTTCTTCTTCCCTCGTACATTCTTTCGTAGACCTCCTTCCACATGTGGCTCATCATCCTTCCAACATGTGGCGGTGTCGTAAGCTCGGTCGTTATTTCTGGTGTTGGAACAGACGTGCTCGTTACCACAGCTGCTGCGGTTTTCTTGCTCAGCTCCTCATGTAGTTTCTTTGCTCTTAGTATGAACGGAAACACATACTCGACTACCGCATGTGTTTTTCCCATGAGTTCTTTTGTGGCATCCTCTGTTCTCTTGAGGGATTTTGTTATGCCACCTCTGTCTTGTCGCTCGCTTGGTTCTCTGTTCTCTGGAGCTGTTTGTTTCACAGGTATCTTTTCCGTTTCTGTCGGTTCGGCCTGGGGTCTCACAGCCATTGACACTTGCCCGTGTTCGTGTACACTCAGTGTGTGGGTGCGTGCTGTGGACAGTGCTGTGTTATCATTCATTCCGTATTGACCCTGTCTCCAGCTTTTCTCGTCATTCATTACTTCCGGTGCATCCATATTACTGTCAATTAAATTCAACTGTAAATCATTTGCTTTATCATCAGTTTTCCTAGGAACAGGGATGACAATATAAGGTCTGGGTGCCTTTGTAGGGCCCAAACGTTTGTTATCTGGTGAAAGTGTGGGCACTGGGATGCTTCGTGCACCAATAAAAAATGCAGTTCTGATAGTTAACGACAAAAATACTACAATAATCACTATACATATACATATGATTGCCTTGAAAGACAGTTTACAGCACCTCCTTCCAGGAAAGCGGGGGCGCCCTTCCACCGGTGGCACAACTACATTACTGTTTTGGGCCCCCATTTCGATTAAGTCCATAGCCAATAGTTTATTTCTTTTCTTGTCTTGATTTCGTTACTTAAAAGTTCAACAGACACTAAGGTGACAGGTGCAGTGCAACGTCCCCCCTCTTACGAGTGGTGATGATGATAGTGTCTGAGTATGGAGTACAGTTCCTTTCCTAGACTATGGAAAATGGTTAAACTATCATTTCCAACACATCACAATTCATTTTGCATTTCTATGATAAACGTAGTCCCAGGACACTCTTCCAATTCGCCTTGACCCTGAGGACAGGCAGGAATTTGTTCGTAGTGACACCATGAAATGATGGTTTCGCTCCACATCGTGCATAGATAAACCATTGAAAAAAATAAAAATAAAAGTGAACATATGAGGAGGTAGGAAAAAATAAGAAAAAGGTTGAAAAAGGTAAACACGGCAGTGAAGTTCATGTCGCTGTTCCTTTCACTTGGTCGTTCGAGGTCGAGTTGAGGAACAGTCTCTCTCTTCCCCATTTACTCCACTGCTGAAGGATAATGCACAAAATAGGGAAGAATAAGAAAAATAGGAAAAGAAGTTCAAGATGTAGTTATTCCCTTGCGATTCGTTCTACGTTGGAAGCATGAATAACTGTGTCTTTGTTTCCTTGCTCTGCCCCCGGCTGGGGATTCTAAAGGGTTTTATCTTGGATCTCTCCTTTCTAAGGCCCGCCTCAGCAGCGGGTGTCCATAGTTGCTTCTTAATTGTGATGCAATAGCTCTTAGGAGCCTGTTCAGTTGGGCATTCTTTGCTGGATCATTAAGAAAAGTGGGCACATCAATGTTGCGGGGTCTGCCCACTAGTTCTGGAAAGTTTTCAATGAGATGAAAGAAAACATGAAATGTATACCGACTGTCCTCCGGTGTTAATGACATTTGTCTGGTTTTTTGGCTCTAAAGTCACAGGCCTTCTCTCGCAGTGTGCTTTCAGTTGTTTTTTTTTTTCTTTGATCTGTCCCTCGTCGGCTAGTCTCACTGAAATCTCCTCAGGAATTCTCGCTGGAAATTGGACAGCTCCACCTGGAGCATGATGCCTTGGAAGAGTGCGCCCATGTGTGGGGCGTTGGCCGGATTCCTAAGAAAGGTGATGATGTCAACATCTGCAGGTCTCCCCACCATTTCAGGATAGGCTGTGACTAATCGAAATAAAACGTTGTGTGCCAGCCGTGTATCCCCATGTGATAGGGACATTTGCCTCGTTTGCTGGGTCCTTATCACAGTTCCTTATTTTGATGCGAACAAGTTTTGCACTTTCCTGCTGCGTGAGTTGCAACCATGTGGTTCAGATTGTACCACACTTGGTTGAGGAAGTAATTGTTTTTTGGATCTCTAATGAATGTCAATGTATCTGTAGTTCTCCCGATAAGTCCTGGACATTCTTCAATGATGCGGAAGAACAAAGTATATGTGATCTCGTCAATGATTACTTGAGGCGGGAGCATTGGTCTTTGAGTCACTGTGCTCGGGCAACTCGGCGAAGACCTCTGCAATGACAGTCAAAAGTTGCCAGATTACCTTCTTGTTTGCAGGGTCTTGAATGAATTCAGTAACGCTGGCTTCTCTGCCTATAAGTGAAGGGTAGGACAGTGCCACCAGTTGGAAGTAGGTTAGCACATCCCACGTGAGGCTTCTGCTGGGATGAACCATATGTCCATGAACAAAGTCTTGATCTTACTTTTACTTCTTATCAGAGTCTTAGGTTTTAAATGCTTTGTGTGGCTTTCAATGTTCATGAGATTAACGCTTTTGCTGATATGAGTATGTGATTTTCTTCCTCTACCCTGCACCTTTGGCTGCACAGAGTGTTTGCTTGCTTACTATTGTCTCTTTTAGTGTATATGAAAAAGTTCAGTCGCAGGCACAATTTCCACAATAGTTCTTTTGTTGGCTATACTGACTTGTTCATGTAATTGTTCTTTTGACACGTTTCACTTGGTTCGAGGAAATGTCTTGTTTTACGAGTCTCACTTTCCTAACGTTCTCGTTACTTGTCTGCTCATGCGTCCTTCTTCCTCGCCATAGATCTTGTCTGCACGTGCTGAGGTTCTCCCTCCTTGTCTGTAGGTTCTTCATTGCTGGGTGCAGCAGGAGTGCCCTCTCCTATGAATAGCTTGATGTCGTTCATGAAAATCCAGGCTCTTTGGCCCATGAGCTTGACAGCGGACGGGGTGCAGTCCTCTACGATGAAGGGGCCGCTAAACCTCGGTTCGTCCCATTTCTTTCTCGTAAAGTTCTTCGCAAGAACTCTGTCTCCAGGGAAGACAAGGGGTGCGCCAAGGCTGAGAGCTGCGCCTGCATCAGCATTGTCTGGTTTGTGCTGTGCTGTCCCCTTTCCGCCATCGCTGCAGCTGCCCTGAAATGATAGAGGTGCTGGCTATGAGACAGTCTAGGTACGCTTTCATCTCATCTCCCAGAACCTCCCTAGTTGACTGGGCATCACATCTAGCTCTGTCTCGGGGGTAAGAGGGGTCCTCATCCTTCTCCCAGTGACTATTTTGTGCGGCGTAAGATGATGGTCGGAGCCTGGTTGGTTCCGAAGCGCATACAATGCCAGTGGTAGGCAGTGCATCCATCTCTTTCTTAATGTGAGTTTCAACTTGGCTATCCTTTCCTTAAGTAAGCTGTTGATTCGTTCACATATCCCATTTCCCTCTGGGTGATACGCCGACGAAAACGTATGCTTTATACCCAGCAACAAGCTAATCTGTTTGAACACTGCGTTCACAAAATGAGGCCCATTGGCTGATCTCATAACCTCACACACCCCCCATCTAGGGAAGACCTCCCTCACCAAGAATTTGGCAGCATAGGCGGTATTGGGGTGTGTACAGGGACCTGCTTCTATCCACCTGGAGAAGGGACACACCACCACAAGTAAATACCTGTACCCATTATACACCTGGATCATATCGACATAATCAATATGTAGGTGCTGGAAAGGTCCATTTGGTCTGGGGATGACTCCTCTCACTACTTTCAATTGTGCCCAGAAGTGAATTGCTGGCAGATAATACAGTTTACCATAAAGAATGCAACATGCTCTGCTAAAATTCGGTGTAAACCAGTCTTCGGCAAGTGTTGCGGCAAGATTTTCCTTAGTCATATGCATTGAGTAATGGAGCTGTTCTAGAGCTATTTTTAGGAGGGCGACAGGCATTACTGGTTTACCAGTGCTGTCTTGCCTCCACACTCCGTCTAAGGGGTTTAAGGAACACCCTCGACGCTTTCATAAATTTTTCTCCTCCTGAGGTGCCTCCCCCTGGAGCTCCATTAATTGAGACTGACCCATATTGCTGTAGGCTTCTGGTGTGGCTCGCGCTACCATCATGCGCTCATGGGTACATGCCACATCCACTTCCATGATTGTTTCAGTTTTGGATGCCATGCGCTTGGCTTCCGTGTCCGTTTCATGATTTCCACGTGACACGAAATCTGTCCCTTTGGTATGAGCGGCGCATTTCACAACCGCTATGCCCACTGGGAACTGTAGTGCTTTTATCAGCCTGTCCAATAAGGCTGCGTGTTGCACTGGCGTGCCGTCTGCTCGGAGGTAGCCCCTCCTTTTCCAGCGCGCTAATCCTGCGTGCACTGTTGACGTCACATAGGCGGAGTTGCTGTATACTGTTACTTCCTGGTCTGCATGATTCTCAATGGCGAGTATCAGCGCCACTAGCTGTGCAGCCTGTGCCGAATAGTGAGATGGTATTCGTGCACTGACAATTACTCAGAACTCTCCACTTGCTATGTGTTTGATCACGGCCACGCCTGTATATCTTTGTCCATCTTCTTGGTCGATTCTAGAAGACCCGTCAATAAAGACGATCTCCCCACCTGCCAGGGCATTTTCCTTTACCCTGGGGATTTCATCATAACATTCCTCATAGTTCGCACAGTCATGCACAGGTTCTCCCTCTGTGACCGGCTCAGCTATAAACATGGCAGGGTTCACAGTTTTGCATCGCACTATTTTGATCAATGGATTATGGATAATCACCTCGTAGGCTGATGCTCTCTGAGAAGTCAGCGTGCCCTTTGGCTTTTCCAGTATGGCAAATAGCGAGTGCTCAACATATAATGTCATGGAGCACCCCATCACGATGGATGACGCCTTCTCAATGGCGAATGCGGCAGCAGCTAGGTTTTGTTTGCATGGGAAGTGGCCCTTCATTACCGGGTCCAAACTCCTGCTGTAATATGGTAGGGGTTTATATCCCAATGAGGTTCACTGCGCGAGCACTGCCGTCATAAATTTGCCATCATTATGAGAAAACAAATAGAATTCCTCAGCATAATTAGGAATCCCAAGAACTGGGGCCTTACAAATTGCCCCCTTGAGTTCGGTAAACCCCTTCGCCATATCTTCATTCCATTCAATTTCTTCCCTCGTCCCCTGGGCCTTTTTAAGGGCCTGCAACAAGGGCTTGGTATATGTGCTGTAGTCGAAGACCCATGCTCTGACATAGTTGCACAGGCCTAAGAAGCTTTGCATTTGTTTTATTGTGCGCGGCTTGGCGGTGTTCATGTTAGCCTCAGCCCTTTCTGGGGTTACCCTTTTCCCCTCATGTGAGATCAGTTGCCTTATGTACAACACTTCCCGTTGGCAGTACTGCAACTTGTCCTTATCCATTTTGTATCCCTTCTCAGCCAGTATAGTTAATAGCTGGACTGAGTCATGTCGGCATTGCTCTTCAGTGATGCTGCAGATTAGAATGTCATCTACATACTGCAAAACAACACTGTCCACTACAATATTGCTTAGGTCCATTTGCAGGACTCTGTTGAAAATAGATGGAGACTCACAATACCCCTGTGGCAGCCTGGTACTTTTCAGGCGCATTTGTCTGAAAGTAAATGACGTCAGGTCTTGTGAGTCACGGTGCAATGGAATCGAGAAGAATGCATTTTTCAAATCGATCACCGTGAAGCATTTTGCCTCAGTGGGTATGTTGCACAAAATTGTGGATGGATTCGGGACTAAAGGGAACTCTGCTTCGACTATGTCGTTTAGGGCTCGTAAATCCTGGATTAAACGCCAGGACCCTCCCTTTGATTTCTTGACAGGATAAATCACTGTGTTGCAGGGTGATTCCGATTTCACTAGAATTCCCTGCTCCATCATGGCGGAAATCGTCTTTGCAATCCCTTCATCCGCTTCTCTGGACATGGGATATTGTCGTGCCAATGGCAGAATTGCTCCTGGTTTCAATTTAATTTTCACTTCGCCGGCTCACTTCAGGAGACCTACGAAATAGGTCCCTGTAGTCCATACTTTGGCCTGCACTAGGGCCATGTCGTTATCAAAGTACTCTGGGCGTACTAACGCTAACATCATCCTCTGTGGTAACTCTCGCCTGATCATTTTGACCCAAAATATGAGACTCACTTGCACCCATGTCTCTTCTAGGTCAGGGTGTTCTTCGAACAGATCGTCATCGGTGATATCAGTCACTCGATACCCTTCTTCGATGGCGACAATCGCACACCGAGGTCTACCCTCATCGTCACATCCTTCAACCAATACTACCTTTCCTCGCACCGCGGCGGATTGTATCATTAAGGGAAACACCTGTCCCTCCTCTTCGTGCATTGGTATTCTTGGCCTGAATAGAAACTCATCAGGGGTTCTCATAGTCTTGTCTGCAAAGTCTGGCAATCCTGCCATGAGCACTCGTACTCCATATGCGAAAACTTCTGGTTCCAACGGTACAGCTCTCATGGCTGCACGTCCAGAGTATGCTCTGATCATTACGCATACGTTTGAATAATGCATTCCTGGGGTGGAACACACTAATCCATCCTGAGTGAACGAGATGGTCATATTCAACTTTGTCATCAAATCCCGACCCATGATATTCACCGGGGACTGACGCAAATACAATAAAGGTACATTCATGTCGCACTCTCCCACTGAGACTGGGAATGCATCAATAAAGGGAACTCTGCTATGAGCCCCAGTAAAACTCTGTGGGCCTCATTACACGGATGGCGGTAAGGATTTACCGGTACCGGTAAAATACCGGTACCGGTAAATTCTTACCGCCTTACTACGAGGTCCCTTTGCGGGTTGGGGGATTTAACGCCTGCTTTTTGCAGGTGTTAAAAACCAACCCGCAAAGGCCCCAGGGAGCTAATTATGGTACCGCAATTTGCGGTACCGTAATTAGCGTCTTCCCCATTCCCATTGAGCCCTATGGGGCAAAAATGGGGAAGGGCAATGGTGAAAGGGGGAATTACCACCCCACCAACCTTGGAATGGGGCGGTAATTCCCCTTTCCGCCAAGGCGGTGCACCATGGTTCTCCGCCATCCGTGTAATGAGGCCCGGTGTGTCTATTGCCTCGCCGGACAAGGAGAACTTGCCTTCTCGTATGCACGAGCGCGTCTGCCACATGCCTTGGCTTCTGCACATGCGTGCCACATGTCCTGTCACTCCACACAGCCAACACACTGGCGGTGGTCGGGCCATCTGTCCATCTGGCATAGCTAGATTGCCTATTGGTGCGCTCTGGACACCACCTTGAATATCTTGAAAACCTCCTTGGTTACCTCTAAATCCTCTCTGATTACCCTGCCATCCTCTTCCTCCAAATCCCCTTCCCCTCGGATAATATCTCGCATTACCCTGATTGTTTTGCGGCGGGTTAGTGGCACATTGCGCACTCGAATTGGCTGGGCTCGTTAGCATGGCTCCCTCGAGCGCATACTTCGAGAGCTTCCTTTGCACTAGCTTCGCCTCTTCTCCCTTACGCGTTGCCTCTTTCTTTCAATTCTTTTCTTGCAACAGCCTACAATAATGGGCAATTGTCAACTGGATTTCGGCCCACGGTTTAGCTTCTATGCCTACCAATTTTTTTAGCTGTTTTTGCACCGGTTCTGGTAACCCTTGGCACAGTATATGATAGAATACAGGGATAGATTTCGTACAAGGCTCATGCGTTTCAAGCACCCACGTGTCTTGAAAATTCTGGATATAAAGCAACGGATCCTCGACTCCTTCATTTTTCGAGTCATTATAGCTCCCATATCAGATGTGTCTGGATATAGCGTACGTAGCGCTTTCCATACTGCTGCTCTACAGTTATTAAACGGTGCTCCGTCATGAGAGGTGTTAGTTATGGTTACCCTAGGGTAGCCTGCCCTTTTCCACACATCGTCTGCTCTTTCTACGAGTATAGCAATTAGGAGACCCTTGATGTCCCCTATGGCTAGAGTGACTCCCCCTGTCATTTTTTCTAGCTCATGTATCCACTTCCCGGCTCCCGATGTCAACATTGGAAGCTTATTTTTGAGATTCTCTCGGTCCATGTGTGGCCATGGAATATATTGCGGTCTTGCTCCCCCTTTTTCTAGCAGTGGGAATAGGAATGCGCAATCCTCCTTCTCCTTTTCTTTACCTCCTTGGTCTCTTGCTGGGGTGGCGTTCCCGCCTTGCTTCCTACCTGGCAGTGCCCTTAACCTATCTGTATAGGCAGGTGCCGACGCCCCCTTCTGACCGTGGGGTGTTTCTTCATGTCGGCTGGACTGTCCAGCGGACTTCGGTGTCCTATTTGTGGACCCGCTCGCGTCTAACCATTGTACCTCTCGGTTCCCTGGGAGCCGCTTTTCGCATCGTCTCCCTTTGTCATACATCACTTCCTCCGCTTCCCCATCTGAGTCAGATTCTGAATACTCCCAGTTCGCACAGCTTCTCGCATCATCTTCATTCTGCCCAACTTCTAGTCTATCTAGGGAACGTCCCCTACTCTCACTACTTCGGGTGACATCCTCTGTATCGTATAACTGAGTGCTCTCTAAGCACTCATCTTCCCTTCCTTCTTGGGAGTTTCGTTCCAGTCCCATCGCATCATATATTTTATCAATCGCTTCCCCGATGCTTCTGATGTCGAAGTCATCATCAATAATTGTCCTGGTATTGCATCATTTGCTGGAAAGAACTCTTCTATGTCTTCCCAGTCTACAACAGGATTGGGTTTTTTCACTTCCCGCTGCAAATATTCTAAATCTTGTTCCCTTTGCATGTGCTTACGCTCTGCTTCCTCACCCATTTCTCTTCGCTTCTTCGCCTCCTCTCTAGCCTTATCTACTTCCCTCATCCGTTCGTTTCTACGTTCTTTTGCCCTTCTACTTTCCTCATCTTTTCTCTTCTTCACTTTCCCTTCGTGCACCCTCCTTTCTTCCTCCAACTTTGCATGTTCTGCCTGCACCTTTCATAGGCTGCATATTGCATGCGACTGAGTGGTATACCCTGCTCTTCGCGATATAGTTGGTCTCGCCTCAACCTATCCTTTTTTCTTGCCCTCTCATCTCTCATAGCCATTTCTTTCTTCTTTTCCTTACTTTGCGCCTCAACAGACCATTCACTCGGCCTTGTGCCATCACTTCCTTTTCCATCTAATTTCAATAGCATCTGTCCTCCCATCCATTCGTCCTTTGCAATTATTACCTCATCGGTTCCTTTCTGCTTCTTTCCCTCTCTCTATCGAGAGGTGCACTTGTTTGTTCCTGGCCTTTTCTTTCTTCATCTCGCCTCTCTTTGTCCCACGGGATCGTGGAGGCCGAGTCAATTTCCTGTTCCTTCTCTTTCGTCTCATCACTGCAACACGCAGGTGACTTGTATGCAGGGTTGTTATAACCTGTGGCTGCCTTAAGTTCTCGTAGTGGGTAAAGGCCTTCTGACTTACTTCCCTCAACAACTGGTTCCGGCGGGGCAGGTGACGCGGTAGGCGTCTCACCCCCCTCCGTACATACATTTAATATCCAGTCTGCGGGAGGTTCTTCTTCCTTTACTTGTTCAAACATTTTCCAAAGCTTAAGAATGGCAAGGCGTTTCTCGAGTTTCTTCCCGCTATATGTGGCATGTAGGAGCGTGGTCATGTTCTGTAAGACAGCCTTAGACAATGACCCGTTCTGGGGCCACGACATAAACATTTTATTTGCAGTGCCCTTAACCCACTCCTGGCTGTATTTTTTCAGCTTTGCTGCATGTTTTGGCAATTGCTTGCACAAGCATGCAAGTGGGGTAACTTCTTCCATTCTTAATTTTGTCACCAACAATGATCACACAGAATTTCAACTTTACACTATTATGAGCGAGCACCACATACGCAAGCTCCAATCCAACTTTTCTGCAAACTTTTTACACCAACAGTTTTGCTCGAAACACATCAATTCAGTGGCGATTCCCTCTCATTTACAGAATCGCGAAAACCAAAATGCATTGCCATCATTTAATATCACAATAATTCCACATTCAGCATACACAGAACATGTAGGACAGACGCTTGACAGACTAGACGGACACCAGCTGGTCAACATATACCTGCCTTTTAATTATCACCCCGTCATGGGATTTGAACTAGCCCCTTTATGACGTCTTTAAACGTCATCGTAGCCTAAAGTCCCCCCTCTGTGGGCTCTGGGTTCAAGTTCCTTCTGACCACTCTTTGTAGCGCAGGAACACGGCGAATTTACAGTTTTTTCTCGGGTGCCCCCCCGGTATTCCTTACAGTTTTTAATCTCGGGTGCCCCCCCCCGTTATTCCTTACAGTTTTTAATCTCGGGTACCTCCTCGGTATTCCTTACCCCAGTTCCTTCAGGTGACCAGGTCTTTTACCCCCTATCTATATATATACAGTCTTTTCTGCTTCTAGCTGTATTATTTTTCTAGGCCTATAAAACCTTTGCCAGGATAACGAGTTTTGTTGTTCCACTCCCCAATCGACTCTTTTCCTCTCTGGAACTTCAGGATCACCGCCCCTTCCTTTTCCTGCTTTTAAGGTTTTTCGTCCGATCCGCTGCCCGTGGGAATGAGAAGGGTTATGCTTGGAAAGACGGGTTCCTTCAGACCCACTGCCGATTTTTTGGGAATGATTACACTATCATTGTCCACGGGGAGCTTCTCCGCCTACTCAGCCGGAATGGCGAAAGGACTCGTGATGTAAGCGAAGGCCCAGAGTTACTTCATGCTGTCGGTTTAAAGGTGTCTTATAACTATATTAATCGATTATCAATAATTGATGGCCGTAACCATCCTCTGCTACCAAGTGTCGACGAGGAGAGGTAATTACTGACAGGCCCATTGGTCAGCACTCACCCTCGAAGACAAGTAATACAAGATAGCTGCACCATGCGAGGACATAGTGCAGGATTCACATACTCCAGCAAGGATCAATAATCTGGACTCAGTAAATTGGCAAAGGGAAGTCCGTTTAATGATGCATACATCAGCTTATGGAAATCAGCAGCATCACAAACACCTGCCCCACCTCGACTTCCTCGAACATTAGTCCAACAGCCTCTTTTATGGGCAAAATCCGTCATCATTGACGTCTAATTCTACAAAAAATCATCATGCTATACAATTGGTTGGGAAAGGTAACTTAAGTATAGGTGCTATAACTATAACTGTATATGGCAATAATGCAAGTGGATTGGATAACTCTTATCGGGTGGGCGTCTACGCCCTTCCCTCAACACCACACGTGATTGACGTCACTACAAGTACGACGTCTCATTGGTTACAATGTCTATAGGACCCTAGATTACATGGTCCCTTGTGATTGGGCAAGTTACACCCCTAAACATAAATCTCCATTTTAATTAGCAGCATGCAGAATAGACACCCAGGTGCCAAGTGTTCCAAGATTCACCCTGCCTCCCTTCCATCAATCAGCGGTTTAGGGCTATGTGTCAATTAGTTGGCTGGGTATGGCCTCGGATCTGTAGTCTCTTATCAGGAAAAGTTATGGCACCCTATGGTTCTGGATGACATCAGGCGGTGGTACATCTTCGCGCCTGTCTGGTCATGTGTTGGTCCACCGTGAATCTGCTTCAGTTTCCAACTTTTGTGCATTTAATTCTGTATGCGCTTAGCCACCTGCATGGGCCTCTCTTATCTTGACCTTCAAGGGCGGGCTGGCATGCTCTGAGGTTGGAGCCTCGTGAGCTCATGCTCACCTCCCCTTCTCTGGTTGACCTCGATTTCCCTGGCATGAGCCATCCTTTGTTAAGTTTCAATCCTGCTCCTTTCCTCAGCTTGGGCCTGAATATGAAACTTGGCCAGTCAGGCCATGGCCGCCTGGGAGTACTTCTGTTTATACAAAATGGAGTTGCACGTGTACATTGTGCTGTATTGAGGTAGATGTATACAGTTGGCGCTTGCCGCTCTAACTTCTACTAAGCATTGCAAGCAGAATCGATTACTTAGCATCTTGCGTTTCAAGCTTTTTTACACAAGTTCAATAAGGCGGTTGCTTCCATCTTGTCTCATGGCACCATTCTCATACGTTTTTCACAGTGCCTCTCCCCTTTGTCCTTTACAATTATCCTCGTAATTGTCAGTACTGGCATGCACGTTTCAGTACTCCTTCAGTTCGCTATCGGAGCTGCTCTGGTCCTTGTTTCATCTCCACTGGGCTTCCATTATGGCTTTCCGAGTCTCCTCATGGACCGTGTGTAGGCATTCCTCCTCGTTCCGTATCAACGGCTGGTACGGTTGTCTGATTGGGTACTGTGCTGCCCAGTTATGGGCATTTCAACAGGTATTGATCTTCTAATATACACGAGGCAGAGGCCCATTGCAGCCCTTTGTTGGTTTAGCTGCTCCTCATACGTCACATACCTTGGTGAGTACTTTACTGGCACCTCGAAGCGAGGGGCAGTGGTGCAGGCCACGTCTGGGGTCTACTCTACAGGCTCCACAGACAGGTAGCTATGCAGGAACAACTAATGGAGACTAGTAAGGCCTTGATAGAAGAACAAAAGGGTCAGGTTCTTGCATATCAACAGGGAGGAGGGGCTGAGAGAGATGAGGTCCGCTGGGAAAGGGAAACACCTGAGCATAACCTCAGGAACCCTGGCACCAGAGACTTTCATCTCTTCAGCTCCATGGACTCTGCCACCCCCATGTCCACTGGCTCACATGAGCCAAGGGCCACAGGGATGGCAGACTTCAACCTAAGGGGAAATATGGGGCTCATAGGTCAGCGCCTCCCAGAAATGGATCGGTGGGCATCTGTGTATGGGTTCCCAAGTGCTAGGGCCATCTTTTCTGATCAGGGGGACTCCAATGAGGGGAGAATCAGAGAAATGGGTCCTCATAAATACCACTTGTCCAGAGATCAGATGGTAAAATTTAGTGGGAAATTCCATGAGGGTAGGCCCACTAAGAGTATATTAAAAACCTCTTCCAGCTAGGACAGTGGGGGGGTACTCAGCCAATCCTGGGAGCAAGGAAGAGCCGGAAGACTCTTCTGAGCACCACAGGATCCAAGAAACTAGGTCCCCACATTCTGCCAGCCGTTCCCAAGCTCGCAGAATCCGGGAGAGCCTAGAAGACCAGACATCCACCTCTGGTAGCAGTGCCTCTGAGTCAGAGGATGAGTGGACCAGGGTGACCAGAACTAAGAAAGTCAACAAAGTAAAAAGGGCCTTGCTTAAGGATCCCCTGAAACAAATAAAAGCCATTAGGAGCGTCATTACACCCTACCACAAGAATGCAAAATATTTAGTTTGGGAGCACCTTGAGCTATTTGAACAGATGATGGACACTTTCCATCTGAAGGACAGACAAAGCTGTATTCAGTATGTGAAGTGGACATTTTCTCCTGCGTACTCCAGCTTCTTTGCGGGGCTGGAGGATCTCAATCATTCCAGATGGTCCACCAATAGGGCGGTCATCCTGAAACATTTTTTCCGTTCACAGGAATCCTCAAGAGGCTCGCAAGTCAGCCTATAACTTACAATGTGGGGAAGACCAGGCTCCACAAGAATTCGTTCAGGAGTTGAAACTCGCCTTTGCGTAGACCACTAGAAGGGTGCGCACTGAGAGCAACTAATTTTTAAACACTTTCTTTCATACTCTCCCTAAGTATATTATGACCAAACTAGTGAGGGACTTTCACGAGAAAAGATCACTAGACTGGGTCATCGAACAAGCAACGCGCATCTATCAGGTGCAGAAGCCGTTGGAAAATAAAAATAATCCCAAAAGCCCCAAAACAACTAACATCCCTGCTGCTGCTAAAGTGGCGGAGGTGAAGGTTACCCCCATTTTAGATTTGGAGATGGGGGGGGGGCTAAAAACCTGTCCGCACAGAATCAAAACAACCCCAAACCCAGAAGGCCCTCGGGCTAATCACAAACAGGGAGCCAGGGAGGTAACCCCACCAATGGGACCCCTAACTCCCCGACTACATCAGCCCACGCTACAAGGGCAATAGATATGTGGACTCCTCCAGCCTGAGGGGGGGGGGATTCAACCAGACTGCAGGAAACCCAGGGAACTTCCCTCCTCACTTCCCTCAGGAGGGCAGTAATCCCCCAAATACCAGACACAATTTCTTTCCTAGGTACCTGCCAAATTTTAACCCCCAAAACAACCCATCCTTCTTTTCCCACTTTCCTGAGCCCAGACAGCCCAATCCGGGAGAGGGGAGGCCAAGGGTGGAGGGGTACCCAAACTTTCCTAACCCGGGATATTTTGTGAGAAGGGATAGCTACCCTTCCCGGGATAAACCCAGGGGAGACATGAGGACCCCGTACCAGCCAGAGCGGGTGTCGCAACTAGAGCGCCAGGTCTAGAACATGGCACAGGATCTGGGTCGCATGCTGAGGGCTCAACAGAACCCCCAGATGAGCATGGCGGCTCAGAATGCCTCAAATCCAGGATCTGGTGCTCCAGAGCAATGATGGGGGAAGAACCCCGACAACCCACTGGTTCCCAGGGAGGAGGCATAAGGGGAAGGGGGGTGTAAAGCCTTGGAGGAAGCTTCCTTCCCCAATTGTAAAAAGCCTCTGGAAACCCAGGAACCGGAACCAAAATCTCCTGCCCCCCGAAAGTCTGCCACCCAAGGAACAGAGGGGGGTAGGAGAAATAAAAGCCAAAAAGACCCATTTTGAGGAGGAGGTACAAATCTTCCAGTTTGAAGGAGAGGGGTCCTCAGAGGATTCTGGGAAAAGGATCTTCTCCTTCAGGGATGGGGGAACTCCTCCCAAAGGATCCAAATCCAGACTGGGTAGATGTGTGGACTGAGTTGAAACCGCCCATCATCAGTACTCAGAATCCCCATCACGAAAATCCCCTGGTTCAAACCCATCCGGGTGACTGCCTCCAAAAAGAGGGGTGGGGGCGGCCCAGAATCAGAACCAGGGGAACCCGAAACTTCCCCCATATCTAGCTGTCACCTTTTTCTTGCAGATTCCTAAGAGCCCAAACAGAATCCTGCCCAAATCACCTTTCTGTCAGTGTCCAAAACCAAGAAACTAACCCACCAGTTGTCCAAAAATGTACATTATCTTTGCCCCCTTGAGGAGAAGGAGGCAAGATTCTATGCCCCGGTCCAGATACAGGGGCAATGTACAATTTTGGCACTGGTGGACACTGGATCCCAAGCTACCCTTCTGACAAAAAGTGCCTTTGATCAATTGAATTCGGGAAGGGGGGAGAAATACCAAATTCCTCTCACCCCTCTTCCTGGACAACTTCAGCACTTCGACAGGAAGGAAATTCCCGTCGAGGGGACTGAGGATTTGGACATTAAAATTGGGCGACACAAGGTGAAGCACCCGGTCATAGTTGTGACTCCAGAGGGCACACCTTGTTTACTAGGGAATGACATTCTTGCGTAGGTTATCTTCCCCTCATAGATTGTGTAAACAAGGTCCTCTGGACCCAGACTAGCCGACCAATAAAATTGAAACATAGTGTCAACCATGTTAGTTTAAACGGCACATGCCACATGGTTGAACAAAAACCTGACCAAATAGAATTTCACTTAAACAGACTGGTGATGGGGAGTACTCTCTATTTCTGAAAATCAGCCTTCCTTCCAGTCTAAGGTGGCATTCCACACTCGAAGGAAACACTCTGAAATTCTTTACAAATTCACAATCAGAAAATCCCACTCCTATGGTCCAGAAAGATGAGAAATCAGCTCAAAGCTTGGCTGATATTCAGAAAATTAGAGAGCAGTTGTTCATCCCTATTCAGTTAAATGAAGGGAAGGACTCTGTTCTCGCCTGAGTGTGTGTGATCAACAGTAAGAGCTTCATCAGCAAAGCCATGTTACGCAAACTCCCAAAAGATCCAGCCATTCCCACATTTAAACTGATAGACAAATGGGAAATGAACCTGGAAACACCCAATTCCGAACATGCCTAGGTGTATGTTCAAAATTCCCATAGGCAACAAGAGCATAGTCCATAATTGTTGGGTTGCCCCTGATGCATTTTACTTAGGCAGTGACCTTCTCAATCGCTTTGCCATTAGTTTGGACCTAATAAACTTGATGACTCAGGAAAGGCATTTAGATCCGCTCAATTGCTGCCTTATGCAGTTGAAATTCAGATTGGAGAGGAAGTCACCATCCCAGAACGGACCTGACAATTCTCTCTAATAGGACAGAAACTGAAAAACCCCAACACCTATGTCCATCTGAGTGCTCATTTCCAACAGCAGGGGTTGGGGGTAAACCCAACACCACTAGTCAACATAGAACATTACACCATTCCAATAGAGGTGGATAACAGCAACTTAGAGTATCACTCTAGCCGCAGGCACCATTATTGGAATGGCGGTTGATGACCGACATTTTTCCATAGATTTAGGTAATGAACTGTTAGGACCAATCCCCAAGGACTGTTTTGACAGTGATAGCGATGATGACGCAACACCAGACAGGAACTTCACCCGGCCTGGGGAGAATTTCCTGGTGTACACTTCCTGCCCTTATGGTAAGGAAGATGTGACCTGTGACTTCAGGAGGGATGAGGGGGTCTTCCAAGTCCGCGAGGATTGCCTTCCCCACCTGAAGCCACCAGTCCCTATCAGCACTTTGACCAGGGACTTCTCCACCCAGCTGGAGGAGGCCGCTGAGATAGCAAAACCGGCGGAAGTCTTTCCAAGCTTCAGGCAGATGGTTGAAGAGAGAGTCAACCTAGCTGATGCCTGTGAGACTCTGGAGCAAAAGCAATCATTGAAACAAGTTTTTTTAGATTTTCAAGATCTCTTTGTGGTGGACTCATATGACTGTGGTCGCACCGACATCCACACAACAATTCCCGCGGACCCTGGCATGACTCCAGTGTTTGTGAAGCAATATCACTTGCCTCTCACATCAATGGAGTCCCTTACTGAAATAAGTAAGAACCTTGAGTCCCGTGGGATAATTCGTCCAGTCCACAGCAACTTCAATAATCCGGTGCTGGGGATTTTGAAACCAAACGGCCAGTGGAGACTCTGTGCTGACCTTAGGGAGCTCAACAAACGGGTCCCTACTTCCCGATGGCCTCTTCCCTACATTGACCAAGGGCTTGCCCAGATCCAGGGATCACAGGTATTCACTGCAATAGACCTGACCAATGAGTACTGGACTCAACCTGTCAGTAGGGGGGACCAATACAAGCTGGCCTTTACCTTCGGGGGGCAGCAGTACACATGGACCCAGACTCCCTTCGGATACATGAACTCCGGCAATGAAGTTAACATTTTTCTACACAAGGCCATGCCCGACTTGGGTGAAAGGGGTAACCTAGCCCATGTGGATGATGTTTTAGTCAAAAGCTCAACTTTGGAGGAACACATAGCGGAGATCCGTTATGTTCTGACACAGTTGAGGGCTGCTGGAGCAAAACTCTCCTTTCAAAAGGCACAGTGGTGTAGAACCCGTGTCAATTTGTCGGGGCATGAGATTACTCCTCAGGGTCTCTTTACCCAGGAAAAAAAGTGGAAGCACTCCAGAAATTAAAAGACCCTACAACTCTGCGGGAACTAAGGAGCCTCCTTGGACTAACTAATTACAGTAGAAAGTTCATTGAGGACTACGCAGAGATCACAAGACCCCTGATACATCTTTTGAAGGGGGGGTCAAGTGGGAGTGGGGTCCAGAACAAGCCGAGGCAGTAAAACAACTCAAAAGAAGCCTCTCACAAGCGCCTTGCCTAGCTTACCCTGTCAAAAACAAGGAGTTCTTCTTGGAGACAGGGTTCTCAAATACATGCTTGACTGCAGTATTATATCAAAAGCATGACAAGGTCAATAAAGTAATCTCCTATGCGAGTAAGACTTTATCCTCTGTGGAGGAAAAATTCAATGATTGTGAGAAGGCACTCCTGGCAACTGTGTGGGCATTGAAGAATTAGCGCCCGTTTATCCAGGGGGAACACATCATAGTGGAGACTCCACACCAACCTTTGCAATATCTTCAGAGTGACAGAATCTGGGCCGGAAATGTGAGTAATTCCCGAATTACTTACTGGATTCTGTCAATGCAAGGCTTTCCTGTGGAGGCCAGATATGGCCAAACCAAGAAGAGTCCCCTCGCGCAAGGTCTGGCTGACTTGCATGATTGTGCCAGAGAAAACTATCTCGAGGACGAAAGTCTTAAAATCAAGGACAACATGGAGGCATACCTTAATTCCCCACACAAGGTCTATGAAGAAGAGCAGTGTGAAGGAATGGCCACTGTTTATGTGGTTGAGTACTCCTACCATGTTGACAACAATGGGGAAAAAGAACTTGTGGCCGGCGTAGGGAATGCATGGGTGAATGATGCCCCAGAACCCTCCGCTGGGTACAAAATCAGTCCCCGAAGTAGTCAAGTGGCAGAGTTGATGGCTGTGCATCCAGCCATCCTCACTGCTGTCCAACACCAACTCCACGAACTGGTTATAATCACAGATTCAGATTATGTACGGAACGGGTTTGTGGAGCATATGGTTAACTGGAAAACCAGAGGCATGCTGTGTGATAATAATAAACCCTTGAAACATGGAAAATGTATCCAAGATATTGATGATCTGGTCACCTCGAATGGGATAACCATCTACTGGAAAAAGATCAAGGGTCATTCTAAAGTAGAGGGACCAGACTAAACTGGAAATGACCTAACTGATCAGCTGGCCAAAACCAGAGCCATCCAAAGGGATCTACTTGAGATTGAGTCCCTGTTGGGGGGAAATCCAGGTCACTGCTATCACTAGGTCCCAGACAAATGCTCACAATGAACTCTCAACTGCATAATGGAGTAAAGAGACCACAGATGCCAATTTGATTATGGCTCAAAAAGGGGATCCAATAATTGGTAAGTTTTATCAACACATTGAGGACCCTGAGACCTTTCCCCTGACGGATACCGATTACATAGGGAAGGAGGACCTCAGAGTGTTGATGAAATGACCAAAAATGTTCTGAATCCAAGACGGTTTGTTGGTAAGGAGATGTATAGCTGGCCATGACCAGTGGGTGGTCCCCACCTCATTCCGAAGCCTGATGCTAAGTCACGCCCATGATGCAGCCACAGCCGGTCAAGGGGGGTTTCATACGACACTAGAAATCTTGAGAGAGGTTGCATACTGGCCACACATGGGACAGGACCTCGACCAATACTTGAAGGGGTGTCTTGTGTGTGCACAATTTCAGCCAACATCACTCACACACCGTTCTCCCCTCCAAAAGAGGGGGATGACACTGCCTTGGTCAGATTTACAAGTCAATTTTATAGGGCCCATGATTCGCTCCTCTATGGGGAACAAGTACATGTTGACCGTGAGATGCTTGTTCACTAAATGGGTGGAATGTCTCCCGGCCCCAAATTGCAAGGCAGAAACAGCAGCTGCCCTGATGATCAACCACATCTTCTCGCGTTTTGGACTACCCCAAAGGATTCAGTCAGACCGAGGTACTCACTTCACTAGCGAAGTGATGACAAAGATGTGGGAGATACTTGGGGTCAAAAGGAAACTACACATTGCCTACCGGGAAGCCTCTAGTGGTGGAGTTGAGAGATACAACAAGACAATTGTGAGCATATTAATAAAGTTTGTGGCAGATTCTGGGCCAAGTTGGAACACTCGACTACCTCTTGTCCTGATGGCCATCAGATCTACCCCTTCTTCTGCAACAAAAATGTCACCGTTTGAGCTGATAACTGGACGAAGGATGGTGCTTCCCCAGCATCTGCTCTACAGAACCCAAGTGCAGACCTTGATAAATGCCTCCACAAGTCACGAGTATGTTGAGAATCTGAGAAAACACCTTCAACATGCTTTTGCCTATGCTCAGCGGAATCTAGAAAGATCTGCAGACAGTAGGAAGTCCCACTATGACCTTAAGACAATTAGAAAAGAATACCAAGTAGGAGATCGGGTCTACTTGTACAATTTCCAAAGGAACCAGGCCAAACAGCACAAATGTCTTCCTAGCTGGCAGGGTCCTTTTGAAATTGTAGACAGAATCTCACCAGTTGCCTACAAAATCTGGATCCCCAAAGGAGGTTTGGCAGAAGGGGAAGATAAGTGGGTCCACATCAACCAGCTGAAGTGTTGCCATCCTAGGCATACTCTGCGGCAACTAGATGAGCCATCTGGAAACCCACAGGGGGACATTCCAGATCCCTAGAAAATTCCGACTGTAAAAACCATTCCATCTGTTATAATTAGTAGTAATTACAAGCGGGAAATATTGTCATTTATATGTCAAATGTATGCATCTGCCCCACTACATGAATAGTGGTGGGGAAATGTCCACAAACATGCACGGTTTTGTCATCATAGGACTGAAACCATGGATCCTAAGCACCAAGGAGGACCACTCAGGGACCGGAAGGAAAGACCCAAGGGGCCTGGGGTATCGCTCCATACTTCCGTCCGGAACCGGCGAGGAGAACCTGTCGACCCAGCACTGATGGGAGAAGCAGACGAATTTTTCCACTTGGCCCAAAAAGAAAGAATGACATCCCAATCTCCCGACTTCCCCTTGATGGGCGGTCAAACTTCAAGTCATGAGGGGGGGCTTTGTGGGATGTATTAACCCAGTTATGTTCTGCCCTGCGGCATCACTGTGTGCTGATGGTGCCAGAATCATCAAAATGGCTGCAAAACCCCTATGTGCACCATGAAAAGAGGGCTGCCAAATCTACCATGCATGTTGTCAGTGGTGAAACAGTGACCTCACTCCTGAAACATGTAATTGGGCTGCCCAACAAGTAAAAATGGAGCACGGATGAAAAGCAGTGCTTTACTGAAAGGAATCCAGAATCTTGCATTTAAATTCTTTTTCTTGGTTGCTGAAACTACAGAATGCCAGTACAAAACACCATCAAACATCCAATATTCTTGCTGGGTGTCACAATTCACTGAGTTCAAGAAATCGTTGTGAAATTGCAGTATTCTGAAAAGCTGAATTTGTCATAAAAACATCCACAGCCAGAGAGCCTGCCTGTGGGATCTGTCAAAATCTGGGCACAGTACCAGCGGCCACCTGTATGACAGCTGTCAGTGGATTGCATCACAAGGATTTAAACGTGTACAATTGTAATCTAATGTCTGAAATCTAAGTGACCTGTTATTGAGTGTAACCTAGGTTGTAACTATTTAAATCCCATGGTTTAGAATCTGTAATCAGTGTTCTAGCTGCTTGTTTGGAAATTACAAGTTTATTTAAACCAAAAGAAAATTGCAACAAAATGACATTGAATTTAAGCTGGACTCAAAGCCACTAAACCAGTATAACAACCTTCCCCCAAGAGGCCAGGCCTCTCTCTCCAAGGCCAGGAACTCACACCCATGTGATAATTAAGAGATGGGAGGAGAACTTGGGCTGCTGTGGGAAGAGAATAATGGACTTCCTCCAACTCAAGGAGATGCGAATTAGGAAGGATCGTAAATGGCCTCTGCCAGAAGGAAGGGGGCGGAGATTGCTCCTGAGCTGCAAGAAGAGGAAGGAGGCGGGGACAAACTGCCATTTGCTGTTTAACAAAGGCAAAAGTACATTTTCAAAAAAGACTGATAAATTTCTGTGTAAAATTGTGAAAAATATGCCAACAACAGATTTGTTAATGTGATTTTTGGCTGCACGGTTTAAGAGACGCCAGAGATCAGTGAGATGTTCTGGGAAGTAGTAGTGGAAATTATGTTTTTTTACCAAATGTATTTATGTCAAAAGCATGAAACTTCACACGCTTATGCCCATATACAATGCACACCTTTGTGGAAATTTGCTCCAAAATTGGACCATGTGTTCCCAACAAAAAGGGCGAATTTCTGTCAAAAGCAGACCCAAGATCCTACAGTGACGGGGGTGACGGGGCTTGGAAGAGCATCTGCTGCAAAAAATATGTAATTTATATATGTTATTGTTACAAAGACTGCACCCATGTAAATATGTATTGTACTAAAAGTAGATTTTATGTTCAAAAGGCAAGGGGAGGATTCTCTGACTCATAAAACCACATCATGGTGACACCCTGTTTTCTCCTGCAATCAAGGGAGAGGGGAGACTCTAGCCAATAGCCTACCTAGGGGGCGTGCTTAGTATAAGCCAGCATACATGCCCCCTTATGATAAGCATAAATAGAGACAGCTGAGGACTTAAAAGACACACAGATTCACCCACTAACCGATTGCTGGCAGAGCACCCTGCGAGAGAACCATCTATTTTCCTTGCTCCTGACTCCTGAAACTTGGCAAGCAGAAAGGCCCATTCCATTAGTTGAACCATTTTCAACTAGGCCTTGAATTTCAAAAACCAGAAAGAATCCCACAAAATCTAAGGGGAACAAAAGAAACAGTCGGGCTGTGCTGTAACTGCTTTCCTGCTAAAGAATTATTACCAGAATCAAAAGACCCAATCCAGTTGTGCCATGCTGTGCCGTGACCAGATAATTGTGACCAGAGCCATTGCCGACCCAGTCCATTCCAGTGTGCCCAGCAGCCTGTCCAGTCTGGTGTGCCCAGCAGAATTTCTGAGCAGAATCCCTGATCTTGACAGACCAGAATTCTTGACGGTTCTGTTCAAACCTATATAGTGAGTATCCATAGTATAGGACTGTCACTAGCCTATGTACTGTCCATAGTAACCCTATCTAAACCCATCCTATTTTTGTCTTCAGAACTTCATTGTTAGAAATCTTTTTGAATTGCCTGAACTCTCTATATTATCCCTATTATCTTCCTTTTGTACTAGTAGTGTTAAATATCTTTGCACTGATATATTTCATCTGAAGAAGGCAAGCTCCTCGGCAGGCAGTCGCACAGATCCAGAGGCGCCCTGGTCTAGTGGCTGTGCTTCCGTGTGGTGTTTGCTTCCTCATAGTCATCCCCTAGTGTAAGAAATCCTGTTTGTCTTTTGAAAGCGCATCCCTGTTTTTCCAATTTTACACCTGTTGAAAAACCAACCTCCACAAAAACGTCAATAACTTCTTCAAATGTTAAACTAGAAACAGAATTCCAACTTCTGCTTGTAGCTAACGTCCACAGCTTTCCATAGAATCAAAAACCGCATCTCAAATCCATATAGTTTTCCCGCAATCGCGATTACTGCGCATGGAAAAGTTTGCCTTAGGAAATTTCTATAACGTGTAAAAACAGCTTTTGAATGCACACAACCTAAATTTTAAGTTTGCACATTGCCTATTATTATCAAATCATTGCTAGTGTTTGTCTATAACCATAAAAAGCGGCTCCCATTAGAATTTGAAGGATTTCAGTCATTTAAACCATATTTAGTGTTTTACCCAATCCATTCAAAGACAACTTTAAACCATTTTGCCAGTTTGCCAATCATTTCTGTTTCTCTTGTGTTACTGGGGGGAAATTGGGATTGACATTTTGTTTGAATTCTGCATTCCTGAATACCTGCTTTCTCTCTTCCTATCTCTTTATATTGCTTATTGGGGTGTTTGAGGGGTGTGCAGGGGGAAATAGTAACCACATTGCCATTTGATAGAACACACCCACAAAAGTATTATTTCTGTGCTGCATTGTTTTTGCTCATTATTACTCCTTGTGATTAAATAGATTGCTTAGTGTGACATCACCCCATTGGTGATTATTGTATACCAATTAAACATAGTGTGATTATATTGTAACTACATAAATAAATATTTTAACTTTGCAAACCAGCCTGATTCCTGGTTCAATGTGACCGGGGGTTCCAAGAGAGGGGCGTGATATAAGTGGTACATCGTTCAGAATAAAATAACTTTTAGAAACAAATAAATAAGGGTTTCAGTTGTGCATTACACGCTAGGCATTGACTTAGGTGAGGTGCCGGATTGAAATCACTTACAGAATGGCGATCACACTGATGTGAGGCATAAGGAAGCATAGCGTGGTGCACATTACTGAGTTTGATGAGGAAGCGTTGTACAGGATACAGACAAGGTCGGTGTGCCCGTAAGCAATTCAAAGTCATGGATTAGTGTCAATTAAAGATAGGAGATCCCACAGGTGATACCCGCACTGATCTCTCATCCAGCATGAGGGGGTTCTGTGTTCCCAGGAGTCGAAGGGGCGACAAGGGAAGTGAGACATAACAACTAGCCAGGAAAACATTAATCAATAAATGTAGAGGCCTCATCTGAGATAGTGAAAAAGAAGACCCTGTCGGCATGTTCGTTCTTAAGTTTTGCTCGGTACGTCATGGAGTATTTGACACCTATTTCTCTGAGACGTTTATTGGCGGCCAGGAAGATTTTTTGTTCCTGTTGAATAGCAACAGAGAAGTCTGGGTACAGATCTATTCTGACAGACCCTAGTAGTAGCTCCCCTTTAGTTTTGGCTGTGCGCAACAAAGCATCTCTATCGCAGTAATTTAGAACTCTAGCTATGATTGGGCAGGGGGGAGCCCAGGTTTGGGTTTCGCAGCAAGCGGTGGACCCGCTCAGTCGCAAACTGCGGCGAGAGTTCAGGGGAGTCTAGTAGGGAGAGAACTATTCACTCCACATATTCCTCCATGGGGCCGTCGATTTTCTCTTCAGGCATGCCGATAATGCGCAAGTTGTTTTGCCTGGACCTTGACTCCAAATCTTCATTCTTCTTACTGACCTGCTGGACCTGGCTGGGTAGCGAGGCCACCTCCGATCGGAGTGACGAGATACCATCCTCTGCCGTGCCGACCCTGGATTCCACATCATTCACTCGACAATCAGTCTTCTCCATCCGGGCTTTAATGGACCTGATAGTCCCGCTCATATCATCAAGCTTTGTGTGTAGTGTGGTAAATCCCTCCCGCATATACTCCATCATCTTTTGGAGTTCTGTGGGTTCTATGGATGTTGTAAGGGGGGCTTCAGCTTCAGGCTGGGCCACAGGTGGCTTTGGCAAACATTTTGATAGAGCTCTGCTTTTTTCCGGCCCCCTTAATCATGACCGTGTTAGGCTATATATGTGAGCACAATAGGGCTCGGCAACGGAGGGGTATAGCTGGTAATGTGAGACTCAGAGTAGAGCGGGCTGACCCTCAGTATTCGTGATAAGGACTCCAGCCTATAGGACTGAGCAGTTAAGGCAAGCAGGAGAACCGTAGGCCGTACACACCGAGAGGAGTGCAGAGGAGAACCGTAGGCGTCGCAGTGTGGAGTGTACCTGGTGGTAGGAACCTGCAGATTAGCCAGCCTAGTATCCTAGAATGCAGGAGGAGGGCCGGTATAGGTGTGCTAACAGGACTTGAGACCAGGGTAGGAATAAGGTCCCACCGCCTCAGGTAGGTGGAACCATCCGCCCCATCAATGAGAGCGGGGGTGTTTATCAGGTCGGTAATGTCAACACACCCTCTATGTGTATTGGGCTTTGCCTTCGCAGGGACCGGTGCAACTGCAGAGAGGGAAAGGGCTAACAGGTACCACATGCAGGGCCCGCCACCCGTCCCCAGTCCAGTTCGTGGCCCCCGTGTGTGACCAAGTTGGGCCCAACTGTGTTAGGTCTTAAGGGGTTAGCGGTCACCAATCACGCTGCTCACAATAGGCGTTCACGCCACAGTCCCACAGAGGTATCATGGCTGACTCACCCTGTATGGGAAGGGATGGATTGTGGCCTCTCACGTAGTTAGAGCAGCACTTTAAGTTCACAGGTTTTGGAGTGTGATTTTGCAGCTTATCCGTCAGATGAAGACATGCAACAACGGCAGACAATAATAGCAGGCATAGAACAAATTGTAAGTAAGCCGATGGGCTTGTGGATAGTAGAGGGCACCATATGGAGGGAGCCACAGGGGAGATGAATTACGGATCAAGGAGCGTTGTGGCTTGCAGAGACTGGATCTCACCCCACTGCAACACAGGGGAGAGGATTCAGATCACGGATAAGGCGCAACCTGTCTGGCTGTGCAGCTCTCGGGTAGCGTATCTGGATTTACAAGGGTTTACGCAGACTGCAGAGTCTATGCAGGGTGGGGCCCACGAGGGGAAGTAGATAGTCAGCACGGCTGGTGCCCATATGTGTTGCTCCTATCTTTGGCGTGGATCGGGAGAGATCCCCGGCAGCCAGGATCAGCAGCTAACTGCGGCAGTAGAAGGGGGCCCACACAGGCCAGTCCAGTGGGCGAGGTACGCAGGATCCCTGAAGTTATGTCGAAGCCCCGGAGCAGGGGCGGCACTTACGCAGCACTCCAAGGAAGTAGCCGTCCCCCACCAGGGGCAAGGTGCAAAGGGCGGGGTATCCACAGCATGGTCCAATGGGAGACCTCAGCCATTGTGGCTGCCTTGTGATAACGCAGTCGTGGGGTGGTCCTCACAGCGTGTCCCATGTAGCGAAGGGGCCGAGGCCCAGGCACCTCGTGCTAGCCTCAAGTCTGTGGTCTGTAACCCCCAGGGGTGGGGGTTGAGATTCCGATGCACGGTTGTATCAGGCCAACGTCACAAGTACCTCATGGCCATCCACACAGGGCGGGAAGATCTCGTTCACGAGCGGTCTGGGTAGCTTCGTTGGAGGCACCGGTGTGCCTAGTCCGAGCGTGGACAGGGGTGTTCGACCAAAGCACAGTCCTGCACCCGCCACCTCGGGGCCAGCCCCATGAAGGGGTGATGACAATCGACTGTGTGGTTCACCGCGGTGCAGACTCGATGGTGGTGCGTCCCTCTTCGTGGCCTCAGGTGCTGCATTCCTGCGTCCACAGGGACCCACACTGTCTTCTAAGAAAGGGTTAGTGCCCAAGAGACATTGATTCCAAGGCGGTCTCATGTCAGAATTGCCCAGGAATAAGGCAGGATCAGCCCCAAGTTTTTAAGGCTTGAGGTGGCACCAATGAGGATACAGGAAAATTATTTGTGTGAAACACCATATTGAGCAGAGCTCCTCGGTCAGGCAGCTATTCTGCAGTTGCACAACAGCACCCCCCAGCGCCATCGGTTTTGACTTTGGAGCTAGAGAGGAGAAAAAAAATCCAAACCTGACTGCGCCTGTTAAGGTCAGCAGCAGCGGCTCTGACAGAGACCTATCCCGCACGCCTAAGGGCACAGGTGTGAAAACCTCCTTGAGAGAGAACCATGAGCACCATCAAAATCGACTGCTGGTGCTCCCTCTCCTGCTGTCAAAGCCATAACAGTGTTGATTTCGAAGGACCCAATGGTTTCGAGGAAAGACTCCCCTTCAATGTTAATGCATGTACCACCATGAATTGGCCACCTTAATGCAGTAATTTTAATCCATCTATGATGATGAAGGCCACGAAATTCTTTTTGATTTCCAACCTTTCACTACCACCAAAGAAGTCTTGCCGAAATCGATAATGGAGTAAGTGATGCTGACAGCCTCAACACCTCTCCAGCAGTCAAATGTACACAATCATACATTCACGCTCTTCCTAACGCTTCTTCCAGGAGGCTAATGTCCTAGGTTTCAGAAGCCTTGGGGTGGGGGGCAGGGTCCTCACATTAGAGAGTTCACTAAATAAGACCTTACTGATAAATCGGATAAGGGCCTCCAAATGAACTGATCCTGCTGTTTCATTCAACCCTCAAAGACCTAATGTTAGATTTACAGAATGTTCAGCTCTTGCTTCCTCCAAAGGACCTTGTAAAAATAGAGACATGTCTCTTCACACCCTGATTTGCTCGCTAAAAACCCCAGGCCTACAAGCTTGGTATTTAAAGTTGCTACTTCTGGAGCAAAAGGAAATGCCTACCAATCCCTTTGGCCAGACAACGATGACGAAAGGCAGGATGTATTGTCTAAAACGTTTTTGCATCGGGCAACATGTAAAAGAATCCTTTTCTCTTGCCTGATTTACCAACACTTTGTGGGCTGTAATTTCTTAGGCATCAGAACACATCTAGAAAGGGAAATGAGAGGGGTCCTATAATTCTATGTTGGATAGTAAAGCGGCAGCGTGCCAAGCCCACCCATCAGAACTTTCTTGTTTTGGTACGAAGACGCCATGCTGGATAGCAAGTTTCTTATCCCCATTGCTCTTCAATACATCAAGTAATGTGCTGCCCAAGTTGATTTTCCTAGTTCTGTGATGTTAACTATATAATATGGATCAAGGAGACAAGATGCGTGGAAGGAGAGGTCTAGCCTCTACACCTATTGAGTAGATACGAAAATATTAGATTATTTTTGGGAGTGCTGTAATAAGTCAATATCTGACGTTTTTTCCTCCCCATGGGTCTCTAAGTAGCCCATCAGTCCTCCTGAACTCACTGACAGGTGATGCTGTTTTAACTTTTTCCTGCTTGCCTCTTGCAGGGGCGTTCTCAGACTGCATAACCCGGTTGACACAATTGAAACACAGACCCATTTGTTTCCTTTCCCTTTTCTCTGAGGTGACCCGACCCCTAATCCTCCATATACTTGGGATTGTTCAGTGGAGAGCTGTGGGGTGTGGTTGGCTTAATGAAGGGCCACATAGAGTTAGCTCTCTTTCTTTCACACTGGCATTGATTGATGTTGAGGGTCACCTGTGCTCCTCAGTGGTCTGGGACGTGGAGGAATCACCTGGGCTAGACCATTGGGTTTCACCTACAAGGTTTTTAAAGTGTGCTTTGGAGCCCACCAAGTCATGGGGCCCCTGATGTATGTGAATGGCCCTCATTACAACCGTGGCGTTAACCAATGGCGCTATTAGTACCATGGTTAACGCCGGTAACTTAACGATTCCGCCATGGTGAAATGGGGAATTATCACCCCATTCCAAGGTTGGCGGGCGGTAATTCCCATTTACCATTCGCCCTTCCCCATTCCCATTTTTGCCCCATAGGGCTCAATGAGAAAGGGGAAGGCGGTAATAACGGTACCGCAAATTGCGGTACCGTAATTACCTTCAAGGTCCCTTTGCGGGTCCCTACCTTAACGGCTGGTCGAGACCAGCCGTTAAGGTCGGGAGCCGCAAAGGGACCTCGCAGTAAGGCGTTAAGGGGTTAACGGCGCCGCAACCTTTTACGGCGCCATTAACGCCTGGGTCGTAATGACCCCCAATGAGTTGACTCCACACGGAATAACCAAATATTCTTCTCTGAAACATGGCTCAGAATTCCTTCAGGAACACATCATGTGCATCCAATATGATATCATGTCAGTTGATGAAGCAGTTGCCCTGCTTAAGGGCTCCCCACTTCCCAAGTTAATGAGAATGAAAGGCACTCTGGTTCCCGCTGTATTGTTTAGCTGTGGGCGGTTCTAGACTTGTTATAGGCAGTGGTAGTGGTAGAGCATATAGAACTGCAATGCTTCAAGACCCAAGTATTTAAACAGCAGGGGCTTGGATGATAATTAAGTCCTCACCCAGGTGGTTGATGGGTTGCCCTCGTGGCGTCTTAGGGTCCGTAATGTGCCCTGCCCCCATAGGATTCCTGAAACTGGGCTAGGGCAAATATCTATGCTTGGGAACAGACTGTTTCACTTGTGAGGACTTCCTCCCATTAGTGCCCTCCTACATCAGAAATCCGTTAGAGGGACAGAAGGCCGTGATCGCTGGTCATTGAGGGATAATTGGTTGGCAAGGTTTTTGGCCATTGACATGTTATCGGCCCGTCTACCGTCTCACCAGCGCTACTTGAATGGTTTGTGTATAGTGCAGCCACATCCCGTCTGTGTGTATAAAAGTATTTGCAATCAGTCAGGTTTTTGGCAGATGGTACACTGACCATGGATCAGCAGTAGGTGACATGGCCTACCCCACCTCTGAAAGCCTGCTGAAAACTCATTCTTTCCTAACTTGTGTAAATGGATAGTGGACTGAATGCTCCAACAGAGGCAGGGTTGAGAGTAAATATACCTGGGATCTGAAGAGTATACCTACCATGCTTCTCTGCTCCCAGCTGCCTTGCGGCTAAACACCTACCCTGGATAGAAAGAAGTCTGGACCCCCTCTGATGCTTGACGTGCTGAAGATGAGTTTTCCTCAAATCCCTGGATGGTGTCAGGACTTACAGATAACACAAGTCTTTAAACTATTATCATAAACCTAATAGCTTGGGCTCCTCCGGGAATCCTGGAGCATGCCACATGGCCCTGGGTTGTGGACACTGCAAAACGTAGTGGCATAAACAAACTGCAATGATGAGTGAATTTTGCTTCAGTTCCTGAAGGGTGCTGTGAAAGAATGAAGGTGTGTGGCCTAGTGCCCTTCATGGTCTCCAATGTCTTCCTCACTTCTGGAAGAGCACAGGTTGAGTCCTGCTGGTGCTCTAGTCCCTTGACACACAACGTGAGTGCCCCTCGTGGCCAGTTGTACCATGAGTACATATGCCAGTCTCCTCAGCGAGGTTCCAGGTATGTGCGTTGGGGAGCTTTTCCTTGGGAAGGGCTTTCCTCAAGGTTGCTCTTGAGGATGCTGCTGGTCTGGTCTATGATGGCTGCCTGGGATCTGCCTAACACAAGTGTTTTGTGTTTTATAATAGGTTAGACCTTCACATTGGCATTCCCAATATTTGTAGAATAAAACTTTTTTGCAGGTAATGACGTAAATTTAAAAAGACATTGCATTGTTTTCTTTATTATTTAAGAAAATATGATATGATTTTCCTGTGCCGCCTTTTGACAGATCTGGATAGGTTTTGGTGGATCATCCTATGTATTGTGGTATATATTTAATTTGGTTTTTGTCCTTCCAACCTATCTATGCATGTACAATCGCCCTACTTCGTGTTGGATGGAGTGTATTTTCTTGTCCATTTCGTGGAATATTTTTCTTTTGGAGAATATTTATCATTCTGCTGTCTCTAACCCTACTGTACATATGTGGGGATGGGTGCATGTTTTTTCTTTTGATGGGCTGTTAAGGGTTGTGGAAGAGGGCTGCAAACGTTGTTTTGCATGATATTTATTATTCCGTTTTGGCCTCTGTGTATGTATGTGAATATTATACATTCTTTGAGCCATAATAAGCAAATCGCTCCATATAAAAACTTTGTTTTCACCATTCATTTTGGGTATGAAATAGTTTATGAATCATTTCCAAATGTGAGTGTTTGAATTGGGCCACAAAACTTGCATGCCGAATTTGGTGAACTCATGAACGAGAACAAAGGTTACAGAGGAGAGTGTTGTAAAAGGGTGATTTTTAAGCATCGGATGCGCCTACAGAAATTCAATAGTCTGTATGTCAAACAAATGGGTTTTATTTCATTGGTTAGCTTAAATTATCTTCAACATTTGCATGAAAAACATTGTGTATATACATAAAGTAGGATTACATTTGATTGTTCACTGATGAGTCCTCTTTGGTGGGCCTTTGAGTAGCGACCTTGTAGATTCCTAATGTTGCTTCACATTAGTACTTGGATGATAGATTGCTGTAGGAACCTTAAGGGTGCCTAATATTACTTCACATAGGCGTTTCTTTGGTTAGCTTCTTATTAGTCTTTACTGATTTAGTTGGGATTTGGTACTACTCATAGATTCTGTTGCATCTCATTTGCTGATACACTGTGGTATTTGCCTCAGGGTTGAGGTATGATGTGCCTTGCCTTATATTACTTCACATAGGTGTTTCTTTAGTTAGCTTCATATTAGTCTTTTCTGATTTAGTTGGGATTAGGTACTCCTCGTTGGTTCTGTTGCATATCTTTTGCTGATACACTGTGGTATTTGCCTCAGGGTTGAGGTGTGATGTCCTTCGACACGTGTTTCCCCAATCTATTCTAATTTGTTCTTTAGGAGGGTAGTTAAGTGCCCAATCTGTCACGTTGTTAAGGTTGCCTATTTCAAAAGGTAAAGAAATAAGAGTATATTAATATTTACTTTTGCTTTATTTTTGGTGTGGTCAGACATACGGTTATTACAGTGGAGCATTAGTGCATTGTGCAGTTAACTTGACGCTGGACAACGGCTTTTGGCTTGGGTGACTGTTTGTATTATTGAAAGCGTGGAGAACTGCTTGCTTTAGTTTGTACATAGTTGCAGTGGTTTTGCTGGTTGCTTATACTAGCTAGTAGTATCAGGAAAATCACTTACTCGGGCACAGTAGGTTTAGTGCATTTCATCTTCATTCCGCTTTTAAGCTGTTTGTATTCACCTGCTCCGCATTAGTAGCTTGCATTTCGGTCACGAAATCCGTCAGTTTATAGGTAAAAACTAAATGGGACAGACATAGCGCCTGTTTAGATTAGAGAGAAACGTTTTAATGCAAGTGCCCTTAACTATTTGGTTTGTAAAAGATATTTGGCTTACCTGCGTGTTCATTTCTCTGTAGAGCGAAACAGTGGGTCGGTGTGATAGCCCCGGTCTCGTTTGTTGCTACGATTCGCCATTGTGAACTGTCTGAGTTCATAATTGGAGGTGGATGCTGTAATTCAGTTGATTTGCTTGATTTAGTTAGATTAATTTTGATCTTAAGGGTGTTGCTTGTTTGAAGGATTAAGCTGAATTTGTATGTTGTGTTAATATTGGTGATAATCCATTTCGGAACCTTGCAGTCTTGCCTATTGGTCTTAAGTATTTAAATTGGAGTCCCTTGTTAGTTTTGTTATGTTCCTTTTGTTGATGTACGTTGGTATGGTTTAATCAAGCTGAAATTTGAGGTTCCTCCCTTAATGCCTTATTTCAAAGAAAGTGGGTCATTTCTGAGTCCGAATTTAATCCAGAGTGGCAGCAGTCCATTAGGCAAATTAATTTAGCTTCCTTTTGTCGTAGACATTTTTCCCAATTGCTTCCTACTATTCTCAAGCTCCCAATCCACATCATAAAATCACTTACTTGGGCACAGTAGGTTTAGTGCATTTCATCTTCATTCCCCTTTTAAGCTGTTTGTATTCACTTGCTGCGCATTAGTAGCTTGCATTTCGGTCATGAAATCCGTCAGTTTATGGATGAAAACTAATTGGTTCAGACATAGTGTCTGTTTAGATTAGAGGGATACGTTTTAATGCAAGTGCCCTTAACTATTTGGTTTGTAAAAGAGATTTGGCTTACCTGCGTGTTCGTTTTTCTGTAGAGCGAAATAGTGGGTCGGTGTGATAGCCGCGGTCTCGTTTGTTGCTACGATTTGCCATTGTTAATTGTATTGTTTATTATGGGTAACGTGATGATGTTTTTGGCATGATGGCCTAGTCCTGCGTGCAGCGCCACCTTGGATTGGGTTAAGGATTGAAGCGATCTTGCAGTGTGTGGATGTTTTTGCAAAATCATATTCATTTGACGGCAACTAACTTACCACTATGGTTAAATTAGAGTGGTAGTATAGTGGATGATGGCCATGTGGTTACGGCTCATTTATGTTTGGTGATTGGATATTATTTCAAGCGCTAATTATCACTGTGTTGTAAATGTCCCTTTTATTGTTATGGAGGGGCAGCAATACATTGTGATTCTGGAGAGATATATCCTTATAGTTGATCATCTTTTGCTTGTAAATGGTTCGATTAGTGTCCGAATTAATAATTGGATGTGGGTGCTGTAATTCAGTTGATTTGCTTGATTTAGTTAGATTAATTTTGATCTTAAGGGTGTTGCCTGTCTGAAGGATTAAGCTGATTTGTATGTTGTGTTAAAATTGCTGAAAATCCATTTCAAAACCTTGCATTCTTGCCTATTGGTCTTAAGTATTTAAGTTGGGGTCCCTCATTAGTTTTGTTATGTTCCTTTTGTTGGTGTACGTTGGTATGGTTTAATCAAGCTGGAATTTGAGGTTTCTCCCTTGATGCTTTATTTCAAAGAAAGTGGGTCATTTCTGAGTCCGAATTTAAACCAGAGTGGCAGCATTCCATTAGGCAGATTAACTTCACTTCCTTTTGTTGTAGAAGTTTTTCCTCTTCTTGGAGGTTTGTTTACTTTTTTTTTACTTGAATTCCCAAAAATCTTATGGCTTCAATGGTTGCATTTGATTGTGAAGTAAAAAAGTGATAAGCCAGTGGTGATGTCATATCTTGGTTTTCTACTTGGCGTATATGTTCTGATATTCTGATTTTAAGTTTTCTTATAGTGCTGCCTGTGTAGAGTTTTTGACAGACGCATGTAATTCCATATATTGTGTATTTTGCATTGCAATTGATGAAGTCGCAAATGGCAAAGTCTATGCCGTTTGGCAGTTTCAATGATTTTTTTGGTGTCTTCTGAGAACAGACAGACATTGCAGCATCCGCATTTGTAATTGCCTTGCAGCCTTGCTTCTTGCCAAAGTTGTGGAAGACCTTGTGTTATGTTTTTAGGTTGGAAATGGGAGGGGCAAAGTATATTTTTGAGGTTATGTGCCTTTCTGAATCTTAGATTCGGAGTGTCCGTAAGGTGGACTGAAAGATCTTCATCTGCTTTTAGAATGTTCCAGTGTTGCTTAAGAATTTTCCTTAGCTTTTGTGCTTCACTGTTATACGTTGTTATGAATCTCGGTATAGCTGACTCTTGACTATGGATTGTGATTTTATTTTGAAGTAGTTCTTGTCTCTTTCTACAGTTGGACTTAGATCAAGCTTTTTTGAGTAGTTAGTCTTTGTATCCCCTTTGTAGAAATTTGTTATGAGTCTTTAACACATGTTGTTCAAATTCCTTTTCTTGTGTGCAATTTCACTTTATGTGTAGGAATTCTCCAAGTGGGATATTGTTGATGATGTGCAAAGTGTGGTCACTGTTTGTGTGCAGGATGCTGTTCCCTGCTGTTGGTTTGACAAATAGAGTTGATTGAATGGTGTTTTTTTCAATATACAATTCAAGATCTAAGAATTGTATTCTAGTTGGACTTTCTTACATTGTTAGCTTTAGATTGTAGTTGTTATTGTTGAGGTGATGATGATATTCTTCCAGTTGTGTTTTGGTGCCATTCCAAATTATTACAATATCATCAATGTATCGTCCCAGTATACAATGTAGTTTTGATCTGTGAACATTGGATGTTTCCAAGCATGATAAAGTTCAAAATGTCCCATGTAGATGTTGGCATAGGTTGGGGAAAATGTTGCGCCCATGGCTGTCCCTTGTTTTTGTCTAAAGATTTCTTTATCGAATGTGAATAGGTTGTTGTTGAGTGTAAAGTTCAGCATTTAAAGTATCATTAGGTTTTGTTGGTAATACAAGATTGATCTGGTTTTTAGAAAGTGATTTGTAGTTTCTAGGCCTTTGTCATGGAGGATACTTGTGTACAGCAATGTCACATCAAAGGTGACAAGATGGAAATTGGGTTCCCAAATGACTTCTGTAAGTTGCTTGATGACATGTTTGATGTCCTGAATAAAAGATGGTTCAGTGAGGGAACCTATTGCATTTATTATGGGTCTTGTGGAAGATAGCTGTTTAAAATGTTTGTGGATCTTTGGGATGAAGTAGATGGTTGCCAGTACTGGATGTGATACATTCATGAAAGCATTCTCATTTTCTGTGATTAATCCTGATTCAAACCAATGGTTGTTGAGGGATTGCCATTCTTTTTGTAGGTCGACCAGTGGATTGCCGTTGAGTTTTTCATAACAATGGGCATCTGATAGGTGAATTGAAGCCATTTTATTGTAGACTGTTGTCGTTATGAGAACAATTTTGCCTCCTTTGTCTGCTTGTTTTACTATAAATTCTTCATTCTGTCTAAGGTCTCTGATACTTGTGCTTCTTTGAGGGAAATATTATGATGGATAGATGATGTATTGGTTCCTTTGAAGTAAAGTTTCCGAAGGTCATTAGTGAACAATTGCTGAAAGATGTCTATGGCATTGTCTGATGCGAAGAATGGGTTGAATTTGGATTTTGGTTTTAAAGGACTTTCAGTTGCAAGATAAAGTGGGATATTCATATCCCTGGCAAAGGATATTACTGAGTGGCAATCTTCTGTTTCTTGGATGTTCATGAGGTTGATTGTGTCTTCCACTATTTGGCCTGAAAGTGGTGATGGTTCAGACTCATAGTTTTCTGATTGTTTAGAGATTTTATTGCTGAAATACTTTTTCAGTTTTAGAACTCTGCAAAATTTGTATAGGTCAAGATTGACCTGAAAGTAATCCATCTGATTGGTGGGACAAAATGATAGTCCTTTATTAAGAGCTGAAATTAGTTCAACTGGTAGTTTGCTTTTGGTGAGATTAACCACTAGGTCTTCCTGGGCCTTGAATTTTTGGATCTTGTGTAGATGCCTTGGGTATTTGTAGGATTTTCTGAGTTTTCCGCTCCCTCTTTTCACCCTTCTGGTTGGTTTCCAATTTTGGATGTATTTGACTGGTTTGTGGTTTTGGGAAAAAGTGGTTTGAATATTGAGTAAGTTCTGGCCAGTATGTACCTTTGATATTCTTCTAAAAAAGGAAATTGATCTTCTACTCTATTGGAGTCTGCTGTGGATGTTTGAGCACTTTCTAGTTTGTTTTCACTTTCAGTCTCTGCTTCTGAGGTGACTGGTGTTATTTGTTTGGTTGCCTGTGGCTTTACCGGGTATTTTCCTGGTGGTTTATTTGATTGTGTGATTTGTTTTTTTTTAAATGAATAGACCCTTTTGAATTTATAGTCCATTTCGTCGTGATGGAATTTGCACTGTTTTTTTATTTTGAGTTCATTGGTGTATAGTGTGTGAAAATTGTGTAGAATTTGATAGTTCTTGAATGTAGCTTCTGGGGCATTGAGCTCTTCAATTTGTTTTTTGGTTGTCTCAATTTCTTTCAGTGTCGTTTGATGTACTTTTTTCCTTTGGTTAATAACTCTATACATAATTTCCTTGGACGTGTTGACTAATAGTGCCTCCCATTCTTTGAGTTCTTCTATCTCGTCTTCTTCAAAAGAAGGGAATATGCATATTCTTAGTCCTCGTGGTATTCGATTGACTTGTAAATACTTTTCCAAAGTGGCTATTTCCCACCATCTTGAGATTTCTTTCTTTGATAATTGCTCTAAATGTTTAAATAGAGATTTTAGCGAGGTCACTTGGGACATTTTAGTGGTTTCTGATGTGGTTTGGGAGCTTGAGAATAGTAGGAAGCAATTGGGAAAACTTTCTACGACAAAAGGAAGTTAAATTAATCTGCCTAATGGACAGCTGCCACTCTGCTTTAAATTTGGACTCAGAAATGACCCACTTTCTTTGAAATAAGGCATCAAGGGAGGAACCTCAAATTTCAGCTTGATTAAACCATACCAACGTACATCAACAAAAGGAACATAACAAAACTAACAAGGGACCCCAATTTAAATACTTAAGACCAACAGGCAAGCAGGGACGTCATTTCACCAAAATGCCAAGGGTAGCGAAAGTGACATCACATGACCTCTGATGACATCACAGGAAGTGATGTCATTCCCCCCTTCAACTCAAGGTGACATCACGAAAAGCGATGGAACACAACCTTTCATGCCTTGACAAAACAGGAAGGGACATCACATATTGTTCCTAAGTACACTACGAGAAATATGGTTGCAATATCACTATAATGTTATATACATTTCATAGAAGAATGGATCACCATATGTATCGTTAATATCAGTGTGTATAGGACGATATTACCAAATTACTGTGAATGCAAGCAGACGTTCAAGGCTAAATGATAATGATATGTTAATATATAGCACTTTCGCTTAAGCGCTTACACATACAATATCACCCAACCTGTGTTGGTTCTCATTTATCGACCTCCGAAGGCTGAAAGGCTGAGTTGAGGTGTTTAGGAACAGGCTAAATCAGTGACTCACAACCTGAAGTGTGCCTGGAAATAAACCTTTATAAGTCTGGCAATTATTGGAAAGAATTCCACAAAGATAAATTATGTGTTATTCCTATTCTTTCTTATTTAGCGTCACTGCTCAAAGTGATACACTTGTGGAATCCCGTTATTTTGTTTTAGTTTAGAGGCCTGAACAAGAAAGCCAGCCACTCCAAAAATAAAGAGCCACATGACTCTGTCCACAGCCCAGAAGCTTACATTAAAAAAAAATAATAAACAAAAAAAAAAGTTTAAAAGAAATGATTTTTTTCTGGGGGTAGCAAGGGGGACTACAGGGGTAGCAAGGGAGAGCTCATGGGTCGCACCTGCGACCCCTGGCGACCCCCAAATGACGTCCCTGTAGGCAAGACTGCAAGGTTCCAAAATAGATTATCATCAATGTTAACACAACATACAAATCAGCGTAATCCTTCACACAAGCAACACCCTTAAGATCAAAATTAATCTAACTAAATCAAGCAAATAAACTGAATTACAGCATCCACCTCCAATTATTAACTCAGACAGTAATCGAATCATGTACAAGAAAAAGATGATCAACTATAAGGATATATATCTCCAGAATCACAATGTATTGCTACCCTCCGTAACTTTAAAAGGGACATTTACAACACAGCGATAATTAGCGCTTTTAATAATATCCGATCACCAAACATCAATTAGCCGTAACCACACGGCCATCATCCACTATACCACCACTCCAATTTAACCATAGTGGCAAGTTAGTTGCCGACAAATCAATATGATTTTGCAAAAACATCCTCACACTGCAAGATCGCTTCAATCCTTAACCCAATCCAAGATGGCGCTGCACGCACCACTACGGCATCACGCCATCGCATTACCTGTAATAAACAATACGATTCCCAATGGTGAATCATAGCAACAAACGAGACCGCGGCTATCACACCGACCCACAGTTTCGCTCTACAGAGAAACAAACACGCAGGTAAGCCAAATATCTTTTACAAACCAGATAGTTAAGGGCACTTGCATTAAAACGTTTCTCTCTAATCTAAACAGGTGCTATGTCTGTCCCATTTAGTTTTTACCTATAAACTGACGGATTTCATGACCGAGAATGCAAGCTACTAATGTACAGCAAGTGAATACAAACAGCTTAAAAGCGGAATGAAGATGAAATGCTTTAAACCTACTGTGCCCAAGTAAGTGATTTTCCTGATACTACTAGCTAATATAAGCAACCAGTAAAACTACTGCAACTATGTACAAACTAAACCAAGCAGTTCTCCACGCTTTCAACAATACAGTCACCCAAGCCAAAAGCCGTTGTCCAGCGTCAAGTTAACTGCACAATGCACTAATGCTCCACTGTAATAACCGTATGTCTGACCACACCAAAAATAAGCCAAAAGTAAATATTAATATACTCTTATTTCTTTACCATTTGAAATAGGTAACCTTAACAACGTGACAGATTGAACACTTAACTACCCTCCTGAAGAACCAATTAGAATAGATTGGGGAAACACATGTCGAGGGATATCACACCTCAACCCTGAGGCAAATACCACAGTGTATCAGCAAAAGATTTGCAACAGAACCAACGAGGAGTACCAAATACCAACAAAATCAGAAAGGACTAATATGAAGCTAACTAAAGAAACGCCTGTGTGAAGTAACATTAGGCGAGGGACATCACACCTCAACCCTGAGGCAAATACCACAGTGTATCAGCAAAAGATATGCAACAGACTCTACGAATAGTACCAAATCCCAACAAAATCAGTAAAGACTAATAAGAAGCTAACCAAAAGAAACGCTTATGTGAAGTAACATTAGGCACCCTTCAGGTTCCTACAGCAATCATTCATCCAAGTACTAATGTGAAGCAACATTATGTATCTACAAGGTCGCTACTCAAAGGCCCACCAAAGAGGACTCATCAGTGAACAATCAAATTAAATCCTACTTTATGTATATACACAATGTTTTTCATGTAAATGATGAAGATAATTTAAGCTAACCACTGAAATAAAACCCATCTGTTTGACATACATATTATTGAATTTCTGTAGGCGCATCTGACGGTAAAAAATCACCCTTTTACAACTTTTCTTCATAGGCATTGGGCAATCTCAATGCATTTTTTACCATGCAGCCACAGAGAATATCCCAAACATAATCAATAAGCTTACACTAGGAGCTTGCGTAAAGATTGCAAGCAGGTTGCAATTTCCCCTCCATTACAGCGAAGAGTGTTTCTATTGTTCTATGAAAAGTTCAATCTAACCTTAACTATAGAGTTGTGAATGAGATGCGCTAATATCTGTGTGCATGGTTATCCGCTACGTCACATCCAGCAGCCATGCCTCTTTTTACAAAGCCATATTGCTGCCCTTCTGAGACTTTCCAATATTTCTTGTGCAAGGAGCGATTTCAAAAGTTAATGAATCCGTGGGAGGGCAGAGGTGTTCTCCTTCAGAGAGAACCTTACACGAGGCAAGTCATTTGTTTGAAATACTTCCCCCTTCTGGGCCTTCTGGCCAGTCCCTTGGAACCCAATGTCTCTCTTTCCATTCCCTGACTGGGCTCTAGATTCCACTCCTGGTCTACCAAACAACCTGCTGGTCTCCTCTAGGTCAGGGTGGACATTCTGTTCCCACCAGCACTGCCCGTGCCCTGCAGGGCTGCTGACAGATGGTGGCCATCCCACCAAGCTGTGGGTGCTGAAAGTGAGACCGACCCCAATCCTGCAGCTCAGGCAGTACAGCAGACCTCCGGGGTCATTATTGGGCCTGCTATGCTCGGATAAGGATGTAGGATCAAGACTGATCATGGGGAGGACCATAAAGGAAAGATGTTGGTGCTCCGAGGCGTGCGCTGAAATGCCAAGAATATTGGCAGCATGCTTGTGCACCGTATATTGTCTCTCATGCAGTAAGAAAGCCCTTCTCATCCTGTGCCCCAAAAAAGGAAAGTTCTATGTGTGTGCTTGAATAGAGGGCTAAATCTAAGCCTAACTAACAACCTCACCACCCCCAAATCTCTGCACTCTAGAATCTGGAACAGGATACAATACTTGACCGTTCGCCGACAAAACAAAAAGGGAATATTCTTCTGGGTGTTGCTGAGGGCCTATTCAGGAACATATATTGGCTTAGACAACAACATCTTCATATTCACCCACCACATACATTCAGAGGTAAGACTCTTCTTCCTGTAGCCTGGCACAAAAGGGTGCTTTTCCCTCCCTTCCCAACCAGGTCACTGAAACCCCCATGCCTACTCACCCGGGTGATGACCTCATACAGTGAGTAATCTGAAAATCGGCATGAAGCTGAGGGCACACTTCACATGCCCAATTTCGACCAAGCCCTGGCTCGGTGTGAGGGTTCTAGTGCTCTCTGCTTTCCTGTCACTACACAATGGACGAGCGCCTGTGAACTCTAGACTGTGCAAGGGTTGAAGGATTTTCACATAAAACACCTTACTGAAATACAGCTTCTAGTATAGCAGAAAGGGTGGGAAAGCTGTGGTAGATATGGAGTGAAATAGGGTCTGGCTGCCGTGTGGGCTGATGGCCTAGGTGCGCGAGGAAAGCACGAGAGCACTGGCCGCCTGCCCCCGGCTTGCTTGTTTGGCCAGAAAATCCAGGTGCCTGAGGAAGGAGATGGACAATCTTGCCGATCTCAGCTATGATTTTAATACTTTGATTTAAAGCCGATAACAAAAGTTGATATGGGCATCTGTGCTCCCATTAATTAAGATGATTATTTAGGTATTCAACAAGCAGTCATTTTTATCTAGCGCAAAGTTCTTGATGTAGTACACCGAGGAGGATTTGGATTGTAAACCCGTAGCTGAAATGTTCGAGGGAGAAAAGTCGGGAAGTTATTTTTCCGAAAAAATAACTTTTGGCCTTCTCTCCCCTGAACATTTCCGATTTTGCCCTTGGCCCCACCCCACTACTTACCTGTGGGCAGCACACCCACCTCCTTGTGTGCCGCCGTCTCCAACATCCCTCTGCAATGGCGGTTTCCTACACTTACGTGGTTGGGAACCGGCGCCGCAGGGTCCTTAACTTTTTTAACTAGGGGGTGTCCCCTATGTGGGGGACACCCCCGCAACCCGAATCCGAAAATGCCAAACATGGGGAAAGGGGAAAAAAACCCTGCAACCCCCGCTCCTCATGTTTGGTATTTTCCCATTCGAATGAAAGGTACAGGCCCTTTTCGGTCTTTTGTACCATTCGTACAAATGGATACAGTGTTTTTGGGTGATTCCTACAAAGTTACCCTTACACTCTTGTCCAATGGTTATCAACTGCAACACACCTGCCCGGTCATCTCCGATCGTTCCACGCTTTGTGGGCATCTGTGATTTGCAGACACCACCATACCCATGATGGAGGGGTGCCCTTGCAAAATGTCTGGATACGATCTGTAGAGTTGTCCCTGCTCAAGAGGTTGCACTGTCTGCTGCAGAAACATTTAGAATGTATCTAATGTAGTCCACTTGTAATTCTGTTGCCACTATTTTTTGTTTGATTCAGCCTTTGTGAAAACCTTCTTTGAAATGTACATTTCGTTGTCACTTACAAAGAAGAAATGACTGTACTAATACGGCCAACACTTGGCAAGGCAGATATTTGAATGTGTTATAAGAAGTTTAACATTGTTGAAGCTGAATGATATGGGGGGCGTATTTGCAGAGAAAAGAAGGATGTATGATCTTCCATTCCCCAAAGTAGCAAGGACATGAACTGGATGTTGATATTAGCTGTCTTTTCATAATTAGAAAGTGTATGCAAGAACTGGGGGCAACTTCAGGATTATATTGGAAAGAAGAGCGTAGCAAATTATGGCACAAGGCGTACCCCCTGCCCGATACCCTGTATATCAGGATTGTCAACTTTGGGCCTCGAGGGCCGGAATCCTGACAGTTTTTCAGGATATCTCTCATTAATATTCATGATGGGAAATGTGCATACATTTACAATCGTTGTATGCAGATTTATCTCATGAATATTTAAGAGGGGTATCCTGAAAACCCAGCATGGATCTGGCCCTCGAGGTCTGTAGTTGGACAACCCTGCTCTATATCTTTTCTCTCTTTATATCTTTCCAAGTCTATCCTAATTGTATCAAGTTTTCGGAATTGCCTTGTTGTACATCACGCTTGCTGTACAGCTAGGCTTATACTATATAAAAACAACATACATCTGCACAAATGTACAGCATGTATGCTGGAAAAAAAGTGAATTGAATAGATGGCAACTGACGTAAATGATGGACATGCCAGACTGGTTGAACTCAAAATTTGAACATTTAATTTGCCTAATATGCATTTTGCATGCCTGTTCTTCAACATGTCCACATATTTGTACAACCCTTACATGAAATATTGATATGGTGGGGTGTCCGTTTATGGCGATGATATGTATGCAAGCAATATTTTTTGAATAAGGTGCTTGATGTAGATGTGGCACACAGCCAGAAAGTAGTTAATTATTTATAGGCCCTATAACATTTATCTAATTTTGTTTTTGGGTCTTTTATACTATTCAGTGAAAAACCTTCTCCACAGTAACGTTCAAGCAACGTTAAGGTGGTAGTTTAAATCTCCTTGAAATTCTACAAGTGTTGGAAGCTATGCCACCTTAACTCTGAGCACCCTTGTTGTAAAGCCCATGAGCACACCGACATTGCAGATGACGTCAAGTACAGCACTGGAAACTAGAACACACTGGCGGGGTGGCCTGTTGTCAGATTGCCTGGGGCAATGCAATGCCACTCTCCCAATCTAGCCACCTCCCTGGCGTGATGCCAGCTCTGTGGCCTTACCCCCATAAAAGGATCCACAGGTATATTACATTTCTCTTAGCAAACACCCCCCATACATGTATACATGGTTTGGCAAATGTGTTGAAATAGACCAAAGAGTATATTTTTTCTCTTGGTGAATAGTTTCCCCTGATATATGGTGTGATGGCGTTGATGATATAGTACGTGATGTCCTCTGTGATATTAGTGTACTGATGGGCTGCTCAAGGGGGGCAGGGGTGGAGAAGGCTTAGCGTTGACGTGGTCTAGCTTCAAACACTTGTCTAATTTCAAGGGTTTTGTTGTGTAAATCCATTACCTTAACATCAATTTAGCTAAAATGTTTCTATTTAAAAAAAATAATCATTTATTTGTCATTTTGAGAATAAAATATACAAGATAAAAGTTACATGTACATATCCATTACACCAGAGATATGCATTCAATTTGTATAATACTTATTAAAACAATTGACTAAACCTAACCAAACTTAAATCCAAAATTTTAAAACCCAAACACACTACCACAAATCCCTATCTTATAGTAGAAAACCAAACATCCCAAGACAAAAGACAATACAACATCAACAAATACAACACACAACATCGAGTACGAAAATAATAACCTGTGTCTATCCCAGTCAAAAAATGAAGCATGCAATCAGTAAACCTCAACTGTATAATTCATTGAAGGAACCCCAAGTTCTAAGGTAATGCTCCTCCCTCTTCTGTTTCGCTAACATAATTCTCTCGAAATCATACAAAGTACGGACATCACTCAGCCATTCATCCACAACCAGCTTTTTCCTTGACTTCTAAACTTTTAATATTTGTTTAGCCGCTACCACTCCTCCCCTATTAATCCATCCCGTTCTCACACTGCCCATGTCCCCTCTCTCTCTACTCGACAATAATATCGTCGAGTAAGGTTTTCGCGGTAGGGAGTCCCCTATCACAATATCTAAACTGTTCAAAACATCCCTCAATCACAGAAGCCATTCAATATTATCAGTATATTTCTAAGCTACGCATTGCTGAAGAAAAAAGACACAGGCTCCATCTCTGAAGTTGGATGTCAAATCTTTAACTGCAGTACTAAAGGATGAACACAGACCAGGGCATACAGGCCCCCACACAATCTAAACACTTTACACCAGCCCCCTTAATGTACCTATTTTTATACCTTTTCTAGTACATTAATTTCGATACGAGTGGAAAATTGTATGACCTCACTAAGGAGGGCTTCAGTTTTCCCTCAATTAGCCCAATGACCAGCTCTGTGAAGCCAGGCCAGTTGAAATGCTCATGCTCACTTTCGAGGCTTTGCAAGATAGCTACCAGAGCTGCATGCATTGAATACAATATGAAGCAACCTTATCAATGTGCTCTAATATATGTTCAACATATGCTTCATGCGTGTGTTAAACTAAGTTTATTTTTTGCCAAAATACTTAATGCTTGTATTTGCATTGTTCCCTGACGGCACCATATGATTTTTTCCAGATTCTGTGGACCCAGCTGCCCATGGTCTATGGCTACTCTGCTCATGCAACACCCATCCATGCGCCCCCCTGTGATAGGACAAATAGGAAGATTATATCCCAAAACAGTTGGAAGAGAAACAAAGCAATCCCACCCGGCAACCCCAATACCATGAACGGTCAGAAGGGGTGTCTATGCCAGTCGACCTCAGTGACCCTGTGGTCTGTGGAGCCAGCCAGTAGAAAAAGAAATATGGGAAAAAGGAGAAGAATGAAATAAAAGAGAGCACTAAGCAACCCCCAAGCCGCCTGCACTGTGTGTGGAAAAGGATAAACGAAGAAGCACGATGACCAAAGCCACCCACGGCCAGCAGATGCTCCCCGATGAGCACATCTAAAATAAGTTCTTCATCTCCCCCTCTGGGAGCCCTGCCTCATAGCCCTCACACATACGAGCTGGATGTGTGGATACCAGTGATCAAAGTGTACGAAAAGAACTAGTGGAACTATGTTCCCTACTTGCCTGCCCCCACTCCCCACAAACCCCATCACCACGCTCACTCCCATGCGCAATACAAACCCCTAACAAAAGTGCCTGCTGTTTAAGGGAACAAGTTTCAACTTCTACCTGCACTTTTATTTTAAAACAAAACCATTCGGTTTCTCCCACCCAGTTCGACCATTGGTGGATACCTTCTCTCCAGAGCCACCTGAAGGAGAACAGGTAGAAAGGAAGAGTGCTCGGGTCGCTGGGAGAGGGCCGAGTGCTTAAAGCCACCTTTCCTGGAGCATCATATTAGATCATGTAAAGGGGCCCTGGCCATGCTGATACCCTGCGTTGCTTCCTGTACAACCTGGTGAGGTTTATAGATAGGGCTCTAAAGAAAAGAATGTTGAAGACACATACTCAGGCAACATGGTAAAGTGATCAAAGGTGGTGTTTGCTAAATCGATTAAATATAATGCATAGATTTAATGAAAGACACTTTATATTTGTTTTGCTGATCTCAATTCTATTTTATTAATACGAAAACATGTAGTAAAAAATATGAAGATGGCCTCCAGGGGGGGAGCTAAGGGAGCGCTTTCATTTGGCTTTGGGCATTATGACCCAAAAGTGATGATAATAGAGCACTGAAGTGACTGAAGGTTTCGGCTTAAAATTAAACTGCTCTATCTTACTGAGGATTCCCAGCCTGACGACGGGAAATATTCACAGCACGTCAATCTATGAAAGATACCAATGCTGGAGAACAGGGGGTTACACATATGTAAATAGTTCCTTAATGTTTATTTTGGGAAAGGAACCGACTCACAGTGTGGTTTGATTTTGTTGTATGTAATTATAAATGTTGATGGAGTAATCCAAAATAACATTTTATGTAAGAATGCACAGAAAGCATGATTCAGCAGCTCAGTAAGGAACACCAGGGGCACAAGTAGGCTTTCAGACTTTGATTTTCTTTGTGGAGCTCCAAGGGGTTTTCTTTTGGATTATTCCTGGCAGACTGCAGCTGCCGGTATCTGTAACCAAAAATAAGTCACTGAGATAATGCTGTACTATTTTCTTTACTTTTTATAAGGTAATGCCGTTCCTTGTGCTTGCAGTGCACTGTAGGCTGAAGTTCTCTTGGTGAAATTAGGTAGGGTACTCGGGTACAAGTTGGGAATGCAGCCCTTTACACATGGTTTGGGAAAAAAGAACAATATTTACTTTGGATATGTGTATCTACTTTGTTGTCCAAGTTTGAGTGGTTCCCAAGAAAATATACAGTCTCCTTTTTAGGGTTATGAAATCTATTGTGTTGGATTGATGTATTAATGCCTGTTTCTCATCCCGCCTGCTGTATTATATTTCCAGATGGGCCAAGGTTTTATGTTTGCAGGAGGTACTTTACAGTTTTCCGGCTGGTATTGGTATATTGTTGTCTTTCTTTTCAAGTGCTTCACACTTTTGTAAAGTACTGCGGGATGCCACTGCTGTCGTTGTGAAGCCATTTCCTGTGCATCAGAACGATTGCTTTCAACATTTTTTGTTTACAGGTGCAGAATGGAGGTCATATTTCTTCGAAGGTTGTTCTGATAAGGTACGGCATCATACCCACATAGCGCTTATGAGCACGTACGTTGCACCTTTTACTCACCTTCTTACTGTTAGTTGCACTCGGCTTAGTAAAGTACAGGCTACACATAGCAAAAACAAACTAAATAGATACATAAATACTTCATCAAGCAGAGCAGGAAAATAAGAGGTTGTGCAGGCGACCTCATTGAGGAAGATTTGGAACGTGCAGGGCCTGGGGCCAAAGTTCATTTAACAGGGGTCTCCGGTGCCGTTACCACCTGTTCCAGCCTGTGGAACGGGTGATTAATGCTATTAGCACCCTGGGTTGCCAATCCGGAAACCTGGTGTGCTAAGAGAAATGTATTTTCTTTTAATGAAAGGCGGCATCCCGCGGCATCCCGTTCATTGAAAGAAAATACTTTATTAAGATGGCCTCCATGAATCAGGAAGGCAGGGCTCCATGCAGAGCCCCTCTTCCATGTCCATGACGGCCAGCAGATGGAGACAGAGCAGCAGCAGCAGGGGCTTCTGCTGCCGTAATCCGGTAAGTGGTGCTGGGGGGGATTGAGGTAGAAAAGGGAAGGGAGGGTGGGGGAAAATGGCGGGTCAGGGGAAGCAGCCCTAAGGTTACTTGGAACGCAAGCTTGGATCGTGGGATTCGGCCCGCAATCCAAGCAACCTGATTGGCGCCCCCCCCATACACTGGGTGCTAATAGAAAAGAGGTGGAGAAATGAAGAAGGCAATCAACAGTTTCACAGTTCATGGAGTACTTTAGGGAGATGTTGATGTGGTTGAGAGAGCAAGCACATCAAGTTGTCATTTGCAATGAAATCTGGAGAATAGGCCGCAAAGATATAACACATGTATGAAAGACTTTGCAGAAGATTCCGATGGAAAAATCATTGACAGCTTCATTTAAGGTCAGTTCAGAGCAGTCTCATGGAATAACTCAAACCTGGAGTTAAAAAGAGACAGGGCCCACAGAAATCGACAGAAATATTTTTTAAAGTATCTTTGGCGTTTAAGAGAACATTTTAGATGAGGCCAAAAAGTGAAACACATTCTACTTTGATGGCCACTTATGTCTACTCTTTGAAGATTTCGTTTCTTTGACTCTGCAAAAGTGCTGAAGACTGACGCCACTCTCGGAACATGCCAGCAGCGAATGGATCTATTCTATTGGTCTGACTTCACCACACCAGTTGACTTTTTCACCTAACCACAGCTGAAAAGACAGCGGGTACCCACAACCCAACAACCCCAAGCAGCATAAACACAATCAATGTACCGGCGAAGACTGGAGTCAAGTGACCACGATAAAGGGTGAGCAAAGAGGGAATGCTAAATCCGGTAATTGAAGAGTCCCCCCCACCCCCCTTCGTGGTATAGAAGTAAAGGGAAATATCTGTGTAAAAGATAGTTACATTCGCACGTTTACTTTTGCACCTTTCTCAGATTAAAAAGAACATACTACAAAAAAGCTGCAAGGCTGATAGCTTATCGGGGCACTGCCTTAAGGACCAAAACAGCAAAGCCCAATCACTGTATGAGATGGGAGAAGCATGTAAGGATGACGTCAAACTTACAAAATACTGAGATTTACGTGCCCCCATGTGCATACGTTTAGAATCATTGGGCCTCATTACGAGTCCGGCGTTAACCGAGGCGGTAAAACCGCCTGGTTAACGCCGGACTCGTATTACCATTCCGCCTACGTGACTCCCGGAATTACCGGGGCATCACAACCCCGGTTTTCCGGGAATCACGGAGGCGGAATGGTGTAAATCCCCATTCCCATTGAGTCCTATGGGACTCAATGGGAATCGGGATCATGGAAACACCGGCAGCATCTTGTAATGCTGCCGGTGTTTCCTCGTCCGCCTGCAGGCGGGCGGTGTTAAACCCGCCAGGTCAGACCTGGCGGGAACATCACCTCCCGCCTGCAGGGGTCGGGATCAGGCGGTCCGGAAACAACGGTGGCGGCGGGTTTACCGCCACCGTTATTTCCGGACCGCCACGATCGTAATGAGGCCCATTGTATGCTAATTCATCTCATGAATATTAATCAGGGGCATCCTGAAAATCTGACATGTTTCTGGCCCTCGAGGCCTGGAGTTGGAGAACCCTGGTCTAGACCAAACAAAGCGATATCAATTATTATTTTTTTTTAAACTTTCTATATTGTTTTATCGTAACAAACATCAAATGGCCATACTACCCAACTTGCCCCTCCTCCCTCAATCCCCCAACTCACATAGGTACAATTAACCAACAGCAGCAACACAGTTCAATTGAGATTATGCTGATATCACCTAGAGATATTTAAACCCCATCAGTCTGTTATAGCAATGCGTCCCCAGGCACAGTTCTCGACCCCAGGCAATGGGTCTTTAACTCAGGGTGGGTTCTGGGGACTGGGTTTCCCGATCGATTTCAAGCAAGTAGTTCCTGAAAGGGGGCCAATAGTCAAGTGGGCGGCTGGAGGCAGGGAGTGTAGTCGCATACCTGGTTTCTCTCCATTCACACAGATGCATACTGTCCAGCCACGTGGGTGCAGCAGGTCTAGCCCACATCCGCGCCACGAGAGATCTGGCCACCACCGTGGCCATCCCCATGAGCTTTTTCTTGGTACAGTAACCTCCCTCAATCAGGGCCAATAGCCACAGTTCAGGTTCGTAGGCCCATGCCGTCGACAACATACTTGTCATTGCCTCCCCTATGGCTCCCCAAAACAAACTAATCCTGGGGCATTGCCATGCTACATGATAAAAGTCTGCATACTCTATGCCACACCTCTTACAGACAGGTGATCTGTCCGGATCATGTGGAGAATAATAGATCTGGTGCACAAACTTGTAATGTATCATTCTGTATCAGCCATTCATGGCTATATGACGTGTTTTCATGCAGACAAGTTTCCATTGTGGCTCACTAAACGACTTTCCCAGTGCCATTTCCCATTTGATTTTATAAGGTTTTATAAGGGTGACTTGCCGCCGGAAGTTGGGCCACTTGTCTTTAAGAATACTGCGCAATTTATAGTAGTGCAGCAGCGTCACCACATTACATGCACCTCTGGGGCGCAGTTCCTCCCAGAGCAAAAATCGGCCATTTTGTACCAAGTCCCCCAACGTCTGAATTCCCATGGCTTGAAAAAGCTCCCTGAATGACCTCTCGTGCGTGAGGTGAATCCTGATTGCATTATATAAAGGAAGATCGGATAAATACCCAGGGATAGCACCGATCAGGTGACACATCCGTTCCCAGGCTTTACATGTTATCTCTATGGGTTGGACCTCGTCCCACGGGACCGTACCTCTGTTCCCCCAGAGCATGCCCAACAACTCATCTGGAGCAGCTATAGCTCTAGCTAATCGGGTATGCGGAGAGCCGCCGGACGGAGCCTTCCAGTCAGGTATGTATTGCACCTGCGCTGCCAAATGATACATATACATGTCCAGGTATTCTAAGCCCCCCATTTCGTAGGGTCGGGTCAGTGTTTCGTAGGCTACCCTAGGCTTCTTTCCAGCCCACGCCAGTCTGGTCATCATTCCCCGTAAACGGCTCCAGTAATGAACCGGAGGCCACATCAGCACATTATTATAGACATATAAAAGTTTTCGAAGTATTACCATCTTGGCGAGGGCCATACAGGATGCTTGTGAAATAGGGAGGCGTATCCATGCTTCTACCTTTTGCTCTATTGCTTCCAATGGTATCATATAATCATCTCTATACAATCTGTCCCTTGCAGTGGAAACTGAGATACCTAAATACCATATTACTTGTGGGCACCAGCTAAACCGTTCCCCGACATCCGGTTGCTGCACAGCACGAGTCAGGGGGAGTATTTCAGACTTATCCCAGTTGATCCTAAATCCTGAGTATTCACCAAATCTAACCACCTCCTGTGTCAGAGGAGTCAAGTTTTCACGTGGGTGCTTTACATACAGTAGTATGTCATCCGCATAGAGGGATATGATGGAGAGGTGTGCTTGAATATGAATCCCGCGCTGTGCATGTAGCACACGAATATGGCAAGCCAGAGGTTCCATTGTGAGCGCAAATAATACTGGGGAAAAGGGGCAACCCTGACGTGTACCACGTGTAGGATATATATATATATTTATATATATATAAATCCATTTGTGTATATTGCAGCACGGGGCAGCACCTCGAATAGAAAAGGCCATTCAACCAAGTCGAAGGCCTTTTTGGCATCTAGCACCGCGACCACCATTGGCACCTTCTGGTTGATATTGTGCATAAGGGTGAAAAGCCGGCGTAGATTATGTTGGGTGGACCTACCCGGGATGAACCCCGTCTGGTCTGGCAAGACCAAGGCTGACATATGAGGAAGGATGCGGTTCGTGAGGATCTTAGCTAGTATTTTATTGTCTGTGTTAATCAGTGATAGTGGTCTATATGACTACATTGATCGGTGGTTTTTGCCAGGCTTCAAGAGGACGGTCACCAGCGCAGATCTAGTGGATTCAGGTAGGGTACCAGTGTCCAGGGCGCTTTCGCACATTCTCATCAGGTGAGGGACCACCAGGTCAACGTACGCTTTGTAAAACTCTGCCGTTATGCCATCCATCCCAGGAGCTTTCCCCTTTGGAAGGGACCTAATAGTGTCACGTATCTCCTCCTCAATGATGGGAACATTGAGGGAACTACCCTGTTCCTTATAAATCCACCCTAGGGCCACCTCATCTAAGTAGTGCATCAGCTCATCATGGCCAGGGGTGGGCCGGGAGGTGTACAACTGCTCATAGCACTCCCCGAATTCCTCATTGTTCCCCTGTGAGTCTACCTTGAGATCCCCATCCTTACCTTCAATAGCCACTATACAGGATCTCTGGTGCGCCTTACGGATAGCCCATGCCAGTGTTTTACTCGGCCTGTCACCCTCCCCATGCCTGGTAACTGGAGGGACAGCCCTAGGGCCGTCAGAGCAATGGGCTAGGAATACTAGGTACACAAAGGGGGTCTGCTCTGACGTCTGAAAATTCTGGGGACTACTTATTGACTGCAGTAGGCCTAGATTTATTCTGTCATGTCATATACATGCAAAAACACTAATGTGGTAGTGCTCATGAAGTTGAGAAATTCAGACAAGAATAGATGTCAATAGTACAGCTTTTGTTTTATTTTGCTGTTGAATGCATTTCATAGTCATGCATTTATAGTTTTTTTGAGATTTTTTTTTTGAGAAATAGAAAATACACAGGTACAGTGTATTAAGGGTAGTTAATTTGTAGTCTTAACCAATCCTTAATATAACTGGTTTAGCAACTGAATTGCAAATATCCAAAGATAAAACAAAGTAGTGCTTTGATAGCAATGTGTAACCACCACCTATAGTGACAAGTGTTAGGTCACCCTTTAGCCTGGCTACATACAACCTATTGTTATACCATTTATTGTTTTCAGTTTGGTTGTTTTGTATGGAATACCTGTACTATCACTTGTCACTGTAGGTGGTGGTTACACATAGTTATCAAAGCACTACTTTGTTTTATCTTTGGATATTTGCAATTCAGTTGCTAAACCAGTTATATTAAGGATTGGTTAAGACTACAAATTAACTACCCTTAATACACTGCACCTGTGTATTTTCTATTTCTCAAAAAAAAAATATAAATGCATGACAGAATAAATCTAGGCCTATTGCAGTCAATAAGTAGTCCCCAGAATTTTCAGACGTCAGAGCAGACCCCCTTTGTGTACCTACCCTCCCCATGCCTGGCAGCAAGGATGGGATCCCCTATAAACTTATTTTCACTATTAGCCAATTGTCTGAGTTCCTCCCTAAGCGCCCCAAGCTTGCTGTGAAGTTCAGGTGTATCCTGGCTCCCCTGCCTATTCTCTCTATCTCAGATCTGGGCCTCCAACCCCCGCATGGAGTGGCGGATGGCTTTTAACGCCCCCCCCCTTCTTTGGATATACAACATCCCCTTATAAACGCCTTAAAGGCTTCCCAGATTACACCCTGATCCGGCACAGAACCCTCGTTCGCTTGAAAGTATATATTGATTTCCCGTTCGATTTCTACCCGAAATGCCACGTCTTCAAGTGCAGAGGCCCTAAATCTCCACCTCAGTGGGCACAGAGCGGTCTTGGAAATTGTCAGACTCATCTTGACTGGCGAGTGATCTGAGAGGGTCTTAGGGAGAATTGACGCCCCAGATACTCCACTCAGTATGGCATATAGTCAATTCTAGAGGCACTGCTGTAGACCCCAGAAAAGAATGTATATTCCCTGTCCCCTGGGTGCTTGTATCGCCATGCATCTAACAACCCATAATATTGAGATATGGATGACCATGCTTTAACTGCCTGAGGCAGAGCTGTTTGCGCTGTTGAAGATCTGTCAAGATCTAGCATGAGGGCCAGGTTAAAGTCGCCAACCCACAATATTTCGTATCCCGGGAATTTGTGCATATGACTAGCGCATTGGTGAAAAAACTCTGGTGAGTCCGAGTTAGGGGCATAAATGTTTATCAAAAGGAGCTTAGCGCCCAGTATCTCACCTGCAAGCATAATGAAATGCCCCTCTTCATCTGTGATCTGCGCGTGCAATCTGAATTGCAATGTGCTATGTATATATATTGCAACCCCCCTTGAATGAGAAGTATAGGATGTGCCATATCTATGTATACCCCATCCCGGTGATCTAGGGAGGGGATTGCCACGGGTCAGGTGCGTCTCCTGGAGGCACAGCACATTCACAGCATGATTTCTACCATAGTTCACAATTAAACGAGTTTTCTTCTGATTAGTAAGCCCCCTGATATTCCAAGAAAGGATTGTTAGTGTCGTTCTAGGGCGACTACCAGGTTTTGGACTAGTCATGTCTTCAGTGGAGTCCCACCATTCCCCGTCATGCAGCATGCCCGATGGGCGTGTGGTGTGATATCCCATTTACCTGTATCCACTGCATTTGTGCACCTATGTGAGTTTCCGAGGTACAACGTGAATTTCCAACACCACAAACAATTGAACGTACCTGCCAACCAGTGGCATCCCCCCAACCCAGCTCCTCCCACGCCAGAAACAAAAACCAACCAGCAGCCCCATGGATCCACCCCCCTTCCACTATTCCCATGTATCACCGAAACCAAACCGCAGATATTAAGGCTAATGATGCGCTAAGGGCGGCCCGCACACTCAAATAGGTGACAGCAACTATAATTCCACCTCTGGGACATTCCCTGTTGTTCCGGGTTGCTAATCAGGCCATTATTACACATGCATTTCTGGGCTAGACAAAACGCGATCCCGATCATTGGCATCGTGGGGAGTGGCCCAGTGACTCCCGAGGCTCAGGCAAGTTTGACGCAAATCGCTCTGCTGCTTCCGGTGACGCAAAGAAGATTGCTGAGCCATTATGTTGCACCCGGAGCTTGGCAGGGCATAGCATAGCGTATTTGATTCCCTTCCGGCGCAATGCTGTTTTGGCCACCTGGAACTTCTTTTGCTGATCCTGAACCCCGGGGCTGAAGTCGGGGAACAGCTGGATTGTGGCTGAGCCCCACCGCAGCTCGCTCCTTTCTCTGGCTGTATGAAGAATGGCATCACGATCTCTATAATTGAATATTCTGGCAATGATCGGTCGCTCTGGGGCCCCTGGTGGAGGCTGATTGGTTAAAGATCTGTGAGCCCTCTCAAACAAACATTGGCGTAAGCGGGGGGTTACCCAGCATCTTCACTAGCAGGGTTTCCACAAACTTCTCCTTGTTATCAATGGCTGTCAACTCTGGCACCCCAAGTATGCAGACGTTATTACGCCTAGATCTCCCTTCCAAATCTTAATTTTTGGCCTGAATCTTCTTGACTGTCTGTTGCATTCCCAACATATCTCGCTGAAGGGTAACCACCTTGTCCTCAGTCTCCCCAATCCGCTGCTCTGCTTCGGACATGCGGCCACACAGTTTCTCTATTTGCAGAGCTGAAACGTCAACTTTGCAAGTTAGGGCATCAATTTTGTCCCCCAGACTGTCCGTGCTACTCTTCAGGGCCAGCAATGTTTGATTCAGGGTAGCCACGTCCAACTGTACCTGGGGGAGCCAGCCAAGGTGCCAGGTGATGCCCGAGCCTGGTCGGGCAAACTGGTCCATCTTGGCTTGCTTCCGGGGGTTTCTCATGCTAGAGCTTGCCCTTGATCCCGCCACTGTATCCGCAGTGCTCATGTGGTTCCTGCAGAGTATTAGGGCACCACCCTCCAAGAGATGAGGGGGGAACTGCAGGCCGCACCCACAAGTGGAATAAGGCACGCGACCAGTCAGCCCGGCGGTCAGGTAAGCTCGGGCGCCAACAGCAGGGGCCCAGCCCTCCAGTCTCACCCCCCTGGTCCTTCACCCCGTCCCAGGCTGCTTCTTCTTACTATTGTATGGAGGTGCCCAAGCCAAGCTTGCAAATCCCCCTGCGCGTCCAGTTGCCAGCTGAGCACACTGCATTCAGGACTGTGTTGGACTATATGAACTGTTCTCAGCTGGATGGGAGTCTTGGGCCAATGTGGGGTTATTTATCCAGTCCCAGTGCAGGGCCTAGGAGTATCCTCCAAGTGCGCCTCTTCCCACAGCAGGGGCGCTCACAGCTGCAGGGGCCAAGTCACCCAGAGAGCGTTCTTCAATATTGCTCCCGAGCAGGCTCTCAGTCTCCACAGAATGTCCAGCGAACCAGGTAGGAGATCTGTCCAGCAACCCCCACCCAGGAACGGGATGAGGGCTCCGTTGTCCCCACCGCCTCGACTCACCTCCTCACCAGGGATCGCACCCGGTGTCACTGCTCCGGCCCACCAATGCCGCACAGGATGGATGCGGCTAAGCAGTGGCGTGCAAGCCGCCGCCGCGGGTGTCTCTTTGCCGAAGAAAGTTGCAGCTCCAGCAGGGTTGTCCGCGCCTCCTCCTATGCAATCATCTCCCCCATTCAAAGCGCCCGACAGTGCAGGCCAGCTACCGGCTCCCCCACGTCAGCCCAGTCCGCCGACCCAGCTGCAGCTCCCTGCTGTCTCTCCTCTCAGGGGCCCGCCTCCTCCCAGTGGGGGGGGCAGCTCTACGGTCTTCAAGCCAAATGTTCCTTCCATCCAGGGGGCTCAACACTCCCCCCCTCCAGCCTCCTGATGGCACCCCGGCAACTCCGCCCGCCACTCGCCGATTGCAAGCTCCTCTCATCAAGCGTCCCAGGCTGGGTGCCCTCCCCCACCTCCTCTGGGACTCAGCAAAGTCGCAACTTCAAAGTCTCCATTTCGCCCCCCTCACCACAACTATACCACGAGTAAGCCCGCTGTCACTAGCAACCTGGTCGCTGCCTCTGCGATTTACATCACGTCCCAGGGTGCAGGAGTTTTTACAGGATAATCAGGCTGTCACCCGAGCTTCTGAGGCTGCAGCCATTTTGCAAGCTGCACAACAGTGCCCCCCCCCCCCAGTGATATCAATTCTTAAAGTCAGTCGATTTACCAAAGATAAAGCAGAAACAGCGGGACTAGTGCAAACAGATGATCACATCAGAAGAAATATTCCACGCAATCACTGCTCACAAAAGCAAATGAAGCTCGTAGCATGGATGGCTCAACAGTATATTTTACAGGACCTTGGAGTCTATTTGGTGAAAGCCTTTCTGCTCTTTATGTAACTGTTGAAGAAGTGAGGGGATCATAAACAGTGGCAGATTTAAGCCAAGGGGTCCCATAGGCAAGATTGACAGAAGGCCCTGGGTAGGCGGAGCTTAGGGTGGGAGAAGTTAATGACTATCACAAGTGTGACATTTCTGAACTTTAGGGACAAATGTTCGGAATAGGACAAAATGTCCGAATAAAAATTACTGACCCCACCAAAAGACCTAAAACACACACCAAGAAAAGTTTTAACTCCCAAAAGTTTGAACTTTTCGTGATATGTGTTTAGGTGAGGTCGGTCTGAAAAATAAATTTTAAAAAAAGGCTGCGGGGGTCTGGGGTGTGTATACTATATACAGTATAGTGAGCGGGGGGTTGCGGGGGACACCCCTGCATGTTCGCATGGGAAATTTGTATTTGTGCATTTCCCATGCACACATTTCTGTCGCAGGAAAATCAGTCGCAGTGATTTCACTTGGATCCAAATGCTCCATGTATTGTATGTAACCTGTTATCATCACTAATCACCTTCCATTGTAATCGGTGTGCTTGCTGAGCCTGTTAAAAGGATAAGATCTCAGTGGGGGGCCAGGTGGAGTCCGTCTGTTTCCCTTTGGTGCAAGAAAGGCAGAGCAGAGGGCCCTGTGGGCATTTGTCTCTTGTCCGAGTGCTAAATCCGCCACTGATCACAAACATCATTTCTAAATTGGGCAAAGACCTTACAGGCTGCTAGCCCATTTTCTGGAAGGTTCTGACCAATCATTCACCTAAAAAAGTGATGATGTCCCTTGTGAATCCTGACCAGTCTGACTTCATGCTAGGGAGGCAAACATTTGAGAATGTAAGAAAAGCGATTAGCAACTTGCAGCGCCCTATTCAAGATAAGCCGTGAATGGTCTGCTGTCTGAGCCTGTCAGACCCAAAGAGGGACTAGTTAGGTCTGCCCACTCCCCGCTATGATATGACATGCTGTCGCCTTTATAACGTGCCTTTGCACAAGTGTTTCTAGGCGTGACAAGCCAAGGAGGGGGGAAACAAAGGGAGGACAACATAACGATCTTAATAGGCCTTGTGTCATTCAGATCGCCCAAGGATCTATGCGTTTCCATTTTCTTTCACCATGGAAACCTTTACCCAGCATTGGGGTACCCTATGTGCTTCAAAGAATGACATTAGGGGCTGAAAAGATGAAGCTTGGTATGCTCACTGATTAACTAGTTAGTGACCCTCTCAGATTGCAAACATGCCTTCCCAGTTTTCTCCTCATAATTGAAGGCCTTAGCTGTAAGGGCTGACAGGGTGCGGAAACTTTCTAAAGTCGGAGGCACCGGATTTGACTACGCAAACTCTATTAAAGCCCCCCACCCCCACTACCCCCACCAGAAGGATTACTCCGTTCAATGGTTTAAAAGAAATCTCAATTCTTTATATTCTATATAAACTAATGACACACATATGATTCATTTCTGTAATGCTAATTACTGCAAACATTTTCAAGAAACGGATAATGACCTGGGCAGATACCCGGAACTAGTGTAGAAGAATGCTTTGAATTCATGGGGAATTATACCTCTCCCTTTTCTAAAGGGTAGTAAGGAAACGTCTTATGTGAGGTTTATTGTGCCCTGACATGACACCTTATCAGTGAGTAGTGCAAAAGACAACAGGAGTCCTTTTCCTCATTGTGGTGCATTAAAAGCATGTGAAAAAACCATGCACAAAACCTGTATGCATACTTTTTTTTGGTTGTAATGTTTGATTTTAGCCAATCTGTATGGCAGGGCGAGGGCACAGATATTTATGATGCATCTGGAGAGGGCCCTGATTCGTATGTAACGTTTTGCACCTGCTCAAAACAGAGTCAATAGGAATCCATGTAAATGCCCCTTCACCAAGCATGCACACGACGGAAGGCAACTATTATTGAATTCTGAAGTGTAAAGATGCACTGGTCACATACCCATGTACGGGTACTACTGAAAGCACAGTGCTAGAGGCGCATTCTTATGTATAATTTAGGGGCAAGCTTAAATGAGCTCCATGAGAAGAAATTGTGGGTGGTGGATCACACAATAGCAGGGCTCCGTTCTATGACTTTATTCTCCCCAACATTAATACCCATACATAGCAGCTGAGATTTTACACTGGCTTTGAGGGTGTACTCCTCTGAGATATGGAAGGAGGTGGGTTGCACCAGGAGGGTGGTCTCTTTGGGTGCTGGGGGGAGAGAGATTAAGCCATTTGAAACGTGCAAGCGGACATTTGTGTTGGTGAAAAGTGTAATATATGCAACTGTGGCAGTGGGCGATGCATGCAGTGATGCGACTAGGAAGTTAGCACCTTTGGGGCAGGTTCTTAGAGCACATACAAATCTCAGAGGGTTATAGAGTCTTACAGGTAGCCCAGTCTTGGGAGAAATGGAAACATTTGGCACAATGTGGGAATGATTTAAAGCAGACAATAGAAGCCGAGGATTGGAAGGCAGCATGAACAAAGGCACATGAGAGTTTGGTTTGAGTTCACCACCTGTTGGCGGGATTCAACTTTCTACATAGGTTGTACCTTCCCATCAGGACACCTCTCAAAATGGCTGCCGAAAGTTGAGTTCTATGCTGGAGGGGATAGAGGGTGGTGGGCAGTGCTTAATTTGTAAAACAATTAGTGCCAGGGTCCAAAACTTTTCTAGCACTCCTGTGACACTGCGGATGGGCAGTTCCCCACCACTGATGCCACCCCCCATAGGTGCTCCCCACAGTGTCGACATATTTGGGGTTACACTACAGCTCACACCTGCTCATTGTGATTGATGGATGCACCGACTATCACCACTTCATAATTAAAGTGAATCTGAGACAATAAGTGCCGGGGCTCAAAAATAAGTGCCAGGGCTCTGCTTTGCCAAACACCCCCACAAAGTAAGCACCAGTGGTGGGTAGTTGTTAAATATACAGCCGTCTTATAAGAGTTCTACTCATTCCTGGAGGAACATACACAGATCCAGATACAGGACATGACTGACGTTTTCTCTCCTTGGGACCAAGGTGGGACGGTATTGGATTCACCATTGGTAGCAGCAGTCCCTTATCAAGCCAATGTGCCTTCTTTTTTAAGGAAAACAATTCTGGTTACCAGACCAACTATCGCAGTACTGTGCAGGGAGTGCTGAAGCACCTGTTGTGACTAAGGACTAACAGCAACACACTCATGTTTAGTGTACAATTCAAATAAAATGTATTGAGTTTGTCAGGGTGGGACAGGTTAACTCCTGTCATTTCTGTAGTGTCACACTACAACTGATAGGGGATAATATGTTAAAGGTGTCAGGATGGGTTAGCTCAATGTGTCTTAAAGACCTTACCCTGGGAATATTGGCCTTCCCCAGGACTCCCTTATTTAATGTACAGCCAGGGACCTCATTTCACCAAAATACCAGGGGTATTAGGAGTGACACCACATGACCCTTGACCCCCTGATGACATCACAGGAAGTGATGTCATTTGACACCACCCCCTGAAGTGACATCACAGGAAGCGATGGAACATGACCTTTCACTCCTTGACAAAACAGGATGTGGCATCACATGGAATTGTTCCTAAGTACACTATGAAAAATGTGGTTAAGATATCACTGTAATGCAATATACATTTCATACAAGAATGGATCACCAAATGCATCGTAAATATCAGTGTGTATGGGCCCATATTACCAAATTACTGTGAATGCAAGCAGATATCCAAGGCCAAATGATAATGATGTGTTATTATATAGCACTTACGCTTAAGCGCTTTTTATAGAACAACTATACATACAATATCACCCAACCTCTGTTGGTACTCATTTATCAACCTCAGTAGAATGAAAGGCTGAGTTGATCTTGCCACGTTTCAAACCTGCAACTTACAGACCACACACACATCGCAGCAGCAAGCGCTCAAACCACTGAGCTATCTTACCTGCTACAGCTATCTTACCAGCTATACTAACATGAGCAATTACATGTCTGAATGTTCTCTAAGTCAGAAAGCAAATTACACCCTGTAGTGGACACCATTAATCTGGTAACTGAGAATTAATAGCAGACCAGTTCATCTGCAGGCCTGATGCAAAGTGTTACACTTGTGAAACCCCCTTTTTTTAGAGGCCTGAACAAGAAAGGCAGCCTCTCCAGAAACAAAGAGCCCACACCCAGGAGCTTCAATTAAAAATGTTTTTTAAAAAGTAATTTTTTTTAGGGGTAGCAAGGGAGACCACAAGGGTAGCAAAGGAGAGTTTAGGGTTGCATGTACGACCCCCAAATGACGTCCCTGTGTACAGCCTCATTGCTATAGCGCCCAGTATGTTTCTGATTAGTCTGATCATTCAATAAAGTGTCTTACTGGTTATTCTCACTCAGGGGATTGAGCTCAGCCAATCAGATGGCTGGAACAGCAGGCGAGAATACACAGTGTATCGCTGCCTGCTGTTTCCAGCCACCCGAGGCACTTCCACGTGTGGAGCCATCATTTTTTATACATTTTTTTAAATGTGGGGAGGCAACAGGGCGCCCTTCCCTGCTGCCTCCCCACCTCGTGACGCTCCCACTAAACCCCCCAAAAAAATACCCTTTTGCCACCCCCTCCCTGCCCACTTACCTGGTGGACAGGTGCTACTGTCGTAGAAATAAAAAAGGGACTACGTCTCTTTTCCAATGGCGGCAGCCATTTTTTTTTCTCTCGAGACATTCGAGTTCACGCAATAGAGCAGACCCATCACCTGAAGAAAAGAACGATTTGCGCGCTGGGCAAACCCTGCGGTGTAAATAGCAGTCATGCTCCAGCCGGGGGCAGGGGGTCATACAGGCCAGTAACATCCCGCAGCCCTTGCCGAGGCCTTTGCTTGGTCTGGCGGGCCGTTACTGTACATGTACGCCCCCTGGCTGGGGTGTGATTGCTACATTCCCAAGCCCCCTCCTCCTCTCAGGATAGGATTGGTTATGCCCCCTTCCTCTGTATTCTTTCTCTGATGTTCCCTTTCTGTACTAATGGTTATCAGCTGTAGATGCTTATTATTTCACTGATGGTTGAACATGCTGATGGATGAGGGCTTAAAACCCCGATTTGGTATTTTGATGTCAGGCGAAACTAGGAATTCAACCTCATGGCTCTGAGGTGCAAGGGGGGGTGCTTGTCCCAGTTTTCTACTGGACTGTGGTACCTTCAAAGCAAAGTGGGGATGTTTGCTTTCCAACTAGGAGCCAGCTCTGAGCAGCAAGTAGTGCTCTCACAAATCCAGGACATCAATTGGGGCGCATAGATCTTTCTCCTGACAGAGGGAACTGAGGGTATGCTCGATCGGGGGAAACGCTCAATTTGTTCAGGTAGTGTGGGAAGAGGCTCTTTTTCCCAAAATGATGATTTGAGCCAGACCTGGGGCATAAAATTGACACCAGTGAAATTATATCCTACAGTCGGAAATGCTCGTTCATTCCTTACGTGACAGACTGTTTGAGTAGTAACTTAGGTGAGGTAACTCATTAAACTGTCCCACTTTGGGCAAAAAAAAACCAGTCCCACTTTGATCCCAAAATCTGGCCCACACTAGAAAGTTGGGCCTACACTTCAGCATTCCCCGATAGGCCAGACTAGGCCTGATGACCCCCGATAGGCCAGACTAGGCCTGATGACATTGCTCTGTGCTGGAGACTGATTCACATATAGATGTGCTGTCACACCTCCCCATAGCTCTTCGCTGAGAGTGGGCATCGCGGGTCCACTGAGCTCCTCTATGCTCTGAAGGAGGTATAATAAATGTGACTTGGTCGCATTGGCCTGAATCTCTGGTTAGACAATTATGGACAGTGATGACTATGGAGCCACTGACCGCTAGAATCAATGGCCAACCTATCATATAGCATGCAATATGACTCCCTTTCATGATCTAGGACAGCAACATAGAATGCAGCACATGTTTACTGCTAAAAATGCATTTGGGACATAAGGATGGTATTCCCACTATCAATGCCATATGTCATATGAGGCACTGGGAAAGTAGGACTTATTATAATTGAAGAATATTAAAACATTTTATTTAAGCAAGGACAAAAAATGTGCGTGTAGAAAGACAGTGTAGATGTTGCAAATGTGGTTGAGACTTTGAGCACCCGTCAATATGAGTGCTGGGAACCACAAAATCTAAGACTATCCATATACGGCCGTTTTGTGGATGATGTCATTTTTTTAAAATACGGTCACACGATACAGCCATACGTCATTTTGTGGATAATGTATTTTTTTTTAATTCAAAAACATTTTGGATAAGAATATTGGGTGAACATTTCGTTCGTGTCATTAACTAAATGCTGCTATTAATGTCATGTTATGTTGATTTATACTGCGGTCACTCTATGATAACGATTATCTTACGATTTTATAACGAAATGTGTGTAATAATGAATTGTGCATAATGTATTGAAATAGTTTGATATGGTTGATTAATTGTACATGTTATGTCATGTGTTACATTTTTGTGTACAAAGTTTGTTTTTAAACTGAAGCACACAATAATCCAAAAACATTTTTGTACTAAAAAAATAAATTGTGACGCAGGTTTATTATTTCAGTCCGTGAAATGTTCCAAGCACCAACAGACCGGGCGACCTCCAGCAGACATCATACATACATAAATGCCTGTGCGGTAGCTAACATTCAGACTCCTTAATAAACAAATAATACAGCTGTTATGAAGCTTGTCGTACCACCTCAAAAAGGATAGTATATTCATGTTGGTTCCTACTGAGCGCCTGTTGCGGTTACAGAAGCGGTTGTTAGTTGACTTCCATGTAGCATGATTACCTGCCAATGGTAATCGATGAAAACACAAGCATGTTATTAACCTCTTGGCATAACAGTTGGAGAAATAGGAAAGATCGTAAGCTATGAAATAAATGTGTAAATGTAAAGCGGGCGTCAACTGTCCACTTTGTTCTGCGTAAAGAGAGTTAATGTCCTGTCTATAATCAGAAGCATGTAGCACCACTTACTACTTTGACTGCTTATTCAGTTCGGGAAAATCATCAAAAAGAGAAGACTGATCCAAAGTTTGTAAAATTAACTTGACAAAAGTTAACTCATGGACACTATCAATGTTGTCTAAGGCAGGACATCCCTGAGTATTAATCACATTTTCTATTTTTCCTCCAGAGAACCCCGCGCCATCCCTCTCCCAACAGAGGTTTGAATACACCAACTTCAACAACCCAACATTTGCAGCTTTGCATGTGGGGCTGCACGCCTTGCTTACATCGCGTAAATCAGTTGCAGGTGAACATTACCAATTGAGCATGACATCAATTGAGTGAGTGGCAAAAAGCCACGCTCTGGAGCCTCAGTTAATACATTTCTGGGCAGTCTTAATCGTATCTGTGTGCCAATGGGGGACAACTGAGGCCCACGCTTGATGAAGTTGTGCCGCAGCGGCTTACCCAGCAAAGTGGTCATCAAGGAACTTTGAGGCCTCCTCAGGTATGGTGAAGAAATATATCTTTCCAGCAGGTTCGATCCGCAATATGGCAGGGTATAACATTGCATATTTGACACCCAAGTCACTGGGTCTTTTTTTAACAGCCATAAAGGTTTTCCGCTCCTGCTATACTGCGACCGAAAAGTCAGGGTATAAGTGGATCCTGCTGGAGCCGAGGAGCAGACTCCCCTTCAGCCCTGGCTGCTTGCAGTAGTGCATCCCTATCTCAATGGTTAAGTACTCAGGCTATTATTGGACGGGGGAGCCCCAGTCACAGGTCCGGGGGCAAGTGATTGGTGGGCCCATTCTACAGTAAACTCTGGTGACAGCTTAGGGGCATCCAATAGGGTGAGGAGGGTGTGTTCAACACATTCTTCCATGGGGCCATCAATCTTATCCTCAGACACACCTATTATCCGCAAGTTGTTATGACTTGAGCTGGATTCCAGGTCCTCAATCTTTTTGCTGATTGCTAACACTTGTTTTGACAGTGAGGCGACATCAGCCCGGAGTACCCCAATCTTGTCCTCAGCTCCCCCCACTCTAGTCTCCACCTCTGCGATGCACGCATCCGATTTATCCATGCTGGACTTGATGGAGTTGATGCTGCTGCTCTTATCATCGAGTTTCAAATGCATAGTTGTAAGCCCCTCACGCAGGTACTCCATCATGCGTTGCAGTTCACTGGGTTCTTCGGGTGATGTTACCTCACCCCCAGAGCCCTCCTCCCCATCCTGGGCCCTGGGGGTGGCCTTGGCATACATGCTCATAGAGGATTGCTTCTTCCCTGTGCCTTTCATCATTTTACTCAGTGGTGTGTCAAGGGGAGTCCCAAGGTTGTGTCACGAGGCGAGGGAAGGGAGCCAGTGCTTGGAAGGCTCACCAATGCCTGTCAAGACCGCACAGGTGGCTCTGTTCACAGAGTTAGGTCCACAAGGGCGGAGCAAAGGCGGAAGGGGCCAATGTGAACTACAGGTTGTGCATCCCACCATGGTGCACAGACGGTCCGCAGCATCACAGAAGTGCAGACCTCAGTATCAGGAATCGGCCAAACACACGATTGGGGCTAGAGTACTGAGCATAGGCACTCCCGATGTTTCAAATGCAGAGGTGACAACCAGTGGTGCACAAAGTGCAGATCTCGGAGTGGTTGGGTTATATGCTGCCCAGATCAGACTGAGGGAATCAGAAATGCGCGTGCAGTAGGTGTGTCAGAGGGGCCAATGCACTTTGTTCTATATTGGCCACAGGCCCAGAACAAGAGCTGGTATCGGGAGAGGGGGGCATCAGACACCTACTGCTGGTCCCTCTTGCAGGAAGGGGCAGTGTCAGCATCAGGGCACATCCGTCACTGCAGGAGTAGTGTCCCGGCACAGGGAGTCTGCAGCCCGGCCCACCGGTTCCCCAGAGGCCTCTCTGATAGCTGCGATTCACCACACTGGGGGGCTGTGCAGTTGGGTCATTGGGGGAGGGGCACCGCCGAGCTGGGTGCAGGCCGATGTTGCGCACCCCGTTAGGGGCCTGGATACTTCCAACTGGGGGCAGACCTGAAGGCAGCAGGATCAGGTTTCAGAGGTCACAGGAAGGTATTTCGGGTTTTCTGCCTGCCAAGTGAGAGAGCTGTGCAGCAGGATGTGGGCTGGGGAGGCGGGCCGGGCCGAGTCACAAAAGCAGAGTCTGGGAGGCACACAGCTGCAGTGAGGGCACAAGGAGCAGTGTGGCAAGCCTGTCAAGGCTCGAAACTACTCAGTCTGCCAGAGTATTTCATGATTGGGCCAGCAAAATGTCATTTGTATGTGCACCCAGGAAGACAGGTATTCTGCTGTGTGAGCGTCTCGGGCTGCGGAGCTCGGAACTCAGGTGACCATCCTTCATTGCGTGCAACAGTGCCCCCTCTCTCCTTGAATCTTATGTTAGCCATTCCAATGATATAAATGACCACACTTTTTGCAGCCAGTCTTGAAGTGTGGGTGGTGATTTTTGTTTCCATCTTTGTGTGATCACCAGCCATGCCGCTATTAATCAGCTCATGAACCCCCTTTTCTGTACTTTTGTTGGATGTTTCCTCCCAGGTTCCCATATGCCACACATCCATACTTTTTCTTCCAACTGTTCCACCCCCTGGAACATCCCTTGAATTTGCTTTTTCACCCCATCCCAGAATGTCTGTAGCTCTTGGCAATCCCTCCATATGTGTTTCCAATCCTCCACTTTTTGAACCCCCTTCAGAATTGATCTGATGCTTGTGGGAACATGCAATGTATCGTCTTGGGGGTGTAGTGCCATTGTACGAGGATTTTCATCCACATTTCTCTTGGTTGTAGGGCTTGTGTACGTTTTGGTATAGTTCCCCACAGGTATTCCAAGTATTTCTTTGAAATTGTTTCCCCTAGGGGTTTGCCCCATTTTTTCATATAGATCCATTGAACTTCATCCCCATGTTAATTCATGAATCTGTATATGCTAGAGATCAGATTATTTGATCCTGTATGGGATGTATATATGTTTCGAATGGTATTAGTTGTCTTGTTTCTGCTTGCTTAATGGTTGGGGTGGTCAGCCAATGTTTCAATTGCTCATATTTATACCTGTCTTTCCCTGTCAGGCACAGTTCTTGAATGCAATTTTCAAATGTCCTAATGGTTTGTCCCTGTAACATATCTTGGGGCATCCTGCTTCCTTGTATGCCCTTTTTCCCCATCTGTGGCTGGAAATCTGTATTCCCGAACATTGGGCAGAAAGGGGCTGGAGCCTCCGTGAGTCCCATTCTTCCACCCCCACCCCTATTACTTTGCTAATCTTGAGATTGGGGCGTCTATTTTGTTTGTTTAGCCACATCAACCCTGCAAGCGGGGTCCCGCCACCGCGTTATCCTTTCTAACCAAAATTTTAGGTAGGCCTTCTGCTGACCATTCTCTCACGACCCGTATCTGTGCTGCTTCATAATATTTCTTAAAGTGCGGAAGGGCTGTTAAGGTCGTCATCACTACTCTGGGAGGTTTTTTCTTCCAAATGTACGATGATATTACTTTGTTGAGTGATTTGAAATATGTTTTTGGAACTCTGATAGGTAATGCCTGGAAATAGTATAATAGTTGCGGGACAACCTTCATTTGTATTGATGTCATCCTCCCCCACCAGGAAATTGTAAGAGGGTTCCACTTTGCAAGGTTATATGTGGGACTATACATTTGCCCTATCTGTTTGGTAAGGGTTATGCCTAGATATGTTATACCCTTTTCTGCTTGTTTTAATTGCATTATTGTGGCTAGTCTATCCATCGTTTCCCAGTCTTCCAAGAGAATTAGGATTTCCAATTTTTGCCTATTGATTTTTAGGCCTCATATCTTTCCATACATATCTAACTCCTGTATCAACACCGGAAGTGAATGTTCGGGGTTTGTCAGTGCTGTGAGCATATCATCCGCGAATGCGACAAACCTTATCTGTTTCTTCCGGCCATTTCTGTTCCTCTAAGCTGATCGGTGTCCCGAATTTTGGTTAATAAAGGTTCTAGGTAGATCGCATGAAGCACCAATGATAGGGGGCAACCCTGTTTAGTACCCCACCCCAAATCTACTTTATCTGCTACAGTTCCGTTCAGGGCAATGCATATTCCTGGTGTTTTATAGTTGTCTCGCACCATTTGAATACATTTTCCCTGAAACCCATATATTCTAGAGTGTGAAACAAGAGGGACCATTCAACACTGTCGAATGCTTTTTCTGCATTGAGTGAGACTAATATTGCTGGGTTTTGGGTAATGCCAATTTTCTCTATCAAGTGGGCAATCCTCTGTGTGTTATCGAATGTTTGTCTTAATGGAATGAATCCAGATTGATCATAACCTATTCTTTTGGGGAGTATGTATGTCAGTCTGTTCGCTAAAATGTTACTATATAATTTTGTGTCTAGGTTGATTAACGCAATTGCCTATAGGACCCTGGGAGGGTTGGGTCTTTGCCCTGTTTATGGAACACCAGTAGTTTGGCCTCATTCATTGATGGAGTAATATTCCCTTTAATTTTAAATCTGTTGAATAGTTATGTGAGGATTGGAGCCAAAATATCACTAAACTTCCTGTAAAGGACTGCTGTAAATCCATCGGGACCAGGAGCTTTGTTTATTGGTAATTTTAATATTGCTTTTTTAACTTCTTCCTCCCTTATTTCTTCTTCCTACAGGTCCTTCTCTTCTCTCAATATCTGGGGAAGTGAAAGCCTCGACAGGTAATCCTCCTGATCCTGTCCTGATGGTTTATCCTATGTATATAAGGTTTGGTAGTACTCTCTAAAGATTTCCCCAATGTCTTAATTTCTTGTCCGTACCTGTCCTTGTTTGTTTTGTAATTGTTTGTGTGCGTTGTTTGCCCCGTAATTGCCTGGCCAGGTGTCTATCTGCTTTATTAGCCTTCACATAGTGACAGTGTTTTAGGTATAGCAGACTTTTCTTGGCCCTTTTTGTTCTAATAGCTTCTAATTGTACCTGGATGGGTCTCAATTATATTTCTAATACATTGCTGGGCTTCTTCGTCATTTCTCTCTGGATATCGCCCAATTTCCCCTCTAGTCCCTTTTCCCACTGATCTCTTTGTTTATCTCTCCTAGCTTTAAGTGCTTTCATATGTCCCCTCATGACTGCCTTAAAGGCTTCCCATATTGGTTCTTGTGAGACCTCTTCTGTCTCATTTTGACTAAAGTATTGTTCGATCTTATCTCTGATACTAGCCACTTGAGTTTGATTGTGTAAGAGGTCTGTGGGAAGTTTCCACTGCCAGAGCCCTGTTTTTCTATTTTTCAAGAAGATATCCACCCACAATGAGGCATGATCTGATAAAGAAATTAATCCCAATTCTATATTTCACACTTTTCCCAGTAGTCCCGTTGTCGCCCAAATATAGTATATTCTGGACAAGGAGAGATGGACGTCAGAATAATGTGTAAAGCCCTGCGTTTGGCCCCTCACTACTCTCCATTCATCTTGGAGTGTTAATGTGTCACTTTTTCGCCTTAGTGACTTTGATGGGGCTCAAATTCCCTGTACCGAGTCGCCACTCCTGTCCTGTTTGGGCTGCCATGCCGTATTAAGTTCCCTTGCCATGATTATCGCTCCCTTTGTGAAGTTCTCTAGCTTAGCCAGGACATCTCTCATAAACCCACCTTGGCCTGAATTCGGGGCATAAATATTTTCCCCTTATCTTTTTTGCTGATATGTGTTTTCCTGCAGCATGACAATATCAAATTTTTCCCTGCGCAAAAAGTGTTCATGCTTTTTCCTCTTAACTGGGGTATTAAGTCCTCTTACATTATATGTAAGAATTTTAATCTCCTCCATTTAAGTTTCTCCCTTCATTTGTTTCCCTTTTGTTCCGGGGCCTTCCCCTTTTTCTTCTCGTCTAGTGTTCTCCCATGTCCCTTGCTTTCCCCCCCTCTCTTCACCAATAACCCCCAACTCTGTGATTCCCTCCCTATCCGTACCCTTCCCCTGAGGAGGGACCAGGTTCCTATGATCGCTCGGACGGCTTGTCCGTTGCGTCTGGCCCTCTATCTTACCCAGAGATGTCTTGTGGGGGAATTCTAAACCCCACTAGGATTCCACGATACCCCCTTCACTCCCCCCGTGGGCCACATGTCTCATAATACGTGTTACCATTCTACCCCCTACCTGGGGAGTCGTATGTCCATTATCCCCTCCATTTTGGCTCTTAAACGGACCTTCCTTGACTTTTTGAGATTCTGTTTAGTTTTTTCATTTATTAAGACTGCTTTTCCCTTTTTGCTGCATGGTTTTCCATTCCCATGGTCTTCTACGCCCTCTGTCTCCTCTTTGTGGTTTCTCCGCCGATTCCACACCTTCATCTTGTATTTTCAAAATTTTGAAGTCCCTCTTAACAAGCCGTGATTCAGTGTTGTTTTCCTTCCCATATAAACAGCAAGCCAAATGGGAATGTCTATTTATATCTCACTTGTTTTGTCGCTAGAAATGTCACCACTGGGACCATCCCTCTCCTCTTTTGTAGCATGGCCTGTGCTAGGTCTTGATACAGTTGAATTTCCTCGCCGTTCATTCGGATTTGGCCCGCCATCCTAGCTTTCCTTAGAATTTGTTATTTTTGGGAGTATGAGGCAAGTGCTACTAATACGTCCCTCGAGCGTGCGCCTGGATCTTCTGTTCTCCGTGGGCCCACACAGTGCACTCGATCAAGTTGGATCTCTTCTTCCCCATTGCTTGCTAATATGTCTGTGAAGACCTGTTGGACCACGCCTTTCAGGACTTTATCCTCCACTCTTTCCACAAGGTTTTTAATTGTAATGTTTGACCTTCGGGTGCAATTTTCCAGGTCCTCACATTGAATCTCCAAGTTATGTGTGGGGCGTGCCATGTGTTCCAGGGCTTCCCCACTTTGTTGCGCTTCCTCTTCCATATTTTGTAACACTTTTTCCAACGTGTCTATTCTTTCTTCCAGTTTTGCCACATCCACTCTCAGATCATGCACTGATTGTTTCATTTCTTCTTTTAATGCTACAGATTGAATGTGAAATGAAGTCATAAATTGTTCTTGAAACTCTTTAAACCAGGTGTCACGCCTCTTAGGAAGCGCTGGTCCCTCTGGCATCGGTGGACTCGATGCTATGCAGCTTCCATTTCTTCTCCCAAGATGGCGGCTCGGTCCGCGTGCAGTGGTCTAGATGTTCGACTCACGAAATGCAGTGGGTCTCCGCCCCCTACGCCGCGAACAGCTTACCTGGCGTCCTCTCCAGCAAGCCGATGCGTTGCTACTCTTCTACGAAAACGCTTTGTAAGTACGGACCTAGGCTTATCTCTCTGTCCTTTCTTACGTACTCTGAGCTACTAAATCTGTTTCCTTTTCCAATTGTTAGAAAAGAGTGACTAGTACTCCCAGACCAGAAGCCTCTACACAATATCTCGGGAACAAGCGCGTCCACATACACACACATCTCATCGGCGCACCCACTCCAATTCCTGCCCGGCTTCCTCTGAGGTAAAGGTACTCTTCTACCGATATATGCCCAGTCATTATCTTTTCTCTAGATCTAACTTTGTTTCTTAAATAGTGGAACTACCTTCGCATCCAGATCTTCGGTCCCAGCATCCGTTTCCCACTAATCTACACTTAAAAGGGTATCTAGTCCAGTCTCTACATTCACTTACCTCACTTACCCTTCGCTTTACTACTACTTACCATTTCTAATTCTCGTCTTTCCCTGAATAGACATCACTGTCTGGAACCAGCCTTCTGCCTAGAAGAAATACGTGAAGCAGACGATTCCCAGACGTGCAGGGTTTTATTCCCCCGGAGGGTTTCCCTGGAGTTCTTCTCTCCGACTAAGACTTTATGTCGCGGCCTGGGAGAGGAGTTCCAGGGGGATTCCTATAGCATCGGTTCTCTGACAACTCTGACACAGACGCCTCTCGGAATCCACTCAGATGGTGAGTTCTTGAAAAAAGGTCCAATCCTTGCCATATCTATATATGACTTTCTAATGATTGTTAAGAGTTGAAAACTATAGAATTTGTTACAGTTAGCAACGCCCAAAATAAATAAAGATTTGAATAGACAGGATTGGATCCCTAGTAGAGAACTCCGGCGTACTGTCGATTCACAAGAACGGACCCAGCTCAGCAACAACAATTGCTAGCTGCTGTTCAAACTTTGACTGCAGAAGTTCAGGCTTTAAAAAAAGAAAATGCTATGCTTCACCAACATATGGGAAGGTCTCCTAGTTGTTCTGAATTGCCCCCCGGTCCCATTCCTGGGGGTTTATACGATGGAGACCCCCATAAATTAAAAGCTTTTATAGAAGCTTGTACTGTCCAGTATTCATTCAAATCTGCATTGTTTCATAATGATCGAGACAAGGTAGGACATATAATTTCAAACTTGACCGAACCTGCCTTAGTCTGGGCGACTCCACTAGTAACCACCAACAATGCCTTGTTAGATTCCTACCCGCCCTTTTTGAATAGCCTCCGGGCTATGTTCGGGAGGCAAGAAATCACTATTTCAGCCCAAGAACAGCTTTTAGATTTCAGACAAGGGTAACAAGACCTGTTATCATACATTACCAGGTTCAAACAGTTGGCGGCAGGCACATCCTGGGCGGATGATCCCCTAATCACGATATTTAGAAGAGGATTGAATGAGGAATTAAAAGACGGGTTATCAAGAGTGCCTCGTCATCCGAATCTCGCAGAACTAATCTCCCTGGTGATGCAAATGGATTACCGATTACAAGAAAGGCATAGGGAACGTCGTAAGACTAAGAATCCGCAAATTTCTTCTGAATTCCCCTTTTCCACTGCCGCCAAGGCTCATACAGACGAGCCTATGCAGATTGGGACGACACATGGTCGCTTGACTCCTGATGAACGCAATCGACGTCGTCAACTCAAGCTATGCATGTATTGCGGGGCAAAGGATCATGCGGTACAAAACTGTCCCATTGCTCCTGTAAGGGGGCAGGGAAACGCACGCACCCTACCGTCAGGGGAACCACGGATAGGGAATTAATGAAAAGTTCCTCACCAACACCAATGCACTCACAAAGTACAGAAGTCCCGGAAACCCCCATGGTGGTATTACGCATTACTCTTCAATGGAATTCTACACAGCCTGTGGAAGTATCAGCGTTACTGGACTGCGGGGCCGCAGGTAATTTCATTGATTCTTTTTGGGCAAGGCAGGTGGGAGTACCAAGTATATTGAAATCCCTAGCTATCCCGGTGGAATCAGTAGATGGTAGTCCGCTAATTTCAGGCCCCTTTACCAAACAGACACAACCTCTTGCAACGAAGATAAATTGACATAGAGAGACCATCACATTGGATATTATTCGCACCGCCCATTATCCCATCATACTTGGATTACCCTGGCTCCGGGTTCATAACCCCTATATAAACTGGACAGCTGGGACCCTTTTGTTAGGGTCAGAACATTGTTTAGGAAACTGTCTCTCTAGCGGTGCATTGGGCTTTCATCCCGTATTGTCCTCCCAAGAAAGCAAGTCGAATACCACTGTTCTTAATCACATACAGAGGGTTCCTGACATCTACCAAGCCTTCCATTCGGTGTTCTCGAATTCCGAATATGCTGAACTTCCACCTCACCGGAGAGATGACTGCGCTCTCGAACTAATACCCGATGCCGCTATTCCTTTCAGACGGATGTACGTTTTATCATCAAGGGAGAAAGAAGTTCTGAAAGACTACCTTCAAAAGAACTTACGTAATGGTCTAATTGCAGAATCTACATCTCCTGCCGGGGCGTCCTTATTTTTTGTCCCAAAGAAAGACACAACTGAACTCAGGCCATGTATTGTCTATCGTGGGCTAAATAGGATCACTGTTCCCAATCGTTATCCCATGCCGCTCATCCCTGACATTCTTGAGGCAGTGAAAGGGGCTGTAGTCTTTACAAAATTGGATCTTCGTGGGGCTTACCATCTTATCCGAATTCGAGCAGACGACGAATGGAAGACAGCCTTTCGTACACCTTTTGGACATTATGAGTATCAAGTTATGCCTTTCGGTCTCTCTAATGCTCCTGCCGTCTTCCAGCGCTTCATGGATCACATCTTCTCTGATCTCCTCCACTCAGTAGTCGTATATCTGGACGATATTTTGGTCTTCTCATCTTCCACGGCTGCAGACATACAACACGTTACGGAGGTACTCCAACGTCTCTCTGATAACCACATATTTTGTAAGTTGGACAAATGCGGGTTTCACAAGGAAAGGGTGGCATACCTAGAATACATCTGATCAGCCAGTGGAGTTTCCATGGACCTGCAAAAGATTTCTGCCATTACCGAATGGTCTGCTCCTAGCAGTGTAAATGAACTACAGAGGTTCCTCGGTTTCGCTAATTTTTATCGGCGATTCATCCCCAATTATTCAGAAAAGATCTTACCGTTGACTGCCCTTCTCAAGAAGGGGGTGAGTTTCGGCTGGTCAGAGGCCGCTCAATCATCGTTCGAAAAGCTCAAGAAAAGTTTTGTATCCGGAACAATTCTCATAACTCCTGATCAAACTAAAAGGTTCATTGTTGAGTCAGATGCATCACACCACGCTTTAGGAGCAGTTCTTTTACAAGAGAATGTCCAGGGGGTGGAGTGTCCTGTGGCCTACATGTCCAAGACTCTTTCCCCTTCTGAACGGAATTACACGGTTCTCAAGAAGGAATTGATTGCTATCTAACGGGCCTTTGAAGAATGGAGTCATCTTTTGTTGGGAGCCAGCCATGCTATTGAAGTACGAACCGATCATAGTAATCTACGTGCCCTACAATATGCCCAGACTCGAAACAGTAGACAAGCCCGCTGGGCTCATTTCTTTTCTCCTTACGATATTGTCTTCACCTTCATACCTGGTAGACGCCTTGTTAAGAAAGGATAACACCCTTTCTAATCCTTTTCGTTCAGAGCCTCTCTTTCCCCGAGCTATATTTCTCCAGGTAGTCACCACTTTTTTGCAATCCGTCGCAGAATCTACAAAACTCCTGTTGGGTTCTAAACCCGATGTTCTGTATAACCTGAAGCTGGTCCTGTTTCAAGGTTGTGCCTATTGTGAGAAACGATTGTTCATTCCGTCTGAAGATCTCAGAAGAACTGTGATGCACCTATGTCATGACTCACAGGTGGCCGGACATAGGGGAATTGCCAACACTACAGAATTGGTCCTACGACATTTTTGGTGGCCAAATGTGGGTAGAGACATACAAGAGTACATTTCAGCATGCTCTATCTGTTTACAGACCAAGACCCCGCGTTCAGCTCCATTGCGTTTCCTTTCCACGATGCCCATTCCGGTTCGCCCGTGGCAGATCATTTCCACTGATTTCGTGGTGGACTTACCTGTTTCCGAAGGTTGTACGACAATCATGGTGTTGGTGGACTATTTTACAACGATGGCTAATTTTGTCCCACTCCCTCAGGTTCCCACTGCAGCGCAGATGGCAAGAACTTTAATCTCACGTATATTCTCAAAACATGGTCTTCCTGATACCATTGTTTCGGATAGGGGGCCTCAATCTACCTCCAGATACTGGCGCCAAGTCTGCAAAAGTCTTAACATCAACCGGGCTCTAAGCTCTGTATTCCACCCGCAAACCAATGGTCAGACGGAGCGTCTCAATCAGACACTTGAGGGATACTTACGCTGTTATATTTCAGCCTCCCAAGACAACTGGTACGAATTGTTACCTATGGATGAATTTTCCTATAATAATTCCAGACATTCTGCATTGAAATCCAGTCCCTTCTTTTGTTCCTATGGGTTTCATCCTATCTGTCTTCCTGTGGGTCTCTCCTCCCCATCGAGATTCCCTGATGTGGACAGTCTACTACTGGCTATTCGGGATGGTCAGCGATCCGCTCGAACCTCACTTCTGGACTCTCAGGAATGGGTTAAACGTTCTGCCGATAGACACCGCTCGCCTGCCCCGCGGTTGGTTCCAGGGGACCTTGTATGGTTGGCTTCTCGCTTTTTGCCCCGTCACCTGGTACCTTCTAAGCTGTCACCTAAATACTTTGGTCCTTTCCCGATTGTTCAATGTGTGGGATCTGCCGCCTTTCGTCTGCGTCTCTCTCCCTCTTGGTCCCGGATTCACCCTGTTTTCCACGTTTCCCAGCTAAAGAAGGATGTGGTGGACCGCTTTTCTAGGATCAGGAGTTCTCGCCCACCACCTCTGTCTACTCCGTCGGGTCCGGAGTTTGAGGTTGCTGGCATTTGCAACTCTCGCTACTACAGGGGTCGCCTTCAATACCTGATTGATTGGCGTGGCTATTGTCAGGCGGAGCATTCCTGGGAACCCGCATCTGCTGTTCATGCTCCCGATTTGCTTCGCTGCTTCTATCGTTGTGATCCCGGTAAGCCGGGTGCCCCGTCCCTTCGGAGGGGGCATACTGTCACGCCTCTTAGGAAGTGCTGGTCCCTCTGGCATCAGTGGACTCGACGCTATGCAGCTTCCATTTTTTCTCCCAAGATGGCAGCTCGGTCCGCGTGCAGAGGTCTAGATGTTCGACTCACGAAATGCAGTGGGTCTCCGCCCCCTACGCCGCGAACAGCTCACCTGGCGTCCTCTCCAGCAAGCCGATGCGTTGCTACTCTTCTACGACAACGCTTCTTAAGTACGGACCTAGGCTTGTCTCTCTGTCCTTTCTTACGTACTCTGAGCTATTAAATCTGTTTCCTTTTCCAAATGTTAGAAAAGAGTGACTAGTACTCCCAGACCAGAAGCCTCTACACAATATCTCGGGAACAAGCGCGTCCACATACACACACACCTCATCGGCGCGCCCACTCCAATTCCCAGCATCTATTTCCCACTAATCTACACTTAAAAGGGTATCTAGTCCAGTCTCTACATTCACTTACCTCACTTACCCTTCACTTTAATACTACTTACCATTTCTAATTCTCGTCTTTCCCTGAATAGACATCACTGTCTGGAACCAGCCTTCTGCCTAGAAGAAATACGTGAAGTAGACGATTCCCAGACGTGCAGGGTTTTATTCCCCCAGAGGTTTTCCCTGGGGTTCTTCTCTCCGACTGAGACTTTATGTCACGGCCTGGGAGAGGAGTTCCAGGGGGTTTCCTATAGGATCGGTTCTCCGACAACTCTGACACAGACGCCTCTCGGAATCCACTCCGATGGTGAGTTCTTGAAAAAAGGTCCAATCATTGCCATATATATATATATATATATATGGCTTTCTAATGATTGTTAAGAGGTGAAAACTATAGAATTTGTTACAGCCTGGTCCATTTTCCCCCTTGTTCTGGACTTGGGCTCCTTCAAAGGTCCTATGTTACCAATTGTATTGTGTTGTGGTTCACTCTTTCTTGCCTTTATATGGGGATCTCAATCTATGTTGAGTCAGTTTTTCCCCTTCTCCAGTCCCTTCTTTGTTCTGGGGAATGTCTTCCTTGCTGAGCTTTGCCCCGCTTTGTCACGTGCCTCTCCGTCAGATTTTCACGCCGTTTGTTTTCCCTGGTAAGAGTAATCCAGTGTTCCTGGTCAGTCTATAGGGGTTTCTCTCACTTAATCCCTGAAGATTCTGTCATGGGGTTCTCCCGTATATTGGGCTTCCCTTTAATTTCCTCTTGCCAGCCCTCCTTCTTCTTTCTCCCCTATGATTATGATGTTTGGATGGGGGGAGGGATTTTCTTTGTGTGCACTGCGACTGCCTCCCCTGATTGCTTTCCCAACTCCTGCGTTTCTTACTTTGATGGGTTGCAACCGTCTCTAACTTGCTGGAGTTTGGGTAACCGCTCTGAAATACAATCCTGTCTTATATGCCCTGTTGCTTTTAACACGGTCGCACCGTGTTCTGTAGGTGTTTTCCCCCCGGGGGATGAGTTGCCTCTTGGATCACTGTTTTATTAATGTATGCCACCTTGAGGGATCTCCCCCCTGCTGTGTCGGTCCTGCCGCTGTCTGATTTATGCGCACGGAACTGTATCCGACTGGCTTGTTTTATTTTATTGTTGTGGTATTGTGCGCAAGTACGTCGCCGGGCTTATCCGATTTTAGAGATGTTTATGTTAATTATGTAATCCGTCCGTCACATCGCTCTTACTTGTGAAAAAGGGCCGGTGTGACTGCCGCTCTGCTGCTCGTGCCCTCCGAGATATTTTCTCTGCCATTCCCCTTCAGGAACTGTCCGTTACGTGCACTCCAGGGGCCGGCCAAGTATTCCTTTCGTTCTTCTTCTTTCACTCCCGGCTTAGTCGCAGTGACTATCCTGCTATTGGACTCTGTCGATGACATATGCGTTTCTCAGTTATTTTCGCTGCACCCGTCGTGATGAGCTTTGTCGCTGGTCACCCGAGCCCGCGCATCCACTGAATGCCAACATCGGAGGTTCATTTCTTACAACCTGTTGTTTGTGGAATGGAGGAGGATCAGTATTTTTATATGACGTTGCTTGTTTCATTGCTTCATTTGCAGCCCGTTGGGGAGAGACACTTAAGCACGTCCTCTTCTGCCGGCTGCCATCTTGGAATCCTCAGCCCTCTTTTAAACCCAATTGGGCACCAGTGATTGGTGTAGGATAAGCCTACCTTAATGAACCAATCCTAGGTCCCCACCAACAATCTCCTGTATGCATCAGGTCATAACCAGAGTGCTTTGCAACAGAAAAGGTAATGGGGTGAATGCATGTAATACCAAGTCCCACCCATCTTCCTGTTGTGGATAAAAGGGTCTCCCTAGTTAATGGAGCTCTCTGTGGTTCCTGATTAAAGCGGCACGTCTTCCTTGAAGTTGCGGCGAGAACAGACTTTCTGTCTCCATCAATCCTCATACTCATACCTTCTGATTGGGGTCCCCCTGCGGGGGTTGCCGACTGTAAACCCATAGCCCCAGACAAGACAGGTCACTGCCCTTGATACTGAGCGGCGGGAGCTGGCTTCAGGTTGACACAGTGCATATCAAAGGTTGTTGGAGTTTCCTGTCTCTTTTGTTAAACTCTGCAGCCAAGCCCCATGTGGGCCTGTTTGAAGTATACTCTATTAGTCCATTAATTATGTTAATTGCTGCCACCATTTGCAGTGGTTACACGAAAGGACAGAGTGGATCCATGGAGCCTTTGATAGTTAATTTGATCAAATACATATGAATACAAATGTATATGTGTGTAGGGAGGAGGGAGGTGGGCTGTGGGTGTGGGATATAGAGGGGGTTATCTGGTTAAACTCTGCAGCTGTGGGTGGGCTGTGGGATATAGAGTGGGTTGTGTGGTTTAACTCTGCAGAGGTGGGCTGTTGGTGTGGGATATAGAGGGGGTTATGTGGTTAAACTATGCAGCCAAGCCCCATGTGGGCCTGTTTGAAGTATACTCTGTTAGTCTGTTAATTATGTTAACTGCTGCCACCATTTGCAGTGCTTACACAAAAGGACAGGGCGGATCCATGAAGCCATTGATAGTTAACTAGGCCGGCCATGGCAGGAGGAAGGCTTTGCCCTCCCCCTTCTGAGATGCCTTGATGTACCCTTGGCTGTCATATCCCAACTAAATATGACTGGGAGGACGGCACCTGTAGGCTGTGTCCACCCAGAGTACACAAGTCTTTGGGCCTCATCATGAGTGCGGCGGTAAGGGGTTAACAGCACCGGTAAGGATGCTGGTGCCGTTAACCCCTTATCGCCGCATTCTGAGGTCCCTTAGCGGGTTCCACTAAGGCCGGCCGGTCAAACCAGCCGTCCTTAGCGGGAGCCGCTAAGGGACCAGGGAGCTAATAATGGGCCCACTATTTGCGGGCCTGTTATTAGCTCCCTCCCCATTCCCATTGAGCCCTATGGAGGCTCGAATGGGAATGGGGAAGGGTTTTGTGAATGGGGACTTACTGGGTCCTCCAAGGTTGGAATGACCCGCTAAGTCCCCATTCAGAGAACCTGGACACGAGTTTGGATGTAGCCATGGCGCTAATAGCACCATGGCTACCTCCAAACTCGTAATGACCACCTATGTGTATGTCATGCTGTGAACATAGGAAAATGTGTGCAGATTAGTCCCACACATTTTCCAATGGTTCATCTACCATCATTCAATTTATTTTAAAATGTTTAAAAAAGTCTGCAGTTTGGTCGTGCACCGTTGGTCTATTTGACCAAATAAATATGCATATGATATGTTATTTTCTGAGGCTTGTGGAATCTGATTAGATCACATGCTGTGCATAGGCCGACATCTAGTGGAAGCTGCGGAGTATTATAGTTTGTTTTTCGAAACTTGAAAATGGGTGTTGACACAGGGCGTGCCAGTAATACTATCCCTAGTGTGACGTCCACTGTACCCATGATCCCTCACGCGTCTAGGACCCTCAGATTGTTTTTTCCGCCATACTGGTCGGAAGCATCCCGCGACGTTCCCTGGCCTTAGCCATAATTTTGCAAAAATATCTTAATATTTCCCCATTTTCTCCATCTCAACGTCGAGTCACCGAACTTTGACACTCGACGCCGGCCCGGAGAAGAAAGCAACCGTCAAGAGCTGCATGACGGACTTGGGTCTCGGAAGGCCTCTGGCCTTGGCCTGGGCCTTGCAAGGCCTCTGGCCTCAGCCCTGCAAGTAGGGAGAGTGGGGGGGGTGGTACATACTCTAAACTCTATAAATATATAGGTACATCTTATATATTCCTACACTCACTAGCCCGCTGCCACAGGGTGCGTATGGAGGGTACCCTTTTCCAATTTTGCCCCAAGTGCAACCGCAAGTACCCTTGGGTTGACAGACACGCCACGTGTAACCTCTGCCTGCCGAGGGACCACACCGAGGCGAATTGCAGAGCGTGTAGTCGGTTTAAACCAAAAACCCTAAAGGACCGTTCGACCAAACGTTGGGCGCCACCACGCTAGGCAACAAGAGGCCATGGCAACGGAGGGCGCCTTCAGTGATGGCAGCAACGCCGTGCTTTCGGACGGCGAGGGCAACGTGGCATCGAGAGACAGCCAAGCGCAAGTCCCCGACCTCGGAAGGTTGTCCGGCAGGGCAGCTATGGGGAAAACCCCCGGCGACACGAGCGCTACCCACAGCACTTCCACTAAACATGCGAAGTCCAACCGAGACTCGACGCGCGTGTTGAATTCTCAGAAAGAGGCACCCAGAGAACGGTCCACTGAGTCGGATTCCTCTGGGCGTTCTTGATCAAGATCGCCGCATGACACCAGGCAACCATCCACTGTTGCCAAAAGTGCCTCGCTCACTAAAATAATGGAGGTTCGATCGTCGGAAGACGAAGCCGACCTCTATCCCCAGGCCGCACTCCAGGAATCGGTGTCAGCAGACCATGTGACGGCTGCTAGAGATAGGGACACTACCCCCGAATCTCGACGCCAGACGTCGAAGAGCTCCGAAGTAGTGAAAACACCGGGGAAACACTCTTCCACGCACGGGGAGGGGGCTAAACAACAAAAGAAGCATTCTCAACCTTCTTCTACGCCACATAAACAGACAGACAAGACACAGTCTTCTACACCACAGAAACAGACAGACAAGTCTCAGTCTTCTGTCAATTTACCCAAGACCCCTGCACAAGGACATAGGTCCAGTCAGGATAGAACAGGGAAATCCTCCCGAGAAAGGGTAATCCCCAGCTCTAAGGAATGGTCTAGTGAAGATATAGACAGAGTTATGTCTAGAATGTCATCCCTGGCAGACTTCTACGCTAGGAATCCTGAGCATTTCCTCTCCTATACCCCTGACGGGGCTACACCTTCAGGGTCTAGAGACCCTAAACCCCCAGGTAAGAAATCCCGGGTTGAAGCACCAACACAAAGTCACTCTTCGGACCCCTTCTATATACATCCTTACTCTCAATATAATGAAGATCCACCTTTGAACGAGGATCCAGATTTGGGCACGTTGGGAGACCAAACTGGGATGGACTACTATGGGGATGACGAGGACCAAGAGGAAGACGAGGATGACCCAGAAACCTACAGAGTAGATTCCCCAGTAGGCAAAGAACCTCCGGTTACCGACTCCCCTGTCGACAACCAACCTCTCTTGAATGAGGTTTTGTCCAGAGCGGCAGAACACTTCCGCATTGATACCCAGGGAGCACAGGAAGAGAGGGATTTTGCAGAGGAACTAGTGGGAGAAAGGAGACCTGTTGCCCAGGCCATCCCTATTCTCAAATCTATACAAAGGAGAATAGACTCTTCCCTTCTAAATCCCAACCTCACCAGGGCAGTAAACCCCAGGATCGAAAAACTATTCAGGGCAGCCCAGTCAGACCCGCTGTACATAAGGGGGCAACTGAGACCGGACTCCCTGGTAGTGACAAACACCCGAAAGAGGGCGGGAACGCCCCTATCATCGTCTGAAGCTCCTCCCGACAAGGAGAGCAAAAAGATATATGGTTTGGGTAGGAAAGTAGCCTCCACTTCCGCCTACCAGGCAGGGAATGCCAACTCCACCACCCTACTGGCGAGTTACAACTGCCACCAGTGGGAAGAGGTCGCGGCACTCATAGACTCCGCCCCGGAACCTTTAAAAGGCCAGTTGGCACAGGTTGTGTCAGAGAGAAGAGCTGTTTTTCGGTTGCATCCTTAAAGCAACCTTTGATGCCGCGGATAACGCCGGCAGACTGATAGCAGAAGGCACTGTTATCAAAAGACATGCTTGGTTACGGCAATCTGAGTTCAAACCCGAGACCCAAGCATCGTTAATAGACAAACCGGTGGAGCCTGATCTACTGTTTGGCAAGGCGGTAGAGGACGTGCTAAAAAATGCCAAGGATGAGTACCAGACTCTCAAATCCCTGGGCCAATTAACCAACAAACCCCTGAATCGAAGAGGGAATGGCAATTTTCATCGCCCACGCGGCCAAAATTCCCAGAGAGGCTCCAACTATTGACAGGGGCAGGGTACACCATGGAACAACAACAACCAGCAGTCTACCCAGGGTTATGGCAGGGGTAACAAAAGAGGACGTGGTAAAGGTAGAGGTAGCCCCAGTAGAGGCGGCGGCGGCACACCTCCCCCAAAACAACGACATTCCGTTCAGGGTCCCTTTTCACGCATCCCCAGTAGGGGGACGCATTTCCAACTTTACCCAAGCTTGGGAAGGGATCACATCAGACAGATGGGTGCTGTCCACAGTGTCCGCAGGATACTGCATAGAACTGTTAGAGCGTCCCCGAAACCACCCTCCACGACAAAAAGTACATTCATTAGACCACCAGAAGATCCTCCTCGAAGAGATCGCCAATCTTCTAGCAAAAGACGCGATAGAACTCGTCCCTGGACACCAGGTAAACAAGGGTATTTATTCAATTTACTTCCTTGTGCCAAAAAAAGATTTGACAATGTGCCCAGTATTGTCAAGCCCCAAAAATTTTGCATGACTACTCCCCAAGAGGTAATCCCCCTCCTAAAAAAGGGGGATTACATGGCAACATTGGACATGAAAGATGCCTATTTTCATATTTCCATGTTCCCAGCGCACAGAAGATACTTGCGCTTCAAGGTGGACAGTCAGCACTACCAGTTCAAGGTACTGCCCTTCGGGATAGCCTCGGCTCCAAGGGTATTCACCAAGGTACTGGCGGTGGCGGCGGCACACCTACGCAGGGAGGCAATCCCAGTGTACCCTTACCTGGACGACTGGCTCATCACGGGGGAGACCCCAGTAATTTGCAGAACAAACATTCAAAGAACGATCGACCTCCTCTTCGAATTAGGTTTCTCCATAAACGAGAAAAAGTCAAGTCTGGTGCCAAGCACCTCCAAACAGTTCCTAGGAGCTGTCCTAAACACACAAGAGGGGTTGGCCTTTCCATCAGAGGAAAGAATTCAGAATATACTGCTGCAAATTTCCCAATATCAGGCTGGTCGCCAGATAACGGTACGCAAAGCAATGTGTTTGCTGGGCATGATGGCATCATGTATTTACCTGGTCCCCCACGCGCGCCTGTGCATGCGTCCCATGCAAGAATGGTTGGCGAAACAGTGGTCTCAGGCAAGTGGTCAGTGGGCCGATCTAGTGGTCGTTTCGCCAAAACTTGTACAAAGCCTTCACTGGTGGACAAAAGAAAACCTGTCCAAGGGGAAACCCTTTTACGATCCCGAGATACAGGCGGTAGTCACAATGACGCATGCCTGTCAGGGTGGGGAGCACACCATCTCCACCACACAGCTCAGGGTCTCTGGTCTCACTCAGTCGCCAAGAATCATATCAATCTGCTAGAGCTTCTGGCAGTATTCAGAGCGCTTCAGGCGTTCGAGCCCTACCTGTTGAACCTGTCAGTGCAGATCCGGACGGACAGCACTACAGCCATGTTTTACCTGAACAAACAAGGAGGGACTCGTTCACCAAATCTGTCCAAGCTTGCCCAGAAAATTTGGATATGGGCACTCAGACGGAACATCTTCCTGCCATCTCAACATGTTCCAGGGGATCTCAATTCTCTAGTGGACGCTTTGAGCAGAGATCCCGTCCCAGAGGAACACAAATGGTGCCTGCACAGAGAAATCGTAGAAGATCTCTCCTCTCAGTGGGGTTTCCCCACTATAGACCTATTCGCCACAAGCGAAAACAGACAGTGCCCAAGATTCGCATCCAGGTTCCCCCAACCAGACTCCCAGGGGAACGCCCTGTGGATGAACTGGTCAGGGATGTTTGCGTACGCTTTTCCACCAACACCTCTCATCAGGAAGGTAGTCAAAAAGATTAACAGAGAATTGATGACGCTTGTCCTAGTTGCTCCCATGTGGGCGAGACAACCGTGGTTCCCACACTTACGCAGACTAGCGGTGTGCGAACCCATCAAACTCCCGGGCTGGTACAACCTACTGTCCCAGCACCAAGGTCAGAAAGTGCATCCTCAACCCAACTCAATGAACCTGGCAGCATGGCTCCTGAGGTCATAGAGTTTGGACATCTCATTTTACTGCAGAGATGTATGGACATCCTAAGAGACTCTAGAAAGCCAAACACGAGGCACTGCTACTTTGACAAGTAGAAAAGATTTGTTATCTGGTGCCAGAATAAGCAAATCAACCCAGTTGATTGCACTCCTTCCACAATTGTCACATACATGCTCCACCTGCTGGACGCAGGGTTGGTTTTTAACTCACTAAAGGTACACCTGGCAGCGCTATCAGCATACACCACCTCCCATAACAAGGTGTCATGGTGGAAAGTACCAGTGGTTAAAGCCTTCATGGAAGGAGTAAAGAGACTTCACCCTCCAATTTCAAACCCACCACCAGGATGGGACCTTAACGTGGTGCTATCTAAACTCATGGGCCCCCCATTCGAGCTCATGCATAAAAGCAGTCACAAACACCTGACTTATAAGACGCCCTTCTTAGTAGCAATTACATCTATAAGAAGGGTCAGTGAAATTCAGGCTCTGTCAGTGCAAGATCCTTTCTTTACAGTTCATAAAGATAAACTTGTTTTACGTACACACCCTAGGTTCTCACCTAAGTTTATTTCTAAATTCCACGTGAACCAGTCCATCGAGCTTCCGACTTTCTTCCAAGACCCGCAAAGCTCGGCTGAGGTGAAACTACACACCCCAGATGTGTGTAGGGCGGTCCTATACTATGTAAACAAAACCAAACCGCTAAGGAAAACAGACCAACTGTTTGTCTCTGTAGCTACAGGCAAAGCGGGAGATCGCGTCTGTAAAGGCGCCATCTCTAAGTGGATTGTTAACTGTATCCAACTGTGTTACTCCCTTTCTGAAAAAACATTGCCTTTCATGCCAAGAGCCCACTCTACAAGAGGCATTGGGGCCACTCTGGCTTTCATTGCAAATGTACCCCTTGACACCATTTGCAAAGCAGCTACCTGCAGCTCTATTCACACTTTTACTCAGCACTATTTCATTGACACCCATTCCAAGACAAATACTCAAGTGGGACAAGCGGTTCTAAGACATTTATTTGCTCATGACCCTTCTCACATCCCACCCCCTTCTTCTAACACTTCTCGCTAATCTATGCACAGCATGTGATCTAAGCAGATTCCACAAGCCTCAGAAGGGATACATTACTCACCGTAATCGTATTTCTGATGCTTGTATCTGCTTAGATTCACATGTGACCCATCCTTCCTCCCCTCTGAGAGAAGGCGCATGGATGCTTGTAGTCTTATCTCTCTATCTATCTGCTTGGATTATCTGTACTCACGCTACTCCTCATGCTACCTCATGTCAGAAAAAATACAATCTGAGGGTCCTAGACGCGTGAGGGATCATGGGTAGAGTGGACGTCACACTAGGGATAGTATTACTGGCACGCCCTGTGTCGACGCCCATTTTTGAGTTTCGAAAAAAAAACTGTAATACTCTGTAGCTTCCACTAGATGTTGGCCTATGCACAGCATGTGAATCTAAGTAGATACAAGCATCAGAAATATGATTACAGTGAGTAATGTATCCCATATGGCATTTATAACACACCTATACACAAGTGTTTCAAGGCGCGATGAGGCAAGGGAGGGGGAACGGAGGGGAGACAAAGACAGCGATCTTACTAGGCCAGGTGACATTGAGATCGCGCAAGTGCAGGGGAGGGGGGAAAGTGCGGGGGAAGGGGCGATGGGAGTGCTGTTTATAGGATCAACAGTAAAAAAGAAATAAAAGAAATAAAAACCATAGGTATGAAGTGCGGCTAGCATGTGGCAAGTGCAGCGGTAAATGCAGACATCAAGTGTCAAGAGTTCGGGGGGACTGTAGGGGTACAGAAACAGCAGGGGTAGCCTGGGAGGCAGTGCAGGTGTGCAGCTGTGCAGCTGGCGGGGAGGGGACCTGGACCCGAGGTCAGAGGGTAGCCAGGTGACCAGTGCAGTTTCAGTCAGAGGTTCAGCAGGGGAGAGGAGGAGGGAAACCAGAAGCAAAGAGGAAGATCTTGAGGTGCTTCCGGAACCGGAGACGGTTCTCCTCAAGTTTCAGGGAGGCTGTTCCAGAGGGAGGCCCCAGCCGAAGAGATCTACCACCAACTCGTTGCTTGGAGAAGCGACTGACCCTGAGGGAGTTGGAGGCGGATGAGTGAAGAGCTTGAGAAGGAAGATATTTAGGAAGAGAGAGTTGAAGGTATTGAGGGCCCAGGCCCCAAAAGGCCTTTTGGACAATGCAGAGGGTTTTGAACTTAATCCTTGCAGGCACTGGGAGCCAGTACAGAGATTTCAGTACTGGGGAGATACGATCCCTGGCCTTGAGACCAAGCACAAGTCTTGCAGTCCTGTTCTGGATGAGTTGCAGAGGGCGAAGAGTGGAAGCAGGACGATTTAGAAAGAGGCTCTTGCAGTAGTCGAGCCTATAGAGAACCAGATCTCTGGAGACAGTGAGCTTCTGAGGGAAGGAAGAATACCACTGAGAAGGTGCTGCTGGTAGTGTGACTTCTTAGAGACATCACAGATGTGAGGAGAGAAGGAGAGTGTGCAATCGAAGATGACCCTGAGGTTTTTAGCCTCACAGGTGGGAGAGGGAAGAGGGCCAAGAGAGGCCAGCCAGAGAGCGACAGCAAAGGAGGGAGCAGGTGTGCCGATGAAGAGAATCTCAGTCTTCATGGCATTAAGGCAGATATCATTGGCGGCACACCACTCCTGGATAGCGGACAGACAGTCAGAGATGAGAGAAGGAGAAGAGGTGGCGGAAGGGAGCCTGAAAATGAGCTGAGTGTCATCCGCATAGCACTGAAAGTTGGGGCAGAGAGCGGCAATGCGGTAGGCAAGAAGTGCCAGGTATTGGTTGTACAGCCAGGGAGAGAGGTTAGACCCCTGGGGAACACCAAAGGTAGAGATAGAGATAGAGGAGAGGAAGAACACAAGTTTGACCTAGCAGGGTCGGTCGGAGAGGAAGGAGGTCTGCCAAGCCAGGGCCTGATCGATGATACCCAGGTTATCATGGGGATGGTTGAGCAGGATGGCATCGTTGGCCATGTAAAAGGCAGAAGAGAGATCAAGTAAGATGAGTGCACAGAAGGTATTGGAGTAAAGGTTAGAGAGCAGGTCTTCACAGATGTTCAGGAGAGCAGTTTCCATGATTCTGGCAGCTCTGATGCAAGACTGATGGTCATGGAGACAACCAACCGATTCAGGGTGAAGAGTAAACTGGGAGAGGACCAGCTTTTCCAGGAGTTTATCCAGGAAAGGAGTAATGGAGATTGGGCGGTAGTTAGCAGGGCAGGAGGGGTAGGCTGTTAGAACTCAGGTTTTATGACAATGAAACACAAAGGATACAGAATGATATGCCTCGGATTCTCTTTAAAGGATACAGACTGGTAGCCGCAAAGGATACACTCAGAGTCTTCTCCCAATCGACTGATGTCAGAAGTAGAACAAAGTTATTTCAAGAGAAACCTTCTAACTAATGTCACTCTCTGACTAGTATAATTCTACAGTCAAAGAGAGCTATTAGTGGGAAGGGCGTCAGTGGACCAAGATTCACCAGGCTGTTGATAGAGAGGAACTATATTAGAACACTATTATATTCAAGAGGACAGCAAGGGCCTATCTAATGTAACTAACCTGGATTTTGCACAGCCACGGGTAAGTCCAAAACTGTCCGATGAATCCAAGGAAACAACGACCAGGAAGGGAGTAGTGAGGAATCTAACCCGGACGGAACGAGGGCCGCACTAGAGTCGGGTTGTTGCACACAGGATAGCGTCCAAAGTTCAGTGCACTATTCAGTGTAGGTAGGAGGAGGAGATGGAGAACCTTGATCCAGGAAGGTAAGCCCTTTTGTAGTAGTAGAAAATCCAGTTGGGAGAGTAGGAGTATAAAGGACTTACTATAATAACAAAACTAATCTCTCCTGCAATATGGGTAGGATTTAGCAGAGGTCATATACCCGTAAGGAGAGTGGAAGTCTATAGTAAGTCAGGGTGACAGAGTGTAAATAGTCCAAACAGGATAGGAAAGGAGGTATGGGTAGATAGGGAACAGGACTCTGCAGGGTGTTGTTGACAGTCCGTGGAAATAAGCTGGAGGCTCCGTATGGGAACAGAGCAGGAAGTTGCTGGGTGCTGTGTAGGAACACGGAAGAAGCTGGAGGCTCTGTTACGAGCGGGGAGTTGCAGGCCGCCGCGTAGGAACGCAAAAATGCGACCTCTCCGTGCGGATGTTGAGACAAGGAAGGCAGGAATTGCCGAGTGAAGATTAAAGTGTCTGCGAGGGAAATAGCAGATGCCAAGCTCCGGAACGCCGACGAAAGTTTAACGATCAGAAGCGCTGCTGCTTTAAATCTGCTTCGTTAAATGCAATCAGCTGATGTGCACCTGACCAACGTAATGATGTATACGTTGATCGGGTGATCCGAGCTCGCTAATGTTGGAAAAACACACAATAGCGATCGTAGCCCCAACATGACACCATCGGTAAGTGCAGTACTAGCGGCGCCTCCCAGATAACCTCCATTGTTTATAGAACGGCCTGGCCGTTCTGAAAGCTGAAGATGCCGGTAAGAAGGAGCGTTTTGGGAGAATAAAGGAGCCGGATGATCCTGGGATGGCAGGCATGACAGTACCATCCCCCAAAGAGTGCCCCACCCCTCTCGCCGCATGGAAGTGGTGTAGCAATACAGGAGCATGAATAATCGACAAGGGTTCCCAGGACAGATCTTCCGGACCGTACCCCTTCCAATCAATGAGATAGTGGGGAACCCCGGCTCGCATTCTCATGCCTAGAATAGCACAGACCTCATACTCATCAGAGCCCCTCACCGAAACAGCCAAAGGTCGGACGGGCAACCGGGTCCGTGACGTACATGGCTTAACCAAAGAAACATGGAACACCGGGTGTACCCGCCAACGTGCGGGCAGGTCCAGACGTATAGCAACTTGATTAATCACCTGTGTTATTTTGTACAGCCCAACGAAACGAGGCAGAAGTTTCCTTTTACCCGGGATCTTCAGGTTTCTGGTGGACAGCCAGACAGACATGCCCGTTTTGTAACGCGGAGCAGCCATTCAACGTTGGTCTGCATAGTATTATGCACTAGTTTGGGCCTTCATTAGGTGACTTTTTATTTTGGTATGAAGAGCGGTCAGAGCTTTCAACTTGTCATTTGCCTCAGGTACTTTTTCAGTTAGCTCCAAGTCCACTGGGATGGATCGTGGGTGCTGACCATAAAGAGCATAGAACAGTGACATACCCGTTGAGGAATGCCGAGAGTTATTATAGACGAATTCAGCTGCCGGCAACAGCGAAAACCAGGAGGACTGGTACTGTAAACACAGACAACGTAAGTATTGTTGCATAGTTCCGTTAGCCCGTTCTGTCTGCCAATTGGTTTGAGGGTGATAGGAACTGGTGTCAGAAAGCACCCAAGTATTAACTGAAAAGGATACGGTACTCAAAAGGATACAGGTGGTAGGGTCTTCCGGATCCCTGTTCACGCGTTTTGATAGTTGTGAAGTCAAGTTAAGACCTTCCAAATGATACAACTCTCTGACCGGTAAACAGGCAGAGCGATGGATCACTGGAAAGGGCGTGGGTAAGGTATAGGAAGTCAGCCTAGAACAAAATAAAGTATCATGAATAACTGCCCCTAACCTGGGTATGATGGAATAGAAAATGTCATGAATACACACACTGACCTTGAGTCTAGGGCAGAACGAATCCAGCAGAGTCTCTTGAGGAATCCAAGGTAGAACAAACGACAAGGAAGGGAAGATTAGTAAGGGAGACTTATCCCGAACGGAACGAGGCTCACGCTAGATACCGGGTTGATGCACCACAGGATAGCGTCCAAAGTACTGTTCACTGTCACCTTCCAATTCGAAAAGCTCCCTTCCCACGTAGAGTAAAGTATAGAAATGAATCACTCCCCCTGTTAATATCACAGGTGCAGGAGTTGGAGATAGCGCTCCTTTTAAGGTATAAACAAAGTTCACGCGGTTATGTACAGCCGCGAAGAAAAGAGCGCGTGCGTGTGGATTTACACGCGATTAGGATTCACGCAGTCCAGGCCAGCACGCTTGAAGATAGCGTGCGCGTGTGGATTTACACGCGATTAGGATTCACGCAGTCCAGGCCAACAGCGTTTGAAGATAGCGTGCGCGTGTGGATTTACACGCGATTAGGATTCACGCAGTCCAGGCCAGCAGCGCTCGAAGACAATATATGCGTGTGGATTTTACACGCGAGCAGGATTCACGCAGTCCAGACCAGCAACGCTCGAAGACAATATATGCGTGTGGATTTTACACGCGAGCAGGATTCACGCAGTCCAGGCCAGCAGCGCTCGAAGACAATATATGCGTGTGGATTTTACACGCGAGCAGGATTCACGCAGTCCAGGCCAGCAGCGTTCGAAGACGATATATGCGTGTGGATTTTACACGCGAGCAGGATTCACGCAGTCCAGGCCAGCAGCGCTCGAAGACGATATATGCGTGTGGATTGTACACGCGAGCAGGATTCACGCAGTCCAGACCAGCAGCGCTTGAAGATAGCGTGCGCGTGTGGATTTACACGCGAACAGGATTCACGCAGTCCAGTCCAGTAGCGCTTGAAGATAGCGTGCGCGTGTGGGTTTACACGCGACCAAACAGCTCCAGGAATCAGCGTGTGACGGAAACACGCTATAGAAGGCCCAATAAGTAGCTATAGTAACCTGCAAGGATGCAGACCGGAGGTTCAGCTACACAACGCCAAATGATTCGATCAGAAGCAGCGAGTGCAGTTTCCACGCTGCTTAAATACGTAATGCCGTAGTTCACCTGACGAAGCAGAGTACACGTGGAGTTAGCGACGTGAAAAGTGCAAACGTCGTTTTCCCGGCAGCGTATCGAACAACCGCCATTTGGAATAGAACGGTCTAGCTGTTCTACGAGCGTAGGAGGTAGGACCACGTCCAGCATGCATGACAACTGGACATGCGATCCTCCATAAGAAGAGCAGAGGTTAACGCCTTCCAAAATCGGGATGCAAACTGCGACCCCCCTGTCGGTGATAATGATAAAAGGCAGTCCAAAGAACCGAAAGATGTGTTTTAAGAACAGATCGGCCAGGATCTTAGCAGTGGGGATGCCCTGACATGGTATGAACAAGGCCCTTTTTGTAACGTAGTCTACTACGACCCAAACTGTGTCATAATCATGGACGGGAGATAATTCAACTACGAAGTCCATGGAGACCATGTACCAAGGTCTGTGGGGAACCGGTAACGGGCGTAGTAGTCCCATAGGTTTGTTTGGCGTGTCTTTGCATTGTGCACATAGGGCACAGGACGAGACATAATCCACGACATCTCTTGACATTTTGGGCCACCTACACCATCGTTGTAGAAGTTCTAAAGTCTTTTTCTGGCCCGGATGAGCTGCTACCAGGGAATCATGACCCCAATGCAGTGCCTTGGTACGTGTCTCCTCTGTCGGTAGGTACAAGACGCTGTTTATAAACGGAAGACCCTCTTTGGTTTCGAGACAGAGGTTATGTATCTCCTGAGGATTATGTGAAACCTAACCTAGGATCTCCCTCTTCAACGAAGGCTGAACAGAACAACCACAGACCACATGTTCTGCCAGTAGAGGTGGTTTTGTCTTGTCTACGCTGTCCACCCCAGAGTGCAGACGGGATAGGGCGTCTGCTTTGGTATGATGCCTTGCGGGTCTGTATGAGATGCGGAAAGCAAATTAGGCAAAAAACGAATGCCAACGGGCCTGGCGAGCCGTAAGGCACTTCATGATTTTGATGGCCTGTAGGTTACGGTGATCGGAATACACGATTACCGAGTGTTTTGCACCAAGAAGATGGTGTCACCATGTGAGGAATGCGTCTTTGATGGCCAACAATTCCTTCTCGGTCACCGTGTAGTTTCTCTCGTATGGGGCTAGCTTGCGTGAGAAAAACGCCACGGGATGTTTCACCCCGGTATCTTTGCAAACCTGGGAAAGGATCGCGCCAATGGCCTGATTAGAAGCATAGGCTTCTAGTATGTATGGCAATTTAGGATCTGGATGCTGCAAGATAGGAGCCGTGGTAAACGGCTCCTTAAGTAGATCGAATGCCACCTGAGCCTCTGGTGTCCAGTGAAATGGATTCTTGGGGCTGGTTAATGTCGTAAGCGGTGCCACCACTCTAGAGAAGGAATGGATAAACCGTCTATAAAAGTTTGCAAATCCAAGAAACGATTGCAGGGACTTGATAGAGACGGGCACCGGCCAGTCCAGGATGGCTTTAACTTTAGAGCAGCTCATTCTGACTCCATGACTGGTGATGTCATACCCCAAGAACTCTACGTCCTGAGAGTGAAAGGCGCATTTTTCTGCCTTAACAAAGAGATGATTCTCTCTTAACCGTAGAAGTACCTTGGATACATGTAGAATGTGTTCCTCTAGGGATGCTGAATAAATTAATATGTCATCAAGGTATATAACCACAAATTGATCCATGTAATCGCTAAAGATATCATTCATGAAATACTGAAAGGTTGCGGGGGCATTGCACAAGCCGAAGGGCATGACGAGGTACTCATATAAACCATACCGGGTCTTGAAGGCGGTCTTCCAATCATCACCTGCCCTAATCCGTACAAGATTGTACGCACCCCTCAAGACTAGCTTAGTGAAAATGACTGAAGTGCCAAACTGATCCAATAGGACGTTAATCAAAGGCAGAGTATACTGGTTTTTAACCGTTACGGCATTGAGAGCCCTGTAATCAATGCAGGGCCTCAAGTAACCTTTTTTTTTAGGGACGGAAAACAAAGGAGATGCGGCCGGGGACTGTGAAGGGCGTATAAAGCCTGTCTGGAGGGCCTTACCGATGTATTCCTTCAGGACTGCATCTTCTTGTTGAGTAAGTGAGTAAACTCGACTGGATGGAGTTTTGGCTCCAGCAATCAACTCGATTGGACAGTCGTATTGACGGTGTCGGGGCAATACCTCAGCCTTGCCTTTATCAAACACATCAGCGAACTTGTGATATTCCTGAGGTATCGGCGGTTTAGGTGATGCCAGAGCACTTATTCCCGGAAAACCTTTGAGGAACGCCAAGACAGGGGTGTCATGAACCCCTCCGGAATCCAAAAAGCATTTCTCATTGCAATACTCCGAAGGATACTGGATATGACCTGTGACCCAATCTATCACAGGGTTATGTAACGTGAGCCAAGATAGACCCAATATCAATGGGTATTGGGGTGCCGCGATTACATCAAAGACCATGTTTTCAGTGTGACCGTCAGGTAAGGACACTGTGATGGGCAACGTTTCTTTCGTTACCAGACCAGAAGACAGTGCTGAACCATCGACCATCTTGACTGACTCTGGTACTGATTTAGTCGTGATAGGAATAGCTGACTGTTTGGCGAAGGTAATATCTATGTAGCTATTAGTTGCACCAGAGTCTACCATAGCCTTGGTCTGAATGGTGATGTCATTAAAACACAAGGGCATCGTTACTGCAATGGATGTGTTTAATGACAATGCGGAGTCCGTTTTGGTACTCGGCAGAAGGACTCCCACTATTGCAGAGCTCTGGCGTTTCCTGTCTTTTTGGCCGTTTTTTTAGGACAAGAAACCAGTAAATGATCCGCAGAACCGCAGTACATGCATAGATTATTCTTGCGACGGTTTTCTCGCTCAGCTGCAGATAAACAATCCCGAATAGCTCCTATTTGCATGGGTTCGGGTTCGTTAGAGGAGGCCTGAGTAACTCCAGGATGATTTGGCGTGGATAAGAAGGGTTTCTTTTCACCCTTTCTGGCAGATCTCCGGACATCAACCTGGAGAACAAGATCGAGTAGTTCCATGTATCCTGATGGCACAACAGGAACTGTCGACAAGGCGTCTTTTAATTCCTCGGACAGTCCTTTATAGAAGAATGCAGTCTTCTTATCTTCTGGCCACTGTGTTGCAGCCGTCAATTGGTTGAATCGTGCAAGATAGGCCACTAATGATTGGTTGCCCTGTTGTAAATTCAACAGTTCCAAATCGGTTGCCTGGGTGGCATACCTCATATCGAACACTTTGCTCATTGCTGACAACAGCTCATCGCATATAGTAATGGTCTGTTGGTCTCCAGCAAAGGGTTCGCCCAGGCTGCAGCAGGGCCCCCCAGATGCGACAAAACAAATGCTGCCTTAGTTGTCAAGTCCGGAAAAGAACTGGGTCCACACAGGAAGTGGAGACGACACTGATTCACAAAAGTGCGGTAGGTCTTAGGGTCTCCCGTAAACCTCTCAGGTGGAGCAAGAGGGAACTGCGTTGGCATCAGTACCTGAACGAATTGTCTATGGGGTGCAGACTGACCCGAACCGGAGACAACGGGTTCTGGGGCAGCCATTCCTTGTGAGGAGGCACGTATGGCATCTTGCATCACATCCATACGATGGCGCATGGTATCTTGCACTGTGATCATTTCCTGTCTTAAATCAGCCACCAACTGGGTGAGGACAGTAAGGGGATCGGAACCCTCCATTTCAGGCTTCTGATTCTGTTAGAACTCAGGTTTTATCACAATGAAACACAAAGGATACAGAATGATATGCCTCAGATTCTCTTTAAAGGATACAGATTGGTAGCCGCAAAGGATACACTCGGAGTCTTCTCCCAATCGACTGATGTCAGAAGTAGAACAAAGTCATGTCAAGAGAAACCTTCTAACTAATGTCACTCTCTGACTAGTATAATTCGACAGTCAAAGAGAGCTATTAGTGGGAAGGGCGTGAGTGGACCAAGATTCACCAGGCTGTTGATAGAGAGGAACTATATTAGAACACTATTATATTCAAGAGGACAGCAAGGGCCTATCTAATGTACACTAACCTGGATTTTGCACAGCCACAGGTAAGTCCAAAACTGTCCGATGAATCCAAGGAAACAACAACCAGGAAGGGAGTAGTGAGGAATCTAACCTGGACGGAACAAGGGCCGCACTAGAGTCGGGTTGGTGCACATAGGATAGCGTCCAAAATTCAGTGCACTATTCAGTGTAGGTAAGAGGAGGAGATGGAGAACCTTGATCCAGGAAGGTAATCCCTTTTGTAGTAGTAGAAAGTCCAGTTGGGAGAGTAGGAGTATAAAGGACTTACTATATTAACAAAACTAATCTCTCCTGCAATATGGGTAGGATTTAGCAGAGGTCATATACCCGTAAGGAGAGTGGAAGTCTATAGTAAGTCAGGGTGACAGAGTGTAAATAGTCCAAACAGGATAGGAAAGGAGGTATGGGTAGATAGGGAACAGGACTCTGCAGGGTGTTGTTGGCAGTCCTTGGAAATCAGCTGGAGGCTCTGTATGGGAACAGAGCAGGAAGTTGCTGGGTGCCGCGTAGGAACGCAGCTGGAGGCTCCGTATGGGAACAGAGCAGGACGTTGCTGGGCGCTGCGTAGGAACGCGGAAGAAGCTGGCGGCTCCGTTACGAGCAGGGAGTTGCAGGGCGCCACGTAGAAACGCGGGAAAAGGCAACCGCTCTGTGCGGCTGTTGAGACAAGGAAGGCAGAAATTGCCGAGTGAAGAATAAGGCATCTGTGAGGGAAATAGCAGATGCCAAGCTCCGGAACGCAGACGAAAGTTTAATGATCAGAAGCGCTGCTGCTTTGAATCTGCTTGGTTAAATGCAGTCAGCTGATGGTCACCTTACCATCGTAATGACGTATATAGAGAACCTGTTTTGACGAGACTTTCATAGATCAGACTTGTCTAGAAACATCAACTGGGGAGAAACGGGGAAAGGCAGAGAAGGAGGGAGGACAGGTGGTCACAGAAGGGCCAGAGGGAGAGCAGGGAGTAGAGGGAGGAGGTGGAGAGGAAGAGAGCGTTGACAGGATGTCCTGAGTTTTAGAGCTGAAATGAGAAGCCAGGGCCATCCAGAGGGCCTGGGAGGGGACAGGAGAGGTAGAGACTGCAGCAGGATTGGCCAGCTCCTTGCAGATTTGAAAGAGTTCGGCCGAGTTGTTGATTGCCACAGAGACATGGGCTTGGATGAGGGCTCTCTTCTTGGTACAGACAGAGAGCCGGTATTGCCTTTGGAGCACGCGGCAGGCCAGTTTGTCATAGGATGTACAGGAAGCACGCCATTTCCTCTCAGCCACCCTGCACTTGCCTTTAAGGGTGATGAGGTCTGAGACGTACCAGTCATGACAGGGGCAAGAACATCAAGGGTATCAGATATAGCAGAGTGGAGCATAGAAAGTGCTGTGTCAGGGTGTGAGTCAGCTGAAGGGGGTGGGGGGTGAGAAAATGGCGGCGAAAGCCTCAACTGACACACGCCTCATGGTCGGATAACCAAGAAGGTTGGTGGCAGTGCTGGAGTTGGCTTGGCCTGAGCGGTGGAGAGAGTGAGCTGGGAGGAAAGGAGAAAGTGATCACTCCAGGAGAGAGGAGTCGTGAGAGGGATAGAAAGGGGAAGGTCTGTAGAGATCAAAACATCCAGAGTGCGCCCTGCAGAGTGAGTCGGGCCAGAGGGGTGGATAGAGAGTGAGCGAGAGTCTCAGAGGTCGTGAAAGAGTCCAGAGGAAGGATAGGAAGCATCCAGGTGGATGTTAAAGTCTCCAAGAGGGAGGAGTTGAGTGGTCAGGAGGAGAGGTCTGCCCACTCAGAGAGGAAGGAAGAAAATCTGACCAGGTGGCCGATAGGTGGTAGCCACAGTAAGGGAATGGCTAGGAAAGAAAGAGAGCCTACAGACAGGCATTCGAAAGAGGAGTAGGCCTGCATAGGAATGAAAGAGGCAGGAATCCACTCAGGGAAGATCAGGGCTACACCCCCTACGGAATGGTTGGACCTGGGTGCGGAGAGGATCTTGTAGCCATCAGGGAGTAGAGTGTCAAAGCTCGTGACAGAGCTGGCCGTGAACCATGTCTCAGTGAGACCGAGGACATTGAGGTCATGTTCTTCAAGGAGGCGGCAGATATCAGAGGAGTGTTTGACAGCTGAGTGAGAGTTCAAAGTGGCAATATGGAGAAGGTTGCCGTCCTAGAAAGACTTCCAGGGAGGAGTAAATATCAGAGGTATGCCCTGCAGAGGTGTAGAAGAAACCCGAGGGGGGGGCAGAAGATGAAGGGGGAGAAGGCAAGGTAGCCAAGGTGGAGACAGCAGGGGGAGGCAAGGCAGCTGTGGAGGGAACAGAGAGGACAGCAGGAAAAGAAAGGAAATTGATGCGCTGCAGGAAGCATCTATCAAAGAGAAGAAGGTTGGCCTGAGGGCCTTGGACTAAGATGGTACCATTCAGGTAAACATTAATGATGACCTTAGAGGAGTGGAAGGAGGGCAGGACGGCCTCACACCGGGTGCCACCATTGATGGGAGAAGAAGAGAAAGGAGAAAGCACAGAGACCTTATTGATAGTCCATAGGTCTGGCGATGGAACGTCCAAAAGGATGTCGGTGAGGGTTTGCCTTGAGGAGGCACTGGTATAGGGGTCAGCGATAGGGAGACCTGGGTTGGAGATCAGGATGTCCTTTTTAAACTTCTTCCTACCAGATTTAGTGAGGAGAGAAGGATAGTCGATAGAAAAGCAGTTAGAAAAGATAGGAGAGACAGAGAGCACCATAGAGTAGGTAGCGAGAGGAGAGAAGAGGAAGGGGGAGGGGAAGACTAGGGAAGGATACAGGGAGGGACGCAAGCAGACGAGACAAAGAGAGACGAGACAATAGAAGACAATTGAACAAAGGCGACAAGCGCTCAGACAATAGTAGAACAGTTTGCAAGATGAACGCTTTGCTAAGAAGGCAAAACCAAGACAGCACTACTTTCACAATGTAGTTTTACACCAGAGAAAACACACCTAGGTCTGAGAGTCCTGTATAGTGGGAGAAAGGCCTAGGTTTCACAGTGGAATATAAATACGGCAATAGTCACAGTATTATTCTAGTGCAGGTACGGTTGCTTTGTGGCAGTGTTTTCGGGGTAGAGCAAAAGCTCTATTCCTCACCCAGGCCACTCCTACCTTACTCGTCTCTGCTGGTTTACAGCTAGCCACTGGCTTCCCCTGCTGACACCTGCAGACAGTGTCTCGATCCGCCTCTGTTGTAGCTGCCCTTTGCCTTGGGGCTCTTAGCCGCAGGGGCTGCCGGGCAGAGGGCTGCCCTGAATGCGCTCCATAAGAGGGCCTACGGGCCAACGGGAGGTGCTGGGCAGGATAGGAGGCGGGTGGAGGGGGTTCAGGGAGAGGGGAAAAAACACAGACAAACACAGAAGCCGGGTAGGGGAGGTTTGGGCTTCCACATGCCCACTGGGTGCCGGGAATGAGCACAAAGGCACCTCAGAGGTCAGAAACAGCACTGCACTTACTGTGTATGCTAGCACCACGCCGGAATGAGGAGGGTCAGCAATGGAGTCATGGCAATAGTGGGAGTTCCAATCCGCTACTACGTTCTGAACTCCTGGGAGATATTCCGCCGTTACTGAGATCTTCCGGTCGAGGTACTAATGCAAGAAGTCTTTCGTTAGCTCTACTAAGATCCTGGACCGGGTTCCTGCCAGGTGATTGATTTATCTCACTGCATACATGTTGTCCATCCTGAGAAGAATACAACACTAAGCCTTGTCTCCTGTGAAAGCCTTCACTGCGAATGAGCCTGCTAGCAACTCTAGGTAATTGATGTGAAGGGTAAGCTCCACCTGGGGCCACTTACTACCTGTTTCTAACTGCCTGCATCTTGCACCGCAGCTGGCTCTGCTTGCGTCCGACTCTATCACTAGTTCCGGGACATCTCCAAAGATTGCATGCCCGTTCCAAGCTTCTATGTTTTGGAGCCACCACTCTAACTCTGACCTCCCGCCCTGATCCAGAGATACCTGCTGATGATACCCCAGTACCTCCTGGAGGTGACGGATCTTCAATCTCTGAAGCACCCCGTAATGCAAAGGGCCTTGAAAAATCGCTTGAATGGAGGCTGCTAGAAGACCGCCAATCCTCGCTAGTGCTCACAACGATATCATGGTCTTCGCTAACACTGCTCGCAACTCCTTCTTTATCGCTCACATCTTGAGTGCTGGGAGATCCAGGGTCACCCTTGTGGTATCCACTATGAAAACCAGAAACTCCATTCACCACTTGGGAATGAGTTCAGACTTCTCCTGATTTATCAGGAAGCCCAAAGACGTAAGAAGCTGAGACGTCCACTGCACCTGCTCTAATAACGCTTGCTTGATGTCCACTTGCATGAGACTATCGTCTAAGTAAATTATGATTCGCATCCCTCTCTCTCTCTCATGGCTGTAGCTACCGGTCTCATAACCCTTGTAAAAGCCCAGGGCACGTAAGCGAGTCCGAATGCGAGGCACCTGAACTGCCACACCTGCTCGCCCCTAAGAAGCTCAGGTGAACGACCTGAGATAATTCGCATTGGGACCCCTGCTCACGCTTTCCCACTTTCACTCAGGCCAGCCTCCCTTGGCCCTGCACCTGCACCCAACTACGAGGCAACAAACCTCGGGGTCATCTTCAACTACGTTCTCTCCTTCTCCTCTCACGTCTCTGACATCTCTAAAAAGTCTAACTATCAGCCACACCTCCTCAGAGGTACTCTACCTTTTCTCACTTTCCCCGAGCGGCTCACTGTCTCCAGAGCCCTAGTTCTATCTAGGCTGGACTATTGCAACAGCCTCTTCCTCAACTTCCCTTCTTCTGCTCTGTGCCCTCTGCAACTCATTCAGAACAGAACCGCAAGACTTATCCTTGGCCTCAAGCCCAGGGACTGCATCTCTCTGGTGCTGAAATCCCTTCACTGGCTCCCTGTGGCTGCAAGGATCAAGTTTAAGACCCTCTGCATTGTCCACAAGGCTTTATGGAGCCTGGGACCTACCTACCTGCAACACTGCCTACCTATATACTGTCCCTCATGAGCCCTCTGCTCATCTACCTCCAACCTTCTGCGAGTAAGCCGGTTCTCCAAGCAGAGATTTGGAGGGAGATCCTTATCCTCAGCAGGGGCCTCCCTCTAGAATAGCCTCCCTGCCGCCCTCTGTATTGAGCCTGGCCTTCTTAAGTTCCAGAAACTCCTCAAGACCTTCCTCTTCTTCTCTTCCTTCGCTCTCTCTCTACCCTGCTAACCTAGCTCTCTGCTCTCTCCATCTCTCCCTCCTCTTCCTTACAGCTTGCTGACTGACTGCCTGGTGTACCTCAGAGTCTCACAGGTCCCGGGCACCCCCGCCAGTCCTCTCGCACACTTGCCTCAGGGCCCTACACCCACCCACCTTCACGGAACTTAGAAATTACCCAAGAGAGTGGCTCTGTCTGCACTTACCCCAGCTTCCACCGACTGGGTGCACTTGGATCCCCCCTCCCTGTTACCGTCAATGCACTTGCACAATCCAAATGCAACATGCCTGAAGATCGTCTGTCTGTTCTCCCCTGTCTTCTCCCCTTAATTGCACTTGTAAAACTACAGAATTGCTGCTAGGCCTATTTGTTGTGTCTCAACTGTTATACGTTTTTACGCACTTACTCTGCCTGTGCAGACTATTATCGTCTCAGTATTTCAAGGGCTCTGAACGACTGTTTTTTCTCCTTGTTCCTACCCTCCTTGAGCATTTTATAACAGTTTCCTGTGTATGGGCGCTATATAATTAAACTATACAATACAATACCTGCAGTGCTCCCTGGCAACTGGGATCATCAGATAAGCATCCTGGAAGTCTAACCTCACCAGTCAGTCCCCTTTCCGGAGAATGTCTCTGAGGAGGTGAACTCCAGTGCCTATAAATCAGCCACCCATTGAGTTCCTTCCGATTGATGACGGGTCACATTTTCTCCTTTTTGTGGACCAGAAACATGCTGCTGAGGAAAACCGGTGACCCACCCTTGCTGCGCTCAATCGCCCCTTTGCTGGCTAATTGCTGCAGCTACCGCTCTAGGAGCTCATTCTCCTACGCATGCACTAGCCACCTGGGTCCGGCCCTCTGAAAGGGCTCTGAGGGTAAACTCCAGTCTGAACCCCGACACTGCCTGAAGCAGCCAGGCATCGCTGGAAAGCCTTTACCATTTTTCTAAACACAAACACATCCTGCCCCCCACAGGAGGATAGTGGATTGCATGTCTCACCTGCTTGGGCTCCTTGGTGTCAGGAGTAACCCGACCTCTGAGCCCTCAACTGCCATGTCCTCGTGCCGGGAAGAAGGTGTCCTGCTGCCGTGACTCCCAGTACTGTGTCCTGGGATTTTTAGGCTTTTTTTGTGAATGGAAGTGACCGGATGAACAACCTCTACTGTGGGCTGTGCCTGCAAAAACTGTGGTGGGAAAAATCTTCTTGCTAGAGGTCTGCACATTTTCAGAGGCTGTATATGTGCCCATGAATCTCTCCATCTCATTGGTAAACACCTCGCTGAATAACAGTCCCTGTGCAGACTCGCCTGCTTCATATGAGGCCAAGTCCCCCAGCTTGGGGTCAATCTTCAATAACAGGCCCACCTTCTCTCATACAATAGGGCACAGTTAGTGTTGCCTAGACGGCACATGTCCCTCGGAGTCCAGCTCACCAGCATATCAGTTTCTTTTTTTTTTAACTTTATGTATAATTTCCATAAATGTCTTACAATCAATCATTGAAATCTTCAAAATCCAAGAAGAAATGAGTACAATAAAAAAGTATTCAAACTCCGATTCTTCAAAATATTACAAAACTATAAAGAACAACAAAAAAATAAGACAAATTAAAACAAAGACAAGACGGAAAACATATACCCACATCACCACAAAAACACTCATACCTTGACAAATAATCATTCACTTCCATAAATGTCATTAAAAGGTCCCCGAATTTCCACATAAATTTCTCCTTTTTGCTGTTTACAAAATAAGCACTTCTCATATCTTGAGAGAATCTTCATATCACATAGCCAATCCTCCAGAACAGGTTTCTTCCTCGTTTTCCACACTTTCAACACCTGTTTAACAGCTACCAATAATCCTTTATTAATCCAACTCCTAGCAACATGAGCGATATTACGCCCGCATCTTGGAGACAGCAGAAGCACCGATAATGGGCTCTGTGGGAAATCAATTGTCCAAATTGCATCAATCCTGTCCAACACATCCTTCCAATAGTCCTTCACTCCATTACAGTGCCATAACATATGCAGCAGAGAGCCCTTCTCCTTCTGACACCCCCCAACAAATATCATTGTCCAACAAACCAAGACTACACATACGCAGCAGGGTCCAGTAAATATTACCCAATACCCTTTGATGAACATAACGTAAATTTAAATCAATTTTTGCCCTAACCGGGACCTTCCAGATTAGTTCCCACTCCTCCATTGGAATATCACATCTCAACTCCTCAGACCATTTCGTTCTAAGTTTCTCCCATGAAACTAACCAAGCATTCTCCAAAGGGATAAAGTTCATAATATTCGACACCTTCTGTTCCATTACAGTAAACAACCCACATATCTCTGGCCTCTCTAAAAATCCAGAGTCTAACATCTGTCGCTGTTCAGAAATCAAATCCTTCAGTATTCTATACCTTCCCAGTTCCCTCCTACTTAGTCCAAATTTAAAAAAAACAGATCATCAAAGGAAATCATTTCATCAGTATCATTCCAAACATCCCCAATTTCCAGAACACCTCTATTACACCAACTCTTCCAATGCAACAGCATATTATTAACCTGCAAACCAGGATTACACCATAAAGAAGCTTCTCTATACATATGCAGCCCCTGACCATTAGCATTTACCAACTAGGTCAGTCTCCTTAGTAGCAGCAATTGATTTCAGATTCATAGCCCGACGAGGTAATTTCCCAAGAGAATACAAACTTCTTGCATTGTACGGTTTCAACATTTCTCTCTCAATTCTCACCCACCAGGGCATTAAGTCTAAATCATCATTCAAGAAAATGATTTTTTTTTAAGTAAGAAGCCTTTACTATAGTTCCCCAACACAGGATAACCAAATCCACCATCACAAACTTTTCGAGTCACAATGTAACGTGGAATCCTAGCTCTTTTCCCAGCCCCCCACAAAAAATCCTGAAAAACAGTATCAATACTACCAAGTACTTTCTTCGTGAACCGTAAAGGAATGGATTGTAAGAGGTATAAAACCTTAGGAAGCAGCATCATTTTAATTGCGTTAACTTTCGCCCAGACACTCAGGATAGTACACCGCCATTTCCTAATGTCTTTTTGGAGAACCCCTATTATTTTATTCACATTAAACTCAACCAACTTTTTAACATCCCTAACCAGATGGATACCTAAATATTTGACACAATCCCTTTCCCATTTACAATCCCAAGCCAACAATCTATCACAATTAAGAGTAATATTCACAGGAAAAACCACTGATTTCCCCCAATTGATTTTATAACCTGACAATCTCCCTGCCTCTTCAATCATACCTCTCAAAATAGGTCCACCTACCCTCGGATTATCCAGGATTACCACCACATCATCTGCATATGCCAAGACTTTAAATTCTCCACCCCCACACATAATCCCTTAATTGCAACATTCTGTCTGATATAGGCTAACAAGGGCTCCAGAACCAAATTAAAAAGGAAAGGAGACAGGGGACAGCCCTGTCTTGTTCCTCTAAACAAACGAAAGGGTCCCGAAAAAAACCCATTCACCCAGACCCTGGCCGAAATATCTGATTGCAAAGCCCCAATAGCATTGACGAATAAGGCCCAAATCCCATTTTCAGAAGGGTATAATTCAGAAATGTCCAATTAACTCTATTGAAAGCCTTTTCGCATCTAAAAGAATCAATAAGTCTTAACAACTGCAGACTCTGGCAAGTACATAATATCCAGAAGAGTCCTAATATTATTGTATCCATGTCTTTGTCTCATAAACCCCACCTGAGCCCTATCAATCATTCCTCCCATTTGTTTATCAAATCTGTTTGCCAATATCTTAGAAATGATTTTAATATCCACATTTCGCAATGAGAGAATTGCAGCAAAAAGCAATCGATTATACAACTCACACAACTCCGGCGCTAGCAGTTCATCAAAACATTTATAGAATTCAGTAGATAAACCAGCCATACCTGGAGATTTCCCATCCTGCAACCCACCAATTGCGAATAAAACATCTGACACAGTAATTGGTGCATCAATCGAATTCCTGCCGTCCTCAGACAAAGATGGAACTTCAATTTTCCCAAAGAATTCATCTAGGTGCTGTAATTGTGGCGTAAGCTCATCAGCGTATAAATCAGTATAAAATAAACAAAAGCATTCACCTATCTCTTTCCTCGTTACCGCCACACCATCAGCACCCTTATCAGTTTTACGTACGTGTGATCCTTCTAAAAACCCCTTCAGTTTGTTTGCCAACAATTTACCCCCTCTATCTCCTCCTTCCCAATATCTTTGCCTCATATAAAACAACCCTTTCTTCATTTGTGACTCCATCTCCAGTTTCAGGACATCTTTCACTATATTCAATTCCATCCTATCCTTATTACTATTAGATAAGGCATACCTCTGTTGAAGATCCTCTAAAGTAGTCTCTAGCTCCAATATCTTTGTTTCCCCTTTTTTTCTTGCCATAGCAGTCCAGCACATTAACTCTCCCCTAATAAAGGCTTTAAAGGAGTCCCAGACCACCAGACCATCTGATGAGCCTTTATTATCATTAAAAAAAATTAATAATGGAAGCACTCAATGCCTTTGAAACATTCACCTCTTTCAAAATAAAGGGCTTGAGTCGCCATCTACAATTTCCTCTCCCCTCACTATCAAAACGGAGCTTAATATACACCATTGAGTGATCAGATAGCTGGCGTTCCCACATACTTGCTTCCACTACAGATTCCATCAAGACATCAGAAATTAGAACATAATCCAGTCTTGAAAATGAATTATGCACCGGGGAATAGAAAGAATAACCAACGTCTCTTGGATGCAAGTTCCTCCAAGTGTCCACAAGGTCATGGACATCCAAAAAATCATTAAACTCCTTGCTTGACTTTTGCCCTGAAAAATTACACACAGAGGATCTATCCCTCTTACAATCCAATACACAATTAAAATCCCCCCAAAATAATAGATTCTCCTCTCATATCACGTAACATTGCTTCCAAAGACTCAAAGAATTTGCCACTATGAAAACATGGGCCATAAATAGAACCAATAGAAATCAATTTCCCCTCAAATTTTAAATCAAGTAACAGAATTCGTCCGTCCGCATCCATACTTACTCTTTCCACACTAAAAGTCAAACCTCTCCTAAATAAAATCCCTACACCCCTAGACTTAGTGTTATGACAATTCAACAGGACTTTCGTATATTTAGTGTTAGACAATAGACCCTCAGATCCCGGTAGTAAATACGTCTCCTGGAGAAAAACAACATCAACTCTATCCCTCCACATTTTGGACAACACCATTCTCCTTTTCTTCAAACAATTTAGACCTTTCACATTTCAGGTTCCAACTGTCAAGGTCCCCATCACAATCTATACATACTCAGCGTCATCACACAGAACCTCAAAATATAGGAGACAACAGACAACAGCAATCGAAGAGCACATGGCAATGAATGACAAATGTATTATATCCTGAACATAATCACGATACGTCCTCTACAATCACAAAGGAGACCTACACTACAATTGATAAACAAGATATGAGATAGCACAGCCCCACACACACCTACAAACACACACAAGAACAACACAAAAACACAAACAACAAATAAAAAGCATTGCTTGGATAAAGTCCGATCAACTACGGACCCAATAATCAGACTGTCATATACAATAAAAAACAGTTTTCCCAACTATACTCCCAAAGACCTGCACCCCAATAATGAATTACAGTTACTCCCCTCTAAATATCTACAATAAAACAAGCTAACAAGATAAAACAACAAAATATTTAACTTCCCCTAAAACCCCAAACAGCATAAGATATTACATGCCCATACCCTAAATCAAAATCTTAAAAATTCTCCAGAGACCCCTTTCAAGTGCATCAGACCCCATTAAGAGTAGTCTAGTAATCAAGTAGTAATGATAGGGGAAAGGAGCATTATCAGTGTGAAAGATGAAGATAAGAAACTTCAAAAACACCCTCCACCCTCAACATCAATCCTCATCCGCTCACTCTAATGCATATCATCACCCAGTATTCTTCTAATTGAATATATAGTGCTTAGCACTCTCCCAGAAATAACACACAACCTCTCAAGCCCCTTAGGATAGAGAAATACAGAAGCAGTTCACAATGGCACAGTAGAGAACTACAGATCTTCACACAAAGTATTTCATATTTGCCCAAAGTGATGATAGGGTTCCAGCTCACAGTACACTTCTAAAGGATAGAGACGAAACACATCAATGTCAGGTGCAGAAGTACTCCTCAGAACTCCAGCATATAGCAAACGTAATCATCACGGCATAGTGCAGCATCAAAGCAGAAGCCCGACCAGCCTTCCAGTCTACAGACATTTTCATAACAACTCTACTCTCAAATGTCATGTTATGGCTGCCATCAGATTTCTTGTATACATTACAGTGTGTATTTTGCAGAGTTGATTTAGGTGGGATGTCTAAATGATCCACATACAGGTTGTATATTCCAAATGCGGAGTATTTTACAACAAAATGTTACCATGCATACTTCACTCCATCACATTATAGTGTGGCCCCATCTGCGAGTCTGGCACACTCTGTGTTGATTTTAGTGTTGAACTTCACTGAATGTGTTCAAGGAGGCAACATATCCTTGTTCCTTTAATACTCTTACTCCACACCACTTCCCCAATCCAACCCGGCTAGTGAACCGAGAATGGATTGACTCCAAATTAATACCCGAAAAGCAGGTATCATAAGTGACAGCTCCATCCATTGTCTTCAGCAGCAGATGTTATCCCCCAGTTCAGCCAATAGCAATGCAAAATCATCACAATCACAGCGCTTCCCACATAGAAGAAGACTGCTGCCTCCTTATCAGACTCTGCTGATGTGACACATCAAGCATTACGTGACCTAAAGCTGTGAAATACGCAAGGATGTAAGGAACAGACTTCGAGCTGTGGGAGTATCAGCAAGGCAGCAGAACGGCATAGAAAATATTTGACCCACAGTTTTGCCTCACCATTCAAGAATCACACTTCCTGAGACAAAGATTTTGAAATAAGATGGACTGCAAAACCGCGTTCCAGAGTCTTATTTTAGCATCAAATGCCCGCGAACGTATCTCAATTCAAAAAGCCACGTTGTTTATTATAGAAGTCTTTTCCAGCAATGCTCTGCTAACTTCCTCTTCGAAGTCAGCCTGCCAGCACATGATCGCATAGATGCACAGTGGCTCCCAAATTAACAAAGGATCCGTAATGCAGGCAGAAAGTACTCCCGGTCATTGCAGTTTACTAGATCCCCCACTCCTTACCGATCAGGTCGCAAATGTCTCCTTCTCCGATGGTACCGCAGGAAGACGGCAGCCCAGCTGTGATGTAATAATGCTCCTGCCCCAAAATAAATCCATAGCGTATCGCACGCGTGTAAAGACACCAAGCGCAATCCTCACAGGCGGGCTGATCATAAAAGCCCCACAATACGCACCATTTCACGAAGACATCGGGCAGGCATTCGAAATGAAACTGGAAAAGCCATTATACTCTGCAACGAAGCCAGAGCACGTAGTGCGCAACGTCAGCACGCTAGAGGTCTCGCACATGGGTCCTCTTCTCTAATGTTCCGGAGGCCGACGAGTATTCAAAGAAAAATAGAACCGTTAAACCAACGGTAACAGGGGATCAATATCAATAACCAATAAAAGTTGTTTGAAACAAATTAAAAATATTTATATGCTAAAATAAAAAGTCAACAAACCACAGCAATCATCTCCTCATCTTTTCTTCTTTACTTGCATAGACCTTTGTGAAGAAGGCGAGGCAGTTTCCATGGGGTCCATATCCAAAGCAGATAAAAAAGCCTCTGCATTTTTACATTCATTAAATGAATGAACCTGACCTACCACAATCCGCAAAATTGCTGGGTATACCATATAATACTCGAGTTGCTTCATCCTTGCCTTTTCCTTTGCAGTGTTGAAGCATTTCCTTTTTTCTAGTACATCTCTGCTCAAGTCCGCAAAGACCATTATTTTATTTCCACCCCTTGACAGATCTCCAATTTCACGAGCCTTTTTGAGAATGAATTCTCTCATTGGGAATCGTAGAAATGTAATTATAAAATGTGTGGGTCTCTGGCCAATGGCTAGTTTTTGTCCCAAAGATCTATGTCCCCTTTCAATATCCAATGACACTTTTGGGTCCAAGTTAAGCACAGTTATCAAGGTATTTTCCAAAAAGGCTATCTGGATTTCCCCTCTCTACATTTTCAGGATAACTTCAGAGACAGTCTCTCATTTTGAAGTTCCAGCTGCCTCACTTGATCAGCAAGTTTTAACAGTTAAAAGATGATCTTCAATAGCTATAACCTTAGTCTGTAGATTCAGGTATTTCTCTTCAGCGCTTATCATCCTTGCTCTGATATCAGCGATATCCACAGACACCTGGGTGAGCAGTTCCAATAGTTTGTCATCTCTTTTCCCAGTCTTTTTCTTTTTCATCTCATCCCTTCTGTCTCTTGGCAGGCTGGGTTATCTCAGCAGTAGAGGGTGTTTCAGCCATCATTTGGGAAGTTATATCCAACAGGCGCAAGAGCTCAGCACTTAAGCTGCCATCTCTGGTGCTGACAGTTCCGGAATCTCCAGTGTCCCTGGCTCTCACCACCAGGTCCATAATACCTTCTCCTGACATCGCTTCCAGGCATGATCCATGCCCTTTCTGAGGTCCCTGGAGCATTGGAGACAAACGTAATCATTTAGGGATCCAGCTCCGGGGTCTTTGCTACTTTCCCTGGAAGCTCCGGCCGGGGCTATTCTGACCACATGCGCAGCCTTAGCTCCTTCTCAATCGGTTTGCTCAATCTCTGTGCCATGTATGAGGCAACACTTGGCAATGGCAACCTATCGTTAGATCTGGGGTCCACAATCGATTTCAGATTGAACATGTCTGCCAGCTCATTTTTGGGTTCCTACAGGTGTTTCTCCTTAGTCTTTCTCTTTCCACTTTTTGATCTAAAGAATCGTGAGTCTGATAAATCAGACTCTGGTGAAGAGTCGTCGCCCCCCATATTTTGCAGCCATGGGGAAGGGGGTGGGATTCTCGTCACGGTCGATCTCTGCATGAAAGCCCCTTTAAGCTTTTCAAAAACATCGAAGGCCTCAGGAGGCTCCCCCCCTTCAATTGACCCCAGGGAGTCGAAGAGGCCTTCCGCTTACCGGTCTGATCTCTCCCCGTAAGTGTTTCTTCCTAATGAGGCTGACTAGAGGACATGCTGTCATCAACATCAGTGCCCTTTTTCTTAAGGCCATCCCCAATCAGGTACTGAAGTGCCTCCAAACTCTCCTGCGTTGACCAGGGAATACCCTAATACCCTCTTAAAACTGAGGGTCAGGTCTGTATCTTCTTGCACCAATACTTGATCTTGACTTCCTTCACTTCCGTCATCTGACTCCATATTGTGAGTCTCAATAACCACCACCAAATCTGCTTGGGTACCTGAACAAGCAGGCTGAATAGTATGTCCTTTGCAACGGTGCGATTAATGAAGTCAATGGGGATGCTTTAATGTGTCTACTGCCCTGCTCATTACAGTTCACTAGAGCTCATGGCTGACAGCTTTTCCTTGGATGGAGTTTAAATGGGCTCCTGATTATGGGAATCACAGTACTTTGTTGCACTCCGTTTCGCTCACTGAAACATTCTGCTCGCTTCCTGTATACTCCGTGTCTGGAACTTTAAGCCTGTTGACCTGCAAACCTTGGTTCTGATCACCCCCAGCGCTCATTCTGCGGTAAAGGCAGACCAGCACTCCCCAGTACCCCGCTCTGATTATGGCAAGTAATTAATAAATAATCAACCGTTGGGAGAACCCGCTCTGCTCCAGTGAAAAGATACGTGTAGCCCACACTCGCTCGAACGTCCTCGACATCTCGCACATCACTTGGAGCTCTGAACGCACGCCTGGCTGAGGCGATGCCGGTAGACAGTCCCAGAATGCCACAGAGTGCAAGCCGAGGGGCATACTGTGAGCTTGATTCTCACAGGACCAGCTGTGCCATAAATAAAAGCTGAAGCGGTACAAGAGTATCTCCCTAGCCATCGTGTATACAATGCGCTCTGCATGCATTACAAATATCAATCCTAAATGCTGTATGTAATAGCTATGTGAATTAAGCTCCCAAATAGCAGAGCAAGGAAAAATGATAGCAAAAGAAGAGGGAAGAACCTAGGCAGGAAGTGACTAATGGGCAGGAAATGGACTGGTGCACTACCAAAGACCCAAGTTTTGATGGGATGTGTAGTTCAGTTCTGTTTTTGGTGTGCTTTGATGTTACCCCCCAAAAAAAGAAGTTTTGAAAAAAGTAAAGATTTAAATCTGTTGAAGAGTAGAATAAAGGAAGTTGAAGCATAATGCATAATGCTCGCCTGCGGTCTTGACGTAGAATTTGCTTTTCTCAATCCTCTTTGCTAACTTCACACTGTCTACTGATCTATCATCCTTGCTACTCCTCTTAAGCTGAATTTGTTAAATCATTCAGCAACAGCGCAGTTGACATGACCACTTCCCTTAACCAATTGATTCTCCTTGGAGATGTTAACATGTGGGCCGAATTAACAACCTTGCATCCAAAATGTATGCTAGTTTAGAAATGGTACCTGAACTATCGCAAAGGCAGATCAATTAAATTTCCGTCATTACGCTAACACCTATTAATCTTTGATAATTAAGGCGCAAGAGGCCAACTACACGTCCCTCTTCGATGGTTATGAGGACAAACAGAACTCTCTTTATCTTGATAAACAGGTATAAAAACCATCAAATTTCTGTTGCCACCATTGTAGCCTCTAGACCAGCTCTCTGTAGTTCATCATGCATTTCAAAGAAGAAATAGCAAAAGTGTATCAGGAAATTGGCATTGAAACAAAAACATATATGACATTGAGGTTCTACCAGAGTGTGAGTTCCCAGCAACTCCTATATGTTCCTTTAATTGGCTGTTACTGAATGATACGCTGTCTTTGTTTGCATTTCAAAATATTTGTCAAATATCCCTCAATTGCTCCACTTTTTAGAGATCTCGTTCTTGCCCCTATAGCCTAAGACCAAGGGCCTCATTACGAGGTGGGCAGTAAGGGTTTACCGACACCGGTAAGGGCACCAGTACCGGTAATCCCTTACCGCCCTACTATGAGTTCCCTTTGCGGGTCCTTCCTTTACGCCTGGCTTTACCAGACGTTAAGGAAGGGACCCGCAAAGGGATACCGGGGTCAATAACGGTACCGCAATTTGCGGTACCGTTATTGCCGCCTTACCCCTTCCCATTGAGCCCTATGGGGGCTCAAATGGGAATGGGGAATGGCTCTGGTGAATGGGGAATTACCGGTCCCACTGACCTCGGAATGGACCGGTAATTGCTCCATCCACCAGACCGGAGTCGGAACGATTTTGAAGGCAGCCATGGTGCTAATAGCACCATGGCTACCTCCAACCTCGTAATGAGGACCTAAGTCCTTCCTATATTAAAATTAGCACTTAAGTTGCCTAGGTTGAAAACCCCCCAATCCGACCCTAACAACTACTGTCCTACATCTAACCTTTACTTTCTGGGACAAGTACTAGAGTGGGCATTCATGGCCCATGTGCATCTATTTATAGAGGACAATCATTCGCTGGTTGGATGCATGCAGGCGTTCCTCTTTCCTGGAAACAGCACTGATGCAGTTCTAACAATGTAAGTAGCCATTTTAAGTATTGCATGATGGTTATCAAGAATTGAATGGGCCATACATTTCTGAGCCTTAACCAAGAGAATCAGATATTTTTATTACTGACTCCTCACAAGTTAACTTTGTTCATTTCTGGCCTTCCTTCTTGGGCCTTGCACTAAGCCTCTTAACAACGTAAAGATCCTAGTTGTTCTTATAGATCAAGATATGTACCTGGAACTATACATTAATCATGTGGTCAAAACATGGTTTTAACATCTACGAACAATCAAGAAACTCTTAGACTTCTAAGACTATTTCCACCTGGTGTAGGCTGATCTTTTATTCGTTTTCTCTCGCTTGAACTATGCCAATGCGATCTATGTAGGATTCCGGGTTTCCTAAGGAAGAGACTTCAGTGCCTTCAGAACATGGCTGTCCCCGTGCTAAGACTCCTCTAACCTACAACATTTCTGCAATTATTATATCACTTCAATGGCTGCCATTTGAGAAACGCATACAATTAAAGGTTGTATGTTTGGCTCATCAAGCCCTGTTTGATGAGCGCCTTCCATTTATACAGCTTCATCCCCAGAAGTACAATCCCTCCCACCCTCTTTGATCGCCTGTAGAAAAAGTCGTAGTTGTCCCGCAATGTCTTAGTCCCCACCTAGGAGGACACCTGTTTTATCTGATTCCATCCCTCTGAAACAGCCAATTCCATCCCTCTGGAACAGCCTCCTGATCCCCTTAGATGAACTCAGAACATCTACACTTTAGAAAGCATCTATAAACCTGGCTTTTTCAACTGACTTAGTCCTCTTCTTCCCTTTCACAATGACTAGAGTGCATCTCTTTTGGTGTTTTATTTACGCTTCACAAGCACGCAAACCTCTATCCAATTTATCAGCTATTCTTAATGATCATAAGCTTAAAGAACTGGTCAAGGGCCTCGCCCACAAACATGCTCAAACCTTGAATATAATTGCATGTCTTTACCATCAAACGGCATAACCACACAATTCCCTTAGTAATAGATGCTCCTTGCCAAAAGTAAATTCAAGCCTACCAAAACTTTGTCCTACCAGTCTTGGGTAATCCCTTCATCCCCATAATGCTTAGTAAATGACCTTGATTCCTTTTGTACCTGGCTGGGTAACTTTCGTATCAATGCATAGGGTAATCTTGTTTCCGAGAACAAACGCATAGCAGAAAAAATAATGCATATAGCCATGTGGTCCACCATACAAGTGCCAGTGGCAAGGATGTAATGGTCAAGAGAATTATTAAAGCTTCATATCCCAAAAATAATTGTTCAAAATCTTTCACTAGTTCATGTTGCCCACTGCTGTCACCAACAGCCTGGGCTAAATCAAACACGTTATGTGACTCCAAGTCCATCTTTTCAACCAAAAGACACATGAAGCATGCTGAAATGAAAGCTACTCACTGTAAATGGAGCCTTGATTCAGGAAATTGTACCAACCTCAACTAAGATGGATGTCCGTTTGAACACTTTTGAACTAATATCTCCAAATTTAGACTTGAGAACAGCAATACTTCGGCCTCAGAGGTTGATCCCCTTCCCTGCAATTACAAAATGTTGATGCATTTGGTTGTAGACTAGTTTTGCAATTAGCAGTGTCATTAAAATCAATTCTGGGCTTATCTGAAATAAACACTCTTCTAAAGTCACCAGTATCAATTGTGATTGTATGCGGGAGGCTCTCTGGGATGCATGTAAAGTAGTTCAAAATTAGGTGCCTTTTTGGCTGAGTAAAACATTTTATTTTTTTATTTTTATTTACTTGTTTTACAGCCAATTAAGGCTTTTACAAGACGTTGGAAAGGATAAAGATTTCTGTATTAAAGTGTAGCTTGCCGGCACGTGTTAAAGATCTGAAATTTTGTCCATTGCCAATTTTAGCATTTTGGCCGCTGCAATTGACCATTTGGTGTTGTCACCTGACAACAGGCGGGTCCACCAAAGGTCCACCTCCCGAAAATCGCTGTCCAAAAACAATGGCGAGAGGTAGGTCTGTCTGAGAGTTAGTGTCGCTGGACATTCCATCAATAAATGATGTATAGTTTCCCGCTGTTTATTATCCGGACAAAGCCTGCATGCATTCGTTGCCACTTGGGAACAGATTTTCAAAATTTCCCCCGTGGGTAAGAGATTGAGACGTGCTCTAAGGAAGGTGCCTCTGAGGGTCTTATTTGGGAATTTCTTTTACATATTCCGCAACTTCCTTTCTTTTGCAGACTATGTGGGGTAGATGAGCCAAAAGTTTATTTGACGCCGCCTGGTCCAGGGTTTTGATCCAGTCTAGAACCTCCATCTTAGCTTTTATCCTTAACGGGTTGGCCATCAGCTCCTCTTCTGTACACGCTATTGAGTCCAGCAGAGCTCTGTTTCTGTCACACCAGACAGTTAATTGGGAGCAAGTCCCTTTTGTGGCTTCCTCCTTGATCTTATGATAGAGAGTCGGACTGTCTGGAAGCAGGAGTTTTCTGAACAGTTGGATTCTGCTGTTATTTAGAGATGCCAGTAGAGAGAGCAGACCAAGTTCACGTCTAATCATGGAAACAGCTGTTGACTTAGGAATTCCCAGAACTGAATGCCAAAAAAAACCCTCCAGTTTTGGCCAGATAGTCTCTGGCATTGACAAAGAAGCGTCCATGCCATATATCAAAGACGCTGTCACTTTTGTTTTATAAAATTGTATGGCCGGCAACAGGGAAAACCTTCCATACTTCTTGTCAAGAGTTCTTGCTTGGGTGGCCAAATTGCGGGTCTTGGACCAGAGTACTCGCTGCATCTGGGACTCAGATTTGGAGCAGTCGAAGGTGACTCCCAAGTATTTAAACTGGTCGACTGACTCCAACTTCGAAGCTTCCAGGAACCATACTGTTTTTTGTTTTTTTGCTGTGCTTTTTCCAGAATCAGAATTTTGTTCTTGTTAATCTCAAGATGAGTTTGGGACAAGTAGGTCGCCAAGTTGTCAAGTTTACGCTAGAGCCCGATCGGAGTTTGAGCGATCAGGATCACGTCGTCCACGTACATTAAGTATGGGATCTCTGACGAACCAATTTTTGGGGGAAAAGCCCGAACTTGAAGAACCGAGTCCTTATAATCTCCCAGAAAGGCAGTAAAAAGTGCAGGAGCGAGGGGGCATCCCTGCTTAACCCCTCTGATAGATGGAATCTCTGCAGACAACAAGCCATTCTGGCTCAGACGGACTCGCATACTAGTTCCTGTGTGGAGCGCTCTAATAGGTGCCAAGGTGTGTCAGTCTGAAAAAACCAAACCCCTAACCGTCGTGTTGCCCCCCACCCCCGTTTGGGCAAGCACGCTCTCCGGTCTTCAGACAATCTTTGACAATCTCCTATTGGGGGTGTGGATCACTATACCCCCCCCTTGACTGCATTCGTATCAGGCCCCATGTGCACTGTGTACTCCTAGATTACGCCTAATAACATATACCTATTTTACTACCGTGGGCAATAACAAATAACACTAAGACACAAAGAAAACACAAAGAATCGATTCAATTATAATACAATGGGATACATTTATTTATATACACACAGCTAAGCATAATGCATAACAATGCAAGCAGTTCTAATGCTATGTCTAATTTGCACCTTTTATACTTCTGGTGCAAAGCTACCATGCAGTAACTATGTAAGTCTGTGCTGTAAGTGTGTGGTTCTAATGCAATCTAATGCAAGCGCTAGCATCCATCACCTTCATGGGTAAATCCACACCATCAATCCACACCATCCACGCTCTAGACAATCCCTGTCTAGTTTCCCCTTCACCCAAACCTGTGTGTCTGTGTGTGTCTGTGTGTGTCTGTCTGTCTGTTCCATCAGTTTAGCCAAGGCCAAAACTATACTTCCCATTCTGCATGTGCCAGGTCAGTCAGTGTCTGCCTCTCAAGATCTGGTCACTCGAACTCCCAAGCTCTCGATCTCATCAGAGCGTCATCAGTCTGCTGCACCAAGCACCATCTCCAGCCAACTCTCCCTCTGTGGCTCTCCCGATCTCTCTGGCCAACTCTCGATCTCTCGTGCAGTCCCCTCTCATGCAGACTAGCTCCAGCAAACAACTTCCAATCTCTGTAGCTCTCCTCAGCTCCTCCCCAACAACTCTCTCTCGTGCAGACTCCTCTCGTGCAGACTCCTCTCGTGCAGACTAACTCCAGCCAATTCTAGCCTCCTTGGTTATAGTCTCCAATGATGCACAGAATGTCTAAGAATGTCTCTCTCTGTGTCAGCATATAGCAATGCCTGCCTGTCTGTGTTATGTGTTCCTGTCGTGTTCTTGTCAGGTGTACTTTCACGGCATGTTCTGTCACTTCGTGTGCTGTCAGCGTGACCTCATATCTCTCTGCCTTGGCCTTCCGAGTCTGTTGAGAAAGCCACATCTTATTCCATCTATTCACTGTTCATACCCATTCTCTTCACTGTAGGCTCTCTCTGCATTACAAAATGCACCTTTAGGCCCCGTCCCTCTCATACAAAAGCACCTTCTCCCATCTCTCCATCGTGTTCCCTTCATTGCCCCAACTCTCGGGTTGTCTCCGCGAAGCACACCAGCCAAGCTGATAAGCTTCCTAGGCCGTCTCTACTAGGACAAGGGTCCATGTTATCTGTACGCTCTGCCAATGTTTACGAATACTTTCTCAGTGTAATTCATAACAATTCTCAGCACTGAGCTCAGTGTCTTTCTCCATCAGCAAATGGATTCAAATGCCAGCCTAATGCTTTCTAGCATTTACGATTTCTCTCACAATACAAGCACTACATAATGCAGACTCATTCTAAGTGACTCAACAAACATACATACATACATGCATGACATACCAAACATATCTCTAAATGTGCCTCTACAAAGCATAACAATGTGTGTGTGGCTTTACGTGCATTTCAAATATGACAGTGTGTGTGTGGTGCAAGCAATGCATTTTCTCTCTCAGCCTAAGCGCTATATCTAATGCAAACATAGATGAACAGCAAATCATGGTGAGTATATGTTGTGTCTCTAAAACACTACCTGGCACTTCAAATATGTGCAATTGCAAGTGTCATTCTATTTCAAATGGCAAAGTGCAAAGTGGCAGCATGTTTCTCTCCTAATGGCAAGCACTATATCCATACATATAAATCTATAAGCAAATCTGCAAATGCATACAAAGGTGACAGTCTAATATGTGGATAGTGTCTACTTCAGCAATGTACTATGGATAGCTAAACAGAATGCAATAATGGAATAGCAATAATGGAATGATTCCATAGCAAAGAGTAACAATGTAGGCAATGGTAATTCTAATGATTCTCTAACAGTGAGTCTAATAATGGGTAATGATTCTCTACAGATAGTCCTATGATTTCTAATAATGATAACAATTCCAGGCTTCTCATTTCACCCAATTCCACAGGTGGATAGAGGGCAGTTCCAGATCGCTAATTTCTCCCATAGCTTGTGGTGATCGACCCGATCGAATGCTTGTGTTAAGTCTACAAAGGCGAGATAGACTCGCGAAGCACCAGCTCGAACTTTGCTTTTCAAAATGTTAAGAGACATGATGTTGACCGATGTATTGGCATTTTTCAAAAAGCCAGTTTGAAGCGGGTCCACGCAGGCTGACGATTTGGCCCAATGTTGGAACTTTTCAAGGAGTAGCGAGGCAAAGATCTTGCCAATAATATCCAAAAGAGCTATCGGCCAATAGTTGGATGGATCCTCTCTCAGGCCTTTTTTAAAAATGGGCACCACTACCGCCATCGTCCAAGATGGAGGGATGATTTTGAATTCCATACAGCGTGCACAAATTTGCATGATCCAGGATGCCTATTCCTCTGGGTATTGCTTCAGGTCGAAGTTGGTAAGGCCATCAGGGCCCGGCACCCTAGAGACTTTTAGCTTCTGGATCTTCCTAAGGATATCCTCCTTGTCTGTTACGTCTTCCCACAGGACCGAGGGGGATTCGTCAGGCCGAGGAGAGACGTCTGAGATTTGGGCGAAGACATTCTTGAAGTGGAGCACCCACTTTTCTTCGCTTACAGCACTGGGGAGGATCTCGTTCATTTGAGGACCCGATGGACTGATCAACTATCAAAATTCCTTTGTTTTTTTTTTAGCGACAACCTGGAGCATACGTTCTGCGTCTTGTTGGTATAAGGTGATTCTGTAAGATTTAAACCAAGAGGAGTAGATCTTTCGTTCGCTTGCGTATTGGGACCACGCTTCCGGTGTGTTCAGTTTCAAAGTAAGTCTTCTAAGTTGTCTTAATTTGCAACATCGTTCTACAAGAGTAGTATTATAGACGTGCAGGCCTTTTCTTTGATGGGATTTAATAGGCATGCGATGCTTCATAAGTAGAGGTTGGTAGTCTACAATTAGCTCGTTGCCATTGACTGTATTGGCTTTGGACTGCTGCTTGTATTTTTCCGCCAAGTTGGTAATAGTAGCTGATGATAACTTGAGTCTTGTTTGTTGGCGGTTAGATTCAATGATGATATTCTATAAGGGGTTTCGGCTACGCCAAGCAGACCAGGTTATATACACCAAATTGTGGTCACTTTTGACGGTCCTCTGCACTTCAAATGAATCCAGTCTAGCCAATAGAGCTGTGGAAACAAATATGTAGTCCAAGGTTGTCGAGGAAGCTGCTCATTCCCAAGTAGGGATCGTTTGTTCGACTCGGGCAATGGACGAGGTGTTATGGAGAGATCTAGAACTCATAAGAGACTGCCATTTTGCGCCTCTTTCGTCTGCTGCTGACCTTGTTGATGTTAATGTAGGTCTGATACATGGTTTTGAACAGTTAGCGTTCAAATCGCCACAAATTGGTTGGTGGTGTGACAGGAAATCGTCTACCATTTCTCCTACGGTTGCATAAAAAACTTCAGTGCTCGTTCTCTGGGGGTTCCAATAAACAGTGATTACCCCCAATTTTATTTTCTTAGGCTCCATTTTCGAATCGTCCCAAGTGTCCCAAGTTAAAAGGGCCGCTAAATGGCCGTAAGATTCGGATGTTTTCTCAATCAGGGTTATCCCTGAGCTATTACAAACAGATAGAAACAGGCCAGATGAAGGTCTGCCCAAGAGGCCTTTGGTTGCCGGGGAAGTGATTACTGTAAAGCCATCGAGGAGAGGAATCCCTTCCAACCAAGTTTCTTGAAGGCAGATTATGTTGAAGGCGCCTAAGTCCATTACTCCTGGTTGCGTGAGATGTTGGTGTCTTCTCGTATTCCATGATCCAAGCTTTAATCGTGACTGTTTTATTAAATCTTTGTTTTTGTCAAGGTTTTTGTCGAAAGTCTGACGCAACAGCTGTGACTGCTATCTCTTGTTCGTTGGGTCAAATGATTTCGGTAACCTTCCCATATTCCTTTCCTTGAATTTACGTCTCGATGATTTTCTGAGGACGTAGATCCCAAAACTTTCCGTTCCATGGACCTATCTAGTCTTTTACGCAGGTACGGACTCCTATTTCGACGTGCTTGTGGAGATCTTGACAATCGCACACAGTTCTGGGATTTTGTGTATGGAGTAAAAGGAACCTGCAGCTCACGATCGTCTATGTCACCATGATTGATCTCTGTTGGCTTAGAGACGTCTCGTTGGTTTATAAAAGACTCGGAGCCCTTTGTGGCTCTATAGGGGCCTCTTGGAAGTCGCCCCCACCTTGAGTTCCTGTATAGCTCTTCTGTATTTGAAGTGAACCGGTTGTGTGTTCCACTATTGGGAGAGTCATTTCTTCCGCCGGTCATACTCGATCTGCTGGTTTGTAGCTCAGAGAGTCTAAAACCTCGGGATTCAAGGTCATGGTAAACATCTGAGTTTATAGTAGCAAGAGATGCAGCTTTAATATGTAGATATGCTTTGGCTAGCCCTTCTCTGTGATACGGTTCAATGAGGATAAAATCCTCCGTTTTCAAAATGTTCATCTTAGATGTTTTGGAAAGGATACATAGAATGGTTCTCCTGTTGAGAATCAAATTTTCCTTTATCTTTGGGGTTTGTTCCAGTTTGAAAAGGCGAGTCATACAATTTATCTTTATACCTTGCTTTCGGTCCTTAAGTTGTCTTAAAGTCTCAAAAGTTCTTGTAGGGTGGTGATCATGGTTTGAACTGTCTTCTTTCCTCAGGGTTCCATAAATTGGTATTATTTTCCCATGGCGGTCTTTCACAGGGGATCTTCGTTTTTCAGTCTTCAGTGAACTTTCTGTGTTGGATGAGTAATTTCTTCGGAGGGCAGTTGGAGTGTTGGCAGCAGGTCTCCAAGCGGTTTTTTTTCTTATTCTTCTCCTGGGGGTACCGAGGTTGAACCTTTGCAAGTTGACCCTGGAAGGAGAGGAGCCTTCTGCTGCTCACCATCTTTTCCCTGAATGTTCGACCGAAGTTCAAGCATTGGCGTCATCTGTACTGGTTTCAGGCTTTTCACAGGTTCGAGATGGATGGTTAAATCCATTAACTCTTTGTCCTCCAAAAAATCATTTATTGTAACCGGCGAGGATGGCTGTAAGCCCCTATTGGAAAGTGGGGCTATGAAATTTGCAGTGTCTTGTCGAGTAGTTGTTAGAGTAACCCGGTTAGGTACTGGAAGAGACGGGAGTTTTGTGGGAACTTGTAACACCATTTGTCTCGGAGCTTCACTAGGTTTTTTCAAATGAGCTTTTGCCTTGTCAAAGATAGCATATCCTGTCGACTGGCCACTTGGTATATCTCAGGCCAGATGGTTGGGCCCTCGACAGTTCATGCTCCAGAGTTCCCGTGGCCAGACAAGATGTCGATTGTGCATTGGTTAGGTCAATTATCGTGGCCAACTGTTGTTTGTCTTTTGAGAACTTTGGAAGGGTAGGGCCGAGACCAGCCTTTACCTCTAAGGACAGATTGCATTGAGTGCCCTTTGAGGACTGGCTACTCTGGGTACGGACGTTACCGAATTTCTTTAAATCGGCCATTTGGAGGTCGAAGGTAGCCAGATGTTCTTTCGACTTCAATTCCATTGCAGTGATATAGCCTTCCAAGTAGATCATTTTTGAATGAGTCATTGCAAGAAGAGTGGTCTGATCTTTTAGAGAATCATCTAGGGCTTCGTACAACTTACTGAATGGTGCTAAAGCTACAGTTACCGTTGCCATTATTGACATGCAGTCTGGTTTCTTATTTGGTGTAGAGCTTGGAGTAGCACCGTTGAAGTCGCTTGCACGCCTGGTAGATTTTTGACTGGCACGATGAGACATCCGCCTGGGTGGTGAAACGAAGGGGAAAACCACATGTCCTTTTCTAGTGGATCGCCCCTGGCTCAACACTCGGTTAGACGTGAGTTCATGATCCAGCAGCTGCGACAAGGCTTGGTCTCGTTGTTGAAAGTCAAGGGACTCTTGTGGCCTCTGCACATCCTCCCTTTCTGTAAGCAGGTGTAATGGATCTAAGGGCCTTTGCATTCCTGAGCTATGTGGAGAGGTCGACGATCTTGGCTGAGAGGATCCTCCCTCAATGTTAACCTCCGCACTCCTGATTTTAGGAGAGGAGGACTTATAGGTAGGTACATTTCATTTTTTAGCATGCAGCGCCCCCCACGCACACAGAGGCTGAAACTTGCTAGTACAGTTTGATTCTCAAAAGTAGTTTATTTGGCTGCGCATCTTGAACGTGACCTGTTGCTGATATATCTAGGTAGACACCTAACAACTGGTGTTGTGTTATCAATACGTCAATGTGAGAAAAGTGTAGTTTCTAGTGCACATGTATTGAATACATTTACAATAACCTAAAATAAACATGCACGGATACATTCATTACTGTGAAATCAATGGAGCCAGTCACCTTTGGAGCAATGTACCCCTGACAGGCAGGGGCTATGCTGTTAGCTGCACCCATGGCTTCAGAATCCTGGCGGTCGGACCTGCACGGATGCAGTTGCGCATTTCCCCCAGCTCTTCCCTGCATGCCCTGACGTCCTCTCTGCATGCTCTCTGCTCTTCCCTGGCCAATGTCAACTTCTCCTGGTCAATCGGGTCTCCTGTGCCATGGCCACCCTGCTGTCGGCTACCTCCCTGGATATCCCATTGAGGCCCTCTCCTTACTTGCTGCAGATCTACATGAGCTGTGTGCAAACAGTCTTTCTCCCTTGGTGCATATGGTCTTTGGTGTTGCCTTTTGGTGCGGATCCTTCTCCCTCTGAGGCTGGGTCTCCCAGCTGACTTTGGCGGGGAGTGCGTTTCAGTTTCCCCATTGTCATGGGTACTTTCATCCTGTGGCAGGGGTGGCATTTCTGTGGCAGGGTAGGAGCTGCTGCCACACGCTGGGTCTGTGATGTGTCGATGTCAGGAAGTCCACCCATGCATCATTATTATTATTATTATTATTATTATTATTATTATTATTATTATTATTATTATTATTATTATTATTATTATTATATGTAGGTATCAGGAACATGTCAACACAGGTGTGTGGGAGCATTTGGTTCTGGAATGGCATCATTGTGGGATGCAGTTCAGCATGTCTGCACAGCTGTCATTGACTACACGTGCACACAAGGGCTCATCACATTTTCTATTTGGGGACTGGAGATTAGTTGGACATGGGCTATAACATGCATATCCACACATGCCATGTGTCTGCAGTGCATGCTTTGGGGGTATTCCAGCAGATCTGCTCACATGATGCAACATATGCTATGTGATAAAAAAAAAACAATCTTTCCTCACAATGCTGCTGTGAGCGGCCTGCAATTTGTTTTTGAACTGACATCCAGAGACATGCACAAAGGTACTTTAGATATTAGGGTGATGTTCCGGACTGTGGTGCTGCTGTGTCAGGTCACCCCAATGCATCCGATGACAACAATGGACAACAATACTGCAACTCCATCTTCAGATAGGATCAGGGTATTGTCTGCAGGTGGACCCCCCCAACCACCCGCCGTGCCACTGGCATGGACCTTCTGATCGACAAGGTTCTCCTTGGTTCACCTCTTGATGTGGTCCCACTTCCTTTTATCTCCTTGGTGGTGCGATTGGCAACACTCAGGACATTTACATTTGCTGTCAGGTCAACTGAAAGGGCATTTTTGACTGCTGGACTTGCCCTTTGGCCGTGCAGGTTGAGATCGGTGGACTCATGGTCAGCTATGTAATTGATCAGGAACTCCAGCTCCGCTTCTGTAAAGTGTTTAGCTCTGTAGCCTGATTGCCCTTGGATGCTATTCTGGTGAGCTTGACCCTTGCAGATGTGTCCTGCAGCCGCCCAGTGCTGTGGGATGTTGAGGTATGCTCCTTCCTAATGTGTATGTGTTGTTGAGAGAGATTGCACATGCTTTTTTCTGCATTTGACACAATGCACACTATATATAATGTACACATCATCATGCGTCGTTTGTCATTTCTGCATATAAATAGGAGGGAATGCTGATGAAACATGCGCATTGCACCAATGCGCCCTCAGGTGTGCACTTATTTTTGCCTGTGTTAGGTTCTTTCTTGCGGGCATTTTTGATGGTGATTGCTGCAGATTTGCACAGTGTAGTGAGATGCACAATGGCTCACGCACATCTTGGCATAATTGCGCATTCCCTTTTGATGCACTTTTTTCAAAAGAAAATCAGCCCTACTGAGCCTGTTTCACAAAGATTTGCAGTGGAGCAAATCAGGTGATGTCCTGAGCATCTGAGATTTGCTCCCCGGCTACCACAGACCTGATTCACTGAGCCTAAAACTAGCTCAAATCCGGATCACTCTGGTGCATCACTGAGAAGCCCTTCAGCAAATCTTCCTCAATCACATTTGCACATGAGTATCTCACATATGTTCCAGGCAGCTCCTGAATTGTTCGATTTCTTCGCTTTGTGAATAAGGTACAATGCTCCTGCAGCAAATCTGAGGTGCCTATGGTATCTCCCAATTTGCTCCAGTGCAAATCTTTGTGAATTGTCTGTATTTTATCCCAAGTCTTTACATGTGCAGTTCCATTGTAATGTGCCACAACATGGTCATTGAATATTGACAATGAAATAGGTTTGTCATTTATAGGAAATGCGACAGCATTGGCAAGTGTTTGCTTGATTGATTGGAGAAAGGCCTGTGTCAGAGCCATTTCAGGAGGTTGCGTTATCTTTTTGCGAGGGAAGTCATAACATTCCATGGTGAAAAATGTGGACGCTAGTGCATTTTTTTGGGAAGTCAAAATATTTTCTTTCCTAAAATTTCAAGAGTAAATGACTCCTGTGAAAACAATGTGGAAGTGACTAGTTTGGTAAGAAGAAAGGTAGAATTCTCCTGACATCTGTTTTTCGAGTCTGAGAACAAAGCGGAATAGGATCTATGTGATCACTGCGACCCTCACAATTGTGACGGCTGAAAATGCTGCCTTTTTTTAACCCAGTTACACCACATAGATATGCGGGGGGAGGCCCCCCATAATAATATTATATAATATACCCTCCATATGTGGTGTAAGGGGGGGGCTTTAAAAAAAGTCGCCATTTTCGGCTGTTGTAATTGTGAGGGCAACATTTTTGGCCATTACCAGCGGAATACAAAGTAGCAATTGTGTTTCTGAAAATTCCCAATTGTTCAAGGAAAATATAAATGCTATCAGAATGTGTATGAATACCATTGAGTCTCCACAACTGGATGTCTTTGGCTTCTTGCTTCCTCTGTTTTTAATTTAACAAAAAAGCTTTTTCTACACCGAAAACCGGGCAAAAGTGCTTAAATGAAGAACTGATTGGTGAAGTCAGCCGTGTACGACGCAAACATTTATTCCCCACTGTTCTGGCTGCTGTGAGCTCTGAATCCCTTTACATGTTTTCAAGCCTAAGACTTTGAGAATTCTCATGGTTAAGAGCACCCAGTCTAATTTGAAAGCAAGTATATTCAAAATACCCTAGATCATTATTCACATCTGCCTGTTTGACATGAACGCTGACAGGTTCCTACTTTAATCGGAAATGTATACAGCCAAGTTCATCTACAATTCTCATCTGTAGTGCCCTTCGGATGTGAAGAGATGCTACTAACAAAGAACCGGCCAATTTACGCACTGGCTGCTTTTGCATTAGGTTGATATGTTGAAGTGTCCTTGTTCAAAGCTGTTGTGAATTGCTGTGCCATGTTCAACTGTTTTTCTGGTGTTATCTATTTACAGCTGTAGCTGCCTTCGTTGATCTCCACGACAAACAGGGAGTCACTAATTCCTAAATAATTTGTACACCCGCAAGCCGTGACACCATCGGAGCAGTTGATGGCCACGAGATTGATGATGACGATATTGTCGCAATCAACATTGATCTTAGGTTGCCTTGTGTCCCTGCACATAATACTGGTTTTTGTCCTTGTGCCAAGCAATGATTGGTCCCGGGCACTTTTTTTTTCGATTGCGCACGAGGCTCGCTTTAGGTGACAGGCGTCAGAGCCTGGCACGCTGCGAGATGGCATGTTCCACGGGGGAACGATGGGAAGGCTGACAAACGCTGCTAATTGTGTTTAGCATTCAGCTGGTCTCTTGCATGATCACTGGCCCATTCATCTTGTAAACCAATTACCACTCTGCCTTTGGCACTGGTTTCTTGTGTGTTGAAAGTCCCTGGCCGCATTCCCAATGTTTAGGGAATACATTGCTGTGCAGCTTGAGGAGAGGACAGGATGGGAGCTGACAAAACGAGTTTAAATATAAAGCAGCATTTCATGGAATCAAGTAATGCATGAGGGGGCTTGTGTTGTGTTGGTGAAGCCAAATAGGACTCAATAAAAAAGAACTGTTTATGGTCTCAAGAAATGACAAATGTTTTCTTTTCGGTATTTCAGCAATGTAATCTAATATGGTTCACAGTGAGACTAATTGCCTTCGGGCTAAGCAAGCAGTTAGCCACTGGTTTTTGCATCATGGCGGCCAATTCAGTTGTGTACTGTCCATCATTTCACGTGAGTACCCTAAGTGTCTACCTCCTCCACGCACTGATTTGTTGAAGTAGTATCCTTAACTTTCAATACAGGGGGCCAGCCCATTAACCTGCCTCCATAACACTGCTCAAAAAGCCTGTCGGTACCGACTGGCAATTTGGAGGGAATTCCGTATGTCTTCCATTGATGTCTGGATCAATGTCGCTGTTCGACTCCTTGACCTTGCTGGGAAGTGGCTGTCTGCTACACTGAGGATTTGGATTGGAAGCAAGAGTAGCTTCCTACAGCATCAATGAAATTGTCAACATGGAAGACACAGTCATTGTTCACCAAATGCCTACTCCCTGTTGTGCTGCCTTGAGTTCACTTTTTAAAGAAGGGTCTAATTTTCTGTTTGGAATATAAAAGCAATTATACCATCTCTCTTAACTATTTTATTCCTAATTAGCCTAGGTTCCTTTGAGTATAAGATAACCACAATCCAGCCATTTGCGCTTGTGTTGTCTGCCTGTGGGTTTCCTGATGTTGTCACGTCTGTTCAGATTTTATTTATTTATTTATTGCATTTGTTATACGCCCAAACCCTGAGGTATCATGGCGTAGGTTACAGACATATTGGTCTGCAAAACAAGGATACGCACAATTTGTTTAGAATAAGTATGTGTGAGAGATGGCTGTGGGGTGGGAACAGATGTGGGAAAATGAGTGCTAACAGAGTTAGAATTTGTCAAAAAGCCAAGTTTTTAATGACTTCTTAAAACATTGGTGGGATGGCTCATTTCTCAGATATGGGGGGAGGGAGTTCCAGAGTTTCGGTGCCAGGACTGGGAAGCTAACAAGGAATGGGACTTGGTTATGGCTCTACTCTTGCAAAGAAAAACAAGCAATGACAAACAATAGATGTGGCTTCTGTGAAGCATTTCAACTCCATATTGAGTTCTGCCTAAATTGCACAGTGGGGCCCTGTTACACTAACACTTTTCAGTAGATAGCTCCCCCTACGTAATCCTCCACTTTTGCATGGTGGAATACAAAAGTGGAGTGTAAAAAGGTGGCGTTCCCACCTTTAGCCCACACTGTTTCACTCCGTGCAAAATGCGTACAATGGGTTCCTATGGAATCCGTCTGCTTTTTGCCAGTTTAAAAATCAGGCGGATTGCATGGGAGACCACAGCATCTGCACTAGCATGAAAATAAACCCTGGCGCAAATGCTGAAGTATTTGGATGGCGGAGAGGAAGGGGGAGTGTGGAATTGTAATTTACAAACCCTGTCTCCTGCTCACCATGCGAATAACCGAAAATGAGCGTAACTTACATTCCATATGTAAACAACTTAGGGCCTCATTACGGGGTTGCTGGTAGTCTCAGCTTACCGTTTCTGCCGCCAGATATTCCGGTCGGCGGATGAACGGTACGTTTCCATTTCCGTGGGGACTCCATGCGAATGGGAACACTGAAGCACCAGTGCCGTTAGTAACGGTGCCAGTGCTTCGGTAATTTTTGTGCTGGTGGGTACCTGAACTAGTGGCAGGTCAGGCCTGCCGGTAGTTCAAAGACCCTACCGGCAGACATGGAGGGAGCCGATCTGCGAAAGGTGCCAGTAACCGTTGTTACCGAGACTTTTTTTCCAGACCGGCTCACTCCTACTGAGGGTCTTAGACTTTAAACGCACGGAATGTACGTTACAGCTCATCAATCATGAGCCCCATTGTATCTCTGCAGCCACTGAGGAGAAAATAGGATGGACATCCCAGCTTGGAAAAGGTTTTCGCTCTGTCTATTTGTGGCTCTTTGCTTGTTTTCTTTCTTAGTGCCCCTCCTGGGCCCTCCACAATCCGCTTCACACAGCCTTTGCACGACTCTAAGGCCTGCTAGGTCGGAGGGTCATGTTAATATTAAAGGTATTTGTACCACCCACAGTCATCAACGGAATTGGTCCCCAGGCGCACAGGTGTATCTGCAAACAAGAAGGCGGGGTGAGTTAGGCGGGTGAAGAGGGAATAGGAAAGTGAGAAATGTGGTGTGCTGTTGACAGCTTCCTTTCAGTTTTCACCATGCACTGAGTCTTGGTGTGAATATTGGAACGATACGAGACCCTGTGTGCTGAAGGTCATGTGACCTTCATTCTCTACTACCCAAGTTCTCTCTGAACATCTGGCGAAGAGTAGAGGCAAAGGGTGACTGGAGCCTGTTTGCCTATACCTCGACACCTCCTGGCCCCATTACTCAGAATCAATGATCGTAAATGGCATTGCCTTAAAAGCGCCACTTTTCTGCCCCTTTGATATTTGCTCGTAGGTATTAGCCCATTGTGATATTTGCTTCTGATTACTGTCCCACTGGGATATTTACTTTTGGGTGTTGCCCCCTCACCCCCTCGTGCGATATGTGCTGCTTGGTGCCCATTTCCCACTGTTATCTTTGCCTCTAGGTATTAGTCAACTGTGATTCCTGCGCCTAGGTGCTGTGACCAAGTCTTGTGCCATGCTGCCGATGCTGCTGTGTTTCCTCCTAGATCCTAGCCCGCTGTAACCAAGTCTTGTGCCATGCTGCCGATGCTGCTGTGTTTCCTCCTAGATCCTAGCCCACTGTAACCAAGTCTTGTGCCATGCTGCCGATGCTGCTGTGTTTCCTCCTAGATCCTAGCCCACTGTGACCAAGTCTTGTGCCATGCTGCCGATGCTGCTGTGTTTCCTCCTAGATCCTAGCCCACTGTAACCAAGTCTTGTGCCATGCTGCCGATGCTGCTGTGTTTCCTCCTAGATCCTAGCCCACTGTAACCAAGTCTTGTGCCATGCTGCCGATGCTGCTGTATTTCCTCCTAGGTGCTAGCCCACTGTAACCAAGTCTTGTGCCATGCTGCCGATGCTGCTGTGTTTCCTCCTAGGTCCTAGCCCACTGTAACCAAGTCTTGTTCCATGCTGCCGATGCTGCTGTGTTTCCTCCTAGGTGCTAACCCACTGTGATAGCTGCTCTTATGTATTAACCACTTGAGCTATTTGATATTTGCTCCTAGATATTCACACAGCGTGGTATTTGCTCCTATGTATTAACTCTCTGTAACCTTTGTTCCTAGATACCAAACCACTGGGGTATTTGTTTTTATGTGTTAGCTCACTGTGATATTCGCTCCTACATATTATTCCACTGTGTTATTTGCTCTTAGGTATTGATAATAATAATAATAATAATAATAATAATAATAATACTACCAAGGAGCAAATAGCACAGTGTTTTAGCCTATTGTTATATTTCCTGTGTTTGCTCGTGGGTACTAGGCCACATTAACCAACTCCTACTTCCTGCTGCTTTGACATTTGCACCTAGGTGCTGGCACAGAGTGATATTCGCTCATACGTATTAGTCCACTGTGATATTTGCTAGCCCCTGAAATATTCACTGTTACTTATATCACTCTTTGATACTAGCCTGTGGTAACTATCTCTTGATCCCTGCTGCTAAGGCTAGGACATTTTCTCCTAATTGACATGGGGCCTCATTACGACCCTGGCGCTAATGGGTTAACAGCGTCGTAAAAGGCTGCGGCGCCGTTAACCCATTAGCGCCTAATTACGAGGCCTAATTACGAGGTCTAGACCAGCCGTTAAAGTAGGGACCCGCAAAGGGACCTTTGCGGTAAGTATGGTACCGCAATTTGCGGTACCGTACTTAGCACCTTCGCCATTCCCATTATGCCCTATGGGGCAAAAATGGGAATGGGGAAGGGCCATGGGGAAATGGGGAAATACCGCCCCGCCAAACTTGGAATGGGGCGGTATTTCCCCATTTCACCATGGCGGACACGTTATGATACCGGCAGCAACCATGGTGCTAATAGTGCCATGGTTTAGCGCCGGTATCGTAATGAGGGCCATTTTCTCCCAGTTATTAGCTCACTGAGACATTTGCGTTTAGAGATTGGCCTTCTGTGATAGTTCTACCTAGGAGTTTGTCCACTGGAATGTTTACTCCCTGGTATTAGCCCCTTATGATATTTGCTATTGCCTTTTATGATATTTCCTCCTATGTGTAACCCCCTGTTGCAAACTTTTCCTCCCTACTAGTTACACTGTGATATTTCGTCCTGATAAAACCCAGAGGCATCTTTTCTTCTTGAGACGCCCATTGTGTAGGGTGACCAGACCTCCGGGAATTGGGTGCTCAAGAGTATTTTTTCATTTCCTGGTTTTTGGAAGAAGGCCCTCAAACAGAATTAAGGCTGCATTTAACAAATCAAGATAGCCGTAGTTTGTAATAGAATGAACAAATGTTAGAATTAAACAGTAACACTTGAAGGTAAGCCACCTTTGGGTGCCCTGAACCACCAACCTTTTAGTTACCAGCTGTAGCACTAACTGATTGCACCAGAGAGACTGCTTGTGAAGGGGGTTCAGCCATCTCTGCAATAGCAATTGGAGCCGAAGCTCCACTGTGTAGTTGTGTTAATATGGAGAATGCATGGCACAAAACCCTTTTCTCCACCCAACAACCATGAAAGTCTCGTGCCCTGGTTGTCACTGTCAAAAGTTACTCCTTCGTTTATGTTTTTTGCCCTGTCCCGGTTTTTTATTTTGAAAATCTGGTCATCTCTACCATGGTGAAATCTGTTTCCCGTTGGCTGGAGATCAAGGCACTTTGCACCTTGACTGCTGTTCATGGGCTCTGCACCTGATAGCTGCACCTGAGGACTTTGCTACTCTTTGACATTTGGCGCCGCTTCTATGGCAGAGAGAGTTGCATCCGCTTTACATTTTGCATCTGTAATTGCAACATGTGAGCTCTACACCCGTGCATAACACCTCAACCAGGTCCACACTGGAAGAGACCCTCTTCTTTCTCATATTCCTATCCTTTCTTCAACTGGTGTTAGACTACAAGGCCACTGTTCTTATGCCTAAACCACTCTAGAGATAGCCTTCACTTGTCCATACGTGACCCACAATGCACTGCTACAGCATTACTTTATGCTTTAATCTGGGATTTCACCTCATGATATTGGACTGCTGCACTATGTTTCATATCTGGACCACCACGCAAGATACGCTGGACCTACAACCTTTATGTGTCATTTGCCACAACGTTTAACTTTACACTTGTACCCCACCTTGATACTGGGCTTCCACTGTGCCTCGCATGGTTTGATAGCATACCCTGACCATCTGCTCTGTATACAATAGTTTGTCCACGTATCGAGACACCCAGATGGGGCTGTATATTTGCTCCTTTATGCCAACCTGCAATACTGTTATGTCAATTCCATCTGCACCTCTACAATGCCTGAGTGCACAGGTGGCGTCTATCACATTCTAAGATGGACCCCACACAGTACAATCTTACATGACCAGACAACATAGCACCTTGTACTGGCAGTCAATTTCAGCAGACTGACATCTCACCCACAAGCCAAATCTAGGAATGGCTTGCTCACCTACCTCTGGAGCCAAAACAATTGGGACAAAAATATTGGATACTGACCTCCTCCTCCTCTACCAGTGTGTAGAGCCCTAAAGGACATGTACACAGGAACACTGCTTTGCTCCGAGAAAAAGCAACGGAACCAACCAAGCAGGCACTATCCATCCCTCTATGATTATTGATTGCAAAAATTACTAGGCACCAGTCACCAATCATAACCAAGGAAACAACAAGGAGAACAATCCGCAGACCAAAGCCAGTCCAGACCAAAAATGCTCAACATCTAAAGCTGTCTGGCCAGATACCCTCAAGAATCACAACCAGACCCAACACTTCCTGGAATGCAGGAGAACCAACCTGAGAACTGGGAAAACACAGAGAGCCAGGAAGAAAGAAATACACAAATCTCTGCACACGCCATGAAAACACTGATGACAACGCATGATGAAAAAAACCTGGGCACTATCCAGCCTTCTAGTCCAACACAAAACCACAGTGACCAGATAACCCATGCAATGGGTGAACCATTTGAAACCCAAATGCGAACTTGCTGTATCTTCCTTACATTCCAAGAGGATGAAAGCAACACATCTATGCTGTGACGAATTGACTTCTGCCCTGCAGGAGTACAAGGATGACTAGAGGCTAAAATGCACACTCAGCCTTCACACTTATACAAACCAAGAGCAAGCGACGAGGTGAGCCCTGTTAATGGATTACTGCCCTAACCGCCACTTGTATTAACAATCTCCTCCTAATAAGAATAAACCCTTTTTTGGGGGGTTGGACTTGCATAAACTTGGCCTTTGAGTGACATCGAAACAATGGTAATACACCTGAAAAATCAGCGAAGGGTGGGTTTACAATGCGGAGCGAAAAAAGGGGTGAAATATCAGAGGAGCCCTTTGCCTTCTGGGGATCAAGATGCCAAGGGGGAAGAAAGAGAAAAAAGAAGAACAAGGGGTACAACAGATTAAAATCGCTGGCTTTTATGAATTTACTGGCAGCTCTACTATACTCCATGCTGACAACCCAACAGAGACGCTGGGGAAGAGTTCTGAGCAGATCGACGAGGTAGATGAGTACATATCCAGCTCCTTGCCCAACATAGACAATGGAGGTTCTCTGCTCAAACTATGCCTACATTTAAAGTGTAATTCGGTAGGCCCTATATTAACCGACTACAGTAATATCATTTGGGCAAATCCGCCAAGTAATCAGAAAACAGAAAACACAACATCAAAACTGGACTTATTCTTCTGTACATCTCTGCAGTGTTCGACATTGGCAGCCACACCTCCTTCATCAGAAGACTAGAAAAATTAGGCTGTGTATAATTGGGTCTCAGAAACCACCTGATTGTCTGTCTAAGTTGTCTTCAGTTGGAGAGATTTTCGTATCAAGATCTTTAACCCGCAACGCAACATTGTAAGGTGTAAGTATATGGTTTGTTGAAAGTATGTTCTGCCTAAACATTACCATTCAGTCCCAAGGGTATGCTGCAACATCTGAATGTCTCTTTTATGCCTTCTAAATGGCACAACCATGTCTAGTTCCACTGTGGCCTGTGCAATATATATAGAACCTTACACCAGTGCGCTGTACAAAACCAATTTACAGTACAATTGAAATTAAGAAAATAATACAATAGAGAAAAAAAAAATTAATATCTACAATGACACTAAAGTACATTTAAGATTGAAGTAAGAACATTTCCAGGGCAGCACGGGAAGTAGAGTAGGAGTTCATAGACCGCAGAGAGAGAGGAAGAGCATTCCAGTAGAGAGGCGCCAACAAAGAAAAAGAACGGAATCTGGAAGCAGCACATGGAGGACAGGGTGAAATTAAAAGAAAGCGGGATTGAGAGCGAAGAGTACGAGAGGGAACATAAAAGGAAACAAGAGAAGTAAGATAAATGGGAGCAGGACCACAGGGGGATTTGAATACTATACAAAGAAAGCTGAATTTAAGTTGAGAGTGGAAGGGTAGCTATCGAAGAGAGGCCAAAGAGGCAGAAATGGAGGCACAAATAGACAAGGAATACAAGAGACCAATAAAGGAATTAAAAACAGACTTCCAAGGAACTAAGCGAGAGCGAGGGAGACCAAGGAGGAGTACAGAGCAGTAGAATAGTCGAAAAAAGATGAATGAAGAGATTAGAAGCTTAGTGGCACTGAAAGTTAGAAGGGGTCTAACTTTCTGAATGTTGAAGAGATCGAAGCGAAAGGAACAGGAAGTCATCGAAATGTGATGAGCAAAAGAGAGATTAGTGTCGAGATGGAGGCCAAGATTGCGGCCAGTAAGAGAATAAGACATATGGGAAGCAGAAAATAGGACAACGGGAGGAGAAACAGGCAAAGGAATAGTGTTTACTGGGAAAAGATGGCTTCAGTTTTAGAAGGATTAAGGACAAGAAAGTGGTCAGACATGGATTTTGATAGCAGAGAGATAGTCTGAGAGATGCATGTGTATAGTAGGTGTAAAAGAAGAAAAAGAAAGAAATAGTTGGGTGTCATCAGAATAAAAATGATGAGACAGCCCAAAAGAAGAGATGATATTAGCCAAATGAGAAGTATAAAGAGAGAAGAGAAATGGGCCAAGAACAGACCCTTGTGGAACACCGTGCGAAAGAGGAGGGGGATCAGAACAAGCTCCAGCCCAAGATGCTCAGTAGGTGCATTTAGATAGATAAGACTGAAACCATATAAGTACAGAACCAGAAAACCCAAAAGAGGAAAGAGATTGGAGAAGTAGTGAGTGATCCACTGTGTCGAAGGCATAGGATAGGTCCAAGAGTATAAGAATAGAAGAGTGTTTAGCATAGCTAGCAGAAGGGAGAGAGTCACAGATGGGCCGAAGAGTAGTTTCAGTGGAGTGAAGAGGTCAAAAACCATACTGGAAACAAGGTAAAATAGAATTAAGGGTGACAAAGGAAGGAACCTGGGAGTAAAGGAGGCATTCCAACAATTTGGAAAGGTAAGGAAGGAGAGAGATGGGATGAAAATTAGAAAGAAAAGCAGGATTGAAGGAAGGTTTTTTCAAGACAGGAAGAAAAATGGCATGTTTGAATAGGAGATGGAAGGTAGACATAATGAGAGAGACATTAAGAATACTGGTAATGTAAGAATTGAGAGAGGGATAGATTTTAGGTAGAACGAACAGGATCTTTGATAGAAGCAGTAGGATGAGCCTGCGAGATAAGTGTCTAGGTATCAGAGTTAGAGATAGGTGAGAAGGAATAAAGAACCCTAGAAGAGGAAGGAGAGGAAACAGGACGGGAAGAAGGCACCATGTTTTACCATTGTTGCTAGTTTTTTCTGCTACCTTTTATGGCCTTTTTTTCGATCATTGACTTAAATCAACTCAACATCCCTATAGTTTGTATTCATCGGAATATGTCACTTCCTGGAGAATATCTAAACTGAACGGTTTGTTCAACTGAATAGCTCCATTGTAGTGTCTTGCCAAAAGAAGGTCCTCACTGCTCATCGCTATATCCATCTCCACTCCACAGCACATATACACATTAACACACCCCTGCCCTCGGCCTCTCTTTTTTTCCTTCTTCCCATTCCTAACATAATTCCTTCGGTCATTTTTCAGGGCAACATCTTTGTCTGCACCCATTTACTTTGAAGGTCTGCCTCGGTTCCTGGGGCTGCAGGGCTGTCATGATTGGCTGTCTTCGAGAGTTGTTAGGTATTTGGAGGTAATGGAAAAACAGGAGAGCATGGTACTGCCTTAGGATTTTTAAGAACTCCTGATTCTGAGAAGGTAAACCCTAAAGGATTTAGTACCTCAAGCACATTCATAGAAGTATTTTTCCACAAAAATGGAGGCATTACCTCAGGTGTTATTAGCACTTGAGGTAATATCTCCATTTCCCAAAGAAGTCCAATTGGATTTAAGAATGGGGACTTACAAAAAGCATAATCTACCGGAGATTCCACAGTTACCACCAGCGGTAGCCGTAATTTCATTTGGCGGTATTAGCAGCACGAATACTCATGATTAGGCCCTTTGTCTTTGCAAATGAAAGAAAACGTAGTTGTGGGTTGCTGTGAGGGATTCCTACTGCTACAAGGATCAGTAAGTTAGATCTGATGTGGTGATGCTAGTAATAGATTGTTCTGTCGCATTGCCTGTGGACAAAGAGTGCTCCCACTGCCCTCTTATTGACAAAAAAGTATTGAATGCCACCACTCAAGATGCGCCAATAAGGAGTGTTTTATTCACAAATGGTGTCCGTTGCTGCGACACGTGTTTCGGCCTTCGGCCTTCTTCGAAGCCGGACATGTACCAATTAGTAAGTATTTTTTTTTCTTTTTTTATTATTGTATATGGTTTACTTATGAAACCTTTACATTTACATTTAATAATATCCTCAAAAGACTTAATTTCAATACATATTAGATATGACATAAAAGCAGTACATATTGGAATAAATACAGTATCTCATAGTACAAGTGATTCATTTCAAATTTCATATATCAAAATTCATATCCATAGCCTATATTCAATAATATCAATTAAAATCTAGACATGTAGGTGTAGAGTCCTCAGAAAGAAAAACAGTTGCAGAAAAGATAGAAACATATAAAATACTTAGGTTAGCAAATCCTTAGTTACTCCAAGGGTACATACAGATCCAGTGATTTAAAAAAATCCAGCAACTGCGAGGCCTTCCACTGTATTACAGATTGACACACATCTTGACCAGATGAAGTCATCTTCCCCCGGAGATCCTAGAGTGGCAAATTATCCCAAGTATAGGGTCCTAGTTCTTTTCAATTTGGCACACTCCAAGTGTAAATGGCGGGCAGTTTCTAAAACCCCCAGCTTGTGACAGAATCTACATTGGGTATTGGATTCAACAATTAGATTCCTTCGCTTCAGAACCTCTTTTGTTGGCAAAATATTCCACCTAAGTTTTAGGAGGAGAGAACGATAATGGCGATTTGGGAATTGGGTCATAATAAATGAAAGTGTTCCTCTTTTCCTAAGCTCATATTTAATATCGCTAAGGGAGGGATAGGCGAGTAATCTTTCAATTGTATTGTTCCAATAATGAACAAAAAGAAGGTTTTTTAACTTTGTCTGGATTGGTCATTAGTGTTTCCCTGTCCATAGAAAGATCCTGCAATGTCTTGTCACAGAGATCTCTGATCTTAGTGAGGTAAGCATTCCCAGCCAGGCGATCCTGGAGGAAAATAATTCTCCCTAAATCGACATAAAGAGAATCACCTTTAGGGCAAAGAAGAGAGCGAAATAGGGGCATGGACCACCACAGAGATTTAGCTCTTAGCGAGACAAGGCCCAGTTCAAACCTAATTGCTACAGCTCGAATATTATTAGGCAATTTCAACACTTTTCTCTAGATTATTCCTTCTATGGTGTCCCAAAAAATCTGGATATCGATGAACTGGAGCTCAATGACATATAGCAACTTTGACACGACTTTCCCTTCAAAGAAATCTACCGCTGGTTTTAGCGAGAATGTTCCATATTTATTATCCAGCTCAATAATCTGGGTTGTGAGTGGGATAGCCTTGTATTTGAGGAACAATCGTAGTTCAGAAACCGATGCTTGAGCCAAAATTAAGAATCCCAAATACAACATTTTTTGAGCTCTTACAATGGGTTCCGCTCCAATTTTCCAATCTAGTCTTTTCACCTTTTTTCCCTTTGAAATCACCATAATACGGGGTTTGCTAGGGTTAATTTTTACCCCATTAAGTTCTGCAAATTGTTCAAAGTTGCTGATCAGACGTTACAGTCTGACCCTGGTATGATCAAACAGGAAGAAATCATCGGCGTATGCCAACCACGAAAACCTAATTTCCCCCAATATGGCACTCACCAGCCTGGCCTCACTGAGAAATTCACCGGCGTCTGCCATGTATAGATTGAAGAGAGAGGGTGCCAAAGAGCCACCCTGTCTCACTCCTATCCAAGTTTTAATTATTCTAGATAGTTTTCCCTCGATATTCAGAAGTACATGTATCCCTGAATTCTCATACATAGCCATAATGAGATTTAGTAGGCCTTCAGGGATACCCCACTTGGAGAGTTTAGCCCAGAGTCGAGATCTAATGACTGAGTCAAACGCGGTTGACAAATCTATAGTGGTGACATATAGGGACCCACCATATTTGCTCCATGCTGAGTCTTGTAGGGCAGTTAAAATGAAACCATTTAGATTTGTAGAATGTCCTGCTGTTAGGGAGAATTCTCTGTAAAGGCTAATTTCCCAAACCTGGTGAGTCCCCCAGCAGCTTTGCTGGATTTTTGGGGTTTATTTTTTTCTCCTGCTAAGAGTGAGACTCTTTTACTCCCACTCTTAGACATGATTTGAGGTGTTCCTTTGACTTTGTTTGTGTTTTATGGGCGATGGGGTCCTTTACCCCATAGGGCTTCATGTGTTTTTGGTATGTGGGTTACACAGCACCCTCCGTGCAGTAACCCAGGGGTGTCGTAGTGACCCCCAAACATAGACTCCATACCCTGTGACTGACCACTGTCTCCCAGGGCATGTAAAGTCACCATTGGCTTTACTAGTCTTAAATTGTGAACAGAACCAGTACAAACCATCATATTGTGGACGTACTGGTCGGGGCAATTCGATTGCCCCAGGGTCTGTTGTCCGAGGGGGCACTGTCCAGTCCCCCCCAACCGAGTTTTGGCTGGTGGCAGTGGATACTACTTTTTATATTCGACCGCAAATATATTCCTATGGGATTTTCCCATTGTTCGAGGCTACCACTTTTTAATATAGCCTTGAACATACCGCTGGTTTATTAAATTAATATAAATTCACCGGTTGGTATTTTTTTGCCGAAACTCGGTTCCAAAATGGCGTTTGTGTTCGCTTCTATGACTCCAACCCAAGTTGAGCCCTTTGTTCCACTTTTTGGCGGGCTTCTCCACAGAAGCCTCCAAAAGTGGTGCCACTCAGTCTGGGTACCACAGTGGGTGTGGGAGGGGGTTTAGGCACCCTGGACTGAGTTGCCTTGGCAACTCAAGTCGCACTCTGGTGTGATTGGCCCAGTGGTGAGCCGCCCGGCTCACCACTTAGCATGTTTGAGTGACAGCTAGGACTGATGAATGGGGGTTTTCTGCATAAAAGCAGGGCTTTGGGGACTGGAACTTCAGAAGTCACCACAGGACCTAAAGAATCTGAGGAGGGAGAAGCCAAGCCGACCTGCAACGACGACACCACCGGTGGAGCCCTGCTGAACCGTCTCACCACTTTTCCCGACGACATAGGAGATCTCCAGTCCGGAGAGTCTTCTTCCTTTGACTGGTGGGGATAACCAGTTTACCCGTCTTTTCACCTTCCTGGATCAGCTCGTGGCTGCCTTGCCTGTGCCAAGCACCCCGGCAACCGGTATACCAGGATTTACCACTACCGTGAATAAAAGGGTAGTACCTTTAACCGGAGAACTCCGCGGCTGGTTTCTTCCCTGGCAGTGCAACGACTTTCATCTTTCCTCCACGTCAAGACGTCCTCTTCCTCTGGACGAAACACCGACTTGCAACCACTGCCAGGAACAACTGCCCCCATTGGAGCGTTCTTCCCATTTCAGGTACTGTGTCCCGCCTGGCTTCCCTTGCGACAGATCATTCGGGGTGACAGTAAATCCTCGACTTTCTAACCTGGGTTAGCCTGTGGCCTGTTAACTAACTTTTCCTGATTTGATCTCATCTTTTTTTGAACTATCCACAAAGACTCTTTGGGCATAACCCCACTGTGTGATCCTGGACACATTTCGCTTGCTCTCTCTAAGAGTGGGCCTGGCATTTGAACTTCCTTGCTCTCCAGTAGACTTTGCTTAACCTGCCTCACTGTGGTTCTTTTAAAAGTATTGAAATTGTGTGCTTTCATAATTCTGCCTTTTCCCTCCCTTTTTTTTATAACTTATTAGAGTGCCATCTTAGGTTAAGCGCTCAACTCTGTCTGAAAATAAGTGGTGTTTCTCACTAAGACTTGTTTAATAAGTAATCAGGGTTGTATATCTATAATAGTGACTGTGTGTTGAATTTACTTACCTCTTTTTGTGCTAGTGTAATTTACAAGTGTGTCTTTAAATAAATAATGATATACTTTTACACCAAAGCTCTGGTCAGTGTTTGCCTGTGCTACTGTATCTCTGTACCTATTGTGTATACCCTATATACTGTCTAACTCTTCTTGAGAGAAGTCTGGCTGCTCAGCCACAGCTACCAGGTAAATCTGGGTGGTACAGACTGCTGCCAATTGGGTTTCCTGCCAACACCTGTAGTCTTAAGCCTTTTGCAGTGGTCCCTAAGGGAACTGCACAGGTTTCTGCCTAACACCTGCCCTGAAGCCCGTCCGATATTTGTTCAATATATGATTCTTTGCTATCCAGTCGTTGACATGTGTTAGCAGCAAAGAGGAAAATAATTAGCAGTCTGCATCAATCAATGTGATAGGTATATAGTTTTTAGCTATATTTCGATCACCTCTCTTAAAGATAGGAATTATGTGGGCTGTCTGCCAACTAGTGGGTATTATACCACTCCCACAACATTTCTAAATAACATAGTGAGTGTATGAGCCCACATTTCTGGTAACGCTTTCAGTGTGTTATTTGTCAGTCCATTTGGACCGGGGTCCCTGGAATTCTTAGCTTTCTTAATTAGTTTTTCATATCTCCCCATATTCTATATTCGGTTCCGAAGGAGTATTGTTTTCACCTTCCCCTTTATGCGTAGCGTGGCATCCCTCTGCCCCATGTCCGAATAGCTCAGAGAAAAATTCAACCCATTGTGCCTCTGATACACTATTCAATTGATCAATTACTAAAGGAGTATCTTGAGAATTAAGTAGGCCCCAGAAGGCCCTGAGGTCTCTTTTCACCAAGACACGTAGCATAATCTCAGCATCTTTTTGAAGCATGCTAATTTTTTTGCCAATGCAGAAGTTCTTATATTTTTGTCGAATAGATCTAATCATCACATTTTTATCAAATTGGTCAATATTTAGGTTACGAATATGTCTGAGCGACTTCAACACATAGGACTTTTCCTTAGCCACCCCTTCATCAAATATATGTAGATGCTTTCTTTCAGAGGGGCCCTTTCTTAGTAAATCATAGATCCTACCATGTAGATCCTTTAAGAAATGGTCATAATGTGGTACATTAAATACCTCCTGTTTCCATAAGTAAGAGGTATTATTCAAGATGTGAGTCAACTGTCCGTTGAAGAGTTTCATATTTACTGGGGACCAACGGACACCTGTGCCTTGTCCCACAGTTCTCAGGTTACTACTTCCCCCTATAAGAATCTTTTTGAGCGGAAGGGAAAAATGGACAATCAAGGTACCATGATCACTCCAGTTGTTGAAATTCACAGAGACTTCAGTGGCTAATGGAACCAAAGATTCATCAACAAAAAAATAATCTATAGTTGATGTAGATAGTCTCCTCCGCCATGTTGGAGGTAGCGGGCTGGTCAGGTCAGAGGTTCCGTTAAGACGTACAAGACCCATAGATTCTAAGGAAAGATTCCATAATCTACCCCAATGATATTTCTGGTCCTTACAAGAGAAGTCCCCCTTGTCCTCTCCCAGATCCCCATAATCATCTTCAGGAGTAATGTGTTAAGGAACTTGTCTCGGGGATGCTTCGTACCTGTTTGCTTGGTTGACGGTCTTGGATTGGCTGCCAGGTTGTCTGTTGACACTCCGATGGATTGTAACGCGGGAAACAGGCCCGGCTCCAATCTGGGATGGGGACCGGGCTGAAGTTGAACCCGCTTCCAACGTCACGAGGTGCTATCCCCTGATTTACGTGACGTCAGGATAGTGCAAGCACTGACACGGGTAGCGATGTGCAGTTCCAGAAGATGGAGGAGGCGAAGACTCTGGATGGATATCCCAGCGCAGATCAGGTGGATAGCAGGTGAAAGGATCTGCAGGTCCGGAGGCTCTTCGATGACCAGGCAGACAGGCAAGGAAGGTGGCACCCAGATAACCAGGCTGGCAGGCGAGGAGGGAGGCACTTAGGTAACAGGCTGCAGGCCAGGAGGGTAATAGGCAGAGGTGCAGGGAAAGGAATACCACCAATGAGCAAGGTAGAAGGTAGGGAAGGTAGGCACCAGAAGAACCAACCCAAGGTAGCTGGAAGATGAGAGCCCTTCCCAGGATGGAGGACAAGGAACAAGGAGCAACCTCCAAGGAACAGGAACCACCCCAAGAACGGGTCCCCAGTGAACAAGGCAGGAGCAGGCACAGGAGCAAGAACAAGGCAGGTAAGGATATGGAGCGAAGACATGGTCAGAGCGCTAACTGCGTTGAGACGCAACTAGAGCAAGACCACTGCCTCCCTTTATAGGACTACCAGCACCTGGGAGGCTTGCAACGCAAGCCGGGTCGTTCCCAGGTGCTGGCGTTCTGAGAACGAGGCTTGAAGCGCAAGCTTCACTGGTCCCAAGGGTCCGACACACCGCACATGCGTGGAGTGAGGAACATGGTCCCCCGCGCATGCACTGTGGAAAGGAGCCACAAAACCCGGAAGTAACCCAGTGAGCGGAGCCCCAAGCGCGAAAGCGCGGATAGAACCGCCAAGAGAAGACAGGCCGGGTGGGCACAGACAACCCCGGTCTCCAGGTAAGTGACGTGACACTATGACCCCTCCCAGAAAGACCCAGGGCCCCAGGTTTCCAAGGGAAGCATAGAAAAAACTCTTGCACCAGGCGGGGAGCATGAACATTACAGCAAGGTTCCCAAGTCCGGTCACAAGCCGCGTACCCCTTCCAATCGACCAGGAATTGAAGGACTCCTCAACATACACGAGAGTCACATATCTCCTGCACCTCAAACTCCGGAACCCCTCGTACCTGAACAGAAGCCGGACGGGGCAAGAACGTCCGAATCTGTCAAGTACAAAAGGCTTCAGAAGGGAAACATGAAAGACCGGGTGAATTTGCCTGGTAGGAGGGAGTTGTAGACGGTAAGCCACTGCAGACAAACGTTTTAAGATCTTAAAAGGACCAAGATAGCGGGGAGCCAGTTTGACAGGAAGATTTTGTACAGGTAAGTTTCTGGAGGATAACCAGACCTGGTCTCCCACCTGGAAATTGGGCTCTGGGATCCAACCTCTGTCTGCCTGCCTCTTCATGCGCTCCCGTGTCGCCGCCATAACCTCACGTGCCAACTCATGTTGTTTCTGGATGGTGGTAACCAACTGATCGGCAGACGGAACAGCGCTGGGTAATACAGGATGAAAAGGCATCATTTTGGGATGGTGAGCTGACAAACAAAAAAACGGGCTGAGCCTGATGGAGGCATGGACGGTGTTGTTGTAAGAGGCTTCTGCCAGATCCAAATGTCTTATCCAGGTGGATTGGGTAGTGTTTGCGTAACACCTCAGATAATCCTCCAAGGTTTGATTCGTCCTTTCGGTCTGGCCGTTGGTGTGCAGATGATAGCCTGAACTTAAGGCCCTGTGAGTGCCTAGATGATCACATAATTTACTCCAAAAGGAAGAAAGGAACTGTGATCCTCGATCAGAAATTATCTTTTCTGGCAGTCCATGAAGCCGGTATATGTTGTGCAAAAAGGCTGAAGCCATCTGGGTAGCGGTGGGAATCTTGCAGAAAGGAATGAAATGAGCTGTTTTAGTAAAGCAATCCACTATGACCATTATACAAGTATGTCCTTCAGAGGGTGATAGATAGACGATGAAATCAGTGGTGATGGTGTGCCATGGATAAGGAGATATTTCAGTAGGTCGCAGCAACCCCAATGGCCTCTCCTGGGCGCCTTGGTCTGGGCGCATACTGGACAGCTCTCTACGTATGATTTAATTTCTCTTGCCCAACCAGGCCACCAAAACTGTCTGGACACTAGTGGCTTTGACACCCCGATGTCCACTGATCATGGAGTCGTGAAATCATCAATCCAGTTCGACCTTCCTGCCTCCTCTGTGGTATCTGTCAGGGATGGCACTCTATTAAGAGTGGCACAGGACACCCAAAAAGGGTTTGGGTGGTTGTGCCTAAATAAAGTGGACAGAGAAGCACACACACAGCTGAAAGGAAAGAGAACGAAGAGTAGGCAAGAGTAGCAAGGAAAAGGTACAGAATGAATTCCCTCTTGGGGTGTATGCAGATATAGGAAAAGAGTATTCCACGAACCTTAGGAAATACTCAAGCCTTCTGCACAGTTTGCTAGAACAGAGGCCCGCGCTGTTTGCTCATGGCTTGGAACAGCAGCTATGGGTGTCTGTAATGTAGAAACGAGACAAGGGAAGGGGCAGAGGTTGACTGATGGGAACCAACAGACAAGCTCTGTACAAAAGGGTCTACAAACAGGACAAGAGAAGATACTTACCTACAAATCCAGGAAAAGGAGGTTGATAGCAAACTAGCAGAAGGAAATGAAGGGAAAGTCGTGTAACAGGATAGGATAGCAGAGGACAGTAAGAAACAAGGTTGAGAGCTCAGAGGAGCAGGAAAGCAATGAGCAAGCCCACAGGAGCAGGGCTGTAAGGTAGAGAGCCCAGAGGGAAAGGGCTTAGGGCAGCAGAGTAAAGCAGGCTGCACGGCAAGGAACCCAGAAGGACCGGGCAGCAAGGAGTGAGCCCTGAGAGGCAGGGCCGCTGACCGTAGAAGGTTGCAGAGGACTGTAGAGGGCTGCTAGGCCGAGAACCCAGCGGAAAAAGGTAGGTAGTAAGCAGCGGAGCGTGATCAGCTGCAAAGTAGGAAGCCCAGAGGACAAGGGCTGTAGGCAGCCGGAGTGAGGCAGGCTGCAGAGCAGGGAGCCCAGAGGACAAGGGCTGTAGGCAGCCGGAGTGAGGCAGGCTGCAGAGCAGGGAGCCCAGAGGACAAGGGCTGTAGGCAGCCGGAGTGAGGCAGGCTGCAGAGCAGGGAGCCCAGAGGACAAGGGCTGAGGCTGGAAAGTAGCAGAGCGTGATCAGCTGCAATGTGGAGTGCCCGGCAGGGCAAGGGCGGAGGCTGGAAGGCAGCAGAGCGTGATCGGCTGCAATGTAGAGAGCCCGGCAGGGCAAGGGCGGAGGCTGGAAGGCAGCAGAGCGTGATCGGCTGCAATGTGGAGAGCCCGGCAGGGCAAGGGCGGAGGCTGGAAGACAGCAGAGCGTGATCAGATGCAAGGCAGGAGCCTGGAAGAGCAGGGCTGAGGCAGGGAGCCCAAAAGGCTAGGGCTGTAGGCAGCAGGGTGTAGCAGGCTGCAAGGCAGGACGCCCAGAGGAGCAGGGCTGAGGCAGGGAGCCCAAAAGGCTAGGGCTGTAGGCAGCAGGGTGTAGCAGACTGCAAGGCAGGAGCCCACTAGGGCTCTGGAACAAAGAGCAGGTGAAATCAGGAAACAGCATACAAAGTTTGTAGCTCGAAGAAATAAGGTGCCGGAAGGACTCTCAATGCAAGAGACTGAGCTCTCGCAGGCAGCAGCCTTTATACTGCCCAGCCCAGCACAGAAGCAGGCTAATTGGTTGCACCTGGCTCAGCACACCTACAGACAATCGGCCACCTCCCTCTCTGTTCCTGAGCTGGTGGAAGCAGAGCAAATCCCTAGGGCTTCTGGGGATTGTAGTTCTGATGAAAAAAAATAGGAATAGCCAGGAATGGATGGTTATAGCCAAGTGCATTATGGTAAGTGTAGTCTTCTGGGAAAAATAAAAAGGCACCAAAGTCTTGCAAATGGGAAATAAAGTCCAAATAGTGAATAGCGGTTGATCCAGGAGTTTTCTGTAGATAAATGAATAACAATTTGTCCATATTGATTGCCAATGTATGCGCCCATGGCGCAGGCATGACAGTATGCCCCTCTCCAGGCCCCTCTCCAGGCTCCCTGAAGACTGACCAACAGGAAGAAGGTCTGTCACACCGTGAAAGAGTCTTATTCCGAAAAGGCATATCATGAAGCACAAAAAACTGTTTAAGGTTGTAATGTGGGAGTCTTGAAAGGTGGAGACGGTATCAATGTGCTGAACCTTTACGGTAGAAATCAGAAAAGACAAAGTCTTTGGAGCACAAAACCCAACAGAGTGTTCATGAATAGAGGAACTGTGAATGTCTGTTACAGGTTCCATGGCAAAGCTTGCTTTGAAAGGTGACAGTAAGGTGGTGAAAGGTAAAGCCAGAGGTACAGCAGAGTTGGTTGCTTTAGGAAGGTTTTCCAAGGCATCAGACACAGCAATGGCAGAGTCAAGATTAGCCGTAGAAACGTCAGGAGTCACAGTGGCAGGTTCTCCATGATTTGTAGGAGTTTCAGAAGCCACCGCAGCAGAGAGATCATGAATGGCTGTGGATGTTTCCGATGCTGTAGCAACTGGGAGAGTGGGTGCCATAGAAGAACCAGCGGACAGTGACGCACCTGAGACTGATAGAGTAGAGTCTGGTATTCTTAGTGCTGCAGAGGCGCCAGCAAGAACAACCGGAGCTGTAGTCCCAAAAGAAAAGTTGTTATCTGACTTAGCAACAGGTTCTGTCCTTGCAGGCAGAGAGGAAGGGGGTGCTTCTGCTGCGAAAAGAGTGATGTGAGATGCTGCAACAGTAGCAGATTTAGAAGTATTAGCAGGAGGAGCAGCAGAGATTGGGCTAGCAGATACAGGAACAGGTAATAAGACAGATGTGGGGTCATGATTGGGTAGGCGTTCTGAAGGCTGATCTTCAAAGTCTGGTGTGCTCAAATTACTTGGTGGGTCTGGGGTATTGACTGATGGAAAGGCTGGATTCCAGGCAGGTACTGGGTATTGTTCAGGATTGGAATCATGGTCTAGAGTCCCAGAACCTGAGTTACTGTGGTTGGAAAGTGAAAGAGCCGTGTCAGACTTTAGAAGGGATGCATATGCTAAATTTAGGTCTTCCATCTGCATGGTATAAATCTGTATCCTTTTCTGCGTGGCAATTCCAGGCCTTACCATGTTGATCTCTAAAGACAGTATTTCGGGTGTAGGACATTGTGTCAAAAGGTCTGGAATATTGTGTCCCTTCATAGAATTTTTACTATGTAAATAAACAAAGTCATCATAGAGATCTTCGGTCTTTCTTTTAAGGCGTAGGAGTTTTTCTTGTAGCAGGTATGTATCATTAGCCTGATCTAAAGCTTCAGAATCTGGTGTGGCAGAAAATTCTGTTGTAGCAATGGGAAGACTGACCTTAAGGTTATTGTGGTTGGTAGATACTGGGGAAGTATTAAGACCACCGATGGTCAGTATTGGCCTTTTGTACCCAGGACTAGGTGAACTAACCTCAGGATACATAATACCGTGTCCTGTCAAATGAGGGTTTCCAGTAGACTGGGGAGCTTGCCAATCAGATCTTGAACATATCACTCTAGCAACAGCGTACTCTGGTTTAGAGACCCCCACAATGAGTGCAATATCCTTGGCTGTAACAGTGTTAGAAAAATTATCAGGCTCAGGAGTGTCTTTCACTGTTTGGGCTAACAAGATCTGTAAGAATTCATTATCTTGCTGTAGCTCTTCAACCGATAAGGACTGTGGATCATAGTCGCAAATGTCATAATAGTTATACATGGAAGAAGGGTCAGCAAGCCAGTGAGTGTAGTACCGTGCTTGTAAATCTTTGTTTACTAAGGCAAGACTGTTCTTTAGACTAAGGTTCTTGTTTGCTGTCTTTAGGGAAAGTATATATTTTTGCAAAGGTTTCTTAACCCGAAAGGAAAGTATCCTTGTTCTGTGTGTGCCTTTCCTGCCTATGGAACAAGACGTTTTTGGCTCTTGCATTCCGTCAGGGATGGCACTCTATTAAGAGTGGCACAGGACACCCAAAAAGGGTTTGGGTGGTTGTGCCTAAATAAAGTGGACAGAGAAGCACACACACAGCTGAAAGGAAAGAGAACGAAGAGTAGGCAAGAGTAGCAAGGAAAAGGTACAGAATGAATTCCCTCTTGGGGTGTATGCAGATATAGGAAAAGAGTATTCCACGAACCTTAGGAAATACTCAAGCCTTCTGCACAGTTTGCTATAACAGAGGCCCACGCTGTTTGCTCATGGCTTGGAACAGCAGCTATGGGTGTCTGTAATGTAGAAACGAGACAAGGGAAGGGGCAGAGGTTGACTGATGGGAACCAACAGACAAGCTCTGTACAAAAGAGTCTACAAACAGGACAAGAGAAGATACTTACAGACAAATCCAGGAAAATGAGGTTGATAGCAAACTAGCAGAAGGAAATGAAGGGAAAGTCGTGTAACAGGATAGGATAGCAGAGGACAGTAAGGAACAAGGTTGAGAGCTCAGAGGAGCAGGAAAGCAATGAGCAAGCCCACAGGAGCAGGGCTGTAAGGTAGAGAGCCCAGAGGGAAAGGGCAGCAGAGTAAAGCAGGCTGCACGGCAAGGAACCCAGAAGGACCGGGCAGCAAGGAGTGAGCCCTGAGGGGCAGGGCCGCTGACCGTAGAAGGTTGCAGAGGACTGTAGAGGGCTGCTAGGCCGAAAACCCAGCGGAAAAAGGTAGGTAGTAAGCAGCGGAGCCTGATCAGCTGCAAAGTAGGAAGCCCAGAGGACAAGGGCTGTAGGCAGCCGGAGTGAGGCAGGCTGCAGAGCAGGGAGCCCAGAGGACAAGGGCTGTAGGCAGCCGGAGTGAGGCAGGCTGCAGAGCAGGGAGCCCAGAGGACAAGGGCTGTAGGCAGTCGGAGTGAGGCAGGCTGCAGAGCAGGGAGCCCAGAGGACAAGGGCTGTAGGCAGTCGGAGTGAGGCAGGCTGCAGAGCAGGGAGCCCAGAGGACAAGGGCTGAGGCTGGAAAGCAGCAGAGCGTGATCAGCTGCAATGTGGAGAGCCCGGCAGGGCAAGGGCGGAGGCTGGAAGGCAGCAGAGCGTGATCGGCTGCAATGTAGAGAGCCCGGCAGGGCAAGGGCGGAGGCTGGAAGGCAGCAGAGCGTGATCGGCTGCAATGTGGAGAGCCCGGCAGGGCAAGGGCGGAGGCTGGAAGGCAGCAGAGCGTGATCGGCTGCAATGTGGAGAGCCCGGCAGGGCAAGGGCGGAGGCTGGAAGACAGCAGAGCGTGATCAGATGCAAGGCAGGAGCCTGGAAGAGCAGGGCTGAGGCAGGGAGCCCAAAAGGCTAGGGCTGTAGGCAGCAGGGTGTAGCAGGCTGCAAGGCAGGATGCCCAGAGGAGCAGGGCTGAGGCAGGGAGCCCAAAAGGCTAGGGCTGTAGGCAGCAGGGTGTAGCAGACTGCAAGGCAGGAGCCCACCAGGGCTCTGGAACAAAGAGCAGGTGAAATCAGGAAACAGCATACAAAGTTTGTAGCTCGAAGAAATAAGGTGCCGGAAGGACTCTCAATGCAAGAGACTGAGCTCTCGCAGGCAGCAGCCTTTATACTGCCCAGCCCAGCACAGAAGCAGGCTAATTGGTTGCACCTGGCTCAGCACACCTGCAGACAATCGGCCACCTCCCTCTCTGTTCCTGAGCTGGTGGAAGCAGAGCAAATCCCTAGGGCTTCTGGGGATTGTAGTTCTGATGAAAAAAAATATGAATAGCCAGGAATGGATGGTTATAGCCAAGTGCATTATGGTAAGTGTAGTCTTCTGGGAAAAATAAAAAGGCACCAAAGTCTTGCAAATGGGAAATAAAGTCCAAATAGTGAATAGCGGTTGATCCAGGAGTTTTCTGTAGATAAATGAATAACAATTTGTCCATATTGATTGCCAATGTATGCGCCCATGGCGCAGGCATGACAGTATCAAAGGTAAAGAGGAGGGTGGAAGTTCTGGCTTAGATGTAATAAGGTTATCCTCCCTAATGAGCCTCACCAATTCTTCAAATCTATCCAGGTCATCAAGCCTGGTATATATTTCTGTGAGCAGTTGAGAATGAGATCTTACTTCTGCCCATATATTATCATATAAGCTGAGGAAGGAGCTTAACACCATGTTTAATGCCAAAACTGTTGGCTGTGTAAGTCTAATCCTTTCGTCAGCTTCCCTAAGGGTCTGATGGAGCATTGGGTCGATGGAATTTTCTTTTGCGGGATCCAGTAATAATCCCCTTTCTCTTAGCCAGTTTTGCTTCTCTGTATATTCATCTATTAAGTTAGTGAGTTCAGAGGGAGAGCCCATATAGGAAGCATCACAGGTCTGTCGAGTAATTCTATTAGAATCAGAGTGCCTAAATTCTAAATTACTCTCGGCAATTGACTTATCAGCACACTCAATGATGCTGATATCTTCAATATCGTTGTATAAAGCCTCCTCAGTGTCTAATTTTTTTACCACTTCAGCTAAATGTGAATGGTCTAAACTGGCAACTGATAGAACCGAGGAGGCTGGTTTTATTTGGGTACTGGTGGCAGTTCTTTTGCCAAAATAATTTGATTTTTTTTTTGCCAGGTATTGGTTCCCCTAGTCTAAGAGAGTTTGTATTTAGGGACACTGAGCGGGGGTTTCATCATTGATGTTTTGAATAAATGATCTCCTTGTATCGAGCTATCCTGATTACCCTCTTTGCTAGAAGATGGTTTCATGTATAGTTCCTGCCTCTTTTTCAGTGTACTCTTAGGACTAGAGTCTTCTACCAGTGTAGTAAGTAATAAGAAGTATCTTCAGGATTTTCATACTGCCAGTAATTGGGTCTCATCCTCATGCCTGGATCCCTGGAGTCGAGCTCTCCACGCGGCTGCGTAATGGAAAACCATTGTTTTTTGGAAAAACCATTGTAATTGGAAAAAATATTTTTCCATTACGCGGCCATGTACTAATTGGTACTCTGAAGAAGGCCAAAAGCCGAAACACGTGTCGCAGCAACGGACACCATTTGTGAATAAAACACTCCTTACTGGCGCAACTTGCGTGCTGGCATTGAATATAATCTTTGCAAATGAAGTCTTCACTTTGGATTAATTGCTGGCTTAAGGTTTTCAATATTTCGATTCCCCCACATCAAGTCATCCATGTTGCCTCATTGTTCCAGACAGAGGTGCTGATTTGTCATACTTCGGCCACTGAATCCAGTCTACCAGGCAACCCCAATTCGCTATGACACTGGGAAGCATTGTGGCTTCTATTTCCCCTTTCTCTCTATATTGCCAAATGGGCAACAGTCAGCAGATCAGATTCTTCCTCGGGTCAAGTAGGAACACATCTTCACTCTTCAGAATTTAAGTGTGGCATAGGCCAGCCTGGTTCCCTTTCCCATTTCCAGCAGAAACCCGCCCTGCTCTACAGGGCCTAACGCCTCCTAACCCCTTTCATTCCCTGATTCACTTTACAGAGCACCGCTTGCAGTGCACCTGCTCTATTGAACCACGCCACCTGCTCATCGCCATAGGAGATTACACACATCAGTAATACAGGATTTGCTGGGGCCAGAAACCCCTTTTTTGGTCCTGCCGTTGACCTTTTAATCATACCGCAGAAGGGAGCCCTGTGCTGTTTCTGGGCCTCTTTCTGATGTTTCTGTATTTCTAGATCTTTTCCTTGTTTGGGTTCCACAGGGCTGCCTTGCACATACCCCTTCTACCTCAATCTTGGGGCACAGCGAGCGAGGCAATGTCATCAGACTATCCCGTTTCCATGTTGCAAAAGTCACCTTGTTTAATTCATAATTCTAAATTTAGGGGACGCAGACAGTGCACAATGAATTTTTCATTTTGAGGGTTCTAAATTTCTCTCAACTTGGAACCATTATTGGCAGGATACCTTGAGGATTGGGGTGGGGAGGTGCAGGAAGCTTACTTAGTTCACATCCTATCCTCCTCAGCTCAGGCCACAACCCCATACTAAGAGTTTTCACATTGCCTGATGGACATGCTGTTATGGTACCCCCCTAATACAGGCCATGACTGCATCCCAATAGTGACAGGGATCAGAGTGGTGGCTGCTACACATTCTGGAATATTATGTTGCAGACAGTTCATGAAGGCTTATGCTTGAAGCAAATCTGTCTCCTATCCTTCCCCACTCTGAAGGGTGGGTTTGGATGTCAGCCAATCAAAGGTACATTTGCTGAATGACCACACACATGTAACTCTGTTGTGATATTTAATTATGTGTACCCTTTTAGAGCGTAGAGTAATAGTAAACCAATATGAATGGCGTAACTCAAAGCACAGACTACAATTTCCTCAGGATGCTGTTTGTACCCTATGTCTACCCATTCCAACACTGTCATTTGTGGCAATGGCAATTGATATTTGGCATGTCTAGTTGTTTACTCCCTCCATCTTAGGTTGTTCATTTGTTCTATCCTCAAAGAGGTGCAGGGAGATAACTGTCATAACGGTTGCTTATCTAAAAACTCCAGACAAGGTTCCACCCAGATGCTAATATGTTAGGGGTCTGTATCCAATGAAAAATGCATACCTGTTTGACTCTGTATGTCATTTTTGGCAGCCGGTCCACCTTGGCACACCAGGGCTCTCTTGAGATCATCAGGTCTTGGGGGATGGAGTCCTTCTTTGATGCTGCCTGGGCTAAAGTTTACTGCTCACTGCTCTTGAGGTGGGCACCTGGGGAAGAGGAGAGATTGCTAGTTCTGGGACTCTTTCCTCTGAGCATTGTGACCACTGTACCTGACCGGAGATTGTTGCTGGTGAGGCTGCTGCTGCTTGGTACCCATACTACCAACTAGTCTCTTCGCAACCCTCCAGCTGTGATGTCTCTTCTGTGCCATAGGATGGTGCAGCTTGCTTTGATAAACACTTTGAACAATCCTCCCTCCAACTTTCATCTTTCCTGCTCCACATTTCATTGACGTCACAATAGAGAGCCTCCCACATGGCTTTAACAGTATTCTAAGACCTAGGCTGTCTAGTCGACTGAAGCTATTGACATCCTCCACAGCCCTTGTGGTCAGCCTGTGACATCTGGGAGCTCTTGTGAAGACAATTTTTATTTTCTTTGTCAGAACGTTACAAGGGGCACCTTGGGCTACATGTGTCATAGATATGGTGAGTGCAGGACTCCCCATCCCCCTCCTGCAATAGTCATTATCCCCCCAGTTTGAGTGCCAGGATCTCAGCCTCTGCAGCCAGTGAGTGAATCACAAGACTTCCCCCAGACTTCCAAAAAGCGCATTAACCTAGAACCTTGATTAGTACCTGCTCTCCAACACACCTATAGATTTGTATATGTACTTACTTCTCTCACTGGGCTCCATGTCCCCCACAGGTAGACCACAGCTGGGAGCAAGCTACAGCAAGAAGCATTGGTACTTTTTAGTCTTGCACGCTGTGTTTTCTTTTCTTCCTTCGTCTTGGCCACACTAGGGGCTACATTATTTAGTTATTTATTCATTTGTAGAGTGCACCTAACCTGAGGGTATCTGGGCGCATTCCTTGAAAATTACAGTGTTGTTACAGTAGGGAAAGACATTTCATTACAGTGCAGATTCAATTGGGCACAGGAAGGAATAGTACATTACTGTGTTTGTTTGTGTGGTTTGGTGGTGTGGTAAAAAAGTGGTGGTAATACCAGTTATTTTGTAACGGAATTACTGCCACTTTTACCGCACTGATGAATTACATGTTTGGCCTTGAAGTGGTGGATTTACCCCAGCAAGTACTCGAGGTATATCCTCCATTTCAAGCCAAGAATCAGTGGATCTATCCTGGCGGAATTACCACTCTCAGTAAATCTTCCGAATTCCCAATGGAGTTCTATGTACTCCAGAAATGTAGAATTCCAGCGCTGTTACCCCATACGTAATTCTGCTGTAAATTCGCAAGACCGAAAGGTGTTAACAGTAATCGAGTTTGGCTGTTATTCTGCAGAAATACCACATCATTACTTCCAAACCATAATGAGGCCCCTTGTAGCTAACCACATTTAAAAACAGTGGCATTATTTCATTTCGCATGCATGTCCCCCAATATGTCCACAGCTAGGCCACACTTTGGTTTGCACCTCACTTAGAAGTGGTGGGACTCTTTTGTCTTGCACACTATGGCCCTCATTACGACCCTGGCGGAAGGGGTATTACGCCAGCGTAATGCATGGCGTACCCTTCCGCCTTACTACGAGTTCCCGTAGCGCCATGGCGGTTTTCACGCCTGGTTTTTCCGGGCGGAAAAATCCATGGCGCTACGGGACCTGTTGTTAATTACGCCACCGTAATTTACGGTGGCGTAATTAACGCCTTCCCCACTCCCATTATACCCTATGGGGCAAAAATGGGAATGGGGAAGGGTAAATGGGGATTGGGGACTTACCGCCCCGCCAAGGTCGGAATGGGGTGGTAAGTCCGCCAACCCCCATGGCGAAGTTGGCAGCTCTGCGCCATGGTCCATGGTGCAAATTGCACCATGGACCTCCGCCAGGGTCGTAATGAGGGCCTATGTCCTAACACAGCTAGGTAAAATGTGGTACGAAGCCACACTTAGACGCAGTAATGCTGTTTAATAATAGTAACTTCCACTCAGGGCCAAGCAACCAAAAACATAAACTGCACAAAAACACCTGGTCTGGACGCAGGAGCACCTGCACAGCAGCAGTCCCATCAATGGATCAGGTAGCTGGGATTCAGCAGTGACCAAAGACAATGCTAACTACTCACTGCCCCGCCAGCTTCCCTCCTAACCAGCCCTGCATCGATCCACACCCACATAACCTTGAAACACACCAGACCAAACAACCTAGGGACCAACCTAAAGGCATGCATGCAGGAACTTGATTGGGTCATCCCACAAACTCACACTTGATTCAAAACACACCTTCACTAGGGTAGGCCTTGTCCCAGTCTCCCCCAAAACACTTAGGGCCTCATCAGTGGTTGGGGGCAGTGGCAAAAATGCGGCCGTAACTCTATTACCGCCGCATTACTGCTGCGCCCAATCCTGAGTTTGGGGGGGGAGAAAGCTGGAGATTTACCTTCAGCTCTGAGCTTGAGGTAAATCTCCAGCTTTCTGCCCGTTTTTCGGCTCTATTACCGCCGGTGTTATTACCACCAGTAGTAATAGTGCAGAAAATACCCATAGAGTCCTGTGGACACTCATAAAATTGTGAATTACACCTTAGCACTACTCAGGATCCAGCACTTAGCACAGGACCGAGCAGCAGTAGCGCTATTTGCGTTGGGGGTATTCCGGGGCAATTACCACCAGGATACCACCAATTCGCTAGTAGCTTACCCACACACACAGCCTGCTCACTTATATGCATGCAACTCTACACCTACACCTACTAACGTCCCTCCTCAAACAACTCCACACACCCCAACGTTTACACGCGCCGAAGCACAAAGAAGCCATGCACATGGCAGAGGTTGCAATACATAAGACCCATTAACATAGCATTACATCATTTGCATGTCTTGTATAATTAGTTCTACATTCGGCATTAATCTTATAAATATACACCATCATATCTATGGTGTATATTTACACCATAGATGTGATGGTGTAATAAGAGATAATAATAATAAGAGAATCATGCACATCCACTGAGCCAACACATGTTTAGGACACAATAGACATATAATATGACCATCCCACTTGAATGAGTCTGTGAAAGGATGCACGTTTGGAATGGTAACATATAAGATCAGAGATCCCAATTACTTAGCAGAGCTTGAGCCCATGTAGACACATTATTTTTTTTATTTTTTTTTTTACTTGAATTTTAATTAAAAAAAAAATTTTCAATTTTTGCAAGGGTTTTTTCCAATTTAAGGAGTCCCGAAGTGCGGAGATGAACTATTGACTCTGGAGTCCTTTGATCCCGTCTGGTTATATTCTGTTTTTTTTTTTGTTTTTTTTGTTTAGCTGCAGGAAGCGTCTCCCTCTTCGGTAATCGGGTTTAGATCAAGCTATTCCCTGGTTTTCGGATGCTGTCTCAATGGTGCCTGTCTGGTTTATCCTCTTAAAGGCTGTTTCTATTAGCTTCACCAGTGACAGGGACCAACGTGTTGTCTCTCCTGAAATTAGTCTGTGCCACAGCACCTCTTCTTCTACCAGCGTTAAACCTTGCAGACGAGGTTGGAGATATGTGACTCTGCCTTGATTGGTATTCGGGCACTGCAGGCACATTATGCTAACGCCAGGAGTAAGCAGACCTCGCGGTTAATGTACCAGATAAATTGCTACCTTGTGTAAAGCAATGAGTCACTCCAGGCAGTGCCAGGCTCCGAGACGCAAAGCAAGAGAAGAGGATGGTCCGCAGATAGGTTCCTCCGGTGAGTAATGGGCAACCGTGTGGGCGAATGCCAGTGGAATCTCCTGGAAGTCTGGATTTAATGGGTTTCTAGCACATTATGGGCGCAGATGATTCCCCGTGTTTATTTTGCTTCAGATAGATCTTTGCAGATCAAATGATTGCAATAGATGTGGACAGATGCATGCATCCTTTTTAGTTTCGGCTGCTTGGTGTCACTTTATCGCTACCCAAAAGGAGCCACGGCGAATGCCATGCAGAGGTATGAGAAGTTGCATGCAATGAACAGTGCACACTGTGATATTGCATGTCACATTCACCACTCTCTGTAGCACAAGCTCTAACCCGCGAATCGGTCTTAGACTTGAAGTAAAATAAAATATATTCTACCGCGTCTTTGCTTTCAATAGAGCCGTGGACAGGGAAGATAGTGGAGTGTTTTCTCCTCTTTCCAGGATGTGGTCCAGAATGAGCCTGCCAGGCTTGATACCGAAGACCCATGGCTTCCTGCTGTACTCCTGTACTCCTGTACTCCCAGCCTCCCTGTTCCTGAGTCGAACGTCAGTGGAACTGGAGAGGCAGGTGGCCAGAGGACAATGTGGACTCTATTCATGGCTCAGTGCCTCCTTGATTCTCTGGGTCAATTGCCTCCTCAATCCTGCTGCTAAAGGCATTGGCACCAAGGAAGGGGGCAGGAGAGGGGGCAGTGTGTGTTGTAAAGCCGTGCTCCACCCTCCCTGGCCCCCACAGAGTCCATGTGAAAGGCAGCAGGACTGGGGAGATTGCCATGGGTGTATGCAGGGCTTTAAGTGGGCCTGGGCCAAGCCCCGGCAGTCTCCCGCAAGGGCTCACGAGCTAGGGCCCTGCTAGGACCCATGCCAACTAGCCCCAGCTATGCTGACACCTCGAGCAGCAGTGTAACTGAAAAGCACCACAGTTACAGGGACTGCCTGCAGGTGTCAGCACTTCGGAAGTACTCCCATCTGCAGACAGCCAGTGTAACCGTGTCTTCAGCTACACGGCTCCCAGATGATTCTGAACTCTGAAACAGGAGGAGGGCTGGCTGGCCCAGTGCCTCCTTTTGTTTCTGAGTAAAGAGTCATCATGCAGCATGAAGCCTTTTAAATGGGGCTTCATGATGCGTGATGACTCTTTTCTGGGAAACAAAAGGAAAGACGGGGCCCTCCAGGGAAAGAGCAGTAGCAAGACGCCCTCTCACAGCCCCTGCACCTAGAACCGGTGAGGTGGCCCATGGTTAAAAACCAAAACTGTTGGCTTTGTCAGTGCTTATGTTGCATTATAGGGGGACGCCCAGATATATGAACTTTTAGGGTGACGATGATAAGAGTTATAGGCCCTCATTAGGACCCTGGTGTTAAGGGGTTAACGGCGCCGTAAAAGGTGTTGGCGCCGTAAACCCTTAACGCCTTACTACGAGGTCCCTTTGCGGGACCTGACCTTAACAGCTAGTCTAGACCAGCCGTTAAAGTAGGGGCCCGCAAAGGGACTCTCGAGGTAAGTACGGTACCGCAATTTGCGGTACCGTACTTACCACCTTCCCCATTCCCATTATGCCCTATGGGGCAAAAATGGGAATGGGGAAAGGCCATGGTGGCATGGGGAATTACCGCCCCGCCAACCTTGGAATGGGGTGGTAATTCCCCATTCCCCCATGGCGGACTCCGGCATCGACCATGGTGCTAATAGCACCATGGTTTTCCGCCGGAGTCCTAATGAGGGCCATAGAGTGCAAGGGGTTACACCCAGCATGGATGGATGCTAACCTATATAGATCCGGCAAATGTGGAAACTGAAAACCAACCAATTTAAATGCCCACTCAGCATATGTGTGTGGGCATTTACAGATGTTCATGTCACTGCGGTGCCGACCTACATTAGCTTCAGCCCCCACTTGTTCCACAATCCTGGCTACGCCTCTGGTGGGAAGAAAGAACTCAGGGCACACAATCTGTAAGCGTGCCAGCACACTGGCTGATAAGAGGGTACCAGTGCCAAGAACACCTCCTCGCAGTGAATTGCAGATTTCAAGAGAGGGATGACAGAGGGTTGCGCGTTGCATGATGGAACTGACTCTGCTTCTGAAAAGATGCACAAGTCCTTTGGTAGCTATGCAACCTGAGGCCATCCTTCTAACTGGGAAGCGAATAATAACACGCGTGCGTATTTTCAGTCCAAATGTTGCATTGGAGGTTTGGTTGTTTTGCACTTTGCATCCGTTGCTAAAGTAGAGCATCTCAGCATTTTGCATGACTTTTGTAATTTAAAAAAGGGGCTGCACTGGGGACAAGGGTGTGCACCCTTTTGCTCTCCAGATGTTTGCGACCCCAACTCCCTTCATCCCTAACCTGCATAGTCAATAGACAGATAGCATGGGAACTGTTGTCCGAAACATCTGGAGAGCCAAAGGACATGAGACCAAGCGCTAAGCACCGTGAGCTGCCACTGTCTTGCAGGCCAGTTTGGGATTAACCCAGAGGCCATATCCTGATGACGAGTTGCACTTGTTTAGTCAGTGAAAAATGTGTGGGGGCTGTAAGGCAGCCTGGAGGTGGTGTAAGGGGGTTCTGGCTCGCAATAAAAGAATGCTGATGTCTTGAGCCCGCTATTAAATTGGTTTACAGTGCTTGTACTACAGTGACAGCTATTTATTGTAATGCTTGTTTTGTTTTGAAGGTCGATCATTACTTTGGCAGAACAGTTATTGCTGCCAGAGAGACACGCGTTTGCATGCAGCTGCAGACAAATGCCACGATTGATTAAGCATCCGCAGCAAAATGGAGAAAAGAGACATAAGATACACATAAATGCTACCTCTGCACAGCCTTCCCTGCCCCCCGAGTCCTCTGCAGATGTAGAAACAGCTGGCTATGAGTCCTTGCACTTGAGCCACACAGAACGCCCCTCCCCCGCTCAAAACAGAGTCAAAGGGAAAAACAGGCTGGAAATCCACGTTACTACCCATTTTCCAAGCTCCCTCCCTTTGCAATTGCCCCTCCCCGCCTTTTCCAGTCCATTGGAATTTGATGCAATGCAATAATAATAATTTGATATTTATATAGCGCTTTGATCCAAAGCCCTTTACATAGCACATATTTGCATACATTATTATGTGCAGACGCAGCACAAATTGCGTGTATTGCGAACATGGTTATAAAACAAATGCTGCAATGAGGGTCTGAGCAGTGGTGGCTGGTGAAGTTTGAGGGGCGTAAGTATTTGTCCCGATACGCCCGAGCAACCGAGCGTAGTGAGGGAGCCCACACCACCCAAGAGGGATTTGGGGTGGTTCTCTTCCTGAGATTTGTTTTTAAATAATGGGTGAAAATGGTGCATTTTAGACCACACTTTTTTAACAAAAATTGGGTAAAAAGCCAGACAGTTTGCAATTTGGTTTTGTAGGGTAACTCATGAAAAAAATCCAATAGATGCAAATCACCAACGTGCATAGGGTTTTTATGATGCCTTTGCCCACAATATGTGCAAGTATAAAAAGATGTACCCATACATTTTCATACTGGCTGGAAATGCACCAATATATGCCAGTATTCGCATATAAGAACATACTCAGGTTTGCTTTGTGCATAACGCCAATTATGATGCTACAAGACTATGGGCCTCATTATGAGTTTGGAGGTAGCCATGCCCTTAATAAGAGCATGACTGGGTCCAAATTCAGGTCTGGGTTCCTCAATGAGGAATTACCGGGCCATTCCAACCATGGAGGACCCGGTAATTCCTCATTCAATGTACCCATCCTCATTCCCATTTGAGCCTCCAGAGGGCTCAAATGGGGATGGAGAGGGAGCTAACAACGGGCCCGTTAGCTCCCTGGTCCCCTTGCGGGACCCGCAAAGGACGTCTGGTCCGACCAGATGTCCAGAGCGGGTCCCGGAAGGGGACCTCATAATAGGGCGGAATGGGTTTAACGTCTCCGGCACCTTTACCGGCACCGTTAAACCCATTCCGCCAGGGTAATAATGAGGCCCTATATGTTCACACTGGTTCTGCCAATTTATGCCAGTACCCTCACAACATACTCCCTGTTGGCTTTACCAAAATGCCTGCCGCAGTGCAAAAGTATATCCAAACTGGCTGCAACAAAATGCCAGTCTAGCTGAGTTTCCCCAATCTTGTTTGTCAAACCAATCAACATTAAACCCATATTGCATCTACAAAGCAAAATGAATGCTTCCAATGTAGTATAGCATTTTTCATTAAGAAAATAAGCACAATAAAAACGCTAGACAACATTTTAGCCAACGTCAAACTGTAGCACATAAATTTACTTTGAACACCTACTGGCAGTCTCTTTCATTTTAGGAAGTACAAAGGCACCGATCTGACTTGGTGAATACATTTTTCCTTGCGCTTCCACCCAAGCGTCACCATTAGAGGCACAAAGAATTTTGAAGGGATCATTATTTCTGTAAGGAAAGAATATATTAAGCATTAGTTGGCTCTAGTCTCGACATTGTTCACATTTACCGGTCAAACAGGACACAGATGATAAACTAACGTGAGCATATCATTGTTAGCACCTGCATTCCTATGCATACATGTTTAGGCAATCGAAATCGTGAAGTTGGGTTTGTGTACTATTATCAGGGCCAATGCGTGTTTAGCTTTGTGTTGTGCAATTTTAACCAGATCTAGGCCATTGGGAAGTTGCTAGAGGTGGCAATTTGTGTTCTTGGTGCTGATTGGCCTGGTGACTATTTGATAGAACTGTATGCTCTCATATTAAATTCTGTGTAAACTTACACAGTTTTGTTATGGCCAAGCGCAAGGCGGATAAATCCCCCCTAATGCACAGGCGGGGAAGCGATCGGCGGTCTCGACCTCGCACATCAAGCAGGCAAATGCCAAGATAAATGAAATAGCCTCTTTGCTGTACGAGATCGAGCCTGCCGTCCGACGTCTGGCCAATTTGCCATCTAAGGGTAGGACCAAACTTGGGAGAGAGACTTTGCGAATGCAGCCTAATGACCGTGTAGTGGGAGATGACGAGGATCTCATCAGACTCACTATCATCATAGGGCTTTTATTCGGCAATTTGTCATTTTCCAAAAACACATAATATTACAATTATAATGAAAACATGTTTTTCAAAAAGCAGTAGAAAGCATAAATAACCGAAGCAATATATCATAAAATGCATCATATCATGCCATCGTGTTTTACAGAGAGTCAATAAAAGTACGGAACAAAATTCTAAAACCCACCAAGCCAGTACTTCGTAATATGCGAAATGTGAAATTACGTAAAATCCCAGTCTATCCTGGGTATGATCCTCCTGTGTTAAAACAGAATATATATAGCAGAACAGAAATATGCAAAATAGCTCAAAGGGCCAAGGCAGTTCTACAATATCTTTACAAAATAAAGATTCAATGCATGAGGTAAATACCCGAGTCATTAGCGAGCCAGGATAAACAAGACAACCTTCTAAAATGTATAACCAGGCTTCGCGGAATGTGCAAAAGTTGCAAAGATTGCATTTCTAACCTATTAGAGCATCACAAGGGTGCAAAGAGCAATAAAATGCATATGAAATTACATAGATGATAGTTAAGGGTCACGATTAGATTTGATTATGTTGATCACAATCACGATAACCACGTGAAGTTAATTGTAATCACCATTTCTAATAGTAGCATTTTAATTCCCAGGTCCTCCAGCTTTCGATATTCTTTCCAATGGCATCACACTTTCTAGTGGGATATGCCAGGTTCAATTGACCTCATCTGAATTTCATGTACAGGCTGCATGCAAGGGGGCGGGGATATCCATATCTAAATATTTGTCAAATCCCAAGGCCACCTTACTGGCCAAATATGTAACTCCTGTAGCCAGCCCACTACACAATACATTTTGAGTTCAGGTATTATCCACAGTCTAAGCCAGTAAAGTACTGGCCTAAGGACAGCATCACTATGGATTTGCCTAAAACCAGTTCTAAATAAACAGGATTACTCGGACACGCTGTTGGCAACCCAAGCAACCGTTTGAGGAAACATCTTTCATCCAGGCCCGATTTATGACTGGTTGAGTGTCCCCAGATCTCCGCCCCATGCAAAGCTGCGGATTTAGCCTGAGCAGCATACATTGTGAGGGCTTGCGGTATGGCGCCCCCCATATTTTTCCAATGTTATGCTGGATTTGAGCATATGTGATGTCCAACTAGATTGGTCATTAAATCTAACCCCCACCATTAATATTTAGTTGAATTTTTATAAACTTTTTAAATTTTGGTCGAAAGACTAACAATTTTGTTTTCCCTAAGTTGATCTCATAATGGAGCTCCGTGCATTTCTCTACGAAAGCTTCAAGTGTAGTCGCAAGCCCCATCGCAGATGTTGATAAAAGCACAGCATCATCTGCAAAGAGGAGTATTGGGATTGCTTCATGGCCAAGTGTCGACTGATCTAGACTTTTCAATCTAACATACTGTGTTACTTCGTCAATGTATAACAGGAACAACAGGGGGGTGAGGACGCATCCCTGCCTCACCCCTCTGGTCACCATAAATGGTTCGGTTAGTTTGCCCCTGAGCCCCCAGCGCTTTTGTTAGAGTAAAGCTGTATTATAATTTGCAGTAGGTTAGCTGGTTCCCCCCTTTTGGCCAAAATGGACCACAGCATCTCCTGTGACATGCAGTCAAAAGTGGTCCTGAGATCAATGAACACAGAAAACACGTTCATGTTTCTCAGGACTGTTTATTTCTGGGTGACCAGATGTAGGCCGAATTCCTGATCCATGTTGATCGTCTTGGGACGAAAGCCTGGCTGGAGGTGGTCAACCAGTTCTTCCTGTACAACCCACGCCTGGATGTGCTCGTAGATAAATCTGGTGAATACTTTCCCCACTCCATTCAATAACGAAATTGACCTAAAATTCCCGGGATCCTCTCTCCCTCCTTTTTTATGAATGGGGATCATAGTTACACTTTGCCAGGAGAGGGGCACCTTATTAAATCTGAATATTGCATTAAACAAATACCATAATGCCTGTACCCATACCATTTTTTCATCCTTGATTAGGTCGATGGGTATTAGGTCCGGTTCAGGGGGTTTTCCCCACCTTTGTGATCGAATAGCATTAGAAACTTCCTGTAAGTCAAATTGGATTGGGCCTGGGATATTCCCTCTATCCTGATCCTGCAAAACAATGCCGTGGGTGTCTGACGGAACTTCCATTCCATAAAGGTCCAGGAAGTGTTTCCTCCAGGTACTTGGACTAATATTAACTGCCGCGTCATTACACAACCTTCCTTGTTCCCACTGACTATTTTCCAGAACAGACAGATATCCCCAGATTGAGAGGCTTCCTGCAATCTGTCCCATTCTTGCTTCGCACCATTATCTTTTTTGATCTTAATCAAATGTATATACTGTGCTCTGAGGCGCCTCAGTTCAGTCCTATCAATGCCCAGGTCTTTCTTTAAGCAATTTAGGATATTCAGCTGGGCTATCTTGCAATCCTCGTCAAACCAGATGTTATGTTTGAAAGCACTTTTCTTTATGCTCTTGCTAGGCTTAGTAACAAAGGGTTGTATGGGCAGGACCAGGTTATCATATACAGAATAAATATCTGCATTACCGGGATCCATTTGTAAAAGCCGCTCGAAGTCGGGCAAGATCGACGCATAAATGTTTGGTCTCAGGGACTCCAGGTCGAGATCGAGCCATTTAATTCTTTGTTTATGTTGTCCCTGGATTTGAACAGAGTTACTGGGGTTGCTTTGATGGTAACCCTCACATTTCCCCAAATTAGTCAACATTACGGACAATGGCTTGTGGTAATTTCCCTGTTTTTCCAGAACCTCAAAGTCCTTTGCGTGGGACCACATTTTCATAGATAAAAAAATGTAATATATGTGCGAGGTGCAGTTGTTCCCTTGATAGGTCCATTTTGCTGGCTGGCCCTTTCCAAAGTGCCCATTACAGGTCCTTAGGCTTATGCTAAGAAGGGTGGCGGTGCAACTAAGAGCATGCGGGTGGACCCTCTCTGGTATGGAGGAGTTCAGTGGAAGAATATCCCACACCTCACTGTGATCATCCCAAACCGCCTCCAAATCAGGCAGGGGCTCAATTTGCAGGTTCAGGTCACCAACGTGTATGGTCCTAGGTCTTAGGCCTAGTGAAGTTGATGAAATTCAGCTAAAACAATTTTAAAAAAGAAACAATTTTAATACATAACTTCGATTCAGAATGGGTGCTCTTAAACCAGACACAATTCTTTCGAAGTGGATTTTGGGGACTGCAGCTTGAGAATGTTTTTGATTGGATACTCCTTTGTCTATACTTGATTCTCTAGATGCGCTTTGCTTAAGAGTCGCCAATTGATATATTTGCGCACGGTTTTGTACCATTGATAGAAATGGATTGACCCTCGCACAACAGGGTGATTTCTTGGTCACTACCACCATATCAGCTCTCTTATTTTCTGGTTGCTTTGATGCTGCGCAAATGGCTAATCTTTTAATTTGTCTCCATTCAGAGTCGGAGAGGTTGTTCCCGTTTTCATCATCTTGCTCTTGTTCAATTATCACTACTAAGTCACTGAGACATGTATTGTTCATCTCAACCATGCTCTCCTGCAGAGGCTTTTTTAGATGATTCTGCTGTGGTTTTGGGTTCCTGAGTTTTTTCAACATCTCTAAGCAAGCAAGGGAGTTCTTTCCTGGCTCTTTTAGGGGACTGACTTATTGATAGAGAGGGCGGAGTTCTTAGGTTGCGAATGAAGGCCCTTGATCCATTTAACTTGTTCTTTTTTGTGGGCATTTGTTTTTTTTGTTTTTTCCTTTGGTTGTAAGTTGTTTTTAGTCCCTCTCAGACCTTCCTGGGCCTTCTGTTTGAAGATTGAAAACATATTTGAATCTTTGTTTGGAATTAAATCATTCGTTTTTGAGATTGGGTCTTTTTCCAGAGCTTTCATTGAGGTGGGGGTGTTTTGGGAAGCTTTGTCATGTCTATATTTTCTAGGGTCTTCTTTCCATGTTGCTCGCATCCACATGCAGTCTTCCAATAATTCCTCCATCAATGTTGTTTTATCGGTAGATTCTCTTCTCGCCAAATTGCACAACCGATTCTGCCATTGGACTGATGTTTTGGCCGCTTTATTTAGTTGATATTTGACTTTTATGTTCATTCTTTCAAGGGTGCTAATTTTTGTCGATAGCATTGTTATCAAGTTTCCTTGATCTCAAATCGAGTTATTTATGGATTTGTAAAGTTTAGTGAATGGTGACAGAGTGATGGATAACGACACCATAATTAGTCTTTGAAGTTTCGTCATGTTAACATTTGATCGATGTGAATGCTCCATTGAAGTCCGATTCCCCCAAGCAGTATCATCCAAGCTTGGATCAGACAAATCAGTCGTGCCATTGACAGAAGGATTTCTGTTTTCAATAGAAGATGAGCTTGGCTTGGCTTGGCCCAATGGAAAAAGATGGCTGAGTGAAGCCTCACTATTTAAGTTGTTCCCTTCCTTGGTTAAAACCCCACTTTTCCTTAAGGGCGCGTTGGAAATGGAGGGTTGCAACACTGTCTCCTCCCGTGATAAGTTGACTTCTAAAGTTGCCAGTCTGTCCTGGATGGATGCCATGCTCGTTCGTTTTTGTGGAGATATTTTATCTGTAAGGATTGAAAGGTCACGAGCCAATTGAGCTACAATAGCAGAATTCTTGCGAGAGGCTCTCTGAGAATGAAGATCATAGTTATTTTGAATGGGCTCGATGAACACGGATGACAGCGTCAGTTCCTCGCTTGTTATCATTTCTTCAGGCAGATACACAATGGGCCTCATTACGAGGCTGGCGGTAGCCGTGTAATACTGGCACGGTTGCCACTGGTATGAATTTTGTTCCGGCGCCCTGAAATGGCCAATTACCGGGTCATTACGGCCTTGCCAGACCCGGTATTTGCCCATTACTGTGCGCTGGAAAAAATTCTTGCCCATTCCCATTTGATCCCAATAGGGCTCAATGGGAATGGGGAAGTCGGATGCACCGGCACCGTTTATAACGGTGCCGATGCATCCGACATGCTGTGCTCGTGGGTGCCTTTCATTCCGCCAGGTCAGACCCACGAGCACAACTCGGGGTTTGCCGGTCTGGATACAACGGTACCGGCAAGCTTACTGGTACCGTTGTATCAGACCGGCAAGCTCGTAATGAGGCCCAATGTCTTTATGAGTTGACATTATTAATACAGCGCTGCGAGTTGGTGCTAGCACTGTTTCCCAGGGACGCCATTTCACCAAAATGCCTGGGGTAGCGGAAGTGACATCGCACGACCCTTGACCCCCTGATGACATCACAGGAAGTGATGTCATTTTACCCCGCCCCGAAGTGATATTGCGGGAAGCAATGGAACACGACCTTTCACCCGTTGACAAAACAGGAAGTGGCATCACATAGCATTGTACACCACGAAAAATATGGTTACGATATCACTATAATGTGATGTACATTTCATACAAGAATGGATCGCCATGTGTATTGCTAAGATCAGTGTTTATAGGCCCATATTACTAAATTACTGTGAATGCAAGCAGACGTCCATGACCAAATGATAATGATGTGTTATTATATGGCACTTACGCTTCAGTGCTTTATATAGAAAAAATGTTCACCCAATATCACCCAACCTGTGTTGGTACTCATTTATCGACCTCAGAAGGATGAAAGACTGAGTTAAGGCATTTAAGAAAAGACTAAATCAGTGACTCCCCCCCCCTAAGTGTGCCTGAAATTAACCTTTGATGAGTCTAGCAATTATTGTATAGAATTCCAGAAAGACACATTGGGGGTCATTCCGAGTAGGGCGGTAAGGGTTAACGGTCACCAGTAACGAGACCGGTGCTGTTAAACCCTTACCGCCCTATTCCGAGTTCCCTTTGCGGGTTGGTACTTAACGCCTGCTTTTTGCAGGCATTAAAAAACGAACCCGCAAAGGGACCTTGTAGGTAATTACGGTACCGTAATTTACGGTACCGTAATTACCTCCTTCCCCATTCCCATTGAGCCCTATGTGGGCAAAAATGGGAATGGGGAAGGGCCCATGGTGAATGGGGAATTACCGCCCCGCCAACCTTGGAATGGGGCGGTAATTCCGCCATTCACCATGGCGGAGTTGGAAAAATAACGGCGTCAACCATGGTGCTAATAGCGCCATGGTTAACGGAAGGGTCGGAATGAGGCCCATTATTTGGTATTCCTATTCTTTCTTTTTTAGGGTCAGTGCTTAAAATGTTAGACTTGTGGCACTCCTGTTCTTATTGTTCTTCTTTTTTTAAAGGGGCCTGAACAAGAAAGCCAGCCACTGCAGAAGAGCCACATGGCACTGGCCACCGCCCAGGAGCTTGCATTACCAAAAAAAGACAGAGGTCGCAAGGGAGACCACAGAGGTCGCAAGGGAGACATCAGAGGTCACAGTTGCGCTCTCTGGCGACCCCTAAATGACGTCCCTGCTGTTTCCTGCGTAGGTCTGCTGCCATTAAAAATGACTTCCAGCTCTTGAGCATCTACACTGAATTCTGAGGGCACACACTCCTGCATCTGCAACATCTGGCGATCCGGGAACTACAGTACCGGTAAGCATGTCGGTACCGTAGTTCCCGGACTGCTATACTAAGAGCTGTGCTTGCGGGCGCCTGTCAGCCCACCAGGTCTAACCTGACGGGCAGAGCGGCACTCGTGAGCACAGCACATTCTGAATGGTGCCGTTGCATCCGACGTCCCATTCCCATTCAGCCCTATGGGGCCGAATGGGGATGGGGAGTCCCTTATTGCCGGGTCCGCCGAACTCAGCAGACCCAGTTCTTGCCCATTCGCAGGGGCTGGTAAAAATGCAACTGCGGCCGCAGCCATGCCGGTTTAGCCGGCACGACTACCGCCGGAGTTGTAATGAGGCCCATAGTCTCAGACAGAATTGGAATGTTACGGCAATCAATTTGAGAGGTAGAAGTGAGCAGGCAGGAGGTGGAGTGTCTCACACGGTTTGCTTCAGCTGGCAAAGACGAGGATTTAGAGGAGCTTTTGGTGAGCTGGTGAGTTTTCATTTTCTTTTCCTTTTCCTTCTGACAGAGGGGAAATCGCTCTCTAAAGTTAGCAGAACAGTTCCTCCACAGGCGCTCGCTGATAGCTTGGAGCTGGACAGCAAAGTCACTATTGAACGAGCAGATTTGAGGATGAATGAGTGTATTTTAATCTGCGGTGTAAGGGAGGAGGAGGGGGAGGGCGGGTGAGAGCAGGGTGATTATGCACCTTCTATTAAAGGATGGAACTCGCACCGTCAGAGTCCTATCTGAGCCGATGCAATAGAAGAACTTTAGCAAGGCTCGAGGCTAGCGAAACAGTTGCTTGGGGCTGAATTACTCACAGCGAGTCATGGGGTCCAATAAGAGTCACAGGACCTCATTACGAGGAGGGCGGTAAGGGGTTAACGGTGCCGGTAAAGGTGCCGGAGCCATTAACCCCTTACCGCCCCATTACGAGGTCCGCTCGCGGGACCCGCTCTGGACGCTTGGTTTTACCAGATGTCTTTAGCGGGTCCCGCGAGCAGGCCAGCATGCTAACAACGGTCCCGTCATTAACGGGCCCGTTGTTAGCATGCTCCCCATTCCCATTGAACCTTTTGGGGGCTCAAATGGGAATGGGGATGGTCCAGGTCCGGGTTCCCTGAATGGGGAAATACCGGGCCCTCTAAGGTCGGAATGGCCCGGTATTTCCCCATTCAGGGAACCCGGACCCGGGTTTGCGGGTAGCCATGCCCTTAACAAGGGCATGGCTACTTCCAAACTCGTAATGAGGCCCACGGTTTTCTTTGCACTGAGAGTTTTTTGAGATGGGGGCAGAATCTCACGTCTCCCATCTCACACCGAACACCAAACACTTGACAAGACACTTGGCACGTAATGATGCGCGAGTGTTCTAGGGATGCCAGTTGGGGCATTAGCTTTGGTGACTGAGGATGGACCAGTGGGTGTGCTGTCTACATAAAAAGCAACTGGAACCTGGAAATGTATTTCACAATAAAGCTATGTATTTCCCTGTGACATCTGTGCTTGGAGTGGAGTGCCAGCATTCATCTTCATAATAGTATATGTACTTTGGTCTGTGAGAGAATAGAAAAGGGCAGCAGAGGATGGTTAAGGAGAGAAAGATTAAACACACATGTTATGGTATGTTACAGGCTTTTATCATGCACCCAATCACCACTGGTAGGAGTCTCAGAGTGCCTTGCTGGTTTGGAGTTTGGCCTGTTGTGCCCCTATCCTGAATGTCTAGACCTTAGTCTGTGGAGGAAACAGAGTGCAGAGAAGATAAGAGGATGGGAAAGAGGGTGAAATGCAGCAGATAGAGGGTTGGGGTGATACAGAAGAGGGGAAACGGAATATTTTGTGATTTCTTGTGGATCCATTAAGGCAGACCATAGATTGGGATTGCAGAAAGGAAGTTATGTTCTAAACAGTTCATAGCATGCTATGCTCGACCCCTGATAGTTGGGGGGAAGTTCTCCTCATTAAGTGGTCGCCAAGCTGGAGTGGTAAACCCTTTGCCTGGTCTAACTGATTGACCACTTAGTGATGAACAAGGGCCCAAACATTCAAGGTGAGGAGTCGGCTGGAATGGGGCGGGGTTGCAATAAAAGGTGGGGGTCATGCATGTAAGGTGGGGGAGGGCAAAGAGGTGGGAGGGGTTGCAGGACACATGTGGAGTCCACGGGAGGAGAGTGGCAGTAATAGGAGGCAGAGGGTAACACCCTTTGCTTAAGGAAAAAATAGGGTTGGAGGGGTCAAGGAAGGGCGATGGGGTATTTTAGGGGGGCAGTAACTAACTCAGTGTTCTGGCCCAGGAGTGGGAGTGGTGGTCCAACATATGGGTAGTGAGTGGGGGAGTCCAAATGGAGCAAAAGGGGGTATGCAAGAGGGTTCAAGTGAGGCCCTGAAAAGAAGAGAACAGGGGCGGTAGTGGGGGGAGGTAAAAGGTCAGAAGTAGAGGCTATGGGATTTGTTTTTGGGAGGAAAGGCGAACAGTTGCACATGTCAACCACCTGCGATGGAAAAAAATTAATAATTAATAGGAATTAATAGATGTTGTGCAGTTGGAAGGGGATGACACACAACTGTTCTAAACATGGCTGGCATCAAAAGGATTGTTCTGATATGTTATGTTATGTTACAATGTTTTTTTATCAAACAGAACCACCATCATAGACGTGTCAAAGCACAGATCCTTTTCTGTGACATATTGCGGCCCTGTCTGGGGAAACTAGACCATAGTCTGCTAGGAAGGAGACCAGGGGTAAGATGTAATCAAGAGGGAGTGAAAGCTGGGAAGTATTTTGCAGATGCAGGGAGGGTGTACGCCAGGACGGAAGTGCTTTGTAGTAGTGTGGATGTGTGTTAGTCCACCATATACGGACTATCTTCTAATGACCCAAAAGATTATGAGCCTCATTACGAGTTTGGAGATAGCCATGGCGTCATTACTGGCATGGCTACCTCCAAACTCGTGTCCGGTTCCCAAAAAAAGGGAATTACCGGGCCATTCCAACTTTTGCAGGCCCGGTAATTCCCATTTTCGAGACCCGTACCCGGTACGTCCCCATTCTCATTTGAGCCCCCATAGGGCTCAATAGGAATGGGGAGGATGCTAACAATGGACCCGTTAATGATGGGTCCGTTGTTATCATCCTGGTCTGCTCGCGATGCATACTGCCACCCGCGAGCAAACTCGCAATGTGGCGGCCCGGTATTAACACTGCTGGTACCTTACCAGCACCATTCATACCGCGGCCGCCAGGGTCGTAATGAGGCCCTATGTGTTGGGTTGATATTTGCATTGAGCTACAATTTAGAGATTGAGTAGGGTTGAGTGTACGAGGGGACCAACAGCATGCTCAGGCAATTCTGGCAGATATGTAGGCTTAAAATACCTGCAATGTCTATGTATGGTACTGCAGGTAAGTTCCTGAAGAGTAATTCTCCCAAGTTGACGACTCCAGAGGGTGACATAGTCCAAGATAAGGATGTGTGGGAAGGAAGGTCTGAAATCAGGAAATGTGAGCTTAGTCTCAAATGTAGTCTGTAACCTTGGTGATATATACATCTCCTAGAGAGATTAGACTTGCAATGAGGTGATTGTCTATGTGAAGCAGCATAGATAATTAATAACACATACAGCATCATTTTAAATTGGGTGGCATGTTAAATGGAGGAGGGCAAGTAAGTTGTAATGCTTTTACGCCTCCATTTAATGCTCTGCCCCATTTTGGATCGGTGACAAGGTGGAGGAGGGGCACGGAGTGGAGTTCAGATCTCTGACATGCTGACCTCCTCTGTTTCGCCTTATACACCTGCATAAGACTGTAATGCAGGCATACAACAAATGAATTCCTATGGAATCCACCTCAGATTTGCAACTGCCAAAAACCAGGGGGATTCCATAGGAACCCATTAGTGAACACCCCCTGCAAAGCGTATTTGCAGGCAGCATTTACTTTTTCGTGAGACTGAGAGGAAGATGAAAGCCTAAAAGTGAGCTCACCTTGGCTTTACTCTTTTCTAAGCCTCCTGAATGTGTAAAATTGCATGCAAGGGACCACACAGCGTTGGTGGCCCCCTGTATGCAATTAATATTGCATACAAAACAGGTTCTATGTTCTTAGATCGGCAGTTCCTTTTCCGCTGAGTTTTTTTGCCAAATAATGTTTTCCTCCCTTTCCTGTTATCTAGTCCCTATTCCCCACCCCTTATACGCTCTTACCCATCCCCCATAATTTCTGATGAGATTTGTTGACCGAAAACCTTCAGGAAAAAAATCCTGGCAAAAAACTCTGGCGATGTAACAATGTTGTACCAAAAAATAAGGCTGTACATCTACGGCTCTGTGATGAAACAACATTTTGTCCTCTTGAGCGATGCTGAGTGAGACAGGTACATTGCACTATAAATGGCATGTGGTCATGTCAAGTATTTGGTGTAGGTGCATTTTAATTACAGTTAGGCAATGACTTTATTCCCTTGATATTTTTAAGAAACGAGTATGGCGCTGCACCCATGTAAAACAGGAGCGGTTATACCACCTGAGGTTCTAAGAATGTAGATGTTTGCTCAAAGTAGCATAACACCACCCCTGTTGTTAAGGGACAGCTATCCAACATTAGTGAAAGAGGTCTGGGGAACGGGCCTTGGATGCACACCACGTCTGCTGTACCACGTCGTTTCTGCCACACAGGTGGTCTCGGCTCATGCAGGTCACTTCTGAAGCGGGCAGGAGGCTACGTTGAAGGGACGGTGTGGGAACATTCTTGCTGCTTCCCTTAGTTCCGCTTGGACAGTGACAATGAACAGGGGGCTAAACAAGTAAATAAATAAATGTGCTATCTTGGACCACCCCTGTAGTGGCTCTGCTGGGCTCTATACTGGTGGACTGAATGGTGTCCTCTGTCCGCTATATGGAACGTACTGGCAAGCATTTTTTCACTTTCTGGGTGCCCCCGGAAGTGGTGGGTTGCTCAGTTCGGAGTTGCTGGAGTTTGACATGCACTCTCATCACTTGTAGCAGGATGAGTCTATGGCCCTTTGGGGGGATCTAGCTCTGGAGCTTTCTTGTGACCTCTGACTTTGTTTCCAGACCCTAGTCAATGACTATGCGTACCCCTTGGTGCATGAACTACTCACCCGGCGCCCAGTGAAGCTCTTGAGGTGGCAGCGACATTTATACGCAGTCACCCTCAGATATGTCCTTTCACTACTCGGGGTCAGATACAGCAAAGACGACCCGGTGTGAGGGACGGACTACAAGCTTACTCCATTCTCACAGATGGGCAAGATAGATAGGCTGAGAGGATTGCTCAGGGGCAACGGGCTTGTCTTGGAAGCAAGAAAATTTATAGCAACACAGGTTAAACCCTGGGCTCGTACTTGAGTATTAAGAGCATTATAAAAGAACAATATTTATTATAATTATTCCTCCTCGCAATTCGAGGCTATACTAGCTGAGATGAAGACCATCAATCAGTGCACACAAGAAACGAACACTACAGTTCATGACTTCATGACGGAGATACAGGATATCAATGGTCGCATCAATGCGCAAGTTGGGCGAACCACTGAGAATGAACAGTGTATAAGCACCATTGAAGATAAACAATGGACCATGGTGACTGACCTTGATGCGGCTATTAAGGAAATTTAGCGCTCCGGCTCGAAGATTGAGGATCAGGAAAGTCGATCCCGACGCAAGAATATTTGAATGGTTGGTGTTCCAGAGAACTTGGAAGGTAACAACATGGAATGCTTCTTGTACTCTTTGTGGCAGGAGGACCTACATATTACGAATCCACAAGAGTACAAAATTGAACGGCCACTCAGAGCACCCATTCCCAAACATGCCAAAGGAGAATGACCAATAATTATAACAGTATTGTGTCAGCACAAATTGATAGTGTTGAAGGCCTATCGAACAAAAGGCATCCTGCAAAAATATGGGGCTCAGATTCGCATTTTTAATGATTTCCCGGTGGAGGTGTCCAGGTTACGCAGGGAGCAACATGATTTTTGAAGCTCTTAAGGGTTCAGATTATCGATACTACCTGAAATTACCTGCAGTGTTGTGCTTTCAATTCAACAAACAATGGCTTATGTTTGACTCCCAAGATGAGGTGTGGCAATTCCTAAGGCAGCATGACATACTCGCTTCAGATTGTATTCGGACCTGGAAGCCCATTCCTCCATCACTGGTGTTGATAGACGTCGATTAGAACTTCCTGGGAGCCCAGAATCAATGGAAGAAATCTGGAAGTTCAGCCTAGAACCGACCCCCATGTATAATGGAAGATAACTCACGAGGAGGGCTGAATACCTGATTGCTGAGACATTCTTGTACGTTGAGCAGAGTGTTTGGATGTTCAACCAGTCTGCCGAATATGCCTGAATAGGCTGCATCTCAAGGCTTGTGTGGAATGGGATGATCCTCCTTGTGTTTATTTGTCTACTTGTTTGGACATTGGACAAGGGACACAGCATGCCTTGAGGTGTACACTCATGTTAGGGATGTCTAAGTCGGATACTTGGACTTCTCTATGTTGGTGGCTTCTGAAGTTTATTTCACAGTTTTCATCTAAGCTAATGGCTGTATCCTAGCTCCATCTTTTTGTGGCTCCTCTCCACCCCTCCCAATATCAACGTTGGGCCTGCTATCATACTGGTTACATTTATATGTGCAGCAATGGCCAAACCACATGGGTCTTGCTTGCCTGCTGTGCATTGTTTATACCCAGTTCTTATTGGGCTTCTGCTATAGGGCCCCAATGATTGGGGTGTTTTGTTAATTTTATAACTGGTTATTATGTTCAGGGCTTTTTAGGCATCATGTTGGGGAAATGTGCTCGCAATGGGGTACTTCGAGTTATCATGATATTCACAGGATGTTATATTGATGTCGAGATGCATTGTGCGTGGGGTGTTCATTTGTGATGCAGGGGATTCTTGTCTACATAGGGGCTCTTGGTTGCACGATAAATACATGGGATGGTTCTCACACAGTGGAAGTGGAGAAGACTTGCTGTCCGCAGCACTTCCTTGTTTTTGACAGGACTATGCTCAGGTTAATAACGTTGAATGTTCAGGGCCTGGACAATACGATTGTTTGGGAAATATTGCATTTCTACAAGAAACTCCCCTACATAAGGTTGAATCCGGAAAATAGCGAGTGGTTGAGTGAGTCAGACATTCCATGTGCCATACTATCGCAAGAGGTGGGGGTCGATTCTGTTGCACACATGTGTCCCTTTTGTCGCTCTGGATACCCTGGTGGATCCATAGGGACGGTATCTAATGGCTCGGGGCACACTGTTTCAACAATGTATCACTCTGCTTAATATCTATGGGCCTACGGAGGGCAATGCTGGCTTTTAGACATATATATTCGCGAAATGCGCACCTTATATGGGTTTTCTCACGTTGATATGATAAGTTATTTATACCATGCCTGTATGCAAGTGTTTCTAGCCACGACAAGACAAGGATGGGTAGAGAGAGGGAGGCTAAAACAAACGATCTTACTGGTCCTTGTGTCATTCAGATCGCACAAATGCGAGGGGGGAGAGGAGAAGTGCCAAATGGGCGGTGGGGAGAGAGTGCAAAGGCAAGACGCGGTAAGGACTGCCAGGGTGGTGGCTCAAGTAAGTGCAGAGAGTCAGGGGACTGTAGGGTTGCAAATACAGTCCCTAAGCGGGTAGGAGGCACAGAGGCAATGCAAGGGGCTACTGGGCGTGCAGGAGCCTGGTGCCCATGAGATTCAGCGGGTGGCCAGGTAACCAGTTAGTGCAGCCCACGTAACCAGTTCCTGGGGGGATCTTAATGTTACACTTTCATTGGTGCTTGATAGGCAATCTGCAGTCTATCCAAGCCTTGCTATGCCTCAGAAAATGAAGACGCTCCTGATCCATAAGAAAGACCTCCGATTGAGGGATGTATGGGGGGTGCTCCACCCACAGCAGAGTGACTTTACTGTCTAGTCACCATCACAAAAGCTATGCTCACTTAGATTATTGCTTCTTATTGTCCACTGTGCTCTCCATCACTGTGAGATCCTCCCTATCATGAACTCGGATCATGCTCCAGTGGTCTTGCAGATTCATTTCCCGTCTGTTCCTCAACAGGCTCCGCCATGGAGATAAAAGTTAGCGACACTGCAATACCCAGACTTTGTACAACATTAAGTGGAGTGCTTTGACTTGTTCTGGGAAGAGAACTTGAGTGGAAACATTAACTCATTAAAGTGTTGGGATGCCTTTAAGGCTTTCCTCAGGGGACAGTGTATTTAACAGTGGGTGTACAGGCAGAAGAGGCACATAAAAGGTCTAGGGACCACTCTCTCCTTACACAGGTGAAAAAGCTCTGATCGGCTATTAAGGCCATTACTACTATCAGGGTGAAAAAATACTTCTCTCAGTGGGCCCATTCCTTTTATGGGGTAGGGAACAGGCCTCTTCGCTCAATGGCTATCTCTTTGAAGGGTCACCAACATGCCCCATTCATTGATAAAATCAGGAATAATACTGGTAAAATGGTGAATGGTGTCGATATAAATGACTGATTTTCTGAATTTTATCTGGAGCTATATGCCCCCCCCCCGACATGAATCGCAGATGGTCTGATACATACCTTCTTACAAGGGATTCAAATACCGAGAGCCACTGTCATGGACTTGCTGCCACTGAATGCCCCAATTGTGGAGGCAGAAATGACTGTCGCTATTGCAGAACTCACAGCTGAGAAGGCAACTTGACCAAACAGCCTCCCAATTGATTTATATAAAGCACTGGTAAAGACGGTCGCTCTCAGACTGACTTAGGTATTTAATGAAACAAGGGAAGGATCAGACAGCTGTATACTTAACAGACATTCTAATGATAATATGAGGTGACTGCTGAACATCCTTACTAGTCGTGCCGAACTGAGTGACATAGTATTATCCCTTTATGCTGAAAAAGCATTCGATAAGGTCCACTGGGACTATATGTTCTCGGTTCGGTGGAAACTCGGCATCGAGGGACACTTTGTTGATATAGTTAAATTGCTATATCAAACCCAAAGGCATCAGTGGTTATTATGGCTACACATCTGCACCGTTCAATAGCAAGGCTGCCCCCTTTCACCATTGCTGTATGCTTTGCCTTTTCAGCCACTGGCTGCTAGTATCAGACTGTATGCTGATCTGGGGGGCATTGTTCAATCCGGAGTGGAGAACCGTATTTCATTGTATGCAGATGATGGTCTGCTCTACATCATTGAATGGCTGGTGAATTTCCAGCATATTTGTATAATTATAATAGGAATATGCCCGCTCACAGGCTATGAAATAAATTATGACAAGTTGGAGGTGTTGCCCCCGAGGACTGAAATACCATGGATCCTGGTGGTGTTGCCTCGTTTAAGTTGCAGATGCAAGTGATCAAGTATCTTGGAGTGTGTGTGAGTGCCCAGATAGATAGCCTGGTTCGAAATAATTACCCCCCCCAATACTGACCAAAATTAAAACTGATCTACTCAAGTGTAACATTCTGCCATTGTCCATTATGGGAAGAATCAATGCAGGAAAAATCAATATCTTGCCGAAATTGATATATCCAGCCCAGAGGATTCCTCTGCCTTTTCCCAAAAATATAGGTTGCTATTTGGATCATCAGATTGGGAGGTTTCTTTGGAGACATAAAAATGCTAGGTTGAATAATAAGCTGTTACAGGCAACTAAACAAGATGGGGGCTTGCACTCACCTCCTGTAAATCTTATTTCTTGGTGGCACAAGCGTGCTGGATCGAGAGATGGCTTAACTCGGAGGATGCATCCAGTTGAAAGACTACGGAATTGGCCATTCTACAACCCTTTACACCTCAAGACATCCTTGCCCTCTCCTGAGCATGGCCTCTGAATCATGTAAAGAAACATCCTATCATAGGGCTTACATTAACCCATTGGTATTGAATACTTAAACTCACTGGAGTCAATATGAACATGGTTCGACCATGGCTTAGCCTTTGAGTTCTGTTGAAAACTTGCTCAGGTAGGCATCCGCAGTTCAGTTGAGAGGAAGAATGGCAAAAGGTATGCATAATGGATCTATTTGATGGTCACACTCCAATACCATTTGTGGAGGCTTAGGTTGTTCTAGGCCTGCACCGACCACATGGCTAGTGCATCAGGCACTGATTTTATTGAATATGTCTCGGATTTCAGAAGCCACATTTACTCAAGACTATCGGCCTGGGAATCGGAGCTGGGCGAGGATCCTTCTGCCTTCCCCAGAGTCAAGCGCCTTTATCCCTCTTGCATCCCAAACAATTTAGGAAGAAACTTGGTACTCAACGCTAAATGGGTGGAAGATCTGGGGATCCAACTAGATTTCACTGATTAACGAAGTGTCATGTAACCTTGGCAATAGGGAAATACAATTTAAAATCATACAACGCTTCTATTATACCGAGGTATAGTTATATGAAATGAAGTTAACTAGTGCCCCATGGTGTTGGAGAGGATGTGGGCAGCTCGGGACGATGGGACATTTATTTTGATCTTGTCCTTAGATTCAATCTTTTTGGGGGATGATATTCAATGGGCTCACAAATGTTTCAGGGGCCGTTCCGACTCTTTCACCTGGACCTCTGCTATTTGGTGCTGAGGTAGAAGAGTTGAATGACAAGCAGGAAGCTGTTACATATCATGCTATTTTGATGCACTTAAGGCTAACCTGATTAAATGGAAATCAACAAATTCACTGAACCGATTCATGTGGGAGGGCCTGGTGTCCAGGCTATGCTCTTTTGAGAGACAGGCCTATAGGAATCGATATGGGTTTCCCAGATCGGATCGGATGTGGGACCTATTTGAACAATACATCTAATATCAAGTGTTGGCTGGTTTAGGGTGGTGGAATTGGACTATGTGGGGATTGAGTATCCCTGGCTAGTATTCTGGGGAAGGTAGTGAGACGATGTGAATGATTTACTCATTGTTTTGCTCTGTTTCTTTGAAGCAACACCCTCCACCCCGCCTTTACATGCACTGCACTCTGCTGTTCTTGACACTAATGAGCATTGGGAATGCCAATACTAGAAGGGATAGCTGCCCTTACACCTCTGCCCTCGACATGGGTTCATACTGGTTTTCTATCCCACTTTTTAGTTTTTGTTATCAAGGATGGGTTAGGGTCTCTTTCTAGTGGGTGGGTGTAAATTGGGATTTATGTTTATGCATGTTAATACTCTGTCACATTGTGATCATTATCTCAGCTCTCAGAGCTGAACAAGGACTTGCTGAAACCCGCTGGAAAAGCAACCCCTTTGATGCCTTTAAACAGAAGTTCTCAAACCTCTCCAAACAATACAAAAAAAGCTTTCATCCAAGCCAAAGCTACCACCAGCTTTTTTAATGCCAATTTGCCAATTCAGACACTAGAGAACTATTCCCCATCCTTATGGAATTGGAAGCCCTGGTCCCCTTAGCTTCGGCCTTGACCAAAGACCCTGCTGGTTTCGACAACATACAGAATTCTATGAGCTAAAAATGTACACGCTTAAAAAAATAATACTTGCAAACAAGCTAGCCTTAATCACTCCCACCAGTGCACTAAAGCCACCCACGCACCTACCTCCAACACCCCAGGATGCCCACTGTTCAGCTTCACAAAATCTCCACTCAAGAAACCCTACACATCTCAAAAATCTTAAAGCCATAAAGATGTAAAGGGATGTCTGCGTGGCCCCCCTGATCAAAGACTGTGCTGAAGCACTGCCGCTGTTTATCACGGCTGTCATCAACTCCTCCTTCTCAACTGGCACGGTACCTTCCAGCCTCAAAGAAGCCTGTGTTGTACCCCTCCTAAAAAAACAACACTCAAACCGGCCTCACCCAACAAATACCAGCCCATTACGACAGTTCCCTTCCTACTAAAAATGCTTGATACAGCAGCTTATGTTAAAATTCAACGTCATCTTGAAACAAACCAAATCCTAGGTGTTTGCCAATCTGGAAAACATGGCACAGAGTCAGCACTCCTCGACCTGAAAAACCAGATGGATGAGATTAGGAATGAGAGGAAACCTTCCCTATTGCTCCTACTAGACTTGTCCAGAGCGTTCGACTTAGTCAACCACAACATATTATACAACCACCTCCCCTCCTCAGTATCCTTCTCACCGGGAAGCAGCATCCTGGATCGCCTCCTTCCTAGAAGGTAGAGTAATGAAAGTATTCTCTGAGAATGCTTGCACGGCACCCTCACCTATCAACTGTAGGGTACCCCAAGGGTACTGCGTCTCGCTGACTCTGTAAAATATATTCACAAAGCCACTCTTCGACCTCTTGAATTCCCTTGGCATAGCGTATACGAACTATGCTGACGATACGCAAAGTCTCCTCCCCCTCTCTGGCTCCTACATCGACGATGCTGCCACACTGAGATCTACCTACGTCACCTTCCAAGCCTGGATGGCGACCCATGGACTCTGTCTCAGTGATCTGTAAACTGACCTTCTCATCAATGGTGCCTCAGTCATACTAAAGAAATTGAACCCCAAGTACTCAGCCTTCAATATCAATGGCACACTGATACCAGTCGCACCAGCTGTTAAAACCCTCAAAGTATACCTTGACGCCACACTCTCCCTAACCCGTCAAGTAAATGCTTTATCCTCCTCAGTAGCCTACTCAACTAAACTCCTAAATGCCGCCAGACCCTTCCACTCTAGAGACAGCTGCCCGATGATCGCTCGCGCACTGGTGGGCACTAGGCTGGTCTATTGTAATGTACTATTTGCTGGTACCTTGGCCTAAAACATAAAGAAACTCCAGACCATCCAAAATAACGCACTACGAGCTGCTCTGAACATTCCCAGATCAGAACACATATCAGCTGCCCACAGAGCAGTACACAGGCTCCCCATCCGAGAAAGAATCTCATTGTAGACACTCACAATCACCCACGGGTGTATCTCCAGATCTGCCCCGCCCTACCTAGTTCAAAAAATCACCAAGACTCACTGGGCCATGCCCACCAGAACCCCTTACACCCAGAGGCTGGTTCAACCTAAGTTCAAAGGTGCAAAAGCAGGTGGGTCAAACTTCCCAGACTTCCCAGCCATTGCTGCTAAGCAATGGAATTCCCTCCCATATGCACTGAGAGCGGAGGAATCCCACTGGGCCTTCCGCAGAGCACTTACAACATGGCTGTTTGTCTAAGCTGTTCAACACGAACCTCCCATCGAATTATGTACTTGTGATGTGTTGTAGTTGCTGAATTTAACCACTATGTATGCTACCATCCGTGCCTCCGGGCTCCTTTTAACTGGTTCTCACAAACGCCTTAATGCCCAAGGGTTTGTGTGCGCTATAAAAATTAAAACAAAAAAAAAGAAAAAGACTATATACCGAGCTACCCTATCTGGGTTTTCCTTTTTGTGTCCGTTTTTTTTCCGATGTTTGTATTCACTAATAAAAAGATTTAAATTAAAAAAAAATGGAAATGAGGAATGTTAAAGGAAGAAAGTTAGCGTTTGTGTAGCTTGGATGCATGCCAATCCAGTAGATTATTTATCAGAATTGCAAAAATCAGGAGAGTAAATTCTGCAGTTTCTGAAGAAGGGGATATTTATGTGAGCGCAGTTTCAGCATGAAACACAGGTAACACTACACATAGTACATATGCTCAGTGACCACATGTGTAACATGGAGGTTACATCCGCAGTACGTTATGTTTTATTTAATAATTCACCTCGCTTTGTGGAGGGACTAGTTTCCACTTCCTGGCTATCAGTCCCTCAGTGCCTCAGAGGATCCACACAAGAGCGTCTTCTACTCCCATGAGTGCAACAAGAGTGAACGCGCACTCCCACTCCTCCCGGCAATACAGGAGCTCGGCCTCAACTTGCTGGAGCTTGACCTCAAAGGCAGTCAGGTTTACTGTGTCCACTGTCCTGGGGTTAGGTGGAGATAGTGCTGGACATGTCATGAAGTCGCATCTGCAGGGAGACTTCTTTCTCGGCGGTGTTTTTTTACCATTGTATGTTATGGTATGTTAAAGATTCTTATACCGCGCACTGTTGCCACCTGCGTGGTCTCTTGGCGTTCTGGCAGATCTGTGAGGCAAGGAGGTAGGCGGGTAAATTAGTAGGACAGAGTGGGAAAAAGATTAAGAGAGCTTTGATAGGCTGATGGCAGCTTCTTTCAGTGACACCTTTCATCGAGTGTTGTATGGCCAAAGACTCTGGTTGATGTCCTTGGCCACCTCCTCAGCCAGTACAAGGAGTACTTGTTCTGAGACTCTCATTTTCATCTGCCTTCCGTCAGCTGCTGCTGCTGCTGCTGCTGCTGCTGCTGCTGCTTCCACTTTGGCTCTCAGCTTTGGAGATTCAAGAGAAATTCTGTTTCCTTGTTTCAAAATCCCTGCAGCTAAACTCCCTTAATGTTCATGTGCCCCTTTTAATTGCTGCGTGCAGTCGTTTTACCCCACGTTGTCCGGTGCACCTTTCCTGCGTGCTCGCCCTTCTGCTTTTGTGGCGGTAATCTTATAATTGGGAGGTACTCCTCAGATTAGCATATGTGGTCATCAATATTACTATATTCAAACGTTCTGAAGACATGCATCCAAACTAGTAATCCCCGTTAGTAGTATTTAGCTAATACATTAGTTTATCACATCTACCTTTTTTAAACACATGTCTGTTATCTTTTGACTTGCATTCTGCTTGCTGTTTTTGTGAACCCTTTACCGGCTTTTTCCTGGTCCATTCATAACCCAGTCTAATTCTGCTTCTTACAGAGCTCACGGAAACAAGGAAGCTGCTGGAGTTTTGATTTGTATACTGGTATGTCCAAAGTTGAATGGTTTGGTTAAGGTTATGAATGAACCCGTGATGATAGAGCCACCAGCCAGCCTGAAAGGAAAGCCTCCTCTCGTGTCTATTAGATGCAGTAAAGAGTGTGAGAGAGTGGGTGTGAGGGAGGGAGAGTGTGTGTGTGTCGGCCAATAGGAATGCACGTGTACACACTAACACTTTCAATACCAGAGGAGTGATCCAGTGCATTCCTTTTAAAAGGTTAATCTAAGAGAAACGTCTTTCATGGGTTTAATTATTGCACATGGCATATAACGTTTTAAACGTAAATTAGAGCAAAATGTTAGATTGACTCTGTGGGAACTGAAGATCTATAAACCATAAAATTCCTACACTCATACCCGCATTGTGCAACCCTTTTAATACACAACATGTGTAATTTCGTATTCACAGAACATAGGAATCGTGATAATGGGCCTCATTACGACCCGTGCAGTAACATTGCGCTAGTAGCGCCATGGTTGCTGCCGGTATTTTACCGATTCTGCCATGGTGAATGGCGGAATTACCGCCCCATTCCAAGGTTGGCGGGGCGGTAATTCCCCATTCACCATTGGCCCTTCCCCATTCCCATTTTTGCCCCCATAGTGCTCAATGGAAATGGGGAAGGCGGTAGTTACGGTACTGCAAATTGCGGTACCGTAATTACCTCCAAGGTCCCTTTGCGGGTCAATTACCAGCCGTTAAGGTAGGGACCCGCAAAGGGACATCGTAATTAGGCGGTAAGGGGTTAACGGCGCAGCCACCTTTTACGGCGCCGTTAACCCCTTACCGCCTGGGTCCATGGAAGCTATGGGTATTAAGCAGCTCCCCTTCAGTAGTAGTATCACATCTCTAATTTATAGTGAATGCAGAATTATGTGTGATACGGTGTGAATCTGTCTGAACAATACCCAGACATACAGCACCATGCATTATAAAGTTAGAATTGTATTATATGCAATGCCTTCAATTCTATGGCTCATCCTCAAGCTTAGATCAGGAGACACGAGGCACACACAATACAATGCACTAATGCACTAAATGAGAAAGAACGTGCACCTGTCTGCTGCGTCTGCGCCTTAAAAAGCAGCCCCTCTGTTTTGTTAGAAATGGAGGCATTGTTATCACCCTTCACAGTATTCCCCCTACCTACATGGAAGTGTTAATTGATAAAGAATGGGTACATCGTACAACCTCTGGGAATCTGAGGGCAATGCGTCAAAGAGCATGTTGGTGAGGTGCATGCATTATTCTTATGTTTAGAAAGTACGTTTACATTATGCTGGGTATTTTTTATTTATTTTAATTCGTCTAACGCGCCACACCTTCGTAGGCCTCGGGCACACAAATAAAACATGAGACGCATGAACAAGAAGAGAGTAGACAGGTCGGTGGGGGGGATCAAATCAGGGAAGGAAGGCGACTAGCCTGGTGCAAGGTTAAAGTGATGAGTCTTGGCCTTGATTGTTCTCAAGTCAGGCGGGAGGGCATTCCAGGCTGCAGGGGCCATAACATTGTGCCTCCGATTTTCACCAACTTGAACTGGGGCTGTAGGAGCAGGGATTGATCCTGTGACTGGAGGGTGCGGGAGGGCTGATACGCCCTAAGGCGGTCAGAGAGGTATGAGGGTGCCTCAAGGTTCCTGCATTTATGAGTGATAGTTAACATCTTGTGGGTGATGCGTTGTTTGACCAGCAGCCAGTACAGGTTCCTTCTCGCATTGGAGATGTGATTGTGAGTGGTAAGGCCATGAATTACACGCACTGCCCCGCTCTGGATATCTTGCAGGGACATAATGTTGGCCTTGGAGGTGCCAATCAGCAGACTGTTACAAAAGTCCAGGCGAGAGTTTATCAGGGCAGAGGCCAGCATGGATCTTTTGCTGAGGGAGATAAACGGGCAAATGTGATTGAGCAATTTGTTAATATAACCACAGGAGGCCTGAGTGTGTGCAACCTGGTGTTTCATTGTAAGCTCAACGCCGAGCACTACGCCCAGTGTATTCACACTCTTTGCTACTGTGATTTTGCTACTGGTGATGGTAAAGCTTTGATAGTTAGTGGCCAGATTTTTTAGCATATGTCCTGAAGCGACAATCAAGAACTCAGTCTTGCCTTTGTTTAACGCAAGGGAGTTCGATGCCATCCAGGCCTGGATAGCATTGTAGAAGCTATTGATGGTCTGGGAGTCCTGTCGGTACGACCTTGAAAACTCAAGGAGGACCTGGGTATCATCAGCATAGTTGGTGTATTGGACACCCAGGTTGTCGAGGAGCATCAGGAATGGCAAAATGTAAATGTTGAAAAGAGTAGGAGAAATGCAGGAGCCCTGGGGGACCCCACAGGTGATGGCAGCTGGGGAGAAGCTTAAGTTATCGACGGCCACTCTTGCGTTACAGGGCCCAAGAAAGGATGCAACCCACTGTGCTGCTAGGCTGGAACATGTAGCCCGGTCCCTTAGCCTGTCCACCAACAGCAAGTGGTCGAAGGCGGCCGAGAGATCCAACAGCATCAGAAGAGCTGGGTGGCCTTTATCCACTATACTGGTTAGGTTGGACTTAGGATCCAGCATGGCAGACTTGGTGCCATGTCTGGCTCTAAAACCAGATTGTTGTGGGCCCAGGATGTTGTTGTTCTCCATGTGTCCCTAAAATTGAAGATATGCCACACGATCTAAGATCTTCAGAAGGAAGGGCACGTTTTTTATGGGAAATAGTTTTTAGCAATGAGAGAATCAAGATTACTCTTCTTTAACAGGGACGTGATCCAGGCCTCCTTTAGAGGAAGATGGACATGCCTTTGGAAAAGGAGAGGTTAACCAGTCTCGTTACCCATGGAGCCAGAGTATCTAGGCATGATATAAAGATATTGGAGATATCGGGAGATAACTGTCGCCCAAGCAGGTGGTGGGCTTCATACCTGTAATAATCTTCTTTATTTCAGCTTTGGTGCAATGGCTGAAGTTGAACTCTGAGTGGGACGTAGGCAACGAGGTTGCGCTGGCCGCAGGAGGACAAGAGAACACAATGGGATGATGGTCTTTGAGTGGTCTAGAATGACTTGTTGGAGATTTTTGAGGCAAAATCATTATGAATTCTTTGGCACCAGGCTGTATCTTTGTTAAGGGCTGGGTTCTTGGGCACATTGCTGTCAAATTCTTTAAAGAAAATAAAGAGCTCCCTTGAGCTGGATTTGGCCTGTATAATTCTGTTATTGAAGCTCGTGGTATTTGCCTCAATGATGGCTACCTTAAGGCGCTTTACGGATTGCTTATAAGAGAGCCTCATATGGGCAGATGGGAACTTCCGCCATTCTCTCTCTGCAGCCCTCTTTGAGCGTTAAACCAGGAGTTTTTGATAACCTCGGGCTTGATCATTTTCGTTTTGGTTGGGGCAAGGGCATTCATGGCTTCATTCAGAGCATTCGTGAGATGCCCCGCAAGGTCAGTGGCATTGTGAAAGCCCTAACCTGGACGTCAGTGTAGCAGAGAATTTCTGAGTAGTCACATTTTTTAGGTTTCTGGAGTTTTTGAGGAGTCTGGGGACGGCATCCACTCTCAAGGGGGGAGCAGGAATGTGGACTAGTGTAGACACTACAGAGTGGTCAGACCATGGGCATGGCGTCACAGAGGTGTTAGAGGTGGGTAGACGATGCGTCAGAATCCAGTCGTGAGTATGTCCGTCTATGTGAGTGGGGCTGGTCACTCCTTGTGCGAAGCTGATGGTGCTTAAAGCTGCAAAGAGCGGGGCAGCGTGTCTGTCGGTGGGGGTCATTCGCCCAGAGGTTGAAGTCGCCCAGTACGATAGTGGGAGTGTTAGCTTTAGTGATCTTGTTTAGGAGACTGAGAAATTGTTCTTCAAAAAGAGGCATTGTTCTGCGAGGTCTATGAACGACGAAGATGGTAAAGAAATGTTCTTGTTGGTTTAGATTTTTACTACAAGACTTTCACAATCCTCAGGGGAGTCATGTGGAAGCTCATGGAATTTTAGCTGGTCATTATTTAGGATGGCTACACCTCCACCTCTTTGGCCAGTGCAGTCAGCACGCAGTATTTGAAAATGTGATGGAGTGGCCAAGGCAGCCGCAGAGGATATGGATTCACTGATACAGGACTCAGTAACCGCCAGGAGGTCAGGGGAGGTATCTGTAATTAGATCTTCAATTTCGGCGCCATGTTGCATAAGGGACCGGGTGTTTAACAATGAAAAGTGCAAGGGGGTGTCCTGATTGATGGACGCCTGACCAATGGTTGACGAGCTGACACAGCTGTCATGTGCGGCATTCAAACCGGAAGACAGAGAAATGTCGTGCGCATCTTGTCTGGCGGACTCACGATGCAAAATCGCCAGAGCAGGGAACGCATGGTGGTAATGGCCCAGTCGTCCCTGCCCCCACGTTCTGAGGCAGTCCTGGTCGAGGGTAGAGCGATGGCGTGGATAGCAGTAGTGGAAGGCATCGGGATACACTTGCATCAAGTGAATTATGCCTGGAAATGATCTCAGCAATGCTTAGCTGGTGTGGCACGGGATTGTGTGTGCAAAACGCTAGCGTAGCTCCCCCACGAGTTTGAGTATGTCATGCATGTTTGCAGAGGGCAGACATACCTGAGTTTGCTGGCCTAGGGAAACACGGCAGACAGCGCACACCTTGCACAAACCGGCCTCTTCAAACGCGCCGCCAATGTCGTTATGAGGCCTGTTTGTGCTGGGAAGTGTAGTTCTAACTACAGTGACCACAAAGCAGCTCTGAGCTGCACAAGCAATCTGCAGGGTAAAGACGTGTTCGGTTGCAGACAAATGTAAATAACCCTGCCGGTCAGCACTGATCCTGGCTGTCAAATCTAGAAGGCAACTTGCAGTAATTAAGAATAAATAGCCGTCCTTACTGTTTGGCAAGATACATATTATGGAAGCAAAAGTAAGATGCACAGATCAAAGAAACGAATCCATTTTTGGTCATGCAGACGGTACAATGGGAGCTAATCCAGGACCTCACCAAGATTCAGACAAGCAGTCATGAAGTGAAGCGAGGGCCTCCTTTTAAATCCCAGCGACAACCGGCCTCTTCAAACACTCCGACGTGTATACATATTTTGATTGACCCGGGCTGGAGAGTTCTTCCATAAAAATTACTTTTCCTCCTGCCTAAAATGTTTCGTTCAGACACCACAAAACTCCCCCAACCCCCACCCCCAATGTCCCGGACACATGGATCTTTCACCTAAAATATGCATGTGTCATGCCATATATGCACCCTACCTACAACCCAGAGGATAGCTCTGTGGGTTAAGCACTTGCCCCTGACATGGGGCTAAACTACATACATTGAGCACTATTGAAGAGGGTAATTATAACAGCTGTTGTTACTGTTCTTATAGAGTAATCTGGCATGAAGCACTGTATTAAAGCCTGGTATTGTTGTTACAGATAATGGGCCTCATTATAACAGTACTGGTAGGCTTGCTGGTAACGTTGTTTCCGGACCAGCAATCTACGAGTTATGAGAGCGGGTTCCTTCCAGCGCGCCAGGTCTGACCTGGCGGGCTGAAAGGCACCCGCTCGCATATCTAGACGGATGCACCGGCACCATTAATGAATGGTGCCGGTGCATCCGTCCTCCCCATTCCCATTGAGTCCAATGGGACTCAAATGGGAATGGGGAGCAATATTTTGCGGCACCCAGCACTGGGCAATTACCAGGTCCGCCGGGGATGTAATACCCCGGTAATTGCCCAGTGCTGGGTGGCGCAAAATTCATGACTCCAGCGGCAGCCGTGCCGGTAATTACCGTTATGGCTACCGCCAGGGTCGTAATGACCCCCAATATCCAGTTATCTTCTGTGGTACATCCACGCAAAACGAATTGCATGCTTTGTAAGACGTGCATGCACACGTTTTATTCTTCCTTTGCACGTTGGCGTTTTAAAGTAATATGTATGAGGAGGCAGAAGAAGCCTAGTTTGCAACCACAATCAGAATTCCACATGCTTTAGAACGCAGGGATATTCTTTATTTTTTAGGACCATACAGAACAGTTTCTACCAGAGGAAAGTACCACAAAACAAAGTCATGTTGTGTTGTGGCGTGGGAGCCAGAGAGAAGCGGCGTGGGAGCTAGAAAGAAGCGGCATGGGAGCTAGAAAGAAGCGGCGTGGGAGCCAGAGAGAAGCGGCGTGGGAGCTAGAAAGAAGCGGCGTGGGAGCCAGAGAGAAGCGGCGTGGGAGCCAGAAAGAAGCGGCGTGGGAGCCAGAGAGAAGCAGGCGGGCCACGTAAGTTCGAGGCGAGTGTTTAATGGCCAGGAATACACCCCAGCATGTTTAAAAACGAGGATTACACCCGAGCGCTCTGGCCTCCCAGTCTCCCTCTAATGATCCTGCTCGCATGCCCCTGCTCCACTTCACTGTTCTAGAACAGGGGGGCTCATGCAGCAGCTGCACGAGGATATGAGGAGACTACACATGCACGTCAAATAGCTCAGTCGATTAAGTGCTGGCTTCTGGACAATGCTAAATCTGCAGGTCGGGCTTAAAACATACAGAAGACTTTCAACAAACAGCAGCGCGCGTGAAATCAGGGTACAACGATTGGCTACACTCCACCAGGAGAGTCACAGACGCGGAGCACATGAGGACCGCCTGCAGAGGCACGCGGCTACTCACTGAAGAGCTGACAGGAGGGCTGCCTCGTGCTAACGTGTATCCTCCCCCTGCTCTCTTCCTCATTTGCCTTCAGACTTTGCTTGGGAGAGAGATCGCCATTGGACAGTCAGTCACACGCCCAGCGACGTGGTAGCGGTGTCTCAGGCCGCACAGCAGACTTAGCCCCGGCTGCCTGTCTGCACCTGCGCTCCACAAGTTGTCACACTAGGGCACGTGCGGACGGTGGGTGGGCGGTGCCCCCACAAACGCGCAAGCGTGAGCCGGCCCGGCCGCGCAAAATGAATGCAGCCTCGAAGATCGGACCACCCAGGCTGACGTAGCCAGTCTGGATAATTCGTTCGGATCGGATGATCGTTCTGATTTCTTCTCCCCCAAGACCTCCAAACAGGGCCTATGCCCGGTGTCTCGGTGGGCCAGTCCAGCACTGGGTACAGCACATTATCATTGAGGGCTTAAAACCTAAGCTTGGCGTTGCCATTTAAAACCAAAGCAAGGATACACCAAGAGTCTAAGGTCGCCTCTGCTTGCAGTTGGATTTTGAGTCATAAAACTAGAAGGTCAGGTAAAGGACATTAAGCCGCGATCCTTTCCTCCACCTCTAATTACCCCTGTATTCCTCACATGGGACAACCCCACCCAGTTTGGGACAGTGTGAGGCAATGGGAGCTGAAACCCTGCTTGGCCACTGATCACCCTCATGTCACATTGCATATCAGAACAAAGTGACACTCATTATTAATGCTGCTGTTCACCCAGTTCGCACCAGTGTAGACCTTGCAGACAGTAAGGCGATTCCTAGGCACTGTGTGACTGTATGTTTGCCGCGTGAACAGTTCTACAAGTTCCCATCTGGTACTTCAATTCCTAGGAACTGTTCGTTGCCAGCACCAATGGTCTCTGTAATAAGCGTTGCACTATGTCGTTTGGCAGTTATTATATACTGTCCATGTGGGCATGTGTTGTATATCTTGAAGTCGTGAGGAAGGTGCCAACCCTTTTTACGACAGCGGGCACAACATTCTTGTCACCTCTTTTACTAGCCATGGACTTGTGCCATAGCACAGCTTATGGGAAGTGTCAAATCTGCTCTTTCTGCCACATAGGACAGAATCTGTTCTCCCCTGACTTAGTTCTGTGCCCATTCAGTAGTCTGCCTAGTGTTACCTGTACCATACTGCCATTGCACCATGATACCCTTGCATGCCTTTAGCCAATGCTGTAAGGGGCCCAATGAGAACCAACGACGCCCCTCTTTTCCACTGTTCCACTTGCTGTGTTTTCACATTGGACATATGGAGGGGTATAGATGGGTGTGTGCCAGCAGCTAGGTGGTTAATATTTATCCATGGTGTTGCAATGGCCTGCTCTTGACCCGCATTGTCCCTGGCATCGCCTGTGACCTGACAACATTCACTAACTACGTGTCGTGGGGTTATTCGTTTGGCTGTGTGTGGGCATCTACGTTTCTTTTCAGCATGGGTGTGCAGGCACACCCACCTGGAGGTTTTTTTTTCTGTATTTATTTTTTAGTTCGCTCTTTTTCTAGGTTCGGATTGCATTGTGTTGGGTATTTCTACAAAAATGTCCCTCTCGATTTCGCCTTTCCTGTGCATGGACATGGGATGCAGTGTATATAGCGAATATTTTATATAGAAAGAATATATATCGAATATTTCATATCGAAACATTTTATAGTGAATGCATTTAGGGGTGGGGCAAAGGGTTAAATATTTTTAGGAAATGGTTGTGGTGGGTTTTTAGGGGTCGAGAATAGGGATTTTGGCTGGACCGCCCCAAAAAAGTGCATTCACTATCAAAAATGTCTGTCTAAAAGTTTCGATATATAATCATTCTTTATATAATATCTCGATTTAAAGACATGGGACATTTGTCTTCTTCGAGGGGTAGGCAACCTGCAGCTTTCCACATGTTTTGGCCCACAACTGCCACCAGCCCAAGCCAATCCAGAATAGTCAATCTTGAGGGACCAGTGGAGTCATACGCCAAACCATCTGGAGGGCAGCAGTTTGCCTATCCCTTCCTTTGCCCACCTTACTTGCCACCATTTTGTTTTCAGTTTTACAGCCTTTTCTGGCCATGTCTGGAAATAAGATTTGTTTGTGAACTTAATGAACACCAACCAATCGCTTTGCCATTCCCAGTAGTGAATACTAACTACCAGTGCACGCTCTCTGCGTATCCAATCGAACTCATGGTCAAGCTAATGTGTTTCTGACGCAGGAAAAGGCTTGAAAGGTCCTCGTAAATGCTCACTATCAAATTCAATTTAGGAGCATTAACCGCCTACAACAACCCCAGCCTAAGAGACCACGCGGTGGTCGGAAACAAATCACTCGTCGGGCCCTGCCTTTTGAAATACATTGCTGCAAACCCTCAGGAGAGGAAGAAACCCTCACATTTCAGGACACCCAAAGACACCCTGTTTCCATCAAGACTTCCCAGCCTGAATGATGGGACTGAACACCGTCCACTAATGGTTGACCCCATCATGTGGAATGGTCCATCTTTGTTTAGAATTGTCTTTGGTAGTTTAAGTGCAAAACATACAGAGGACCACACATTGAGTACATATAGGTTCTTTGAGGACTTGAGATAACCGGAAGGTAGCACCAATCGCTGAGAATGTACATCTTTCCTCTCACCTTTTTTCTTTTTTCCGATCCCCCCTGTTCTCCCAAGTCTTGCCCTCCATGAATCTCCTCACTGTCCCTTTTCCCACTCACTTTTATTTTGCATTTTGAAGCATCTTATTAAATATAGTGCATTGCAGGAAACCCAAATAAATTAATATATTGGGCGAGTGTGACTTATGCTGCAATAACCCTCTTCCCCTTTTTCATTTATTAGCACTCAGGAAACTCGAGGCCTTGGAATGTGGATCCTTACCTCAAGGTTCCAAGCCGACCCATCAGCTCTGGGCACCTGTGTCACTGCTTCTGCCTTCGCATGAGGGAAGTGCACGGAAAGTGCTGGATAGTGCCTGGAGTGTGGCCGCTTAGCTGTTCGGACCCTCTGCGAACGCTATTCAACTCCATCGTCGTACGAGATCAACTCTCCACTTCCACTGGCTTGATGGACTCTGCTGAAACCTTTGGACTTAATTAATCGGTCTAATTGCATTTTGTTAATTTCTGTTTCAGAAAAACAAAAAACTGGTGACTTTTTAAAGCCCCTTTAATTTTGCCGCTTTCAAGCTCCGCCCCTTTCTGTGCTTGTGAGCATTAGAGCAGCCCTGCACGCGCACAAGCGACCTCTGTGGTCTCCCTTGCGACCTTTTTGATTGTTTTATTTTTGTTTTTGTAATGCAAGTTCCTGGGCTGTGGCCAGCACCATGTGGCTCTTTACTTCTGGGGTCGCTGGCTTTCTTGTTCAGGCCCCTTAAAAATAAGAACAGGAATGCCACAAGTCTAACACTTTCAGCACTGACCCTAAATAAGAAAGAATAGGAATACCAAATAATGTGTCTTTCTGGAATTCTATACAATAATTGCTAGACTCATTAAAGGTTTATTTCAGGCACACTTCAGGGGGTGAGTCACTGATTTACTTAAACGCCTCAACTCAGCCTTTCATCCTTCTGAGGTCGATAAATGAGTACCAACACAGGTTGGGTGATATTGGGTGTATATTTTTTCTATATAGAGCGCTTAAGCGTAAGTGCTATATAATAACACATCATTATCATTTGGTCATGGACGTCTGCTGGCATTCATAGTCATTTGGTAATATGGGCCTCTACACACTGATCTTAACGATACATATGGCGATCCATTCTTGTATGAAATGTACATCACATTATAGTGATGTCATAACCATATTTTTCGTAGTGTACAATGCTGTGCTAACCATTCACTGTGCTTTGTTTGGTATCCTTATGGCTTCAGCTCTACGGGCAGACCGACCGCCTGTTAATGATGTTGGTGATTCGATTGTTAAACAGTCAGGTAATTCCATCGGGAAAAAACATAGCCAGCGCGGCTATGAAATCACGTTGTCAAAACGTTCAAACTCGCTCTCGCTCAGTTGGCCTTGATATCCGGACTTATTACAGATCGAGTTATAACATCTCCGTCCCCAACATTAGTTGAAGAGACACAAGTTACTCAGTCAATACCAGAGCCAAGGCGCCACTGTAAAGAGAGGCGCTATAACGCTCTAAATGTTATCACAGAAAACAACGAGGCACGCGTGGAGCACACAACGCCCTCTGCACTAGAAGCGGCTTTTGCGAATTCCAACCTATTTGTCTTGGAAGCACCTATTATTTCCAAAAGGCAAACTTTCGCCTTGAATCGAGGCGTACACGAACAAGAGCTAGGCTCTCGAAGATTCGCAGCAACAGTATCAGCTTAAACGAATGCCTCAGTAAAATGGAGGGTCAAAGTCAAGCTGTAACACCAAAACTCAGGAGTTCCTTAAACTCATTGAACTCAGTACTGCCAGAAGTTCATTTGAACTCTGAAGACCCGAATCTATTCCAATGCCCAGCTATGTTTGCACAGCCATCGCAACATTCGTCTCCCTTATCACTTTCCTTTATAAACCCAACCCCAATATGCACTAAAAAAAATCACCGCAAATTGCACCAATTAATCATCCATGTCATGAATGCATGGTAAGATATTCAAGTATTAACATTTCTCTAACAGCCATGAACACGGCGCTTCTGTCTTTAGCCTGTCTTTATGAAATACTAGACAACAAAATTACAAATCAGTCCAATCTAGTAATGGAAATACTGAATCAGATCAAGATGCATAAAGAACATTTTGGAGCAGTTTCCTTTTTGGACTTAGTTTCCAATATAGAATCATTACAAAAGGAAATAAAAAACATCGGAACACAACACATGGAAGCACCTTTGTCTCGAAGCAGAAGTGGCATTACACCCTCTCCACTTATTAAAGAACAAGTGGTAGTGAAGCCCGAGAGACAAAAGACCATCAATCTTAAAGGTGCACAGGGAAAGTGAAATGAAATGGGGAGAGATCATGTGAACATAGTGGACCCATCAGAGTGCATCAGAGTCCCATCAAAGTCTGAGTACTATGGGAACATATATCAATCTCCCTTCCCCTCTTGTCTACGGTGATATACCTTTGCAACATCGTTTGGCCATAGATAGAAATGACTTCGTACGATCCATTAGCAATTTAAGTTCATCTCGAGCTCCTGGACCAGACGGTTTATCCAATGTAGTCTTAAAGTCCACCCCTGAAACCTGGGCAGATATTCTGCACCTAATTTATTAGAAGGTCCTACAAACAGGCGTCATTCCATCTTTGTGGAAGAATTCAATAATCATTCCCCTTTTTAAAAAAGGTGACAGAGCAGACCCTGCTGAATATAGACCCATTGCATTGTTGGACAACCCGGGAAAAATGTTCACGGGACTACTGTTGAAAGAGTTCAATCTATGGCAAGAAGAGAAGGGTCTTAGAGACCCCTTTCAGACAGGATTCATCTCAGGAATTGGCATCGGTATCAATTTTCTAGTCATTAATATTATAAAAGCAAACAAACAACACAGAAAGCAGCCCGTGTACATGTCATTCATCGACTTTCGTATGGCGTTGGACTCTGTACCAAGAGAATTAACATTCAAGAAATTGTTTGATGCACAATGTCCAGAGTACTTAATAAACTACATATACAAACTACACACTCAAATATCAGTGCAAATTCATTTAAGCAGAGCTGGATTATTAACTGCCCCGATAAAGGGCTTAAGCAAGGCTTCACCTTTGCCTCTGCTTTATTTCATTTTTTTATTTCTGATTTGGGACAATGTTTTAAGGATGTCATGTCACACTCACCGAAATTAGGCAATACCACGATAAAGTGGCTACTCTACGTGGATGATTTGGTTTTAATATCAAAAACTCTGCAAGGGTTGCAGTCATTACTTGATGCATTAGGTGTATACGCAATCAAACATTTCCTGACCATAAATACTGTGAAAACAGAAATAGCACAATTTGGCTTGGCTGGGAAATGTCATAATTTAAAAACGTGGCACCTACAGAAACAACTACTCCCAGTAGTTGCTGAATATACCTATCTGGGACTTAAAGTAAATAATCATCCCAAAGAATATCCATATGAGCAAAAACGGAGAGGAAAATTGACACCCGCTATCTCACAATCAAAAAAAATAAATGCAAGATATGGAAAATTTAGAATTGTTCCCATTATGACATACTATAAACAAAAAGTTACACCAACTCTATTATATGACGCTGCGTGCAAGATGGATAAACCCAGCCAATTCTGGCAGCACATTGAAGGCAAATACTGGAGATCTGTTCTGAAGTTGCCTAATTCCCAGCCCATGCCAGTTGTGAGACATGAGCTAGGTCTTTTGTCATTACATGCAATGTACAAATGGAAGTTATGTGCTTTATATCGAAAATGTATGATACCAAGAAAATCAGTGGATTTGTTGTCAATACTAGCAAACTATGTGGAAAACTCAAGCCACCATTTCATCACACAGTGGAAATCTATTGTACAAACCTGTTTGCAAGAGGCTGATATTTCATTTGACCTTCTGTTGACAAATTCAGACAAAGCTAAAGCAAAGCTATGGAAAACGGATTGGATCAAGACGAGGGAACAGTGCATGTCATACAAAGATTTTCAATCATTCCGTTTGCTATAAAGAAATATGGTGTCCTCCCACTATATTTGGTGAGACCACCTAGCTTATCTCATAGATCTGATTTCCTGCGCTTCTGTCTAAACTTGCGGTACACTAAAGAAATCATGTCTTGTTGGAAGATTACTCCATTAGTAAACAGCAAATGTCGATTTTGTCAAAATCGGAGCGAAACGTTGAAACATTTACTTACAGAATGTGTTATTCTATTACCCACTAGAATAAGTTATTTTAAGAGACATTCCTTTCACATTGAAATTTTATCACAAGAAGAATTATGGTTAAGATTGCTTCATACAGAAAGCAAAGCGGTGAGTTACTCAGTCGTACATTTTCTGAAACATTTGAATTTGGAGACAGAGTACATGAGCAAAGTTATTGACTAACCAAATGTAGTGGTCTAGTGTACCTACCCTTTGACTCTTCATCAATAATACTTATCAATGAAAGTGCTGACATTGAAACAGTTTTAATTTTAATTGATTTAGAACTTTTATGAGAAATGTATGTGTTTGTGACTATTAATGACATTGTAATATAGAAATCATTTAAAGATGTATGAAATGAGAAACATGTATATAAGAAAATATTGAAAAGTTGATCTTGAATCAGCTGTATCAAAAAAATGGCACCTGTGTCACTGCTTCTGCCTTCTTCTTACTCTGGTCATGCGTTGCATCCTTCTGATTCCCCCTGCAAAAAAGTACTTGCCTGCCACGATCCACACCCATTGGGTTTGCTGCTCTCCCACCTCACACAGCCCCCCAATGTAAATAGAAAAAGGACTAACCATTTCCATGGCAGCCATTTGTCGTTGTTGCTGATTTTGTTTTACATAAGAAACCTCTGGATCTCTCCTCATGCACTAGTCCAGGTGCATAAAATAACAGGCACCTGTCAATCCTGCTAATATTCTGGGGTGCTAACAGTGCATTGGATCTCATTAATTAAACCGTTAAGTGCTAAGTGCGCGCATGGTCGTCCTGAATTCCCATAAGGAAATATTATAGGCTCCGCCCACTTCCACAGTGGCTTCCACTTGTCTCCGGACCTGTTTAACTTGGTCCGCATCGCTTCCAATCAGTGAAAGCCCCCCACGGTCAGGTACTATTTAATTCTCAGAGATTGTTTATGTGTAAGTTAGGCATGCAAGGCAACATCCCGATTTAGAGAATTGTATGAAAAGTAAATAAATAATTTCTGGTTTGCAGAAGCTATGTTTTATGCGCTTGGCGGTGGTCGGGAGAGGCCGCAAGCAGGATTTGATAACGGTTCGATTTGCTTAGTTTAATTAGGTACTATCACTATATTTTCCAGACATTCTGAGCTCTTGTCAATACTCCAAGGAAGTCTGCAGGTTTTGTAATTCTGGACAGCGATGTGTTTCCTCTGTGCTTCCAGTTGTAGAATTGATCCAAATAATTGATTCGTCTGCTGCTATGTGTCATGTCATTCTTTCTTGTTGTGAAATTGCAAATCCTGTGCTGAATAGAACAGATTTCCAGGGGGCGAGCGTCTGCATCCAAAACTGTAAGTACTCCCAACCTACGGCTTGCAATGTAAACATGCCTGCTCAAAAATGCATCTGTGAAGCAGCCCTGAATGAATTCCTTTCTATTAAACCACTTCAAATGGACCCCTCAAAATGGCTCCTTTTGTGCTGTGGTAAGCCATTGCCGGAGGAAGCTTTAAAGCCACTTCTGGCACATTGACACTTATTATACCTCCTTCCCAGGCAAACAGGCCTGATTTGATACTTATAGGGTCATATCCTGTGGGAGAAGACTATGGTTAGTGAGAGCGTGACAGAGCTCCGTAACAGACACAACGTTTTTTTTAGTGTTGGTAAGGAGCATGCCGGGAATGTATGGCTCTGTACTACTGTCAAGTAGCATCAATGTGAAGTTGTAGCATGGAAGCTACAAAGTAACATGTGCCTTCCTGAAACAGGCTGCTGGAACAACGTTTAATTCCAACCGCCATGGGCTGTCTGTAAATGTGCGTGCTTGCATCCATGTTCAAAATACCTTTAACTGCATCTTCAAATTGCTTGGTTAAATAGGCAAATAACCTATTTCTGGTTGGATACATTGGCATAAAGTTCAAACTGACAAAACCCAATCTGTTGCCACTTAAAATAATTTCCACTTGGTTTTCACTGTGACCTGCAGCTTAAAAGCCATTTCTGTATGGTGTCTGGACATAGGCGATCCCGCCCAACAAATGGTGACTTGCCCAGGAAGCCCTTTGTTCTCTGCTGGGCATCTTTGACACACCTTCCAGGAGAAGAGGGCATACCTCCTCTAGGGGTGGGGTAGACACTGGGAGCATCAAAGGGGCCTTGCAACATGATGGCGAAGTAACGCCATGGACGTAATTACTGAAGCCCTTTAGATCTGAGGCACACAGCGGATATCGCAAGGACAGAAAGGACAATGTAACAAGAAAAGTACCTTCACATTGATGACAGGACCAGCTTTCTCAGGTATGCCAGGCCCCCACTTCCTTCCTAAAACACCCCTTGACTTGCTGTAGGCACGGCACTCTGTGAAATGACTTTACTAGGAATAACCCTTGTTGCAGCAGCAAGTACTGACCCTCACAAAAGGTTTGGAATGGACCAATCAGCTTGGAAAAGTGACCAATAATGGGAATGAGACACCCCCCTTTTATTGAATCATCTCTGCAATTGCTTTTCGGGAATCATTTTTAAATCTGCTTTGAGGACAACTTTAAAAATCATAGTGGAGCCATTTTGGAAGAACTCAATGAAGATTTTGCTGGAGTATTATTGGGTACATACTGCCAAAACTTCCAATTTATTGGGTGAAGTCAAGGACCTCCAAGGAGGGTGCAGGCACTCTGCCCTTACCACTTTTGGGGAACATTTGAAGGGATATGCTGGAGGAAATACCTTACAGCTGCTAGAACTGGTAGCCACGACCCTCTCTGCTGAAATGGCAAACACTACAAGCATCCCAGACATCCTGGCTTGGAAGGGCAGTAGACAGACTCACCTTTCCTTAGTGAAGGGCCCAATAGCAGCCACAAGACCAAAGGCAGTTGCCTTTGGCTCTCTCTGCAATTTTGAACCACTTTGTGGTGCTTCAAACTCTCATAACCGAGTTGTGCTGCAGCAAAGACCCAACAAAGCTGCCTTTGACACTCTCCCAACCTCAAGCCAATTCGAGCTCCTTTGAGGTACGCCGACTCGGATATCACCTGCCTGTCCCAAGCTTCTTCGAGCCATGAGCAGTTGACACTTGTTTAGCTGCACATTTTATATCCACTCAAGCCAGCTCTCTGCTGAAGAAGAATCTCTCCTTTCCTTGCATTGTGAACCCTTGGAGCCTTCAAGTCATGCAAACTCAAATTTATCTGCCTCCCAGGTTTCCTCAAGCAATGAGCCATTGCCATTGTCAAACCACATCTCTTTGTTGAATCCCATCGAGCCAGCTCACCAACTTGAACTCGACACGGCATAAAGGGCCCAGAAACCTATCTTGATACTGTTGAGATCCTGAAAGAAGATAAAAAGGTATAAGTCAGTGGTTTTGTCCCCCTGGTCTTGTTCTACGGACCCTTGCAACATTTAATACCCCCTTGTATGCCTGAAAGACATATTCCTGAACTTGCTTGACATTTCTAGGAGAGTATTTACCTGCAGACCCCTGTTCTTCAATACCCAGAGTGCCCTTTCACTGAAGGTCTGCATTCCCTGCGTGTCTCATTACAGGGATGGGTTCTTAGTGTTTCTAATAGTTGTTCTCGCTTTTTAGTTTAAAGTCTTGGCACTTACCATGCTATTATTGTTTTGGATGCTTCCATGCTGGCTCCACCCCCTCCTGAAGAGGATAACCTTCCTTCGGTCCATGCTACCCTAAATATGTGAAGGAGGTATGCCATGCATGCTGGACCCGTTTTACCTTTATGATTGAGATCACGGCTGCTCTTGTAGTAGTGTGGAGCTTGGAAAGAGCTAAGAGGCAGTCCATATACCAGTAATCATGTGTGTCAGCAGTCATTTCATCACAGGCCGGTTCTAGATGACCATTGTTTTTTTTGTCATTGGCTTTTTCTCTGCTGGAAAGACCTTCCAGTTCTTAAGCTGGGAAATGGATACAGAGACAATCAGCCCCTTTCATACTAGATGCCTGGCTTAAGTCTTGGCTGAGAATGCTGATTCTAAACTACTTTTCCCAGGATAACATGCACCGTCGAGACCGGCACTCCATGTGCACGTTCAGGTGTGCTTTTGACAGTGGGAGGAGCCAGAGAACAGTGCCTGATAAAAGGCAGCTCTGACAAGAGTTGCCCACTTCATTCCTTTTCTACTTGAGAGACCTTGGAGCTGCTGGGCAACTGTCAAGAAGCCAACCTGCTCCACTCTTACTTGAGAGCTGGTATATGTCCTCACCAAGAACGCTGATCTGAATCTGAGCTCCATTTCGCAGGACACCTTTTGCCAGCAGAACTTGAACTGACAGTGCACGCTCAGTTATGCTGGTGGCAGGGGGACGAGCAGGAGTGCAAATCTAGGCAAAGCGAGACTTTAATAATAGATGCGCTGCCATTTTGTATTTTATGAATTGTAAGTTTCCTTGTGGTAGAGCTATATGCAGCTGTACAGGGGACTTGCACCATGTTACATGCATAACTCATCCAAGGTAATATCATGCCTCAGAATTTAACAGATTGTTGAGTATTAAAATAGTATATTTAGCTGTTCTATTTACCACTGTCCTCAATACAATGGATACAGGCGCAATCTTGATTAAATACTCTACCTAAATATGGACACACTAGGGCCTGATTCATGGAACGTTTTCCTATGGGATTGCACCATTCTAAAACACTTTCATGAATCAGGCCCACTAGACTTTAGAGAAACTTCAGGGGAAATACAACAGAGAGGGTTGTTCCTGAAAAACAGACTATAATTACACAATCAACCCCTCTGGTATAAAAATTGTGGTTTATGGCAACACACAGGCAGGGCCTAAATGAAGTCAATCATCGGCAGACCACCTTAAAATTCTAAAAAATCTTTAATCAACAAAAATAGTTCTCTAAAACACATTGTTTCAAATGTATCCAAAGTGACTAGTGCATCCCAAAAGTGACTTGTGCATCAGTTTCACCATATATAGCTGAATTATAAAAAAAGATATAAAATGGCTAAAGTTTTTGATTGTGCAAAACCACAATATTGCGGTTCAAATATGGAATCTTTCATTGGTATTTAACTATCTTCATGTATCTGATAATATAACCCAACATGTTTTTTTCTTGTTGCACAAATTCAAAATATTTTGAGAAGTTCTTTAGGGGAAGGGGAGGACAGAGGACTCAAGGAAGAGAAGGACAGGGATCAAGAACAAGGGGTTGCAAACAAGGAAGAGAGCAAGGAAGCAGCAGCCAGGAAATAGGGCAGCTGCAAACAAGGAAGCAGGGCTGCAGTAACAGATGGTACAAGGTGCAGAAAAACTGTAGTAGGCTTCAAGGCAGAGAGTCCAGAGGAGCAGGACTGAGAGCTGTGGTAGGCGGCAGACAGAAAGCACAGAGGAGGAGGGCAGCAAGGAGCGAACCCAAAGGAACAGGGTGTTGAGGCAGGGAGACCAGAGGGTCAGGGCTGAAAGCACAAGGGAGAAGCAGGCTGCAAGGCAGGGAGCCCAGAGGACCCGGGCTGTAGGCAGCGGAGGGTTGCAGGCTGCAAGGCAGGGAGCCCAGAGGAGCAGGGCTGTAGGCAGTGGAGGGTTGCAGGCTGCAAGGCAGGGAGCCCAGAGGAGCAGGGCTGTGAGGCAGGGAACCCAGAAGGCTAGGGCTGTAGGCAGCAGATTGTAGTAGGCTGCAAGGCAGGCGGCCCCGAAAGAGCACTGGATCAAAGCAGGAAAATGCAGCAACAGGAACAGCATACAAATTCGAGTCACAAGGCAAAAAGGGGCTGGGAGGACTCTTGATGCAAGAGACTGAGCTCCTGCAGGCAGCTGCTTAAATACAGCCCTGCCCTGTACTGAGGCAGGCTAATTGGCAGCACCTGGAGCAGCACACCTGAAGATAATCTGCCTCCTCCCTCTCTGGTCCTGAGATGGTGGAAGCAGCACTGATCGCTAGGGCTTCTGGGGATTGTGGTTCCAATACTGACGAATGAGAATGGCCAGGAATTGATCGCTGTAGCAAGGTGCATTATGGTACATGTAGTTAGCTGAATTAAATAGGAAAGTACCAATGTCGTACAAATGGAAATTAAGGACCAAAATGTGAATAAGTGTTGTTTAACAAGTATTATGAAGATAAACGAGTACCATATCGTCCATGATGGATGCCGATGTGTGCGCCAGCGGCACAGGCGTGACAGTGGGTTATAGACAGCAAATCTCGGTCATCTACCCATGCTTGCAGTCGCTCCAATATTTCTCCTCAAAATATTTGGTGAAATTATTTAGGAGTGATATCAGCCAGTAGATACTTGGGATAAGCATATCCGTTTTCTTAAATATTAGGCACATGACCTGTATCCAGCTCTGTGGGTACTGATTACCGAGCACCATTATTTTAAGACCCCTAGTTAATGAAGAAGACTGGGCCAGGACCTTTCCTGGTTTTCAGAGAAGATATAGTAGACTGTATCTCAGTCACTTCGAAGTTAAAAGGAAAGCTGTCAACATTGATTTGACAGCAACATTATGAACAGTGGTGGGATTGCTGGAAGAGTGGCGCTCAGAGTTATTACCATAACGCACACTGAAAAGTTCCTCTTGGTGGTTTTACAGGCCATATCGAACCAGTCCCATTCCTTTTCCCCTTGTTATGATATTTGTATGTAGTGAAGGCATCACTGAGGCGATTTACTATGGGTACCATAACTGGAAAGTATTGCCTCTGGCTTGGACGATTCGGCCAACAACAAAAAAACCTACTTATGAAATGCTTTCTCCAAAAAAGCATACCATCTAGTGTACTCCTGTTTTGTCATTCCACTGTAACCTGCTGTGGTTGGTGGCTATATTCCCTTCAAGGCTAGGAAGCTTATAGCTGCCGTTTTAAGATTTCCAGATGGATTTGCCAGGTTTTAATGTGATGAGTGATCGCTGTTTTCTCATACTACATCTCAAAATCGCATATCAGATGCCAATAGGATTACTCTACAAGAAAGCAATCAACTGTTGTGCAGCCGTGTGACCCATTATATATATATTGACCAGGAATATTGGGGGCAACTCTCACAGCTCTACCTTGATGCTTGTGGAAAAAGACATCAATCCATCTATTTAAGTTCTCTACAAATGCTGTGTTTTCTCTTTCCATACGGTCCTAAAGCAATTCACCAGCCGCAATGGAAGGGGATCCTTTACACGTGTGCTCAATCACCTGCATCATAACACTATTCTAATGAACTTCAATCTGGCAAAATGAAGACAAGGATATTGAACATCGAAGTTGTCATTTGCTCCACACTTACGTTTTTGTGCTGCACAGTTTCTTAAAAATAGAGCTGTAGACCACCCTTCAAGAAGAAACACAATGTCAGATGTATCAATCAATTTTAAGAAACTAGGGTCCGAACCTTAATTGTTTAATCCTGCTACATTCCATTACATAACCTTTTAAATGGTCTTAGACGCTCTGTGGGAGTATATTCTGATTCTTGTCAGCACAAAGTCTGATGCCTCATAAGCTTGTGTTAATGTTAAGTGGCACAGAATGAGTTGAGTTGCAGGTAGGACAGGTTCAACAGGTTCACATGGAAGCGGCTTATCTTTATAAGACTTATTTGGCAATCAATAATCTATCTCAAGACTGTTCAGTGTATCATAACGATGAGGGTGAAAATGTGGCTTTTGAACAAACAAGACTCTGTTGGTTCGAAATGTGCCGAATGCAGTTGAAACAATTTGCAAGGATAAAAATGGTTTAATAGTAGAATAAATGGTTTGCCTGAATGAACATTCATTGATAAATTAGAATTGAGCAAATAGTTAACCAATCCTATATTTCTTAAATGAACAATAAAACAGTCTCTGTCAAAACATTTCCTAGTGTGACCTGCCCAACAAGTTTGCCCCGCCATCAATGCAGATTGGATATTCATTACACCTCCCATGTTTGAGGGGTTAATCCATAGGGTAAAAATGTTTTTTTGAAGATGTGGACGATTCGTAACTACAATTATTAAGTTCCGGAGTTTGTGTAATTACGAATGTCCGATTGTCAGCACAAGACCTCTATGGTGATTCCCATAAGAGAAATAAAATGGCATATAAGAAAACCTGCTAAACTAAAAGGGAACGCATATATTATACGCTGGCATACAATCTATTATTAGTCCCAAACAGAATGTATACGTTCGATTACTAAGCAAGTAAATTGTTAAAAGAATGGGTTTTCCAATTTTTTTCAATATAGCCTGAGAACATGCTTTTCTTTGTCGTTCTCCTATATATTCTATTTGTATATCTGAATATTTCATTTTGTGTATACTATGATATGCATATCATAAAAAATGCTATTTTTTGGTTTATTATTATGACATTTTCATCTTGGGCTTGATAGTACTTTGGGATATGACTTTTTGAAACATTCAGTATATGGAATACATTAGCACATGATATGACTTGAAATGGCCCATTGGCTGAAACACTTGTAGGCAACTCTTTGGATATAGCATGAGCTATTTCCTTTTCCTTTAATATAGAAATGTTAGGTCTTTATGATTTTATTTTTGCCTTAATGCAGTACGAATAAGCTACAAATAAATAATACAAAATATCTAATGAATATCTAATGAATGCCTATTCATCTAATTATATCAATTACACCTTGCAGATTATTGAGACCAGCTACACCTACCACATTGTCTCTTCGACTATTCCTTTCATGTTGTCTGCCTTCAAGCTCCTTGATATTATTCTAACTCTTCCCAAGTTAAAACCTTCAGAATATCAGATTCATCTGATTGTGGCATGAGCTTTGCGGGTGTGTGCTTACCAGGTAGTCCCACCTATGACTGATATTCGCAATGAGATTCTTTGTGAGAGGTGTTTTCCCAGCTCCCTGAAAATGTGGCTGCTCAAAACCCTCCTTCGGAAGACCACTTAAGACATGTCCATCCTGGTTAGTTTTCAGGCCATTAGCATTGTTTCCTTGATTGGCAAAAGTCTTGGAGGGGGGTGTATTTGAAGAGGATCAGGATCAGTGGTATGTCAATAACTTCAACCGATTCGGCCAGGTTCACGGTACAGAATACGCTCTAGGAGAGGTCAGAGACAATCTGCTTGCTGCTACTCATGTTAAAGTTGCTCTCTTTATGAACGTCTGCACCTGTCACCATCCTTCAACCCTTAAGGATTCTCTATATTGAACTCTTGTTTGCTTGAGGTTGTAGATATGGGTCCAGATGCATTATGTTGGTTTCAGTCCTTTCTGCAGGTCAAGGCCACAGCTGTTCATCTTGGGGGGATACAGGTCTTCTAGAAAAAGAAGAACAATGGTGTCCTTCATGGCTCCCCCTTATCCCTGATTTTGTTTAACATCTAAAGTTGTATACTTCTCCACCTTTTAACTTCTTTTAGGGTGGCCGTTTGCCATTCATATGGTAATGATAACTATATGTATCTCACTATAGATGTTAGGCTGACCAATTTAGCATGCTTAAAAGATGTCTGGAAGCTGTGGAGAATTGGAGGAGTTATATTTGGCTGTAATGTCACACCAATAAAACTGAGCATATTTTCCTTGGAGGGTTCTGAAACACTAAAGTAGTAAAATATGTATTAAGTGCAAAAACATATCACCAGGAAACCGGTATCAAGGTGCTAAAACAAAAAGACATTTTACATGAGTACAAACACAATAACAAAATAATGTAGAGGTTACAGTATAACACAAACTCAAGACTAGAGCACATACAAACAATACTGGGTCACTACAACTTTAACTGAAATTTTTAGTTAAGATTTAATGAACATCAGAGGCTGGAAAGTATTGTTTAATTCTATAGTTAAATGCCAACATTGGCAAGATTATAGGCTGGAAGATTGTTCCTTAAACTACATTGTAGGGGGCCCAGCATCCTATCTCCATAGTGGACTGTCTTACACTTACCCACTACCAATATTTTTTTTATACTGGACCCAAGGGTGCCATTAGGAATGTACTGCTGATCCACCATGGCGAGATAGGTAGGCGCTTATCCATTTAGAATTTTCCAAATTAGGGTAAGAACCCGCGTTTCAATTTGTTCCTCTAAGGGCAAGCAGTTCAATGACCTGCGTGCAAAGGAAATATGATCAAGAATTTTCAGGCTAAAAATCACCCAACGAGCATGATTTTGCACATCCTCAATCTGAGAGAGTCGTTTCTAGGGTATTTCAAGGTACACCGCTGTACAGTATCGTACTCGGGATAACCACTCCTCTTGAACTAATGGTTTTAGATGTTTCAGCGCTAGCAAGCTACTACATCTACCAATCCAATAAATATGGAAATGTGCACTTTTGGTTACCGCATCAACTTGTCTAGAATAAGTCAGCTGGCTATCAAATAGAATGCCCAGATTCCTAGCTGACTCCACAGTAGTGGGTTGGACACCAAGCAAGACTACCCAACAAATAGCAAGGGGGACTCAGTTGGGAGGCCAAGCAAGACTATTTCTGTCTTGTCTCCTTTAAGCCATAGACAGTTAAGCTGCATCCAACGTTGTACCTTGACCAAACATTCACCCACCACTGTGCCTTCTCCAAAGAGTCACCATGGAGGTTGTCTATTAGTTGGGTGTCATCTGCATAGAGCTGGCACACAAGAACCATGTTCTCTATCAACCGAAGCAGCGGATACATATATACATTGAAAAAGGGGGTACAAGACTGAGCCTTGTGGGACACCACAGTATAACTGAGCACTAGACGAAATACAGCTACTTGTACCCTCTGCTTCCTACTGCTTCCTATCCTTACCTTAAGAGCTCAGCCATGCCAGATCTGAGCCCGAAATATGCATTGATGCTTCTAAGCATTGCAGTAAGACATTGTGCTCCACTGGGCCAAATGCTTCAGTCAACTCTAAAAGGACAAGCGCCACTGGGCAGCGATTGTCCCTTACACATTACTGTGGTTTTTGCGCTGTGTAAAAGGCAGACATCTGATTGTGGGCTTGCCAAAAGGACAACATTGATTATTTTGACCAACATTGACAAGCACCTTGAGTCTGAGTGGAGCCTGCCAGAGGGAAGGCGTGACCAGGCAGGGGATGTGATGGACCGGGAGCCTAGGAAACAACACTGAACCCGATGAGCGAGAGGAGAACGAGCCCTATTCTCACACTACATGAAATTAGAGAGAAAGCAACATAGCAGCAAGGGAAGAACGATTCCTGCTTGCATTCAGGAGGGATGAGCGAGAGGAGAACAAGCCCTATTCTCACACTACATGAAATTAGAGAGAAAGCAACATAGCAGCAAGGGAAGAACGATTCCTGCTTGCATTCAGGAGAGGACGTCCAGGAGCTGTGGAAAACACCAAAGTCACCCGGTCGAAGCCACCTCAGTGGAGCAGGCCCTGCCATGGAGAAGGTACACAGCTTGTGCACAGTAGAGGGGGGCAGAGAGACCAGACTGTGAGAACAGGAGAACAAACTAAGAAAATAGTTACCTACGAGGGGCAACCAGATCCAGAGAGTAAGACTACATAAAGAGAACGACATATTAAGAAGGGATACACATACCCCTATGAATCAAGTGAGAAAGTTCGATCAAGAGAACCAAGGGCGCCAGAAGGGCCATATAAAGCAAGAAAGGAATCATTCCAAGGAACAAAGAACCTAGACCCTTACGTGGGGCAACCAGGTCCAGAGAGAGAGAAACAGACATACATAATGAGAGTGGTTACGGGAGCCCTATAAACCGAGCCTTGGAATCAGCCAAACGACTGAAAGCCACACACAGAAACCAAGAGAAAGATATACTATTAATTTTACCGAAGGTTGATAGCCTTACCAGTGCTGAGGTACGATTTGGGTATAGGATGCATAGCTTCAAAATGCATGTCATTGGCTTAATAGTGTATTGCATTTTAGCAGCAGAATTTCTGGCCAGACTTTGGGCCTCATTAAGAGTTCGGCAGTAAATCTTCAGTATGTCCACCAATTTACCACAAATAACTATTACCATTACCGTCACTTGGTTCTATGGACTTATCACATGATAAAGACTGGTGGCCCTGTGGTGTTAGCTCCATTTTTGGAGTACTGTAAACAGGAGTACAAGAACAACAATACAGGTACTTCACATGTGGAACACCGCACAATAGCCAGACACGGCCAGGGTATTTAGACCCTCTGTAATGACACGATAGTTAAAAGACACTCAATTCACTGAATCAGCAATTCACACTTCATTGGGACCTTTTTAGGAGATATCTGAGAGAACCCAATTGGGCTGATGAGGAATAATTCAATGTAACAGAATACTTTAATACAGGATGCCATTCAGATAATATTATATATGTTTATAAGCGATTTATCCAAATCACCAAGCCTTGATAAAGACCCATTTGGGTCAAAACAGGTGTTGGCTGTTTCTTGTAAATTACTCGATCCAGCAAAAATGTCTTGCAATTAATCAATAATAATTTAAAATGAAAATTTTGGGTCGGACCCTGGTGTTATCGCCTGGAGGCCCAATGGCCCTTATATGGCTTGAACTCGGTCTCCTCTCACTGAAAGCTATTGTTTTAAAAAAGAGAGCTGACTTCTTTCTGAGGACAATTGGCGGCTCACCAACCCACTATTGATAACTATCCGACAGGAACTTGGCAAAAGCAGTACCGCTAGCTCATTGTATGAACCCATGATCAAATTCCTAACAGAGATAGGATGGAACCTTGGAGGAACTACCTACTCGAAAGTAGTGCAAAATGCACTCTACAAGTGGGTAGCCTTATGGGACTGGCTAGAAAACTATGCCCATCTGAGCAAACTCAAGAAATACCAGTTTGTCCACCACAGACATTATGATTTTATGAAGCCTCAGGCATAACTAAATCTTTGTCCCGCAACTCGACTCAGGCGATTTATCATCTTGCTAAGATTGGAACAACTCCCCACTATGACGAACCTGGGATGCAGAGCAAAATACCGATAGAAGATCGAATCTGCCGGCTCTGCAATCAAGCAGAAACTCTTGAGACTGCGAGACATTTACTAACTAATTGCTATGTCATGGCCAAATCCATCCAGGCAATGTTAGCCAAAGATGTACATGATATAGGAACCATTGGTGATTGATCTTTTTGGCAATATTGCATAAATTCTGGAAACATGAGCCTATTAGTGGCTTTGTACAACGTATGGACAAGGATTGAATCTAAATTGGGCCCTCTGCTATAATGAGTGATTAAAAATAACCAGACCAATTGTGACTGAGGATATCTCGAATTGAGTACTAGTATAACTTTTTATAGGTTATATTCATTGCTTTTTTTTTAATATTTCCTGTGGTTGATACAGGAAGGTACTTCATTTTATATTTAGATCACTGAGTAATTTAAATCACATTAAATAAATAATAATAATAACTTAATGTCAAACAGAAATATGTCTACTGTTATACTTATATGAAATATTTGAGGATTGGATCTTGGCACCTTTTTCGGATGGTACCCACTAACGTGGTACTACCAATTTTTGGAGTCCTTCACACTATAGGGAATTTTTCGTAATTACTTTGAGTGGCAATTGCATTGCAGTAATTCTGGTGATTGTCGGCCATAAAATGAATTATTTCCAGCTTTATATTGGTGGCACATTCTCCACCTTGCCGACCAGCCTGAACATGGCTTTGGACCACCAATTAGATATGTTTGGACAATCATGGCTGCTGCCTCTTGATTCACCTGCAAGACTCCTAAGCTGTATCTTTTGCAGCCCGCGCCGCACTACGTAATACCTGCTTTACACCTTCTCACTAGGGGCAATGCTGGCAGAACAGGACTTCACCATCTTCCAATATGACAACACCGATCTATACTGCAGGATGTTGTTAATATACAACATTCATTGCCTGAAGTTTTTACACCCCATGAGGAATTAATCCCTGCCTCTGGCACCTTGGGTGTCAGTAGGGCAAGTTAACTGCAGTCTCATTCCCTGGTGTATGATGTCTGGTTGTCTTGGGCAGTAGACCAGGCATAGAGTCTGAAAAGTTACTTGTATCTGTTCCGAATAGTATGTAGCCTGTCATTTTAATGATGGAAAGCACTAGATTTTGATGACAATACCCGAACCCAACTGTGCAGTTGGCGGTGGAATAAATGCCAACATACCCCATTCCAGCAGAGAGTTACAAGTCCAGTCCTGGTTTTAACGTTGCATTCTGAATGTGTAGTCCTTGGTTTATGATCTGGAAATACGGGACTACAAATCCCAGAATGCAAAGTTAAACTCATTACTGGACGAGAACCTCACAGATGGAATGAGGTGTGATGGCATGCGCATGGGGCGGTGAGGGAGTTGGAGAGGGATGTCCATTTGTGTGTGTTAAAGGCTGAACACTTGAAAAGGGCAGTGCTCAGGTCTTCCCTTTCTTTCCTTAATAGAATGCATTGGGTTGATCTTTTGACTCCTAACAGATTAGCCACATTGAGTAAATCTGAAACACTTTTTACTCCACAGTTTTCAGGAGGGATGAAATAATTATGTTTACCACGCTCTTAATACTGCATAAGGCGGGAAAATCGCCAGAATAGGCTGTGAATCATTTTCTCAACCAGTCTGCCATAAGAAAAACAATTCTGGAAAAACAAAACATTTTCTCTGAATTATTGAGAATGATAATAATGATGATGTTTATAACTCTCTACAAAACACTGTTAATTGATTAATCATGATCATGTGCCTGCATCATGCGTAAAAAACACAAGGGGCATCAATACAGTGATTGGGTAGTGCATTGTGGGGGAATGAACGGTAGGCGAATATTCAATATGTGGTATGTGTGTGTGTGTATGATAGAGAAAAAGGAAGGAAGGAAGGAAGGAAGGAGAGGGAGGGAGGGAAGGAAGGAAGGAAGGAAGGAAGAAAGGAAGGAAGGAAGGAAGGAAGGAAGGAAGGAAGGAAGGAAGGAAGGAAGGAAGGAAGGAAGGAAGGAAGGAAGGAAGGAAGGAAGGAAGGAAGGAAGGAAGGAAGGAAGGAAGGAAGGAAGGAAGGGACAGAGGGAGGGAGGGGGAAGAGGAGGGAGGGAGGGAGGAGGGGAGGGAGGGAGAGACAAGGACTACTTCCAAATGTTACATTTTATGTTATGTCATCAGAATTTGTAATGCGCACAGTCACTCAAGGGCATCATGGCATGAAGGACACAGTCGGTGAACGGCCAGCAATAACCTAGAAGAGTCGAGTTTTTTAAAGAGACAGTGAAAATGTAAGTGGTTCTCTCAAACTGCCTAAGAGCAACGGGAAGGTTGTTCCATAATTTAGCCACAGAGACTCCGAAGTCATGTCCCCAGGTTCTTAAATGGCAGAAATTGTGTATAGCCACTAAATGTGCGGTTGCGGAAAGACGACTCCGACCCGGCACATAGAGCCGAAACTTATCCTGAAGATATTCCGCACCCTGATGGTAGAATGCTTTGTGCATTAGACACAGAGACTTCAATTCGATACTTTTTGCTAGTGGCTACCCAAGCTGCCAGAATATGAAGACGCTGTAGCTGATGAATTAAGCCAAGTGGTTAAGCCAGAAACAGGGCATTGCAATAGTCGACTTGACTGATAATAATAGAGGCAACAACCCGAGGATGAAGATGACTGGGTATTGATATTGATATTGATATTTTATTTCTATCGCGCTCATACACAAGTGTTTCAGAGCGCGACAAGGCAAGGGGGACAGAGGAGACACAAAAACAACAATCTTACTAGGCCCAGTGACATTGAGAACGTGCAAGTGCATGGAAGAGGGGCAGAGGGAGAAGTGCATGGAAGGGGTAGATACGGTAGTACTCCGCGGAGTAGACATAGAAAGAAGTACCGCGTTTTGCTTACTGCATTCACCTGAGCAGACATAGAGTGAGGAAAATAAGTAAACCTCCAGATTCTTAACCACTGTAACTGGAGTGGGAAAAACACAGAACGCAGTGGGCCAGAAGTAGGAAGACCAAGAAGCGGAGCCAAGGGAAGAACCCACCACCAGGATTTCAGTCTTGTCCCTGTTAAGTTTCAGCCAATTGCTGGTCATCCAACCCCTCACGGCCAGTAGGCACTCACATAGCCAGGAGGACACCTAAGACTGGTCAAGATCTAAACGGACCAAAATCTGGGTATCATCTGCAAATGTGTAGCACCGAAAGCCATGGGAGCAGATAAGTCGATTCAATGGCTGAACATAAATGTTGAATATTATAGGGGACAAGGCAGAACCCCGAGGGGCTCCACAAGAAAGAGAAGAGGAAGAAGAATAGAATGGGGGTAGAGAGAGAAATTGGCCCTTATCAGACAGAAAGGATGAGAACCACGCCAGGACTGGACCACACAGGCCTGCTGCCGCCAAGCGGGACACAAGGATGGAGTGATTGACAGTGTCGAAGGGTGCTGACCAGTCAAGCATTTTCAGGGCACACACACCAACCTGATGAACCAACATGGTAAGATCGTCAGCGACTGATTCCAGGACACCCTCTGTTCCATGTCCAGGCGGAAGCCTGACTGAAAGCCATCAAAGAGAAGAGAAGACTCAAGAAAAAAGCACTGTAGTGGGCAGACCAAAGATTCCTGCAGTTTCATCAAGAATGGCAGAAGTGAGATGGGACGATAACCACTGCCTGCTTAAGATTATTAGGAATGATGCCTGATTGACAAGAAAGATTACCTGCTGGGGTAACCCAGGAAATCATAGATGGCATAATATCTTTAAGTACCTTAAAAAGCACTCGATCGGAGGGGGCTGCCGATTTCAGTAGGCTAGCTGCCCTAGAGACATCTTCCATGGAGAATTCAGGAAAATGAGATAATGTTGACGCAAGCATTCGCAAAACCTAGAGTTTGGGCTTTTATGCGGGCATGGTGTAGGCATTTGTGAGGGACTGCCATAAAGGTGCTACCTGGCTATAATATGGCAACAGCTGACAAATTGTGAGAATACCTAGGCATCCGATGGCAGTGCCTGGAAAAGGCCTATACAAAAGCCAAAACATTTCCAATGCTTGTTATTAGCATGAATTCAGTAAAGGGAACCGATTTGAGAACAACAATATTATAAAACCCCAAAAGTAGCCCAGAACTCCCCCAAATTGGGCCGCCTGCTCATATCACTACTTCTCACGGATTTTAATTTTATGGAGGCAATTGTACATATGACTATTTTTCAAACCGCTCAAATTCATTGTACGAATGCCATGTAATGGAGTTTATGACCTTTGGGTGTACACAGATCTCTACTGTAGGTGTATTAAACCACTGTAGGCACATCGTTTTTATAATGAGAACAACCAAACTACAAATGTTAGGATGCAATCAGGGACATCATTCAGGGGTTGCCAGAGTTAGCAGAGGATGCAGTTCATCATGGGTTCAGTTCCCTTTCCATTGCTTAGAGGCTGTCATTAAGCAACATGTAAAGGACCAAAGAAAATAATGAAATGGCCCTTTTCTAGGGGTCATGCCATGGAGCTGCTGTGGATGTTTACATTTGATAAAATGTAAAAACTGCAATTACAGTGACCTGCAACATATCTTCCCCTCTTTCTCCCATCTTACAACAAAAACTGTGGGCTACTTACCAAATAAGCAAAACAGACAAAATAGAAAGGTGATGGCTGGAAGGGTTCCAACCATCCATAAAGACTGGCACAACTCTTGGTTTGAGGTGTGTGCTGGAAGCTCAATGTTATGAAGGCTGGTACTGCAGACTTAAGATGTAGTACTAGTGAATTACAGATATCTGGAGAGAATGTTTCAGACACAGGGCCTGATTCATGTTTTGTTTGCACAGTGCAAAGTGAAAGTGACTTTTCATTGATGAAAAGTGAGTTTGCACTGCCAAAAACACCCACAAACAACAAAGGCCCATAATGTGTTATAAGAGAGTTGAAATGCGTTGAATGCAGATATAAGATGTTTGAGGTGGGTAATTTAGACTCACACTGTTTGCGTGTTGAAGGGTACTGGAGAATTAAGTTGCTAGTTTGCTTGAGGATGATGGTGTTGGAGAATGCTGGAGACTTAAGTTGCTGGAGGGCGGCACTGTGTAAGCATGAAGCTGTTGGAGCAAGGCATTGGAGGTGTAAGGTTTTGGAGGGCATGAGTGGGTGTCAGACATTTAAAGCTGTTGACGGAGGGCCCTTAGCGACTCGCAGTGGATGGTGGGGTACCCGCTGTAAAAATGGTTGGATGATATTCTGGCTCTGGGTGACTGGCGAGAGTGGGTTGCTGTGAAATGGTTCAAAGTGCACTATTGACAAGAAAATCCCTGCGCGTATTGTCCAAGTGTAAAAGCATGAAGTTTTACAGCCTCTGATTGTCTTCTGGTTGGACTTGCGTTGATCAGTTGCTGTTTCCAGTCTGTGGCCAGACACTTGGCAGGCACTGGATGTCTGCACATTGGGGTTTAGGCCTCTTCGAGATGTTCTATCTGTTTACAGTTTAGCGGGAGTGATGTGCAATAGTCCAGGTTGTTGTGTTGGACATCTGCTTACATTCACAGTAATTTGGTAATGTGGGCATATACATACTGATATTAATGCTACATATGGCGAACCATTCTTTTATGAAATGTATATTACAGTGATATCTTAACCATGTTTTCCTTAGTGTACTCAGGAACAATGCTATGTGATGCCACTTCCTGTTTTGTCAAGGGGTGAATTGTTGTATGCCATTACTTCCTGTGATGTGACTTGGGAGCAGGGTCAAATGACATCACTTCCTGTGATGTCATCAAAGGTCAAGGGTTGTGTGATGTCACTTCCACTATCCCTGGCCTTTTGTTGAAATGACATACCTGGGTGCAATGTGGTTTTGGTTGAAAAGCCAGAATTGGCTCACTTTCGGCAAGCTTGCAGGTTTTATGGCCACTTGCCAAGTATTGCCTCTACAAAACCAGTTGGTTTGGCTCTGTGGAAAAATAAACATACTTAGAATATTTAGAGCTCTGTAAAATTTAGAAAAAGAAACAGAAATATTTAGACGTATCATGCACAGTTTGGGAGTAAACCTTTAATATGATGTCTACCTGCATACCACAATTACTCAAATTTACCGAGGGGCTACAGGTACTATTACAGAAGTGTGGATAATGACGGTGTCACTAGCAGTTAATACTGATGTTCTTAAGTTGCTGTTTGTGTCATTAACTGAACTCTGAGAATATATTTTGGACACATTGAAACACATACTTTTCAGGTGTAGAGGAAGGGAACATTTGACAGACACGTATCAAACTGCACAGAAATTGCACAGAATCAGATGCACCATGTTGTCTGTCAGTCAATTGCACATAACATCAAGCCAGATTTTACTCTGCAGCAGTGAAACTGTGTAATCATTTGACCATGTTGTGAAATGCTTACGCCTTCCCACCTCAATAACTTTCTGTGGAGGCATGACACGCATAGTGAATTTAAAGGTCAATAATTATAGGTGGTTTGCCCAACTGAAACCTGCTTTTATGGCAATACAAAGCCTGAGTGGAAAGCATGAGTGAACAGGTGACAGGTGGAGGAGAAAGGAAGAAGACCGTAGCTTAGGTGGAGAAGTTGTGAGGCTAGGCGGCAGAGATTGTAGGTGACAAAACCAAAAGAGGCAGGGAGGGGAGAAGGAGTACACATGTAAATGCCACAGAAAAGAAGTTATGAACAAGTGTTTAGAAAATACATCTCTGTGGAGGCCACCAGCATGATAGAAGAACTCTATAGGAGCAGAATCTTATTTGCCTTGAAATGTGATTCACTGAGTCACCCTGCTTCAAGGAAATAGGCCAGGTTACAAAAGTACAAATACCTAACAGAGTTCTATAGTGCGCAATGGAAAATGAACACGCTCTGTTAAAAACAGAAAGACCCTAACACCCTCGTAGAACCAGTTAAAGTCATGAAACCGTGTGAGATAAAGATATAAACAGCACTGCATTATCAAAATAAAACAACAACTGTTCATGTTTCCAATGGCTGGCAATTGGGCCCATGCAATGTGATGCCTTGCACCAGCCATGTCTGTTTTTGCCTACAGTGCTTTAAATGCTGGGAGTAGGTGCACACTTATTATCAGGACAACTACACTACAAGAATCAGAATACAAAGGTGGGTTTGTTGAAAAGCACGACTGGCTCAAAGGTGGCCACTTTGTGGTTTGATTTTCACTTGTGTGTGCTGTAAGATAACATCAACATGGATTCCACAGCTGCCCATGCATGATCAGCACTGTATCCTTAAACAGTACCAAGAAACTGAAATAAAGCACGATCCTCAGGCACAGCAGGTAGGTTCCAGCAGGTAACTTTATTACAGTCATATTGGTTACATCAAGATAACTCTGTGAGAACACAACTGGCTCCCATCCCCCTCACTAGAACCTTAGCTGCACACATTCTCTCACTTACACAGCACAGTAACATTCTCTCAGTCACACCCAACATTCTCTCTTACATCACCAGGGTTGTACATCCATTGCAAGCACTATACAACACATCTGCCTTCCCTCTAGATCTCACCACATCACAATGAAGCACATCACAACAGAAACAAATTCATGATTAACTAGTTGTAAAATGCCATTTCGTATAAATCAAGTGGCTATATACATACTTGATTAAAACATTTCAATTACACTGTGATTTCCAGCTTCAATTAACTCATTACCTTTCAGAAGAATGCTTAAACATAACAATGGCAACTGAGTAAAGTATGATGTTACTGCTTGACAGAACTAGCTCAGAGAGCTCCCAGGGGTTGTGGGTTGGTTTGGGGGTCGGGTACTGGGTGAGAATGGCTGTAGAGATTAGCATGGCCATGGTCGGTGAATAGGTGGGTAAAAAGCCAAACAATACCCACAGTCTGGTAGACCCGCCTCACATACTTTGTCCCTCCTATCTGTACTCATATACCAATAGGTTTGGCTTCTAAGTGACACCAGAGAACTACCTAACAGCCACAACTAATTCATTTGCAAATGCACTCCAATAGATTATTAAAGTGCTTCACTCCATTTTGTTGTAAGGCTCTTTGCTTCTGGGAAAGCTTAAAATAATGGCAAGAGGAGAGCATAAAGGGGCACCAGTGAGGACAATTAACACTGAGTTTTGGGTCTGGAGAAGGAGGACTGTAAGTGGGTGCAAAGAACAGATGCAGCAAAAGTGGCTGAGAGCCATGTAGGGCGTGGTGAACGTTGGACCAGGAATGCCGGGTGGGGAATGGGAGCTGGATGGGGTTGAAGACAGAAACAGATAGGCAGTGCAGGACACATGGTAACTAAATACGTAGAAGGTGTGCAACTTGTTGTAAGGTGAGGGATTGCTAATCTCCCTAATTACTAGCAAGAGGAACTGGGCCGAGGAAATCCCCTGCACTCAAAAACTGAAGAGTCCAGCAATGTGACAAATTGTACTGTTTATTAAAGTTTTCGAAACAGGGATCAAGTTATGGACAATGCAGCATTCTCCAATACTTTCTTGTCTACGATTGTATGGGAACAGCAGTCTTCGTCTGGCTCGAATCAATAGGCTTTGTCTTCCAGGTTCAAGTCACATGTGTGTGGACCACTCAGTTGATTTTCCTGCTTGCATTTATGAGGATTTTCAGCTTTTACACATGCCGGTGTCCTAACGCGTCTGCTAATCTGAAACCTTTCTCTCGCCCGGTGTCCTTGCCAAGAATATGCACACTGGCAGCGCTGACAGCCTGGTTTGCATGTCTATGCAAAATCAGCATGCCAGGTCTCTCTCTGTAATCACGACTCCTTTCAGTGCCTTCCATTAATTTCAATGCGGCTGTGGCTTCCATCTTGATTTACATGGCTTCTCAGGTTAGTTGTGTTCAGCGTCAGCAAGCGGTTTATATGTATTCTTGTGCAACCTGCGGTTTCTGCATAGCAAGTGTTTGTCAGTCCTCTATCTAAGTGGGTCGTAAGCATGTTCTTCGTGTCTACAAACAATTGAATCTAATTGTTTGTATAGCTTTATGCAAGCATGTATATGTGCTTCATGTCTAACGCATCTATGCCATAGTCTCAGTCGTGACGTCATCAGCATCTGCATGGTGTCAGTCAGTCTACCTGTTCCATTGACTGCAAGCTTATCTCGACAGTGAAATCATCAGGATAGGGTCTAAATGGCTGTCTGAGTGAATAGTGCTTATTACAACTGTGGTAAATAGACGATGGTGAAGATGGTGCCAGGAACGATGTACACCTTTCATTTCTCTGCAGTTGAGATGAGGGTGGGATAGGTGCAACGAGGGCACATTCATGTCCCTTATACAATCTCTTTCCAGGGTGGTCATAGGACTATCAAACATTTATGTAGGCAAAATGATTTGCCATTGTTCCTGTTGAAGTTGGCAGCCCCGAAGGTGGGGGGGGTCAGTGACGTGGTAAAGCCATAAAGGCACCATATGATATGTGCTGCTGACATGTGGGTAAACGAAGATGTATGGAGGGGAAAGTATTGTTCGGTAAGGACATTTGCCCCGGACATTGAATCCCTGAATCAATATTAGCCTCATATGAGCCTGAGCGTTTCTTATTTTTATTTAAATCTTAGTGGGCATTTGGTTGGGTAATCCCCTCCCATGGACTTTGGGTAATGCTTGCACTTGAAGGCTCTCTGATGGGGCATGCACTGTAGGACTGCTCAGACAGTACTTTTGGAGGTTCTTGAGTGCAGTGGGTGAAGGCTACCCAACTGCCATCTATGGATCCGGCTAGTCCATACCGGTTGTCAAAATGGAACATTATTTCCTAGCAGATGTTCTTATAGAGCCGGTGGTTCAAGGCTCGTCAACTGAGCAGGTGGACATCAGATGTTGTCAGACCAAGGCCATTGCCCTGGAAGAGGAGCACCATGTGACTACTTTTAAGGAACTAAAAATAGAGGAAGGACTCAGATGGGGAACAAAGGCACCCGTTGTAGTGCTGAGGGGCGGGAAAGGTTAAGCAGAAGTGTCATGTTCAGAATGGGGTCTGGCCACAGGGGTCTCATAAGGGCAGGTGAATTAGGGGATGGGTTGGGTTGGCTCGGGGGATTCGGCAAATGGAATACTGTCTATTTCTTGAATTACAAGTCTAGTAAATAGGACACGATATGTCCATTTTTTACAAGACTTCTCTGTGATTTCTTTCTCTTACCTTGATACTTCTCACAGTCCTTGTCGGTTCTCCATGAAGTTGGTTGCAGGACAGTAACGCTCAGTATTGTGTGTGTAATCACTGACCCCAAAAGTAAAAAATGTGTCCTTCTTCTTATTATTTGGCAGAGGACTCAACCATTAGGTCAGAAGAGTATCGTTATAGTGAAATTATAAATGGCTATATCTACAGAGCTGTGAATATGAATGGGGAAAGGCATGCTGGTGCTGTATATAGTCAGTAGCACACAGGAGTCTCTCCCTCTGTCTCCCCCTCTCTCTCTCTCTCTCTCTCTCTCTCCCTCTCTCTCTCTCTCTCTCTCTCTCTCTCTCTCTCTATCTCTCTGTCCTCCCCCTCCCTCTTTCTATTGCTCTTTCTTTCTTATGAAACCCCCAAACCCTTGCCCTTCTCCGAGGTAATGTACGGTTTTTAGCTTCACTTCTGTTTGGGTGGCTTTACAAAGAGGTGACAGGAGCTGTTATCGGGTATTGTCTTGTTTTTTAACTGCACTTCCATTTTTGGGACTTTACAAAAAAGCGTCCATCTTTCCCACCCATCTCCGACAAATCCCTTGTGGAATCCACGCATGATATAGGCCAAAGAATTCACCTGACCCTCCCCCAGACGGGATAGAAAGATCTAGGCATTGCAGCGCTGCGTTTTTTATTTGGAGCTGAGATATGATTTAGTGAAGGGAACTGCTACTGTGTTGTTTTCATCTGCACTCTAGTTTTTAGGCCGTTAGAAACACCATCCGTCTTTCCCACTCCTCTCGCACAATCCACTTGAGAAATCAAGGTCTACTGTAGGCTAAGGAAATCATCTGAACCCCCTTTCTTTTCCAGATAGCCTAGGGCAACCTAGTCTGGGAAGAGGCTATTGGTGCCTCTGGTTTGACTGTTCTCCTGGCACCCAAGCCCAGTGACAACTCCTCGAACAAGCTGACCTGAAAACATGTAAGGGACAACACCCTACTTTATACTACCCCTGCCTCCTCTCCTTTACCCATGTCATTACCACCCTAGGTAAAATAATACCCCTAGCCGCCCACCTTGTACACTCAAGACAGCAAGCTTTCTTCTGGGCTTCCCAGGAAAAGGAATAAGTGGTCGAAGTGGGCGGGAGCGGTGCTCCTCTACTTCTTTTAATTACGTTTTACCGTTCCTATACTTTTATTCTAAAAAGGAACCGTCCCGGAACGGTTTCGTTTTAAAATAAAAGTGTAGGAAGAAGTTGAAACTTGCACTTTCAGTGCACTGCACAGGACGTTTCCTTAAAGAGCAGGCACATGTTTTTGGGGTGATTTATTGTGCATGGGAGGAGGCGCAGCAATGGGGTCTTTGGGGAGCGGTGCAGGCCTGTAGGGAACATAGTTCCACTACTTCTTTTCGTACACTTCGACCAGGGTGTTGCGTCTAGATTTCACAGAGTAAAATGCATCATACCATGTACTGTTGCATCTTGCTTCTTGGCTTTACAGCATAAAATGCTTCATAGCATAGCCTTCTCTATTTTGCTTCTAGGTTTCTCAGAGTAAAGGCTAACATACCATATTCCACTGTATTTTGTTTCCAGGTTTCCCAGAGTAACTGTATCATACCATATCCCACTGTATTTTGCGCCTCAATTTCCCAGAGTAAAGTGTATCATACCATATTGTGCTGCATTTTGCTTCTAGGATTTACTGATAAAAGTGTATCTTATCACTACACATTTTGCTTCTAGGTTTTCTGAGTGCAAAGTGTTTCACTCCAAAACTTGCTGTCTTTGCATCTGGGATTTACAAGGTAATGTGTATTATACCATATCCCACTGTTGCTAGCTTCTAGGTTTGCCAGGATAGGGATTGCTGCTCTCTATCCTATTGAGTTTTGCCTACAGGTTTGCCAGTGCAAACTGTTGTCCTACCATATCCCACCATCTTTTTCGCCAAGGATTCCCAGCATGGCTACCCCCAAACTCAGGTCCGGGTCCTGAAAATTGGGAATTACCGGGCCATTCCGACCTTTGCGGGCCCGGTAATTCCCATTCGCGGGACCTGGACCCGGTATGTTCCCATTCCCATTTGAGCCCCCATAGGGCTCAATGAAAATGGGGAGGATGGTAACAAAGTCCCGTTAATAACGGGGCCATTGCTACCATCCAGTACTGCTTGCGGGTGCCGCACTGCACGTCTGGTCTGACCAGGCGTGCAGAGCTGCCCCCGCAAGCAGAACTTGTAATGCTGCGGCGAGGTAACATCGGCGCCGGTAGCACCACTGGCGCCATCGTTGCCTTACTGCAACACTTATATGGAGGCCCACTCACTCATCTTACAGAGACACCTATTGCATAACTATCAAAAAGCACTCATTTTACCAGATATGTCATTGCATAGCCAAATTAATGTACTCATTGACAGTGAGATTTATTGCATAGCAGTACCAATGTATTGTTCTGTGACAAACTTCACTGCATAGCCAGACCAATCTATCCTGCACTCATAAAAGTTTGACTTCATCACTAGATCTATTTATCTGCTACAAACAATGGGGGTCATTACGACCTGGGCGCAAAGGGATACCGGGCACCGGTAATGGCACCGGTGCCGGTAATCCCTTTGCGCCCTATTCCGAGGTCCCTTTGCTGGTCCTCCCTTAACGCTTGGTTTTATCAGGCGTTATGGACGGGACCTGCAAAGGGATACCAGGGTCAATAACGGAACCGCAATTTGCGGTACCGTTATTGCTGCCTTCCCCCTTCCCATTGAGCCCTATGGGGGCTCAAATGGCAATGGGGAATGGTTCTGGTGAATGGGGAATTACCGGTCCCGCCGACCTCGTACTGGGCCGGTAATCACTCCCTTCACAAGACCGGAGTCTGACCGATTTTGGAGGCAGCCATGGCGCTAATAGCACCATGGCTACCTCCAAACTCAGAATGAGGGCAATATCTCATAACCAGATTAAGGGCCTTATTACGAGATGGGTGGTAGCCATGGAGCTATTAGCTCCATGGCTGCCTCCCATACCGTGCCTGTGTCTGGTCTCGCTCAATGGGGACTTACCGGTGTAGTCTGACCCTGGCGGGACCTGTAAGTCTCCATTGAACAGACCATTCCCCATTCCCATTTAAGCCCCCATAGGGCTCAATGGGAATGGGGAGGGCGCTAATAATGGGCTCGCGACTTGCAAGCCCGTTATTAGCGCCCTGGTCCCTTAGCGGGACCCGTAAGGAACGTGTGGTCAGACCACACGTTCCTTACGGTCCCCGCTAAGGGACCTTGGAATATGGCGGTAAGGCATTACCGGAACCGGTCTCTTTACCGGTGCCCAGTATCCCTTACCGCCCACCTTGTAATGACCCCCTAAGTCTCTGATGCCAGAAGCCCCTTTACATCGCTACATCCACTTATATTTACGTCTGAACGACCTATTACGTGGCTAAACTGGTATACTTCACTTACTTACATGTGGCTTAACTAGGCTAACTTATTGCCCACAATATATTTTTATTAAATAGGCAGTTTGATCCCTCTCACTGTCAGATAATCCTTTATTGTACAACTAGAATAAAGAACAGTGTTGTCATTCCATAGTTGAATTAGCTCATTTTGCTGTTAGACAAAACAATTTATTTTGCCACAAGATTTCACTACATCAGTACGTTAATTAATCTTCCTTCCAAAACACAAATGCAAAGCTAGGTTAAGCCAGATGGCTTTATCTTGATATCAGCGAATCTTACTGCATAGTTAGAGTAACCTATTCCATGGTACACAAAAAACGTGCATCGCAGAGCCGATCAATGTATTTCACATCTAGATATCTCATCACATAGACAGATTAGTTTATGTTGCCAGAGAGTACATTATTTTCCTGTCAGAGTCGCACTGCATAACTACAGGAATACACTTAATCATACATTCATTTGGGTGTCAGAAAGTCTTATTGCATGGCTAGATTATCTTAATGTCCCTAGCATATGCCCTAATGCATTGCCAGAAAGATGTTGCCATCAGAAAATCTCATTGCATAATTAATTACATTTTTCCATGAGGGAAGGTACATCCAGGGACATCATTTGGGGGCACCCGGGGTCGCAACTGCGACCCTTGAAGGCTCCCTTGCTACCCCTGTGGTCTCCCTTGCTACACCTAAAAAAAAAAGAAGAAAAAAAAAAGAAAAAGAAACCGTGTGGCTTTTTGTTTCTGGAGTAGCTGGCTTTCTTGCTCAGGCCTCTTAAAAAAAACATGGGGTTCCAAAAGTGTAATACTTTGAGCAGTGACCCTAAATAAGAAGAAATAGGAGTAACAAATAATGGGGCTGATTAATGGAGTTTGTGCGCCGAAAAACAAAAATAGCTTACGCATTAAAGGTTTGTATCAGTCACACTTCAGCAGGTGATTCACTGATTTAGTCTGTTCTTAAACATCTCAACTCAGCCTTTCATTCTTCTGAGGTTGCTAAATGAATACCACCACAGGTTGGGTGATATTGTATGTATATTTGTTCTATATAAAGCGCGTAAGCGTAAGTGCTATATAATAACACATCATTATAATTTGGCCTTGGACGTCTGCTTGCATTCACAGTGATTTGCTAATATGGGCCTATTCACACTGATATTAATGATACATATGGTTATCCATTCTTGAATTAAATGTATATCACATTATAGTGAAATCGTAACCATATTTTTGCAGTGTTCTTAGGAACAATGCTATGTAATGCCACTTCCTGTTTTGTCAAAGGGTGAAAGGTCCCCTTCCATTGCTTCCCGTGATGTCACCTACAGGGTGGGGTCAAATGACATCACAACCTGTGGCGCCATCAGAGGTCATGGGTCGTGTGATGTCTCTTCCACTACCCCAGGAATTTCAGTGAAATGACGTCTCTGGGTACATCGTACTCCATAGATAGAATTTACGATTTTGCTAGACTATTCTATTTATATCAAACAACCATATTGCACAAACAGACCATTTTAGTTAGGCCACCAGAAAATGTTCTAGATTAATTACCACTTTGTTACTAAAATCTCAATCTTATTGCTGTCAGTTAACTGTTGAGTCCTGTTGCATCGCTAGCCTAATTTATGCTGCTACTAGACACTTTCTCTGCATAGTTAGGGGGTCCCTAACACCGTAAAGACAGATAACGGCCCGCAGTTCCAAGTATAAGACTTTCAGAGACTCGCCGCCCATCTAGGTTTCTGCCACCAGAGAATCACACCATTATGGCCACAGGCCAATGGCATGGTGGAATGGTTCATGGCCAGCATCAAGCAAACCCAACAAAAGGTCACCGCTGATCAAACGTCGCTACCCCAAGCAATATGCCAAATGCTCATGAGCTACAGAAATACACCACACGAAGCAACAGGACGGGCGCCACTAGAACTAATGATAAAAAACAAACCTCAAACCCATCTCCCACAAGTAGAAGACTACCCGCCAGAACAGGGCGCAGAAATCCGAGAAAGAGATGCGGAAAAGAAAAGATATGATATGATATGGCATTTATAACACGCCTATACAAAAGTGTTTCAAGGCGTAATGAGGCAAGGGAGGGGAAACAGAGGGAAGACAGACAACAATCCTACTAGGCCAGGTGACATTGAGATCGCGCAAGTGCAGGGGAGGGGGAAGGGGAAAAGTGCGGGGGGAAGCGGAGTGGGCAGTGCAGTAAGTACATAGGATAACAGTAAATAAATAGAGACTGTACATAAAAGTGCGGCAGGCTGATGGCAAGTGCAAGGGTAAGTGCAGATATCAAGGGTCAAGGGTTAGTAGGGGCAGTAGGGATACAGAACAGTCCCCGGGTGCAAGGGTTGCCAGGGCGCAGTGCAGGTGTGCAACTGGCGGGGAGGGGACCTGGGCCTGAGATCAGAGGGTAGCCAGGTAACCAGTGCAGTTTCAGATTCAGCCAGGAGATCAGCAGGGGAGAGGAGGAGAGAAAGCAGAGCAAAGAGGAAGGTCTTGAGGAGCCTCTGGAACCGGAGATGGTTCTCCTCAAGTTTCAGAGAGACAGGGAGGCTATTCCAGAGGGAGGCCCCAGCCGAAGAAAGAGATCTACCACCAACTCGCTGCTTGGGGAAGCGACTGACCCTGAGGGAGTTGGAGGCGGATGAGCAAAGAGCTTGAGAAGGAAGATATTTAGGAAGAGAGAGTTGAAGGTATTGAGGTCCGAGGCCCCAGAAGGCCAATTGGACAATTGGACATTGGACAATGTAGAGGGTTTTGAACTTAATCCTCGCCGCCAATGGGAGCCAGTGCAGAGATTTCAGTCCTGGAGAGATACGATCCCTGGGCTTGAGGCGAAGCACAAGTCTTGCAGTCCTGTTTTGGATGAGTTGCAGAGGGCAGAGGGCAGAGAGTAGTGGCAGGCAGATTTAGAAAGAGGCTTTTGCAGTAGTCCAGCCTATAGAGAACCAGAGCTCTGGAGACAGTGAGCTTCTGGCGGAAGGAGAGGAAAGGAAGAATACCTCTGAGGAGGTGCAGCATGCTAGTGTGACTTCTTAGAGACGTCAGAGATGTGAGGAGAGAAGGAAAGTGTGGAGTCGAAGAAAGGAATCGAGGGAGCAGGTGTGCCGATGAGGAGAATCTCAGTTTTACTGGCATTAAGGCAGAGATCATTGGCTGCACACCACTCCTGGATGGCAGACAGACAGTCAGATATGAGAGAAGGAGAAGAGGTGGCGGAAGGGAGCCTGAAAATGAGTTGAGTGTCAACTGCATAGCACTGAAAATTGGGGCAGAGAGCAGCAATGCGGTCGGCAAGAAGTGCCAGGTATTGGTTGAACAGCCAGGGAGAGAGGTTAGACCCCTGGGTAACACAACATTTAGAGATAGAGGAGAGGAAGGACCCAAGTTGGACCTGGGAGGGTCGATCGGAGAGGAAGGAGGTCAGCCAAGCCAGGGCCTGATCAGTGATACCCAGGTTATCACGGAGACAAAAAAGAAAGGCGAAACAGTGGGCGGACAAAAGAGGAGAGTGAAGGAACACCAACTTTGAGTTGGCGAGATCGCTCTAGTGAGACAAAGACAGCAAAGGAAGACCGACCCAAGATACAACCTGGAACCACTCCTAGTGACCGAGGTGAAAGGGGCGATGGTGACCGCAACAGGAGATGGGGAGAGATCACCTGGAACGCCACCTTCTCCCGCAAGCTACACCTCTAGAAGCTGGAACTGATGGAGGAGACAGCAGCCTAAGAGGGGGAACCGTGATGTGAAGAAGCAAGCGACCCACCAGGCGAGGAAGGGTCGGGTCAGACCCGGGAATCGCCAGAGTGCCCCCAGTGAGCAAAAGGAAAACCCTATGCCTCATCTAGCAAATGTGAACGCTGAACTTCCATGCTAAGCAAAGGGGAGGTGTGGTGGTCGAGAAATAATAGAGGAGGTCTGCTTTAAGGAGGACAGACTGGGGACAAGGGGAGGGAGGCGGTGTGATGCTGGAAATGCATTGGAGGGACAGGGCCTCTCTTTCCTTGTCCTGTAGTCCTTTGTCATTTGTGTTCTGTATTGTTTTCTGCCCAGGAGTCCATGTGGGACTCCTGGCAGTGCAGCTCTTCCTGTTTTTGGTTTGGTGTACAGACCCATGCGATACCCTTATGGCACCCATGGGTGGGGGTGCAACCCTGTGCCCCTAGTGTATGTTTTTGGGCACCTGTGTGTGGCCCACAGAGCAGGGTATGGGCTGGTGGCAGCTCCATGCTGAATTTAACAGGTGCTCTGAGTATCCTCCATTTTAGGATACCCAGGCCCTGCCATTGGAATCAGTTGATTCCTGAAAGGAAACAAGATGGCCCCTGTGGCCTCTTGCTTTCTATTGCCTGTTACCTTGTTTTCCCAAAGTCCTGGGAAGCCCTGACTCTGTCCCTTTCCCCTGACTGACTGTTTGGTGGAAGTGCCATACATGGTGTTGTTGTGAAGTCCAGGCCAGACTGGCTGGAGCCTTCCGAGTGACTGTATGTTGTGGGTACACCCTGTTGGTGGGACCTGGGTGAATGGAGGGTGTGACCAATATGCACTTCTTGTTGTGGATGTCTGGTTTCTGGTGTCAGAGACAAAGACAGAGACAGCCCTGCCCAAAACTGGCAGGAATGCAGTGTGTAGTGTTGAATGGCTGGGTACTTGTCCCAATCCACATTCCTTGTTGTGAGTGTCTGAGAGGGAGGAGTATGGCCTGAATGCACTGTATGCCTGATTAGCTGACTGACTGCATGAATGCCCTTCTGTATGATTGGCTGCTGAGTGTGACCCAGCAGTGGATGAGAGACAGACTAGTATATCTGGGGGCCTTCTCACCACCGTGTGCCTCTTTAATTCTGGAGTGGCTAGGTTTCTTGTTCAGGCCCCTTAAAAAAAGAAGAAAAATAAGAACACGAGGGCCATAAGTCTAACACTTTCAGCACTGAACCTAAATAAGAAAGAATAGGCATGCCAAAAAATGTGTCTTTCTGGAATTCTATACAATAATTTCTAGACTCATTAAAGGTTTATTTCAGGCACACTTCAGGGGGTGAGTCACTGATTTAGTCTGTTCTCAAATGCCTCAACTCAGCCTTTCATCCTTCTGAGGTCGATAAAGGGGTACCAAAGGGGTACCAACACAGGTTGGGTGATATTGGTGTATATTTCTTCTATGTAAAGCGCTTGAGCTTAAGTGCAATATAATAACACATCATTATCATTTGGTCATGGACGTCTGCTTGCAATCACAGTAACTTGGTAATATGGGCGTATACTCACTGATCTTAACGATACATATGGCGATCCATTCAGGTATGAAATGTACATCACAGTATAGTGATATCGTAACCATATTTTTGGTAGTGTACAGTGCTAGTCAAATGACATCACTTCCTGTGATGTCATCAGTGGGTCAAGGGTCGTGTGATGTCACTTCCGCTACCCCTGGTATTTTGGTGAAATGACGTCCCTGGAAGAACTGCTGCTGCATTTGCTTCGACCCAATCCGAAAGCTGTCGAGTTCGTCGAGGACTGGTCCGAGAGAGGACCTGGTTAGGCACCCTCTTCCCATGCTCCAAGGGACCATCGAGCACCGCCAACCTTCGCCGAAGCTCCCTGGAAGCCAGACCCTCGAAAGGAGAACAAAGTGAATCACCCGGACAATGATGCCGTCGAAGTCCATTGCTGTCGACCAGGGTTCGGAGTATCACAGTAACCGTTGGAGGCACGTCGAAGCCGTGTTGCCTAAAAGAGGGGACTGCTTGACGCTGTGCTACCGACGACCAGATCCGCCCGCTCCTTTGTCTAAGATTGTTGAATCGAAGGAATCCCTTGTCCGCACCGTCAACCGCTTCATCCCGCCGGAGAAAGTCGAGGACGCCGACGCACCGAGGAGAATCCGCCGGTGGGTTTCCCACCCCCCAAAGACCACAAAGGCTTCGAAGACTCGATGCCCTTGTTGGGCCACAGTTCTTCAGAAACTCTTTGCGGTCCTGAACTATCAATCGCCGAGGTGCCCCGCACACCTCATCCTCGCAGGACGTCACCGACGAGCACCCTCAAACTTTTCATTGACGCCGTCGACGCAAAGTTCACCTTCTTCGATGCCTCTCGATGATCAGTGGCTCCTGCTTTAAAGGGAGTCACTCAAGAAGGATCCATCGACGCTTCTTCAAAGAACTCTGCTCTACCAGGTACATATGGGGGGTAGAAACATTATAGAACGAAATAATACTTATAGAACAATCTAAGGACTGGGCTTGTGTTATATCTTTATTTTACAGGTTGCCCAGGTGGGGGATCTCCGCACAGAACTGCTTTCCTACTATGGCCCTCATTATGACCCAGGCGCTAAGTGTTTAACGGCGCCATAAGAGGCTGCGGGGCCGTTAAACACCTAGCGCCTAATTACGAGGTCCCTTTGCGGGACCCGACCTTAACGGCTGGTTTTACCAGCCGTTAAACTAGGGACCCGCCAAGGGACCTTGGTGCTAATTACGGTACCACAATTTGCGGTACCGTAATTAGCGCCTTCCCCATTCCCATTGAGCCCTATGGGGCAAAAATGGGGAAGGGCCATGGCGGCATCGGGAATTACCGCCCCGCCAACCTTCCTCATTCCGCCATGGCGGACTCCGGCATGGACCATGGTGCTAATAGCACCATGGTTTTCCGCCGGAGTCCTAATGAGGCCCTATGTCTATTGTTGGTTGCCTTTATTAAGTGATCTGTGTGACATTTGACCAGAGTATAGTTGATACACTTTAATGAGATCTGATAATAATTGTAGTACCACTTTAGAACTGTATATATTTACCATTGTTGATTTTCTGAGCACAAAGTGAGTTATTGTGATAGTGTACATAACCTTGAATATTAATTATATAAAGACTGTGTGTGAACTAATACAGTGTGTGGACATTCCTTTGTGGAGGCTTGGGGACTACACTGTACTTAAGAACCAGCCTGCATCACCTCCTGAGAAGCTAGGCCTTGATTGCTCGACCAGCGCTACCCTATAGAGAATCCTGGCTGGGGTCCTCTGTGCCTCTCCTCTGCCATATAGAGAGCAGAAGTACAGACCCCCCCATCCAGTCTTTACAGGTGGGAGGATGGAGGAAGGGGAGGGGTCAAGGAAGATGGAGGCAGTTGTTGGAGAGAGATGAAGGGAGCAATCAAGAAACCCCATGGCTCTTGTGTCCTCTCTTGGGGGTATACCTGGGGCCTAACAACTTGGTTCACACTTTGGCTTTGCACCATTGCATGGCAAGCCAATAGTTACCTCTACATGCATGTGAATGGAGGCACAAAGGTAAACGTAGGGACTGGCTCTGGTGCATTTGAACGAGAGCGAGGTAGAGATTGAAAGACAGAGATAGCAAGAACGAGAGAGGGGATGAGAGAGAGGTGGATAGAGAGAATGAAAGAAGTAGAGAGAAGTAGAGAGAGTGAGAGAGGGAAAGAGAGGGTGTGTGTGGGATAAAGAGAGAAAGAATCAGAAGTAGAAAGCGAGGGGGAGTCAGAGAGGGAAAGAGGGAAGGGTGAGAACGAGAAATGGGGTGGGGAGAGAGGGAGAGAGAGGGAGACAGAGGGAGAGGGAGAGGGAGAGAGAGAGAGAGAGAGAGATAGAGAGAGAGCGATATAGAGATAGAGCGAGAGAGAGAGAGAGAGAGAGATGCCTGCTCATTGGCTGACCATCTGCCAGGACAAGTGTCATTCTCATTTGCATCTGGACATTGTGTGCAGCTGTGACCACAATCCCCTCTTTTTCCATTAGCATGTGAACATCCAGGGTCTGCCCAGGGAGTCCTAATAGAGCGCTGCATTGCAATCGGCAAAGCTGGGAATTCCGGGAAACCCCCTGCAGTGTGGCAGAACAGATAGAAGGGGGTTGGTGGGACAGGGGTCCCACCCCATATGCACTACCGTTGTAACATGTGATCCTTTTAAAAACTCTTTTCCCTTGAAGAGGTGTTTTGGTCCAATGGACTGCATGCACTGGTTAATACATTGGCATCAGGGTTGGAAGTTGAACCTGTGGAAATTCCATGACATCTGCCTATTCCCCTATGTCTCCAGTCCCTTCTTCCCCTGTGGCCCCTTCATTCTCTGTCATCTTCCACTTCTCCCCCATGTCTCCTGGCCCACCTTCCACATGTCACCCGCCTCTTCTCTCCCCCCACCCGATCCCTGTCTCCTCTTCCCCCATGTCACCTCATCTTCACCCCATGTTGGTTGTCACCATGGCCATAAGTCTGGCTTCCGAGCTGCCAGAAGCACAGAAATTGCTCTTCTGAACATCCGTGAAGACCTGCTCTCCAACCTTGACTCCAACATCCCTTCTGTCCTCATCCAACTCAATCTCTCTTCTGCCTTTGACACGGTCAACCATGCCATCCTGATCAACCTTCTCCGTGATAACCTGGGTATCACCGATCAGGCCCTGGCCTGGCTGGCCTCCTTCCTCTCAGACCGACCCTCCCAGGTCCAACTTGGGTCCTTCCTTTGCTCCATCTCACTCTCTACGTGTGGTGTTCCCCAGGGGTCTAACCTCTCTCCCTGGCTTTTCAGCCAATACCTGTCACCCCTTGCCCACCGGGTTACAGCTCTCTGCTCTGACTTTCAGCGCTATGCGGATGACACTCAGCTCGTTTTCAGGCTTCCCTCTGCCACCTCTTGTCCCTGTCTCAACTGTCTGTCTGCCATCCAGGAGTGTTGTGCTGGCCAAAGATCTCTGCCTTAATGCGAGTAAGAATGAGATTCTCATCAGCACACCTTCACCCTACGTTCCTGCCACTCTCTGGACGACCTCCCTTGCCCCTCTTCCTGCTCCCACCTCTGAGGCTATGAACATACTTTCTTCTTCACATCTCTGACATCTCTAAGAAGTCCAGCTACCAACTGGACCTCCTCAGAGGTATTCTTCCTTTCCTCTCCTTCCCCCAGAAGCTCACTGTCTCTAGAGCTCTGGTTCTCTCTAGGCTAGACTGCTGCAACAGCCTCTTTCCAAATCTGCCTGCTTCTATTCTCCGCCCTCTGCAACTCATCCAGAACAGGACTGCAAGACTTGTCCTTGGCATTAAGCCCTGGGATCGTATCTCTCCAGTCCAGAAATCACTTCATTGGCTCCGAGTGGCTGCAAGGGTTAAATTCAAGACCCTCTGCATTGTCCACAAGGCTTTCTGGGGCCTGGATCCAAAATACCTTCAACTCTCCCTCCGTAAATACCTTCCCCCCCGAGCTCTTCACTCCACCACCTCCAACTCCCTCAGGGTCAGTCGCTTCTCCAAGCAACAAGATGGGGGTAGATCTCTCTCCTCAGCTGGGACCTCCCTCTGGAACAGCCTTCCTGCCACTCTGAGACTTGAGGAGAACCATCTCTGGTTCCCGGAAGCACCTCAAGACCTTCCTCTTTGCTTCTGCTTTCACTCTTTCTCTTCCCTACCGATCCGTCTGCTTCGGCTCTGTGCGCCTGGCTGCCCTCTGATCTTGGGCACAGTTGCCTGCCCTCCCAGCCACACACCCGCACTGCCTTCTGAAAACCCTTGCGCTTGGGTCTGTATCTGTAAGCCTATAGTCCCCTTACCTGCACTTATCAGACACCCCTTGTCTACGCTTTAAACCTCGAACTTGCCACCTTGCTGGCTGCTCTATCAGTTGTTGTTGTGTTTATCCTTTGTTCAGCACTTCCCCCTTCCCTCTCCCCTGCTTTTGCGCGTTCTCAATGTAACTGGGCCTAGCAAGATCGTTGTTTTGTCCTTCCTTGTTCCCCTCCCTTGCCTCGTTGAGCTCTGAAAAATACGTGTTGTGTATGAGCGCGATATAAATAAAATATATCATATCATACCTGCCCCTTCTCCACCCCACTTCTGCACTTGCACGTTCTGAATACTCACAGCATAATACGTTTGGCCGTTCCTTCCCCCACTATATTTTCGGCATATTTATTTGTATTGTAATCCCATGTTCCCTCCCTGTTACCCGTGGGCACTTTGAAACATATTTTATTTGCTGTATACGCACCTAACAAGCAAACAATAAACTAAACTAAACAGTCCTGTTCACCTGCCCACGGGGCTGCTTGAGGCTGTGTGGTGGCTGATGGGGTTCATTTCAAAAGGATGCTCAGGGCCCCTCTTACCTTTGTGGGATAAATGAACACCTTTTATGATGGTCTGTCTTTGGCTGTCAAGTACACATTTACAGTTACACAGCCTTCAGTTTGAGATATGACTCATGGTTTGCAGTCATTTTACTGTTAAGGTGTTATAAATGAAATAAGGAGTAAGGCCACAGTGCATTATGTGCTCAGAAGGGTTGCAGGCTTGAATCACTGTCACATGTCATATTTACAAAAGTGTGTTAATTAGTATGTTCCGAAAGTGTACTTTGATTTTATGTCAAGTAAGGTATGTTAATTCAATATGTCCTCCGCCCCTTTGTAGATGGTGCTTTCAGGGCCAGCTGAAGATGCTTGGGGGCTGAGTTGTGGTCTGTTTCAAAATTATGTCTGAGGCACTCTAAACCCCACTTCTGGGGCAGTTGTGTGGTGTATAGATTATAGTGGAGATGTTTCCTAATGCAAACTCCATTAGGTGATATCCCTAATTTTATCTTTTTTTTAAAACAATGTAAACGTATTATGATTGGTTGAAGCAATTCAACCTTACATATAAGAACAACTAAAACAAGCAATATACATTAAACAATTCATTTAAAAATGTCATCATACAAATAAATTAGCTCAAGATTAAAAAAAACCAAGATTAAGCATTCAACTAACACTTCCTAGTTAGTCTTGAGTTAGCCATAAATATTAAAAAGCAATACTAATATTTCATATGAACCAAGTGTCATGATGCCCGCTCCCGAGGAGCCGGTTCAAGCCCGGCGTCCCCGAAAGCGGACATCCAGTCCCCAAGGAAGGACCCAGCAACCCCATATAGGGGCCCTTTGGACAGTGTCCTGGCGCCTATGGCGCCAGGCTCATAAAAGACATCAGTCCTGGCGCCATAGGCGCCAGGCTCATTATGGGAATGCTTGGGTGCACTTACCTGATGCAGACCATGCTGCAGGATCCCGGCCTCCTTGAGGCCTGAAAGGAACTACTTTACCTGTGGGACTAATTTACCATCCGGGCGTGGACGGGGAAGGATACATACCTGATTGGAGGAAGGATACATACCTGGAACTTCTTCCAAGGCTATTTAAACCCCACCCGAACAGCCACACGTGCTTCGCGTTGTTCTGCATCTAGCAGCTGGACGCTCACCGTGTCTGCTCCTGCATCCTGACTTCTGCCACGCCTGCCAGCATCCTGGATCACCTGCAAAGGAAGAGAAGAAGAGAACAGAAGAAGGAAAAGTCCTTACCTGCTAAATCCGCATCCCGGAGACATCTCGCCGACAATCCTGAAAAGGAAGACTTTAATTTAAAAACTCATCGCGTCGATCGCTGCAGCGCCGCATTCCACTCACCTTTACAGGGCGCCTCCATGTTCAGCAGCAATCATCCGGATTCGCAGTCACGAACCAGGCCAGCGCCTCCGTGGGAGTCAGGTGAGCGTAACAGAACGCGAAGCCTTCCTACAAATTCCCACCCAGGCGCTATGGAAAGTTCTGAGACTGATCAGTTGGCCCAATTACTGGGGGAATTACGGGCCGAAGTACATGCCGCTCGTCAAGAGACTAATGCCCTCAAGAGGGAATTAATAATATCAAAGGAAAGAACTGATGACCTGGCCAGACAGCTTTTGCAAGGTCAAGCTGGGCAAACTCCTCTACCCGGTTCCGGAGGGAACCCCGCTCCTGTGGTTTCCAGTAACCCTGTGCAGATTAATCTACCTGGAAACATGCCGCTGGCCCCACCCGAACGCTTTGCTGGGGACCCCAAACGATTCGCCGTTTTCATGAATCAGTGTCGTTTCCACTTCCTATGCAGACCTGGGGCCTTCCCTAATGATCAGACCAAGGTAGCCTTTGTATTGTCATATCTCAGCGGCTGCGCTGCCGATTGGTCAGTTCCGCTGGTTACTCAAGATTCTCCGTGATTTTCAAAGGTTTCAAGCAAGCATGGAAAGGTTATTTGCTCGACACTCTCAGGGGCAGGCTCTGGATGACGAACTTCTATCCCTGCAACAGGGCAATCAGGACCTCCTATCCTATATTGCAACCTTTAATAGACTAATTGTGGAAACGGGATGGCCAGAGGATAAAAGAGTCACGTTGTTTTATCGAGGCCTTCGCGGAGAACTTAAAGATGTCTTGGCCCAAGTTGTAAATCCGCCCCAAGAATGCACAGAGTATATAGACTTAGTGGTCCAATTGGATCACAGACTTCAAAACAGAAAAGCAGATCGGTCCAGGTTTGAGACCCGGGTGTTGGTCAAGACCCATGCTAATCCCAAGGGAGTTGATGTATCTGAGCCTATGCAAATTGGAGGGGTTAAAGGACCCTTAACTCAAAAGGAACGTGAAAGGAGGCGGCAGTTAAAATTATGTCTTTATTGTGGGAATTCTGGGCACTTTCAACGAGATTGCCCGGCAAAACCCCGAAAGGCGGTAGGAGCTGCTGATAAAAACCATGAAGACTCTGTTTCGGGAAACGACTCCGCCCGACAAGTGTAGGGGTCCGCTTGCCGAGCTTGAAAACTAACTCTCAGACCTCGCATTTCATTGCGCCAATGGTTCTCGTAGATCCAGAACAGCCTAAGCGGTTGCATGCAATAAAGGCATACATCGATAGTGGGGCTATTGCAAACTATGTGGATCGTGAATTGGTCTCTAGGATTAACCTCCCTCTCTGTCCTAAAACCAGCAAAGATGTCGTCACCACAGTCGATGGAACTGAAATTGCCTCTGGACCGGTAACACATTCCACTACTGAGGTGACTCTTATTGGTCCCGACGGCCATTGGGAGGGTGTTGTGTTTGATGTAATAAAGGCTCCACAGTTTCAGGTTATTCTTGGAATCCCTTGGTTAGAGACACATAATCCTCGAATTGATTGGCGAGCTAAGAGAATAACCTTCCTGGATTGTACACAAACCTGCTACCCAGAAAACCTGAAGATTAATCTAGCATCTGTAACCTCTGCCTCCATGCAACTACCTCCGGAATACCAAGACTTTCAGGACGTCTTCCAAAAGGAACAGGCCAACACGTTACCTCCTCACAGATCGTATGATTGCCAAATCGATCTGGTGCCCGGTGCACAACCCCCTTGTAGCAGGATTTATGCCCTTACCGAACCTGAGAATCTGCATTTGAGACAATATTTGGATCAATACCTAGCTAATGGTTTTATTCGCCCGTCAAAGTCCCCGGCATCCTCGGCTTTGTTCTTCGTGCCCAAAAAAGAAGGCGACCTTAGAACTTGTATCGATTACCGCGCATTGAACCAGATAACGGTTAAAAACCGTTATCCTCTGCCTCTGATCCCTGAACTCCTTGACCAGGTGAAGGACGCTTGCATATACACCAAGTTAGATCTCCAGGGGGCTTATCATCTGGTACGAGTTAAAGAAGGCGACGAATGGAAAACTGCCTTCCATACTAAATACGGATTATTCGAGTACCAGGTGATGCCTTTCGGATTGTGTAACGCGCCGGCTGCCTTCCAATACTTCATGAATGATGTCCTTCGGGAACTCATCGATGTTTGTGTTGTCATATATATCGATGACATTCTGGTGTACTCCTCTTCGGAATCTGATCACAGAAAACACATCAGGGCAGTACTTGAAAAACTGCGCCAACACAAACTATTTGCTAAATTGGAGAAATGTGTTTTCCATACCACAGAAGTCGAGTTTCTAGGTTTCATCCTGACACCCAAAGGAGTCCGAATGGACTCAAGAAAAGTGGATGCCATCCTCAAATGGCCATCACCTAGCTCTGTAAAAGGGGTTCAAAGCATGCTCGGCTTTGCCAATTTCTATCGCAGGTTTATCCCGGAATTTTCACGCGTGGTACAACCCATTACTGCACTCTTGAGGAAAAATAAACGTTTTGAATGGTCTGAAGAAGCCGAGCAGGCCTTTCAGGATTTAAAAGCTAAGTTTACCTCCGCACCTATATTGAAACACCCGCGTCCAGATCTCCCTTATGTCGTTGAGACTGACGCATCCAGCCTAGCCATGGGAGCTGTCCTGTCCCAAAGAGATCCCAAAACCAACCAACTGCATCCCGTAGCATTTTGGTCCAGAAAATTCTCAGCACCCGAGATAAATTATGCAATCACGGACAAAGAACTGTTAGCCATTAAGTCCGCTTTTAAAGCCTGGCGGCATTATCTGCTTGGCGCTTGACATACCATCACAGTGATCACTGATCACCGGAATTTACAGTATTTGAAAACCACCAAGGCTCAGTCATCACGGCAGCTCCGATGGGCTTTGTTTTTCGCTGAATTTGATTTCGTGATTACCTATCGACCTGGCTGCAAGAATGGCAAAGCAGACACCTTATCCCGAATTGGAATGGGAGAATCTGATACAAACTCAGAACCAGTACCAATAATTCCCGAACAGAGGATTCTAGGCATGACTTCGTTACAGACGCTTGAAGACTTTCAAGCCAGAGTGAAACAACTCCTGGACCCTACAACATTACAGGAATGGATACAAAAGGGATCAGACTTTACCATAGATAATGGTTTACCTTATTTCCAAGGACGCTTATTCCTGCCACATAAGGAATTACACAAACTAGTTATTTCCGGTTATCATGATACATTAATAGAGGGACACCCCGGTATTGCCAAGACAGAGGAAAAGGTGAAACGACAATTTTGGTGGCCCTCTTGGCGAAAAGATGTTAAATCTTTTGTGATGTCCTGTGGTGTTCGCGCCCAAAATAAAAGTCAAAAGAAAAGACCAACCGGTCACCTTCAACCTTTAGACATACCACCAGCACCCTGGCACACCCTATCAATGGATTTTATTACAGACCTGCCTCCTTGTTCGGGGTACAATACTATTCTGGTAATTGTGGATTTGTTTTCCAAAATGGCCCACTTTATTCCTTTGAAAGGTTTACCTTCAGCTTCTGTCCTAGCCAAAGAATTCCTCGAAAATATTGTTCGGCTACATGGATTCCCATCTATACTAATCTCTGACCGGGGAAGCCAATTCATTTCCCACTTCTGGCGCAAATGTTGTCAAATAGCGCAGATCGACGTAAGATTATCAACCAGTCACCACCCTCAGACTGATGGTCAGACCGAGAGGACAAATCAGACCCTTGAACAGTACTTACGGTGTATGTTACAGCAATCTGAAAGCAACTGGAAAGACATTCTTTGGATAGCCGAATACGCATATAATAATTCGGTACACTCTGGAACTGGCCACAGTCCTTTTTATACTTTGTTTGGGCATCACCCTCGAACCTCAAACCTTGACTCACCTCAGAACCTCGGAATGCCTGCAGTAGAACATCTGCATTCTACAATTACCCAAGCCTTCAAAGAGGCAACTACGCATTTACAACAAGCCAAGAGAAAATACAAGGAGAATGCTGATCTACATCGGAGTGAAGCACCTCCGTATCAGATTGGGGATCAAGTGTGGTTAGCTACCAGACATTTACCACTCAAAGGGCCTCGAACTTTTAACCCAAAATATCTGGGACCTTATTCTATTACGGCAATAATTAACCCAGTGGCGGTTAAACTTGATTTACCAGCTAGTATGTGAATTCACCCTGTTTTTCATGTGTCACTTCTGAAACCAGTGGTACCCGGAACCCGACTACTCAAACCTCCAGAACCTATTCTAATAGATGGGGAGCCCGAATTCGAAGTGAAGAACATTTTAGACTCAAAAATGTTTAGGTCAAAACTGTTCTACCTAATTGATTGGAAGGGGTACGGACCTCAGGACAGGTCGTGGGAACCCAGCGACCATGTGCATGCACCTCGATTAGTCAGGAAATTCCACTGACTCTTCCCAGACAAACCAAAACCCCCGGAGGGAACAACCTTGGGAGGGGCCTTGGGGGGGGGAGTGCTGTCATGATGCCCGCTCCCGGGGAGCCGGTTCAAGTCCGGCGTCCCCGAAAGCGGACATCCAGTCCCCAAGGAAGGACCCAGCAACCCCATATAGGGGCCCTTTGGACAGTGTCCTGGCGCCTATGGCGCCAGGCTCATAAAAGACATCAGTCCTGGCGCCATAGGCGCCAGGCTCATTATGGGAATGCTTGGGTGCACTTACCTGATGCAGACCATGCTGCAGGATCCCGGCCTCCTTGAGGCCTGAAAGGAACTACTTTACCTGTGGGACTAATTTAACATCCGGGCGTGGTCGCGGAAGGATACATACCTGATTGGAGGAAGGATACATACCTGGAACTTCTTCCAAGGCTATTTAAACCCCACCCGAACAGCCACACGTGCTTCGCGTTGTTCTGCATCTAGCAGCTGGACGCTCACCGTGTCTGCTCCTGCATCCTGACTTCTGCCACGCCTGCCAGCATCCTGGATCACCTGCAAAGGAAGAGAAGAAGAGAACAGAAGAAGGAAAAGTCCTTACCTGCTAAACTCCGCATCCCGGAGACATCTCGCCGACAATCCTGAAAAGGAAGACTTTAATTTAAAAGCTCATCGCGTCGATCGCTGCAGCGCCGCATTCCACTCACCTTTACAGGGCGCCTCCATGTTCAGCAGCAATCATCCGGATTCGCAGTCACGTCCCAGCGCCTAGGGAGAAAAACACCAGAACAAAAGGTGAGAGAGAGAAGGGAATAAGGAAAGCTTAATCTCCATGTTAAGACTTACCTGTTGATTCATTCCCTCTTCATTTCGGGTCCGCGCCGCATCCTGGCATTTCCGGACCCCGGCCCCTAAGGGGAAAAAGACACTAGCATTAGTACATTAATGCATGGACACAAGGGGAACCTCTTATCAAAAAACTTACCTGGAAGCCAAGCAAGTTTGGTTCTCACCAATCCGAAAATCCAGTGAAGTAACTGGATACCAACGCGCCCCAGCATCAGAAGCAGGATGGAGAGCTCGTCCTTCCATACCCTAAGGTGAGACGCTACGAGAAATCACAGAGAGGGGAAAGTGGGAGGCCGATTGCATTACCCCGCATACAGTTAATCCCCTATTTTCGCCTACAGAAGGATACTTCTGCGAGCCAGACAAGCCAGATTTGGGGGCCCGGTCCAGTCTGTCTTCCGAACCCTGCGCATTACCTTAGAAGAGGTCACAGCAGCGCGAACCAGGCCAGCGCCTCCGTGGGAGTCAGGTGAGCGTAACACCAAGTTAAGTTCCATTAAAAATGTCAACACTGCAAGTGATAAGGCAGATTCATATCCGCTTGAGAGTCTATATCAAAATGTTTCAGATTTCAGCCATTCTTCACTATGTACAAACATCATCCCCTTAATTCATCCAGGGCTATACAATCTATCAGTAGATGTTTTAATGTTTGTATAATCTCTTCTTTTTCACAGTAGTTACAGCCCCCTCTTCTCTTTTCACCTATTTTCCTTGATGCAACAGCTCAGATTTCTCCTGTCGGAATAGTGTTAAAACGAAACCGAAGAACTACGGAGCGCCCATAGCCATTTAGAAACCATTGTAAATAATTTGGGATCTTCCCCATTGGTTTGTCCAATATAGAGTGACTACAATAAAGTTTGTAGCCTCTCATTCTGTCAATAGTGGAGATCCAGTCATATTGGAAAATTATTTTTTTTACATAGTGGAAGGGAGCCAAGCAACTCCTCCCTATTTGAATACAATTCTTCCAAGATGGCATCTGCATGTATCCTAAACTCAATGAGATGTTTAGTTAGGCCCTTTCCTCATATTACTATTGAGATCTTCGTACAGTGCATTTGGGGATGCCATCATAATTTTATGATACAATGCTCACACTCTCCATCTGTTCCAACAATTCATGGCGGGCAGCCCCAATTCAAATCTTACTGCTAGAATTGGCTGTCTTTTTTCCAGATTAGGCCATCAATATAATCCAAATCTATTTACCTGGGTACGGGCCCCACTTTCCTGCCAAAAAGAAGAGATGGAATACATTTTAATTTGTAAAATTCAAAGAAAGGCAAGATGGTGAACTATAATCCTACACAGCTGAGCTACAAATTGGGTGGCCTTCAAATCCAATCTATCCCTCGTTAAGCCTTTACTAGGAGCGGCATCAACAACAAACCCAAGGTATTTGACTCTATTAATCGGTGACAGTTTAGATCCATTCATAAACCAGGAGTAGCCGAATGGAACAGATACCCATTTATTGAATCTTATCATTTCTATTTTGTCTGTATTAATGCGTTGTTCGTTTAGATCAGCATACTTTGTGACAACCCTTCAGTAATCTTTGGAGGCCCACAGTGGTGTGATCCATAATTATCAGATCATCCACTTAGGCCATCCACGCTATTGCCAAATCTCTAAGTCTCGGCTTTGCCTGGGACCTCCCCTCCAATGCCTCACCCAAGCCCGAAAGATACAAATGAAAGAGGCCTGCAGCCAAAAGGCATCCATGTCGCAAGCCACGGAATGTGGGAATCTTTCTTGACAATGCCCACCCTGAGCATTAAGTTTGATTTCTAAGGTAAGCAGGATCTTTCATTTAAGTGGCTAATAAGATCTAAGAGCGGCAATGGGATACCCAAGTTGTTTTCCCACAGTTTACTTCAAATAGCTGTACCAAAGGTCTGACTAAAATCGATCATGGCAATGTAGAGAGCCGGTTCTGTCTTTCTGACATGCTTCTTCACTTAGCGATGTAAGGATAAAACTGCTATGGGTCGTTTTCATACCTCGTGGAAAGCCAACTTGAAACTTGTTCCAGCTCCCTCAAAATCAATCTTGTGAAAATCTTGGAGTCAGCATCAAGAAGGGCGATAGGCCTATAATTTACACGGCTACATCTATTGCCGTTCTTGAAAATAGGTAATATAGTCGCCAATCTCCAAGATAATGAAATACTTTCATAATAGATGATATTGTCAGAAAGGATATTTTAAATCACTGCCGACGGTTGAGGATTTGATTTCAAAGCGTAATTACTGAGACCATTTGACCCCAGGGCCCTGGATGTGGAGGCTTTAGATACAGCACTTTCGCCATATCCAATTGAACAACTCATAGCCAACTCTATTCCCGCTTTCCCCACTTTATCCACTATCTCTGTATCTTTGTAAAGGTCTTTAATGTGTTTTCCCCAGAAGTATCTGGATCTATTGCATTTGTTTGTAGCTCTTCCTGTGGGCAGTTGATCTGATTTATGAGGGACCAGAAATTACAAGTTTTTTTGAACAACTTCCCTAAGCATTGCCTCATGATCCTTTTGAAGCAAAAGATGGTTATGTACCTTAACCCAATTTTCGGTATTGTTGTTTAAGAGTTTTACTTTCCCTCATTTGAATGGTTGCCTCCACATTTCGATTTTTTAATTTGAGTATATTATGATGGAGGTTTTTCTTTCTAAGCTGAAAGTCCATATTAAAAGTATGGATTCTTTTAAGTTTAGCCACCCCAATCACTACCTTATCTGGTTCTCCGGTCCAAATAAAGTCCATGAAGTTAAATGGAGTAATAAGATCATATTTTTCCTCCAGAGCTTTGTGAGTCGTTAATTTACTTAGGCATTTATTCAATCTCATCACATTAGGGAAATGTTTCATTATTCTGTTCTGTCCATGTGCAACTATAAGGTTAGTACAGCCTATACCAACACACTTGTGCATAGACAGAGTAAATGAGGCAGCCAGTTGGTTGTGGTCACTTCGAGAAGTTTCCACGATATTAAAGCACTTATATTTAATAAATAGTGCCTGTGAAAGGATTTGGTAATCTATATTAGTGCCCGACGAGGGTCAAAGAGCTTGTGAAAAGCAAGCTCTTTGTCCCTCGCCCGGGCCTTACCTGCCCGACAAGGCTCTGACACTGCGGCGTCCTGGAGTTCTTTCCCATGATTGACCACCATGGAAAGGGAAAAGGGACCATGTGTAGTCCTTACGCCCCTTCCTTGGTGGTCATTTTGTTTGTTTACTTTTTTCATTCATTTTAATGGCCGCCATGGAAGGATCTCCCTGATCCTTGGCGGCCATTTTATTTTGCTTTTCTTTCTTGAGTCAAGAAACTATGGCCCTGGGGGCAATACCCTACTGGTAATGCTCCCCTTCTCGGGTTATGTTGCCTAATAAGAATGTAGGGGACCATTTTTTCATGTGTGCAGGTTTTTCGAGTTGCCCTGGATATTTCAGATATCACTGTTTGAAAAATGTCTTCCAACTGTGGCCTGATTTGGGCTTTAAAGATTGTGGTCGCACATTTTGTGTAAAACATTCCGCAATCAAGTCCCCACTCATGATTATCTCACATCTGCCTAAATCAACCAAATATTGCTCCAATATTTCATTCAGGCCGCTAATGAAGAATTCCAGATTGAGCACCTCAGGATGCCAATACAAGTTTACCAGTAGAATAGACACTACTCCCACATCGAGTTTAAAGGCAATCACTGCCAATACAGCAGCAGCTTCCGTTTTAATGGGCTCTAGCCTGTCTAATATCTCATTATTTATGGACGTTAAAAGGCCTACCGCCGGTCTTCCTCTGTTTTTATTGGATGCCAGTTTGTATTATTGAAAACTCATCAACCACTTTTTAATCTTTTAACCAAGCCTCCTGAAGGAGCACAAGATGATAATTTGTCAGTAAATGCGAGCCCTCATCTTTATTAGTAACATTTTTGAAGCCTCTGGTGTTCCATGTTAGTGTTCTTAATACTCTCTCAGTAACTTTTCCGGCTCCTAAAGCCCTGTTCCTCTATCCCCCAACTTCCTAAAGTTGGTGTAAAGGTTATTGTGGAGCCATGACCAGTTATTTTCAGGTTCTACACTCTTTATGGTGGTTACCTTTTCAATGTGTACCGAGGTTATTTTCACAGGTAATTTTTAAGCGGGCCTACTTATCATCTGCAACTCGATGATGGCTAGGGTCAAGAGCCTCCCCCAACTTCACCCTATTCAAGTGTTTAGACAGGTAGATATCATAGAACGTCTGCCTGAGAGTATCAGCTTCCCTTAAGATCATTCAAGCCACCGATTTAGAGTTGACAGATAACTCCACAATGTCGGTTTGAAAGTCATTAATGAAATGTACCATTTGTATATCTTTTGAACTGAGCAGTTTTAAAGAATCAATCTCGTGAAATAAACACAGCATGTTAAGCTGATTTAGAATCACATTCTCTCTAATTGCTGCTCTAACTATCAGTTCCACACTAATATGTGACAGTACACTGTCCTTCTCTTGCGTATACATCCGTTCCTCTGAGAAATAACTGCAGATCCTAACATCCTGCATGGCCGCTCCGGAGCCCGCAAACTATCAGCATTGATGTTCTCAGTTGGCCGATGTTCATGTGGATTTCCTGCTACAGTTTTCACTCAAGGCAGAGGTTGGAGAATAGTTTGACTAAGACTGGGTTGATGGGTTGATTAATGGAACGAGTAAGGGCGCCTTGTTTCACCATCTCTGCATAAGATAGCACACTGTTGTTAACACTATCCAGCTCTATGCTAGAGTCAATTTCAATTGAAGAGGCCATCCATGCCTCTTGAATGAATCTGGATTGGTTGGTCAGACATCATGGAAAGGCATTTTACCGATTTACAACATTCTGTCCTCAGCAAAGAACCACTTCCTTTCTCTGTCTGATTAGTAGCCATGCAGCGACATTCGATGTTCTCTGCGGAATTATTCCATCTTGCTGTTTCCACTTGGATAGGTGTACACTCCCTTGACTCTGCTAGTTGCTCAGTATTAGCTAGATCTTCTGTTAGGTGCAAATTACGCAAAAATGTTCTAGAATTCTTCCTGTTTTATTTTTTCTGCCAGTCTTAGATTTCTCATTGGCTTTTTTTGAGGGCAGATAGGTAACAGTTCACTTGAAATAGTCGCTTTCTCTGCAGCTCCTACCAGTCGAGACGACTCTTCAGCACTGTTCCTTGTGCTACCAGGTCCTCATTGGATTCTTGTTGACAGCAAGCGGTGCTCCACATACTGCCCGTAAATCCCGAGGAACAATAATTTGCTGAAAAACCAGGGCCAACGGTTTTGTTGTTGATTTTTGCAGAGAAGTCATTAAGTGGTCCTGGAGGTATGATTGCATATGAGTTAGCGTTGATTTGATATCTCCTAGCTGTTTTAGCTGGTCCAAGGATTGGAAATTATGATACGTATTTTTCTCCATTTCTTATATATTCAACGTTGTTTCACTTAACTGCAAGGAATGTGTTTCCAAATCCACTTTGATATTATCATACAATAAGACAAATGAGCTCAGCACCATATTGAGCGCAGAAATAGCGGGCAATGTTAATTTAATATCATTGTCTAGCTCTCTCAAAGTATGGTGCAAGACTTCCTGGGTCTCTGGTCCGTTAGTCAAGATTTCTGCTAGTAGAGATGACAAATCATCCAAGTCTGTATGATTGTTATCCAGGCCATTACAATTACTGGCCGTTTCCATGCTGTTCAGATCTTTTGAAAGGTCCACAGAGTGCACTGTTGAGAGATTTATATTCCAAAGACTTTTATCCATAATGTAATTATCCTGATTCACGTCTTGTGCATCCATTCTTTTAGTAACCACACGTCTGTCCGTGCTTGTATTGACAGATGGGTAGAAATCCTGCATACATTTTTGGTTTTATGCATTCGTTGAGCTATTGTTATTTTTTTCTCTGAAACTTGCCACTTCCTAATATTATCGTTTTCCCTTTCCCCCTTCCTTTCTACCATGGCCTCTTTCGGCGTATCCTTCTCTGGGATTCCCACAACCTCGAGACCCTGTGAGGGCCGGATCTTTTGGGGCCGTACCCCTTCTCTATGAGGTGTAGCCGTAGGATTGGCATTGTTGGTCTGCAGGGGGCAGAGCAGAGCCTGATCCATTGGGGGATATGTATTTTTCAGGGCTACTATCTGGCCTCCTGCTTGCTCCCTTTATCTGCTTCTTGATCAGGCGCACTAGTTGTAGGAGGTGTGAAGGCATCAAGAAGCAGACACAGAAAACAGAATCAGGTTTGGTCAACAAACATTTATTAACTCAAAATGCAGGATGGAGTAAGGCCTAACTTGCCCTATGCTAAGGTGGGATTTCCCTACCTAAAGAACACTAAGGGTATTCTGTGTCAGGAAGTACAAAGCAAATGTCTGTCTGCGTCCAAAATCTATACTTGCCCTGACGTCTTACTGTATATAATGTGTAGGGATGTCAGCATCAAAATAAGTAGTGTTCAAAATAACGTTCTGAGTTTCTTCCAGCTCTTGGCTTGTAATCAGCTTTCCCTTCCCCATGTTCAAAATAGTTCATGAAACATAGGGGTTCCCTTCCCCAAGAGTTCAAATCTTCCAACTTTTCAAAAGAACACAATTCCTTGGGACACTTCCTCATATTGTTACTTTTCACTAGTTCACATAAGTAGTTCAGTTTCTTGACTTCAGAATCACATAAGAGTTTGTTGCAGTTCAAACACAAGCTTCTTTGTGGGTACTTTCAGTGGCTTTTCCATACATGGGTGCACCCGGTCTATGGGCAGTTGTTGGACCACGCTGTCCACCCATTACAGGTCACTCAAACGATACCCCTTCCTTGCTTCTTTTTCATCAACACTAGGCCACTGCTTCAACTTGACAGTGATGCTTGATTTATTGACCTTTGTCACAGTCTACTCACACTGTACCGTGGCTTGGTTGGCCACCATGCACTTGTTACACTTCCTTGTATTCTCTTGGCTCTTGCAAATGCGTGTTTTCTCAAGACATACAGTTCCTTGAATCCTTGTATCTTTTGCCAGTGCTTGGTTTCTCTTATAATACAGTTCTTTGTGTCTGGCAGATTTGCAAACTTTCTTTCACTCCGACCAAAATACAAAAGTGCTCAGATTTGCTTTTACTACGATCGGTATTCAAAAGGGCTTATATTTGCTTTCATTCAAATTGGTATTCATAGAAATGCTTGCTTCTGTTCAAATCAATGTTCATTACTCGCTTTGCATATTCGCCGCCAACCCAGTGTTCCCCCTTCTTGGCTCAATCACCGGTCGGATTTTACGGCTTTCCAGCAAAGTCCTCTGCCACCACGAGTTCTCTCTATCCACTCCCCCTCGCACGACCACTACGCACGGTCACACCGGTCTACCTCTCGTGGTCTGCCACCAGTCTCCAGCGTCCTTCAGCTTTGCTACCCGCTGCATAAACTCTGCATCTTCCAAAGGCTCTTGAGCGCCCCGCTTGCCACACTGCTGTTCCGGAGAGGTTTGTTTGCACCCAGTTGCCTGTAGTCGTGCTTCCACAGCTGACACCATTTCCACAGTGATTTCGGCTTTTAAAGTTCCCACCACCATCATTGGTCCAAAAAGGACAGGATCGCTCACAGTTGAAACGGTAGTCCTGCCTTACTCTTGTTGTACTCCTCCTCATCTCAGTACACAACTGAGGCCTGTATGTGTATGCATTAGAAAAATGAGGATGTGTTTCTCTAGTTAGTCTCGTCCTCGTCCCAGTGCTGAATTGGTGTTTTTTGGGGAATGTTTTAAGGGAAGCACACGGAAAGGGTTGACAATAGCCTATAAAGGCTTGAGGAATAGAGGGTTCATTACGAAAAGGAAATGGGGATAACAATGTCTCACCAAAGGACATTCTCTCCCCTCTCCCCAAGTCTCCTCCACCCAGGTGATCCTCCCCGCATATCCACCACCCAGGTTGGGAAACGAGAGCAATGACCCTTCCCTTGCCATCCGAGGGGAGGATACAGGGGGAAAAGAAGTGAGGACACCTCAGGTTCCTCACAGAGCGGCATCAACAAAGTTCACTGAAGGGGATTTCATAGTATTATTAATATTACTGGCGGGTGTGGCCATTATGTGAGACTCTCTCACCCCTTTATTTATATCCCTTGCGCCTACCAACACCGCTGTACCAACTGTCGCTATACTCAATTCTCCCATAGAGTCTTAGGACTTGTTACAAAGCACAGTCTTGCTTTCTGCAGCAGATTCCGCAACAAGCTTACTGCGGACATTATACATTTTGCTGACACTGGGCCTCAATAGGAGTATGGCGGTAAGACAACAACGGTGCCGGTATCGCTACCGGCACCGTTGCTACCGTACCGCCATACTAGGACTTCTGCTTGCGGTGCCTTTGCAGCCACCTGGTCTGACCAGGTGGCCGAACTGGCACCCGCGAGCAGAACATGATGGTAGCAACGGTTCCGTTATAAGCAGTACCGCTGCTACCATCCTCCCCATTCCCATTGACCACTATGGGGGCTCAAATGGGTATGGGGACGTACCTGCTCCGGCACCCGCGCAAGCAGAATTACCGGGTCTGCTGAGGTCAGAATGGCCCGGGATTCCCCTTTCGCGGGTGCCAGAGCCGGATGCGAGTTTGGAGGTAGCCTTGAGTTCTGTTGATACTGGCAAGGCTACCTTCAACCTCGTAATGAGGCCCACTGTGTCAACAGTAGTATTCCCAGCAGCAAACAGTCAAATAAGTATTAGATGTTACAGTATCACATTCACCTCTCCACCAAACTGCCAAACTGTGCTACACTTACACAGGTACGTGCAACAAGGTGCGGGCCGCTGATTATGTAGCTCCAGGTGGAGGGTGTGAGTGTCCTCAATTCAAAAGCCGGTCAGCTGACCCAAACGAAAAAGACTCTCTGCACAGTCTGCCAAATTGTGCTGCACTTGCACAGAACAATTCCACAGACGCGTGTACCAATGATTTTATCATTGAGGGTGCATAACATGAAACCCACCTTGAACTTCAGGATTCCCTGGCCCACACCGAAGAGCTGAAAGCAGGGTGAAACATGTCAGTGATTAAATCAACATCTTTTAAAGAGATGTTTTGCCAACAAAATCACATATAAAGTGATAGCCTTCAGCGTAAGAGTGCTGATGCCTCCTAGGGAAGATGTGCCTAAATCCTTCCGTGCTGCTTCATACTGTGGAATAAATGTTTCACTTCTGTAGATTTGTATTTTAAATTTCTGGAATTTCCCAGCCCGAGGCAATATTCAAAGTATATTAAGAACTATGTTTACAGGTAAGTAAACCTTTCTTCCAGAGATGTCACTTCCTGCAATGCCACTTCCTGTTCTGTCACTTCATTTAAATTCATCATTTGTAAATTAAGGGTCCCCACACTTAATTGGCTGCACATGGACCCACCAATATTGACATAATTAGATGGACTATTGGGGTTCCCAGAAGGGCGTCCTGGGTTTTGGATCCTTCTATATCTACATGTGTTAGAAGTACGGTAGTTGCTGCACAAACCTAACTAGAAAGCAGCGGGGTACACTTTAAAGGTAAATATGAGGTTTTCAAGAGCGACAATACAGAGGTGAGGCGTTTACTTTCAGAGGATGAAAGTGAGGCATGCGCCTGTTTAGGCTCTTTGAGGACCCTATCGCTCCAAGAAGAAATCCCTGGACAGCAGGTTATTCAGTTCCTTCCAGAACATTGTACTCGGATGTCCCGTGGGATGTTTTCCACAGTTTCGGTGTGTAATAGGAGAAGGTGTGGGGATATCACGTGATCGCGGGAGCACGGTCTCGCGAGATCTCGGCCCAAAGTGATCTCGCGGACCCGCGCTCCGTGAGCGGGAACTCTTGGCGCCAGTAGGAGGCTGGTGAAGCGCCAGACAAGTCGGTCTGGACAGCGCTGCTCCTTATGAGGGGCCAATGTGACTGAAGGCCCAAGTCAATACCAGCTCACTTCCAGGGCGTAAGTCCAATGCCACAGGAGGCCTCCTGGGGGCCCTGGAAGTACACAGCGTGCAGTCTACTGCACACCCGCTTCCAGTGCAGTTAACTGGAAAGCCCAGCCAAGACTGAGAGTACCCGCCCTGTCCCATCTCCTGGACTATTTCTACCCGCGTTCTGTTATTGAATAAAAGCAGTTGCAACTACCTTGGGCGTCCTGTCGTCCTTTGAGGCCACAAAATAACTGGCGACGAGGATACCTGAATACCCACGGCCCACCATGCAAGGCACCACGCCGCCCCCGGCGTTTCTCCCCTCACCCGGGACCCCGGCAATTCCGTGGATGCAGTGGGAGCCACTTTTCTCCACGTATCTTGAGGCTGTAGGCGGCAGAGGATACACCCCTGCCAGGAAGAAGGCGCTGCTGCTGAACGCAGTGGGAGTCGAAGGGCAGTGCATTTTTGCCAGTTTGTCAGCCATACCAGTGGATGATGACGACGACGACAACGTCTTCAAAGAGGCGATCTGTCGCATTGTAAAGCGGTTCACCAACAAGGAGAACATAGTCTTACACAGGCTGAGGTTCTACACCCGCAAACAAGAAGGGAGCGAACCCGTGGACGACTACATTACCCAGATGAGGGAGCTGGCGTCCTTATGCGCGTTCGGTGAAAACACAGAACAGGTCATCTGCGACATGCTGGTCGTCCACACAAACTCTAGAAAAGTACAAGACAAGCTCATACAAGAAAAGGAGGTAACCCTCGACAAGGCCATCCAAATCGCCAGGGCGGAAGAAGAAACCTCCAGCAGGCGGAAGGAGGCGGGAAGTCATTCACCCGCACCCGAGTTGACGGCGCTGCAATGGAGAGGGCGCAGAGACAAGCAGTCCCGCGACAGCCCCAGGGAAAAGGGCCCCAAGCAAAGGGATTTTCCCAAATGCTACAGGTGTGCCAGCACCAAACACATGGCGAACGATCCCGACTGCCCCGCCAGAAACAAGGAATGCTCGAAGTGTGGGCGCATTGGTCACGTGGCTCCTGCATGCACGTAGTGGGAAAAGACTGTTTCCCGCGTCGATGGCGACCGTGCTTCAAGCGATGAGAACGAGTCACAGGACAGACCGATGGTCGTCATGGTCAACGCTCTTCACGCCAGGAGGGAAAAGCCCCACTGCACCATTAAAGTCGACGGGATGGAAACACGGGTCATGGCAGACTCCGGTTCGGACCTCACCATCCTTCCAATAGACACATACAAGGAGATGATGGGGAAGGACAAAGTGGAGATCAGATCGACCCGACAAAAACCGACCGTGTTCGGTGGCGCAACCGTCGGCCTACTGGGCTACATCAGGGCCCAAATTGAATTCAAAGGGAGGTCTACCAACTCCAAAGTGTACTTCTCGACCAGAGGGCCGGCCGTGCTCGGGTGGGACGATCAACACAGACTCAGGATCAAACTAGACCCCAGCACCCCGGAACAGGTACTCATGGTCCCCTCAGGAGCAGCGCTAAACTTCAAGGAGATGTTCCCAAGCCTGTTTTCCGAGAAACCGGGGAAAGCGAAAAACTTCATTCACAAGATTCGGCTGAAACCAAATGCTGTACCTGTGAAACACAAGGTCAGACCGGTGCCCGCCACAGCAAGACCGGCGTTAGAGGCCCATCTCCGAAAGATGGTCGAAGAAGGGACCATTGAGACCGTGGAATCCTCAGAGTGGCTGAGTCCGGTAGTTCTATTCAAAAAGAAATCCAGCAGCGACCTCAGAATATGCATCGACTTGCGGAGTCTAAACCTAGAGGTCGTTACCGATAGCTTCCCGCTTCCCAGTATCAGCGAAATTGTCTTGATGATGAAGGAAGCAACAATTTTTTCAAAGCTTGACATGCGTGACGCTTATCACCAGATTCCGTTGCACAAGTCTTTGCGCCCCCTAACGGCTTTCATCACTCCTTTCGGCACCTTTCAATACACCCGCATACTGTTTGGGCTGTCCTCGGCAGCGTCAGCATTCCAGAGGATGATGAATGCCCTCCTCAGGGACCTCACAAACGTCTCATTCTTTCAGGACGACATCCTTGTATATGCCAGAGACAACGAGACTCATGACCAGGCCCTCAAGGCAGTCCTAAGCAGGCTTCAGGAAGCAGGAGTTCATCTTCGCCACGAGAAATGCGTCTTCCGAGTCAGGAAAATAGAATACCTAGGGTACTGCATTTCGAGCGAAGGAGTGAGCCCCAAGAAAAACCTGACCATAGCGGATGCCCTAGCTCCGAAGTCCAGAGAGGAATCCCGCTCATTCCTGGGCCTAGCGGAGTACTACGTGAAGTTCATCCCTAGGTTCTCCGAAACCACGTCCCCCATGAGGGATCTCTTGAAGAAAGGGGCAACCTACTCTTGGGGCCCAGAGCAAGACGGGGCCTTCTCTGAAATCAAATGCAGAATTCTGCACACACCGTGCCTAAAGCCCTTCAACCCCGAATGGGACACCTGCATCACCACGCATGCCAGCGCATACGGATTGGGGGCCACCCTGACCCAGAGAAAGGGGGACACTGAAAACATCGTGGCTTTTGCATCCAAGGCTTTGTCGCCAGCAGAGAAGAATTACTCCACCGTGGAGAAAGAAATGTTGGCGTGTGCCTGAGCCGTCGACTGCTTCAGGTTGTACGTTTGGGGCACGAAGTTAAGGCTGGTCACTGACCACAAGCCCCTCATCCACATGTTGAGCCCAGGTGGCACCAAGACTGCCACCCCGAGACTGGCCAGTATTGCTGCAAAACTCCAAGAATACACGTACGAAATAGCCCACATTGCGGGCTGGAGAAACGCACAAGCGGACTGCATGTCCAGGCTCCTGAAACAAGACGCCCCAGGGACCACATTCCTAGAAGACGAATGTGTCGTAGCCTCAATAAGCGACCTAAGGGACGGCGAGTATATGGACATGAGTGAGCGCCACTGGCAGGAGGATAGTGATCAGGACAATGCCCTAAGGTGCGTAACAGCCTGGATCCGCGGAGGATGGCCTGACGAAAGGGCGTTTCCCGAAGGCCTACGCCCCTACTGGAAGGTGAACGAAGATATCACTGCCATGAATGGTCTCATCTTGAGAGGCGACCGAGTGATCCCGCCCAACGGAATTCGCAAAATGATACTGTGCAGAGCCCACTCAGGCCATTTGGGGCGAAACATGACCAGGCTCAGAATACGCGATGGCTACTGGTGGCCAGGCATGGATCAGGACATACGACAAATGGTTGAGCGGTGCCACGAGTGCGCCAACAGCGACAAGCGCTTGTCCGTAAGGCAAGCACCCATGCTACCCACCGAGGTCCCCAAAGGTGTGTGGCGAAAACTGGGATTGGACTTCATTGGACCGCTGGACAGCATGCCCCCAGAACACAAATACGGCATAGTCACGGTTGACTACTTCTCAAAGTGGGTCGAAGTCGATTTCACTTCGGACATCACCACCAAAACTGTCATTGAAGCACTCACCGCCATATTCCAGCGCGAGGGCCTACCCGAAGAAATTGTGATGGACATTGGGGTCCAGCTTAACTCTCGTGAAATGGAAACATTTCTCAAACACAACAACATCCAACAGCGAAGAGCAAGTCTCTACCATCCTCAGGCCAACGGCCTGGTCAAGCGGGCAAACCGCTTCATCAAAGGGGCACTGCAACTTACGAATGCCTCTGGCTTGGACCCATGCAAAACGGTCAAAGAGGCCGTCGCAGCCCACCGCATCACTCCAAACGCTGTCACTGGCGTGTCACCTTTCCAACTGCTGAGGGGGAGAAGGGCAGTATCCACACTGGTACCACCGTGGATCCAGCAAGTGAGAGCTGACGAAGAAGTGGACATGGAAGACATAGTTTTCCGCATGCAGCGGAGCAAGGAAGCCATGAGGACGCAAGGAGACATGCGGCAGGCTGCCCCGTCGCACATCAGTCAACAAAGGCGACCTGGTCAAGATACGGCTTCCCCACAAGGACACAGTGACAGGCTCCAGGTACAGCAGTCCCATAGAAGTCACAGCCAAAGGGCCAAACCACATCTGCACAAGCGATGGAAGAAAATGGAACCTAGAAAGGGTGGCCATGTACCGCCGCAAAGAACCTTGCGTACAGCCACCTTGGGAAACCAGAGAAGACCAAGACCCTCCAGAGCCACCTGAAAGTCCCTGCCAGCCAGAAAGGGATGCCCGGAGCCACCCTACAGCAGTGAGTCCTCAAGCAGCAGCTCCCCCGCTCCACTCAGAGAGCTGCAGCGGAAAGCAAGACAAGGAGGATCCGAATCACCTGCACCTCCCCAGGAGTACCGCCACAACCCTGCTCCACACTTAGACCAAGGCAGACCGCAAAGAGAGAAAAGAAAACCCAGCAGGTTTGCAGACTTCGTCATGGGATGACCCTCTGTCCTCTTTCCCAGCAAAGGAGGTGTGTGGGGACATCACGTGATCGCGGGAGCACGGTCTCGCAAGATCTCGGCCCAACATGATCTCGCAGACCCGCGCACCGCGAGCGGGAACTCTTGCCACCAGTAGGAGGCTGGTGGAGCGCCAGACAGGTCGGTCTGGACAGCGCTGCTCCTTATGAGGGGCCAATGTCACTGAAGGCCCAAGTCAATACCAGCTCACTTCCAGGGCATAAGTCCAATGCCACAGGAGGCCTCCTGGGGGCCCTGGAAGTACACAGCGTGCAGTCTACTGCACACCCGCTTCCAGTGCGGTTAACTGGAAAGCCCAGCCAAGACTGTGAGTACCCGCCCTGTCCCATCTCCTGGACTATTGCTACCCGCGTTCTGTTATTGAATGAAAGCAGTTGCAACTACCTTGGGCGTCCTGTCGTCCTTTGAGGCCACAACAGAAGGCCTTCCCGTGATGCTACAGGAGTGTTGTTTGCGCCTCGCTACTTCAATGAATGTAGTGTACTTTGGCACTAGCACTGCGTGTGCCACATTATAAACAGTAACCACTGATAAATAACATGTATGACCGAGGCGTGTGCGGGCTCCGCTCTTTTGTTTCTGCTGCCGGCGGGGAAAGCACTATATAAAAAATAAAAATACATTTATAAAAATAAGAATTTGCAACAAAAGAAATAGGCTATGGCTGAAACGTCATTATGAGTGCCTGCATTAATAGGCTAGCCTAGGGTAAAATAGATAGCCAACTGTATCCAGATACATCAGATGTTATTAACACATTAGGGGACACCTTGTTGTTTAGCATTGCGATGGCCTGGGATGTCTATGAGACAATGAGTGGCATAAGCTGTGACATTACCTTTTCAAAAAGGAACATTGGCATCAGTCATGGCCGCTTAAGGGACTAAAAAAAGAAAAGGGCGCGAGGTTTACTGAGAAAACAGCTATTTGTTCTGGAGGTTTCTGCCGCTGTTGAAGCGGCCCTCTGCAGAAAGTGGAAAGCGGCAATAGAAGCGAGTGCAGTGTTGCGTAGCAACCGAAGGACACTTGTGCTCTGTTCTTTGCATCTGCAAGAGGCGTCAAGGAAAGAAGTTTTCCATTCACTGAAATGCAAAGCGTAATCCGGGTACAGATGTTCCTGCTAAATATACAATCTTTATAACGGAATGTATAAAGCCTGGAACAGCATGACTCTTGCTGGTAGGGCCCTACATTTCAGTAGGAAGGTGGGCGCAGGGCAAGCTCCGTTATACGGTGCCATGTGAGGCTCGGAAACCTTGAAGCGTTTTATAAATAGCTCAGAACAGTGCCAGAAACAGGCAAGGGGTGTCTTATCCCATTCTGTTGAGGACCTCCAATGTGCAGACGGGAAGTGACAACAGCCAGCACTAAAAGGTTAGCACGTGTTACCAGTGGCTTAACACAAACTTTGGGAGCCCCCCCCCCGCAAGTCACGCTGAGGGGGCCCACCCCCCAACTGAGCAACAAATTGCGGGTCGCGCAACACTCTGGGCCGGCCTATATTACCACGCTTGGGCGATATGCACAAACGTGCTGCTGCAGGGATACCCTGGACACTGCACTAGGAGAAAGATGTAAACAGAAAGATATAAACATGTGTTAAATGCATTATACAGCACACTTTCTAAACAGCCAGAGCGTTTGCAATTGTTTTGTTGGGTAACACCAATCTAAAAATCCAATACATGCAAGTCACCAACAGTGCACAGGAATATTAATGTTTTAATTAATATAATGCTTTGCTGTTAAAAATGCCATGCCACAATGTAAACATGTCCAACTGGCTGCACAATGTAGACCAGTCTAGACAAGTAATAACATATTACAGTAAAGCATGCCAGGCCACAATTAGACATACCTAGACTGGTTGCACCAAAATGCCACTCAAAGCAATAACACGTATCATGGTTATTTTATCACAGATGGCCAGAAAAATATACAATGCAGCAATAGGAAATGGCTAAACTGGCAAAACGCAACTGCCAGCCTAGCCAGGTCATTACACTTAGCAGGACTGCATTACAAGAGATGCCCAGTTAAAAAAAAGTCCAGTCAAACTAGGAAATTACTAGACTGGCTGCACTAAAATGCCTCTCTAGCCACTAATACCACTTAGCAAGCCTGCTTAGCCTGGACATGGATGAGCATTACGATTTATCACATAATCCCCATCCCACTCTACACCCCCACACATCCATTCTCCCCCACCCTCTGCCCCAACCCACGGCCCCAACCTTCAAAATCTGCTTTTTCGTCCAAGAATTACCTCTACGTCCCTTTTCCTTGTTCTAGTACTTACGCATGAGGCTCCTTGCCTCATAGGTAAGTACTGGGATGAGGAGAGTGGGACTAGTAGTCATGAAGATTACAGGTAACTAAGCAAGGCATTACCTCCATGCCCTCTACCTCATCCCAGTTCCTTGTGTATGAGTCAAAGTGCCTCATACACAAGTACTCAGACGAGGAAGAATAGGGCTATGAGTAATGAAGATTACCAATAAGCAACCAAGGGATTAAACACAAGTAGTGGTGCAACCCTAATTGAGCTAGCTGGACTTCAGCCCTCCCCCACATCCCCTTTCACATTTTGGGCTATGTTGACTCGACCTGGGTAACCTACAGAGCCATTGCCGGACAGAACAGGACACAGATGTTAAACGGCACCTGGGTTTCACTATTAACAAAGGGCCAGCAATTACTAATGTACAGCATTTCACTGTTAGTACCTGCATTCAAATACATAATTCTTTAGGCAATTGAAATTGTGATGTGGGTTTAGTACTTGCATGCCAGTGAAGTGATTGGAAGGGTAGAGAGGCGACAGGAGACCGCTTATTCTCACACAGTCCATATGTGGGTGCTTTCAGACTTAAAGGAGAGAGTTAACTGCGTGTAACATTGACACTGCACTAAATTGTCTCATTAGAATGCATTAAGATGTTAGATGCCCCACACAAATAAGTGTGCCCCTCCCCCACCACCCGTGAAGTTAGCACCTCTCCCAACATTTGGAGGGTTAGCACCAGCCCCTGAAATGTAGGTTTCATTGTGCCCCTGAAGAGAAGCACACACACCATTCAACATACACACACATGCACACCCAGGTACCCATACATTTAAGAGTGTACTCTTTAACCATACATACACGCACACCCAGGCAACCACCCATAAATTTAAGTGTGCACCCTTTCACCATACAGACACACAGACAGCCACCTATACATTTAAGTGTGCACCCTTTCATCATTTAGGCACACCCAGAGAGCCACCCATACATTTAAGTGTGCACCCTTTCATCATACACTCGACACACACACACCAGCCACCCAGACATTTAATTGTGCACCCTTTCACCATACATTCACAGAGGCAGCCACCTATACATTTCAGTATGCACCCTTTCACCATACAGGGATACCCATGCAGCCATCCATACATTTAAGTGTGCACCCTTTAACCATACAATTGATACCCACACCCAGCCACCCATACATTTAACTGTGCACCCTTTCACCATACACTCACACACGCACAGGTAATGGGATTGAGGGGGGCCATATTACTTCAAAAAGAAATGGTTTCTTTTTGAAGTCAGTCCAACTTCATAATGACATGTTTTCCGTTAATGACCGAAACATAATGAAAATAATTTTTTTATGAAGGCAGAGTGACTTCAACAATAAACTATTTCTTTTTGAAGTCATAGAGCTCCCTCACCCCATGACATGGAGGCCTCGAGCGTAGAGGATTCCATGTCATGGGGTGGGGGAGCACTCGGGCTCCATTAACAGCCAACACACACACACACACACACACACACACAAACTCAGCTTACCTTTTGAAGTGCAAGCAAGGTGAAGCACTTGATACGAAGAGTATTAATGATCACGGTTACCAAGGGGTCATAGCGTGTCGTTGTCTGGCACCATAGGTAGTAACTGGGCACCAGTGCTTGACCTGGATGCAGACATTGAGGATGAGCAGCTAGCAAATGAGTCTAGAATGACGGACAGTGGTGGTGGGATTCCTACCACTTCTGGGCTTATGACTTTTCATCAAATGCGATGTGTGAAGATTGAAAGGTGTGAACAGATCAATGACAATACTATATGACCTGTGAAAATAACTTTATCGTACCAAACACTAGACCCAAACAAATTATGTGTCTACACTGCTGATTGGGCGTTGCTACAGAATTCTTTGCTATTTTGAAGTGTTAATTGATGTTTGGCCCACAAGTTCAATGCATGGCCATTTTGTGAAGGCCACAGGCATGGACCGAGCTTAATTTAATGTCAGAGGCAAACATTGTATGTTTATCTGAAAGTCACAGGGGACCCCACACTCTGGGTCAGGGTATTAGTATACTACTAATCTCGGAAAAAAAGGATCCAGAGGATACAATTTTGAAAACAAGGGAATCAAGGAATTTAATTAGACCTGATTCATTATTTAAATATCAGAATTTTAATCATGATTTAATCATAGCACTCATAACAATTTTACATCGCAGGAAAGAATTTAAGAACACATGATTTTACATACAATTCATATCATTCATACACATGCGTCCATTAGCCATTCATACATACACAACAATGACAAATATAAGCTAAAACTTTATCCTAAAAAAAGTCATAACAATCGATTACTTATTGTCTTCATTAAAAAGAAAAGAAATATATAATCAATATATAAGAGACCACAACAAATTGCCCAGGTGGTCATGGGTTGGGATGGGTCAGGTCGGTGTCCAAAATCGACCTCATCTCAGGTTTCTCAACCGGTTTCGACGTATTTAACTTTAATTGAGTTACGTCTTCATCAGGAGATAAGCAATTACACTCTGAAAAGACAGGGAGACATACATGCATGAGACCCCATTATAAAGTCACCAAGTGGGGAGAACCCCCAATTGTCAACCAATTGATATTTACTAAAAATAATTTAAAACAAGAAAAACAGCCTGCCCCCAAACCTTGTGCCGTAACTACAAGGGGGGTCTTTGCATGCTTAAAAAAGTCCCACCATTATAATTGGTGCCCCATAGTGCAAGAGAGAACCCACCAATCATAGTCGACGTGAAGGCCTATTTAGCTTAAAGTGCCAGTGCAATAAGGTCCCGTAAACAAGGTGGAAGAGACAGTGTCATGATCTCTGCTTCCAAAAGGTCAGGGTTTTCCCAACTCCCTTGGAAGCAGATCCATAACCCAGGTTCCGAGTGCCAACCAGTCCCAATTGGGACATTTTGGACCAAGTCCTGGCGCCAGTGGCACCAGGCTCATAAATATGCCCAGTCCCAGCACTGGAAGCACCGGACTCATAATGCTTGGGTGGACCTACCTTCAGCAGACCATGCTGTTTACTTGCCTGCCAGTTGAGCCTCTGATCCTCTTCTGTTTGGAACTACTTTTCCTGTTGGGTGGGGCTGGAGCCACTCCCTAGATTCAGAACACTGGAACTCTTCTGGAAGGCAGGAACTCTTTTCTTACCAGGAACTCTTTTCTTACTTAGCCGTGGCTGTGGAAGGAGACACCTAAGCACTACAGGAGGCTATTTAAACCACACCCGGTGGATGAATCTTGCTTTGCGTTATTCTGCAACCTCTGCAGCAGAACGCTCATCGTGTCTTCTGCATCCGGTCCTGGGCCTAAGGAAAAAGGCTTACCATCCTGAATCCAGTCTTCAGCAACACCTATAAAGATAAGAAAGAACAGGTTAGCATTCCGGCATCTGAAAGGCAAAGGCTTACCATCCTGAATCCAGTCTTCAGCAACACCTATAAAGACAAGAAAGAACAGGTTAGCATTCCGGCATCTGAAAGGCAAAGGCTTACCTACTCTTCGTACGCTCCGGAGGTCTTCACACTGCATTCCGGCATCTGAAAGACAAAAGTTTACCAACTCTTCGCACGCTCCGGAGGCCTTCGGCGCTGCATCCCGCATCTGAAAGACAAAACAAGGTGCGTTTAAAGACATTGGGGAACTTTAATACTCACGTGCCATTACTCCTTTCCACATCTAATCCAGTGGGTATTCCGGCACCCTGCAGTCGCTCCGAACTCGTACCTGCAAAATAAAAAGACAGTTAGAGCGCATAGTGAAGCAGGCAACAAGCGCTTACTTATGTGCTTCCAGGCGCTTCTATTCATCACACGGGCTCCATCTTCAACTCACTTCAGCCCGTCATCCGCCATCGCCGGAACCCTGCAAAACAAGAGACATCATTACTAAAGACTTTAAAGACATTTGAATGACTCGAAACTTACCGTTCGTGCAGTAAACGACGGACAGCAGTCCTCTGAAGTCAAGAGGCCTGCGCTACCTATCCAGTGAAGAAACTGGTTACAGCACCCTGCCCCGAGGCAGATGGAGAGCTCGGCATTCACTTACCTAAGGTGAGAGCGTTAACCTTTGGGGGTCTACAGGAGAGGAGAAGAGGAAAGAGATAGGGACACCCCAATAACCCCAGTTCATTAACCCCATATTTTCTATCTGCAGACATCTTACTCTACACGTCAGGCATACAGTGCACAGAGGTCCAGCCCAAAGAGCCAACCGGGTGCTACACATCACCTTTGAAGATACGGTAGTCGCCCAGTCAAGACCGGCGCCTCTGCGAGAATCAGGTGAGCGTTACAGAACGCAAAGCCTACCGCAAAACTCTCGTCCAGGCGCTATGGAAACCTCGGATACTGACCCCCTATCCCGGTTACTTGGGGAACTAAGGGCAGAAGTGCATGCAGCTCGTCAGGAAACGAATGCTCTAAGAAGGGAACTAATTATTTCCAAGGAGAGAACAGACAATCTTGCTAGACAAGTGCTACAGTCACAAGCCGGACAGACCCCGTTACCCGCATCAGGGGCAAATCTTCCTTCAACATCCTCTATGAATCCAGTGCAGATCAACCTACCTGGGAATGTACCTCTTGCTCCGCCCGAACGATTTTCTGGTGACCCAAAGAGGTTTGCAGTATTTATCAATCAGTGCCGGTTGCACTTCTTATGCCGGCCAGCAGCCTTTCCAACTGATCAAGCAAAAGTAGCTTTTGTACTTTCGTACCTTAGTGGCAATGCGGCAGACTGGTCGATCCCTCTAGTTAATCAAGATGATCCGGTTCTCCATGATTTTCAAGCCTTTCAGCTTAGTATGGAAAAACTGTTCGCAAGACATTCACAGGGGCAGGCCTTGGACAATGAGCTTCTTTCGTTGCGACAGGGTAATCAAGACCTTTTGGCTTATATTGCATCTTTCAATAGACTAATTTCGGAAACTCAATGGCCTGAGGACAAAAGGATTACGCTGTTTTATAGAGGTCTACGTGGAGAGCTCAAAGACGTTTTAGCCCAAGTAGTGAATCCCCCACAAGACTGTTCGGATTATATAGACTTGGTCGTTCAAATAGATCACAGGCTGCAGAACAGGAAGGCCGATCGTTCCAAGTTTGATGCTCGAGTATTTTCCAAACCGCCAACTCCTTCCAAAGGAGTAGACTCCGGGGAACCAATGCAAATAGGGGGTCTGAAAGGTCCTCTAACACAAAGGGAGCGGGAAAGGAGGAAACAGTTGCAATTATGCCTATATTGCGGAAACTCAGGGCACTTTCTTCAAGACTGTCCGGTGAAACCTGCCAAGAAGGCAGTAGGAGCTGCAGTTACCAAAGTTACAAACTCTGAGCAGGGAAACGACCTCGCCCGACAAGAATAGAGGTCCTCTTGCCGAGCGTGAAAACCAGTTCCGTGACCTCGCATTTCGTGATACCTATGGTCCTCATTAGCCCTGATAATCCGGATCGATTACATGCAATTGAAGCTTACGTCGACAGCGGTGCCATCGGCAATTATGTGGATCATGAAATGGTTTTGAGGATGAATCTAACTCTTTGTCCCAAGGCTGTAAAGGACGTCATTACTACGGTGGATGGTACGGAGATAGCCTCCGGGCCAGTAACGCATACCACTCAAGAGGTGACGCTAGTAAGTCAAGATGGACACCATGAGAAGATCGTGTTCGATGTGATCAAGGCCCCTCAGTTTCAGATTATTCTAGGAATACCTTGGTTAGAGAAACACAATCCTCTGATCGATTGGCGAGCAAGAACGGTCCAGTTTCCAGAATGTGTCTCTACTTGTCACCCTCCACCTGGTGTTGCACTGGCCGCAATTTCTTCAGAGACTCCCCAGTTACCTCCTGAATACCTAGAATACCAAGATGTTTTCCGGAAGGATCAGGCTAACTCTCTACCTCCTCATAGGTCTTATGACTGCCAGATAGACCTGATACCTGGATCTACTCCTCCTTGTAGTAGAATTTATGCCCTCACCGAGCCTGAGAACCTTCACCTTCGACAATACCTGGATCAATACCTGGCAAATGGGTTTATTCGTCCTTCCAAGTCCCCTGCTTCTTCAGCTTTGTTCTTCGTTCCAAAAAAGGAAGGAGACCTTAGAACTTGTATCGATTATCGCTCCCTGAACCAGATCACCGTTAAGAATAGATATCCGTTACCTTTGATCCCTGAACTCCTGGACCAAGTCAGAAAAGCATGCATATATACAAAGCTGGATCTTAGAGGAGCTTACCACTTGGTACGAGTAAAAGAGGGCGATGAATGGAAGACGGCCTTCCGCACCAAGTATGGGCTATTTGAATATCAGGTCATGCCCTTCGGACTTTGCAATGCCCCGGCCGCCTTTCAATATTTTATGAACGATGTCCTCAGAGAGCTCATAGATGTATGTGTTGTTGTTTACATTGACGACATCCTCGTTTATTCTTCATCGGAATCTGAACATCGGAAACACGTGAAAATGGTCCTCGAAAGATTGCGTCAACACAAACTTTTCGCTAAGTTGGAAAAATGTGTTTTCAACGTGACTGAAGTTGAATTCTTGGGATTCATATTATCACCTGGCGGAGTGCGTATGGATTCAAAGAAGGTCGATGCAGTTCTCAAATGGCCATCACCATCCTCCGTAAAAGGTGTGCAAAGCATGTTAGGCTTCGCTAACTTTTACCGCAGGTTTATCCCCGAATTCTCTCGAATAGTCCAGCCCATCACTGCCTTGTTAATGAAAAACAAACGTTTTGAATGGTCTACCGAGGCGGAACAAGCTTTCCAGGATTTGAAGACTAAATTTATCTCTGCACCAATCTTAAAACACCCTCGCCCCGAACTCCCCTACATCGTGGAAACTGATGCTTCAAGCCTTGCCATGGGGGCAGTTCTATCACAAAAGGACCCGGTAACCAATCAGTTGCATCCCGTGGCATTTTGGTCCCGCAAATTCTCGCCTCCTGAAATCAATTACACGATTACTGACAAGGAACTTCTGGCTATCAAGTCTGCCTTTAAGGCTTGGCGGCATTATCTGCTGGGGGCCCGACACACCGTTACTCTGATTACGGATCACCGAAACCTGCAATATTTGAAGACCGCAAAAGCCCAATCCTCTAGACAACTCCGTTGGGCATTATTCTTTGCCGAGTTTGACTTCATAATTACCTATCGACCTGGTACAAAGAACGGTAAAGCCGATGCCCTTTCTCGGATGGGAGTGGAAGAACACTTGGTCAACCCTAAACCTGTACCAATCATTCCCGAACAAAGAATTCTGGGTGTAATCGCCACAGAATCCATAGAGGAAGTTAAGGATAAAGCCAGGCAACTTGTAACTCCAGCAGACATACAGAATTGGCATCTGCAGGGAAAGGACTTTGCAGTAAAGGACAACTTATTGTATTTCCAAGAACGATTATACCTACCCAGCACAGATTTACAGAAAAAAGTAATCTCTTGTTATCACGACTCTTTAATGGAAGGTCATCCCGGTATAGCCAAGACCTCAGAAAAGATCAAGCGCTACTTCTGGTGGCCGTCTTGGAAAAAAGATATCAGAGACTTTATAATGTCCTGTGGAGTATGCGCCCAAAACAAGAGTCAAAAGGAAAGACCAGCAGGCCTCTTACGGCCTATTGACATCCCACCTCGCCCTTGGCATACGCTTTCTATGGACTTCATCACCGATCTACCTCCATGCTCCGGATACAATACGATTCTAGTAATCGTGGACTTATTCTCCAAGATGGCGCATTTCATTCCGCTCAAAGGGTTGCCAACAGCAGCAACTCTGGCCCGAGAATTTCTCGAAAACATCGTCCGACTGCACGGTTTTCCTTCGGTTCTAATTTCGGATCGAGGTAGTCAATTTATTTCTCATTTTTGGCGAAGTTGCTGTCGGTCGGCTCAAATTGATGTGAGACTATCGACCAGTCACCACCCTCAGACCGACGGACAAACCGAGAGGACCAATCAAACTCTGGAACAGTATTTACGCTGCATGCTGCAACAAACTGAAAAAACTTGGAAAGATATCCTTTGGATAGCCGAGTATGCCTACAATAACTCTGTCCATTCGGGAACTGGGAAAACCCCGTTTTTTTCTTTTGTACGGCAGTCACCCTCGAACCTCGGAGTTGGATCCCCTCCAAGATCTTGAAACACCAGCAGTAGACTACCTGCATTCTACAATCACCCAAGCCTTTAAGGAAGCTGTTTCTCACCTTCAAAGGGCTAAAGAACAATACAAGAAAGGAGCAGATCAACATCGGAAGGAAGCCCCTCACTATCAAGTAGGGGATCAAGTCTGGTTATCCACCAAATATCTATCTCTAAAAGGGCCACGCACATTCAACCCAAGATACCTTGGTCCCTATTCCATCACTACCATAGTGAACCCAGTAGCGGTCAAGTTGGACTTGCCCCCGCACATGAAGATACATCCGGTCTTCCACGTCTCTCTATTAAAACCCGTGCAACCTCAAACCCGACTAACCAAATCTCCAAAACCTATCCTAGTGGATGGAGAACTCGAGTTTGAAGTCAAAAGCATTCTGGACTCCAAGATCTCCAAATCTAAACTATTCTACCTAATTGACTGGAAAGGCTACGGCCCCCAAGAGAGATCCTGGGAACCTGCTGAATATGTCCACGCTCCTCGCCTAATCAAAAGATTTCACCGAACATTTCCTGACAAGCCAAAACCCCCGGAGAAGCCCGGTTTGGGAGGGGCCTTGAGGGGGAGTACTGTCATGATCTCTGCTTCCAAAAGGTCAGGGTTTTCCCAACTCCCTTGGAAGCAGATCCATAACCCAGGTTCCGAGTGCCAACCAGTCCCAATTGGGACCTTTTGGACCCAGTCCTGGCGCCAGTGGCACCAGGCTCATAAATATGCCCAGTCCCAGCGCTGGAAGCGCCGGGCTCATAATGCTTGGGTGGACTTACCTTCAGCAGACCATGCTGCTTACTTGCCTGCCAGTTGAGCCTCTGATCCTCTTCTGTTTGGAACTACTTTTCCTGTTGGGTGGGGCTGGAGCCACTCCCTAGATTCAGAACACTGGAACTCTTCTGGAAGGCAGGAACTCTTTTCTTACCAGGAACTCTTTTCTTACTTAGGCGTGGCTGTGGAAGGAGACACCTAAGCACTACAGGAGGCTATTTAAACCACACCCGGTGGATGAATCTTGCTTTGCGTTATTCTGCAACCTCTGCAGCAGAACGCTCATCGTGTCTTCTGCATCCGGTCCTGGGCCTAAGGAAAAAGGCTTACCATCCTGAATCCAGTCTTCAGCAACACCTATAAAGACAAGAAAGAACAGGTTAGCATTCCGGCATCTGAAAGGCAAAGGCTTACCATCCTGAATCCAGTCTTCAGCAACACCTATAAAGACAAGAAAGAACAGGTTAGCATTCCGGCATCTGAAAGGCAAAGGCTTACCTACTCTTCGTACGCTCCGGAGGTCTTCACACTGCATTCCGGCATCTGAAAGACAAAAGTTTACCAACTCTTCGCACGCTCCGGAGGCCTTCGGCGCTGCATCCCGCATCTGAAAGACAAAACAAGGTGCGTTTAAAGACATTGGGGAACTTTAATACTCACGTGCCATTACTCCTTTCCACATCTAATCCAGTGGGTATTCCGGCACCCTGCAGCCGCTCCGAACTCGTACCTGCAAAATAAAAAGACAGTTAGAGCGCATAGTGAAGCAGGCAACAAGCGCTTACTTACGTGCTTCCAGGCGCTTCTATTCATCACACGGTCTCCATCTTCAACTCACTTCAGCCCGTCATCCGCCATCGCCGGAACCCTGCAAAACAAGAGACATCATTACTAAAGACTTTAAAGACATTTGAATGACTCGAAACTTACCGTTCGTGCAGTAAACGACGGACAGCAGTCCTCTGAAGTCAAGAGGCCTGCGCTACCTATCCAGTGAAGAAACTGGTTACAGCACCCTGCCCCGAGGCAGATGGAGAGCTCGGCATTCACTTACCTAAGGTGAGAGCGTTAACCTTTGGGGGTCTACAGGAGAGGAGAAGAGGAAAGAGATAGGGACACCCCAATAACCCCAGTTCATTAACCCCATATTTTCTATCTGCAGACATCTTACTCTACACGTCAGGCATACAGTGCACAGAGGTCCAGCCCAAAGAGCCATCCGGGTGCTACACATCACCTTTGAAGATACGGTAGTCGCCCAGTCAAGACCGGCGCCTCTGCGAGAATCAGGTGAGCGTTACAGAACGCAAAGCCTACCGCAAAACTCTCGCCCAGGCGCTATGGAAACCTCGGATACTGACCCCCTAGCCCGGTTACTTGGGGAACTAAGGGCAGAAGTGCATGCAGCTCGTCAGGAAACGAATGCTCTAAGAAGGGAACTAATTATTTCCAAGGAGAGAACAGACAATCTTGCTAGACAAGTGCTACAGTCACAAGCCGGACAGACCCCGTTACCCGCATCAGGGGCAAATCTTCCTTCAACATCCTCTATGAATCCAGTGCAGATCAACCTACCTGGGAATGTACCTCTTGCTCCGCCCAAACGATTTTCTGGTGACCCAAAGAGGTTTGCAGTATTTATCAATCAGTGCCGGTTGCACTTCTTATGCCGGCCAGCAGCCTTTCCAACTGATCAAGCAAAAGTAGCTTTTGTACTTTCGTACCTTAGTGGCAATGCGGCAGACTGGTCAATCCCTCTAGTTAATCAAGATGATCCGGTTCTCCATGATTTTCAAGCCTTTCAGCTTAGTATGGAAAAACTGTTCGCAAGACATTCACAGGGGCAGGCCTTGGACAATGAGCTTCTTTCGTTGCGACAGGGTAATCAAGACCTTTTGGCTTATATTGCATCTTTCAATAGACTAATAGTGGAAACTCAATGGCCTGAGGACAAAAGGATTACGCTGTTTTATAGAGGTCTACGTGGAGAGCTCAAAGAAGTTTTAGCCCAAGTAGTGAATCCCCCACAAGACTGTTCGGATTATATAGACTTGGTCGTTCAAATAGATCACAGGCTGCAGAACAGGAAGGCCGATCGTTCCAAGTTTGATGCTCGAGTATTTTCCAAACCGCCAACTCCTTCCAAAGGAGTAGACTCCGGGGAACCCATGCAAATAGGGGGTCTGAAAGGTCCTCTAACACAAAGGGAGCGGGAAAGGAGGAAACAGTTGCAATTATGCCTATATTGCGGAAACTCAGGGCACTTTCTTCGAGACTGTCCGGTGAAACCTGCCAAGAAGGCAGTAGGAGCTGCAGTTACCAAAGTTACAAACTCTGAGCAGGGAAACGACCTCGCCCAACAAGAATAGAGGTCCTCTTGCCGAGCGTGAAAACCAGTTCCGTGACCTCGCATTTCGTGATACCTATGGTCCTCATTAGCCCTGATTATCCGGATCGATTACATGCAATTGAAGCTTACGTCGACATCGGTGCCATCGGCAATTATGTGGATCATGAAATGGCTTTGAGGATGAATCTAACTCTTTGTCCCAAGGCTGTAAAGGACGTCATTACTACGGTGGATGGTACGGAGATAGCCTCCGGGCCAGTAACGCATACCACTCAAGAGGTGACGCTAGTAAGTCAAGATGGACACCATGAGAAGATCGTGTTCGATGTGATCAAGGCCCCTCAGTTTCAGATTATTCTAGGAATACCTTGGTTAGAGAAACACAATCCTCTGATCGATTGGCGAGCAAGAACGGTCCAGTTTCCAGAATGTGTCTCTACTTGTCACCCTCCACCTGGTGTTGCACTGGCCGCAATTTCTTCAGAGACTCCCCAGTTACCTCCTGAATACCTAGAATACCAAGATGTTTTCCGGAAGGATCAGGCTAACTCTCTACCTCCTCATAGGTCTTATGACTGCCAGATAGACCTGATACCTGGATCTACTCCTCCTTGTAGTAGAATTTATGCCCTCACCGAGCCTGAGAACCTTCACCTTCGACAATACCTGGATCAATACCTGGCAAATGGGTTTATTCGTCCTTCCAAGTCCCCTGCTTCTTCAGCTTTGTTCTTCGTTCCAAAAAAGGAAGGAGACCTTAGAACTTGTATCGATTATCGCTCCCTGAACCAGATCACCGTTAAGAATAGATATCCGTTACCTTTGATCCCTGAACTCCTGGACCAAGTCAGAAAAGCATGCATATATACAAAGCTGGATCTTAGAGGAGCTTACCACTTGGTACGAGTAAAAGAGGGCGATGAATGGAAGACGGCCTTCCGCACCAAGTATGGGCTATTTGAATATCAGGTCATGCCCTTCGGACTTTGCAATGCCCCGGCCGCCTTTCAATATTTTATGAACGATGTCCTCAGAGAGCTCATAGATGTATGTGTTGTTGTTTACATTGACGACATCCTCGTTTATTCTTCATCGGAATCTGAACATCGGAAACACGTGAAAATGGTCCTCGAAAGATTGCGTCAACACAAACTTTTCGCTAAGTTGGAAAAATGTGTTTTCAACGTGACTGAAGTTGAATTCTTGGGATTCATATTATCACCTGGCGGAGTGCGTATGGATTCAAAGAAGGTCGATGCAGTTCTCAAATGGCCATCACCATCCTCCGTAAAAGGTGTGCAAAGCATGTTAGGCTTCGCTAACTTTTACCGCAGGTTTATCCCCGAATTCTCTCGAATAGTCCAGCCCATCACTGCCTTGTTAAAGAAAAACAAACGTTTTGAATGGTCTACCGAGGCGGAACAAGCTTTCCAGGATTTGAAGACTAAATTTATCTCTGCACCAATCTTAAAACACCCTCGCCCCGAACTCCCCTACATCGTGGAAACTGATGCTTCAAGCCTTGCCATGGGGGCAGTTCTATCACAAAAGGACCCGGTAACCAATCAGTTGCATCCCGTGGCATTTTGGTCCCGCAAATTCTCGCCTCCTGAAATCAATTACACGATTACTGACAAGGAACTTCTGGCTATCAAGTCTGCCTTTAAGGCTTGGCGGCATTATCTGCTGGGGGCCCGACACACCGTTACTGTGATTACGGATCACCGAAACCTGCAATATTTGAAGACCGCAAAAGCCCAATCCTCTAGACAACTCCGTTGGGCATTATTCTTTGCCGAGTTTGACTTCATAATTACCTATCGACCTGGTACAAAGAACGGTAAAGCCGATGCCCTTTCTCGGATGGGAGTGGAAGAACACTTGGTCAACCCTAAACCTGTACCAATCATTCCCGAACAAAGAATTCTGGGTGTAATCGCCACAGAATCCATAGAGGAAGTTAAGGATAAAGCCAGGCAACTTGTAACTCCAGCAGACATACAGAATTGGCATCTGCAGGGAAAGGACTTTGCAGTAAAGGACAACTTATTGTATTTCCAAGAACGATTATACCTACCCAGCACAGATTTACAGAAAAAAGTAATCTCTTGTTATCACGACTCTTTAATGGAAGGTCATCCCGGTATAGCCAAGACCTCAGAAAAGATCAAGCGCTACTTCTGGTGGCCGTCTTGGAAAAAAGATATCAGAGACTTTATAATGTCCTGTGGAGTATGCGCCCAAAACAAGAGTCAAAAGGAAAGACCAGCAGGCCTCTTACGCCCTATTGACATCCCACCTCGCCCTTGGCATACGCTTTCTATGGACTTCATCACCGATCTACCTCCATGCTCCGGATACAATACGATTCTAGTAACCGTGGACTTATTCTCCAAGATGGCGCATTTCATTCCGCTCAAAGGCTTGCCAACAGCAGCAACTCTGGCCCGAAAATTTCTCGAAAACATCGTCCGACTGCACGGTTTTCCTTCGGTTCTAATTTCGGATCGAGGTAGTCAATTTATTTCTCATTTTTGGCGAAGTTGCTGTCGGTCGGCTCAAATTGATGTGAGACTATCGACCAGTCACCACCCTCAGACCGACGGACAAACCGAGAGGACCAATCAAACTCTGGAACAGTATTTACGCTGCATGCTGCAACAAACTGAAAAAACTTGGAAAGATATCCTTTGGATAGCCGAGTATGCCTACAATAACTCTGTCCATTCGGGAACTGGGAAAACCCCGTTTTTTTCTTTTGTACGGCAGTCACCCTCGAACCTCGGAGTTGGATCCCCTCCAAGATCTTGAAACACCAGCAGTAGACTACCTGCATTCTACAATCACCCAAGCCTTTAAGGAAGTTGTTTCTCACCTTCAAAGGGCTAAAGAACAATACAAGAAAGGAGCAGATCAACATCGGAAGGAAGCCCCTCACTATCAAGTAGGGGATCAAGTCTGGTTATCCACCATATATCTATCTCTAAAAGGGCCACGCACATTCAACCCAAGATACCTTGGTCCCTATTCCATCACTACCATAGTAAACCCAGTAGCGGTCAAGTTGGACTTGCCCCCGCACATGAAGATACATCCGGTCTTCCACGTCTCTCTATTAAAACCCGTGCAACCTCAAACCCGACTAACCAAATCTCCAAAACCTATCCTAGTGGATGGAGAACTCGAGTTTGAAGTCAAAAGCATTCTGGACTCCAAGATCTCCAAATCTAAACTATTCTACCTAATTGACTGGAAAGGCTACGGCCCCCAAGAGAGATCCTGGGAACCTGCTGAATATGTCCACGCTCCTCGCCTAATCAAAAGATTTCACCGAACATTTCCTGACAAGCCAAAACCCCCGGAGAAGCCCGGTTTGGGAGGGGCCTTGAGGGGGGGTACTGTCATGATCTCTGCTTCCAAAAGGTCAGGGTTTTCCCAACTCCCTTGGAAGCAGATCCATAACCCAGGTTCCGAGTGCCAACCAGTCCCAATTGGGACCTTTTGGACCCAGTCCTGGCGCCAGTGGCACCAGGCTCATAAATATGCCCAGTCCCAGCGCTGGAAGCGCCGGGCTCATAATGCTTGGGTGGACTTACCTTCAGCAGACCATGCTGCTTACTTACCTGCCAGTTGAGCCTCTGATCCTCTTCTGTTTGGAACTACTTTTCCTGTTGGGTGGGGCTGGAGCCACTCCCTAGATTCAGAACACTGGAACTCTTCTGGAAGGCAGGAACTCTTTTCTTACCAGGAACTCTTTTCTTACTTCGGCGTGGCTGTGGAAGGAGACACCTAAGCACTACAGGAGGCTATTTAAACCACACCCGGTGGATGAATCTTGCTTTGCGTTATTCTGCAACCTCTGCAGCAGAACGCTCATCGTGTCTTCTGCATCCGGTCCTGGGCCTAAGGAAAAAGGCTTACCATCCTGAATCCAGTCTTCAGCAACACCTATAAAGACAAGAAAGAACAGGTTAGCATTCCGGCATCTGAAAGGCAAAGGCTTACCATCCTGAATCCAGTCTTCAGCAACACCTATAAAGACAAGAAAGAACAGGTTAGCATTCCGGCATCTGAAAGGCAAAGGCTTACCTACTCTTCGTACGCTCCGGAGGTCTTCACACTGCATTCCGGCATCTGAAAGACAAAAGTTTACCAACTCTTCGCACGCTCCGGAGGCCTTCGGCGCTGCATCCCGCATCTGAAAGACAAAACAAGGTGCGTTTAAAGACATTGGGGAACTTTAATACTCACGTGCCATTACTCCTTTCCACATCTAATCCAGTGGGTATTCCGGCACCCTGCAGCCGCTCCGAACTCGTACCTGCAAAATAAAAAGACAGTTAGAGCGCATAGTGAAGCAGGCAACAAGCGCTTACTTACGTGCTTCCAGGCGCTTCTATTCATCACACGGGCTCCATCTTCAACTCACTTCAGCCCGTCATCCGCCATCGCCGGAACCCTGCAAAACAAGAGACATCATTACTAAAGACTTTAAAGACATTTGAATGACTCGAAACTTACCGTTCGTGCAGTAAACGACGGACAGCAGTCCTCTGAAGTCAAGAGGCCTGCGCTACCTATCCAGTGAAGAAACTGGTTACAGCACCCTGCCCCGAGGCAGATGGAGAGCTCGGCATTCACTTACCTAAGGTGAGAGCGTTAACCTTTGGGGGTCTACAGGAGAGGAGAAGAGGAAAGAGATAGGGACACCCCAATAACCCCAGTTCATTAACCCCATATTTTCTATCTGCAGACATCTTACTCTACACGTCAGGCATACAGTGCACAGAGGTCCAGCCCAAAGAGCCAACCGGGTGCTACACATCACCTTTGAAGATACGGTAGTCGCCCAGTCAAGACCGGCGCCTCTGCGAGAATCAGGTGAGCGTTACAGACAGCCTATGTCTTTGAACCAGGAGAAATTGGTCCGGGTTGGAGCAGTATGCTATATAAAGTGAGCAAACCGTGGGCCTAATTTAGATCACTAACCTTCAAAGCGAAGAAAAACAGCTGGAAGTTCCTGATATAAGTAACAGGAGAAACTGCTGCACCAATATGCGGTGTCCCAAAGATTCTGGGCTGCATGGCTGTCAGCCAAATTATGGTGATTGTCCAATCTGTAACAAGGGAATGCATCGTTAGAAACCCCCAAAAGAAATTATTAGATAGAGTATTTTGATCTCTATCACATGTAGGTACTGATTTATCCTAAACTGCCTAAAGTACCCAATCAGTCTTACCCTACAGTGACTGATTCGCTGCAGAATAGAGAGAATTTTGAAGGAAGATGTCAGTCCTCCAATGGTTCTGTTCATTAACACAATGGTATTTTGGGAGTCGAAAAAGCCACCACAGCTCTCACGATCTCTATGTAAATAAAAGAGACGGGGGGAAAAATCACAAAGATGGCCTTGTAAGGCAATCCTGAGTCACACGAGTTGCAGTGATAATTAGAAAGACAACCCGGACAAACGGGACCTAAGTTGAGACAATTGATCGCAGGAAAGGCACCCACCACGATAAGACTATTGGCGGCCAAGAAATTCAAAAATTCATAAAGGCACAGGAGCCCGACTATACACAAATAGAGAAACAACAAGTTGTACTAAGGGCAGCTCACAAATGAGAAAGTACTCAAAGCGGCTTACAAATGAGAAAGTGCTGCTTTCTAAGCTTAGAATCAGCGTGTTATAAGAAATCTATTCACCATTCTAGAAGGAGCCGTCCTGCTCGGGTACAGCCGCTCGCGGGAAAACCTGAGTCCGCCAGACATCAGGAACGCTTGGGCGACATGGAAACCGTATCTGCTCCATGTTAATTAACAGGCCAATGTAGTCAGGTGACCGCGATGGGAAGACACATGACCGGGAAACCAATCACGTGACTATTGCTTGTCCATCAAGCTAGAAAAAGGACTATAGATTTCATGATGGCATTCTCTCAATGGTATGCAACTGCTCGACATAATAAACTGACTACACATTAAAGCCCATGCGTGCCAAGGCAATCCGGTACCTAATACTAATCGAAATAATCAGGAAGCACCATCTCTGTTGTAAAGAGACAGAATCTTTCTACAGTTAGCTCGGATGGTCAACAGCAGTGACTCAATTGGAGATAAGGCAAAATATGGTAACACTTATACCAACCAATTATAAAGGCACCTTAGGAGTATGAATAACGTGGTTCTAATGTATTGAGACCATTAGTTAATGTTTTCAAATTGAAAATCCATAATTGTTCTTTGTAAGTCCATTTTTTTGTCATTTGGACCATATTAGGAGCTGTGGCTTTTTCTATGCAGAACCACTCGATTTGTTCTGCAGTGTGGCCCATTTCTACAAAATGGATCACCATGGGGGCATTCAGATTCCGAGTATTAATTTTCGAGCGATGCTCGTTAATTCGGGTGCTTACTTTCCTCGTGGTCTTTCCAATGTTCATCATTTTGCAAGGGCATAGGATTGCATAAATGACGTTTTTACTTTTGCACATTGTGAAAGTGCGTAGGTCCCAGGTTTTATTTTCCCTTAAGAAGGCAAACACTGTGCCAGTAATTTACAATCTGTCCCATATTTTGATTCACTTACACCAAAGAGCCGGAGGGTGGAGTGCAAAGTGTTCTATTCAAGCAGCGCCATCCTACAAATACATCTCCCCTTGTGCCCTCATCGACTTTTCATGAGAGCCGGGATGCTGGAGTCCCTATGGATTCCGCCTGTTTCTTATAAGTGTAAAAATCAGGCGTATGCATAGGGATTCATGTTAATGTCGGCCTCCAAGCATATGTATGGCAGGCAGCATTAAGAACTTTTTTTGGCAATGGGTGTCACAAGGCATACAAACCTGGGAAAATCTGGGTGTTCGTGCCTCCGTTACATTCATTACCGAAACAATCAAGAGTGTGACGTGGCCAAGAAAGTGTTAGAGGTCCCGGCCTTCTCCAGGAAATGTCCGGCAAAAAGGGACCCCATTTATGTCAAAACCTCAAGACGATTCTTGACCACCCTTTTAACTAATTTCTCTGGCAAAAGTCGTTGGGCAACCAATGTAGCTCCCTTGGATCCCTAAACCCATCTGCCACCTCTGTAAACCCAATAGGCTCTTTCCCCAAACCAACCATGTGTTGTTTTCATTTTTAAATGGTTGCTGAATTTCATTGAAATTAATATTCTGCATTGAAGAATAATGTCAACTAATATGTGTAGTGCATATTGTGCAGTGAAATCATTGAGCACTGAGTTGGATAGTTCACAACCACATTGTGTTACTGAACTGAAGAGACTGAATTGTCACTATTTGTTTCTGTTTCTGTCCTGTAACAGATGGTACCCAGGTACAAGAAGTCAGGGAGCAGAGAAGCTACAGGAAATGATGTGGCATTTCCTGCAGTCTGCATTAGTTCCTGCCGGGCCAATGCTTGCATTTTGCAGAGTTCATGAACTGGGTCTCCCAACTATTACAATGAGTTTCTTTCTACAAGTTACGTTGCAGAGTCACTGCTCAGAGCTGATAGCTTGGTGGCATCTTTTATATAGAGAGCTCTGACCATGTTTTTTGCTCTGGCACAGTTCTATAGGGCATGCGCCGGAGGTAAATCTTTACACCTGTTGCAGTTGTTGGGGGTATCTCCCGAATAAGGTCTCCCCTGCCATAACTGAGGATATGTGGCTCAGGTCGAGGTAAATGGTTAGGGAGAATCTATAAAAGGGGTCTGGGCATCCTACCTCAAGGGCCCACAGATTCCAAACACTCTAACAGAAGACTGAACTTAGTATGGTCCTGGCCAGTCCTAAAGTGCAATACTCGGCCCTCCTGAAGCAGATGCCGCATCCTCAATTCCATGAAGGTAGTAAATGGCAACTGCGGCCCATATGGGTCACCTTAAAGACCACCACAGCAGCAGGTGAAGTTCCAGACTCCCCCCCCACCCACATGTAGGCCCACACATTCATTCCCCCCACAAATGGTGGGTGCGTGGTGGTGTGCATAAATGCTGTCAGTGCAGTCTGGTTGTGCTGATAGGAACTGTGAACTAGCACCTTCATCCTAATTTTGGAGGGGGCCAGGCCCATCCTGGTGTTAGTGCTGTCCATAGCCCCACATTCCACTCTATTTACTCTCTCCAGGAACCCCTGGGAAGGGGGCACTAAAGGTACATCTCAGCACTGGGCGTGGACATTTAGTGTGCCTCTGGGAGCCTACTTTGTTCATCTGCATGCTCTGTGTGTGGATCTGTTCCTAAGTTCTATTTGACGGAAGCACACAGGCATTTGTCTTCAGAGCAGAACCTAGCATGTCCATGGTGCTGCAATGCATAGACCAGTGGTGTGGCTGCTATGTAATTTAGTTGAAGGTGTGTAGCGTTGTGTTGTTTGGCGTCTGACGGTATGGATCATTGGCACGCTGTGTGCAGGTAGTGCAGTTGATATGTGTTTAGTGTGTTAGAGTGTATTTGTTTAAAAATGTTGAATTGGCAAAGAGCTGAGTAGACAGTTTGGCGTTTCTATGATGTGAGTTGGTGGTAGATTGAAGGGATAATGAAAAGGCTTGCTCATTGTGTTAAAACGTCAGGTCTTTCAGGTTTTCCTGAAAGCCAATTCGCACCCAGGGAAGGGTTCTCAGCATTCCACGGGTGGAGACTTTTTCCTTCTTTGCTCATATTGGGGAGGCAACAGGGAGCATCTCCCTGTTGCCTCCCCTCCCCCTCCACTTACCTGCGCGACCGGAGCTACTCCCATCTGGCCACCATAGACATGGAAAAGGGACTTAGTGCGGAAGTTTGAACTCAATCGCTGTGGTCCTGTGGATTATATTCCAGCCAAGAAGAAGGATCCCATCCAATGAAGTGTGTTTTGCACAGTCCATCTTCTTCCAGCCTCCTTATTAGTGATATGTGGGTAAAGGTGTCAGAAGTGGTTCAGAGGTACAGCACTATGAGGGCTGAGGTGATGTTGGCCTCTGTGTTCATTTTATGATCTTCCTAGATGGTTAAAATGATAGATTCCTTTCCTCTCATTGATCTAAATCATGTGGTGTATCCTCCAGTATGTTGTTGAAGAATAGAAGAGCGTCTGAAGTGGTGAGCAGGCATAATGACACTATAGATCTGAGTAAGTACATCTGTTGTAGAGTGTCTACCATGGAACTCAAAGGGATCATTGATTTAGGTATCTTCTAGATAGGTGACAGCCGGGTTGAATACCACTCTCTCCAAAACATCTTAGTACTTGGTAGGAGGGATGACATGCTGGTAGTTAGCTAGGTTATTTGGGGCCAGCTGTTGGTTTATTTGAAATGGGTATACAAGTGGCCATCTTAAAGCAGGATGAGAGCAGGATGAAAGAATCCCAAACAAGAGCAGATGTGTAGACAGAGTAGGGCCTGAGCGGGCAAGGCCCAAACTAAATCTGTAAATGCCCGCTCAGCAGCACTCTGTGGGCATTTACAGATGTTAATGTCACTGCTGTGGGCCCAAGAACATTAGCTTTAGGCCCTTATTTGTTAGACAATCCTGGCTACACCTCTGAACAAGAGTGATAGGTTGAAGAGAGAGTAAGGGTAGGGGCACGTTATAGGGGGCAGTTTCAAAGGGTGGGTGCCAGTTAAGCTGGGTGGTGGAGGGTAAGGACAACAACGAGGCATGTGTACAGGTGGAAATTAATGAAGGGAAGGAGGTGAGAAGGGAGAGAAAGGATGGCCGTTAGTGTGTCTTGTAGTTTGTAGATCTTCAAGAGAAGTAGGAGGCACAGTGAGTGGACAAGAATGAACATCAGCAAAGAAGGGCACTCTTGAAATTGAGATTCATAGATAGGCTACAGGTATGGGAGCAAAGAGATGAGGTTGGTATGGTAGCTAGACCATGGCAGTGTCTATGGTGGTGGAGAGACCAATGAAGGATTCCCGATTGGATTCCTGGGGATCAGCACAGCAGGCTTTGCACCAGCATGTAGTTGGAGGCACATTGTAGTCTTCCATTGCTGGTTAGTTGGTGAGAGTCTTGGTTTGGGCACAGAGGCGAGGGAGTGAAGAAGGGAGCCAAATAGTGTTCTTCTAGTGGAGAGGCTAGAGCTGAATTAAAGCCCGAAATACCTGCTCATTTGAGGTGGCAAGATTTGGAAAGAGGGCTATAAGAAAAGACCTGACTTGGTGGGAAAGTGGTCCATGAAGGAAGGCTTGGATTATCATCTGTTGATGGTGGGACGGGGACAGTAAACTGGAAGAAGAAGTGGAGAGATAGCCCCAGGTTCATTGGAGAGGGCATATAAACTTAGAGAGGAAGATAAGAAGGCATTTTGCAAGTGAATTACCCAGATTGCAAATTGTCTGACTTTGTAGGAAATTGAGACCTTTGTCAGAGACATTAGAGACTGGTAAGAGTTTGCAGGCCTTAGTCCTCTTTTGAAGATTGAGGTCAAAAGGAGTTAAGAGTGCCTAGGTGTTTGGGGCGAGGGGTAGATGATGAGGATGCTGATGATAGGGGGAGGTTTGGGCACAAGAAGTTGAAGTAGCAACTTGTTCAAATAAAGTGGGACAGAAGTCACACATGAATAGAGGGGCATTATGGGCTGGCTTTGTAATTCTGTGGCCAAACCCACCACCTCTCCAAGTGAAGCTGGTATAAACACTAAGTGTGAAGGATCATTTTGTTTTTACTTTGCCCACTTTTCCATTATGGTTTTCAACGTGTGTGTGCTTCAAGGTCCAGTTTGCTCCACACCCGTTTATACTGTTTTTCACTTAAGAGTAGAGAACACAGAATGGTTTGGAACCTTCTAGGAAAGTAGTGCTACCTGCATCACCTGTACTTTAGAAACCCATTGTTAGGCATAAGGTTAAAAGAAAATAGTTACACCACTGACAGTGGTTGACACCAGCAGGCATCTCAATATCTTGAAATCCCTGCAATGTTACTTCTTAATTCTATAAAAGTAATGCAGCACTGTCCGTTACCCTAATGCGCCATTAGACTCCATGCCACAGGAGCTGCTAGTGGCTACAGACCACAGCTTGGACAGTACCACAACAACTCTGCCTTGATACAATACCAACCCTTTGTTATCCTCGGTGGGTTTTGCTGAGGTGACGCTTGTGAAGAAATGGCGGGTGAACTCTGATGAGAGCCTTCTTTGGTGCTGCCGCCACTCTCCCAGGATTACTGTGTTGACTATTTGCTTGTGCTGCCTGGAATTTGAATACATTTCTCCTGATGGTGTCATTTCATGTGCAAAATGTGGCTTGAACAAATAGTGCCCATATGGAAAGGTTCCTGTCCCTTCCTCACAAAGCACAGATGACAGTGCTGACCTATTGATCCCCGATAAAGATAAATACCAATGCTACTGAAGCAGACCTCAGATGGATGTAAATAGTGGAAGGACTGTCATGGACAGCAGGGTTTTCTTGTTAGCAGTCCTTATGACTCCGGCCCCAGATATATGACATTCTCCTTGGTGTAGATACACAGCATTTCATAATGCCCAGGTTGATGGGTAGAGTGGGGGATTCCTGCTCCATTCATTCCAATATGAATTGAATGAACATACTCACCTTCACAAGATAAGGAGCTAATAGGAATGCCACTCCAACACACTGTCTTCTTTTGAAAATGTAGTGACAAGTGAAGATTAGATGTGGTTTTGGTTTCATATGCAGGTTGGTGAAAAACAAATAGAAAAACGCTAAGCAATGGCACACATTTGTGGCATGATCTAAATTGAAGGAATAGTGCGTTCAAAAATATTATTGGCCCAAAAGATGGGCAATAATCAAAAACATGCATTAAACATAATTTTAAACAAAGTTCCTATGTAAACCTTTGAGCAAACGAGGCTCAACGCGTTTATATGGAAGCATCCATTTTGCCATTTCAGGCAGCCTCCTCAGCTCATGTTACGCTCTGCCCTGGCGGCCCTAAACAAGCAGCAAAAGCCCCCTATTGGTATCTTTTGCTTACTGCAGCCAAAGCAGAGCAATGCATGAGCTGAGCAGGCAGTCTTCACTTTCATTTTACATTTTTGGTGCTCCCGAAGCCCAGGGAAGCACAGAAAACATAAAATGAAAGGCAAAAAGCAAAGGTGCAGCAATTATAAATACAACATTGTTGTATTTGTGAAAGCTGTGGTAAAACCACGGAGATCATGAATACAACAATGTTGTATTCTGACTGCGGCGGCTTTCGCTTTGAGTCTCATGGGCTACCCCAACCCGGAAGAGCTCAGTAGACTCAAAGCGAAAGCTGCCAGAGTCAGAAAAACAACCTTGTTGTATTTGTAAATGCTGTGGTTTTCTTTCTATGTTTCTCGGGCTCCGGGAAACGTAGAAAGAAAACCGCAGCATTTTTAAATACAACAACGTTGTAATTATGTTTGCTGTGGCTTCAGCTTTGAGTCCCCTGGGTTCCCCCGATACGGGGGAGCCCAGGAGACTCAAAGCTGAAGCGACCGCAGGCAGAAATACAGCGTTGTTTTATTTGTAAATGCCACAGTTTTCTTTCTACGTTTCTCGGGTTCCTCCGGCTCGGAGGAGCCCAGGAAACAAAGAAAGAAAACCGCAGCATATTGAAAAACAACAATGTTGTATTTATGTTTGTTGTGGATTCAGCTTTGAGTCTCCTGGGCTCCCCCGTGTCAGGGGAGCCCCAGGAGACTCAAAGCTGAAGCCACAGCAAACATAAATACGTTATAAATGCTGCGGTTTTCATTTATTTTGCAGTGCTTTTAAAAAATAATGCAATTTAAAGCACTTACCAGCAGCAGCTTGTATTAATCTCTGCTCTCCGGCAATAATGAAGCAAAAGCCACCTGCTGGTAGCTTTTGTTTATTACAGCTGTCTGGCTTTTGCTTCTTAGGTGCTGCAAGGACAGAGATTAACACAAGCACAGGAGGCTCATCCATTTCACAAAATGAATGCCTCCTAGTGCTTTAAATGTGCGACTTTGAGCCTCATTTGCTCAAAAGTTTACATAGGAACTTTCTTAATTAATATTTTTTATATATACTTTTGATCATGGCCCATCATTTGAGCCAATAAAATGTTTGATGGCACTATTCCTTTAAGCACACAGGGCTTGCTGGGTGTGAAATGGAGCACTGCTTTTTTTAAAGTGTACACAATTTATTATACTCACAGGGTGAACCCATAGAGAGTCATGAATCAAAACACATTTTCAAAGTAAGCGGAAGATGACCCTTCATAGAACCATATCAGAAGCCAAGTCTTGGTGGTTAATCGCCATGATTTCAGAAATTGTCAAAATTTAACAAATGCTTTTTCTGGCTCTTTAACAGGTGCTTGAATTGGTGGCCTATGTTTCGGCTTGTAGCATTCCAAATATAAAAAAAGGGCTTCTTCAGAGCAAGGTCAGATATCGTCTGTCTCAAAAAGTAACATTGTCCTGATACATCTTAAAAAGTCAACCTACGAATTAACCTAAATATATTCAATGGCGAAACATTACCTGAGCGCATATGTAGGATACAGTTGTTTCACTAAGATACTAATGAATAATATTAGAATGCAATTTGTACAATCTTATCTTATACCTATGGTTCCCAAACCACATGTTGGTAATTTCAGGGAAAGCCATAATACTCTGAGGGTAGCTCATATCTAAGTTTATTAAATGATTAGATAAGGGTTTTAGTTTGAATTTCCAACAATCACAAAAGGCTGTGACTTGTATTTTACAATGCTCCCCAAAAGTAATACAAATATACTTTATTTGAAATATATGTTATACTGTTTAGTTATTGCAGCAGCCAGAGGGGGACTCCTACTTGTAGTTTCGCCTGTGCTTATATACACAATCAGAGTACTGGAGTTTGCACCATGCATTTGTCCTTCTTTGCCTTCTGTGGTTATGAGCTAATCAGTGGCATTCTTGATTACCTTTGCTTCAGTTCTTTTGGAAGATAGGTGAGTGAATAATTTTCCACAAAATAAAGTTAACATGTATATGTTAAATATAGCATAAAACGGGTGGGTTTTGTCGTTAAAAGTGTCTATGTAATAACGGCAGAGTAATGCCCTAATTATGTGTCCTTAGAGAAATATTTAGCGCCTCAAAGTGGATATATATATTCTTCATCAGTTTTGCTCATGTTTGTCAATTGAGGAGATCGCCTTTTTCTACTTATCAGAATAAACTGAGAGAGGCACGCTGTTATTAAAGTTTAAATGCGATAATAAGCTGTGTGGCACCAGGAGTGCATAGCAAAACCCATAAGTGCACCTTCGACGTGGAGGAGCTATTACCTGAGTTCAATTCTCCCCTGGGCTGAGTCAGACCTGCCCCTAGAAATTAAGTATTAAAATGTGGGTAATAATAATTGGCAATTAAATCACATTGTAACACATTTGTAAGGTAGCATTACGTAGAATTTCAAATAGTATTTACCTGTTTTGACCCCACAGCACATATATCCGAACTTTATTTGACTGATACCGAACTTCCTATTATCTACCTTATGAGTGTATGCAAGGTGTTTCATTAAGAAAAATGTTAAGGTTTTGCTGCAACGTAAAAGTTGATGTGCAGTTTTTACGTGTGTTTTCTATCATATATGAAAGGTTATGAGAACAACAATACACAAGTTCGGTGGTAGCCTTGCCGGTAAAATTGGCAGGATGCTGAAGAACTTTCAAATTTTCCCAGCTCCCGGTAATGGGCAATTACCAGGTCATTATGGCATTGCCGGACCTGGTATTTGCCCATTCCCGGGCGCCAGTAAAAAATGTCTCCCATTACCATTGAGCCCCATAGGGCTCAATGGGAATGGGGAGGCCGGATGCACAGGCACCATTCAGAATGGTGCCGGTGCATCCGACATGCTCTGCTAGCGTGTCCCGGTCCGCCTGCCAGGTCTGACCTGGCAGTCGAAAAGGCACCCGTGAGCAGAACTCTTAGTTTGCCGGTCCAGTAACTACGGTGCCGGCAAGCTTACCGGTACCGTAATTACCGGACCGGCAAATTTGTAATGAGGCCCAATGGTTTTGTATTAACCACAATCATACCCAAATGCTTTACTTGTTCCAGAGATTTAAAGAATATGTATAATAAATTGGCATTTCAATTGTAAACTTCAAAGTGTGTCATTTTATTGAATATATGTTCATATATATGACCAATGCTGCCTACTAGCCACTTTGGTAGACAAATACAACAGGGACTGTGGGATAAATCTTCATGTGGTACAAAAAAAGATCCAACAATAGGGATCCTTCTGTCCCTCGCACACTATCAACAATCCACCAAAAATGGTGTTAGACGATTCTTAATAGAAATCAATCAATGTAGGGTTAAATGATTCAATTGAAATTTGTTTCAAAATCACAACAGAAAAAAGATTTCAGAGAATGTGAATTTCATAAAATGCATAAAATGTTTTTTAATCACATCAAGTAAACATATTCTTTCTTGAATCCAAGATACATAATATTATGGCTTTACGCGTTTCGAGGGCATACCCTCTTCTTCAGAAGCCTTGCTTGGACTGATGATGATTTGTGGTTCATGTACAAGGGGTACATTATCAGTAAAGGGGAAAAATAAATTGAAAAACCAAACATTAATAGATGTAGTTAAACAATAGATAAAGCAATTTTAAGTCACAATTTTATACAATCTCTAATAATTCATGAAATTTTTGTTTCTCGTATCTAAGATTCCAACATGATCTCAATATTCTATCCATTGTTACTAATCTATACAACATATAAGCCAATATCCATATTTGCTTATGTCGGGTAAACTTACATCAAACAATCCTAATGTCATCAAAGTTTAGAAAGGTCCAAGGTTGTCTATGTCCATGGGTATTTGTAAAAGACTACGCCAATTGGCTTTATGATAAATCGACTCAAGTACTTCAGTACACATAATTAATGTTGCAGGGTTACCGGGTAACTAAACTGATCTGAATTCGACTGCCGTCAAATGAAAATGTAAAAGAAAATAGATTCACTTAGTAGAGTGAGAGTATTGTGTATATAATAAAAGACAGCAGAGGAGGCCGTAAGGAGTTCAAATAGGAAGCTAACGCTTCATGTGACCTTTTTAGACATAAGGCAGGCACGCTTTTGATCTGAACAAGAGCATCCTATAGTCCAAACTGGATAGATTAGGGTCACTGGAAGGACTCAAATTAATGCTGTGGTCTACAAAAATCAATCACTGTTGATAAGGCCTGGGTCCAGGTGCTTGTCCCCCTTTAAATGTAATAGGGGAGTCAGACAGGGCTATCTGCTAGCTACACCTTTATTCATATAACATGAAAGTAGATCTTTGTTGTACATGCGCCAAGGATGAAAGAGATATTCAGAATTCCATTTTTGTATTTATTTTCTTATTTTGTGCAAAAGTGTTCTCCTAACATAAAGTTTTCCGTTGATACATTAAGATGTAAGAAAAGTTCTTTGTGCAAAGATTCTTTGTCAAATTCGCAGCATATTCATCAAAAAAGAGTATTCTCTTAGAGTGTGCATTCCTAAATAAAGTTCTGTTGATACATCAGGATATCAGAAAAACCTCAACACGTGTTTCATCACTATATGTGGATCCTCAGGAGGTAAGTAGTGTTTTTGTGCTTTTTGATTGTTCCTTCTGGTGATTGTGCTTGTTTTGATTGTATGTGTACCAGCAGAAATCCTTAAATTAAGGTCCTATGTGAGATATTTAAAATGTCCATTGTCTAGAAGGTTGTTTGAGCAAGAGCAGAAGAGGAAGCGGATACTTCCTATGGCTGCAGGGCTTTATTCATAGGAATGCTTGCTGACTTTGAATCACTTTTGGGTAACCAGGAACATGCTCCCTCTTTTTTAAATGGTTCAGCATAACACTCCATGTTGTATGCGGATGATAGCACTGATGGATTTGCCACCAATATGCCTACAAGGAAGTTTTATGGTGGCTAAGGCTTATTTTGACTCACTGAACTTAGAATTGAACCTGGTGTAACCCAAGGTGAAGGATTTACATTTAAATGGACTCTCAATGGTACTAAGTGGAGGAAGAAAACCATTTCACATATTTGGGTGTTACATTCTCGGAATATGGTTCATGGGCCGCACATGCGATGAGGATTTGGAATCTGAGAATTGGTGGTCTTTTAAAATGTTTTTATACATTTGGTGCACAGGTCCTCACAAAGTGTATTGAGGATTTCAACAGCAAGGCTTCCTCAGTTGTTTTATATTGGGCCAAAGTTGTGGACCACTTGGGTGTAGTCCATTGCAAATGATCCAGAATTAATTACTAGGAACAATTTCAGGTCTTCCTAGATGCACCCCGATATGCATCTGAGATATCTGTCAATCAGACTCAGGGTTTAAAAATGTGAATGTTAGAAAAGCAATTACTGATTTAAGTAAAATGGTGATTATGAGTCATTCACTGTGGTGGACTCATATTTTGACCCTTCTGTGCTAGGTGAAATTAAAAAAGTTACTCAAGAACACTTTAGCATGGACTGGCCGCCAAATGATTGTGCTACAGCAAATAACATCAGCTCTTTATGAGTGCTGGTAAAGACAAAAGACCCTTTAATACCTGAATACTATTTAAATACTATTTTCTTTCTCGAAACTGAGATGTTTATTGACTTGTAGTCGCCTAAATGTCCTTTGAGCTGGTGACGAACCCTGATGTCGGGTGAGTTCCTCATCTGGCAAACTATCTAGCTGCGAAATCGGGGAACTGATGACTCATCACACTTTCTGATGTTTTGCACCAAATATATGAATTTAAGGAAGATTTTATTAGCCTGCACCTTTTAAGACATGGAATCAAATCGAGAAGCGAAGCCCTGAATGCAATTCTGAGTGTTTGCGATGTGCGCCTAACAATATTATTGACGAAGCAATGTAATTGAAATGCGAGTCGTGATTTTATCAAATCTAATTAGGTAGTATTATCTATTTGTATGCTTTTATACATGCGTTAATCGGTCATAATGCAATGTTTATTATATTGTTAAATGGGGAAAGCTGAATACAATTGTGTTGTTGTTGAATTTGTGCTATTTGCTCAAGTGTTTTTTTTTACTCACACAGGGTTTTCCTGAGTGCATTTTCCTTGAGCTGCCATACTTTACATGAGTACAGTATTTTCAGTGGGCTGTTTGTACCAACTCTTTTTTGTTCCACAAGTCAGCATTCTTTTAAAATCATTTTTGATGTGCTTTAGTCACCTCCTGATACCTTACGGTTGACCACCACCCCGTTGCCCATATTCTCCAGCTTTTAATCCCTAAATCATTACCCCATAACCCATCCCGTAAGCCTGTGCTCCTAACGTCTAGCCACTTAACCCTATAAACTAACCCCTATCTGTGAACTTCACGAAAAAACACTATCCGATAATAATCCTAGAGAAAATGCTATTTGTAGAAAGGCATGCTCTGATCGTGCCAATGAAGGAAAAACCTGAAAGGATTTAGTGATGCCAATTTTCTCAGTTGAAAGACCCTGGCCTGCAGAGTCTGTTGTGTTTTTGTGCTGGATATCAGATTTCTAAACAGCTTTTTCTGGTAATTAGTCTTTTGTTTTTAAAGTGTCTGTGTCAATGCTATGCCAATTAATGGAATATAGAAGTGTCATTAATTGAATCGCTCTTTTACAAACATACAAGGGATATATGGGTGGGCAAATAACTACATTTTGAAGAAATACAAAAACCATTATTCATAGATGTATCCCCCATGGTCACATATCTTCTTGAATATTCCTGAAACAGTGTCCATCTGACTTACTAGGGCAGCTCGTCTTGGGATCGATAACTTTTTCTGGGATCATGCATTGCGGCTTCTCCTCCAATACTTACATCCAATTACAGATCATGGTTGACTGTGCAGTGGTCAAGGAATATTAGAAGGCAACCAGTTCCCCCAGCATATACAGGAAGTGTAGCGCATGCTCCAACACCCTAAGCGTCGCAGTCTCAGTGCTGCAACATTGCGTAAAACCTGACTGATTGCAACAATGTGAGATTGAATTCAAGCATGTGGACATGGACAGAATTGAAGACTAAGGGCCTGACTGACAAAGATTTTGCACTGGAGCAAATCAGGCGATGCACTGAGCATCTCAGATTTACTCCTGCATCCTTATCCTGTATTCACAAAGCCTAAGACAAGAGAAAATATGGAGCTGCGTGAATCATCTGCAATGCTCATGGGCACATGTGATTAGTTGCTCAAGGGCATTCTAGAGATGCTCCACGCAGCTTCAGATTTCCTCAGATTTTAGGCTTTGTGAATCAGGTATGAGGCAGCAGGGGCAAATCTGATATGCTCAGGGCATCTCTTGATTTGCCCCAGTGTCGATCCTTTGTAAACTGGGCCCACAAACCTTGCAAGTCATGTTCATCAGTCAGTAAGCTAGCTACATAAGCAACACTCCATTCTAAGATCACTTTATAGCTCGTATTATCATATTATCTGGCATGCATAAGTGCAACTATGTAACCACTGTATTATTTATTGGCCTCTTCTTTAAGAAAAGCACATGGATGCCTTCGGGTTGGGTGCGCTATACAAATTACAAAATAAATAAAGTTGTAATCCTTAGCCTGCAAGAAGTTTTTGTGCACCTTTCTAATTGTTTTCCCTAGAATATCACTCCAAATCTTTTATCGGATCTCTGTTTATGTAGTCAATGCCACAAACTAAGCTGTTTCTTGGCCTTAAATATTAGTTGATTTTATCACATTTTATCACTGAATGCAATAAAACTCATTAACTCAATTTAGAAGGATGTAAGCCCAAGGTGACCCTTTTGGAGTGAATATCTGGAAGCAGACAGGCAATTATAAAAATAAGAAAATGGGGAAATTGAAAGACAGCAAACAAATGGCGAGCACTGACAAAGAAATGCAATGAAACATTGTTGTGAAAGGGTCAAACATATGTTGCGACTGAAGACCTGTCAAGACATTAAAAACTCGGCCCAGTGAACTCAAAATGAATACATGGAAAATGACGTAACTCGTGTTAAGCTAAAACCTACTGGACAAGGTAACATACATTGATTAGAAAAAAAGGCCGAATGAATTTAAACAAGCGTTGGCAAAGCCAATAGTTGGGGCTTTTTTTGTGGGAATGGGACTGGCTGCTGCCAGCCGCTGAGATAATGCTACTACCTGGTTTACAAGATGGCAATAGATGGACAATGGTGTGATTACCTCGGCAAAAGATGTCGGTGTCTAGCAAATGCCTAACAGCTATACACAAGCCAAAATGGTTGGCGTGCAAATTATTGTTCACAGGACGTTAGTAAAAAAAAAAAAAAGGAACAGATGTGAGGAATCATATTGCTTATAAACAAGTGGCTGAAGGCACAGTTTGGAAGGGTATTTCTATTACACCAGGAGCTCATCTACAGCAGTAATGAAGTCAATGACTCCCAGAAGACAGTTTAGGAATAGCAATGGTTGGCCCTTTCCAGTAGGAAGGTTGTTGTTAATACATGATAGAGCTTGCTCAAAGAGGGTGTTTTTGGGCAGATAGTGTGTGGAAGTGACATAGGGATTAGCATGGCCATGGGCAGTCACTGAGGGGGTAAATTACCAAACAACTTGGATAGTTTGTGTATTCCATCTCACATCCCATCTCCCTCCTCTCTCTACTCCAGTGCAATAGTTTCAGCGTACAGGTGGTGGTTCAGCACCACATAATAGCCACAACTAGCAAGTATAAAGCAAGGATGAGAAATGATGCTAAGCAGATCAGAGTTCAGGACAGCGATTTGCTGGCACCAGCAGCCCAGGTGGCAACCAATTTACTTATTCCAATCAATATTTTTTAAAGTGGCAGAAAGGGGACTCATTACGAGTTGGGCGGTGCAGTTCAAAAGCAGCGGTAATACCGTTACTGCCGCATTACTGCAACGTCCAACTATGAGTTCGGCGGAAAGTTGAAAGATTCACCTCCAGCCATAAAATGGATGTAAATCCGCAACCTTTCCGCAGAATTTCAGTGGAATTACTGCTGCGGTTGATTCTGTCGAAATCCCCCATGAGGTCCTACAGACTCCAATTAGATGGGGACTAACCCCGCCACCCCCACTTGTAATCTGGCAATAAGAACACCAGACCAAGAGGCGGTAACAGTAATTTCCGTTCGGTGGTATCTCTGCGGATTTACCACTGAGATAATACATAACTCATAATGAGCCCCTATGAAAAGAAGGAAGAAGGGACCACAGGCAAAAGTGGGGCAACATGGGTTTACCCTGTTTTAATGTTAAAATAAAATGCATGACTACAGTGCAGGGAACAGAAATTAGAGGCTGGGAGGGAGTACGAGACGTGATGTTAGGATGGCTGCAGGAGAAAGTTATGTTAAACGATTTCGGTCTATTTGACCTAAAACATTTAACCTAATCACATTTGATCGAATTTATTTGAACTTTTTTTTTTGTCTAAAATGCGGGCGGGGATAGCCCCGCAACTTCCCCCCCACGCTTCCCCTCAACCCAATCTATACCCTTACCCACCTTAAATTTGACCAAAAAAAGATCACACGAATTTGATCAAATGTGTTTTTAGGTCAATTATGCTAACACCACTGTAAACATGCCATAATTGAAATGCAGCAAGAAATGTAAAATGGTCAACCTTAGCAATGCAAAGTTATTAAACAATGTGTATTTCAAAACGTTTATTCCCGAGATTTGTTTTCCTGGTTATAGATTAAAAGTTCGAATCAAAAGGTTCGAAATACAATAGGTTCGAGTACATTTGCTCGAAAACAAAAGGTTTGAAATTGTTTTATTTTTTTAAATTATTTTTTTTATTTTTTGGGGGGTCCCCCCCAACCCCTGTTTTTGAGGTAAAAACCACTTTTTTTAACAAAACGAAAACCCCCCAAAAAATATATAATTTAAAAAAAATTGAACCTTTTGTTTTCGAGCAAATGTACTCGGCCCTATTGCATTCAAACCTTTTGTATTCTCACCTTTAACCGGACACCGTTTTTCTAATTTTGGTGTTTCAAGTTTTATGTTTTCTAGACTCAAGAAATCGAGGGACTGCGCCTCACGAGCTAAGAAATCTGGCCATGCCGCTGCGCCCTCATCTCCCTTTACTGGGCACCCTTGCACTCCCACATCGCCTTCAAGATAACCTGCGTCATTTGCAAAGGCCCCTTCAGCTTTGTCAACTATCTTAGCAATGGTAAACCTACCAGTTTAGGGGGTCTTGCTGCAGCTTGAAATACATATAGCCATTCACTGGAAAACCTCTTGTCAAAAAAGGAAAGACTCAAAAGCAAGTCTTTTCCTTATTTTCACTGGCAAAGAGGCATTTTTTTGTCTAGAGTACTGTTTACTTTATTGTAACATCAGCTGGAAAAACATAGTTAAGCTTCAGAACCTGAAGCTCACATGGCCTAATGTACTAGTGGTGTTCTCCCGCAGACCCTGAAAGTCCTCTCTGTTCCCAAACCAAGTTCTCCTGTAAATGATGCCCAATGCAGGATCCCTTGACTATAGATACAGGCGGAACAAGCAGAAAAATCATATCATTTGTTCATTTATATAGTGCTTTGTGCGATATTGTTTCCACTTCTAAGCACTGCAATAATAGATGTTCATGTTACCCAATCTAAAGTTACTGAATTTATCGACATAGAACGGGGGAGGGCTGAGTTGCTGCTGCTGGGATTCCAACATCCTAAGTGCAGGCTTGTCCAATGTCAAAGGGGAGTTTTTAACCTGTGAGATATCCACCCAATATTGAAGGCCACACTCTCCAAGGCCATAATCCCCAAAGTGCAGTAACATAGGAGCGACTAGATACTTGCATTCAAGATAGGCCCGTTGTAAGTAGGCAGCACTCTCGAAACGTCTTGATCCTCTTCAAATGCAAACAATAAATGAGGGTGGTCATGATACCTCTAGGGTGGGATAATACTCATCTCTGGCCCATTAATTAAGTTCCAACTCTACCACAACTAGGAATAGTTAACATTGTATGGACTTCACAATGTTCAAAGCTGCGCCAAAACTGAAGCCATTGCCTGCACAGTATGCTTACAATGACATTCCTGAAAGACATTATCATTGGACCTGTTTGTGGACTCGAGGATGTATTCGAGGCAAACGCCAGCCCAAATATTTTTGGAAGCCAGACCATAGAGAGAAGAAAGATCCCCATAAATTGATACATCAGCATCTCCTGGGACAGTGCCCATTTAAAACAAAGGGCACATGCAGGGGAAGTAAATGGACGAAGAGAACCCCTAAATGTGATAAACAACACAGAGCAGGACATCCTCAAATGTTTTGTAAATTGTTCGTACTGCCACATGCTTGGGATGTCAATTCACTAGCATGTCAAAGACAGCAGGAGTGACATCACACACGGAATGGCATCACAGGAAGTGATGTAATATGACATTTGCCCTGCAGACAACAGAGTAGTACCATCACATGAACTTTTACCCTGAAGACATCACAGTATGTCATGTCATAGGTGAAGCAAAGACACATATTATCTTATGAAGGACAAATAAAGAAATAGTTAAGCAGCTAAAAGACTGTTTTAGTCACCAACCATATTTTATCTTGACTACTGCCTTGATAGGCCATGGGTTAGATCAGGGTATGACCTGGGTAGATCCAACGTGACCTATGTAGGCCAGGGCCAGTATTTTCATATGCCAGAACAACTGCATATGGCCAGTTAATGCCATCCTATGCCAGTTGTAGCCTCACATGCCAGGTTTAGTTAGTATACACTCAAGGTCAGCCTAGTGTGACACATTAATCAGCCAACAGCTGTAAAACAGTTTTTCAAGTTATCCGAAAGACCATTCAGATCAACATCTAAATCAAGGTGACTATGTGTGTCATTTGCCTGCAATATAAAAATGGCACCAAAGGAAGCGATAACTGGTCAAGCAGAGCAACATACAGATTAAACAAAAGCAAGAAAAGTGCAATCCCTGTGGCACTCTTCATATAGGCGGCCTGGGGAAGGCATATAAGTAGCAAAGATCATGTTCTAGGTTTATTGTTTCCAGAAATGGGCACAGCTGGTTCAGCACTCTATCTTGGATGCCCATCTGGCGGCTCTTGAGAACCAGGAGCACGTTATGGTCTTCAGTGTTGAAGCTGCTGATAGATACAACAATATTAGGGCTCCTGTAACCCCTCCATCTCATATGCTCCATGGATCGTCCAATATTCTTTCTAAAACTGCCTCTGTACCCAAACCTGGGCGGAATTCAGCTTGAAAACTGTGTGGAAGAAGATCCTGTTCAGCAAGCTCCTCATCATCCATAATATTGCATTCTGAAAGCCGTTACGGCATTCATCTGCATGGTATAGTCACTACATGTAATGTGTGGCCCCCTCAGCGGAGGCTCCAAATATGTCCCCCTGCCCTCACTTACCTTCACAAATGTCTGCAGCTTTCAATACTCCTCCCGGCACTAGTCCCACTCTCAGCACTGCTCCTGCACGGACGACTCTTGCCGATCCATCTTTGGATCATCCCGCACTGGCGGCAATGGGATCAGATCACAGAGGCATTGCTATGGGGACCCTCTGGTTGTATCCCTGGATAGAAGCTCAGGGGCTATAACCAAAAGGCTAGCTAGCCCCGAGTCCCGACAGTCCCAACATTAGCATAGCCCCGGATCTTTTCCAGACCTAGCAACGCCCGTGGATCAGAACAGCCAGGCGTCAGCTTCTTCCTCTGCTGCCCGTGCCTCTTCATGTACATTTTTTTTTTATTTTTATTTGCATTTGGTTCATAATACACAATAATTCATGCAGAACCTTTACAAAATTTAAAATATTACGAATAATAATCATTTTACAGTTACAAAAATAGCTCTAATTCATTCTCGATGTGCTTACAAAAACTTGCCAATTCATATATTAAGGGTTTGTGACATCCCTGCATCATTCTGGTCCACAAAACTTCAAGGCAGTCCTCAAATTCAATTTCCGCGAATTTCCTCAATTTGAGTGTCCTTATGTTCTTAAAATGCGGACAATACAGTATAAGATGTTTCAACGTTTCGTACGATTCATTGCATTCAACAAATCGACATCCCACGCAATCATTTAATTTATTCATTTCCCAGTTCTTAGTCCGTTCCCGTGTATGGTATAGATTTAATCTAAAGCGAATATATACCTTTCGGATATCTTCACAAGGGAATAACAAAACATGGTCATAACGTGGAATGCGCTGTTTTACGTGCATACTGTATTCCTTATACAACGCATAGGTTTTAATTAAATCAATGGTAATACACCAATCCATTTCAAAAAGTTTTTTCTTAACATAGCCGGGACGATATTGCATGTCCTCAACGGTTGTATTTACATTATCTAAAATTTGTTGCATTTTCAATTGATAATTAAAAAAGGATTTTGGAGTTTGCATGCCCAACATTTTATTTAAATCGATATACAATGAATTAATAGGAGGATAATGAATTTTAACGTAATTGGACAATTGTCTCCATTTCCAACGAGTTGATAATGAAACCAGACCCAGTTCATGTCGAATAATGGCATTTGGAGTTGACATCGGGAGAAACATTGCAGATTTTAAAAGACAGCCCTGTATACTATCAAGCACGCTTGTCATGTCACACAGACAAATATCTAATGTGTACAATATGACGCTTTCAATTTTTAATGTCATAAAGTCTATTAGTGGGATTAAAGAGAATTTACAGTATTGGCTATAAATCCTTTTCATTTGGGATAATAGTGGTCGAGTTTTATTTCTAATAATATTTGACCATGCGTTAATAGAGTTAAGGGCTGATATATAATACCCTAAATAGATAGCATTGTTCACACGGCAAATTTGTGTATTCAATATTTGCCATCTAAAATTCGCATTTTTTGATTTCACTCCAAAGGTCATAATGGCAGTTTTTGCTGGATTAGGTGTCAAATTATGTGCTTTTGCAAAATTCTCAAATAATGAGAGTTTGGTTTGGAGCCCTACCGGAGTAGGGTCAAACAAAATAATATCATCAGCAAATGCAATCCATTTCAAATGAATACTCCCCACTTTAACAGAAAACAAATCACCCTTTTCCCAATTTTCACCAAGATCGGATAGGTATAAATTAAATAAGGTAGCCGCGAGGTTACATCCCTGTTTCACACCTATTGTTGTACATATAGGGGCTGTGGTACCACCTTCTGGCGAGATCCTTATTCTATACGAGGTGTTTGTATGCAACTTAATGATCCAATACATCAACACAGATGGAATCCCTAACTTCAACATTTTCTTCCACAATAAATTGCGGACCACCGTGTCGAAAGCAGAACTCATGTCAATCATTGCTATATATACAGGATTAGAATTCCTTTCTTTTACTCCAGCAATAACATGCGACATGATAAAAGCATTTAGGGTTGTACTCATAGACTTCCTGAATCCAGTTTGATATTTCGAATATATATCATTCGCTCTGATTACTTTCTCCAATTCATTTAAGAGAAGGATAGAAAAGATCTTAGCCTCAGAATCAATTAACGATATTGGACGATAATTTTCCGGGAGAGATGGATCACCCTTTTTAAATATAGGTACTATATTGGCGGTTAGCCATGAGGGTGGAACTTCCCCAGATTTAATAATAGAATCAAACTTAAAGTTTATGATGTCAGCCCACAACACGGGATCTGCCTTATAAAGACAGGGGGGAAGGCCATCAGGTCCTGCAGCTTTTGAATAAGTCAACCTGGAGATTGCCCATATAATATCGTTGCAATCCCAGTTCAGCCTTGGGATATTAGAATAATCAAGAGAAACATCAGGGACAAAGTGAAATTTGCAAGGCAGTTGATATTTAGCCTTTATAAAAGTTTGCCAAATGTGCTCAGGAATACAATTTAACGAAAACATTGCCACGCGTCTATTATCAGCTTTCAAAGTGCGCCAGATTACTCGTGTGTCATGAGCTAAAATGGCACGAATTAATGTACAATTTGCATCGTTATAATTTGAAATACGAGCAGATCTCAAGTTATGTTTATAGGCTAATAGTATTCCATTCCTCCTTATCTTACTAACTTCACTGCCCAAGTTGCCTTTCTTTAAATATCTCAATGGCCTGTTCTTCTCCCTTTTTAATAGTTTGCATGTATGATCATATGGATGTGCATGTTGCACATTACTTTGTGTATTGCCAAATCGTTCAAGAGCTATTGCAACTATATCTGGATAATGCATACACAATGTATAATCATAATTTCCCCCTGCACTTCTAGTCCTCTCAATCTCTGAGGAAATTTGTTTAACCACAAGGTTACATATTCCTTGGTTCCATCTTATGGAATGGAAAGGACGATCTATTTCAACCACTGCCAAGGTTATATTAGGTATAAGTGAATTACATTTTAGTTGCAAAAAGGTAGAAAGTTGTGCGTGATCGCCTATCTCAATCCGTCCTATTTCTAGGGGTGCCATGTGCATAAACAGATTATGAGATATAAATATATAATCTATCATTGAATGCATCGTTCCTCTTGACCATGTATTACCAAGATTCATGTCGTTTCTGACCATTAGATCCATATCCCACTCTGTGAGGAGTTCTCTAAATTTGACTCCTCTACTACGAGAAAGAGTTGATGAATTAAATTTATGGATTACAGTCAAATCTCTACAATCACAATTAAAATCACCGCCTATAATGATTTCACAAGTGCGGTATCTGGTAGATATATCTAATAAACATGCATCTAGTTCGTCTAACATTTTGTCAACTGAGAGGGCAGCTGGATTCCAATATAAGGAAATTATCGTAAGAGAAGAGTACCTAGATGCGGGTATTACAAGATGAATCGCCAATATACTGACAGATTCCCAAGCTAATTCTGCTTGAGCCTGCAAGGAAATCTTGACTCCAACCAACAAACCCCCAGATGGACGACCTAACAAAGATCTCCTTGCAGGTGATGTAAAAGTTAGATATCCGGGAATCACAAATCGGTCAGTTTTCATCGTTTCTTGTATCATTATTATTGTTGGTTGTTCCAAATAGGTTAAAGCAGAGTGCCATTTCATCAAGTTTACAAACCCACAAGAATTCCAAGATATAATTTGCATGCGCGTGTCAATGCATAGCTATTTCGCAGGGATCGGTGGATTCGGACATAAGATTGCCGAAAGCATAGGTTCCAACCATGGTAGACCTTTTGTATTGGCTGCAAGTTTCAAAATTTCCAGCATTCCTCCCTCCAACCCTGCTTCAGATTGCACGCAAGGACCACCTGCAATTTTAGTTTTTTCAATACCCTTGCCTGGTGTTTCTAGAAATATTAAAGCCTCCGACTCACGATCAAAAGTAAACAGCGTCAGACCCTCCTTTTTTATTTCCTCACGATTGAACCATATAAATTTCATTATAGCCTCAGAGGCAAGATAACAAATAGCCCTGTGATTATTTGTACTTGCCAGAGAAACCCTTGTAATATCCTCAGATTTAATTATTCTCAATTGAGGTATTTTTGAGAATACGGAGAATGTATAGGATCGATTAATGCGATTATCCGCCAATATCTTTACATCCCCCTCAAATCCAATAATGCACTGCGTTGCCAGTTCACTTCGATGAGGCCTAGTAGCAGGTGTATTTTTTTCTGTGTTCATTAAAGATACAGCCAGTGGGATTGTCGTAGAAACCACACAGGGATTTGGCTCAGGTGAAAGTGTACTCCCACTAACAGGTAGATCGTATTCCCTATTTGAGTTAGTCATGTTAATTTGATTCCCAGGTAGGGACTTACTCAGTGCAGGGCCATGGATGGAGATGTGGCTCGGGGCAAAAAGGGTACTCACCTTGTTTAATTCATTTGTTGATAAATTCCCAAAATGGGTCTTAGAAGGTACTTCAGAGATTTCCGCTTTTTTCCCCCGGCCATTTACCATCACTACATTTTCCTTTTTATCCAGTAAGCAATTATCCGACCTTATTGCATCGTCACAACTTACATTCATTTTGTTACCATTTCCAATTCCTACTCCTGATTCTATTACATTACTCAATCTATGTGCATTATTTACATGTGTTTGAGTATTCGAGGCGCTAGTACATATCTCACTATATGAATTCCTCAGAGGTATTTTTAGGGGGACACTAATTCCTCTGTCCTCATACTTAATTTGATTTTTCGACGTGCAGCATCTACCTACTAAAGGGAAATATTCATTTAAGGTAGTTTTTGGTGAGTTTTGAATGATGCAATCCGAGTTAGGCTTTACATTTCCCTTTCCCTGGATTAAGTGGACCTTTGGAATAATCGTGACTGCATCTTGATGTATCACAGCTTTAGAAGTTAAGGTTTTCTGAGAGTTCAATTTTGCCAATTTTGTAATATAAGTTTCGTTCTTTCCCATATTCGTATGCACATCTACCTTCAATGATTCAGAGGTGCCAAGGCTTCCACCCTCTTTTTCTACACTTGGTTCAGTTGCAGGTGTAAGGGCATCCTGACTCTCTTTGGACAACTGATCCAAATCAATGATCTCCTCATCTGCAATTTCTAGGATAGAAGTTGATTTTATGCTCTTCTCCTCCCTCCTTCTTTTCGCAAGTCTTTTCACAGCACGCATATGCATCCTTCTAGCCCGACGAGACATAAAAGTTGAAGTTACCTCAGTATGCAAATTTTCAATTCCTGCCTTTTTTTGCTTCTCAATTTCATCCAGCAAGACTGAAGGACTATCAGGCTGATCTAATGTCAACACTTGAGCAATAGGACTACGCAGCATATCACAAGGCTGTGGTTTATTAAGTAGTTGTGAAACTATTGTATTATTTAATGCAATTATCGAAGCCTTAATCTCACTCAAATCGTTCTCACAAGAGCACTTCAGTATCTCAGATGATACCCCATATGTTTGCCCAGAGTTGCTATGTTCTGGGTGATCAGGGAGCGAACATTGCGTGCTTCTCTCATGACAATCATTTGTAACCACTCTAGATCTTTGTCCACCTATTTCATATTGCAAATATCTCATGGTATCAATTGCAGTTATAAAGCCCTCAATTTTATCCATCTTGGAACAAAGAAAATGCATAGTTGCCTTTAATTCCCTTAGTTGCAAGTGGGTAAGTTCGTGGCCCTTATCCAGAAGATCTAATATTTTTGTGATCACAGGAAGGGGGCTAGGAGATTGAAATTCAGCACTTCCCTTATCGGATGTGCTACCCTCAGGATCGTCATTTATAGACCTTCTATGGGCTTTGATTTGCTCAGGGGAATACAATAAAGCATGTGAAATCACTTCAGTGTCTCCGTCACCTATTATTTCGTTATGAGTTTTCACAATACGATTTCTAGAGGTGGAGTTAAAAATCCCCTTATTAGATGACCTATGGACAAGTGGGGTCATCATATCAATAGATTGATTAACTTGTTCATCTAGTTCAGCCATTTTCCTCATAGTAATTCTAAACGGGTCTTCATTCAAGGTGCAAGGTAATAATGGGGTTATACAACTTGCCAAGCTCACCCTAGCAACATTATTAGCTTCCTCTTTTATAAAATTGTACATATTAGCAGTAGGCTCGGCATGAATCTGAGCCAAGTAGGTAGTTTGTATTGGAGTATCAGTACTATTTAAGTTATCATCTTTAGCTTCCTCAGCTAAAGTATTGTTAACCAATAGTTCATTATCAGGAGTACTCCTTTTATGGCCTAGGAGGTCATTGTTGGTTTCAGTACAAGCTTTTAGTATTGCTTCTGTACACCGCCCACTACGCAATCCATTAGCCATAGTTAATATTAATATAAAAACAAAAAATCTCAACCTACTAAATAAAAGTTAGTATAGACCTATAAAGGGTAGGGACTAATCCAACTTTACACCTAGAATCAAAAGAAATACGAATTAGCACATTAGATGATGACAAGCATCTAGCACTTTTTATAAAATGTCATCAATAAAACCTCACTTTCGCTCCTCAGCGCATATAAAGAGTTATAAAATCCTTGAATTCTAACAATATTTCATTAGGTTCACTCCTTTCCACATAGAATTGAGCGTTAACACTTTCAATAATAGAACCTCCGGGGTTGACAGTGATTAGACTAGTCACAGCGATCTACCTTCTATGTACGCCGCCAAACAGCCGCACAACAGCTGATGGCCTTTTCACCGTCGGGCTTAACGCCGCAAGGGTGGGTTGGGCGTAGTTTTCTGCTCGCGGCCAGTCACGTGATCACACACGTGGTCCGGGTGACTCCGCCCCCTCCAGGAAGCAGTCCGGGCCAGGCAAGAGTAGCACTCGCAGTGCCTGGATCCTGGCAGATAAAATGCAGATTCAAATGCAGTACTTCGCTGCTCACACGCTCCTTGATCCAACAGTAATGCGCCGCTCAGGCGGCTCGAGCGCAGTTTTCTGCTCGCGGCCAGTCACGTGATCACACACGTGGTCCGGGTGACTCCGCCCCCTCCAGGAAGCAGTCCGGGCCAGGCAAGAGTAGCACTCGCAGTGCCTGGATCCTGGCAGATAAAATGCAGATTCAAATGCAGTACTTCGCTGCTCACACGCTCCTTGATCCAACAGTAATGCGCCGCTCAGGCGGCTCGAGCGCAGTTTTCTGCTCGCGGCCAGTCACGTGATCACACACGTGGTCTGGGTGACTCTGCCCCCTCCAGGAAGCAGTCCGGGCCAGGCAAGAGTAGCACTCGCAGTGCCTGGATTCTGGCAGATAAAATGCAGATTCAAATGCAGTACTTCGCTGCTCACACGCTCCTTGATCCAACAGTAATGCGCCGCTCAGGCGGCTCGAGCGCAGTTTTTTGCTCGCGGCCAGTCACGTGATCACACACGTGGTCCGGGTGACTCCGCCCCCTCCAGGAAGCAGTCCGGGCCAGGCAAGAGTAGCACTCGCAGTGCCTGGATCCTGGCAGATAAAATGCAGATTCAAATGCAGTACTTCGCTGCTCACACGCTCCTTGATCCAACAGTAATGCGCCGCTCAGGCGGCTCGAGCGCAGTTTTCTGCTCGCGGCCAGTCACGTGATCACACACGTGGTCCGGGTGACTCCGCCCCCTCCAGGAAGCAGTCCGGGCCAGGCAAGAGTAGCACTCGCAGTGCCTGGATCCTGGCAGATAAAATGCAGATTCAAATGCAGTACTTCGCTGCTCACACACTCCTTGATCCAACAGTAATGCGCCGCTCAGGCGGCTCGAGCGCAGTTTTCTGCTCGCGGCCAGTCACGTGATCACACACGTGGTCCGGGTGACTCCGCCCCCTCCAGGAAGCAGTCCGGGCCAGGCAAGAGTAGCACTCGCAGTGCCTGGATCCTGGCAGATAAAATGCAGATTCAAATGCAGTACTTCGCTGCTCACACGCTCCTTGATCCAACAGTAATGCCAAGTACATTTCGCATGAGCATCGCCGTGCTGATCTGATGTATTCAGGAAGAGCTCCCATTCCTTGTTTTACCAATAATCCATTCACAACCATTAGAAAGCTGCTGAGTGACTTGTTGCAGGAAAATCGATGGGAACGGCCAACAATAAACAGGGCTCTCATCAAAATCCTCTTCAATTTTATCTCTAGCAATTCAATAATATCCACGCCGCAGACATCCCCCAACATGAACGCGAGGAAAAACAGGAACATTTAGATAATCCGTAATGCAATAACGTGCCATAGTCCTCAGAGAGGGATACAATGTAACTCCTGAACAAGAACAATGATGCCCTGTTTGTTAATAATGCAAGGGCATGGACGATAGACCCAATCCTGAAAGTCAGTTTTGCTCATAAAGCTTGAATAGGTACATGTGAAATAAAGAAAGTTCCAAATGGACATCCCACATGACTAAACAAAGGATCCCCACGGTGGTTGGGGGGACGTGCTTTCTCTGTCGTGGCCACCAGGTCCTGGAACGGATTTCCATGGGCACCACGTGCCACTACTGACCATCTCTCCTTTCGACGATCTCTTAAAACACTGCTCTTTTAGTCCTCTTGTTTTCTCCTCCTCTCTCAGCGCCATGGTACCCTCGGGTGTACGTGCGCTTTATAAATCCGTATAACATAACATAACATAACACCCAAAGAAAACCACCAATCAGGAGAAGCATGGAAGAAATAACAGAATGATAGACATTGATGGTACGGTACAGCACAACACTAAAAAGGTCTGTCCAACAATTAATTACTCCAATTACATTTGCTTTAATGGGATCCATATTCTGCTGATGACACCAGCAAACCCAGGGACCGCTAAGATTTGATGGTCCCGATACAGATTAATCTTTGGTGAAGTGCACATCTCCTGACAAAAGTCCTTGGGCGGCCTATGATATATGAAATGGATGAAACCCTTAACATATGGCTCATTGAATGTAAAAGAGGATGCTGGAGACCTGCTGGGTGGAAAACTTGGCAGGATCACTGTCATTGCCAGCAGATACCAACCTGCATGGCCAAAACAGTGGTTACTAGGACTGACCATGTTCCCTGTTGTTCAGGGTAAAGTAGGGTTCGCAGGATCAGGACGAAACAGATATGCAAAGTAAACTAGTAGAGTGTGCTCACCAAAATAATGCTATTGTGTTCACATAGCATTATTGTGCATTTCACATGCTTCCATATATACTTGGATCACAATATGAAACAGTTTAAGCTAGGTAAGCATTAGTATGTGAACCAAAGACAAATTATGGCTGTGTCTTTAATTTTAGAAAATAAACCATATATTATCGTAGACAGCCAGTAACCTGGCAATCATTTTGTACAGGTTATATGAATGCACAAATAAGATTTTTAATTTTTTGTCCCGCTCATAGCCGACACGTGTTTTCACCCATGGCCTTTCTCAAGGCTGATTAATTAGCTGTTTTCTTTTACAGTATTAAATTCACCTTAATTCATAACATATGGTGACAGAATAACGTTCGTACAAAGAATATATAAATACATACCAGGGTCAAGGTTGGGAGACGAACAAAAAAGCAAACAAAAGACATAAGGAAAATAGAAAATTAAAATACAGAACAACATATGCTGATTGGCTTTCTGAAGTTCGAATGATGTTATTCATCATAACATCATCTTCTAACATGACCATATGTTTATCTACTCTGGATTTTCTTCGGTGTAGATTCGGTGAAGCACCCAAAATCCATAACATGGAGCTCATAATGCACCCCTGCCTGCATTGTGCGAAGTTATCCCTTTAAAACTGGTGTTATTAGTAAATAAATAAAAGACAACAGTGTCCCTACATATCATTCCTACATGGCTATACATGCAAATTCTATGCGTTAATCCAAATGGATAACCAACCAATTGCCTGTCGTGAGATATATGTAGGTGAACTCACCAACTGTTGTTGTTCATATTATTCTGTAAATCCAAAGAAGTGAGGTATTATTAATGCTCTGATAATCTCTCACGTCTACTGGTCCTTAGACTAGAGCATTATGTGCAAGTGAATGACAATCCTTGTAACTGGATATATCTAATTGGACTACTTTCCATAGTATCTTCTTTTAATAGTTGTGAAAAGTATCATCAAAATTGTTTCAATTGGGAGATTGTGATCGGATATTGTTAATAAATACTACGGACCATTATTAGGGTTTGATTCCTATGGACTTACCTCTGGGTAACCCAGCGTGCATTTATTTCTGCTACAATTGTACAGTCAATATCTTCCTCTTCATGCCAGGATTAAACTCCTGTAAATATCAGGAATAAAATGTAAGTATATGTGTCTATGACTGGTTCTCAGTCAGTCACGTCCACTGGTTGTTTGCACTCTACTGGAATCCAGAAATGAGGGGCATAGTTTGTTCCTGATTGTCGGAGTTCCAGTAAATACAAACTTAGGATTTCTCTCAATACATTGCATCAGGTCATTGTCCATGCACAAGATAGGCCAATGTTTCTGCAGTACCTTGTATAGGACGTGAACATCCTTAGAATATTGGGTGATAATATCTATATTGCTTCTCCTTTCTGATCCTTCCTTGGAAACTGGTTCCATTATTGCAGCTCGATCCAAGCTTTTGATCTTATCCTGAGATTTGTTTTAACATTTATGGCTGAAAACTCCCTTACCTGAATTCTCTTTGTTAATAATAGTTTACACTCCTTTTCAAAAAATGCATCTTCACTACAATTTCTACGCCCTCCATAGAATTCATCTGTGGGTATGTTGTTTACAGTTGATGTTCTATGACAGCTGTTTGCATGGCGCGTAGAGTTGACCTCAGTGGCTTTACAAAATGTTTTTGTTTCTATGTTTCCATTGGAAATATAGATGTGTAGGTCAAGAAAATCTATACTGTTATCATCACAAAGTCCTGTTAATTCAATACCGAAATCATTATTGTTCAAATATTGTGTGTATTCAGTAAACAGCTGTTTTGAACCATGCTCACAGCACAGCGCCGCCTCACTAATGATGCCCAACAAGGCTGAAATAGGTGTATGGGGTTGCTGTTGGTACTCTTGTTCAGAAGGGAATTTCCATAGCATTTTGGTGCTGGACTGCCCATGTGGGCGGGACAAAGACTGATGTGCATATGGATGTTTCCCATCTGTGAAAGGTACAGTGAGCTAAAGTGTGGCTGCATACTCTTGAGTGGATACCTTCCCAAAGAACAGGTCAATGGGCCATGTTCCTTCTCGCAGTGGGGCGCCAATGACTAGATTTTGATTCTTTTTATATAAAGAAGAGCTGTTTTAGCACATAGCATAGTGTGTGGACATTCCTTTGTGGGGGCTTGGGGACTCATTGTTCTTAAGAACCAGCCTGCATTTCCTCCTGAGAGCTTAAGCCTTAGTTGCTCATCCATAGCTACCATATAGAGTACCTTGGTTGGGGTGCTCTGTGTCTCTAACCTACCACATAGGGGGCAGAAATACAGATATCCCCCTTCAGTCTTTACACTGGTGGCAATGGTGGGATGCTAATGGTTTTAAGAATCAATGTGTAACCTTGCTACTTAAAAAATAACCACACTTTGTTGATTTGAGGTTTAGTTGTGTATACTAGTATAGCTAAATTAAAAGCAATGGAATCTATTGCAAATGGCAAATTGACAAGGAGGAGCTTAGAGGCTCTCCAGAGTGCTTGTTAAGCCAGGGAGTTTGACTTTGAGGATAAGTCTAGGGCAGATCTTATAGCCGCCCTAGTGGACTACCAGACTGATGATGATACTCTTGATGAAGGGGGATGGAACCACTGAGGACCCTACCCCTAGGTTTATTACTGAATCTGCTTCTGGGATTGTCACCTCTCTTTCCACCTCTATATATAAACCCTGCACTGCTCTTCAGGGGGAGGCCCTGAAGATTGAACTTTTAAAATTGGAGCTACAAAGGGAACAGTTAGCCTTTCAATACAAAAGTTGGAAACAGAAGCAGAGTTGAAAAAGGAGGAACTGGCACAACAAGCGGTACTCAAGGATAGAGACACTGAACATCAAAGACTCCAGCCAGAGAAATCTAAGGTGGAGACTTCAGCTAGACCAGTTGGGAGTGTCAGGCCTCATGCCACTAAATGTATGAAATATTTGGTGAATGTGTATGTGGAGAGTTCGGATATTCTCCAATGGTTAGAAGCCTTCGAGATGGCTTGTGAAATCAATGATGTTGACCGACAGGTTTCTTAAGCAGAGTACCTCAGACTGGTTATGACTGCATTCTGAAGTTGAGTGTGGGTGAAAGGGGCCAGAATGAGTGCATGAAAGCTGCTTTGATTGCCAAGTTTGGCAAGACACCTGTCCAATACCTTAAAAGGTTCAGGGAACACAAGAGAAGAGAGAATGTGTCTTGGGTTGACTGGGTGTCACAAGTCTGGGCAGAGAGCACAGGGTAGAGGCATTCTCTCACGGTATGCACGTAGATTAGGGGAGATTCCGGAGGCAATGCTAGCATAGAACAGAAAAAGGGTACATACCAAGCTGTTAGTTGAAACAGGTATTCACAGGAACTACAGGAGCAGAAGCTGGCTGTAAACAAAGAGACAGAGATAAAACAAAGACAAGCAAGTACACTGGGCAACACTGATTGATCAGAAACAAGGGTGTACTGAAATATGATAAAGGGTCTCCAGGGATTAAGGAGAGCCCTTGGGATAGGTACCAGCAGATTACTCTTAACAACAGTCATACATCAGCGCCTTGACTTAGGCGTGCCGAGGAAACTGTTGGACTCAGTGCAAGAGTAAAACTGAAGACCATATACTGAGGCAGGTACGACTTCAACGGACTAGGCGAAGGCAACAGAAGTCTTTCCCTTATCTGATCTAAACGGAGACCAGTGGAGTGCGGCAGGGAAGCCCAGAGGAGCAGGGCAGAAGGCAGCAGAGTGCGGCAGGATTGCCAGGCGGAGGCCCAGAGGAGCAGGGCAGAAGGCTGCGGCGTGTGGCAGGGTCACAAGGCGGGAAGCCCAGAGAAGCAGGGTGGAAGGCAACGGAGTGTGGCAGAGCCATCAGGCGGGCGCCCAGAGGAGCAGGGCAAAAGGCAGAGGAGTGCGGCAGATCCGTCAGGTGAGAGCCCAGAGGAGCAGGGCAAAAGGCAGCAGCAGACTGGAGAGGGAGCTGCAAGCATCAACAGCAACAGGATTCAAAAGCCAAAAGAGGATTTCCAGGAAAGGTCAAAAACTGGTAACAGGAGCACAAGAACAAACTCCCAGTGGAAGCACTTGACTGACAACTGCTTCTGTTCAAAGTGAGCTTATAAAGACCCTCCCAGCCAGTAGGCCAGCAGGGTGGAGCCGATTGCAGACTCTGACAGCTGTGTTCAATTAAGCCTAGTACTGGCTTCAGTAGCCTGACGTAGTGGTTTCTAATTAAGGGCTCTCCCACTCTCTGCAGCCTAGCCTGCAGTTGCTTGGAACAGGTGAATGCAATCAGGTCCTCTGCAGCTCTTAGTAGCTTGCTGCAAACACATGTATTTAGTATGTCTCCTCCAGCCCTCTGCCTTTTGGACAGCATACATGTCCCAGAATGCATCTGCTGGTTTAACCCAAAAGCCGGAATGGAACATGCAATTAGATTGGTCCAAAACTGCAGCGATAAAACAAGTAAATAAATGCAGAGGCAGTTTGCAGGTTTTAACTTTGCAAGTGAGTCTCTGAATGTGTGCATGTCGCGGTGCTGGGTGGCAGATGAGTAGGTTTGTGACACTTGGTGAGTGCTGCACATATGATCATGAAGGGGTGGATTGATGGATACAAGGTGAAAACATTTGTTGAATTGTCCCACCTTTTGATTTTTGAGCATTTTTCTAAGCCTGTTCACCAGGGCTGCGTCAGTACATTGCTGACCAGAACATTTTGGATTCCTTTAAACTGGCCCGGCTGGCTGAAAAGTGGGTGTCCCCTAAGGAGCCCAGTGGGAAGGACAAGGACAACAGAGAGAAAGGGGCCTCTCAGAAGCCTGAGGATTTCCATAAGCAATCACACTCGAGTAAACCTTAACATCACTCTCCTAAGACCCAAAAATCTAGTGGGGATAAGTCTCATGGGGGTGGGAGCAAGAATGGCGGTTCTAATGCTGCAAAGCAGGCTCCCAGTGGTTCCAGTACAGTACCTCAAATTCCTGCCACTTGTTGGGACTGTGGGGCTCTGGACCACAAGAAGGGTGACCCCAAGTGTAAAGGTAAGGCACATGGAGTCCAGGCTGCCAGCCTGACGTACCCTTGCTTCATGCCTGAGGTGGAGGCCACTGTCATCTCCTCATCTCCAGGAATCACCTTTGGTGCTCCTGCACAAATTTCCCTAGTGTCCCTTGGGGCCTGGGACCAGTACACAGAAGTACTGGCTACTATCCCACAGAATACCTGCAGATCTTTGCACGTGTCCTCCTAAATGGCCAGCCTTGCACTGGTTTGGGAGACACTGGGGCAAGTATGACAGTGGTGGACAGGACCCTGCTCATGCCAGAGGACTATGTAGCTGCTCCTCTGAGAACTACCAGGTTAGCTGGTGGGCCTCCCAAGTTATCCCCTGTAACCTTAGTCACCATACAGATTGAGGACAAGAAAGAGAAGTTTCCCGTCCTGGTTCAGGACAATGTGCCTGCCCACACATTGTTGGGGAATGATCTAGTGGAGTTGGGGTTGATCTCTGATGGACTACCACAGACTGCTGCTGCAGTCACTAGGTCTCAGGTCAATCAGGGTCTGACTGCTGGAGACCCAAGGCAAAACGGAAGAGCAAGAGGACCACATCTGTGAAGGGGGTTCTTCTCTTCCTGCTGTTTCAGCAACACCCACTGGGAACCCAGCTCCTGATGGACTAGGCCCAGTGGTAACCCTAGACTTAGCTCCTGATGGAGAAGAGCCCGAAGGCCCTACTCAGGGAGAGGTACTCAACCCATAGGATAATCCAGAATTTCAGGGCTTGCTGGATGAAGGGGGGCCCTCTAGGGGAGACTTCTGTAAGGGTCAGCGAGAGTGCCACTCTCTCGAGGGTCTAAGTAAAAGGTGAACTGCCTAGGTCATTCAAGATCTATTGGGAGGATGAGCTCCTTTGTAGTGAGCCCACTAAGCCTGAACCCTCAAGAGGTTGGTGGTACCCAAGGTTTACAGGCCCTTCCTTCTGCAGTTGGCACATGAGGAGCCTTTAGCTGGTCATCTTGGTACTAAGAAGGCCAAGCAAAGGCTCTCTGCACATTTCTACTGGGCCAGGATAGGAGTAGAAGTGGAGTCCCACTGCCGGACCTGACCCACTTGTCAGTTGTCTGGCAAGACTGGAGGCAGTGTCATTGTCCCATTACAGCCGTTGCCACGGGTTGGCACATCATTTGAGAGGGTTGGCATCGCCATTGTTGGTCCCTTTCACCCTCCCACATCAGGTGGACACAGGTTCATTCTGGTAGAGGTTGATCATGTCACCAGATACCATGAAGGCTATACCCCTTTGGACCATTACTGCCAAGGTGGTTGCCAGGGTTCTCCTGGGCATTCTTACTAGAGTTGGCTTCCCTAAAGAGGTGGTCTCTGACATAGGATCCAACTTCATGTCTAGTTACATGCAAGCGATGTGGAAGGAATGTGGGGTAACATAGGTTCTCTACACCCTACCACCCCAGACCAATGGTTGAGAGATTTAACAAAACTCTCAAGGGCATGTTGGGTGTTTTGGAAGAGCCCCTAAGTAGGAAATGGGATCTCTTCCTACAATGCCTGCAGTTTGCCTATAGAGAGGTGCCTCAAGAGGGTGTTGGTTTCAGCCCCTTTGAGCTTCTCTTTCGACATCCAGTGAGGGCACCCCTTGCCTTAATCAGAGAAGGTTTGGAAGCCACCTCTCTAGGTCCTACCGAGCAAGTGGGGAACTATGTTTTAGGCCTCATGCGGAGGATGGCACAGATGATGGGCCTGGCATCAGCAAATCTTAAGGCAAACCAAGAATTAAATAAGCACTGGCATGACCTTAAGGCCTCACAAGTGGATTGGACTCCAGGCCAGGATATCCTTGTGATGGAACCTACCAAGTGTAGAGCTCTGGCAGATAAGTGGACTGACCCTTCAGGATAATCTCCAAGATGGGTGAGGTCAACTATCTGGTTGACATGGGGGTCCCTGGGGTAGCCCCTCAGGTATTCCATGTTAACAGGCTCAGGCCTTTCCACAGAAGAGAGGAAGTCTCATGTCTTCTGCTAGCATCAGAGCAAGAGGAGGATGAGAGTGAGCCCCTTCCTGATTTGCTGCATAGCATCCCTCAGGATGGGTCAGTGGAGGAAGAACATCTCTCTTCTGATCTGACACCAGAGCAGCAGAGGCCCTGCAGTGCTTTGCTCCGGCAGTACACCCCTCTGTTCTCACTGACACCAGGCCTCACCCCGTGGTGCAGGCACGAAATTGACACTGGTGACAGTGTACCTGTCAAAAGCAGATGCTATCGGATGTTAAACACTGTTAAGAACCACATCCAGGCCGAGGTTGCCAAGATGTTGGATCTGGGTGCAATTCAACCCTCAACCAGTCCCTGGTCCAGCCCGTGGCCCTTATCCCCAAGGCAAGTTCCCAGGCAGGTACCAAGGATTGGAGGTTCTGTGTGGACTACAGAGCAGTCAATGCTGTCACCAAGACTGACGCTCACCCATTGCCCACGGCTGATGAGCTTGTGGATGCCACAAGTGCGGCCAAGTTTGTAAGCACCTTTGACATCACATCAGGCTATTGGCAAACTGCTCTGACAGACCAGGCCCAGAATAAACTGTGTTCTAAACACCTGAGAGGCTCTACCAGTTTATAGTCATGACATTTGGGTTGAAGAATGAACCTGCCACCTTCCAAAGGTTGGTCAATCATGCACTCAGTGGGCATTCTAGATGACATTGCTGTCTACAGTTCTACCTGGGAAGAGCATTTGACTCATTTGGATAAGTGTGGCAGGCCTTGAAAAGGGTTAATCTCACTATCAAGGCTACCAAGTGCCAGATAGCTCAGGGAAGGTCACTTGCCTTGATCATGAGGTAGGAGGTGGTTGAACTCAACCTCTCTCCAGTAAGGTACAGGATGTACATGACTGGGAGACTACCACTACTCAAACCCAAGTGAGAGTTTTTATGGGCGTCACTGAATACTACTGAAACTTCATGTCAGACTATGGCACCATAGCTGCCCCTCTGAAAGCTCTGACATCACCCAAGCAACCTAGGAAGGTTAATTGGACGGAAGACTGCCAGAGGGCCTTTGTTGGCTCGAAGGAAAGTCTGTGTAGGGCACCTGTGTTGTGTGCTCCTGTTTACAGCAAACCCTTTATTGTTCAGACTGATGCCTGTGACACCGGAATTGGAGCTATCTTGTCCCAATTAGATGACAAAGGGAGAGAACATACCATTATTTTTATCAGTAGGCAACTCAAAGGTAGAGAACTTAGGTGGGCTACTGTTGAAAAGGAATGTTTCAGTATAGTTTGGAGCCTTAGGAATTTTAGGCCTTACCTTACTGGGTCTACCTTCAAGGTCCAAACTGACCATAAGCCCTTAAAGTGGCTTATGCAGATGAAGGGTGAAAACCCTAAATTGCTCAGGTGTTCCATTAGCCTGCAAGGGCTAGACATCACTATTAAGCATAGGCCAGGGAAGAGTGATGATAATGTAGATGGCCTTTCCAAAGGTATGTTGACCGTCTGGATGAGGGTGTCAATCTCACTGGGAAAGCATTGGAGGGACAGGGCCTCTGTGTCCTTGTCCTGTACTTCCTTATCCTTTGTATTCTGTGTTATTTTCAGCACAGGAATCCAGTTGGGACCCCTGGCAGTGCAGCTGTTCCTCTTTTTGTTTGTGGTGAACAGAGACCCTTTGGATATCCTTATGGCACGCATGGGTGGGGGTAAAACCCTGTGCCCCTAGTGTATGTTTTTGGGCACCTGTGTGTTGCCCACAGAGCAGGATATGGGCTGGTGGCAGCGTCATGATGATATGACAGGAACTCTGAGTATCCGCCATTTAGGGATTCCCAGCCCCTGCATTAGCAATCAGTGGATTCCTGATAGTTTTCCCAAAGTCCTGGAAAGCCCCGACTCTTTCCCTTCCCCTGACTGGCTTTTGGGAGGAAGAACCATAAATGGTATTAAGGGGAAGTCCAAGCCAGACTAACTGGAGCCTTCACAGTGATTGTATATTGTGCGTACACCCTGGGGTGAGACCTGTGTGAATAGAGTGTGTGACCAATATGCATTCTATGTTATGGGTGTCTGGTTTCTATGTGTGTGACACACTGAATGAGACAGCCCTGCCAGAAACTAACATGAAAGCAGGGTGGTGTGCTTAAAGGTGGGTGCTTGCCCCAATCGACATTCCTTGCTATAGGTGTCTGGATGGAAGTGAATGGCCTGAATGAATGTGAGCCTGATTGGCTGCCTGCCTGCATGAATGCCCTTATGTGGGATTGGCTGACAAAGCCTCGCTCATCCAGAAAGCATGGTGGACAGATCACTTCCCAATTTGTTCAGAAGCTGAAGTCAAAAGTTGAAGCTCATCCTTGAAGCCCAGCTAGAGGAAGAAGATTGCTGCTGCATTTCCTCTGATGTAATCCAAGAGCTGTGAAGTCTGTCGAGCACTGATCTAAGAGAGGACCTGGCTAGGAGACCTCTCCCTGAACTATGAGGGACCATCGTGCAAACACTGATGTTCTTCATCGAGGCACCCTGGAAGCCAGTTCTGTGAGTATGACGTCCGGAGAAGGGGTCCACCGAGAATCCTGAAGAGAAGCACCTCGACATCGAGGTCATTGAAGTCCATTGACGTCGACTGGGGTTGGGAAGCTTTCCGTGACCGCTGGAAGCCAGTTCATATCGTGTCGCCCAGAAGCGGGGACACCTTGACGCTGTGCTGCTCGACGCCCAGAGCCGAAAAGCTCTGCATTGCCTAAGAACATTTGAACAAGGGCTCCCTTGCCATCACCGGCAACCACTATGTCCCGCCGGAGAAAGTCGAGGTCGCTGGCTACCGCAGAAAGTCGACCGGTGGGTTACCTGCCACCACAAGCTGAGAAAGACATCCCGTGGACACTGACGGAGTGAAGATCCGAGGTCCAGCCTGTGGTCGAGTCCCGATCGCTGAAGCTATCCCGAGGTACGTGCTGTGGCTGCAGCACCTCAGGTCAGAGGACTGCTGAATGCGACTCCTGGCGCCTGCTGCCGGGCCTGCATACATCACTGCCAATGGTTTTCCAAGTCCAGAGAGTCTACTTGCAGTACTGAACACTTTGAATCGAAGGCCTACTGCACGCGTCACCTTCCCAGGACTTCCATCATCGAGGAAACGATTGTCAAAGAGCACTGCGAAGGTCAAAGCTGCTGTATCAGCACCAGTGTTCAATTTTTCCTCGAGATTCTCGACACCCAGTGGCTTCTGCTTTAAAGGGAGTCCACCCTCAAAGGAGACCATCGACAAACGGTTGAAGAAACTCTTCCACTTCCAATGGTGTGGTTGAACTTTTTAGCCAAGAAGCAAGGCTTATTAAGCATTTATGGATTGGGCTTGTTCATTCTTTTATTACAGGTCGCCCAGGTGGGGGGATCCTCATTCAGATTTGTGTATCTATATCCAAAGAAAGCATTCTGTCAATGCTTAACCTTAACCTGCATTCCTTCCTTATTATCTAAGCTTATACAACTTACTGAATGATTTGTATGCTCTATTGTAACTGCCAGCAGTTGATGCATTTTAAAGGAATCTAAAGTCTAAGGGCCTCATTCCGGCCCTGGCGCTCCCGTAATGAAGGGTGCCAGTACGGGACCAGCACCGTTCATTACGGGACGCCCTATTATGAGGTCCCATTGCGGGACCCGCTCAGAACGTCTGGTCAGACCAAACGTCCTTAGTGGGTCCCGCAAGGGGACCAGGGAGCTAATAACGGGCCCGTTATTAACAGGCCCGTTATTAGCTCCCTCCCCATTCCCATTGAGCCCTTTGGGGGCTCAAATGGGAATGGGGATTGTTTTTTTCAATGAGGAATTACCGGGTCCTCCAAGGTTGGAATGACCCGGTAATTCCTCATTGAAGGAACCCAGTCCTGGAACCCGGTATGGAGGCAGCCATGCCCTTATTAAGGTCATGGCTACCTCCATACTCGTAATGAGGCCCTAAGTGTGGTACCACATAGAATTGTATAGATTTGTCATTGTAGTAATATCAGAGTACAAAGTGTGTTATTGAATTGTGTATATATCTCTGAACCTTATTTTTATTTAAAGAACTGTGTTAGCACATAACATAGTGTGCAGTCATTCCTTTGTGGGGGCTTGGGGACTCACTGTCCTTAAGAACCAGCCCGCATCACCTCCTGAGAGTTTAAGCCTTGGTTGCTCGTCCATAGCTACCATATAGTGAACGTTGGCTGGGTTGCTCTGTGTCTCTAACCTACCATATACGGGCAGAAATACAGATACCCCCTCCAGTCTTTACACTCTGGCCTTTGGAATTTCAGTTGCCACGAATGTCCTGGATGCAGTCATGGCATAGGGGATGAGAGAACAGGCGTAACAGCTCTCTCCGGTGGTTTGTTTCCCTACCTTGAACATGTGTTTGAAATACAGGCAAAATCAGTTAGATAAGAATTTAACTGATTGAAGTCTATGCCTGCACTGCACCGCAGTGCTTATCACCTGCCCAGATATAGCTTGGAATGGATAGGGGTTACGTTAGTAGGAGTTTAAGGTTGTTCATGTAAAAATAACAGTCTTCGTAGACCATGGAGGGTAAAGAGGTAGAGGCAGCAAAAGGCGCAAAACATTATTACAGCATTTTTAATTAAATTTCGAATTAGATTTCCCATGTTGTTGTTACTGAGCGGCTGTTTGCGTTTCTCCAAGGGTCTGTAAATCTTACCTGAAAAGCCTCAGAAATACATAGTTATGAGGTTATTTTGTGTAAGGTTAAGCTCTATGTCTATAATATTGGGCAAGTGCTGCATAGAACAATCGCTCCCAAACTATATGGATTCTAAAATCACTGAGTAGGTGCCATGATCCCAGTCAGTGAGCATAATCATCATTCAGGCATTCAGGCTAGGCAGGGAACATTAAATCAATCAGCATCAAAGGTGGGTGTTAGCCTGGCACATATGGCATTTACACCATTCATAGCATTCACTTCCATAGACTCCCATGATGTTCAACAGTAATTTCGTACACTTAACATGGCCACTGCAAAACCCATTTACAAGTAGCAGCACTGTTCTATTCATATTTGCAGAGGGAGCTACTTAAGCCCGCCTCCGCTTGAACGTGCACTTCGCGTCTGCTCCGCTGACAGCGGGTAACGCTACCCACGTTTCTCCTCACAGAACCTGTCAAAGAAAGGAGAAATTAGAGACATTAGTTTACGAATAATTACAGAGTACCATAGTTCCATAGAATAGACTTACCTGACAGAAGTTATTCTCCGACGCGGTTTTCTTCAGTAAGAACATTTATTTGCTCGTAGTCGCAGCATCTTCCGTCAGCAGTTTTTTCGTTCGCTGCCACAGCATCTTAAGTCAGAAGTTTCTTCCGCAGCCACCTCATCTTCCGAAGGGTTGTTCCTTAGCTTTCCGAAAACCTGTAGACAGCACAAGAGGTATTTAAGTTAAAAAAAAAACTTAACAGTTTTATAGAGAAGACATTTTATAAGCGTTTACGTACCTGAAAGTTCTTCAAGTTTTCACCTCACAGTTGTACCGCGCTTCACCTTGAAGGTTGTGGTTACTCCGTATTGGCGAACTTACGTTTTTTAAGGATGTTTTCTCATCCTGAGTAACTCCGCAGCCATCCGCAGCCCTAACTCTTTCCCGAACTCCTAGAACCTGCAAAAAAGAGAAAAAATACTAGAGTAATTAGTAAGAGAGATCTCTCCAACGTAGGAATCAATTCAAGCCCTTAAAGATTACAGTTTTTACCTGTTTACTTACCCAAAGACTCATTCTCCAAAGAATAGACATTTCTAGGCAAAGAAGCTATAGAGTTCATCAGCAACCCAAGTTACCATTGTTTCTCCATCTCAATGCGCCTCTGTAGAAAAGCAGGATGGAGAACTCCATAATAATAAAACACAGGTGAGAAGGGAATTCAGCCATAGAGTTAGAAAGAAGTGATTTAAGGGAATACACATCTCATGTAGTATAAACTTAGTTAATAGATGTTATAGCATTTCTTTTGTTGTTATTTGTTTGTTCAAACAGAAATAGAATCCTAAAGGCTCCAAGGTAGCAGGTCCACAGGCTGGGAAGGTATTACGCTCCCGAAGAGTCCAGGTAAGCGTTAAAGAAGGCCAATGATGGATGGGTCACTATGGGTCAAGTGTGGGTAGGTCTGAGCTTCATGAAATAGAAAAGCATGAAAAAACAATTGTGAAGGAATCATCCGCTCTGTTTATGACTGTATCATGAATCTAATGAAAGACTCTTGAAAAGACATATGTCGATTGGGGACCATATATCCCGGACAGTCTGTACTTTCTCGAGGAATACCTATTGTAAGGAAAAGATAATGGAGGTCATTACAACCTTGGTGCTAAGTGCACCAACTTTACCACCATGGTGTAAACTACGTTTACACCATGGTGGATGGCGGATTTACCGCCCCATTCCAAGGTGAGTGGGGCGGTAAATCCCCATTTCCCATTTTCCCTTCCCCATTCCCATTTTTGCCCCATAGGGCATAATGGGAGTGGGGAAGGCGCTAATTACGCCGCCGTAAATTACGGCGGCGTAATTAGCACCATGGCGGGTTAGCGCCATGGACTTTAACGCCTGCCAAAAGCAGGCGTTAAAGTGGGAATCCGGCGTTAAGGGTTAACGCCGTTGTTAACCCTTAACGCCGGGGTTGTAATGACCTCCAATGTGCCTAATCTAGGTGTGCATATTGTCCTTCCCTAAGTCTTTGGTCGTGGACCGGGTTAGCCGCAGTTGTGCTTCTTTTTCTTTTTCTTCTTCTTGCATCAAATCGTCTTCGTTTGGGCGGGAGAAAGTCTCACCTCGGCAGGGCTTAACGTCTCCAGTGTAGTTCCAGATCTTCTTACCACTCAGTTTAACTGCACGATCTGTGGCCTTCTCTATGATGTACAGCCCGTCGGACCTGGGTTTATACCAAGGCGGACAAAGTTTCTCAACAGGACAGTGTCCCCAGGGTAAAGTAGTGGCAGCTTTAGAAGTCCTTTATTTGTTTCTGTGGTGTTATCTTCTTTGCTGTTCTTTGACCTCTCCTGCCTTGTCTGCAGTTGGCGAGAAATAAAAGAGGCACTAGCCATCAAAGAAGCGACATATTCGTGCAAATAATTTCAAAACACGTCAGAGGTGGCATGGGCGCCTGTCAATGCCCTAGTGGGAGGAGCCAGGGGGAGTCGCATGCGCCGTCCAGTTAGCACCTCATGGGGCATTAAGTGGTGGTCAGATCCGGGATGATTGCGGAGTGCGAATAGGACTAAAGGCAAACAATGGAGCCATCCCTTTCTTAAGGTGGCTTTTATTTTTGCAATCTTTTCTTTGAGCAGGCCATTGATGCGCTCACAGACATCATTTGCTTGTGGGTGATAGGCACAGGAAAAGTTGGGCTGTATCCCCAATAGAGTTGTATGTGCTAGAAAATTCTCATTTATGAAATGAGGTCCATTGTCAGACCACAGGCCCTCATACAACCCCCCCACCCCCAAATATGTGAACACCTCTCTAACGAGGAATTTCTAGGCTCTGAGATCATCAAGGTGTGAGCAGGGACCAGCTTCGATCTATTGGTAAAATGGGCACACAACCACTATCATGTAGCGGTAGCCCTGGCACACCTGGATCATTGTAAAGACTGGAGCGGGGTGTCTGTACTTCTGCTCTCTATATGGTAGAGGAGAGGCACAGACGACCCCAGCCAAGATTCTCTATTGTGGTAGCAATGGACGAGCAATCAAGGCCTAGCTTCTCAGGAGGTGATGCAGGCTGGTTCTTAAGTACAGTGTAGCCCCCAAGCCCCCACAAAGGAATGTCCACACACTGTATTACTGAAAACACAGTCTTTTTATAATCAATATTCAAAGGTTATGTACACTTATCACAATAACTCACTTTGTGCTCAGGAAAATTAACAATGGTAAATATCTACAATTCTAAAGTGGTACTACCAATATTAGATCTCATTAAAGTGCATCAACTATCATGTAAAAATGTCACACAGATCAATAAAGAGGAAGGAAACCATACAATACAGAGAGGAGGGAAAGCAAGATGGTTGACACAATTGGCAGAATACTGGCCCCATTACCCAGACACAGTTCTGTGTGGAGATCCCCCCACCTGGGCAATTTGTAAAATAAAGCTATATAGCACAAGCCCAGTCCATATATTGTTCAATAGTCTTATTCCCTCCTATAATGTTTTTACCCCCCCAATGTACCTGGTGGAGTAGAGTTCTTCGAAGAGGCGTCGACAGATCCTTCTTGAGTGAACCCCTTTAAAGCAGGAGTCACGGATCGTCGAGAGGCGTCGAGGAAGGTGAACTTGGCATTCGGCGTCGGGGAATCGACGACCGTTCTTGAGTGCCCTCCCTTTAAAGCAGGAGTCACAGGTCGTCGAATGTCTGATGGTGAACAGGGTAGAGCGGCATCGACGAGGCGGCAGCTTCGATCCGAGCGGTGCTCGTCGATGACGGAGCGTTGGCGTCCTGCAAGGAAGAGGCATGCGGGGCACCTCGGTGACGATAGTTCTGGACTGCAAAGAGTGTAAAGAACTGTGGCCCAGCAAGGGCGTCGAGTCGTCGAAGTCTTTGTGGTCGTGAGGTGGTGGGAAACCCACCAGCGGATTCACCTTGGTGCGTTGGTCGTCCTCGACTTTCTCCGGCGGGATAAAAGTGGTCAGCGGCGCGGACAGGGGAGTCCTTCGATTCGAATGTTCTTAGGCAAAGGAGCGGGCGGCTCTGGTCGTCGGCGGCACAGCATCAAGTGGTCCCCGCGTCTGGGCAACACAACTTCGACGGGCCTCCAGCGGTTACACAAACCTGCGAACCCTGGTCGACGGCAATGGACTTCGACGGCGGCGAAGTCCAGGTGCTTCACTTCGATCTCCTCGGCGGTCCCATCTCCGGTTGGCAGCCCTTCGAGGGTCTGGCTTCAAGGGAGCTTCGGCGAAAGTCAGCGGTGCTCGATGCTCCCTCGGGGCACGGGAAGAGGGTGCCTTACCAGGTCCTCTCTCGGATCAGTCTTCGACGGATTCGGCAGCTTTCAGATCGGTCGAAGCAAATGCAACAGCAAGTCTTCTTCTTCCAGCTGGGCGTCGAGGATCAGCAGTTCCAGTTACTCTTAAAGTGTAGACACAGCTTCTGAACACTTCTGAACAATTTCCAGTGGTGAGAGGTCCCCAGATATACTATTCTGTCTCTCACCCACACTGCTGGGTCACACTCAGCAGCCAATCATACAGAAGGGCATTCATGCAGTCAGTCAGCCAATCAGGCACACAGTGCATTCAGGCCATCCTCCTCCCTCTCAGACACTCACAACAAGGAATGTGGATTGGGACAATTAGCCAGCCATTCAACACTACACACTGCATTCAGGCCAGTTTCGGGCAGGGCTGTCTCAGTCTTTGTCTCTCATGCCAGAAACCAGACAACCACAACAAGAAGTGCATATTGGTCAAACACTCCATTCACCCAGGTCCCACCCACAGGAGGTACCCACAACATACAGTCACTGGGAAGGCTCCAGCTAGTCTGGCCGGGCCTTCACAACAACACCATATATGGAACTTCCACCCAACAGCCAGTCAGGGGGAAGGGACAGAGTCAGGGCTTCCCAGGACTTTGGGAAAACAAGGTAACAGGCAATAGAAAGCAAGAGGCCACAGGGGCCATCTTGTTTCCTATCAGGAATCAACTGATTCCACTGGCAGGGCCTGGGTATCCCAAAATGGAGGACACCCAGAGCACCTGTCAAATTCAGCATGGAGCTGCCACCAGCCCATACCCTGCTCTGTGGGCCACCCACAGGTGCCCAAAAAACATACACTAGGGGCACAGGGTTGTACCCCCACCCATGGGTGCCATAAGGGTATCCCATGGGTCTGTACACCAAACCAAAAACAGGCAGAGCTGCACTGCCAGGAGTCCCACATGGACTCCTGGGCAGAAAATAATAAGAACACAAATGAAAAAAGGACTACAGGACAAGGACTGGGAGGCCCTGCCCCTCCAATGCATTTCCAGCATCACAATCATGTCTATGTAGTCTATGTGGAGGCATTGGAAGGGCCTGATTGGGCGGGGTATGGCTCCTCTCACTACACTTAAAGTTGCCCAGCTGTACATTTCTTACAGGTGACACAGATTTCCATGAATGCGGCTACATGCTCTGCCATATTTGGATAGAATCACTCTTCCCCAATGTGTGTGGCAAGTACGTCCTTACCAGATGAGTAGACTAGTGCAATTGCGTGAGCGCAATCTGCAATAGTGCTGTTGGAATAGAGTCACTAGTTTGCCTCTGCTGTCCTGATGCCACAAAGCATCCGTGGGGGATATTGAACATCCCCTTCTCACCCATAATTCTTTCTCCTCTATCAAAGTCTGTGATTTTAGAGAAATATGCTGCACGCTTTGCTTCCGCATCTGTGGCTTCGTTGCCCCAGGAGAATAGGTCCTCCCCCCTTGTGTGGGCCTGGCACTTCACGACCGCCCCTCAAGTGGCTTCTCCCCAACTTTGGGAAGGTTGTCATACTGTTCCATGTATGTAGTACAGTTGTGTACATAGTCTTGCCTCTCTGCTAATTTAGCTAGAAACGTTGTCTGGTTTATAGTCCTGCACCTTACCACCTGTATCGGTGGATTCGAGATAATTACCTTGTATCCAGAAGCTCTCTGCATGGTCTGTATATGCTTGGGTCTTTCAAGGATTGCAAAGAGAGCATGCTCCACGTAAAGCATGGTGCTGCACCCCATCGTAATACCCGCTGACTTTTCTACTGCAAATGCGGAAGCAGCCAGAGTTTGTTCGCCACATAGCAACCTTACCTACACTACAGTAATACTGTGATTATTAGCTTGTGCCACATTGGAATAGTGTTGTGACTATTGGCGTGCATCGCACCCTCAGAGACTTGGTGACAGGGCCATGAGTCGCATCTAGAGAGTGCCACACTTGGATAGTACTGTTGATTTGTAGCCTGTGCATTAACTATGGTTATTGGTTGTATTTAAACTGCATTGTGAAACCTAGGCCTCTCTCCCACTATAAAGGAGTCTCAAACCTAGGTGTGTTGTCTACAGTGTTTAAACTACATTATGAAAGTATTTAAACTGCATTGTGAAACCTAGGCCTCTCTCCCACCATACAGGACTCTCAGACCTAGGTGTGTTTTTTCTCCGTAATTTAAACTGTATTGTGAAAGTAGTGCTATCTTTGGTTCTGCCTTCTTAGCAAAGTGTTCATCTAGCAAACTGTTCTACTATTGTCTGAGCTCTTGTCGGTTTGTTCAATTGTCTACTATTGTCTTGTCTCTCTTTGCCTCATCTGCTTGCGCCGCTCCCTGTGTCCTTCCCTAGTGTTCTCCCCCCTCCCTACCTACTCTATGGTGCTCTCTGTCTCTCCTATCCACCGCTGCCACCTATACCAGTGCTTCCTCCAGGCAACCTCTCACTGACATCCTCTTTGTCATTCCCTCGCCAGACCTATGGACTCTTCATACGGTCTCTGTGCTTTCTCCTTTCTGTTCTTCTCCCATTAATGGTGGCACCCATTGGGAGGCCCTCCTGGCCTTCTTCCACTCCTTTAAGGTCATCATTAATGTTTATCTGAATGTTACCGTCTTGGTCCAAGGCCCACAGGCCAACCTTCTATTTGATAGACACTGCCTGCGCCTCATCAATTTCTTTTCTTCTCCTGCTGTCACCTCTCTTCCCTCCACGACTTCCTTCCCTCCCCCTGCTATCTCCTCCTTGGCTACCTTGCCCTCTCCTCTTTCCTCTTCTGCCCCCCCTCGGGCTTCTTCTACACCTCCACAGGGCATACCTCTGATTTGTAACCCTCCCCGGAAGTCTTTCAAGGACGGCAACCTTCTCCATATTGCCAGTCTCAACACTAGCTGAGCTGTCAAACACTCCTCTGACATCTGCTGCCTCCTGGAAGAACTTGACCTTGATGTCCTCTGTCTCACCGAGACATGGTTCAAAGGCCAGCTGTGTCACAAGCTTTCACACTCTCCTCCCTGACGACTACAAAAGCCTCTCTGCGCCCAGGTCCAACCGTTCCGGATGTGGTGTGGCCCTGATCTTCCGTGAGTGGATCCCTGCCTCTCATTCCTACGCAGGCCTACTCCTCTTTCGAATGCCTCATCTGCAGGCTCTCTCTCTCTCCTAACCATTCCCTTACTGTGGCTACCATCTATCGGCCACCTGGTCAGATCTCCTCCTTCCTCTGTGAGTGGGCGGACCTCTCCTCTTCCCTCCTGGTCTCGACCACTCAACTCCTGCTTCTTGGAGACTTTAACATCCACCTGGACGCTTCCTGTCCTTCCTCTGGAATCATTCGCGACCTCTGCAACTCTCTCTCACTCTCTATCCTCCCTTCTGGCCCGACTCACTCTGCAGGGCACACTCTGGATGTTCTGATCTCTGCAGACCTTCCCCTTTATATCCCTCTCACCACTCCTCGCTACTGGAGTGATGACTTTCTCCTTTCCTCCCAGCTCACTCTCTCCACCCCTCAGGCCAAGCCAACCCCAGCACTGCCACCTACCTTCCCGGTTATCTGACCCATGAAGTTTGAGTCAGTTGAGGCTTTCACCATCACTTTCTCACCCCTTCCCAATCCTTTTCGGCTGACTGACACGCTGACACAGCCCTTTCTATGCTCCACTCTACTATATCTGATACTCTTGATGTTCTTGACCCCTGTCATGAGGATCCGCTTGAAGTCCAAAGCCAAGTGCAACTCCTGGTACGACTCAGACCTCGTCACCCTTAAACGCAAGTGCAGGGTGGCTGAGAGGAAATGCCATGCTTCCTGTACATCCTCTGACAAACTGGCATGCCGCCTGCTCCAAAGCTAATATCAGCTCTTTGTCCACACCAAGGATACAGCCTTCATCCAAGCCTGCGTCTCTGCGGCATCCAACAACTCGGCTGAACTCTTTAAAATCTGCAAGGAGCTGGCTAATCCTGCTGCAGTCTCTACCTCTCCTGTCCCCTCCCAGGCCCTCTTCACGGCCCTGGCTTTTCATTTCATATCTAAATCTCAGGACATCCTGTCCTCTCTCTCTTCCTCTTCTCCTCCTCCCTCTACTCCCCGCTCTTCATCTGGCCCTTTTGTGGCCACCTCTCCTCCTTCTGTCTCTGCCTTTCCCCTGTTCTCCCCAGACAAGGTTTCTAGACAAGTGCGATCTATGAAAGTCTCATCAAAACAGGTTCTCGCCTGTTCCTCTAAAACCATCAAGGACCACATTGACACCCTGGCTCCTGCTTTGGCTGACTTCTGCAACCACTCCTTCACCACTGGAGTCTTCCCTTCCCCCCTTGTGCACTCCCTTGTGCACCCTCTTCTTAAGAAACCCTCAGCCGACCCCTCCTGCCCGGCTAACTACCACCCAATCTTCAAAACTTCTTTCCTGAACAAATTCCTGGAAAAGCTGGCCATCTCCCAGCTTAGTCTTCACACTGAATATGTTGGTTGCCTCCATGACCATCAGTCTGGGTCTGGCTTCAGAGATGCCAGAAGCACGGAAACTGCTCTCCTGAACATCGATTCCAATACCCCTGTGTCCTCATCTTACTTGATCTCTCTTCTGCCTTTGACACAGTCAACCATGCCATCCCGCTCAACCGTCTCTGTGATAACCTGGGTATCATCGATCAGGCCCTGGCATGGCTGACCTCTTTCCTCTCCGATCGACCCTCCCAGGTCCAACTTGGGTCCTTCATCTCCTCTATCTCTATATCTACCGGTGGTGTTCCCCAGGGGTCTAACCTCTCTCCCTGGCTGTTCAACCAATACCTGGCACTTCTGGCACACCGCATTGCCGTTCCCTGCCACAACTTTCAGTGCTATCCGGATAACACTTAGCTCATTTTCAGGCTCCCTTCTGCCACCTCTTCTTCTTTTATCTCTGACTGTCTGTCTGCTATCCAGGACTGGTGTGCCACCAGTGACATCTGCCTGAATGCCAGTAAGACTGAGATTCTCCTCATCACCATACCTGCTTCCTCTTTTTCTGTTGCTCTCTGGCCGGCCTCCCTTGGCTCTCTTCCTGCTCCCACCTGTGAGGCTAAAATCCTTGTGGTCATCTTCGACTCCACACTCTCCTCACATCTCTGACGTCTCTAAGAAGTCACACTACCAGCTGAACCTCCTCAGGGGTATTCTTCCTTTCCTCTCCTTCCCCCAGAAGCTCACTGTCTCCAGAGCTCTGGTTCTCTCTAGGCTGGACTACTGCAACTGCCTCTTTCTAAATCTGCCTGCTTCTACTCTCCACCCTCTGCAACTCATCCAGAACAGGTCTGCGAGAATTCTTCTTGGCCTCAAGCCCAGTGATCTTATCTCTCCAGGAGTGAAATCTCTGCACTAGCTCCCAGTGGCTGTGAGGATTAAGTTCAAAGCTCTCTGCATTGTCCACACGGCCTTCTGGGGGCTGGGGCCTCAATACCTTCAACTCTCTCTTCCTAAACATCTTCCTTCTCGCACTTTTCGCTCATCCGCCTCCAACTCCCTCAGGGTCAGTCGCTTCTCCAAGCAACAAGTTGGTGGTAGATCTCTTTCTTTGGCTGGGGCCTCCCTCTGGAACAGCCTCTCTGCCTCCCTGAAAATGGAGGAGAACCATCTCCAGTTCCCTAGGCACATCAAGACCTTCCTCTTTGCTTCTGCTTTCTCTCCTCCTCTCCCCTGCTGAACTCCTGGCTGAAACTGAAACTGCACTGGTCACCTGGCTATCCTCTGAGATCAAGCCTAGGTCCCCACCAGTGCACACCTGCACTGCCTCCCTGGCAACCCCCACACTCGGGGACTGTTTTCTGTATCCCTACAGTCCCCTACTAGCACTTGACACCTGATGTCTGCACTTACCCTTGCACTTGCCACCAGCTAGCTGCACTTTTTACTTATTGGTCCGATTGCACAGCGAGTAGAGCGCTCGCTTTGACATCTGTGCAGAGCCTGCTGACTCAGGTTCGAATCCCGGCAGGGCCAAACTCAGCCTTTCATCCTTCCGAGGTCGATAAATGAGCACCACACACTGTGGGTAATAATAAGCAGCGCTCAGAAACCTGAGGGTTCATACCGCTATATAAATGCTAAATTATTATTATTATTATTATTATTATTATTATTATTATTGCTTTTATTTATTCTATTTATTTTTACTGTCGATCCCATTTACTGCACTGCCCCTTCCCCCGCACTTTTCCCCTCCCCGTTCCCCTGCGCGATCTCAATGGCCTAGTAAGATCGTTGTCCCTGTCTTCTCTCTGTTCCCCCTCCCTTGCCTCGCCGTGCCTTGAAACGCTTGTGTATAGACACGTTATAAATGCCATATCATATCATAATGTCCTCTTATCATTGGGTCTAAACGTCCACTAGAATAGGCCATTTACTTGAGCCCTAGGGTAGTCTTCTGCGTGATTACCGCAGTCATCACTACTCCATTGCAGTGTGAGAAGAAATAGAATTTGTCATGGTAGTCTGGGATCCCTAACACTGGAGCTGTGCATATTGCTTTTTTCAGCTCCTCGAATGCTTCAGTTACTTCATGTGTCCATAGCAACTTGCCGCCCCCTCTCTGTGCCTTCCTGAGTCTGCTTAAAAAGGGTCTCATATATTGTAACGCTCACCTGGTGTCCACGGGGAGATCAATCAGCCTGTTCTGACCTCCTACGACCTCGAACCCTTCCCTGGAGTCTACTCGACTGGAGACTGGGCCTTGTTTTCTTGGAAAGTGTGCTCTCCGTCTTGCTTTCAGCGCAGGGGCGCATTGATTGATGCGGGCTCGTTGCTGCCTAGTTACTTCACTGGCAAGAGTCCGACAGGTAAGTATAATGAGTCTTTTGAACAGTTCTCTAACTTCGTTCCTTTCCTTCCTTAGATGATGGCCGGTGTCCGGAGATGGCGACGTGCTGCTGAGATGAGTAGCGCTGAAGGTGAGTGAGAGCGCGATGCGCGATGCAACCCTTTCGTATTTGTATTGAACTGAGTTCTTTTTCTGTGTCTTTTAGGTGCTGCAACGTTTTCAGCGGGGATGCCGGCTATGAAGAAGAAATGTGGTGAGTAAGCGTGGTGGTGGCGCCTCTAAATGTTTCCACGCTAACCTGAAATGTCTTTTCCCTCTTGCAGATGGATGAGAAGTTCCGGAGACAGAGTTCCCCCAGAGCAGCTGGGATTCAGGTAAGAGTTTGAAGCTCGTACAGTCTTATAAGCGAAGATTTGCTGAATGCTTACTAATGACTTTTTTCTGTTCTTTTCCCTTTCCCTTAGGAAACGGCGTGCCGGGATGGGAATGACACTGCCGAAGATGCCCGCAGAACAGAAGAAGCGATGAATGATGGGCAGAAGTGCTGCAAGTTAAGGCTGTTCCTAACAGTGCTCTTGTTCTTGCAGGAGCTGAGCGCAGAAGAAAGATGCAGGCCTACTGGAGACCAATCCGAACACGGTGAGTGTCACGCTGCAGGTCTAGAAAACACAAAGCATGTTTCTCAGCCTGGACGTGGCTTAAACAGTCTCTGGGTATCCCAGGTGTCTCTGGGCTGAACCACACCCAAAATACTAGACTGCACATGCAGTTCTGGGAACCGAAATATGTGGGGGCATCCATCTTGTCCCCATCAATGCACTACAAGTCCAATCCCCAATGTTATCCTATGGGAGTGAGTGAGTCTGGTGCCACAAGCGCTAAGTCTGACTCCAAGTGGGTCTTTGGAGGGATGGAGAGGCCCTTGAAGGCCATGTAGGTGATTGTGGCCTGGCTCCAGCCTGACATCTTGGAGGGCTGGGGACATGAAGGGCAGGAATCATGACTACATTCCTGCCCCTCATGTCCTATATATAAACTATAGTTAAAGACCCAGGCTCTGCAATAATTGCAGATGCCCAAGAACTGCTTCTTTTCTCTCACTGGGCCTCATTACGACCCTGGCGGAGAACCATGGTGCAATTTGCACCATGGTCCAATGCGCAAAGCTGCCAACTCCGCCATGGGGGTTGGCGGACTTACCGCCCCATTCCGACCTTGGCGGGGCGGTAAGTCCCCAATCCCCATTTACCCTTCCCCATTCCCATTTTTGCCCCATAGGGTATAATGGGAGTGGGGAAAGCGTTAATTACGCCACCGTAAATTACGGTGGCGTAATTAACGACAAGTCCCGTAGCGCCATGGATTTTTCCGCCTGCAAAAAGCAGGCGTAAAAATCACCATGGCGCTATGGGAACTCGTAGTCGGGCGGAAAGGTACGCCATGGTTTACGCCGGCGTAAACCCCTTTCCGCCAGGGTCGTAATGAGGGCCACTGTCTTTTAGCATCAGCATTCTGCAGATCGCCTCTGCCCTTTCTGAAGTCACTTATTACCCTTCCTGCGATATCAGTTGTCCAATATATAGCACTTCCTTCTGGCAATATTGTAATTTTGCCTTGTCCACCTTGTAACCCTTTGTTGCCAGTACTGACAACAAGTATACCGAGTCATTTCGACATGGGGTATCCGCCTTGTTACAAATCAAAATGTCGTCCACATACTGTATGACGGGGCTCCCCATCTATATGTTTCCAAGATCCATAAGTACCCATGTGGTAATCCTGTAAGGTTCCACTTCCATTTTCTATATAGAGTCGAGGTCAAGTCCTGTGATTCTTCATGTAGTGGTATGGAGAAGAAGGCATTCTTCAAGTCTATTACCATGAAGTGGGTAGCTTCCGTCGGGATGCTACACAGAATTGTCGGTGAATTAGGAACCAACGGGAATTCTGCTTCAACGATTTGATTCTAGGGATGCAAATCCTGAATAAAACGCTATGACCCCCCAGTTGCCTTTTTTACAGGGTACACCGCAATGTTACACTGTGATTCTGAGGGTACCAGAATGCCTTGCTTCACTAGCTTGGCGATTGTCTCATAAATACCTTTGTCTGCTTCCTTTGATAGGGGATACTGTCTTGCCCTTGGTAAAATAGCCCCTGCTTTAAAATGTATCTTGACTGCTCCTATCCCTTTTAGTAGACCCACGTCATAGGGACCACTGACCCATAAGACGCTGGGTACTTGCCCCAAGTCTTCCTCGAGTAATGGTGGTGGTGCTTTTTACAACACAGCCTTCCTCTGTGGCACTTCCCTGTAATGTAGTCTCACCCAGTATGTAATGCTTATGTCAAACACCACCTCGTGGTCTGATCGATCGTCCTGAAATAGTTCCTCGTCTGTAACGTCAGTCAAGCTGTATCTTTCCCCCACTGCAATCACTGTTCTCCATGATCGTCCTGTGTCGTCAGTCCCATGCAATACTATTGTCAAGTTGGGAAGCATGAGAGGGCTGAGTACCTGGTTTCTTGGTCTTGGATTTTGCCAGAGTCGCCAGTCTGTATTCAGTTGAAAGATGAGCTTGTGGCACGAGAGACCAGCCTCTCCTCCACCCAAAAGCTGATACTGGGTGGAGGATGGGCCGATTCCCAATGTCACGGAAGGCACTCTCCTGATTAACGTGACGAAGGGACTGTGCAAGCACAGGCAGGAGAGGCAGCGGTCTTGAAACAGATTACGGGCCGGAATGAAGTCCGTAGGAATAAAGTCCAAAGTACGTGAACTGAGGCGTAGGTCTTAGATTCTGGTGAGGCAGGTATCTTCTTGGTCCACAGGAAAAGATGAAGAAAGTAAGGCCGGACAGGAAAGGAAGAAACCAAGACTGAGCAGGCTAACAACCAGATGGAGCCCGAAGGTACTCTAGGGCAGCAAAGGCTGGGGACCTTGGTTAGTGGATGTAGGCAGACCCAGGATGGTCCAGGGTAAAGTATGTCAGCAGAACCTGAGTATTCTGGTAAGTGTAACGCTCACCTGATTCCCACGGAGGCGCGGGTCTTGGCAGGAGGGTGTCTGTGACTCGAAAAGTGATGTGCAGGACTCGATTGGCTTCTGGGGTCGAACCTCTTCGCACTGTGTGTCGAACTCGAAGAGTGAGGTTTCTGCAGGTGAAAGAATATGGGGGTTAATGGCCTGGGTTGTTGAATGTCCCTCTCTCTCTCTCTCTCTCTTCCCAGCTTTTCTGTACAGCCCCCCCAGGTCAAGTGCTCACCTTAGATAGGTGAATGCTAGGCTCTCCATCTGCGTCTGGTGCAGGGTGCTGTTGCCAGTTCCTTCACTGGTGAAACATTGGCCTCTTGAATTCAGAGGATGGTTACCGTCATTATCTGCACGAGCGGTGAGTTTCTGGACACCTTTTGTCTTTATAGTCTTTAAATGCATGGCACGTTAATTTTGAAGACTCTGTATAATGCTTTTCCCTTATGTATTGCAGGACTCTTGGGATGGAAGATGGAGTGAAGCGCCTGGAAATTCGTAAGTATGGCAAGCGCTCTAACTGTCTCTTTCCTTGCAGCTTAGTTCGTGTTAAAGAGACGCCGGAGTATTCGCAGGCGTTTTATTGCGACGAGCGCGATGGGCGTGAGTAAATACCTGCTTAATGTCTTTTTCTTTTGTCTTTCAGATGTTGGTTTGCAGCGCCGGAGTCAGCGGAATGCTAACTAAACTTTGTCTTCACAGGCGGCGATGCAGAATGAAGAAATCCGGAATTCACGGCGTGCCGGTAAGTATAACAATGCTTTTGTCTTTGCAGGCGAAGGTGCAGCGTGAAGACACGGCCGCTGCTGATGGATCAGGTGAGAAAGCACTGTGTGTAAAGTTTGTCTTGCTAACCTGTTGTTTCTTGTCTTTTGCAGGTGCTGATGTTGACTGGATACAGGAATGGTAAGTATAATTCTTGCAGGTTCAGGATCGAAAGAGGAAAGGCTGGAACAGACTCGGTGAGCGTTCTGCTGCAGATGCAGAATAACGCGAAGCACGTTTCATCTATCGGGTGTGGTTTAAATAGCCTTGGAGTGATGAGGCATCTTCTTCCACGGCCCCGCCTAGGTAAGAAAAGAGTTCCAGTTTCCAGAAGAGTTCCAGTGCTGTACCCAAGGAGTGGAGCTGCCCCACCCAGGTAAGAAAGTAGTTCCTGTTCACAGAGGGCTTCTAAGTGGCTGGTAAGTAAGCAGCATGGTCTGCCGCAGGTAAGTCCACCCAAGCACTTTCACACCAATTATGAGCCCGGCGCTTCCAGTGCCGGGACCGATGGTTTTCATGAGCCTGGTGCCACCGGCGCCAGGACAGGGTCCAAAAGGTCCCAGTAGGGACCGGCTGGTGCCTAGGATTAGGGTTAGGGGTCTGCTTCCAAGGACGTTGGGCTGGTCCTGGCTCCTTGGAAACAGTGATCATGACAGCACCCCCCCTCAAGGCCCCTCCTAAACGTGTCTTCTCCGGGGGTTTTGGCTTGTTGGGGTGATTCAGATGGAATTTCTTGATCAGACGAGGTGCGTGGACATATTCTGAGGGTTCCCAAGACCTCTCCTGGGGGCCGTATCCTTTCCAATCAACCAGATAATATAACTTAGATTTGGAGATTTTGGAGCCTAGGATGTTCTTCACTTCGAATTCAAGTTCTCCATCTACTAAAACCGGTTCTGGAAGTTCAGTCAAGCGGGTTTCTGGTTGTACTGGTTTTAATAAGGAGACATGGAATACTGGATGTATTTTCATATGCGTAGGTAATTCCAATTTGACAGCCACCGGATTAATTATGGCAGATATGAGATAGGGTCCAAGGTATCTCGGGATGAAGGTGCGGGGTCCTTTTAGAGGCAGGTGCTTAGTGGATAACCAGACCTGATCTCCTACAGCGTAGTGAGGGGCCTCTTTACGGTGTCGATCTGCTCCTTTTTTTAATTGAGCTTTAGCTCTTTGCAGATGGGCAGTGGCTTCCTTAAAAGCACGGGTGATCTCCGAGTGCAAGTGATCCACAGCAGGTGCTTCAAATTCTTGGGGAGGATCCAGGTTGGAGGTTCTAGGATGGTGTCCGTATAATAGGAAAAAAGGAGTCTTCCCGGTTCCAGAATGAGTCGAATTGTTGTAAGCGTATTCAGCGATCCAAAGAATGTCCTTCCAGGGGTTTTCAGTTTGTTGGAGCATGCAACGTAGATATTGTTCTAGTGTCTGATTTGTCCTTTCGGTTTGTCCGTCAGTTTGGGGATGGTGACTGGTCGAAAGTCTTACATCAATTTGGGCTAGACGACAGCAACTGCGCCAGAAGTGGGAGATGAATTGACTTCCCCTATCGGAGACTAAAACCGAGGGAAAACCGTGTAAGCGAACGATGTTTTCCAAGAATTCTCGGGCCAATACTGAGGCTGAAGGTAGACCCTTCAGGGGAATGAAGTGAGCCATCTTGGAGAATAGATCCACGACTACTAAGATGGTAGTATACCCCGAGCATGGAGGTAAGTCCGTGATAAAATCCATGGACAAGGTATGCCATGGACAGGGAGGGATGTCTAGTGGCTGTAATAGGCCGGCTGGTTTCTGCTTCTGACTTTTATTCTGGGCACACACACCGCAGGAGATTACAAAGTCTCTAATATCCTTTTTCCATGATGGCCACCAGAAATGTCTTTTAATCTTTTCCATGGTTTTGGTAATGCCAGGGTGACCCTCCATTAGAGAATCGTGATAACAGGAGATTACTTGTTTTTGTATTTTCTCACAGGGCAAGTGCAATCGTCCTCGGAAATATGGTAGGTCTTGATCCACTGAGAATTCTTTTCCCTTTAATTGCCAGTCCTGCAAATCGGCCGGAGTTAGGAGTGATTTAACCGTGGTCTTGATGTCTTCAAAAGATTGAGTGCTGACCAAACCCAAAATCCTTTGTTCTGGGATTATGGGTATTGGTTCTGGAGTGGTCAAATGTTCATCTTCTCCCATCCGGGAGAGGGCATCTGCTTTTCCGTTCTTACTGCCTGGTCGATAAGTAATTATAAAGTCAAATTCAGCCAGAAACAGAGCCCAGCGAAGCTGTCTGGAAGACTGAGCTTTGGCCGTCTTTAGATATTGTAAATTGCGGTGATCAGTCATTACGGTGACTGTGTGTCTGGCTACTAAAAGATAATGCCGCCATGCTTTAAAGGCCGATCTGATAGCTAAAAGTTCCTTGTCTGTAATTGATAGTTGATCTCGGGAGCCGAAAACTTGCAGGACCAAAAGGCTACAGGGTGTAACTGGTGTGTGACCGGATCCCTTTGTGATAAAACTGCCCCCATAGCAAGACTAGAAGCATCCGTTTCCATGATGTAGGGGAGTTCTGGGCGAGGATGTTTTAGAACAGGTGCAGAAATGAATTTAGCTTTTAAGTCCTGAAAAGCTTGTTCTGCTTCAGAAGACCATTCAAAACGTTTGTTCTTTTTTAACAGAGCGGTGATGGGCTGGACTATCTGAGAAAATTCAGGAATAAATCTGCGGTAAAAGTTAGCGAAGCCTAACATGCTTTGAACTCCTTTTACAGAGGTTGGTGATGGCCACTTGATGATTGCATCGACTTTCTTTGAATCCATATGGACTCCGTTAGGTGACAATATGAATCCCAGGAACTCGACTTCAGTTACGTTGAAAACGCATTTTTCAAGCCTAGCAAAAAGATTATGTTGACGCAATCTCTCGAGAACCTTTTTAACGTGTCTCTGGTGTTCCTCTTCGGATGATGAATAGACAAGGATGTCATCAATGTAGACAACAACACACACGTCTATGAGTTCTCTAAGGACATCGTTCATAAAATATTGGAAAGCGGCAGGAGCGTTACAAAGTCCAAAGGGCATCACTTGATATTCGAATAGCCCGTACTTGGTGCGGAAGGCCGTTTTCCATTCATCGCCCTCTTTTATCCGTATCAAGTGGTAGGCTCCTCTGAGATCCAATTTTGTATATATACATGCGTCTTTGACTTGGTCCAGGAGTTCAGGGATCAAAGGTAACGGGTATCTGTTTTTAACGGTGATTTGATTCAGGGCGCGATAATCTATGCAAGTCCTAAGGTCTCCTTCCTTTTTCGGAACGAAGAACAAAGCCGATGAAGCTGGAGATTTTGAAGGACGGATAAACCCGTTAGCTAGGTATTGGTCCAAATATTGTCTGAGGTGAAGATTCTCAGGCTCGGTGAGGGCATAAATCCTGCTGCAAGGAGTTGTTCCGGGTATCAAATCTATTTGACAGTCGTAAGACCTATGAGGAGGCAGGGTGTTAGCTTGATCCTTCCGGAAGACGTCTTGGAATTCCTGGTATTCGGGAGGTAATTTGGGAACCTCCTCCGAAGAGATTGCCGCCAGTGAAACATCAGGCCTAGGATAACAAGTGGTAAAACATTCTGGAAACTGAACCGTCTTTGTTCGCCAATCGATCTGAGGATTGTGCTTCTCTAACCAAGTGATTCCCATCATGATCTGGAACTGAGGAGCCTTGATCACATCAAACACGATTCTCTCCCGGTGTCCATCTTGACTCACTAGCGTCACTTCTTGGGTGGCATGCGTTACTGGTCCGGAGGCTATCTCCGTGCCATCCACAGTAGTAATGACGTCTTTTACAGCCTTAGGGACAAGGGGTAGATTCATCCTTGATACCATTTCACGGTCCACATAATTACCAATTGCTCCACTATCGATGTAAGCTTCAATTGCATGCAAACGATCCGGACGTACAGGACTAATGAGGACCATGGGTACCACGAAATGCGAGGTCATGGGACAAATCTTAACGCTCGGCAAGAGGACCTCTATTCTTGTCGGGCTAGGTCGTTTCCCTGCTCAGAATTTGTGATACAGGTATCCGCGGCTCCTACAGCCTTCTTAGCTGGTTTCACTGGACAGTCCCGAAGAAAGTGTCCTGAGTTTCCGCAATAGAGGCATAATTGCAGCTGCCTTCTTCTTTCCCGCTCTTTCTGGGTTAAAGGTCCTTTCATGCCCCCTATTTGCATGGGTTCCACCGTGTCAGCTCCCCTAGTAGAGGTTTGTGGTTTAGAAAACACTCAGGTATCAAATTTGGAACGATCTGCCTTCCTGTTCTGTAGTCTGTGGTCCAATTGGACAACTAAGTCAATATAGTCTGAGCATTCTTGTGGAGGATTCACAACTTGAGCTAACACATCCTTGAGCTCTCCACGCAGGCCTCTGTAGAAAAGTGTTATTCTCTTATCCTCGGGCCATTGAGTTTCCACTATAAGTCTGTTAAATGAGGCTATATAAGTCAAGAGGTCTTGATTACCCTGTCGTAATGAAAGAAGTTCATTGTCCAAGGCCTGCCCTTGTGCATGTCTTGCAAACAGTTTCTCCATGCTGGACTGGAAGGCCTGGAAATCATGTAAAACCGGATCATCCTGGGTGACTAAAGGGATCGACCAATCTGCGGCGCTGCCACTGAGATAAGAAAGCACGAAAGCCACCTTGGTCTGGTCTGTTGGGAAAGCAGCTGGTCGACATACGAAGTGTAAGCGGCACTGGTTGATGAACACCGTGAATTTCTTTGGATCACCAGAAAAGCGTTCGGGCGGAGCCAAGGGCACATTACCGGGCAGATTGATTTGCACAGGATTTAAAGATGATGCAGAACGATAACTTCCTCCTGGAGCGGGCAAAGGTGTCTGTCCTGCCTGCGTTTGTAGCAACTGCCTAGCGAGGTCCTCAGTTCGCTCCTTGGAAATTATCAGTTCTCTTCTTAGAGAGTTTGTTTCCTGACGAGCTGCATGTACTTCTGCTCTTAATTCTCCGAGCCACTGGGCTAGTTGATCAGTGTCTGAGGTTTCCATTGCGCCTGGGTAGGAGTTTTGTGGTGGGCTTCGCGTTCTGTAACGCTCACCTGATTCCCACGGAGGCGCGGGTCTTGGCAGGAGGGTGTCTGTGACTCGAAAAGTGATGTGCAGGACTCGATTGGCTTCTGGGGTCGAACCTCTTCGATCTGTGTGTCGAACTCGAAGAGTGAGGTTTCTGCAGGTGAAAGAATATGGGGGTTAATGGCCTGGGTTGTTGAATGTCCCTCTCTCTCTCTCTCTCTCTTCCCAGCTTTTCTGTAGAGCCCCCCCAGGTCAACGTGCTCACCTTAGATAGGTGAATGCTGGGCTCTCCATCTGCGTCTGGTGCAGGGTGCCGTTGCCAGTTCCTTCACTGGTGAAACATTGGCCTCTTGAATTCAGAGGATGGTTACCGTCGTTATCTGCACGAGCGATGAGTTTCTGGACACCTTTTGTCTTTATAGTCTTTAAATACGTGGCACGTTAATATTGAAGACTCTGTATAATGCTTTTCCCTTATGTATTGCAGGACTCTTGGGATGGAAGATGGAGTGAAGCGCCTGGAAATTCGTAAGTATGGCAAGCGCTCTAACTGTCTCTTTCCTTGCAGCTTAGTTCGTGTTAAAGAGACGCCGGAGTATTCGCAGGCGTTTTATTGCGACGAGCGCGATGGGCGTGAGTAAATACCTGCTTAATGTCTTTTTCTTTTGTCTTTCAGATGTTGGTTTGCAGCGCCGGAGTCAGCGGAATGCTAACTAAACTTTGTCTTCACAGGCGGCGATGCAGAATGAAGAAATCCGGAATTCACGGCGTGCCGGTAAGTATAACAATGCTTTTGTCTTTGCAGGCGAAGGTGCAGCGTGAAGACACGGCCGCTGCTGATGGATCAGGTGAGAAAGAACTGTGTGTAAAGTTTGTCTTGCTAACCTGTTGTTTCTTGTCTTTTGCAGGTGCTGATGTTGACTGGATACAGGAATGGTAAGTATAATTCTTGCAGGTTCAGGATCGAAAGAGGAAAGGCTGGAACAGACTCGGTGAGCGTTCTGCTGCAGATGCAGAATAACGCGAAGCACGTTTCATCTATCGGGTGTGGTTTAAATAGCCTTGGAGTGATGAGGCGTCTTCTTCCACGGCCCCGCCTAGGTAAGAAAAGAGTTCCAGTTTCCAGAAGAGTTCCAGTGCTGTATCCAGGGAGTGGAGCTGCCCCACCCAGGTAAGAAAGTAGTTCCTGTTCACAGAGGGCTTCTAAGTGGCTGGTAAGTAAGCAGCATGGTCTGCCGCAGGTAAGTCCACCCAAGCACTTTCACACCAATTATGAGCCCGGCGCTTCCAGTGCCGGGACCGATGGTTTTGATGAGCCTGGTGCCACCGGCGCCAGGACAGGGTCCAAAAGGTCCCAGTAGGGACCGGCTGGTGCCTAGGATGAGGGTTAGGGGTCTGCTTCCAAGGATGGTGGGCTGGTCCTGGCTCCTTGGAAACAGTGATCATGACAGTAAGTTACTGGCAGAGCCTGGGGAACCCAGATATGGAAAGCTAGCAAGCTCAGGGGGAACCTCAGGTAAGGTATCAGGCAGGCCCAGGGTGGAACTCAGGGAAGGTATCAGGCAGCCCAAGGCGGGCTCAGGTGAGTAACAGGCGGCCCAGGTTGGAAGCTCGCAGAACGAAACAAACCGCGTTGAGACGCGGCTTGCCTCGAACTGCGACCTCCTTTTATGGGTCGCCGGCGCCCGTGAGGCTTGGAACGCAAGCCGCTTCACCTCCGGGTGCCGGCGTACCCAAAGCGAGTCCTGGAAGGCAAGCCCTTCCTAGGACTCGAGCCCAGTCCACGGCGCATGCGCGGAACCGAGACAGAGGTCTTCCGCGCATGCTCCGTAACCCTCCGGCCCCGACACCCAGCGCTCTACCCCTGGCGAGCCCCCAAGTACGGAAGCGCGGGTAGACTCGCCAGGAGGTGAAGGGACGCGCGGGCGCGGCGGACCCCGGTCTCCAATGTGGCGTGACACTATGCCCCCTCCCAGGAAGGCCTGGGGCCCCAGGTTTCCAAGGAAACTGTCTATAGAACTCACGCACCAGGCGGGGAGCGTGAACATGCCGATGTGGTTCCCAAGTACGATCACAAGCTGGGTACCCTTTCCAATCCACCAAATAGTGGAGCACCCCCCTGCGATAACGAGCATCGCAGATCTCTTGAACCTCAAATTCCGGGACGCCGTGCACCATGACTGAGGTTGGGCGAGAGCAGGAGCGGCCGTAGGTATCGGCTACATAAGGTTTTAACAAGGAGACATGGAAAACTGGGTGTACATGCCAAGAGGGGGGTAACTGGAGACGGAATGCTACTGAGGACAGCCGCTTCGTAATAGTGAATGGACCAAAATAACGGGGAGCCAGTTTGGCAGGCAAATTGCGAAGCGGCAGGTTCCTAGAGGATAACCAAACCTTATCCCTGACTTGAAAATCTGGTTCTACACTCCTTTTCCTGTCCGCCTGAACCTTCGTCCGATCCTTGGTTTCGCTCAGGACCTTGCGTGCCAACTCCTGTTGCTGTTGGATGCTTGAGACCAGGGCCTCAGCAGATGGAACAGTACTGGTGGGTACGGGATGGAAAGGTAACACTTTGGGATGTTGACCAGTTGAGCAGAAGAATGGACTGACCCCAATGGAGGCATGAACAGTATTGTTATAGGATACTTCAGCAAGGTCTAATCCGGCCTTCCAGTTGGACTGAGTAGCGTTAGCAAAACAGCGGAGGTACTCCTCCAAAGTCTGATTAGTTCTTTCGGTGAGCCCATTGGTCTGTGGGTGATAGCCCGAGCTTAGAGCTCTATGAATTCCTAGATGGCCACACACCTTACTCCAAAAGGAAGAGATGAACTGGGAGCCACGGTCTGAAATGATCTTTTCCGGAAGGCCATGTAATCGATAGATGTCATGCAGGAATGCTGAAGCCATTTGGGTCACCGTAGGAATCTTGTTAAATGGAATGAAATGAGCTAATTTGGTGAAACCATCCACAACAACCATTATACAGGTGAATCCTTCGGAAGGGGGCAGATCCACAATGAAGTCCGTGGCGATGGTATGCCACGGGTAGGGTACCACTTCAGTAGGTACCAGCAATCCCAATGGCCGTCTTCTCCGAATCTTGCACTGGGCACAAACAGGACAGCTTTCGACGTATTTCTGAACTTCGGTAGCCCATCCAGGCCACCAAAACGGTCGGGATATCAATTCTCGAGTAGCTCTCATTCCTCGATGACCTCCGATAGGTGAATCGTGGAATCCATGCAATATGCTTTCACGAATAGTTCCCTTAGGAATGTACAGCCGTTTCCGGAAAAACAAGAGCCCATCATGTTCGTACACTGACCGACGTCTAAGAAGGACCGACCTTTCAGGATCCGACCGAGTGGCGTCAGCGATTGACTCAAGGTGAGGTGACAAGGTCAGTAAAAAATGCTGAGGGGAAATCAGTGGTTGATTCAGACTAGCCGTCTCTACCTCTTTCTCCAGGGATCGGGAGAGAGCATCTGCTTTCGAGTTGGAGGTTCCCGGAACGTACGTGACATGAAACACAAACGGAGAGAAAAAGAAGGCCCACCTGGCTTGACGAGGCGTTCGACATTGTAAGGAGCGTAGGTACTGCAAATTGCGATGATCCGTTCGAACCTCCACTGAAAAACGAGCTCCGAGTAAATGATGTCTCCATTCCTCAAAAGCGATCTTAATAGCCAACAGTTCTTTTTCAAAAACCGCGTAGTTTCTCTCGCTGGGATTCAATTTGCGAGAAAAATAGGCTACTGGGTTTTCTACTGACGTTGCAGGATCTTTCTGCAGGAGAACAGCTCCGACGGCGAAGTTGGAAGCGTCGGTCTCCACAATGTAGGGTAGATCATCCTGTGGATGGCGCAGAATCGGGGCTGCCATAAAAGCCGACTTCAAGGTGTCAAAAGCCTGAGGAGCAGGGGAATCCCACTTGAAAATCACTTTACTACTGGTCAACCTGGTAAGGGGCGCTGAGATCTGAGAAAACTGTGGAATAAAGCGCCTGTAGAAATTGGCAATTCCCAGAAAGCGTTGAAGAGATTTCACGTCGTGGGGTGGTTTCCACTCTTGTATTGCTTGCACCTTCTTAGGATCCATCTCTATCCCATCCTGGTTAATCACGAATCCTAAAAACTCGATACTAGGTTGATGAAAGCAGCATTTTTCCGCCTTTGCGAATAGATGATTACAGGACAACCGGCGAAGGACCTCCCGAACGTGTTCCACATGCTCTTCAAAGGATTTGGAGAAAACCAGGATATCATCCAAATACACCCAGACTGACAAACCAATTAGATCACCAAAGATGTTATCCATAAACCGTTGGAAAATAGCGGGGGCATTGCATAGGCCGAATGGCATAACCCTATATTCATAATGCCCAAAAGGAGTCTTGAAAGCCGTTTTCCATTCATCTCCACTCTTTATGCGAACCAAGTGGTAGGCCCCGCGTAAGTCTAGTTTGGTGAAGATCCGAGCTGTGTGTAAGGTTTCCAGGATACTGCGAATCAATGGTAATGGATAACGGTCCTTTGCAGTTATGTCATTTAGTTGCCGGTAACCCACACAAGGTCTCAAGGTGCCTTCCTTCTTCTTCACAAAGAACAAGGGAAATCCTGCGGGCGACTTGGATGGAACGATGTAACCTTTCTGCAAGCAATCTGACAAATAATCCTGCAGAACTTGTCTTTCATCCCGGGTTAAAGCATACAGCTTCCCATGTGGAATAACACAGTCCGGTAACAACTCGATGGAGCAGTCGAATGAACGGTGTGGCGGAAGAGGTATGTCGCCTGGTTCAGAGAATACCTGTTCGAAGTCAGCGTACTCCTGTGGGATCAGAGAAGTAGCACAAAGACGGACCCCACTGCCATATGTTTCTAGAGTGTTTGAGAAAACCTGGTTAGGAGCTGATAATTTGCACTTCTGGGTGCAAACTGCGGAGGAAAAGGTCAAGGTCTGTGTTCTCCAGTCTATAACCGGGTTATGGTGTTGTAGCCAAGGTAACCCCAGGACCACCTTATAGGTAGGAGACTTGATAACATCCAAGGCGAGTTCCTCAGAATGACTGGCGATCTGGAGGATTAGGCCCACAGTAAACTGTCGGACAGGCCCGGAGGACAAAGGAGTCCCGTCAATGACCTCTATTGGTAGGGCGGTGAGTCTAGACAAGAGCGGAATCTTGTGGCTGGAGCAAAGGCCTCATCAATGTAATTACCAGATGCTCCGCTGTCCAACAGTCCAAACACTTCCAAATTCTTATCAGGCAACTTAATTTGGATTTTCAGAGTCTGTAATACCGCAGGTTGCATGGGAAGAAGTATAGAACAAAATGTGGAAAGGTCTGAAGATGGAATAGGACCTGTCGCTGCCCTTCCATTACACGACAGGTCTTTTAGTTTCCCGCCTTCTTCGTCTGTGGTCGTAAAGGACACGTACCCAGATAATGCCCGGCAGTTCCACAATAAAGACATAGGCGTAATGTTCTTCTCCGTTTCTTTTCTTCCTCAGACAATGGACCTTTCATGACTCCCAACTGCATTGGCTCTGATCCTGATTCTGTAGGACCAAATGATCCGGCGGGTAAACTGGTCATTCTGGGATTGTTTCTTTCGAGCCGGCGTCTTTCAGTTTTCCGCTCGGCTAGCCTCTAATCAATGCAGAGCACCTGATCAATCATATGTTGGAGACTCTCTGGTTCAGGGATATGGAGTAACTCGTCCTTGTACTCCTCTCTCAAGCCTCGACGAAACAGGGTCTTCTGCGTTATCTCAGGCCACTGAGAATCAGTTGCTAATAGACGGAAGCGACTGATATAGGTTATGATGTCGGTGCTTCCCTGTTTGAGATCCATTAGTTGATTCTGTGCCGCAGAGGCCAGATTTGGCGTTTGGAACACCTCCAGGAATGCCTTTTCAAAGGCTGCAAAGTCATTCAAAATAGGACTGTTTGAAACCACAAAAGGGGTTACCCAGGCTAAGGCATTCCCAGTTAGGTTCCCCAAGATGTACCCGATCTTGGCCTTATCATTGTTGAAATGAGTAGATCTGAAAAGAAAATGAATTCAGCAGTGGTTACAAAACTCCAAAACCCGTCTAGGGTCTCCATCAAACTTGATGGGTGTTGTATGAGCCAAGGAACCCTCTGCCTGTGAAGTACTTATTGCTCCTTGGGTTATCATTTGACGTAGCGTCTGATTCTCCTGACGCATGACGGCCATCTCAGACCTGAGTGCTTGTAACTCGTTCCGCAGGTCTTGCGAATCCTCCATCTCCATGTCAGAAGGCAGGCGTCTCAATCTGTCAAGTTGGGAAGCACGAGAGGGCTGCGTACCTGGTTTCTTGGTCTTGGATTTTGCCGGAGTCGCCAGTCTGTATTCAGTTGAAAGATGAGCTTGTGGCACGAGAGACCAGCCTCTCCTCCACCCAAAAGCTGATACTGGGTGGAGGATGGGCCGATTCCCAGTGTCACGGAAGGCACTCTCCTGATTAACGTGACGAAGGGACTGTGCAAGCACAGGCAGGAGAGGCAGCGGTCTTGAAACAGATTACGGGCCGGAATGAAGTCCGTAGAAATAAAGTCCAAAGTACGTGAACTGAGGCGTAGGTCTTAGATTCCGGTGAGGCAGGTATCTTCTTGGTCCACAGGAAAGGATGAAGAAAGTAAGGCCGGACAGGAAAGGAAGAAACCAAGACTGAGCAGACTAACAACCAGATGGAGCCCGAAGGTACTCTAGGGCAGCAAAGGCTGGGGACCTTGGTTAGTGGATGTAGGCAGACCCAGGATGGTCCAGGTTAAAGTATGTCGGCAGAACCTGAGTATTCTGGTAAGTTACTGGCAGAGCCTGGGGAACCCAGATATGGAAAGCTAGCAAGCTCAGGGGGAAACTCAGGTAAGGTATCAGGCAGGCCCAGGGTGGAACTCAGGGAAGGTATCAGGCAGCCCAGGGCGGGCTCAGGTGAGTAACAGGCGGCCCAGGTTGGAAGCTTGCAGAACGAAACAAACCGCGTTGAGACGCGGCTTGCCTCGAACTGCGACCTCCTTTTATGGGTCGCCGGCGCCCGTGAGGCTTGGAACGCAAGCCGCTTCACCTCCGGGCGCCGGCGTACCCAAAGCGATTCCTGGAAGGCAAGCCCTTCCTAGGACTCGAGCCCAGTCCACGGCGCATGCGCGGAACCGAGACAGAGTTCTTCCGTGCATGCGCCGTAACCCTCCGGCCCCGACACCCAGCGCTCTCCCCCTGGCGAGCCCCCAAGTACGGAAGCGCGGGTAGACTCGCCAGGAGGTGAAGGGACGCACGGGCGCGGCGGACCCCGGTCTCCAATGTGGCGTGACAACTATTCTCTCATCTCATACTATAACTGCCTCGAGTTCTATTGGGATCACCTTTCCTTCTGGTTAATCTAAGGGAATCTCTGGTCTAAATAAGAACTTGTTGGGTACGCGTAACAGCCTGCTGTCATGATCTCTGCTTCCAAAAGGTCAGGGTTTTCCCAACTCCCTTGGAAGCAGATCCATAACCCAGGTTCCGAGTGCCAACCAGTCCCAATTGGGACCTTTTGGACCCAGTCCTGGCGCCAGTGGCACCAGGCTCATAAATATGCCCAGTCCCAGCGCTGGAAGCGCCGGGCTCATAATGCTTGGGTGGACTTACCTTCAGCAGACCATGCTGCTTACTTGCCTGCCAGTTGAGCCTCTGATCCTCTTCTGTTTGGAACTACTTTTCCTGTTGGGTGGGGCAGGAGCCACTCCCTAGATTCAGAACACTGGAACTCTTCTGGAAAGCAGGAACTCTTTTCTTACCTAGGCGTGGCTGTGGAAGGAGACGCCTAAGCACTACAGGAGGCTATTTAAACCACACCCGATGGATGAATCTTGCTTTGCGTTATTCTGCATCCTCTGCAGCAGAACGCTCATCGTGTCTTCTGCATCTGATCCTGGGCCTAAGGAAAAAGGCTTACCATCCTGAATCCAGTCTTCAGCAACACCTATAAAGACAAGAAAGAACAGGTTAGCATTACGGTCTTCAGTGACAGCTCTTCACTTACCTGGTCCATCGGCTGTCACCAACGCCTCGCGCTGCATTCCGGCATCTGAAAGACAAAGGCTTACCTACTCTTCGTGCGCTCCGGAGGTCTTCACACTGCATTCCGGCATCTGAAAGACAAAAGCTTACCAACTCTTCGCACGCTCCGGAGGCCTTAGGCGCTGCATCCCGCATCTGAAAGACAAAACAAGGTGCGTTTAAAGACATTGGGGAACTTTAATACTCACGTGCCATTACTCCTTTCCACATCTAACGCAGTGGGTATTCCGGCACTCTGCAGCCGCTCCGAACTTGTACCTGCAAAATAAAAAGACAGTTAGAGCGCATCGTGAAGCAGGCAATAAGCGCTTACTTACGTGCTTCCAGGCGCTTCTATTCATCACACGGGCTCCATTTTCAACTCACTTAAGCCCGTCATCCGCCATCGCCGGAACCCTGCAAAACAAGAGACATCATTAGTAAAGACTTTAAAGACATTAGAATTACTCGAAACTTACCGTTCGTGCAGTAAACGACGGACAGCAGTCCTCTGAAGTCAAGAGGTATGCTCCCCTTATCCAGTGAAGAAACTGGTTACAGCACCCTGCCCCGAGGCAGATGGAGAGCACAGCGTTCACTTACCTAAGGTGAGAGCGTTAACCTTTGGGGTTCTACAGGAGAAGAGAAAGGGAAGAAGAGAGAGACATTCAATAACCCAGTTCCTTAATCCCATATTTTCTATCTGCAGACATCTTACCCTTCGAGTCAGACATACAGTGCACAGAGGTCCAGCCCAAAGAGCCAGCCGTGTGTTACACATCACCTCTGAAGATACGATATACGCCCAGTCAAGACCGGCGCCTCTACGGGAATCAGGTGAGCGTTACAGAACGCAAAGCCTACCACAAAACTCCCGTCCAGGCGCTATGGAAACTCAATGGCCTGAGGACAAAAGGATTACGCTGTTTTATAGAGGTCTACGTGGAGAGCTCAAAGATGTGTTAGCCCAAGTAGTGAATCCCCCACAAGATTGTTCGGACTATATAGACTTAGTCGTTCAAATAGATCACAGACTGCAGAACAGGAAGGCCGATCGTTCCAAGTTTGATGCTCGAGTATTTTCCAAACCGCCAACTCCTTCCAAAGGAGTAGACTCCGGGGAACCCATGCAAATAGGGGGTCTGAAAGGTCCTCTAACACAAAAGGAGCGGGAAAGGAGAAAACAGTTGCAATTATGCCTCTATTGCGGAAACTCAGGGCACTTTCTTCGAGACTGTCCGGTGAAACCTGCCAAGAAGGCAGTAGGAGCTGCAGTTACCAAAGTTACAAACTCTGAGCAGGGAAACGACCTCGCCCGACAAGAATAGAGGTCCTCTTGCCGAGCGTGAAAACCAGTTCCGTGACCTCGCATTTCGTGATACCTATGGTCCTCATTAGCCCTGATAATCCGGATGGATTACATGCAATTGAAGCTTACGTCGACAGCGGTGCCATCGGCAATTATGTGGATCATGAAATGGTTTTGAGGATGAATCTAACTCTTTGTCCCAAGGCTGTAAAGGACGTCATTACTACGGTGGATGGTACGGAGATAGCCTCCGGGCCAGTAACGCATACCACTCAAGAGGTGACGCTAGTAAGTCAAGATGGACACCATGAGAAGATCGTGTTCGATGTGATCAAGGCCCCTCAGTTTCAGATTATTCTAGGAATACCTTGGTTAGAGAAACACAATCCTCTGATCGATTGGCGAGCAAGAACGGTCCAGTTTCCAGAATGTGTCTCTACTTGTCACCCTCCACCTGGTGTTGCACTGGCAGCAATTTCTTCAGAGACTCCCCAGTTACCTCCCGAATACCTAGAATACCAAGATGTTTTCTGGAAGGATCAGGCTAACTCTCTACCTCCTCATAGGTCTTATGACTGCCAGATAGACCTGATACCTGGATCTACTCCTCCTTGTAGTAGAATGTATGCCCTCACCGAGCCTGAGAACCTTCACCTTCGACAATACCTGGATCAATACCTGGCAAATGGGTTTATTCGTCCTTCCAAGTCCCCTGCTTCTTCAGCTTTGTTCTTCGTTCCAAAAAAGGAAGGAGACCTTAGAACTTGTATAGATTATCGCTCCCTGAACCAGATCACCGTTAAGAATAGATATCCGTTACCTTTGATCCCTGAACTCCTGGACCAAGTCAGAAAAGCATGCATATATACAAAGCTGGATCTTAGAGGAGCTTACCACTTGGTACGAGTAAAAGAGGGCGATGAATGGAAGACGGCCTTCCGCACCAAGTATGGGCTATTTGAATATCAGGTCATGCCCTTCGGACTTTGCAATGCCCCCGCCGCCATTCAATATTTTATGAACGATGTCCTCAGAGAGCTCATAAATGTGTGTGTTGTTGTTTACATTGACGACATCCTCGTTTATTCTTCATCGGAATCTGAACATCGGAAACACGTGAAAATGGTCCTCGAAAGATTGCGTCAACACAAACTTTTCGCTAAGTTGGAAAAATGTGTTTTCAACGTGACTGAAGTTGAATTCTTGGGATTCATATTATCACCTGGCGGAGTGCGTATGGATTCAAAGAAGGTCGATGCAGTTCTCAAATGGCCATCACCATCCTCCGTAAAAGGTGTGCAAAGCATGTTAGGCTTCGCTAACTTTTACCGCAGGTTTATCCCCGAATTCTCTCGAATAGTCCAGCCCATCACTGCCTTGTTAAAGAAAAACAAACGTTTTGAATGGTCTACCGAGGCGGAACAAGCTTTCCAGGATTTGAAGACTAAATTTATCTCTGCACCAATCTTAAAACACCCTCGCCCCGAACTCCCCTACATCGTGGAAACTGATGCTTCAAGCCTTGCCATGGGGGCAGTTCTATCCCAAAAGGACCCGGTAACCAATCAGTTGCATCCCGTGGCATTTTGGTCCCGCAAATTCTCGCCTCCTGAAATCAATTACACGATTACTGACAAGGAACTTCTGGCTATCAAGTCTGCCTTTAAGGCTTGGCGGCATTATCTGCTGGGGGCCCGACACACCGTTACTGTGATTACGGATCACCGAAACCTGCAATATTTGAAAACCGCAAAAGCCCAATCCTCTAGACAACTCCGTTGGGCATTATTCTTTGCCGAGTTTGACTTCATAATTACCTATCGACCTGGTACAAAGAACGGTAAAGCTGATGCCCTTTCTCGGATGGGAGTGGAAGAACACTTGATCAACCCTAAACCTGTACCAATCATTCCCGAACAAAGAATTCTGGGTGTAATCGCCACAGAATCCATAGAGGAAGTTAAGGATAAAGCCAGGCAACTTGTAACTCCAGCAGACATACAGAATTGGCATCTGCAGGGAAAGGACTTTGCAGTAAAGGACAACTTATTGTATTTCCAAGAACGATTATACCTACCCAGCACAGATTTACAGAAAAAAGTAATCTCTTGTTATCACGATTCTTTAATGGAAGGACATCCCGGTATGGCCAAAACCTCAGAAAAGATCAAGCGCTACTTCTGGTGGCCGTCTTGGAAAAAAGATATCAGAGACTTTATAATGTCCTGTGGAGTATGCGCCCAAAACAAGAGTCAAAAGGAAAGACCAGCAGGCCTCTTACGCCCTATTGACATCCCACCTCGCCCTTGGCATACGCTTTCTATGGACTTCATCACCGATCTACCTCCATGCTCCGGATACAATACGATTCTAGTAATCGTGGACTTATTCTCCAAGATGGCGCATTTCATTCCGCTCAAAGGCTTGCCAACAGCAGCAACTCTGGCCCGAGAATTTCTCGAAAACATCGTCCGACTGCACGGTTTTCCTTCGGTTCTAATTTCGGATCGAGGTAGTCAATTTATTTCTCATTTTTGGCGAAGTTGCTGTCGTTCGGCTCAAATTGATGTGAGACTATCGACCAGTCACCACCCTCAGACCGACGGACAAACCGAGAGGACCAATCAAACTCTGGAACAGTATTTACGCTGCATGCTGCAACAAACTGAAAAAACTTGGAAAGACATCCTTTGGATAGCCGAATATGCCTACAATAACTCTGTCCATTCGGGAACTGGGAAAACCCCGTTTTTTCTTTTGTACGGCAGTCACCCTCGAACCTTGGAGTTGGATCCCCTCCAAGATCTTGAAACACCAGCAGTAGACTACCTGCATTCTACAATCACCCAAGCCTTTAAGGAAGCTGTTTCTCACCTTCAAAGGGCTAAAGAACAATACAAGAAAGGAGCAGATCAACATCGGCAGGAAGCCCCTCAATATCAAGTAGGGGATCAAGTCTGGTTATCCACCAAATATCTACCTCTAAAAGGGCCACGCACATTCAACCCAAGATACCTTGGTCCCTATTCCATCACTACCATAGTAAACCCAGTAGCGGTCAAGTTGGACTTGCCCCCGCACATGAAGATACATCCGATCTTCCACGTATCTCTATTAAAACCCGTGCAACCTCAAACCCGACTAACTAAATCTCCAAAACCTATCCTAGTTGATGGAGAACTCGAGTTTGAAGTCAAAAGCATTCTGGACTCCAAGATCTCCAAGAACTGTTTTACCTAATTGACTGGAAAGGCTACGGCCCCCAAGAGAGATCCTGGGAACCTGCTGAATATGTCCACGCTCCTCGCCTAATCAAAAGATTTCACCGAACATTTCCTGACAAGCCAAAACCCCCGGAGAAGCCCGGTTTGGGAGGGGCCTTGAGGGGGGGTACTGTCATGATCTCTGCTTCCAAAAGGTCAGGGTTTTCCCAACTCCCTTGGAAGCAGATCCATAACCCAGGTTCCGAGTGCCAACCAGTCCCAATTGGGTCCTTTTGGACCCAGTCCTGGCGCCAGTGGCACCAGGCTCATAAATATGCCCAGTCCCAGCGCTGGAAGCGCCGGGCTCATAATGCTTGGGTGGACTTACCTGCAGCAGACCATGCTGCTTACTTGCCTGCCAGTTGAGACTCTGATCCTTTTCTGTTTGGAACTACTTTTCCTGTTGGGTGGGGCAGGAGCCACTCCCTAGATTCAGAACGCTGGAACTCTTCTGGAAAGCAGGAACTCTTTTCTTACCTAGGCGTGGCTGTGGAAGGAGACTTCTAAGCACTACAGGAGGCTATTTAAACCACACCCGATGGATGAATCTTGCTTTGCGTTATTCTGCATCCTCTGTAGCAGAACGCTCATCGTGTCTTCTGCATCTGATCCTGGGCCTAAGGAAAAAGGCTTACCATCCTGAATCCAGTCTTCAGCAACACCTATAAAGACAAGAAAGAACAGGTTAGCATTACGGTCTTCAGTGACAGCTCTTCACTTACCTGGTCCATCGGCTGTCACCAACGCCTCGCGCTGCATTCCGGCATCTGAAAGTCAAAGGCTTACCTACTCTTCGTGCGCTCCGGAGGTCTTCACACTGCATTCCGGCATCTGAAAGACAAAAGCTTACCAACTCTTCGCACGCTCCGGAGGCCTTCGACGCTGCATCCCGCATCTGAAAGACAAAACAAGGTGCGTTTAAAGACATTGGGGAACTTTAATACTCACGTGCCATTGCTCCTTTCCACATCTAACCCAGTGGGTATTCCGGCACTCTGCAGCCGCTCCGAACTTGTACCTGCAAAATAAAAAGACAGTTAGAGCGCATCGTGAAGCAGGCAACAAGTGCTTACTTACGTGCTTCCAGGCGCTTCTATTCATCACACGGGCTCCATCTTCAACTCACTTCAGCCCGTCATCCGCCATTGCCGGAACCCTGCAAAACAAGAGACATCATTACTAAAGACTTTAAAGACATTAGAATTACTCGAAACTTACCGTTCGTGCAGTAAACGACGGACAGCAGTCCTCTGAAGTCAAGAGGCCTGCTCCCCTTATCCAGTGAAGAAACTGGTTACAGCACCCTGCCCCGAGGCAGATGGAGAGCACAGCGTTCACTTACCTAAGGTGAGAGCGTTAACCTTTGGGGTTCTACAGGAGAAGAGAAAGGGAAGAAGAGAGAGACATTCAATAACCCAGTTTCTTAATCCCATATTTTCTATCTGCAGACATCTTACCCTTCGAGTCAGACATACAGTGCACAGAGGTCCAGCCCAAAGAGCCAGCCATGTGTTACACATCACCTTTGAAGATATGATATACGCCCAGTCAAGACCGGCGCCTCTACGGGAATCAGGTGAGCGTTACACCTGCCCTGTATCCATGGGAGCCACGCTATCAATACTTCCACTCCATATTGAAACAACTCAATGTCTACTGGCACCCCCATAGTACCATCTGCCCACAATATGCCTGAATGAGTTCCCTTGCGTTCACGCAATGAATTCCTGGTGTCAAATATACTACCCCCTGGTCTGTGAATGAAATGGTCATGTTAAGTTGGTTCATAATGTCTCTACGCATTATGTTCACTGGTGTCTGCTGGGAATACAGCAGTGGCATGGTCAGGTCATGTTCTCCTATAGAAAGTGGAAGTTCATCAGTAAAAGGAACCAAATCCATAGCCCCAGAGAATCCCTGCACATTCATGGTGATGCCTGACATTGGGTATCTTCCTTCCCTAATACAGGACCGAGTCACCCCCGTATCCACAAGAAAGGAGAAAGTCTTGTCACCTATTATCACCCGTATACGTGGTTTCTCAGCCGGGTGTAACGGATAGGATTGAACACATCAGGCCTGTCCTATTGTGGGTAGAATGACATTCCTGTCCCTGTGAATGGATTTCCCCCTACAGCAGTCACTCAACCCAGCTTTCGCACAGAAGCCGGCATTGTGGAGTCTGCATGTGCCTTGGTTATGATGTTCTGCTGTGCTGGTGCCTGCTGTTCTGGTTGTGATGGCTGCATGTGTCCCTGCATCTGCAATGCATGGGTCATGAGCTGATATGACTGCATTTGCATGTCCTGTGTGTGCGTCTGTCGCTGAGTACATGTCTGCACTTGAATGTGATCCTGGGCATAATAGTCAGTCTGCTTTGTCTGATATGTGGGCTGGTGCTGCATTCCCCCTTTCTGGTTCATACCACCCCTGTTCCTACACACTCGAGATATGTGTCTCATTTACCCACACACCCAACATTGTACCGGACCCCCGTCGGTCTTTGCTTCCCATGAAACCCCTCTGCGCCTTGTTGCATTTCATTTCCAAACCCTCTATCCCGAGGTGTCCCTCCTTGTCCCTGTGACCACTGATTCATATCCCCTCGCCCTGCAAAGCTTTCCCCTGCTATTTGCAGTCTATTCTGTGCATGCTGAGTAACTACTCCTTCGCCACTCGCTCGTTAGCATTCCCCCTTCCATTGTGCACTTGGATGATTTCTTCTGCACTAACTTCGCTTCTTCCCGTTTTCTTTCCTCTCACTTCTTCCTCGCATTCTCTTGCATTAGTCTACAGTAGTGCACTATGGTTAGCTGAATTTCTGATCACAGCATAGCCTCCATCCCCACTAGCTTCTTAAGCTGTTTTTGCACTTGCTCAGGCAACCCTTGACATAATATGTGGTAAAATAAGCCCACTGTTTTGTCTCACATCGCTCTCGTCTCAAGACACCATTGCTCTTGAATCTGGTGAATATATTGAAGTGGGCCTTCATCCTCACACATTAGCGTGCCATAATTGCACTTATCTCAGGTGCATGGGTATTGCACCCTTAGAGCCTGCCATAAGGCCGCTCGGCAGTTATTGAATGGCGTGCCATCATGTGCCATGATCTGTTCAGTCACTCCGGAATACCCTGCCCGTTTCCTACCTCCCCAAGAATGGCTGAAAGTAAACTCTTCATGTCACCCACCGCTAATGTCGTCCCTACTGTCAGTCTTTCAAGCTCAGGAATCCATTTCCCAACCCCAGCAGTCAACGACAGTAGCTTGCATCTTAAATTCTCCTTTTCCATTTGCTGCCACGAATATACTGAGGCTGCTCGCCACCCTTCTCCAATAATGGGAACTGTGTCAGTCTCGTCTCTCCTCCCTGTCTCACCATGTCTTTAGTGGCATTGAACGCCCTTGCCATCTCTGTCCGTTTTCGTCCTGGCAGGGCCCTGAGCCTCTGCGCACACAGAGTGATATCATCTGCATTGTGCGCTCCACCCTTAGGACGTGGCAGTCGCCCTTTGATGTCCTCCTCTCCTCTGTCCATGTCTTCTTCATCTTCCCACATTGTGTCTCTATCAGGGCTTGCTTCGCTGGAGCGGCGAGAGTATCTTCCCTCTTCGTCATCCTCACTCCCCTGTGGATCTTCGTCTGACCCCATGGCACTGATACTACTGTCGCTTTCTCCTTCTCTCTCGTCCTCGAAGCTAAGCCTCCTTAACATTGGGTCTTCCTGCTACTTTCCCTGTTAACTTAACCTCCTTTTCTCATTCTTTATTTGCAATTGCTTTTCCCGCTTTTCTTGCTTGATCTGTACTCCCATGTTCCCCCCTCACTGAGGGTCCAGTAGCACTCCTATCTGCCCATAGGGCAGCCCTGCTGTTTTTTCTATTCCTGTAGAGTTCCCCTAACCTTCTTCGTATTCCTTGCCCATCCTCATCATTTAAACATGCCAAATGTATCTTAAACTCTACCGCCCTCAAAGAGCGTCTCTCTCTGCTCATATCCCTGTCCCTCTCACATCTCTGCTCCTCTTCCTCCCTGAGTCAGCGTTCTTTAACAAGCTGCTCGACTTCTAACCTCCCTTTCTCATTCTTTATTTGCAATTGCTTTTCCCGCTTTTCTTCTCCTTTCCTCCTTGCTATGTCCTCTAGCTCTATGTTTTCTTTTCTCCTGTTCTTCTTTCTCGTGCTTCTGCTCACTCCCTCTATTTTTGCACCCTTTCGCTTTCCTTCTTCTCTTCCCTTTCCCTTCTATGTACTTCCTCCATTATCTCTGCCCATTCTTTAGCTTCCTCCTCTCCGTCTTTACTACTGAGTAGTTTCTTCCCCACGTGCCCTATATCACTTGCGTCTTTCCCATCCAGTTTGAGCAATATCTGTCTGCCTACCCATTCATTCGGGACTATCAATTCTTGGCTCTCGCTAAGTCATGTCTTCCCCAGGTCATTCCTCTTTAGCTTCGCTTGCAGCTCGCTGTGCTCCTTATATTTGCTGCTGATATCTTGCATTTCCTTACCCACTTGCTTTGCGCCACTAAGTGCATCTCCACCACTATACGTTGAAGGTGCGAAAGTGGGATTGGTGTATCCTGCTGCTGCTTTTAACTCCTTTACGGGGTCAAATTACTTGCTTTCTGTTGCTGCATCTAAATCTGCAGTTTGAGGGGTACGAGGGGGAGCCGAGTGCCGTTCACCTTCCATATCCCGTTGACTCAGCATCCAATGCCGCTGGTGAGACTCCCCTTCCTCGTCCTGAAACATTTTCCATAAGCCTAATATGGCCAGTCACTTGCTTAATTTGTTACCTTTATAGGCTGCATGTAAATAAGTGGTCAATTGTTGCTGCACACAGTTGTAAAAGCTTCCTTCTTTGGGCCATGGCTTTTCCAACTTGCCCTCGGTACCGCGAGTATATTCCGCGCTATACTTGCATATTTTGTCTTGATACCACGGGAGGAACTTGCATAAGTGTTGTAGAGGTGTATCCCTCATTTTGTAACCTTATGTAACACTTGTCAATACTTAAAAATCGGGATTTCAACACATCCAATTTTACCTAGCAATTTTGCAATTCACAATATCAATACTGTATCTCAAATACCATATATTCATATATTCAAAACATAACAGTGCAGTGAAATCTTTTCCTTAGCCTCTCCGGCTCACCACCATCACTGAGGGTGTGCTCTGCACACTGCCTAACTGCACCCCGTTGCCCTGAAGGCTGAAATCACAGCTCCACTTGTGTGCTTCTCAAGCTCCACCCTAATGGCCCAACACTAGTTCTCAAACTCAATCAACAGTATAACCACTGAAATCCACAACTTCCAGTGCACCTCAAGTCCTATTTAACAACCTTGCCGGTGATGTCACCAATATCTTAGAGGAAAAATTCTCAATGACTGACCCTTTAACATATATGTCCGCTCATTAACTACCCAAACACAGTGACAAACATAACATAACACAAACACGGCTGTCTTCCTGCCTCACTAAAAGGGTAAACCATTAAGTCACATGGGGCCAACTTCTAAAGCGTCGCCATGTAGGAATGCATCTCAGAGAGATAAATTAGGAAACCACTGTCCATGATATAAGCTAACTTCTCCCGCTAACACCTATATACCATACATAATCATCCATGAACCAAACTAAATTGCCAAACTCACAGGAAACCATTATTATTTGTTTCAACGTTTTTTCACCCTCAAGCTAAGCTGACCATCTAACCTGACCGCCCAAACTGACCGCCTAAAGAACGGGTACTCCTTACACAGAACAAAAAACCGCAACACAAAACACCAACCGGAACATCTCCCCACCTCACATTTTCCATGTAACTGAGTCTATACTTACACTCTGTGGTTTGCTGAAGCCCCCCGGACACCGACTCTCCCACAACCTGCCACTCTGCCGTCTGGTCTGCAACGCATCCCACGGGAAGCAGGCATGAATTTCCTCCAAAGGCAGCTCCTGTCGACCTCTTCTCTTTTTGGCCACATGTGGTTTTAGGCGTTGGTTTCCACGGGACACCGCACAGCCCCTCTGGCATGTGGTGGGATGAGTCTGCTTACTGATGAAAGGTCTTAGCGACCATCCATCTGCTACCACTTGTTGTAGCAGTGGGCGTCTATAGCAGCCACCCCAGTTACCAGCAGAGAGACACTTGGGCCCATCAAAAACTCCCCACAGCAAGAATGGATGACTCAGCCATGGGGCAAAGTTTACTGTCTTTATTATCTAACAAAACAACAGGGATCAGTTGGCAGTACGCAAGCAACACTTGTATCTTTCCACCTCTGATTTGGTGGGAACAGCTTCTCTCTGTCCACTTCAAATGAATGGGCATTGTCTTGTTCTGCTGGGTCACGTGTGTTGAGATGACAAAAGGGAGCTTTCTTGTCAGGAATTATGACGATTTTAGTCTGAATTTCTCACAGGTGGCTTATCGTCTTGGTAAAGAGGAACTTTCCATCTCCACTCGTCCTTGACATGGTTTATCGTTTCTGCTTGCCTCTGGCTGCAGCAATCATGCAAGCCCTTCCATGTACTCAAAGCTTGTCTCTCCTTCCAAATTCATTTCATTGGGCCTATAGCTTCCCTATTTGTCCTTATGGCTTTTTCATGTAAGTGACAATCAAGCATATGCAAGCTTGGTATACGTATATTTTGGTGTCTTGCGGTTCAGCTTTGGCGAAGAATGCGACTATATATAGAGATATGTACGTGTGTCTGTCATCTACCTGCATGAGTCAGAAGCATGTGTTTCGTGTCTATATGCAATAAGCTAATGCATGTTCGTGTAACTTCGTGAATAGATAGCTATGTACTTCATGTCTGAGTGCGGCTATGTCGTGATGTCAGTGATAACATCATTGATTTCTTGATTTGCGGTCAGTTGACTTGTTCGATTTATGGCATCTCCATCTCCTCCAGAACAGCGACTGGGTATGGCCTGAATGGCTGTCTGAGAGAGTAACGTTTCTCACATCTGTGACACATCAACAATGGCGGTGAAGAGCCTAAGAGTGAGGTGCATCAGTCGTGTCTCAGTCTTCGACTGAGAGTCGTGTGGGGGTCACAAGGGCCATGCTTGGACCTCCGTCTTCATCATCCACTGATTTTCCAAATTGCTTTGAAAGGTCTGACATCCCAGAGGCATCTGCTTACCTAACCGTGCCCATAGCCATAGCATCCAGGAAGTATCAAAGTCCTCCTCCAAGCCGGCTTATCTGCCCCAATGGACTGGGGTTGTTTGGTGGCTGACCCTGACAATTAGCATCCATAACGTACCCCAAGGAGGACACAGCTTTAAGCACAGAATACTACCAGCTGGGAAATCAATGCAAACAAATATAAAAATGTACAAGTAACGACAAACTGGTGTGGAAATAAATGCCAGGATCTGAGCATGAACAAACCAAATTAAAACTCAGAGAAATAAAATGTACTTTACCCTAAAGATAGAATACTAGTATGCAGTGGTAGAAGTGTACCGAAAAAAGTAGTGGAACTATGGTCTTGGCAGGGGTGAAGGTAGGGGCAAACATAGTGCAACATGCAACGAGGTGTTGCGGTTGGGGCATTACATAGTGTAAGTGACTAGTAACTAAGGCTCCTATTACAACTTTACACTTGCACAGGGACATGAATGGACAAACCCTCTATATAGAATGGTGAATATGGTTGTGAAAAGTAGAGGAATGGCAAACAGAAATAAACAAAGTAGTGGAATTCCGCTCCCGACCTTTCCCTCTCACTTCGTTCACTGCTAGTATGTAACATAAAAATAGGTCCTTTCCTCATGGCCAATAATCGTTGGATGCAGCGTCCAGTTAAATGGTGCATGGCAGTGAGCAACCACTATGTAACTCCCAATGCTGCATGATTTGTAACTGGTTGAGCGTGATGCCAAGAGGTGAAGGCTTACTTCGGCAGAACAGCACTCAAGATATTAGGAGAACCAGGTACTGTAAACATATAAATAACAATATCATTGAAACCAAACCCACAAACCAGAGGTACCAATTTGTCATGCTGTGTAACTACACCTACATTCGGTGAACCCCCAATGCAAAAGGTCACCCAAATAAGTTTTAAGACAAAATTAAGCACTTATCTGAAGGGTATTGTACGATCAGACTGAAAAAAAGGTCCAACCATACAATACGACCGAAAAATGCTACCACCAAAGGTTCGAACACCAAAGGTTCGAACCTTTGGTGGTAGCATTGCAGGTAAGTAAAAAAAAAAAGACTGCAGGGGTTCCGGGGGTGTCCCCTGCAACACCCCGCTCACTATACTGTGTGGTATAGTGAGTGGGGTGTTGCGGGGGACACCCCCGCAGCACAACCATGAAAAAAAATAAAAATAACGGGGCCTGCAGGGGTGTGTCCGCAACACCCCGCTCATGGGTTGTGGGGGGAAACCCCTGCAGCCCCCGTAGTATGTAAGTGTGTTCACATTAGAAAGGTGCGAACCTTTGGTAGTACGCACCTTTCTCATGCAAACTTTCCTGCCGCGGCAAAATCAGCCGCGGCCGGATCACTTACAATCATCTGAAGTCCTGAAGCAGCATGTATGTAGGTATGGGATTTCTAAAGCACACACCTAGCTGGGACCCAATGGAGCGTGTACAAAGGGGACACACTCGGGGTGTTACAAGTAGGGGTAGAAGAGGAGTGGGGATATGTTAGAGGAGCAAAGAAGGGGGAAACTCCAGAGGAGGAGAACTAAGCTTAACTGGATGATCATTGATTGGCAAAGTGTTCTTTGAAGATGTAAAGAGAATTTGGTTTAAAAACGCAGATGACTTTATGGGCTTCATGTGGAAAAAACACCATTGGTGAATTGTGTCATGTGACCCTCATGTTCCAGAGTTTATCTTTACTTGTTTCTTGTTCTTGTAACCAATAAGAGGACAATCAGAAACCTTTATGCCATGCCATAAAATCTGGGGCACCCTTCCAGAAGACCCTGGCACTAATTCCCCTAATTTTAGATGGAAGTGAAACCCCACCTTTTTCAAAGTCTTTAATGCAGAAAGACTGGGTAATTCTTTGCGTCCACTTATCTCCTTCTGATTTTACACTAGATTTGCTTTATTGTAAACACTTTTTATCAGATACTTCCAAAAAGTGCCTGTTCTCTTAACGCGGTCTGTGGACAGACATGACAACGCTCTCATCACTAGTTGAAAATCAATGATCCTGTTCAACGCTGTTCTGATTCGCTTATCCCTTGATGAGCTTGGCACTCTGAAGTAAACTGCACTGAGAATAGGCGTGTATGGCTGGCTGACATACCCCAGAGCAGACATTGGGGGGATGCGAGAGTTGGTGTGCTGCTGCACACTTGGACCTACTATGCTTTCTTCCCACCTGTTGCCACACACTGGCATGGTGCAGTTTGTTGTGGTGCATTGCAGTGCAAATGACCCAGAAACCATGCATTCTAAGGTTGAGCACCAGTCCTTCTCCGACCACATTGATGTTTCACAGATTTCAGGCAACAGTCTCATGTATGAAGGTGCTGAAGTCCGGGGAAAGGGGTGGGGTGTCCAAATGTTATGAAGCCAGTAATGTGCGCAGGGTCCTAACAGGTAACTATGCAAAATGTGGTGCAGATTGGTGAAACGGTGTGGATTTGCATAAGGAATAATGCTTCGCCACGCCACAAAGACACAAACAAATTTAGAGTTTGGCTGGAATCCGGGGAAAGAGGTAGGTTGTCCACATGTCATGTAGCCAGTAATGTCTGGAGGGCCCTAACAGGCAACTATGCAAAATGTGGTGCAGATTGGTGAAACGGTGTGGAATTGAATAAGGAACAACACTTTGCCAAGCCACAAAGCCAGCCACAAAGCCATACATTTTCTTTTTTATAAATATCGATGAAGGCAATTGTATAATTCCAGCCAGGAAACAAATGCAGTAGATACTTATAGTGAGTTGGTGGAATCGTTTGTGATGTAATTTGAGCCTGGGGTAAAGGAGGCACAGGTTATGCCGCACATCCTTAAGCATGTAGCATGTGTATTGAAATTGTTTCCCATTAACGAGTACTCAAAAACCTAAACCATACATCAGGGCTACCACAAGTCAAGACACAACAGAAAAAAAACAAGTTCTCTTAACTGAACTCAACTGGAACTGATTACAATGTTTGCAGTATTTCTTACGGAAATACCACAAAACGGTAATGCCATGACTGATTGCTGGAAGCATGCAGGAACCTCAAGGGTCTGCATGATTCTGAGTCACGCGGACCAAAACGTTATTCCCCATTTTGGAGTCCCATAGGACTCCATGGGGTTGTTTTTTATTACCGCTTGCGGTTCTTTACCACTTGTGGAAATTGACACAGGAGGGTAATGCTTTTGTGCGCCATGGATTACCACCACACAAAAGCAGGTGGCAAGTAAGAGTTTCACATCTGAAACTTGGAATTTGGCAGAGCGGTAAAACATACAGTGTTCCAAAATAACAGATGTTTAACCACTGCCACGAACTCATAATCAGGCCCAATGTATCTGACTCCATGAAGGCAGCCCATATTTTGTGATACCTATTGCCACTACCAACTCTATCGAACATTCTCTGCATGCATTTTACCAGAGTCAGCATCTTCTCAAGAAGCCAATCCTCATACGCCCAGGACTTGTTTTGCTGTTCCGAGGTTCATCATTATTCGCTCTTGAGTTGTATTTACAGCTCTCTGTTGCCCACGTGACTAGGTTTGCACTCCAGTAATACTTGTACAAATAAATAAGACAGATAAGGAATTGGTAGTGCTGTATTCTAACAACTAGAAGACATCGGGCCTCATTACGAGGTTCAATGGGGACTTACCGGTCTATTCCGACCTTTGCGGGACCGGTAAATCCCCATTGAAAAAGCCATTCCCCATTCCCATTTCAGCCCCCATAGGGCTCAATGGGAAGGGGGAAGGTGCCAATAACGGTACTGCAAATTGCGGTACCGTTATTAGCTCTGAAGTCCCTTAACGGGTCCCTTCCATAACGCCTGGTAAAACCAGGCGTTGAGGAAGGAACCCGCTAAGGGACCTCGTAGTAGGGCGGTAAAGGATTACCGGCACCGGTGCCCTTACCGGTGCCGGTAATCCGTTACCTCCCACCTCGTAATGAGGCCCATAGGATCCTTGATGGTAGGACTCCGCAGGTGTTGTTAAAGAGGCGTTGCACCTGTGCAAGCACAATTACCTGCTGGGCAAAAATTCCCCTATTGCAAAAATACGCATATTTCATGCATTTTTGCACCACGACAAAGTATTAGGACTCGAGCAAACATTGCCGTGGTGCAAAAAAACATCGAAAGAATGTTTTTTGCACAAGGGCATTTTTTACGTTAGTGCTAATTGCAATTGCACCGGTGCAACTTCTCTGTAATACAGTCCTACATATTTTAAAGTTTGCACTTGCACTAAAGCAAAAACGTGCAATTACTAGATGTGCTGTAGCAGATAAGTTGCTAGCTCTGGATCTAGCAGCTCTTGGTCTAATGTAAGCTTCCCCAATTGCCATTTGACCAATTCCGGTTTTCTCAGTTACCATAGCTGCCAAAATTGGTTGTACTTAGCAACAGGTGAACAGCCAATATTAAGCTCTGTTTGAATAACTGGACATTAACAGCTGGGCCAATGTACATTTTCATTAAATGTGTTATTGCAATATTTTTCATTAACACAATGTGATGTGCAACTATCCAACCGTCACCTAATTAAAGTGAATCTCATAATTTTGGAAAGTCCTCACCAACATTCCACGAACTTCAAAACTGGGCCATTTTATGCATGCATAGACACATTAGGCGTGATAAGTGACGTGTGTCTAACATGAAGAATATATTTCATTCAACTCTACAGCAGAAAAATCTGCCCAAAACACGACATTGAGCAAGCCATATATAATCATTCCATATTGCCGACGCACCTCTGTCCTTCAAGTTCCAGGACAAATTGTGGCGCGACCGCGCATTTTGACAAGACCATAACTCAAGGTAAGATAATGCGCACAGAGAGGGTATTTACATTCAGATGACTGCTAGTGAACCTGCTAGGCGAAGGTGTTATAATACTGCTGTTTCTGGCTTTCTTAAGAAAAAGCAGAACTGGTGTCCTATAACCCTGCCGGTGGGAATCAAGGCAAAATTCCAAGAACGCAACAACAGTGGTGGCATCTGTAGGGATACATTCAAAACCAATTACTTACTACTTCCTTTGTTCAAATAGAGTACAATAATTTGCCAATACTTCACATTTCATTTTGGTGTGAATGTTCATATGTTTTTTCCATTGAAAGGCCCTGTACATTGAATGCACCTTAAAACTCAATTTATGTGATCATGAATATGAATGAACTCATTTATTATTAATACATTAGTTTATTTTTTAGGATTACAAATCCGTCCTCTCAAACTTTGGGATGAGACATATTATGTTATTTTGCATTTGTACTGCGCCGAATTACCATTTTAGTCGTTTCAAAGTGCTGATCATTGGACGTCATTGCGAGTCTGGCGGTAGCCGTGCTGGTAAAACCGGCAGGCTGCCGCCGGACTCGTGGGGAATTACCGGCGCCGGACTTTCCGGAATTACCAGGGCATTACAGCCCTGGTGGTCCGGTAATTCCGGTGCCGGCATTCCGTTACTCCCCATTCCCGCGGAAACACTGGCACCATGCAGTAATTCTGCCGGTGTTTCCGCGTCCGCCTGCAGCCGGTGGCGTTACGCCAGCCAGGTCAGACCTGGTGGGTGTGACGCCACACGGCCACAGAAGCCGTGGTACGGTTTTACCGGCACCGTTAAATCCGGACCGGCTAACTTGTGATGAGGCCCATTGTCTGTGGCGTATTGTGCCCCCACCCGGTGTAAAAAGACCTTAGTCTGCTGGAATGAACTCCATGAGCAAGGGTGGAATAAGAAGAGCGAAAGGAGGAAAGGAGTTTGCAGACGCAGGAAGGGGGTAAGCCAGGGATTGTTCGGGGACTGTTCCTGGCAATTAGCGTCCATAACTTAACCCAAGGACACAGCTTTAAGCACAAACTACTACCAACTGGCCACCCAATGCCAAAAAATATAAATGTATAAATAACAACCAATGCTTGTATTAGTATGCATACATAACACTCCATTGTATAGGCTCTATCAAGTAACAAATATTCTTATAAACTAGTATATTATTTGGTTTTAAATTTATCGCTGCAGGAAAGTTCCCTCTTGTAGAGTTCTTGGCTTCCCTAGAAAGACATTTGCAATTATTTACTTTTGTAAATGTTGTATCCTCTCACTGTGACATCACAGCAGGGTTGTATGGAATTCATAATCAACACAAACAAAGTCACAACAGGGGGGGTTATCGCATTGCCCAGCGCTGCCTCCTTTGGGTTTCCTAAGATCTGTGGTCCACAGAGAAAGCCAGACGCGAGCTGACAGTGCTGTCTGCACCTAGCAGCAGGTCTCTGACCTTCAGAGGTCTGGTGTCAAGCGTGGTGCTCCTCCTAGTAGTGGCATAGCCACGAGCCTGAAAGAATGGAACCCGTGGCTCCGGTGCTGAACCTGGCATTTGGCATCCCTGCCGACTATGATTACCACTCAGGCTGCTGGACAGAGGGATTAGGAGGGGAAAAAGAGGGAAGTGGGGGATGGCGCCACTGCTGTGCGACCGGACATAGTGGCTTGGCGAGTAACATATCAAGGATAGCTTACCACTTTGTCACATCTAGTGTGGAGCAAGGGGTCAATTGGGCCTCATTACGAGTATGAAGGTAGCCATGCCGCTTTTAGCGGCATGGCTACCCCCATACTGGTTACCGGGTCCCTCAAAAGGGGACTTATCGGGCGATTCTGACCCTGGAGGGCCTGGCAAATCCCTTTCGAGGGACCCGGTACATCCCCATTCCCATTTGAGCCCCTATAGGGCTCAAATGGGAATGGGAAGGATGCTTACAATGGGCCCGTTAATGATGGGCCCGTTGTTAGCATCCTGGTCTGCTAGCAGGTCCCGCTAAGGACGCCTGGTCTAACCAGGCGTTCCAGAGCGGGACCGGCTGCAGACCTCGTAATAGGGCAGCCCGGAGTGAACGGTGCCGGTCCCTTACCGGCACCGTTCATTCCGTGGCCGCCTAACTCCTAATGAGGCCCAATGTCATTAGAGTACCTAAAAGTGGAAGATTATATGATCAGATAAAAATAAATGTTTTCATTTGTTTAAAATATTTGCATTTAGAGACATATCTTCTCCTGGGGGGCCGACAATCAGGCTTCCAGACCCAAAGAGATGCTGAACTTGCGTTATTCAACATTAAAGGCACCCAACCCTGCATAATGGATCAGGGCTCTCTCTGCTTCTTAATGCTATTAGACCTCGCAGCCTCATTCCATACCCTGGATCACAGCATCCTACTCCAGCACTTCCATCATATAACAGGGGCTTCTGGAAGTGCGTTGCCTGGATACCGTCTTTTCTGAGCAAAGAAGCTCCCAAATCAGATTTGACAAAGCCATATCTGATCCTGTGGCCGTCAAGTTTCACGTGCCGCAAGGAGCATGGATTGCTCCTTTTTTATTTAACCTTTAAGTAAAGATCTTGCACGACATTCTGCTAGAATCTGTAGTTGAATTCCAGAACTATGCAGATGACACTTCAAACTGGACAGCGTTGATCAACATAGCTATAACAAAATACAAAAAACACGCTTACACATCGAGTTCTGGATGTCGCTAAATAAAGACAAGACAGAGATTTGACGCACCAGTCCTTCCTCTTTGTATTCACTTATCCCCCCCACATTGAAGGCTCTTCACTGGCTGCCCATAAAGGACAGGATTTCTCATAAACTCTTTACCATTGCACAGAGAGCATTACATAGCAGCGCTCTGCTTTATCTAAAAAGAAATCTTAAATGGCAGGCCTCCTGCCGACCTCTCAGGCTCCCTTATACGTTGCATGTCTCTTGCTTTCGCTGGTGAAGAGCTTTTGGCCGCACCGGAACTGTGCATGCCGCTAAACTTTGGAACAGCTTGCCAATAGAAGTGTGCCGTATAAGAGAGTACTGTGTATTTAGGAAACACGTCAACACTCTCCATAATGTCTAAATCTTTTGTTCATCACACTGGAAGATGCTGCCCACGGTGAGTTTTGCCCCCAGATGGCCCCACAACCATTTCAAACACTGTAAAATTGTTTGAAAATGGCTTTTAGTGCGCTCGGCGCTCCAGTCCTCTTCCTCCCTCCCACCCTCGTTCCCCAGCCCAATCCCGCCTCCCAGCCCTTCCCCGGCAACCTGATTGGTCTCTTGGCCACATATCATAAACCCTCCCAGGGCAGCCCTCTGCCCGGCAGCCCCTGTGGCTAAGGACCCCAAGGCCAAGGACGGCTCCTACATTGGCAGCTCCAAGATGTGTCTGCAGGTGTCCGCTGGGGAAGCCAGTGAAGTCAGCAGTCAACAGACACCAACAAAAACTGTGAGCGTGGCATGGGTGGGGAGTGGAGCAATTACTCTACTCCAGAAAACCACTGCAGCTCTATGTTACCTCCCAATGACATAGAGTGCCATAATATTAGCATCTCCACACGTATCTAGAATTGTGAATATTAGCATGTCCACACTTAGACAGATTGGTAAATATTAGCATGTCCACACTTAGCTAGAATTGTGAATATCAGCATACCCACACTTAGCTAGAATTGTGAATATTAGCATGTCCACACTTAGACAGATTGGTAAATATTAGCATGTCCACACTTAGCTAGAATTGTGAATATTAGCATGTCCACACTTAGACAGATTGGTAAATATTAGCATGTCCACACTTAGCTAGAATTGTGAATATTAGCATGCCCACACTTAGACAGATTGGTAAATATTAGCATGTCCACACTTAGCTAGAATTGTGGATATTAGCATGCCCACACTTAGATAGAATTGTGAACATTAGCCTGCGTCGCATCTAGATGGAATTGTGAATGTTGGCATGTCCACACTTAGACAGATTGGTAAATATTAGCATGTCCACACTTAGATAGAATTGTGAACATTAGCCTGAGTCGCATCTAGATATAATTGTGAATGTTGGCATGTCCACACTTAGACAAATTGGTAAATATTAGCATGTCCACACTTAGATAGAATTGTGAGTATTAGCAGGCCCACACTTAGCTAGAATTGTAAATATTAGCATGCCCACACTTAGACAGATTGGTAAATACTAGCATGTCCACACTTAGATCGAATTGTGAATATTAGCATGCCCACACTTAGCTAGAATTGTGAATATTAGCATGCCCACACTTAGCTAGAATTGTGCATATTAGCATGCCCACACTTAGATAGAATTGTGAATATTAGCATGCCCACACTTAGATGGAATTGTGAATATTAGCCTGCGTCGCATCTAGATGGAATTGTGAATATTAGCATGTCCACACTTAGATAGAAATGTGAATATTAGCATGTCCACACTTAGATAGAATTGTGAATATTAGCATGTCCACACTTAGATAGAATTGTGAACGTTGGCCTGCGTCACATCTAGATGGAATTGTGAATATTAGCATGTCCACACTTAGATAGAAATGTGAATATTAGCATGTCCACACTTAGATAGAAATGTGAATATTAGCATGCCCACACTTAGATAGAATTGTGAATATTAGCATGCCCACACTTAGATGGAATTGTGAATATTAGCCTGCGTCGCATCTAGATGGAATTGTGAATATTAGCATGTCCACACTTAGATAGAATTGTGAATATTAGCATGCCCACACTTAGATGGAATTGTGAATATTAGCCTGCGTCGCATCTAGATGGAATTGTGAATATTAGCATGTCCACACTTAGATAGAAATGTGAATATTAGCATGTCCACACTTAGATAGAATTGTGAATATTAGCATGTCCACACTTAGATAGAATTGTGAACGTTGGCCTGCGTCACATCTAGATGGAATTGTGAATATTAGCATGTCCACACTTAGATAGAATTGTGAATATTAGCATGTCCACACTTAGACAGATTGGTAAATATTAGCATGTCCACACTTAGCTAGAATTGTGAATATTAGCATGTCCACACTTAGACAGATTGGTAAATATTAGCATGTCCACACTTAGCTAGAATTGTGAATATTAGCATGCCCACACTTAGACAGATTGGTAAATATTAGCATGTCCACACTTAGCTAGAATTGTGGATATTAGCATGCCCACACTTAGATAGAATTGTGAACATTAGCCTGCATCGCATCTAGATGGAATTGTGAATGTTGGCATGTCCACACTTAGACAGATTGGTAAATATTAGCATGTCCACACTTAGATAGAATTGTGAACATTAGCCTGAGTCGCATCTAGATATAATTGTGAATGTTGGCATGTCCACACTTAGACAAATTGGTAAATATTAGCATGTTCACACTTAGATAGAATTGTGAGTATTAGCAGGCCCACACTTAGCTAGAATTGTAAATATTAGCATGCCCACACTTAGACAGATTGGTAAATACTAGCATGTCCACACTTAGATCGAATTGTGAATATTAGCATGCCCACACTTAGCTAGAATTGTGAATATTAGCATGCCCACACTTAGCTAGAATTGTGCATATTAGCATGCCCACACTTAGATAGAATTGTGAATATTAGCATGCCCACACTTAGATGGAATTGTGAATATTAGCCTGCGTCGCATCTAGATGGAATTGTGAATATTAGCATGTCCACACTTAGATAGAAATGTGAATATTAGCATGTCCACACTTAGATAGAATTGTGAATATTAGCATGTCCACACTTAGATAGAATTGTGAACGTTGGCCTGCGTCACATCTAGATGGAATTGTGAATATTAGCATGTCCACACTTAGATAGAAATGTGAATATTAGCATGTCCACACTTAGATAGAAATGTGCATATTAGCATGCCCACACTTAGATAGAATTGTGAATATTAGCATGCCCACACTTAGATGGAATTGTGAATATTAGCCTGCGTCGCATCTAGATGGAATTGTGAATATTAGCATGTCCACACTTAGATAGAATTGTGAATATTAGCATGTCCACACTTAGATAGAATTGTGAACGTTGGCCTGCGTCACATCTAGATAGGTTTTGACTGAAGGATAGCATGCCCGCGCCCAAATGAAACTTGAAGGTTAGCATGTGCCACACTTAGAACTGTGAACACCAGCCTGCGCCGCTCCTGGATAAGATTGTGAATGTTAGCATGCCCACACCTAGATAGAACTCTGAACATTGGCCTGCGCCGCTTCTAGATAAGACTGTGAAGGCCAACATACTAAAGGTCAGGTAACCCACTAACCAATATAACCTCAAACTCTGCATACTTATCTCACTCAAAAACTCACACAACCATCTCTCGCACCACAAGCCACACGCACTTCACAACACTGCAACAACACATAAGCCGGAGCAACAGCACACGCAGACTGACACTGATCCAATACCTGCACCAAAGCTCAGTATCTGGTGTATACCGAGCTGAAGCTGCCAACAGAACACCACTCCTCTCACTATCCTACTCCCTCTTCACCTTACTAACCCATCCCACCTTATCGTTTACAGATCTGCCAGAGCGCCTGGGGACCAATTCCATTGGTGACGGTGTGCGGTACAAATACCTTTAACATTTAACATTTTAACATTTAACATCTCTCTCCCGCTAGTATGCATGCTGAGTTACTCTCGAAGTTGTAGCGCCTCCTATCTCCCCACCCTTTTCCCCCATTAGGGGGTAAAAGGAATAAAATGAATTTAACACAGTAACATATATTGCAGCAAAAAGGCTTCAACAATTCAGTATCTGTTTCTACAGACCCCTGATGCGCCTCCTTCAAATCCACTAATTCTCTGCACAAAAAGCGTCTAATCCTTAAATTCACACCACCGCCTCTGGTGATGAAAGCAGGAGTGTAAGAGTAACGTGAAGAAAAGTTGGAGAAATAGTAGAAGGGCCCAATAAAACTCTGTATGATAACTGCCGTCTAAATCCCAATTTACACCAGGCACTTCCGTACAGACAGTAACCCAATTCAGCCAATTGTGTCTCTGTACTCCCTAGGTACAAGATAACGGCCCCCTAAAGTGCTAGAATTATGTCCAAAAGGAGTGAGTTCCATGGTGTCCCCCGCATATGTTTGTTGGCCTAAACCATCACTTTACTGAGGAACTTTCTTCATCAGTCTCCTGCAGTTTGTGAATGGCCACCTCACTCAACTGCCCAGGTGCTCCAAATTGATGCGACCCACTCTGCTCAACCCCATCCCGACCTCAATTGGACACACCACTTTTTTCTCAGAAGAGAGTGGCAGTCACTACAATGTCACACGGGTTGATCCCACGAGAGCTCTTGCTTCATCTTTGCCTTCGCAAAAACACGGCAGCACAGAACCACGCATCTAGTTTACCATAGGTCCCCCCTCCATTGATGTTGCACCTCACGCTCACTGGTAACAGCACCTGGCACGTGACAGACACTCCGGCTCGGAAGCATCTGGGCCAGACCTCCATCACCACTTTCCAGGTGTTTTGCTGTCTTGTCTCCATGCCTAATTGCCATAGAGGGCGCACCTCCTCCTTGGTATTCCTGAATCTTCTAAGAGCAATTGTTGACAGGCCTCAGATCGTCTTGTGCACCAACAGATCCTTGCATTGTTAATGGAAGCAGAGAGAAAGCCCAACTCCTGCCTCCAACACTGTACCCTGCAGAGGGAGCCTTGTGCCAGAGCCCTCAGGGAAGGCTACTCACCCGATGCCCGGCTGGCTCCACCCTCATATGATTATAGTTCGTTTATTTTGGATCATTGTGATCCATAATACCAGCATAAAATCACACATAGGCACAATCAAATACAATGTTAAAAGAACAGCATAAAACACAACGTAAATCCAATTAAAAATGAACTCATGGTTCAATATTAACAGCTCCTACAAATTTCATAAAGCGCAATATAAATACATCTATCTACAAGAAAGTCATAACAAAACCTTAAAAGTTAAGTAACTGCCCCCGGTGCCCTTGGCTCCCACATAATCAAATGTCTCCTCCAGGCTTTTGTAAAAAGCATGCAAGGGCTAAAGTAACCACTAACTTTGTGAGAACAACAAGTACATCAGTGCTGGGTGAGGAGCCCTTAACCCACTTTCTCAAAGCAAGTTCATCAAGAACTGATATGAAGGTCATGAAAAGTGGGCAAAGTAAAATAAAATTAGATAATGTATCCAAACTCCTTTACTTACAGTTAAAATCTGTGCCCCCCTCATTACCTTTAGAACAAGGATGGATAACTGCTCCCAAAGGGAGTATGTTGAATCTTGCCTTAATTAAAAGTGCTCTCTGTTGAGGGGCAGTCACCATTTGGAGACAATCCCCAGGGCCTGAAGAAGGCGCTACTGGTAAATGAGCTCTTGTGTTTTTTGCAACATGTCATCTTCCCAGAAAGCCAGGTAGTACATGATCTTACTCTTAACTGCCATTGTCACGGGCCTGCCTTCCTGGCGCTTATGGTCTTCCTGGCGATTGCGCCGCCATTGAGTTACCAACACGTTTTCTTACGTTTTCACTTTAATGGTCTAGCGTTTTGTTCTGCCTTTCTTTACATCCTATATTAGCTCTGCCTTTTTTTTCTACTGCGCGTTGCAACCCCTTTGAGTTCACCATCACTCTGGGTTAACGCTTCCTAGTTGTCTGCTTGCAGTTGCTGCTGCCCTCTTTCCTTGACTTTCCCTCCTCTTTGTCTTTCGTACTCTACCGCTATTTTTTTTGCCTTCCGCCCTCTTCTGCCTTTTCGTGACTTCGGCTCATCTTTCTCTGTCTTCCTATTTTTTTCTGACCGCCCCGGTGGTTCTTAAATCTATCTTTGTTATTTTCTCCCATTCTTATTCCTTTTACCCCTCCTTTCCTGGTTGTGCTTACCTGTTTCTGTGATCCACTCTGCTTCTTGATAATAGCGGTTGTTTCTTTGACACTCCTCTTTGTATACCTCTTCTGCTGGTTCGTGTTTCCCTTCAGATCTCCCTACGGCTCTGTGTTACGGCGCCGATTCCTCGAAGACTCAGTGGCAGGACGCATCGGTTCAACCACGGTCTACAGCGGAACCGCAGCAATCTCATGCAAAGTTTTTTTTTCAAGCCGCTGGCTTTTTTCCTCTTGCTCTTGGCGTGCTCGGAAGGGGGTCCTGTGTTCTCCGACATTGTCCGGCGACACAGTGGCTTCATTCCGGGGAAGGCCGTACCTCTTTCAGAAAAAAGAGACCAACAGAAGTAAAAGAGAGTCCGAGTTCACGGTTAAAGGATCAGGTGAGGAGGAGGAGGGGAGGTTAACAGATTCAGAGGATATTACTGTTGAGAAACCCACCACAGTTGACAGTTTGCAATGCCACCATTAATCATCATGGATACCGCTACTCAGATACAGGAATTCGTTAATGCCATGCAGGGCTTATCCCAGGAGGTCCGTGACCCATAAAGCAGAAAATGATACCCTCAAACAGATGGTTACTGCCCGAGAACAACCACAGACTGAATGACCCCCCATGCCTTTAGCTTCTGGAAAGTTTGGTGGTAATCCCAGGCGCTTTAAGGAGTCCATGGAGGCCTGTATAATACATTATACGTTCCAACCCCATACCTATGCCTCCCATCAAGCCCGGATTGTCTTTTTGGTATCCAATCTTACAGGCAATGCTTTGGCCTGGGATACTCCTCTTGTGACAAGTGCCAGCCCTCTTCTGCAGGACTACGGGGCCTTTACGGCACAATTCAAACAGACCTTCGAGAGACACAAGACGTCTCAGGTGGCCAGCGAGGAGCTGCTGGACATCCAGCAAGGGTCCATGGACCTGCTCAGTTACATAACCCAATTTGAGAAAGTTTCTGCCAATGCAGGTTGGCCTGAAACCACTCACTACACCATCTTTAGGAGAGGCCTCCGGGGAGAACTCAAGGAAGAGCGTGCTCGGTCCCCTCGGCCTTCTACTTTGTCTTAGCTTTTGACCGCCATTGTTCAGATTGATTTTCGATTATCTGAACGAAGATCCGAAAAGAAGAAAGCAAGACCTTCCGACATTCTATCTGCCTCTCCCTCCACTCCTCGCCGTCCGAAGGAAGAACCGATGCAGATCGGAACCACAAGAGGACCACTCGCTCCTGAAGAGCGCAAAAGGTGCAGGGATAAGAACTTGTGTTTTTATTGCGGCTCTGATACTCATCTTCTGAGAGACTGTCCTGATGTGCCACCCCGTCGTTCGGGTAACGATCGACCTCAAAAGTAGCTGGGACGGGTTTTCGAGGTCAGGAAGACAGTCCCTACATCTCTGTCACTGTTGCATCTGCAGTCCCTGTTGAGGACAACAGACTGATGGTGATTCCCATTTTAATCTGTGTCAGGAACAAACAGGTAGACACATTGGCCCTCTTGGATTGCAGAGCTAGTGGTAGCTTCATGGATGTAATCTGGGCTAACTAAACTAAATCGATCAAGTGGAAAAGGAAGAGGACCAAAAGGTTGAAGGGGTTGATGGCACCCCTCTCAGTTCTGGTATGATAACACACGCTACGGCCTCCATAGAAATGACGATCTTACAACATAAGGAGGTCATCCAGTTCAACTTGATTCATGGTGCTCTCTTTCCAGTAATCCTTGGGGTATCTTGGTTCCGCAGGCACAATCCTGCTATAGATTGGTCTCGCAATCTGATCATGTTCAATTCCAATCATTGTCGGAAGTCCTGTTCCAAGGAAAAGACACATGAAACGATGAAGGTTGTGGTAGGAGATCAAACCCTCCCCGCAACCGCTTGGAGTCTACCTGATACCTACCAAACTCCACCAGTTTAGAGAGGTTTTTGTTGGAAAAGACCCTCAAGAACTACCACCACACCGGCCGAGGATTGCAGTATAGACCTACAACCCAACGCTGTGGTGCCTTTCGGGCGCATGTTTTCACTCTCCTTAAAAGAGAAGGAGGAATTTAGGAAATATCTGGATTCAAATCTTCACAACGGATTGATCCAACCATCCCGTTCCCCTGCAGGAGCTTTGTTGTTTTTCGTCCCTAAGAAGGACATGAGTGAGCTAAGGCCTTGCATAGACTACCGGGTCTTAATCATGTTACCATAAGGTACAGGTACCCTATGCCCCTCATCAGGGATGTACTTGAGGCTGTACAAGGTGCTGGAAAACAAAAATTGGAAAACAAAAAACGGTGTCTCAGAATCACGCTGAGACACAAATAGGTGCACTACTAACGCAATAAGAATTGCAAAGATATTCCTAGTCTTGTTAAATCTTGATCAATTTCAAACATATAAACCATAAATATAAAGCTTTATGGTTTCCAAATCAAATAAATTCTTGACAGTCAATGTAGACACTTTTACAAGGTACAAGTTAATAAAAGAACACAATTTGTTACATAGAAATTCACACAGTATAAATTCACATGGTATAAACTGTTCACAATCACAGTCATATATAACACCAAATATTTCAAAAATAGAATAGAATGACCAATCAGTTTTTGATTGTTAGTTTAACTTAATACACATGTCACGATATCTGGACCAGGAGTCTGATGCTGATGTTTATTCTGACAAACTTCACTAGTCTATTACTATGCGTTTCGGGCCGATTGCCCTTCTTCAGGTATGATATCGTTTTCCTATGAATTAATAAATAAATAAATAAATGTGTCAGAGAATGTTTTCTGAATAAAAGTGTAAATTGAAATAATGAAACTGAGAAAAAATCTTGCTAAAGTTCCATACACTAACCTGTGTCTCCTACATCCATCAATTAGATATATACGATGCTGTTTGTCGGGTGCCTGACTGGCTTCCCTGGAATCAAATTAAAGTAATAGGATTATTTCCCCAAGCTTCATACCTGACATCAGTATATTAACCATATCAAACAGCGGATCTGAGGCGGACATTTCGCTAAAAAGGCACGGTGTCCCGCACAATAAACAGATCCCCTGTGATATGGTTATTATATGTGGTTATTTATAAATCATCACAATTAACCAGGGGCTCACCTCTGGGTGGCTGTTGATCCCTCGTAGGGATGTGTTCTGTTAGCTGTTAAAAGCGTTCTCTATGAGTTGGAAAACTCCAGCTGCGAACGAAATATATGCATACAACTGTCACCTCTCTGTACCATTTGGTTGCAAAATAACCTTAAGCTAGTGACTCAAAAGCGTACCTGCGGGTAATTATGATGGATTCTTCCTGCTTTAGTGGACTAGTTCCTCTGTGGAAGTAGACGCCGGTGATTCCCGGTCTGAGCCTTTCAATCTTACACAACCAGCGAGTTTATTCCTGTTTAGAGGGTAAGGATAGGTTTTACTATTTTGTTTTGGGTCAGAGTGGACTAATTTGCATCCCAAACTGATACGATACGGGTATAGTACCACGATAAGTTTATACCTGTTGTTGAATGCTTGCGCTGTCTGATCCACACTATGCCCTCATTTCGTCTTGCGAGTCCGCGGTCTTATAGCGCCTCAAAGATAATTGTTTTGTTCAACCTGATGTTTAGACATTCTGTCGCACCCTTGTATGTAGACAGCAACTCATCTGCGGTTATCCACCGGTAAGCCGTACTTCTTTCTTGTTTCTTTGTTCTATACCCAGAAGTGAACATAGGATTGTTCGCTCTGGGTTATTTTGCTACGACTAGAACTTTCCCTGAGTTCTTTGCGAGATGCCATCTTAGTGGAAAAAATGGTGGCTGATCTATCGGGAAGGGTTAGAATCATCAAGTTTATAAAGGCTCTATATCGTGTCAACATTCTCTCAATCTAATATTTTGGAACCACTCCATTTCATCAGATACGGTGATGTATACAGTGTGGTAAAAAGTGTTCATCCTCATCTAAACCAACTCTCCATATTAAAAAATAAAACTTGCATTATATGTCTCAATGATTCTTATATCATGACATCACTCGCTCTCGCAAAAATAATTGTCTTGAACCCCATAATTGACAGTTAGGTTCCCATATTGTATGCAGGAAAGCAAAATATTATCTTCAATCACAGTTGCTTTGAAACAGCGTGGCTAGCATTCAAACCATGAACTAGTTTTATATCCCTATATTGTAATAGTAATGTATTGTAGCAACTAGTAAAGAGACTTTGTATGGTAATAGGAGCTCATTGCAGACCGTGGGTTTCATAATCCTATGGATTTCAAATATTCACAACATACCTGATCAGTAAGAATTGTCCATGTGAGAAAGCATACCACACAATGTTTCAAATTACAAAAAACAGCATAGGTCCCATTCAAGATTCATACCCCTAGGGTACATTGAGTCCAAATATTCGATCCAATATGTCTCTCTCTGCTGTAAAAGTCCTTGGAGATTACCTCCTCGTCTAGGTAATACCGCATGCTCAAGAATAACAAATTGCAATTGGGCCACAGAGTGTTTGTAATCTTTAAAGTGTTGTGCAACTGGTGATTTGATCGAGCCTGTCCTTACGTTGGACTTGTGTTGAACCCATCTTTGTTTAGCTTTTCTGCCCGTAAGGCCTACATAGTACAGTCCACATGGGCATCTTATGCCATATATGACACTCTTTGTATCACATGTTGATGTGTGCTGAAGCAAGATCTTATTGCCGTTATGTGGGTGGTGTATATGATTGCCTCTGATGATATTGTGGCAACAGTTACAATTGTTGTAGGGTAGAGTACCTTTAAACAGTGTCGTCTTCACTTTCTTGTACCCAAAATCTGATTTGGTTAGATGGTCCTTTATAGATTTACTTTTACTGTATGCGAACAGAGGTGTTGTTGGAAAGAGTTGTTGTAATTTTGGATCCAAAGATAAAGTTTCCCAATTCTTAATGATTTTCTTGATCTGATGGCTTTGTTGTGAATATGTAGTTACAAATACCAACTTTTCTTCCTCAGTTTTTCTATTTGTCTGCAAAGTGTCAGATCTGGGCATCTCCTTTACCTTCAAGAGGTCCTGTTGAATTTGAATTGGATCATATCCCCTCAGAAGAAATTTCTTTGTACGTTCATTTGCCTTCCTGTCAAATTCATCTTCTTCGGATACTATCCTCCTGTATCTCAGTAACTGACTTAGTGGTATGCTTTTTACTGTTCTCTTTGGATGGAAACTCGATGCCAAAAGTAAACTGTTTCTATCAGTTTGTTTCGTATAGATGGTGGTTGCCAGCATGTTTTCTTAAAGGTGCACCAAAACATCCAGAAATTCTAAGGATGTAGTGCTGGTCTTATGTGTAAATTGTATCCTTGGTGTCAGATTGTTCATATATTCGAAAAAGCCTCTTAATTTCAATTTAGTGCCTGACAAGATTCCAAAAAGGTTATCAATGTATCTGACATAAAATTTTAAATGCTTTTTCCATAAGGGATAGTTAAGCACCTTCGTCTCTTCCAAGTATCTCATGTATACGTTAGCGTAGCTTGGGCCATCGCCGCACCCATCGAGGTACCAGAAATTTGAATAAAGTATCGATCTTCAAACATGAAGAAGTTGTTGTTAAGTACAATTGTGAGTAGCTGTATCACAAATAGTTTGTCGCTACCTATTTCATTGTGGGTATTCAGAAGTGCCCACTCCATTGCTTCAATTCCAGATTGGTGTGTAATATTAGTATACAAACTGGTCACATCCATTGAGAAGAGTATGTCTGCATTCAGTACGAAGTCCACTGATTGGAGTTTTGTTAGAAAGTGATTTGTATCCTTCACATATGGAATAGCTTTTTGAGCCAATGGTTGGATGATCTTGTCCAAGTATTGTGCTAAAGGTTCCAGTAGACTGTTGGTAGCCGCTATTATGGGGCGTCCTGGAGTGTTTTGTAAATTCTTGTAATCTTGTAAATTCTTGTGTATTTTAGGAAGCACATATATCACCAGCATAATTGGCTGTGAATTAGTCAAGAAAGCTTTGGTCTTATCCGAGATGTATTCTTCAATTTCCGCATCATCAAGAACTTTCTTTGTGATAGCCCTCACTTGTTCTGTGTGGTCGTTCAGAACTTCTATGTAAGTGTCTCCATCACTCAGTTGTCTGACGACTTCCTCCTTGTATTTACTGGTATCAAGAATCACTGAGGCTCGGCCTTTATCAGCCGGCTTGATAATTATATCAGAATTTTGCCAAAGTCTATCCAGTGCTTGTTTCTCTCTTGTCGTCAAATTCGTTCTTTGTCTTTTCTTAAAGTTAACTTTCTTCAGATCATTCAACACTGATTTCTGGAAAGATTCTAAGATGCAGTTCTGTAGTGGGGGAGAAAAGTTACTCTTAGGTTTCATCTTCAAAAATTCAGATTCTTTCTTGCTTTCTGTTATGTCAATGGAATCAAAGAACACCTTTAGTTTCATTTTACGCATCAGCTTAAAGAAATTAATCTTTTCTTTCAGCAACGTACTAGTGTAATGCGGTACAAATGACAGACCTTTCTGCAGAGTTTGTCGTTCAAATCTACTCAATTTGTATTTTGATCCAACCATCCTGTTCCCCTGCAGGAGCTTCGTTGTTTTTCATCCCTAAGAAGGACATGAGTGAGCTAAGGCAACTGCATAGACTACCGGGGCCTTAATCATGTTACCATAAGGTACAGGTACCCTATGCCCCTCATCAGGGATGTACTTGAGGCTGTGAAAGGTGCTGCCATTTTTTCCAAATTGGACTTAAGACGAGCATATCATCTGCTTCGTGTCCGAGCAGGGGATGAATGGAAGACCGCTTTCTGCACCCGTTCAGTCATTTTGAATATAGGGTTATGTCCTTTGGTCTTGTTAATGCTCCTGCTGCCATTCAACGGTTTATGGATGGGATATTTTCAGACTTACTATACTACAACACCATTGTCTACCTTGATGATATCCTGGTATACTCACCTAACCGACAGATCCACCAGGTACACCTCCAGCAAGTGCTTCAACGTCTTCAGGAACACCAACTTTTGGTTAATCCCGAAAAGTGGCTGTTTGAAGTTACTTCGGTGCCCTATTTGGGCTTCATCCTCACCGAACAGGGGGTGGAGATGGATCCCATGAAACTGTCTGCGGTACTCAACTGGCCTTCTCCTACTTCTGTAAAGGAAGTTCAATGTTTTCTTGGCCTAGCGAACTTCTACCGCCGGTTCATACCACGGTTCTCCGGACTGGTACTTCCCATCACTTCTCTCTTGAAAAAGACCTGCTCACCCTTCCATTGGTCCTCTGAAGCTGAAGACACCTTTGTACTTCTTAAGGAGATGTTTTGCTCGGCTCATATTCTCTGTCAACCCAACCAATCTCTTCCGTTTATCGTGGAGACCAATGCATCTGCAGCTGCCATAGGAGCAGCACTCCTACAAGAGCATGAAGGAGTGGAACACCCAGTCACCTATCTCTCTCGTACCTTAACTCTGAGTGAGATTAACTATTCTGTTATTGAGAAGGAATTGTTGGCAATGAAGACCGCCTGTGAGGAATGCCGTTACCTGCTCCAAAGCTCTTTGTATCCTTTCCAGCTGAGGACCAACCATAAGAACCTCAAGATCATCCAACAGATCGAGTGCATTAACTCCAGGCAAGCCAGGTGGGCTCATTTCTTCACTTAATATGACTTTGTAGTCACTTATCTTCCGGGTAGCAAGAACATTCTAGCCGATTCATTATCTAGATATCCCTATCCTGGACTGTCTATTGATCCCAAGACCGAACACGTTATGCCTCTGGATAAGATAGTGTTTTCAGTCTCAACCTTTCTTCAGGAAGTCACGGATGCCACCTTACTACTGCAGGTTGGCAGGTCATAGAGGTACTGCTTCTACTATTGACTTCCTGCAACGTTACTTCTGATGGCCAGAACTGGCCTCTGAGGCCAAATCGTATGTTGCGTCCTGTCCTGTCTGTAGTAGGGCCAAATACGATACACAGAGACCTCTCGGTTTGCTCCAGCAAAATTCACCTCCCACGCGACCCTGGTGTCATCTTTCTACAGGCTTTATCGTGGACCTACCCCCTTCTGAAGGGTGTACTTGCATCATGGCCATGGTGGACTCCTTTTCGAAGATGGCACATTTGTTAGTATGGCTTCAGTTTTTGCCAAGGATGTATTTAGGCTCCACGGTTTACCAGACAAGATTGTCTCTGATCGTGGTAGTTAGTCAGTATACATCTCGCTTTTGGAAGGCCCTATGTAACAAATTAGGCATAAATAATGCCTTATCCTTGGGTTTTCACCCACAGACCAACGGTGAAACTGAGCGCCTCAACGCTTCACTCGAACAATATCTCAGATGTTTTACAAACCACCTACAGGATAACTGGGTTTCTCTGCTGCCTACCACTGAGTTTTCTTATAGTAACACTAAACACTCTGCCACATCTGTCAGCCCGTTCTTCTGCAATTATGGATTTCATCCACTTGAACTTCTTCCCTCAGATATGCGTGCTACTACAGTACCTTCAGTTGATGGACTTTTAACCAACATAACTGATGCCCATAAAATCGCTAAGGAAGGATTGAGAGTTAGCCAAACTCGCTATCAGTCACAAGCCGATGCTCACCGCCGCAAGGCTCCCATATGGACCCCAGGAACCCGGGTTTGGTTGTCCACCAATTTTCTCCCAAGATGGTTACATTCTTCTAAACTATCACCCCGCTACTTGGGTCCCTTTCCTATAGTAAAGAGGATAAATCCTGCGGCTTACCGCTTGCGACTACAAAGAAGCATGAAGCGGATACATCCGGTATTCCACACCTCTCTGTTGAAGGAATACCAGCATGATCCTTATGGTAGGATCTTGCCGTCCTTAAAACAACCGGCTGATAACACTCAGGTAGGCTTATGGGCAGCAAGGACAATGTGTGGCTCTGTGAGATGTGCACCAGTTTCTGGTATGATATGTGGCTGCCATCCAGGCTGTAGGAGCGCAGGGAGGAACAGTGTAGATCGCGGTAGGAAGGCACTGATATGAACGGTACACTGAGGGGTAGAAGACAGATAAGATATAGCTGGCGCATGCGTCAAAGATGACGGGCCTGGCTTACCTTCATGTCGGGAGGTATTGCTGGTATCGTCAGGAGCTGGGTTTGCGAGGAGGGGTGGCTGCGCTCCGTCTCTTCTCCAGCGGAGACTGGCAGATGCTTACAACAAGGGTCTTAATGATTGGCCTTGCTGGATGGCCGGCTTTGCCTCCCGGCTCGGAGGGGGTGGGAGGGATAAAACATGCTGCATCCAAACCTCTGCCTTCAGGAAGTCTGTGGAAGGCTGGGAGCTCAACGGAGCTCGCGACCCTGTGGCGGCCATCTTGAGGTGGTAGTAAGGGACTTCAGTCCCAATCAAAAGGGGGTCTTTGCAGGGCTCTGGATTGAACGCAACAGTGAGGGTACAAGACGTTGCGTTCTTAACTCAACGAGAACATACAAGCAGGCATCTACAATGTCAGATGAGGAGCATACTGAAGAGACTGCAATCAATGCAGCAGCATTTTGCCAACCCACACCATTTGATATGAATGGCCAACAGTCACTGGGTCCATGCTCGGAACAATGGATCAGGAGGTTTGAAAACTGCCTGACAGCATACAATGAACAGGCATCTGACAGGTTCGACAGAAGACTGGTGATAAACCGGGTAGGAGAGTAAGTCGAAGATCTCATTCTCAATTTTACACCAGATGAGGTAGAATCATACAAGGGGCTCAAAGAGGAACTGAGTACGTACTTTGACCCTCAGAGATCATGAGTGTCATACGTTCAACACCACGTGTCAGATAGCAGGGAAATCCATGGATGCTTTCACAACTCGCTTACACAAGCTGGTGGCGCACTGTGATTTCCATAAATTCACAAATGAAGAGGCCATCAGACTCTCAATAATCAGAGGATGGCTATTTTCAACTTTCCCAAAAGAAACTACTACAATAACCACTCCATCTAGCCACGATACTGCTGATGCCCAGAGAAGAGGCCAGATACCCTGTCACCAGCTACCCAAAGAGGTACTCATCATCAGATCAATATCACTGATGCGGCCTACCATTTCCTCATGAGGAAGGAATTAAATTCCCTGCGTGGGGATAATAATGCATCAACTCTAGCAGAGAAAACCACTTGGCTGTCATCTGCAACTCATTAAGTAGAACACAGGAAAGCAATTTCCCACCAGGCAGACAAGAAACCTGCATGCATAGCTCTGTGCCTGTAAGAAGTGACGCAAGTGCAAGAAGGGATCTTGTAAGTCATGTTCGACAGGTAACAGGGAGATCTGCCTCAACCCTGTCATCTGCCATTCAGAACAACTGACGAGAATGACTATGCATACATGATGACCGTGCTGGTCATGCCACCTGCTATCGACATTGACATTCTTGTAGGGGAACATCAAGAATAATTTGCGATTGACTCGGGAGCTACGCTAAACATCATGTGCATGTCAGAATTTTGCAAGATGGCTTACCCATCACAGCTGATGCCATCTGAGCTGAAGGTGTTCACATAGGCTGCAAAAGGCCCAGTGATACATTATGGATAATTCTTCACAGCGTTCCTTTACAAAGGAAAACAGGCACCCGCCAAACTACATGTTCACCAAGGGGAAGTGCCATGGAGCAACTTACTCGTTCGCCCCACTGCAATCGAGATGAACATTGCAGCCGTAATGTACACCATGCAACACGCCATCCCAGTGACACAGAGATTTCCATCAGTAATTAAGGTCATCGGCTACCTCAGAGGAGAGTCAGTAACTCTACGCATTGATGAAGCTAAAACTCCTGTGGCACAACACCCTCAGAGAATACCAATCCACCAGAACCACAAGTAGAAAAGCAAACACAATGCCTCCTGGATGAAGATATAATCAAACAGGCCAGTGGTCCAACTCTGTGGGTTTCCCATATTGTAATGGTACCAAAGAAAGGAGCAACTGATCAAATGTGCATACGTGTGGACATGAGGCAAGCCAATAAAGCAATTGGGTGAGAACGCCATCCCGGAATGCACCTGGATGACATGATCAGTCTTCTAAATGGAGCCAAAGTATTTTCGATGCTGGACCGAAACAAGGGATTCCACCAAATCAAGATAGACGTGCATCCCAGATATATCACCAAGTTTGCCACACCCATCGGACCATTCCGATATAAAAGACTTAGCTTCGGCATATCATCGGCGGCAGAGATATTTCAAGAGAGCATCTGGAGAGAAGTTAGGCATATGAGAAACTGTTTTAATTACAGCAACAATATCTTAATATTTGGCGCCTCTGTCGAACAACATGATCAGGGCCTGACTCAAGTATGCAACGCGCTAATGGAAGCAGGATTGACCCTCAATGCTGAGAAATGTGTGTTACACAAGGTGCAGATAAAGTCATTTGGACACGTTTTCTCACACAAAGCGATGAGTCACGACCCAGGAAAGGTGGCAGCCATCTCTGTAATATCGCCACCTGAAGATATCAGCGATGTTCAATCATTTCTAAGGATGGCCAGGTACTGCAGCAGGTACCTCAGGGATTTCGCCATTATGAGTGCACCACTCAGAGAACTCACCAAGCAAGGAATGATATTTCAATGGACCTGTGAATTGTGAGGAAGCATTCAGCCAAATCAAGAAAGACATTGCATCAGCAGAACACATGGCGTACTTTGACCCGTCTATGCACACAGAGCTAATAGCAGACGTCAGTACTGTTGGATAAGGAGTCATACTGGCTCAATACAATCCAGGCTGGGAATCCCTGAGGGTTACAATAGGGTATGCACACAAAAGTCTGTTAGATGTGGAGAAACAATACTCCAACCTGAAAAAGAAGGACTAGCTGTTGTGTGGGCGTGCAAGCGTTTTCAAATGTTTCTGCTAGGAAATCTGTTCACAATAGTAACAGATCACCAAGTTCTGGTGACCATAAACACAAATCCTCATTGTCAAATTCCCCCACGAATAGAAAGATGGGGTTTGCAGCTGACTTCATGTCCCGACACCCTCTCCCAGATCCATCAACCAATATTTCTATGGTGGAGGAATATGTAAATGTCCTCACTCAAAGTGGATCGCCCAACTTGCTAGCACTAGAAACCATAAAAGAGTGCACTATTCGCCACGCCACGATGAAAAAGGTGCGAGAATAGGATCTCAAAGATGGAAATCTGTCTTTCCTGAAGGGTGCCATGACAGAGGCGTGTCCATGCTTGAGCTGTGTGCCTTAAAATATGTAAAGGATGAACTTTCCATATCAGCAGATGGTTTAATAATGCGAGGCAACATACTGATCATACCATTAGAACTGCGACAACAGGTATTGGACCCGGCACACGATGGCCACAGAGGGATTATGGCCATCAAACGTCAAATAAGAGACACAATGTGGTTTACCTGGAATGATGCCCTTATGGAGCGCACAATCAGAGCATGCCATCTGTGTCAAAGCACGGCATGGCAAAACAATCCTAATGCCCTCTGCATGTCAGAAATGCAAGATTCCCCATGGACCAGATATCAGTCGACTTCTTCCAACCCTTTGGCTTCAACAAATATTGGCTGGCTGGCATGGACGAATATTCACATTACCCCATCATCCAGATGGTCTCATCCATAGGGCCAACACCATCATCCCTGCACTGGATGACATCTTCTCAGCATGGGGAATTCCTAATGTACAAAAATCAGACAATGGCTCACCTTTCAGCTTTCTGGAGTTCGTCAGGTTCACGCAATACATGGGGATCCATCACAGAAAAATTACCCCCTTGTGGCTGCAGGCCAATGGAATGGTTGAATGATTTATGAGTAGTCTAAAGAAGGTCCTGCAGCAAAGCAAGTTGAGGTCCATGTCCCTCAATCAACCATTGTGCGGCATGCTACAGGATTACCGTAACTCACTACATGGCAACACAGGAAAGTGCCCTTTGGAGTTGATGTTTTGGAGAAGAATCAAGACACGGCTTCCCCATCTCTCAGAATCGTGCATCAAGGAGAATCACAAGCTAGCTGACAGGGCGAGTTTGAGAAAGCAGGACATGAAGCAGTTTTGCTGATCAGCAGAGAAACACAAAAGCATCATTGTTGAAACAGCAGACAAGATCCTTGTCTGTCACAAGCAGGAAAGGAAGTCTGATTCATAATTCAGACCAGGATGGTTGACAGTGTCTCACATGAAGGACCATGGTGACAGCACAATCTCCAGGGCGAGTGGTCACTCGCAACATCTCTCACTTCAGGAAGTACATAGGAAAATAAGAAGAGAGTGATAATGAAGTGAGAGGAGAAATAGAACAAGTGACCAATGAGGAAGCCAGACCTGAAGATGTGCCATGGGAAGCTCAGATGAGGCCACAATATGCATCCAAAGACCTGTGCATCTCATTGAAGAAATATAGGGGATGAGCACCATGAGAGTTTAAATTCCTGACCCGGGGAGATGTCGTGTCCTGGGAAGGACACAGTTAACTGCTGACGAGCGCCGACTGATCATGTTGCACTGCACCCAATCAGAGCGTGCTACTATGCGCATGTGCAATATGGTTCGGCTCGGCAGTTGCCAGCGTAAATAATAAAGCGTAATTCACTCTGCACCGGCTTCTGCGCTTTCATTTGCACGATGTCTCCTCCTGGGCCTGAATCCAGTATACCTACTGCATTCACTTCCCCTAATACAGTGGGGGACACGATACACCCAAACTCGGCCATGGCTCAGCCCTCCCCTAAGTTACCTAGCTCTCATAGCCGCAGCAGCGGCGTCATTTCACCGAAATGGCTGGGGCAGTGGAAGTGTCATTTCACGACCCTTGACCTCTGATGACAACACAGGAAGTGATGTCATTTAACCCCACCACGGAATGACAACACAGGAAGCAATGGAACATGACCGTTCACCCTTCACAAAAAAGGAAGTGGCATCACAAAACATTTTTCGCTAAGTACACTACGAAAAACATGGTTATGATATCACTGTAACGTGATACACATTTCATACAAGAATGGATCACGATATGTATTGTTAATATCAGTGTGTATAGGCCCTTAATACTGTGAATGCAAGAAAACGTCTAAGACTAAATGATAATGATGTGTTCATATATAGCACTTACACTTTATATAGAACAAATAAACATACAATATCACCCGACCTGTGTTGGTACTGATTTATCAACCTCAGAAGGATGAAAGGCTGAGTTGGCCTTGTTGGTATTCGAACCTGCAACCTGCTGATCACACAAACAGCGCTGCAGCCAGCGTTCAACCCACTGAGCTATCGTACCAGCTATGGCTATCTTACTGGCTATAGTAAAATGAGCAATTGCATGACTGAATGTTCTCTAAGCCAGAAGTCAGAAAGCAAATTACACTCTGTAGTGGATACCATTAACCTGTAACAGATTTAACAGCAGGCCAGTCCATCTGCAGGTCTGGTGCAAAGCTGGCCACATGTCAAGCCTGCATGGACCTACTTTTCAGGCTATAGAGGTTGGCCCCACACGGCATCCCCGTACTGTGGGCCTTCGTTACCTCATACATGCAAACACACATCCTGAACAGCATGCCATGGACCTAGGAAAGAATGACACATTACAACAAGGCATTCATTGTGGCACGATGAAATCAAGGGCCCCTTTATGTGCTAGGGTCAAACATTTCTTCACTGTACACAAGTTTTTAGGCACAAGGATTTTGTCATGTAACCGAGGACACTGAGATGGAATGTCTTGTGATGGTCCTAACAGAGACTACAGCAGAAAAAAAACATGCTATAACTGCAACTTGCAAAAAGCAAAATATATAGTCCGAAATGGATGCTTATTCTACTCTAAATGCTTTTTGAAGGTTTTTGTTTGGTTTGTGAATTTGGGGTGTTTAAGAACAGACTAAATCTGAGTCTAGCAATTATTGTGTAGAATTCCAGAAAGACAAATTATTTGTTATTCCTATTCTTTCTTATGTGCAGTCACGGCCCCCTGTATTTTTTAAGAGGCCTGAACAAGAAAGCCAGCAACTCCAGAAACAAAGAGCCACATGGTGCTGGCCCCAGCCCAGGAGCTTCCATTAAAAAATATATATGTAAATATTTTTTTAGGGGTAGCAAGGGAGACCACCGGGGTAGCAAGGGAGACCTCACAGGTCGCATGTGCAACCCATGGCGACCCCTTTATGACGGCCCCGTGCCGCAGTCTCTCCACTTTGGGAAAACCTCCATGATCTGAACCACAGGATGAAGCCTGTGCCAAGTGAATGGGCAATTACTTGGCTTTGACCGGTTTCTGAAGTGTGCCTTGAGCCTGCACGAAGACACGCTGGAAGATTTGTGGATTTCACTCCCGGACATCCTGCGGCTGCCTTTACTTCCCTCAAAGAAATAGTGGAGAGGATGATGATAAGGCAACAGGTGAAATGCAAAGCACAACACACCTGCAGCCCAGGTAAAAGTACTGCCTCAACCCATGAACCTCATTCGTTATAAGTCCTAGTATAAACCAAGATCCAGGGTCTGAAGAAAGTATTCTGCTCTCTGGTACCCAACCTTTCACCCCGTCATCTCACATGCTGCCACATTGTCACTTGACAAGCCAGGGACCACCAAAGCTAGATGACACAGACAGAACACTCCACTGTATAGGATACTTTTTTGCATGTTCCAATGCACAGGCGAGTTACTAAAACTATGCACACATTCACAAGCACGTACATTTGTAAAAAATGATATTTTAACACGTTATCATAAAGGTCTTAGAAGGAACCTCCATGCACGAGAAATTGATTGAAAGTCAAATTTATCATGCAAGGCCTGTGACTGTGCACAATTACTTGCTGATGGCTGAGTTCATTTGAGCGTAGAGCCGGGCCTAGAGTCTTTTGGCCTGATGGACAAAAATATTTTCAATGGGACTTTCCTATGATAACGCATTATTGTAAATCAGGAACTTTATCTGCGCTGAGTTTAACAAACAGCTTGGGCCGTACCATTTGCAGCGCTTCCAATGAACATATGCAGTGGCGGCTGCTATGATAGGGCGGCCTGGCGCCGCCCCCCCCAGAAAAAAAGAGAAAGCTAAAAGAGATTTAATCAGAGAGAACTTCTCTGATTGAATCTCTTTTAGCTTAGATGCTGCATTTCCTTTGCCAACAGCGCGGGGGCACTGTGGCAAGGAAACAATAGTGTATAGGCCTGCCCGGCAGCGGGGTGCGTCCCAATTTAGTATATATTTTTGTATAGTAGAGTGCGAAGAGCTCGTAGCTCCACACACTCTACGTAGCCCCTTAAATTAGAAGCCTGGAGGGGCGCTTTAGGGGTGGCCCGCCAGTGTAAAATGTGCACAAACAGCGCACTTATTCCCTCCCCTGCCATGGATACAGTAATGTCATTGGCTGGCAAACAGCCAATGACATTACTGTATATATGACTGGCGGCACAGGGTGTATGCGTGCGCCTGCGCCACCTTCACACGTCTGTTTCTTTCAGCCCGACGAGTCGACCAGTCAACAACAACACAGTGCTGCTGCTGCACCAGGCCCTGGCACTGCACTGCCAGGGCCTACACGTCGTTCAGTGTTGCTGGAGTGCAGTGCCGACTCGCTGACTGCCTCAACTTGGGGCGACTCGGGCGAGCCTTGGTGGTAGCAGGCCGCCCGCTACCACCAAGGTGGGGGCTGCCTGGCCTGGGCCTACTTTGTTTAGCCCCGGTCCGTGCCGTGGCCCAACGGCCTTGCCTTGGGCCACACCGGACCGGTACACAAGGCCCAGGGCAAGCAGGCGTGCGCTGCTCCTGCCCATACTGCAGCCGCGACCACTCCCGCATGCTAATTGTGGCGTTTTATATTTTCGGCATTTTTCGACAAAAAATGCCGAAAATATAAAACGGCACAATTTGCATGCGGGAGTGGTTGCGGGCCGCGGCTGCCCCTCTGTTCACACCCTTATCTCTTACCTGCTCCCCCTCTGCTCACACCCCCTTACCTGCTACCCATTCCCTCTCTGCACACACCCGCTTTCGTCTTACTCGTTTACATCTGCTCACACCCCGTACCTCTTACCCATCCCCTTCCTGCTCACACCCCCTTACCTCTTACCCATCCCCTCTCTGCTCACATCCCCTTATCTCTTACCCATTGCCTTCTCTGCTCACACTGCCTTACCTCTTAGCTGCTCCCTCTCTGCTCACACCCCCTTACCTCTTACCCATTCCCCTCTGCCTCACACCTCTTTACCTCTTACCCGTTCCCCCTCCGCTCACACCCCCTTACCTCTTACCCATTCACACTCTACTCACACCCCCTTACCCCTCGCCCGTTCCCTCTCTACCCACACACCCTTACCACTTACCTATTCCTCCTCTGCCTCCCACCCCTCCCTTCCACACTGCTTTTTGCACCCCCCTGTGACATGGGCATGGCAGGTGAGAAGGGGTGAAGGTCCTGAGTGCTGTAGAAGGTGGTACCTCCGGGGTGAGCTGTTAGTGGTTTGCCAGTAGTATCTTCATACTCCTGTATCTTCATGGAAGAAAAATAGCATATTTTATTTCTAGAAGTGCCCCTGACTGCCTCATTACACATCCTCTGACCCTTTTAACCTTCCTCCCAAGGAATGATGGGCAGAATTCCCTCAGGGATGAAGTGAGAAAGGAAGGGGGCACTGTTGGGAGGGGATCTGAGGGGGATGGGCACGCATATGATGGAGGGTTCTGTGACAATGGCTGCATTGGCATGTGCTAATAGGCTCTCCGACCAGTCAATAACCCCAGTTAATGCCCCCTACCCTTCTGATGGGTCATCGCCTGTGACCCTACCCATGAGTGCCTAGAAGACCAGCTGGCCCCACTATAACACCAGGCCATTCAGCAGTGCAAGAGGCCCGTGGGGTAGTGCAGGAGTGACTGCTGAAGGTTGTAGTGCAGGCACTGAGCTGGTGAGGGTTGAGCATCTGTTTGCATGACGTCATTGTCTCCAACCATGGAAAGCCTGCCAGGATGCCTTGGAAAGTATGGGTTAAATCGTCAGAAGTGCTGTTTTTATGAATAACGTATTGCATTAGAAGCCCTGGGTGTCTGGCTTGCAACGTTAGGGCGGCTCTTATTCTTGTCCAAGTTAAGCTGGTGAGAAGCAGAAGCGGCTGTAAGGTCTTTCTGGGATTTCTAAGGAATCACACACGCTTTACTAAAGGCTGTTTTAAGATTTGCTGAGGCCGTCAATGCCTCAAACGTGGATATATCCATTTAGAAATTGAGTTCATAAGACTCTCGGCACTGAGGGTGAATGTGTTCATTAGAGGGGGTCCTTGCTGCGAAGATTGGGGTACGCTGGGCCCTGTTGACCGCAGTTATTACCCTTGAGCGATCAATGCAACATTTGCATTGGAACAGAGACTCGCCAGTGGGTAGGCACTCTGCACATAACTCTAAACTGAAATGAATACCCACAAAGGGAAATTGGGGGAAGGGGAGGTTTTTTGGGGGGCGGGGGGTTTGTGTATGTGTAGTGTGTGAGTGAAGGGAGGGGATGGGTTAAAGTGTGTTTGCTTCTCTGCCGGTGTGAATGATGGAGGACGAGGAGGAATGCGTGGGGCTGGAAGGCGGGTCGGCAGAACATGAAAGGGTGGGTTTAGGGTGGAGGGGGGGAGTTCGTCATTTTAAAAGCCAGACAAAGTAGGCTGAAATGAATCTGTATTTTTTGTGTTCAGCCTCAAAAAATAAAGTAACATCATCACATAGAACCAAAATTGTACTTTCGTCTACATTTTGTGTCATTTGATCAAATCAAAATTAAGCTACAGCATTCTACTGTTATGAGCAATATGGATGGGTGAGGCTTGAGTGACACAAACCTGTGTTAAACCGGTTCCATTAGAACACATCATTTTGATACCTCTCACGTCTAAATACTGTGATAGGTGGTATCAAAATGAACAGTGCTCCATTTATTGATATTTGCTGGATTAACAAGTCTGCTGTGCCAGGATTGCAAACAGCAGGCTGGCACCATGTTTGAGGCAAGTACATGCAGCGAGTGCACCCTAAGTTTACATGAATGTTGGAGTGATATAATCAGTCCAACATACTAACTGATGTGTTGGGGCACGGTGCCACCCCGCTTCGCGCTACCTGCCATGGTGGCCCTCTGGCTCAGGTGCAGCATGCAAGCAAGAACCAGGAAGAACTTACTGGCTCTTCTGCATGCAGAGAGGGCCACCATGTCGCAGCCTCAGGCTCAACACGTGTGGGAAGGCACAGGAGTGCCCTGTAGCACCCCAGCCTGCATCTCCAACGGGCCATGAAAGGCTGGCAAAGCAAAATGCCCTCAGCCTGGCATGGCACATTGGGCATGCATGCTAAGGTACTCGACTTTCACAGGGGAACCACATTTCCGTGTACAGATGAAGCCAGCCCAGGAACACTGTCTCAGGTGCCTGCTGCAGCTGAGGGTGTGTTCACGGATTTATAACTGGGCTGGCTTGGCTGCTCCATAAGTAATGGTGGGTTAACGCCCTGTCACTCATTAGGGGCGTCTGGTGGGCACAGCATATGGCGGAAAGTTGGCAGAAAGTTGGAGTGTTATGTCCAGTAAAGTGGGGTCCATGAGCACAGAAAAGTGGGAACAGGATGTAGAGTAAACCGGGAGTGTATGTTAAGGACAGGGAAGGTTGAATCTGACAGAAACTCAAAGCCATGAAAAAAGGAAACTGAGGCACGTGGAGGAAAGTAGAATTGTATGTGGAGGAAAGTGGAAGTCTAGAATGACGCAAAGTGGAAGTTGCGTCTCGGGAGGATAGCTCAGCGGCAACACGCTCAGCTTGGAAGCAAGACGACACAGACCAGCGCTTACAAACCTCTGGGTCAGCGGTGGCTCCTGAAATCTGTGTCTTCTTTCAAGGCAATTACCTCCCTTGCCCCATTTATGCACTGTCGCGCGCACCCACGTGATGTCCCTTTGCCCTTTAGGGACTTCACATCTTCGTCACATTCTGCAGGTTCTTTAAATATTGCTATATGGATTTATATATTTGTGAGGTTGCTGTGTTATGCATTTTTACCAATTAGCCCGGGGCTGAGAAGATGTAGGGCCAAGTGCCTGAATTGCAGACTAGGCTCAAATCTCAGCTGCGGCCCTGCGGTGCTTAACTAAAGTGTGTACCCTTAGGCAAATCATGTTCTTGAAACCTCAATTCTGTAGAAGTGAGTGATCTACAGTGTATGCTTCTCGAAAAAGCCAGACTCACCGTATAACATATATGATAATGATGTCCATTCATTTGCATATAGCAAAGCTCCTTGTCCTTTGGGCTTACTTATGGCTATTGCCTGTAATGCGACTATGATGCATGCACTAGACGAGTAGCAACGGCTGACCTCACCCCCTGTGATGGCCTTTGCTGTATTTTCACTTTTGGGGATGTCGGTGACTCTGCACATCTTGTGTTGCCCAGGGCCTCACAAATCCCACACCTGGCCAGTGGCCCTGCTACACTGAATGATTCCTGTGTCTAACAGATGTAAATAATATGATAGGTTATTTATAACGCGCTTAATACCAAGAGGTAGCGGACCTGGGAATCGAACCTGTGGTGCTCTGTGTCATTCTGCTTCAATGGCGAGCACGTTGCTGCTGAGCTATTCCCCCTAAACAAATGTCAATGAATCAACGGGTACAAGGAGGTAGGAGACAATGACCTTCAAGGTTGTTTTGAGACTTCTGTACCCCAACATCGAGTCCCTTTGAATTAATCATGGTGTCAAGTCAAATACCAAAGCTCTCATGAATTTTTTATGCATACACCATAGTACCAGCTATTCTCAATACAAGCTGCTGTAAAATACACCATCACACTTGCACACGTAATAATAGTGTACCACCATTAATATGTAAAACCAAATGCTTTTTTCATATTTCGGTAGGTCTTTTGGACTGTAAATTGCACATTTTGTAGGCCATTTTTCCAAAAATGTTGCGGGGGGAGAATCCCCCACACTCCCCTTGGGGGGGTGGGCTCGCGCGCGCTCGCTGCTAAATTCGCCCTGAAAAATTTACGCCCCACCACCTTTCAAACTCACCAGCCGCCACTGAACATATGGCGCCTCTTGGCGAAGCTGCAAGCTTCGTGAATAGAGAAACAGAGCAGTGACAACAGAGTGGGGCGCTCAGGTAAAGGGGTGTAATTGACAGTTCAATCATGCCTGCTTCCCCTAGAAGAGCCCTGCCGCGCTGATGGAGGATTTTGGGAAGGACTCTACACTTAACGCAGTGGGATGATCCAACGGCCTTTTTAACCCTGCTGAGAAAATGGAGGAGGATCGGCTCTTGCTCTTCGGATGCTGTTTAATCTGCACGTTTGAGCTTGCGATCAGCTCACCTACAAAGTGTTTGGAAACCTGTCTGACCAAGGGCAATTTTCACACTGCCCACATTTTTCTGAGCTCACCCAAGTGCCAAATTTTGAATGATGTGGTTTTTACAGAATGAGTAACTTTTTGGCTGATTATCGCAGCACTCAGTTTGCATACTTTGTTAAATTATCCTGAATTATACATGCGTAAAGTAAAATAAGACAATTACACAAGAGCCTCTTCTTTAATGTTCATAAGTCATATAGGTTGGAATACAGATGTGTCCTCTGTAAAAAAAAATTAAAATGTTTGAGCGATTGGTCAAGAAATATTCTGGCATAACATCAGCACGGTCACGTGACAGGAAGATGAATATCTTTGCAGGTTCCTTTTGCCCTTAGAAACCACAAAGCAGGGTTGTCCAACTCCAGTCCCCGAGGGCCAAAGTTCTGACAGGTTTTCAGGCTATTCCTTATTAATATTCCGGGGGAAAAATTGGCCTACATTTAGAATCACTGCATGAACATTTTTCCCATGTTATGAATCATGGGTTCGTGGGACCAGAGACCATGGCTAGAGAAGAAGGAGCTGTAAAGATTATCTTGCAATTTTAAATGTCAACTTGCACCACACCTACACAGCATTATGAAGGTTAGCATTGCATCACATTTATGATATGATATGGCATTTATAACACGCCTATGCACAAGTGTTTCAAGAGAATTGAGAGAATTGTGACGGTGAGCTTGCAGCACATCTACGCAGAATTGCGAAGATTAGCTTGCGTCACATCTAGACAGAATTGTGAAATGTCAGTTTGCACCACACCTACACAGGACTGTAAGTAATAGCCTGTGTTACATATAGACCGAACTGCAAAGATTAGCTTGCGTTTGGCTATTAACTGTGGCTGTTATCAAAACGTGGCCGTGCCACGTGATTTTCAGCTTGTCCTTTATCCTGTGAACTGTGAAGATAATCTTGCATCGCATCTAGATAGAACTGTGAAGAAAGTCTTGCGTCACATCTAGATAGAATTGTAAAGATTAGCATGCGTCACATCTATATAGAATTATGGAGATGAGTGTTATGTAGTGGCTGTCTGTGGATGCTGTGAGCTTGTGATATCATATGGAGTGTTGCTGTGTGAATGTTGGAATGTTTACCAGGGGGTTCCACGCTCAGGCAGTTAGAGCTCCCCGGCCTGGGTGATTGGGCCAGTGTTATGTCCTGTCCACCCTTGTATGTAACCTCATGTAACTGTGACTTAAGTGCTTGCTAATAAAGCTAAGAAGTTACCTAAAGAATCCCGGAGGTCACTTCGTAACATTGTCGACGAGGAGGTCGTAAAAAGGAGAACCTGTATGCAAGAAGGTGAAGAGGACTGGAGAAACCTGCTGCGGGTGGGGGGGGGTGCAGGAAAGAGGTGGACAAGAAGAAGGACATCACTGCCCCCAAGACAAGTAAAACCCACCACCCAGGGCATAAAGGGGGAGAAAGAGAGCCCACAACAGGAGGTACCAGCTGCTCATAAGGTGGAGGGAGAGCTGGGTCAAGGGCTGAATAGACTAGCATGGCCACTAGATGGGGAGAAGCTTAGTAAGATAGCTGGGCCCGTAAGGTGGAGAATGGCAATGTATCCCACAAGCAGGAGAATGGGGCACAGCAGAAGTAAAGTGAATGGAAGTGATCCAAAAGCGCAGTCAAATGCACAGAAAAGCATGGATGGGCTTTGAGTGCAGATGTCAGAAGAACAGGCGGCCCCAGATGTATGTAACAGGGGCGCAAAGCATTGCAGATATACTGTAGGAAGAATGGTACCCGAGATACTGCTGGTCCATATGGGTGACTGTTGGTCATTGCAGAAGTTCTGCTGCGCTCCGCTTCGTATTATGACTGATGATTTCACACTAAGAGCAGAGGGTGTCAGCGGAGCTGTGGAGTGCAGAGCTCCCATCTTTCTGTGTAAGGAACTGCCTAGGTGTTACGAATGCAGTTGAAGACTTTCGAGCAAAGCACCCGAAGGCATCTCTATATGTGCCCAGGAAGTAGAGGCAGGAAGTTCTGAGGCTATATGGGAAGAAGCCGATGTTCGCCATGCCGGCTCATCGGTGCGACGAAAGAGCAGCGTATGAGATGAAGAAGCTTCTTTATTATAAGTTGCATGAGAGCTAAGGAGCTGCGTGTAGACTTGTGACGCAGACGACATATGAACATATTGCGCCTACCGAAGGAAGTTGGGCGAAGGAGATACTGTGCTCACCTGATCATGTTAATCATCATGGCACGACAGTTCGAGTCAAGAAGATAACGTGCCCTGCACACTTTATAGTACAGTACAGAGTGTCGGGAGGTATGACGCTTGACAATGTATTCTTTCACAAAAGCATGTATATTGCCGGATATGGCATTTGGTTTATTGCGAAAGGTTTGCATTTTTGAGAAATTGTAATGTTGGAATACAAAAACATCAGTTAAGGGTGAGATGCCAGCATCAATGCGTGTGGTGTGTTATGGGTATTCATGTCATGCGGTTAGATAATGTAACGTTTTGTTAGGGTTTGCAGGTTACGGGTACGAGCCACCCATGGACTCTTAGCAGAAAGTGTAATGTGTAATGACAGTTTAACAGTTTGGAAGTGGAATGGATGAGTTTGGTTATGTGTGAAGTTAGTTATAACCATATTTGAGGAATTTGCAGGTAAGGCCTAGGACTGGCTATGGACACTTAGGATGTATTAGTAGGTCACAGAAGTAGGTTGCTTGTAGACAACATGGACGTTTAGGAATTGCTAGAGTGTTATTGAACTGGCTTTGCTGATTGTTAGTTTAAAAGTTATAATTTATGCATTTCTGATGCTGCAATGCATGTGAGTTTTTAACTAACTCTTTTATGATATAGTAGAATGTTAGCATGAAGTACAGTGTGAGTCAGACAAGTTGTGAGATGGGTAGCGCCCAGAGTGTGTATAGTATGTGGGTGAGTGCCACTATGGTGTTAGAGTGAGGTAGTGCCTCTGGTGTTAGTGTGAAGTTTGGCTGGCATTGTAAGTGGGTGAGTGCCATGCCGGAATGATGTGCCACGCCGCAATGGGTATAGGAAGGTAGCGCCTTCGCCAGAAGTTTGAAGTTGAATAGAAGGTAGCGCCTCCTCCAGTCTAAAATCTAATAGGAGGTAGCGCCTCGGGTAGAAGTTTGAAGACTCTGATAGGAGGTAGCGCCTTCTGCAACAAGCTATTGGGAGGTAGCGCTTCCGTAAGAAGTAAGAAGTGAGAGTGGGTGAGCGCCACTATGGTTATTGGGAGGTAGCACCTCCATCAGAAGTATTAAGTGAGTTGGATGTGAGAGTGGGTGAGTGCCACTATGGTTATTGGGACGTAGTGCCTCTGCCAGAAGTATTAAGTGAGTGTGGGTTAGTGCCACAATGGTTAATGTGAGGTAGCACCTCTGGTAGTAGTATGAAGAAGTCAGGGAGATAGCGTCTCCAGGGTCAGTACGAGGTTGAAACATTTGCTGTGAGTCACACCCCTCCATAAAAGGGTGTACCATGTGTTTCCTTGTGTGCCAGTGTGTTCTCGTGTGTGGGGTAGGTGATGTGTTGTGTTGTGTCATACTCCATGATGTATGTGTGTAGGGTGTATTGGTAAAGGAGGAAGATGTGTTATGTAGTAGCATCTGTGTGTGTGTGTTGAGTTTGGTAAAGGAAGGAGATGTGTTATGTAGTGACTGTCTGTGGATGCTGTGAGCTTGTGATGTCATATGGAGTGTTGCTGTGTGAATATTGGAATGTTTACCAGAGGGTTCCACACTCAGGCAGTTAGAGCTTCCCTGCCTGGGTGATGGGGCCAGTGTTATGTCCTGTCCACTCTTGTATGTAACCTCATGTAACTGTGATTTAAGTGCTTACTAATAAAGCTAAGAAGTTACCTAAAGAAGCCTGGAAGTCACTTGGTAACAATTAGCATGGCTGGCATCCAGATATCATTTTTGGAGATTAGCATGTGTCACATCTAGATAGTATTTTGGAGATTAGCATGCTTCACATCTAGATAGAACTGTGAAGATAATCCTGCATCACATCTAGATAGAGCTGTGAAGATAATCTTGCATCACATCTAGATGGAACAATGAAGAGAGTCTTGCGTCACATCTAGATAGAATTGTAAAGATTAGCATGCGTCACAACTAGATAGAATTATGGAGATTAGCATTGCTGGCATCCAGATATAATTTTTGGACATTAGCATGTGTCACATCTAGATAGTATTTTGGAGATTAGCATACGTCACATCTAGATAGAACTATGAAGATAACCCTGCGTCACATCTAGATAGAGCTGTGAAGATAACCATGGCTCACATCTCGATAGAACTGTGAAGATTAGCATGCGTCACATCTAGACAGAATTGTGGAGATTAGCATGCATCACATCTAGGTAGAATTATGGAGATTAGCATTGCTGGCATCCAGATATCATTTTTGGAGATTAGCATGTGTCACATCTAGATAGTATTTTGGAGATTAGCATGCGTCACATCTAGATAGAACTGTGAAGATAACCCTGTGTCACATCTAGATAGAGCTGTGAAGATAACCATGGCTCACATCTCGATAGAACTGTGAAGATTAGCATGCGTCACATCTAGACAGAATTGTGCAGATTAGCATGACTCGCATCTAGATAGAATATTGGAAATTAGTATGCGTCACCTCTAAATAGAATTTTGGAAATTCACGTGAGTCACATCTAGATAGAACTGTGAAGATTAGCATGCGCCACATCTAAATAGAATTGTGAACATTAGCATGACTCGTATCTAAATAGAATTCTGGAAATTGATATGCATCAGATCTGGTATAATTGTGAAGATTAGCCTGAGTCACATCTAGATAGAATTGGGAAGTTTAGCATGCGCCACATCTAGATAGTTATACAATTAACCAACCCTACTAAAAATCTCCCCCCTCGGCATATACCTCTCATACTCAGACCAAACACAACCATTCCTCCAAGCAAAACAAATTGCCCACACTTCACTACACCGCAACAACAAAGCTGTCACGACCCCTGCCCTTGGCATGGATTGCCAGGCCAGGTGGGCTACATCTAGTACCCCCATCAGGGCCTCAAGGGCCTTGACATTTGCCCCCAGACACACTTGGAGTCAGTCCTGGCCTCTTTGGCACCAGACTCATGTGTTAAAGCAGTAATCTGGGCCCATAAGGGCATTGCGCAACAACATGGATGCTTCCACATGGCTCAGTTCCTGAACTGAACCATGCGGTCTAGCATTTTGGGTGTGGCAGGCCCAGAAACACCTGGGATACCTGCAGGCTATATAAGCCACACCCAGACTCCAGTACACGCTTCGCGTTGCTCTGCCAGTGGCAGCGTGACATTCACCGCGGTCAGTAGCATCTTCATCTGCACGCTGGACCTGATCTCCTGCAAGAATAAAGAGAAGACATTGTTAGTGTTCGCTTACCTCCTGGGAGCAGCTCCTGTACTCCGTTCCAGGATTCCGAACAGTCAACATCTCGGCGGACCTCGTCCCATGGAGAAAACTGCTACCTGGAAAAGAAAACAAAGAAAACAACTTTAGTAAGCTTTTATTCTGCACATTCAGAAATTCTCTCTTACCTGAATAAGGCGAAAGGTCTGGCCCAACCCGGAGTGTCAATAAGCGGTTCGCTCCTCACTACTTACTGCTCTTCATCTTTTCAACACATGCATTCCGGAACAACATTGCAACCTGCAAGAAGGACACAATAAACAGGTTAGTACAAGAAAAGCAGATAGCGCCGCGCTTCGTGCTTTCTTACCATCTCGTGCACAAAACTGCGCGACATCACGAGGACAACATCTACACCTAAAAATCAAAGGAAAGAGAGAACGAGACAATTACCAAACAAGGAACACACAGTCAAGACAGACTTACCTGAAGAACGGAGTCACAGCAGGTCTGGACCAAGGAGAGTCACTCCAGTGAAGTAACTAGGCAGCGACAAGCCTAACCCCAACGTGCCCCTGCTCTGAGTGGCAGGACGGAGAGCGCGCCTCATCAAAAAGCAAGGTCAGAAAGATGCCAGCGGGGGTTCGTGGGTCCGTAAGGGAGGTGAGCCCCAGGCCACAAGAGACAATCAAGCTAAAATGTAAACCCCTGTGTTTCAGACTTAGTCTTCAGCCGCACGAGGGTCCGAGGAAGTGGTCCACGGGTGAAGCAGTCCGGACTGGGTGGCGCCCCGTGGATACCAGGAGAGCGTTACAGAAATCGAAGCCTACACTATATAATCCACCTGGGCATCATGAAAACCTCTGAGACCGACCAGCTGCCACAGCTGTTAGGGCAGTTACGCGCTGAAGTGCATTCAACCAGGCACGAGACCAATGCATTGCGGAGAGAGTTAATAGTGGCAAAAGAACGAACTGACGAGCTGAGTAGACAGCTTCTCCAATCACAGGCCGGACAAGCTCCATTGCCAGGGAGCATTTCACACCTTAGATCAATCCAGTACAAATCACTTTTCCAGGAGCTGTCCAATTAGCCCCACCAGAACGTTTTTCGGGGGACCCAAGAAAATACCCCGCCTTCATGAACCAGTGCCGGCTCCATTTTCTTTGCAGACCTGGAGCCTTCCCAAATGATTAGTCGCGGGTTGCCTTCGTGTTGTCTTATTTGAGCGGTAGTGCTGCAGACTGGTCAGTACCTTTTGTCAGCCAGGATGATCCTCTGTTATGAGATTTTGGGGGTTTCCAACAAGAGATGGAAAAGCTCTTTGCCCGTCGTACTCATGGGCAGGAAGTAGATAATGAACTTTTGTCTCTTCATCAAGGAAACCAGGACCTACTAACCTATATAGCAACCTTCAACAGACTTGTGGTCAAAGCAGGGTGGCCGGAAGAGAAAAGGACGACGTTATTTCATTGCGGTCTACAGGGAGAGTTAAAGGACGTACTTGCTCAAGTGGTGGATCCGCCGAATGACTGTGGAGAGTTCATCAATCTTGTGGTTCAACTTGATCACAGGTTGCAAGACCGGAAGGCAGATCGCTACAGGCCCGACGTTCGCCCACTGTTCGTGCGACCTAAAGACCAGATTCAACGGACAACGGGCAATTCAGTGGAACCAATGCAACTGGGAGGAGTGAGACCGCCCTTAACGTAGGCTTAAAGAGACAAGAGAAGGGAACTGCAGTTATGTTTATACTGCGGAAAAGCAGGTCATTTTCTCAAAGAGTGTCCAGTAAAGCCTCCAAGGAGAACAATGGGTGCCACAGATAAGGAGGCCAAGAGTGATGAGTCAGAAAACTACCAAGCCCGGCAAATGTAGGGGTCCATTTGTCGAACAAAGAAAGTGAACTACAGACCTCCCATTTTGCTTTGCCCGTGATTCTAATCAGCCAACAACCGTCGAAAATGCATGCCGTAGAGGCATACATAGACAGCAGGGCCGTTGGGAATTATATGGACCAGGATCTTGCAGCAAAGATGAGGCTATCTCTTTGTCCTAAGCCCACCACTGAAACAGTGACCACAGTAGATGGTACAGAAATTGCTTCAGGCCCAGTATCCCAGTGCACAACAGTTCTAACCCTCCTATGCCAAGATGGCCACCGGGAATCGATTGCCTTCGACCTCATCAGGGCACCTCAGTTCAGGTTGATCCTTGGGATGCCGTGGTTGGTTGCACACAACCCGCTTATCGACTGGCGAACTCAAGAACTCTGCACATGCTACCCCAAGGAGGCTAAGGCAACGATTACCAGTCCCTTGGACCATGGAACCGCAGCAATGACCCCGGGGGTGGTTGGCTCCCTACCGAGTGAATATCAGGACTTCCAGGATGTGTTTCAAAAAGAACAAGCTAACACTCTACCGCCACATAGGCCGTATGATTGCCAAATCGATCTGGTACCAGGAGCTCAAATCCCTTGTAGCAGGATCTATGCATTTACGGAACCTGAAAACCAACATTTGAAGACCTACCTAGAACAATACATGGCTAATGGTTTTATTCGCCCCTCAAAGTCACTGGCAGTATCCCCCTTATTCTTCGTACGGAAGAAAGGAGATTTGAGGACTTGCATCGACTTTCGTGCACTGAACCAAATCAATATAAAGAATCGTTACCCCATGCCACTTATTCCGGAACTGCTGGACCAAGTTAGATCTTAGAGGAGCATACCATCTCGTCCGGGTTAAAAAAGGTGATGAATGGAAGACCGCGTTTCGCACAAAATATGGCCTGTACGAGTACCAGGTAATGCCGTTCGGCCTTTGTAATGCCCCCGCTGCATTCCAGTATTTTATGAACGATGTCCAGAGAGAACTGATTAACGTTTGTGCCTTGGTCTATATAGACGATATTCTGGTATACTCGGCCTTGAAACAAGACCACGTAAAGCATGTCCGCTCGGTCCTTGCGAAACTCCGCCAACATCACCTCTATGCCAAACTCGAGAAGTGTTTGTTTCATGTCACCGAGGTGGAGTTTCTCTGCTTCATTCTCACTCCAAGAGGAATCCGAATGGATGCACATAAGGTCGACGCTATCCTAAACTGGCCAGCTCCAAACTCATTCAAGGGGATCCAGAGCATGTTGGGCTTTGCAAATTTTTACCGCTGTTTCATTCCAGGATTTTCTCAAATAATGCATCCAATCACATCTTTATTGAGAAAAAGCAACAAAAAATTCCAGTGGACGGAAGAGGCGGAAAAGGCCTTCCAGGAACTTAAGGTCAAATTTACCTCTGCCCTGATTTTACGACACCCACGACCTGATCTACCATACGTGGTGGAAACAGACGCCTCCAGTATGGCAATGGGCGCAGTTCTTTCGCAAAGGGACACACTAACCGGACAGCTGCACCCAGTAGCCTTCTGGTCTCGTAGGTTTTCACCACCAGAACTTAATTACGCAATCACCGATAAGGAGCTCCTAGCTATCAAATCATCCTTTAAGGCCTGGCGGCACTATCTCCATGGAACACATCATACGCCTTCATGGGTTTCCGTCAGTACTAATCTCCGATCGAGGTACCCAATTTGTATCCAACTTCTGGAAAAAATGCTGTTCCTTGGCTCAAATAGACATCAGACTATCCACTAGCCATCACCCTCAAACAGACAAACAGAGAGAACAAACCAAACGCTTGAACAGTACCTATGCTGCATGTTACACCAAGTCGAAGGAAACTGGAAAGACTTATTATGGGTAGCTGAGTATGCGTATAACAACTCCCTGCACAGCAGTACGGGTCAGACCCCATTCTTCACAATTTATGGCAGACATCCACGCACTTCCGAAGTGGACATTCTAACAACACTAGAGATGTCGGCCGTTGAAACCTTGCACACCATTATTTCTCAGGCCTTCACAAGCGCTGTTAAACATTTACGTCAAGCCAAGGATCGCCAGAAGAAATACGCAGATCAACATCGTGAAAGAGCCCCAAACTACCAGGTGGGGGATGAAGTTTGGTTAGCCTCAAAATATGTGCCTGTTAAAGGAACTCGGACATTTCGCCCGCGGTATTTGGGACCTTTCACCATCAAGGCTATCATAAATCCAGCCGCAGTAAAACTGGCCTTGCCAGCTAACATGCACATCCATCCAGTGTTCCACATGTTTCGCTTAAAACCAGTCCAACCAGGGACACGAATAACCATTCCACCTGAACCAGTAATGCTAAATGAGAAACCAGAGTTTGAAGTCAAAAACATCCTCGACTCAAAGTATCTCAGAAGGAATCTATACTATTTAGTAGATTGGAAGGGGTATGGCCCACAGGACATGACATGGAACCCCCATGATTACATCCGCGCTCCACGCCTGATTCGGCGTTTTCATCGGGATTACCCCACCAAACCCGGACCCGAGGCAAGAATCACCTTGAGAGGGGCCTTGCGGGGGAGTGCTGTCATGACCCCTGCCCTTGGCCTGGATTGCCAGGTGAGGTGGGCTACATCTAGTACCCCCATCAGGGCCTCAAGGGCCTTGACATTTGCCTCCAGACTCACTTGGAGTCGGTCCTGGCGTCTTTGGCGCCAGGCTCATGTGTTAAAGCAGTAATCTGGGCCCATAAGGGCATTGGGCAACAACATGGATGCTTCCACATGGCTCAGTTCCTGAACTGAACCATGCGGTCTAGCATTTTGGGTGTGGCAGGCCCAGAGACACCTGGGATACCTGCAGGCTATATAAGCCACACCCAGACTCCAGTACACGCTTCACGTTGCTCTGCCAGTGGCAGCGTGACGTTCACCGCGGTCAGCAGCATCTTCATCTGCACGCCGGACCTGATCTCCTGCAAGAATAAAGGGAAGACATCGTTTGTGTTCGCTTACCTCCTCGGAGCAGCTCCTGTACTCCGCTCCAGGATTCCGAACAGTCAACATCTCGGCAGACCTCGTCCCATGGAGAAAACCGCTACCTGGAAAAGAAAACAAAGAAAACAACTTTAGTAAGCGTTTATCCTGCACATTCAGAAACTCTCTCTTACCTGAATAGGGCGGAAGGTCTGGCCCAACCTGGAGTGTCAGTAAGGGTTCGCTCCTCACTACTTACCACTCTTCATCTTTTCGGCACGCGCATTCCGGAACAACATCGCAACCTGCAAGAAGGACAAAATAAACAGGTTAGCACAAGAAAAGCATATAGCGCCGCGCTTCACGCTTTCTTACCATCTGGTGCACAAAACTGCGCGACATCACAAGGACAACATCTACACCTAAAAATCAAAGGAAAGAGAGAAAGAGACAATTACCAAACAAGGAACACAGAGTCAAGACAGACTTACCTAAACAACTGAGTCACAGCAGGTCTGGACCCCGGAGAGTCGCTTCAGTGAAGTAACTAGGCAGCGACAAGCCTAACCCCAACACGCCCCTGCTCTGAGTGGCAGGACGGAGAGTGCGCCTCATCAAAAAGCAAGGTGAGAAAGATGCCAGGGCGGGTTCGTGGGTCCGTAAGGCAGGTGGGCCCCGAGCCAGAAGAGAGAATCAAGCTAAAGTGTAAACCCCTGTGTTTCAGACCTGATCTTCAGCCGCACGAGGGTCCGAGGAAGTGGTCCAAGTGTATAGCAGTCCGGACTGGGTGGCGCCCCCGTGGATACCAGGTGAGCGTTACAAAAACAAAGCACACATCGTCTCACACAACAGCACATGATGTCAACCAACCAAAAAGCCCTCTTAAGCTCAGCAAACAGTGTCAACCATGCTGGTGCTGCCAGCAGAACATCACAGCTCTCTTGCTTTTATCCCGCTTGGTCCTACTAACCAACCCTCCTTCTTTCCCTTTCAGATCTGCCAGAGCTCCAGGGGACCACTTCAGTGGCAATAGTGCGTGATATAAATATCCTTTAACATAACATAACAACATTAATAAGGGGTATCCTGAAAATCCGAAATGTTTCCAACCCTCGAGGCTTGGAGTTAGACAACCCTAGCTAGAGGGATCTTAACATCCACTGCAAGGTTCCTGCCGCTCGCACTCTGTTCAAGAGCATACAGCTGAGATCCAGCTGTGAGAACTGTAAGGAACTCATGGTAGCAACAGTAAAGACAGACGCAAGTGATCACAGTTCAAGGGTGTTTATTAAACTGTATGCAGGTTGGAAAAACACCTAATCTCAACCTAAATCTAAAATGGGAGCAAGCATCGACCATCAAATGAAAATAAGGCAGTCCATGTGGCGTTGTGTCAAATAAAATGGGCCTATACTAAGAAACCTATTGCCAAACCGTACAACTAATACAAAAAGGCTGTGGGATGGTTTTCAAGAAAAGAATTAAGTGTTCTTAAATAATATGTCAGGATGCAGTAGCTTGGTTCTCCCTTCCCATGTTTTGAGCATGGGGTAAGGTAGGATCTTGGAGCACAGCACACAGTTGAGCTTCCCAAGCATGAGACGACAGTTCCTTTCCAGCTTATCAGGAGCCTCGATGGCCAAGTCCCATTTCTCATGAAAGTCTCTTGCCTTCGTGGGCATGATATAAATAACAAACAAATATTCCTTAAAAAAAAAGAAAGTTTGTTTACTGATTTCACTTTGGGTGAGGATTTTTCACCCCTGGGTCCCCCTCTTCTGTGCGTTGACCCCTCTTTCTCTCGATATCAGGGCCTCAGTGGTTGCGTCCCCTAGTTCCAAGAGCCTGATAGATTCTCAAATAACCAAAACAAAAAACAAACACAAAGTTCTGTGTTACGTATTTCACGGGTGATGGATTCACCCCTGGTCGTGGATCTCCCTTGTTCGGGCTCGAACCCTTCTCAAATGTCAATGTCCTTTTAAACAGTTGCAATGGACATACCTAGGTCAGGTTCACTCTTGTCAACACGCTGTGTCTTGGGATTTTTAGACTTGCCCCCTTCTCTCGGCATCCCTCGGTCAGGTTCACACTTGCCAGCTTCATCTTTACATTCACTTTCAATGTTTGTGGGATTCCCTTCCTTGGCTTTCTTTATAGTTCGTAGATCAAAGGCTTTCGACTGTACAGGTATTTTGCTCGACCACTTTGACCTATGTTGGCGGCTCTCCTACGGCCTTCTGGTTTTTGTAGTTTTACTCAGATGGGGATTGACTAAAGTTTCTCGGAGCAGCACCCACGTGGTGCGGGTCCCCTTCTGCAGCTGGCCTCTTCTTTACAAATTTACAGTTCTTAGAAATTTCTCACTTTGCGAGTGTCATTTGACACAGCCCGGTTCTTATCGGCTCTCCCCTCAACTCACCGGCTGTCATGAACCGCTTGGCTTTCCTTTTTTCTGGAGTCAAAGCTGGTACCACAGAAGCAGGAGACTCCTTTGCTCCGGCTTATCAGCATTGTTACACTCCGGGTACCTATGACATCGGCTGCAGCACACTTGGGCTATTGTCTTCAGTCTTATTTTTCTCTCAGCGGTGGGTTTGGGGGGTTTTGTCGAAAAGGGCAGGGTCGTATCTCTCCTCCTCAGCCTCTCAATATTTTCTGCCTTTCTCCTCCTCTTGAACTGCCAGATCTGGATAGATGTCTCATTGTGCGGTCTGCCTTGCTTGTACTGTGTTCTCTTCCTCCACCTTTTATCCCTCTGGGAAAGGAAAGGGCCACCAGGTGTGTGTGACTCAGGTTAATTGCCTGGCTTTGCCTTACACTGGGGTTAGGACGTGTCAACTAAACTGGTTGCATATTAGCCCGTTGTCTTTTGTGTCAGGAAAAGGGGAGAGATAAAAAGTTTCTGCGTGGTACGACGGGGAAGAGGTGTTATATGGAGTTATGACCCTCGTGTTAGAGGGTTTTTTGGTGAGCTCGGAAGAGTGGGTTTGGATGGTTTGTGAGGTAAACAGGAATAGCTGGGATTGTGAAATAGACAGAGGGGATTGTGGGAACGGTAGTGTTTTATCAAGGTAGACTAGGTGTTTGCGAATTAATTACCAGAGGTACGTGGAAAAGAATGATTGGGACTAGTCGGGCAGAAAACAGGACAATAGGGATTCGGGGAGAGATGATTTCTGAATGTGACAGGGTTTGAGATCCTATGGGGTTGGTTTTATACAGAGGGAATGGTAGATTTGGATAAGCTAGATTCAACGGGAGGAGGGTGGGTAAATGTATTATAACCTACAAAGGCCTCAGGTATATCGTCCTCTTCTGCTTCTTCCCCAGTACAATACCACGTCTCCCCTTGGGCATTCTCCTGAGCATAACCCCGGGATCCCTACCCAGGTGATCTTTCCCTGCTCATCTGCCTTCAGGGTTGGGATAAGGGAGGGGCAGCCCTTTCTTGGCCACCTGAATAATGCATTCTCAAGGTCTGCTATGGAGAATATCCTCAGTTTTCTCACAGAACCCTGCAGATTTGTTACAGTACAGAAGACTGCACGCTCTTGAAGATATGTAATATTTATTTATGCGCATATGGAGAAGCATGAAGGATTTAGGAGAGGCTCGAGTGATGTCTTTGTGCCAAAGGCTTGTACATGCTCTCTTCCTCATGCACCATAGCTCCACTCACTCACGTGACTCCACGTGGGTGCGTGACATGGAACGAGAAGTCAGTACCACATATCTCTGTTTCTAAACAAAAGTCTCTCTCTACAGACAGTGAATTCATGTGAAAGTCTGGGGCTAGTTCTCAGAATGTCTTCTGATGTTACTTTTTCTACGGGGAACAGGCTGCTGCTGGCAATGACTCCAATGCGGATTGGTGTTCTTTCCTAAGCTGCATTAGCACGCTTGTACAGGGCAGATCTTTCCATGTCCACACCCAGTTATTATTGCAAAGGACATCATTTTTGACTCCTTTCACTACATGCTGAGATGAGCTGAACTTGGAAAGTGTGTCGCAGCCGTTATGGTTTTTCTTTATCTTGACTCACTCCCCTTCCTGTATGCCAGAGAGGTGAAATGCATTTGTCGTAGTGATCTTTGCACGCTTTCTGTTTCCTTTTTACTCTTCAGATTACGTTCTCTATCGACACTTATGCATCCTCTCTGATATCGAGCAGCCATGGGGAAAGAGGACTGAGTAGGCGTGTCTGCCTCAAAACTACTGAAATGGTTAAATGACTGTGATGCAGTGGTGTGGCCAGCTTTTGGTGCCAAGGATGTGAGTGTCTCCTGAGGAGGCAGTGGCACTGCAAATGATTCAAAGCTGGTCAGTGTGCGGCATTTGAATAATTTTAGTGGAGCAGCATTTACATCTCCCATTAACATGAGCGACTGAGCGCAGCAATGGATCCCAAACTAATGTAAGTGGGATTGGGGCAGGGGTTCTCCCCCCGAGAACATTTTTTAAAGACAATTCTCAAATTATGCATTTTACAGCACAATGTTTGTTGAAAAATGCTGCAAATTGCCTTGGAATTTACAATTGGGTGTCCAGGATAAGCTAAGAAAATACTGTAAATGACATATCACCAACGGTACATAGAAGCATTTAAACATTTTCATGATGCCTGCATCCACAATATATTCCATAATTGCAAACCACTTTTATGAAGCTGCCACAATCTTTCTATGCCATAAATTGTCACTGTAAATCACTTCACCAAGCTGCAGCTACAATAAATATATGCCAGTAATCATCACTGTAAATCACTTCACTAAGCTGTTGCTACATTCTTTCTGTTCCATTATTACCACAGTAAATCCATTTCATACAGCTACAGCCATGATGTGTCTATGCCAGTAATGGTCAGGGTAAACCACGTGCATGAAGCTGCGGCCCCAATCAACTTATGCCAGTTATGGTCAGTGTAAATTACTTGCATGAAGCTCTGGTCACAATCTATGCCAGCAATAGGAAATGTAAATCACATGCATGAATTTGCAGAAACAGTCCATGCCAATAATGGCCAACGTAAATCACTTGCATGAAGATAATCTAACAATGCCAGTAATTGTCACTTTAAATCACTTCATGAAGCTGCAGCCACAACCTATGCCAGTAATTGTCCTGCAAATCACATTCTGAAGCTGCGTCCATGATCAATCCTTGTAACAGTCACTGTGAATCATTTCCATGCAGTTTAGGCCACACTAGAACAGCAGCAGTGATCCCTGATGTGGCCCCAAACTCACACATACACACACACGCATACCCACAGTCTCTCTCAAAACTCTTGATCACAAATACTGCAATACTGCACAACATGCATGCATTACATCCAAACATGCACACACAGAAACATACAATACATGCACGTTTAAAAATGAAAATATTATCTTTCGCATCACACCTTTATAATTGGGTGAGGAGGCAGCACATTGGGTACAGGTCTGCAGACAGGCAGTGCCCAGAACAACTTGCCAAAACAGAGCATAAACTCGCCAGTGGATCATAATGTGTTTGCCGAGCAACATGGACACAACTTGGATGCACAATCCTGCATATGCGCTTTTTTTCTTTCTTTCTTTGTTTGTTTGTTTGTTTGTTTGTTTGTTTCTTTCTTTCTTTCTTTCTTTCTTTCTTTCTTTCTTTCTGTCACAGCTTCCCTCAGAGGTGGTAGTAGAGGCTCCCATTCTGGTGGTGCAACTTCTACCACATATAGGGAAGTCGTTTTCCAAGTACATTTTTTGTGTTCGATGTAACACCTTCTGATGTGTCCGATTTGTTGCTTTTAGATTGCTCTTTAGGCATATAGTATTTTTTCCGGGATTTTAAGAGTGGAATTGTCAATTCGATTTTCATTATTAGCTAATCCAATTGCTTTGTTTAGTGGCATCTTATTCATTATTTTTTTCAGCAAATCTTTTGATTTAATATTTGGAGTCGGTACTAACGCCTCTTGACTTTCTTTTGTCAGTTGATGCAGATCAATGTGATCTTCATCAATGATTTCTATCACTGATTCTATGTTAACTACATCTGGGATCGCATTATGGCATCTCGAGATTTATCAGGAGAAGCAATATTCTTTTCCTTTTAGAAGGGCATCTTTTTGTCTTTTTGCATATCTTTTTACTGCTCGTAAATGTGTCTTTTTAGCACGACGAGACATAAAGGAAAGGTTTTCATCAGTTAGTTGGCTTTCTTCTTCTGTAGGTTCAACTGATCTAGGGCCTTCACCAGGACCGTAGGATTGTCCGGGTGATCAATAGGTTGAACTAGTTTCAAAAGTTGGTAAGCAATTGTTATATTAATCTCCGCAACTGATGCTTTGAGTTCCTTCAATTCTTTTTTACAATTACAAGGAATCAGGACAGGTGAAATAGTTGTTGATTGTGTGGGAAGTACTGGTACTGTGTTAGATGGTTGCAATACCTCCAGGCAGCATTGTATGCTTTTATCTTTATAATCTGGGGACGTGTTTGTCTGCTGTTTTGAAATAGGTTCATCCTTGATAGTTCTTTAGGTATCTGCAGCCATTATAAACCCTTCCATTCTGTCCATCTTAGAACATATATGGTACAACGTAGCTTTTATTTCCCTCAATTCCAGGTGAGTCAGATCATGCCCTTTATCAAGTAGATCTAGTATTTTAATTATCACCAGGAAAGTTCCTGGGGAACGCTGTTCATTCGCTTCAATTGGGCTAGAACCCCCAAAGAATTCGGGTTGGGAGGGCTTAATATGTACATCAGCCGATTCTGGGGACTATATTAAATGAGGCGGTGGTAATTCCTCATTAATATCTTCATCTCTATCTTTGTTTGTCTCAGTAACCATCCTGAGATTTCCCGGAGATTGCGATGTTAGTGAGATTTTTCTCTTGAGAGATCCAAATACCAAAGGCGTTAACATGCCTATTGAGCGGCTCACTCGTTCATTGAGATCCGCCATTTTCCTCATTGAAATATCAAACTGTTCTTTGGCCCGTGTGCAAACAGCTGGTGACTCAGTACAGCTGCTAAAAACTTCTTGTCTCCTAACTTCAGGGCTTATGATATTACTACATGAAAAAGATTCCGATAGCATAGAGACAGAAGTGCTAATCGGATCTATAGCATGTATTAATGCTACATGGGATGAGAGGTTTGTGTAGTTCGTATTTTCTTTAGAGGTACTTAGAGCAATTTCTTCTAACACTGCAGGTTCTATATAAGATGTCCTTCTGTGACATATAAGTGAGTCTATACTTGTTGATGATAAGGGTGTTGCTGTTAAATCATTGCATTGCCCACTCCGCAAACCGCTTGCCATGTCTTTTACTACTGAAGCGTGAGCGGGAGTAGCAATAGGAATGAATGTTAAATGACTGTGCGGTTAATTGCTTCTTTCTAACTGTATGATTCGTTCAACATCCAACTTCAACCATAACAAAAAATGCAAATAAGTGGGCTATTTACTCCGTTACTCACCTCCCAAGCTTGCAGACAATTTACCCAATATAATATCCTTGCAAAGGTAGCTGGTTTAGCGACCAATAGATTGAAAGATAGGGGAATGGTAAATACAGTTTGTTCTCACTGGTACGCCAGGGGAGCCAGCGAACAGCAAACAGCGCTACTTACAGCGTGTACTTGATGCGTGCGCAGCACAGATGATATTGGCTTCTGGGGAAAAGGGGCGGAGCCACCTAAACAAATGTAAATATAACACATATCAATGTTGTATGTTTGTTAAAGGGTGCGTCTTAAGGTCCATATGCTTAGCAAAGTATATATATACAATTTAAGTCCACAAGTCCAATGAAGAAAGGTGCACAGCGTCCTCATGCAGGGTCAGGTGCCAGCAAACAACACTATTTGGAGCGCGTACTTGATGCGTGCGCGCTGATGCATGCGCAGCACCGATGATATTGGCTTCTGGGAAAAGGGGGCAGAGCCACCATTAAAGTCCACAAGTCCAATGAAGAAAGGTGCACGGCTTCCTCATGCAAGGTCAGGTGCCAGCAAACAGCGCTACTTAGACCGCATACTTGATGCGCGCGCGCTGATTCGCACGCATCACAGATGATATTGGCTTCTGGGAAAAAGGGGCAGAACCACCATTAAAGTCCACAAGTCCAATGAAGAAAGGTGCACAGCCTCCTCATGCTGGGTCAGGTGGCAGCAAACAGTGCTACTTAGAGCGCGTACTTGATGCTACTACTGACATATTTAATATTGTATTTAATATTGTGCCAAGATTTCCCAAGATTTGTGAACACTGTAAAATTTCAAGAGGAGTTACAAGTCAACATAGATTGCTATAAAATGACCTGTGCTGATCCTAACTAATAATTGAGGGATGCACTCCCATCAGACATATTCACATTACTAAAACAAAAATGCAATAACCCATTGTAAGAACTCACAACATAAGTACTAAAATATTTCACTCACAGGATTCTTGGAAATCTGTCCCAAAAAGATGGATTTAATCAAGATAAGTGCCTGTATAAACGCTGAAGGAGAAAATACTGCAGATTATCGTAAGAAACACATACAAATGTTTTGACCAATTCTCTGGAATCCCCAATGCGGCAACGACAAGACCACAAGCAGTGGTTTCAGCATTTGCCATGAGATTCTAGCTCAAGAAGGTGGATGGAATTAAGGCTAATCCTATTATTATTATTATTATTATTATTATTATTATTATTATTATTGTTGTTATGGTATTTATTGAGGGCGGACCTAGCTTCGAGGAGCAATGGAGCGCTTCAAAGAGGTATACAACAGTACAGATACATAACAAAGTGCTTTTCAGAGGTATTGGTTGGGAAGGAAAAAATGTGAGTGGAGTATTGCTAGCTGCTCAGCATTTTCATGAGAAAGAAAGAAAGAAAGAAAGAAAGAAAGAAAGAAAGAAAGAAAGAAAGAAAGAAAGAAAGAAAGAAAGAAAGAAAGAAAGAAAGAAAGAAGCAAAATCAATGGCATTATAAATTCAGAAGCTCCAGCCCTCTCAAGGTAGGGCAGGGCAACAAGCTAGTGTAGGTGTCCGAGGGGACAGGACATAGAGAAGTTCTCGCTTACCAGGGAAAGGGAGAATTTCAGAAAAGACAAACTTGGAATGCTTGTTCAATGTAATTACTCACCCCGAACGCAGTTCCTGTGTAAGCACTCCGCTGTGAGCTGCGCCTTTAGTCACTACGGGCCAGCTGGTGTATACAACGCTGCGAATTATATCTTTCTTTAGTCACTGCTCCAACTAACAGTGAGACCCGTACAACCCTTTTCTCACGTAAATATCAAGTTCCTTGTCACAACGTATTTTTGGCTGCACTGAAGGAAACTGCTAATGTTCAGTTTCGCAATATTGAGCTAATAGCTGATACTAGCTCTGTCGCAGATATAGACTCGATAGATCCCGATATCCCGAGTAAGCTAAAGAGACATTTTTTTTTAACTTGGGATAGGGCATCCACCATTTCCAATCTGAGTGGGAAAAAGAGGTGTCTTGAATACAGCAGACAAAGCTTCCTTCTTAGCAAGCCTTGCACATGTGTAACACAAATCTGTACAAAAGATTTGAGAAGGTCTGCATGCTACATGGGCTTCAACATATTACCCACATATGAATATGTTGGGGAGTGGACGAAGGTTCCTATTACGAATAGAGTTTGTCGAATGTGCAAGGGCACGATTCAGACATTGCGACACATTTCAACACAGTACTCTAACCTCCATTTGCAATACCAAAAGGGCTGCCAAGCATTTGTAACTCATATATCGGATGTACGGGCCGATCAGTTTTGGAGCACTTTGATGAGGCAACTTCATTGGTGATTATCTGTGCAGCATATACTATTTGGCAGGAGGTATTAAGAATTACATCAGCGACCCTTTGTACATAGTATCTTGGTTCCTCACTAATTTGATGACTTGGATGTTGTTTCTCTAATATACGCGAACATACTGAACATAGATGAAAAGCAATCTATACAATGTACCGACATTTACAAGCAAGGAGCAATAGAATGATGAATGGACTCTACTGTGAAAGTGTAAATGGATTTTATTGTGATCATCGATGGCTTTTATTATGACATTTGATGTATGATGTTTTGAACCTTTTTATATGTATGTACAAATGTGTAACTGTGCTTAAGATTATAATGATTAAATCAAATGCACAAAAAATACAAATTCATTAAATAAAAGTAATTACTCACATAAATGTGGACATTGGAAGTCAAAGTGTCAGAACCGTATAGTGCAGCGGTCAGCATGGCAAACACAATTCACTCCTTCCTTTTCTCAGCCCTTTCCTCCACCAGCTAATATGTTGAACATGCAATAGGAGACCGAGGAGGTCTGCAAGGTTAATGCCCCATTGATACTGCTTGATTCATCCAGCTCATGCTAATTGTGCGATCAACAGCAAAAATGTTTCTTCTTTAGTTGACACCAGAGCTTCGCACTCCACATTGAGAGCTTCTGCATGTCCACATGCCCTTTGTTCTAATGACATGATCACTGCTGTAGGTATTGGGGTTACGCCTATATTCCATCCTGATAGTCGTCCTATGTCTGTCACTTTGGGTCCTATCTCAGAGGACTACACTTTTCTATTGAGTCCATGCCCTCCAGTAAACATATTGGAATTGGGTCGTTCCATTTACTGTTCTGCTGATGGTATTTTTCTGGATGTTCCAGTGCATAGAGAATTGGAGTTTTTGACTGTGTTACATGACACCCCAAATTCGAAAAAGGAACCATGGTATGGCACTTCCTTGTAACAACAGTGACTGTTCCACCAGGTTTCCCCAAAATGATGTTCCACTTATGTGATTGACATGGGCACATGCCGAATTACTTTGAAGCCAGCTAACCCTCTTCTAGGGCCTCCTCAGTATCCCATTTAGAAGCAAACTGAGGAAGCCATGAGATCAGTCAATGAATCATTACTGAAGCAAGGCATTATTGTGCCTACTCTTAGTCCTTGTAGCACTCTGATTTTGCCTATCAAGAAACCTCGTAAAAATGTATTTCAGTTTGTGCAATACCTGCAAGCTGTGAATGCTGCAGTACTGCCTGCTTTTCCATGCGGGTCCAACCCCTACTACCATTTTGTCTTCCATTCCTGCAACAGCTATGCACTTTACTCTGGTAGATCTGTGTTCTGATTTCTTCTCTATACCTGTGCACCCAATAGTCAATATGTATTCTCATTTTCCTACAATAATTTTCAATTTTGCAGGTATGTGGAAATCCAGACTCGCTATTCCCAAATTCTGAACAGAGACCTTTCTTCGCTAGTGCTCAAAGGGGGATCCCTTTTGGTACAGTATGTGGATGATCTTCTGTTGGCATCTCACACAATGAAAGCCTGCAAACAACACTCACTTGATCTTTTAGCAACTGTTTCTCGTAAGGTAGATAAGGTCTGAAAGGAAAAGCTTCAAATGTGCCAAACAAGAGTCCATTTTACAGTCATAATATCTCCGCTGAGGAGAGACACCTGTCCAATGACTGTATTGATGTGATTTTACAAGTACCCAGATCTCGAGCCTGAAAAAAATGAGAGGATTTCTTGGGATGACTGGCTACTGCTGCCACTGGATTTTGGGGGTATGCTTCAATTGTGAAGCCAATTCAAAATCGATTATTGAACCCATGCCGTGGTCCACCAAAGCTGAGGCGGCCTCTGTTAAAGTTAAGCGGGAATTAACAAAGGCTCCGGCACTGGGTGGGCCCGATTATCAGATGTCCTTTACATTGTTTTGCCATGAATAAAATGAATTTGCTCAAGGTGTGTTAACTTAAATGCAGGGTGATACATATTGTCCAATTATGTATTACAGCACAGCACTAGATTCAGTGTCTGCAAGGCTGCCTGCTTGTTTACAAGCTGTAGAGGCTACTGTCATTTTAGACAAGAAAGCTGATGCTTTGGTTCAGGGGCATCTGGTCAGCGTCGCGGTTCTGCATGCTACATTGAATTGACTTCTGAAGGGTAAAACCCGGCGCATCTTGAACTCGAGATTTATAAAATATGAGAAGTTGCTCATTTCGGGCGCTAATGTTGCCCCCAGCAGATGTTCTGCTTGTATTCCTGGCTCCCTGTTTCCAGCTCCCTCACACAAAAAACCCCATGATTTCCTTAAAGAAATCGAGAATCGCATAACCCCTACAGCTGATCTGAAAGATGTGCCCCTGCATAACCCCAAGCTCATTCTGTTTGTTGACAGTTATCTTTTATGTAATAACATGGGTCAAAGGTTCCGCTGGTTATGCAGTGTGTACACAGTATGAGGTTCTGGAAAACTTTCAACTACTCAGTGTAAATTCTACCCCGGTGGCTGAGCTAATTGCACTCACCCAGAATTGTATCCTTACTGCCGTTTACACTGATTCTAGGTACACCAATTAGTGTACCAACCTCAGTGGTGGGGGAGGCAACTTGCCCCCCACAGAGCTCCACAATGCTGGAAAATGGGAGTTCTAAGAGTGGACCAGGACATTTCTCCCAGCTTCAGCCACATCAGGAGGGCCCTACACCTTCGGAGGCAGTTTTCACAAGTGTCTTTGTTTCAACTAGCTCCCTGCCAATGGGCAGCAGTTAAATGGATGCAGCCAACCCTATCCCATTTGGGAAATTAATGAAGGGCCCTGCTCACTGTCTGCTGCTTTGGCCAGTAGGACAAAATGCAGATAAGAAAAGGCATCTTAACAGCGACACTACAATTACTGCTGTAAAATGTTTCTTTTGTTAGCAGTGCCTTGCACAGTGATGACCATTTCCAGGTAAAAGACCCGCCCACACCCTTCAGCGACCTACTAGATCTCTCTGCTACCTATACAATTATAATGCGTAATGATCTGTTTAAAGGTTCATTTTTAGTTTGGCTATTAGGTGCTGCTTTCCACACCTATATGCCGAAACTATTGCATTTGAGAACAGACAGGGAGAAATGGCATATGAGGAGGACACACAACTTGTAGGTGTTGTTTGATCATTTGCCCACCCATTGACGTCTCATGGCCATTGCTAATGGCCATTCCCACCCAGTTTTGAACCCCTCCTAGCCCAAAACCTCTCCTCATGGGAACTCCTTGAGCTCGTATCAATCAAGCCTTACCATCAAACATTGCACTCAAAGTGCCTGCTAGTGGTTTTTTCAAAGCAGTCTTCTGAGAGTTAATGACTTCATTGGAGTTTTAAAGCCACTTACTGGTGTAATAAACATGTCTTAACCAGGTCTCCCTCAGCCACTGGTTTATAAGCACTACACGTGTCTCTCTCACTGAAGTCCTGTTGAAAAACAAGCATTGGCAAAGCCAACAGCTTTGGCTCGTGTACAAGTTTTAGGCATTTGCCAGGCACTGCTCTTCGATGCTCAGGTACTTGTACCATTTTGCACCTGCTACTATCAATGGGCTGTTGATACCACTACAGCAGTGCCTGGCAAGTGCCTTTCCCATGCCTACACAAAAGCCCAAACAGTTGGCATTTCCAATGCTTGTTATCCATTATATCTGCTAACTTACCAGGCAAAAAAGCGTTTGCTTTTATGTGGCTAGTCAAATGTTCTTATCATCATGTAGCAGAAAGCTGGAAGTGTGTGACAATCTCTATACCCAAGTGACCTTACTACAAACATTAATTGAGTGTGTGCCTTAAAGTGTTAAAATTACAATGGTGTGAAACTGGAAATGCTATATCTTGTGTATTATGTTGTCCTCCAGGACTTAAAGTTTTCTATTCATGATGTGGAAATAAAGCCACGATGATATTCGTTTGCCTTAACAACATGTTTCCATATAGTATGTGATTTGTGTATTTTGTAAGTAATCACTATAAGAGAGTATTGTTGCAGTTCTTGAATGCGAAAACTTAAATATTTGTACCAAGTAAAGCTCAGAAAGTATGTGGTCAAGGGCCTGAATTGGGCCTAAAATCCCTGTTTCAAAGCTTCACAAAAGTGGGTGATCCTGGGCAAATAATGTAACCTCATTATGCCTATTAAGTTCACAGTATTCAAAAACCCAAATCTTCCTATGGGACAGATATAATGATTTTTGGGAAAAAAATGTGGTCCCCTCATGCTCCTGTTTGTGGCCCCTGAGACCTTCATCTACAATTATGTTGTTGTTGTACTATCTCTCCTTCGTCCCATAACAATTGATTTGATGGGCAGGTGTATAGTCTGACCTGCCAGTCAGTGCAGCACGGATTATAGTAAATCAGACTGACTGGGGTAGAACCAACATTAATTTCCTCCCCTTTTGCTTCCAATCATTGACGTTGCTTGCGCTGTACAGAGTCCTTCCCCACAGTCAAATGAGTGAAACTCTTTAATATTCCCTGTAGTGTTATGTTATTTATTCTTGCATTGCACAAATTCTGCATTTTTAACAGGATATTGGTGTTTTATGATCTGCAAGAGGTAGGGTAGAGGCCTGGCATAAAACAAGGGGGTAGGGTAAGGTTGATTTGTAGCAGTGTCGATATGTGCTATCTGACAACATAAGAAAATCTGTGGTGTGTACGTTTTACATTTGTGAGTTGCCTTGAGCAGTGTTGAGTCTAAACTCCGGTGTGCTTATGTACATTGTTTGTGTGGTTATTTGTGGCATCTGTCAGAGTGGTGTTTAAGGAGTCTGGAGAGACGCATTGGTCTATCTGTGGTAAGTGTGGTGCATAGGGACATTTAGTATAGACAGGTGTCTTCGGGTGGTGTGCATTCCACTGTGGAACCTGTGTTGTTTTGGTGCTGAAGTTGTGTTGAGATGTGTTGTCTGTTAGGCTGAGAGGTAGAATGATTTTGAGATAGGCATTGTTATCATGTCTTGCCTAACAAACCGCCCGATTTCTGGAGCAACCTTTTTCCCTTTGGAAGCATCACTATTTTGTCATATATATTTGTTTACATCCTTGCAAAACATTCTTTTTCCAGCTTGTATGCCTTATTTAGCAATATTGTATGATTCTAGGCTAAGTTATGCTACGTTAGGTGACACCATGCTATGGCACAAATTCAGGGCCCACCGTTTCTGTTCCTTTGGCCAGGACCTCCCTTCTGGCTGCCAATTGACCCCTCAAAGACACTCCAACTGTAGTGTCACTCATTTTTACATGGGAATATGGTAAACTGCAGATAACTATGCACTGTGAACTAGCAATTTACAAAGCCACTATTTGAAGCATTGGTCTATCCCCACACCAGAGGTTTTGGCTTAGTTGTGCCTCGGGCAGTAGGCATGAAAAACAATACAAGGGTAGATCTTTTCTCTAAAACATCTCAATTCTCCTGAAGTATTACAGATGGGTGTTTGATGAGCAAACCGTGGGTACATGATGCATATCTTTGTCAAATGATGACTACAAGCAGACGGGTTCATCACAAAGGTTCTTCTGAGGGTGTATACGTCTTTAACTTATTAACACGTGTATGGTAGTTTAAGGCAGGATCGGCAACCTTTAGCTTTCCAGATGTTTTGTAGCACAAATACCATCAGTCCTTGCTAGCATAATCAATGGGGAGGGACCGTGGGATTCATAGATCAAAATATCTAGAGAGCCGCAGGTTAAAGACCCCTACTTTAAGACGAACACACATTTAATAGTGTCAGCTGTGAAATAATTAACCATCCCTGTCTTTTAGGCTCATGAAAAATAAAAATGAATCATATGTCTAAAAATGTGTTGGCATGTGTATTTGCGTGAATGCGTTTGCGCATGTATATGTATGTATGCATTTGGGTGTGTATGTGTTTGAGGCAAAGAGGCAGTTTGTGGCCGCCAACTTGGGGCAATGGTGCCATACATTGAGACAGACGGCAGGATTTTATTTAGTCACTAGCATGGAAAGTGGACAGTGTGGGCATATATTGTTGAGCCAGGACTTGTTTTGAGGGCATTGGCAGGATGAGGATGTGTTTCCCAAGGGCAGTGCTGGCATGTATTTGTGAAAGACCAGCCTAATTACTTTCTTTAGACACAAAAAGGGGGACATACCTCATGATGTGTTTTGAGCAGAACCTGCTTAAAAGTGGGGCATATATTTTTGAGAGGCCTCCTGTTTTTATTTAGGGACAGTCAGCATCAACACCTGTTACAACATGTTCCTGTGTTCTGTTGGAGTCTTTCATGTGTTGCCTTGCAGAATGGAATGTAAATCCCTTATTGTTCCCCAATTTTTCAGAATTTTTGGCTGTGAAATTCAGGATTGCAGCCCATTATTTTATAAAATTTAGAAGGAGAAGAACCAGCCACAACCTTACTGTGTTAAGTTTAGGTCTGCATATTTGGTTAAATTCAAGGAAAACCTTTGCACCCCTCAAATTCACCAGCTGCAACTGCTCTAGACTCTAGCGGAATCATCAGTTTGGGTCACGGGAGCCCATGAAGATGGCTAGGTAGGTATTGCTATCTGCTTTGACCACACATTGGGAGAGCCTGATTACTGCCATAAAAAACAGGACTTGTTAAATTGCTCGGCCCCTCGCTTTTCCTACACTGTATACTCCCCTGGGTATGCCCACAGGCTAGCGCATAATTTTGGTATCATTTGGCAAGAAAGGGGCTATTTGACTTCTGCTGGTACCCCTATGCACAATGGTGTACATGTTTGAGCCCTTTTACAAGGCACGTCATTTCACCAAAATGCCAGGGGTAGCGGAAGTGACATCAGACGACACTTCACCTCTGACAACATCACCAGAAGTGATGTCATTTGACCCCACCCCAAAGTGATAAAATGGGAAGCAATGGAACACAACCTTTCACCCCTTGACAAAACAGGACGTGGCATCACATAGCATTGTTCCTAAGTACACTACGAAAAATATGGTTACAATATCACTATAATGTGATATACATTTCACACAAGAATGGATCGCCATATGTATCATTAAGATCAATGTGTATAGGCCCATATTAGCAAATTACTGTGACTGCAAGCAGACGTCCATGGCCAAATGATAATGATGTGTTATTATATAGCACTTAAGCTTAAGCGCTTTATATAGAAAAAACATACATACAATATCACCCAACCTGTGTTGGTACTCATTTATTGACCTCCGAAGGATAAAAGGCTGGGTTGGTGTTTAAGAACAGACTAAATCAGTGACTCACCCCCTGAAGTGTGCCTGAAATACACCCTTAATGAGTCTAGCAATTATTGTATAGAATTCCAGAAAGACACATTATTTAGGGTCACTGATGAAAGTGTTAGACTTGTGGAATCCCTGTTCTTTTTTTATTTTATTTTTAAGAGACCTGAACAAGAAAGCCAGGCACTCCAGAAGCAAAGAACCACACGTCACTGGCCACAGCCCACGAGCTTGAATAAAAAATAAAAAAAATAAAAATATTTTTAGGGGTAGCAAGGGAGACCTGAGGGGTTGCAGTTGCGACCCCTGGCAGCCCCTAAATGACATCCCTGCCTCTTACAAGCGCTTTTACTTCCCTCTGCCCAGGCAATTGTCAAGTGCTGAGGCCAACATACACCACAAACCTTTTCTTGCTATGAGTAATGACCTCCCTGACAAATCGGCTCGAAAATGCAGCCCTAAACGCCCCCTGGCTGTTAGCAATGTACTTATATGTGTTTCTGTTGAAGAGTCGCCGTTTGCAAATCTTTCCACGCTGGCTAACCTGCAAGATCAAGCACCAGGGTCTGAGAAGGAGCCGTGGCCCAAGAAAAATTGTAAGTTGGACCCTTACTCTCTTGGGTGCTCACTGAATGGCACCCTGGTAGCACCCAGACTTATTCTACATCATCTTACCAGACTGGCACATTCTGTAGCTCACTCAGGAAAGGGAGCAATGATGGATATTGTGAACCGACCCTGACTCACTCCCTTCTTCCCCACTGTGGCTCAGGCGTATTGTAGTAATTGCTCTGTGTGCCTTGCACACAATGTGGGAAGAGTGCTAAAAACAGTGCCACCAGCACAGCCCGTCCCAGAAAGCCCTTCTCTGAATGTGCCGACAGACATCATGGAGCTCCCCAAGTGCCTACACTATGGATACTGTAGGAGGGGCACACAAGGCGGGTGAACGTCTGCAGCTTGGTTCAGAGAGTTCCCTCTTTAGTAGAGCCCTCCCATTACAAGGGCCTATTCATATGTCCCATCGTGGGTTGACAGAAACCCCCCATGTGAAAAGGTGCTTACCACCTAGCAAGAGGACAGGGGCACTATCAGACACTCTGCCAGGGCTCAAGTCGAGGGTACACACGGAGGATGGACTCATCCCCCCCCTGCCCCCGCCCCCAGCTAAAATGAGGAACACTGAAAGTCTTCTTTGAACTCATGAATTAAAGCCGACCTCAGGGATCAAACCTGCAGTCGTCAGGTTTGCAGGCCGGACACTTCACCACTGCACTGTATAACCGTATGAAAAACAACAAACAACTAAAGGTGAAATGTCCCATTTCGGTTCTGCATGTTCCAGGGAAAACATTTGCATTGGTTCTTGGAGTTTGAAACGTGCACACCTATTCATGTTTGCAAAAAGACTACTAGAAGAAAATATCCTCTCTTGGTTTTGTGTGTGTTGATTTTATGGAAAGCAAATGTCATTCACCTGTGCAATCTAGGTGGCGTGCATAGCCAATTTAATGAAATGTGCATATTTCACCTTGATATGCTAATTTCTGGCAACAACACTTCCCATTGCATATGCTGATGAGTCCCCCACTGTTATTTTTAGGACTTGACCCCTGCACTCTGCAGGAGGTAAACATCTCTATATGTTTGAGACTTACTCGACCTCACCCCAGAGTGACCCAATCAAAACTTCAGACAACGAAATGTTAAAAATGTATTGAACGGTATTGAACGGTAGCGTTCTTTTTAGAACTGTAACACAAAAAGCAAGTGGCAACGGATTTGCCAAACCAAACCAAACTCAAAATCCACCAAAAGGCATAACAACAATTTTTTAAAAAAGCATGTTTTATGTCATTCTTTAATACAAAGGGCCAACTCGGTAGGAGAGGAAACTAAAAAGTGGGGTCAGACGTGGAAGGGTTGCGTACCTATCCACTTTCATCTGTGGCAGGACAAACCAAACCCCACCAACGGCATTGCACAGGCTGCGGAATGCCCCTCAGCCAAAATGTTAATGTTAAAGGATATTTATACCGTGCACTATCACCACCAGAGTGGTCCCCTGGCGCTCAATGCCACGAGGAGAATTGCTGCTCCAAGCATGCGCAAGCTTCAACCACAGCAAACCAAGGAGTGTGACATTCTAATTCTGTAGTAATTAAAATGTGTGACTCAGGGTGGACTGCTTCAAAAAGGTGTTGGCGAGGTAGGAAGTGAACCCAGCTGCTTCTCATTTAGAGGTCAGTGTTCTAAGCACGCCACAATCTAAAGCAGTATGCATGAAACACCTAGAAGCCTAAATAAGTGCTCACACATATCCATATGGCGCTTTGCGATCAGCTGGGCAAATTCTTGTGCATGGGCAGCGCGGTTCCTATCTAACGCCACATGGCAGAGAATGCCGAGATGTGCCATTTGCTTCTCTCTAGGCCTCTCAGCGATGGCAATTAAAAGAAATCAATCAATCAGAGGCCTCTCACCGAGGCAATGGCTCTCCTATTGCGGCAAAGGGTGCTCCGCGTGTCAGATGATATTTCAAATCAAATGTTGATGAGAGGCACCGCAAGTGGTTGACCCTGAAGCAGGGGTGTTGCTAGGTCTGGAAAAGATCCGGGGCTATGCTAATGTCCGGTCTGTCGGGACTCGGGGCTAGCTAGTCTTTTGGTTGTAGCCCCTGCGCTTCTATCTGGGGCTGCAACCAAAAGACCTGGGGCTATAGCCCCCTCAGTCCTCCCTAGCAAGGGGTCCCTTCCATGTAAGGTTGACCATCAGTGTGTAGGTTCCCTGTGGAGAATGTAGCCCTGGGGCTGCTGCCAGGGCAATCAGTGGGCCCTGCTAGCAAACCTATCGGGACTCCAGGGGAGCTGTGGATACAGGGGCCCTCTTAAGCAGTTAGTGTGATTACCTGAGGATAGTCTGCATATATACCACCCCTTGCCAACCAATTCCCTGAGCTGTCGTTGCTTAGGTAGGTTAACAGGTGGCAGTAGGTTAAATCTAGAAAACCTCGGGCAAACATCTCGGTTTGCAGGACAGCCTGTTCTCTATGCAGCACGGAACTGGACCAACACAATTGCCGGACAGTGAGAAAGAAAGAGGGAAGGAAAAGTACGAGGAGGTGCAGGGTGCCCAAAAGCAGCACGCCAAAGTAACTCGGCCACTATCAGGAAATAGTCAGATTCCACAGCGCGGTTCAATAGAATTCATTCAATCGCTGGGAAGCCTCGGTCGAGTTGAGCAGGAACTTTTAGCAACCGTTTTCACCATTCCGGAAATGTTCTTTATGAAGCTAAACACACTTCTCCACTTTACCACCGGATGTCAGTTACAGTTAAACTGAAATCTATTCCAACTCAATTGGCTGTCAACCGGCCAGACTGCCACCTTTGAAGAATGTGTTGCGCGTTGCTCCTTTCCTTCCTACTCTGTCCCCCCGCAGGAGTCACAGTTCTACTACTTTTTTCTGGTACACTTCTATCTCTGCTGGGAAGCGAATGCTCTGTGTGTGGCGGGATTTCCAAGTACAGTGGAAATGAGTGAGGATCTGGAAGCAGAGGTGCAGCCAGGATTGTCTAACAAGTGGGCCCTGAAGCTAATGCAGTTGGGCCCACAGCAGTGACATTAACATCTGTAAATGCTCACACAGCTCTGCTGAGTGGACATGTACAGATGTTTGGTGGGCTTTGCCCACTCAGGCCCTTCCCTGTCTACGCCTCTGTCTGGAAGTCTTCGGCCCAATGTAGAGGAAATGGCATCGAAACACAAAACAATTTGTTCCTAAACGTATACGCAAGGCACCTGTCCTACAGGCACAAGAAAATACTATGACTTGGCTAGCTGGTACTCTTGACAAATCCTTTTAAAACACAGACAGGATTGCATTTAAAGCTCTGACAGCACAATTGAGTTTGATCCACATCAGGCTCTCGAACAATTCACACTATGCTAGCAGCGAGAGAAATTGGGATTTGGGCAAGAGGCTTGAACCCCATTGATCTTTTAAAAACACAGGAGGGGTGTATTCAAGCGTGGAAAAGAACACATATTATTTTTCTTCCAAAACAGACTCTCAGACCAGGCATTTTGTTGGCAGCAGGACACATCAGGGTTTGGGGTGTAAGTACACTTGGAAACACGAATTACATCACAAACTGTCAAGACGCATAAGGATATGTTTCAAGACTGACTCCTGATCAATACACCTTCCAGAGGAGGAGAGATGTTAGGTTATGTTATGTGTCAAAGGCCAGGGGAACCAATGGACGGCTCAAGGCCCAACAGGCATGGTGCAACTCAGGTTAATCGACACAAAATCCATGGTTTAGGGTGTGGCCTTTATGTTCTCACTGGGAGTGGCTATAACACAACAAGGATATGTCTCAATAAAACAGTCCTAGGGAGGACTGTGTTCCTAATTCCAGGTTTCCTTGAGTAACAGCAGTTCCTGGTTAGGGTGTTATGGCCTCGTTGTTGGAAGATTCAAGAACTCCAGCACACTTCTGTTATTGTCCTAGTGAGTAGTGTACTGCCTGGGTTTGATGCATGGCAAACAGAGTTGGGGACTGCAACTCCAGATGCCTTAAGATTTCACATTTGCCAGTCAATTTCTTCCAGTCTGTCCTGCGTACATTTCCAGGCAGGAGACACTGATGTCATGCCCCCCTTCAATGGCGGCGTCAGATCCATTCCAGAGCCTATCACTGGCTTTGGTTTCCTGCGATCTCATCACAGACTCCGGTCTCTCGGGAGCTTACCTTAGGCATTAGTTTCTCAGGTGGTTCGAGGATCAATTCTAGATGCAAGAATGCAGCCTCCCCTCTTTTCCTCTATTTCTTCTTTGGCTTGTGCCAGGACTTAGGCTAATGCCTTCAGCAGTCTGCAGGCAAGATTTTCCCCCTTCCGGATAAAAATCTGAAAGGTGTCTTTCATTATGCCCCCTTTTCTTTCTCTTTTGTTCCTTCCTACCACCCCACTAGTTAGCTGTCCACCCCAACCCTCTTCTACTGTCAAGGTATTCTTCCTCCTTTTCCTTTCCTTTTCGCTACTTTCTCCTCTCCTTCTACGCCCTGTCAGATTTAAGATGATTTAAGAGGATTTCACCTCTCTGCCTTCTCCTCTTAGGCTCTTTTCTTAACCTCCCTCTCCTGGGTGGTTACTTTGCCTTTCTGTCCAGCCACCAAATCCAAGTTTACTCGGGGTAAGGGGAAGCTTAGATTCCCCTTTGAGTGAGGTTTCCTGCTCTCCTTCCAGACCATCTCCGGTTCCGGAAGCACCTTGCTTCTGCTTCCTCTCCTCCTCTCCCCTACTGAGCCCATGGCTAAATCTGTAACTGCAGTGGTCATCTGGCTACCCTCTGAACTCGGCCCAGGTCCCCTCCCGTCCAGTTGCTCACCTGCACTGCCCCCCTGGCAACCCTTGCACTCATGGACTGTTTCTGTATCCTTACACCCCCTACTGGTACTTGACCCTTGATGTCTGCACTTACCCTTGCACTTGCCACCAGCTGGAAGCACATTTATTTACGGTCTTTATTTCACTGTTATCTTATGTTCTGCACTGCCCCCTCCCCTTTCCCCTTGCACTTGTCACCTTCCCACCTCCCTTGCACTTGTGCAATCTCAATGTTATTTAGCCTAGTAGGATCGTTGTCTGTCCTCCCTATGTTTCCCCTCCCTTGCCTTGTCGCGCATTGAAACACTTGGTATAGGCGCATTATAATTGCCATACCATATCATATCATTCACCTCTCCTGCAACAACCTTTACCTAGTGTTCTTCAGATTGGCCTAATGCTTTCCATTCTCTTTCCCTCCATCCTCCATCTCCAGCCTCTGACCCTTGTGCCTCTTTTCCCATAGCACTATATGTGTCCCTCTTGCTCTGCTCTCCTTCGCCTCCAACCAGCCTCCAAACTCCCTCCGTGTTGGACTACCTGAATCCCGTTTTGTATCATCTGACCCAATAACCCCTGTGATTGGTATGGCCCTCATCTCACTCCAAAGGTTTTATGGGATGGGCTACTGATTCCCAGTGCTGCCTTCTCCCCATGTGCAGTTCATTATTATTCATCAGATTGGTCTGATTTACATATAGCAAAGCAGATCAGCCGACTGATACCTTAAGAGGAGTGGTCTCCAACTTGGAATCATGCGGCCTTGTCATGGCTGCTGCTTGATATGTCATGATACATCGGGTTCCATCTTGGTGATGCTGATGAGTGCTTATATTGCAGGACAGTAAATAATGCAATATGCTGGCTACGGCTAAAAGCTTGCACATGGGCATTGCAGTTTCCATCTAACGCCACATAGCGGAGAGAGTAATGATGTGATGACGATGCTAATGAGTGGCGATATTGCAGGACAGTAAATAATGCAACATGGGTATGACGTCCTTTCATCGCGGGATGTTTTATCGTGGGTTTTTTTACCGCTGATTATTTTTTTTGAAAAAAAAATCAGCAAATTTTTTGGGGGGTTAAAACAATTATATAAATTGGGTGTGGGTTTACGGGAATATTAAAAAATTAAAGGGGATGGGAGTTTTGGAGGTGCAAATCCCCAAAAATAAAAAATAAAAAATTCGATGAGTTTTTTTTAAAAAAAAATCTGCGGTAAAAAACCCAGCGAAAAAAAATCCCGCGATGAAATAACATGGAACCGCAACATGTTGGGTAAGGCTAAAAGCTTGCATATCGCAGTGCAGATTTCATCCAACGCTACATAGCGGAGAGAGTCATGATATGAAGTTACCTTTCTCTTGGGTGTACTGCCAATGGGGAATACATCATTAAATGTGTGGGGATGTACTATACTCACTGAGATGCAGAGTATTGTATAGCAACAAAAGGTACATTATATGTCAGCCACATGTTCACATGCATGCACGATAAGGCACACTAATATAGCGCCCTCTTACAGATTAAATACTTGCAAGACACTGTTCCAAGGGGCAATGTGGAGTATGGCAGTAAAGTAAAGGTGAAAAGGTGGTGGCCGTTCAGAAGATCCATCCACATCCGAGGGACTGGCTTTGCAATAAGGTAGGCTGTCGGGTCTACTTAAGCACATGCCACACCCTTTGTACTGTGGGTGCTATCAAGAGAGAAGGAAACACCACAAGAGTAGGCCAAACTGGAAGCACTGTAGGAGCCCGAGCTCTCTGAGGATGAGCAGACAATGCCCCGACTAGACGAGGCCGACAGAGATGCCCATCCCACCATGGCACTGTCTGCTGCCCCAACCATGGTCATAATGAGAGAAAGCATTGATGCCCTAATGTCATGCAGCAGCAGGTTGTGGGCAATGGGAAGGACCAACAGGAAGCTGAAACCATCTCCCTGTTCACAAGGAGTTCACTTTCATTGAGCAGTGCATCCAAGCAGCCAAGCCATCAACAACAAAGGTGCTTGAGGATGCCTAAGGAAACAGCGTAGGCTTCAGTGTCTTTGAAGGAACTGGCAGCAGTTACGAAGGAGGCTTCAACTGGGTATGAGCAGATCTGTAAATGTGCTTTCCTGACCCATAATCAGAAATGCAACCTCAAAGGCACCGTTGCCTCTGCCATATAGTTTTTGGCACTGACCATGCATGTTGGCAAAAGGGACCTGCCAATGCTGTGCATGTCGGATTGCACCGTGGCATGACCATTCACATGGATTGGCAAGAGCAGATACTGTCTCTTGTGTCTGTTTAGAGTAGTAGAGACTGTACCAGGACTTCTGATTTCCCTTCTCATACCTCACTCTCCTCATCCTACCAGCAGTCTCCGGTCCGGCCAAAAGACAGTTCACCCGCAGCATGGACTGTGCGTCACATTGGAAGTGAAAGCAGTGGACCACAGGGATTTTTTAGAATTAGTGATGGTGGTGGATGACTTTGGGGTTTGGTCTGGGTAATGTTGGGGCTAGGGAGGGCAGCACTGCGACAGAGTACTGGATTTTGGCATGATTACGATTAGAGTATGTGTATGAAATATGAAAAGACCTAGAGGTGTTCATTCAGACGACCAATGGTTCTTTTACTGGAAGACATTTTGGATATTATTGATAGGTCAGTGCCATCACATATTCTGGGAGGCCTGTAGTGTTGTCCTGATCTGACATCTCTCAAATCCTCGGTGGCGGGAGGGGACGCCGCCATATGGCCCTGGTGTGTAACATCCACCTAGTATTTTGATAAGTCAGACTTTGTCTGAGTTGTACTGCAGCCGCCCATTGTCCTGTGGGGGCAGTCAAATCTACTTGCTTTTAGGAGTCCAAATACACTCGAAATGGTGTCCGAATTGGACTGTGGCCGGGGTTGCATCTTTGCAACGTTGTGAATTAACGGGAGGCAAGCAGCCAAGATTGCAGTGGGTATCAACCATTCAATGAGAAAGGTAGGTTGAAGAAGATATTCCTTGCCCAACTGCTAAATGTGCATTTATGATGGAATGTCAGTGTCGATGTTTCTCACCTGTGATCCTGAGTACTCTTTGGTGTGTGCTCGCATGCCAGACATTCATCCATAATGTTGGCATGGGCACAGTGCTGGTGTTTGCAAGGTGAGCCATGTAGAGCCTCAAAACAATGCTCCCCCTTCTGCTTAGTGGCATGCAGTAATTGGTTGTGCCCAATGTCGTGTTCCTGTGTACACGTGGCAGTCTGATGTAGGCACCGGTGTGTAGATGTTAACTCGGGTGCCGATGTGTGCACGGATGCATGCATGGTGACATGATTTAGCCATTTAGGTTACGGACAAAGAATCAGCTTGAAAAGCTGCAGGCGGCTGAAATCTCCCAAGCTCTAATAGAACTGGGATCCACACCTCGACCAAATGAGCTGTCATTGCTCCAAAAAGTAGCTGAAAGAAGGAGACATTCCAGAGATCGAGTGCTGGGCTCTTACAATATCCCTACTGCCATTAACCTGGAAGCCAAAACTCTTGATGCTTGGTCGAAATAACTTTGGTGGGTGATGGATCCAGAATGATTTTGCATTAGTTTGAGACTAGTGCTTAAGAAAGTTAACAGCATTGGGCTACAATGAATATTAGATCAAATTACATCAAAATCAATCTTTTTTGGAGTGCTAGTAAACCTGCATGCATGGTTGTGTTCACACTTCCAAATTAGCATTAGAAAAGAAATTACTGTATGAAATTGTCTTGGACAGTTCGCCTTTGCCTCCGCCAGTTGGACATTGGCAAATGTGTGGCTTAATAGAGTAGAGCGATAAAGCAACGGGTCAAATATACTTATTTTATACGTAATACAATGTTTTTCCGCAGTCATTTGCTGGGCAATATCCCATTTAAGTGTGAAGAATGAGGACCTATCTTTGTTTAACTTTACATAAAATAGTCTTAGGCACAGCTGGTTTTCCCCACTGTTGGGTCTGAAGGATGCATTTGGCCATGTTTCATTGGGGAGGCAGCGAGAGTTTCTTGACTGAAATGTTTTCCACATGCCATCCGTGAGCACAATGGACCCCTTAGCACTGCTGCCCTGAGGCAGTTTCGCTGTTAGGCTGAATGATGAATTTGCCCATGTTTCATTGGAGGGGGGCTGGGTTGAGAGCTTGCTTGACTGCAATGGGAGAATGTGCTTGCGGGAGCCGGCACATTTAACAACAATAGGCTCCAGTGAGTGCATTTAATTTCAAAATGACACTTCTCCAACCACGCCAGCCCGGGGTAGCCCTTGAAAGGCTCCCCCGAGGTGGCACCCGGGCGGCTGATGGCACCCAAGGCGGTCGCCCCGCCCTCCCTGCCCTAAGGCCGGCTCTGCATGCATTACACTTTGCTTCCCTGTGTGTATTATTTCCAGCCCCTCCTCCATCAGCCCGCACAGAAATGTGCACCTGCCCCCCCCCCCCAAAGGGATTCTCCTGTTGATTGGAGTCTAGATTTGTCCCATGCATTGCAGGTGTGTGTGGATTATCGTTAAACCTATTTCCCTACCTTGTTCTTTTCATGTGTGACAGAATTGGAAGGGCATTGCAAACTCATGAGTGGATTTTATTCAGATAACCTGATGGCAGTTCACTGATAAGGCCCGGGTCCTCAGTTTCACTCTCTTGGTGCCACCGATACTTTCCTGTTCGCTGCGGTGCACTGCTGACTGGCCAGGGGCATGACTTACCTGATTCCCCCAGGCACACATCCCTTGGGTGTGGGTGTAAGAAGTCTGTTGTCCTGTCTTCTGTGTTTGTATGAGCGTGTTAATGTCCCTGCGCCCGATGCCTGCGGGATTTAGGCGCATTACAAATACATAAATAAACCTAAATAAAATAAATACGCATCCAGCTTAATCTCTTCATGGCAGGTGTGCACTCTGGCTTGTCATCTTGATATGCTCCCTGCTGTACAAGCAGGTTGCGTCTCTCAGCTTCCCTGCACAAAAGGCACCGCCTGTTAGCGGGCGATCCCGCCGCCCCCGTGAGCCCCCACACCCCCGTGCACACAGAGACACACGGAGACCGATGCTGTTCGTGTGGGCTCCCCCGTGGCTCTGCTGCCGCCGGGCGACGCCCCTTTATTTATATGGCACGCGACGGAGTGAACGTCACTCCGTCGCGTGCTTGCCCTTAAAGGGGCCACGCAACACTCCTCCTTTTCCATAACAACAAACATAAAGGAGGATACAATTGTTCTACGTTCTACAGCACACAAAACTGACTAATCACTACTTTACAGCACACACATTAGGAATCCCCCATTTATTGGCAACCACCCTGGATCCCCAGCGGTGCCTTCACACAGTCCGGCGACCCATCGCCAACATGACCCCAGATCAGTCCATCACATAGTCACTCAGGTGGGCAGGTTTCCCACGCCCTGTTCTCAGGGGTACCTCCTGCCACTGTCCCTTACCGGAGTACTTGAGTCGGTTCTTCCGCGAACAGGCGAGTCCATGGTGGGGACATCTCCTCCACTATCGTCGGGTAGTTCTTCGCCAGCCTCTACTCGATTCGCTCCCGGGTCACCCAGTCTCCTAAAGAAACTGGCATTTCTGGTCACCGACGATGTCCCATCTGATGCAGTCACCATAGACCCCTTCACCGCTACAACATCCAGGGGGGCGGGCTCGTATGTGAGGGAGAGCTTGCCCTGCGGATGACGGTTCCTCACTAATACCTCATCCCCTGGGGCAATGTTGGGTGGCTTCAGACCTCTTCTCATGTTCTCCGCCCGAGTTCTTGCCAGCCGATCTTCCTCCACCTGCTCATTGTCAATGATGGCGGGCTCTCGGGCCCCTACCTCAGGTACGACATCCCGAGGGCACCTCTGGAAGAGGGCCTCCGCCGGTGCTACTCCCGTCGATGAATGGGGAGTGGTTCTGTATCCCCGTAGGAATACATACAGGGCCCTCTGCAGACATTCACCCTTGCCTTGGGCGATCCGGAACACCTTGTTAAGGGTGCGCATCATGCGCTCGGCCTCCCCGTTTGCCCTGGGCCAGAGGGGTGTGACCTTCCTGTGCTGAATGCCATAGTTCTTTAAGAGTTCAGCAAAGCTCTCACCCTGATACGGTGCGCCATTGTCAGTGCACACAACCAATGGAAGGCCATGGGTGGCGAAGATCTTTTCCACGGCGATCACCACGTCACCAAACGCCAGCGACTCCACAAATTCCACCTCCGGGTATCGCGACCACTCGTCGACCATCACTAGGAAGTGCGTCCCTCTAGATGTAGAGCCGAAGTCAGCATGCACTACTTCCCATGGCTTGGTTCCCCTAGGCATTGTCTCAATGGATGGGTCCCGCTGGGCTGGGGATGCGGCCTGACACCACCGACACGAGGCCACAAACTCTTCTACCCTCCGCTCTAGCTCCGGGAACCACACCTTTTGGCGAAGCCGAGCCTTTGTTTTGGGCGCCCCTTGATGGCCCTGGTGGGCGAGAGCGATTATCTGTGGGATCTTCGTCTGTGGCACCACTATTCTGTCGCCTCTCAGCAGGAGTCCCGATTCCGAGAATGCAAGTTCTTCCCGCACCTTCCAGAGCTGTTCCAGTGCCACCCTGGCTTCGCATGTTCGACGGTCAAGCGCTTCAAGCACCGTCTTCCACGCACCTTGTTGCATGGCCAGTCTTAGAATGGCGAAGCACTCGTCATCATTCGACGCCAGCTCCAGCTCCTCCACCTGCATGGAGTTGGGGGTGGCAGACTCAACGACGAGACGAACGTGTTCATCAGCCTCCTCCGCGGACACAGACGCCCAGGCATCCCCACATGGGTGACGTGACAGATAGTCTGCAGCGTTGCTTACACCAGGCCGATACACCAGCGACACGCCGTATTCAAGCAGGGCAAGCATCCAGCGCTCTATCCTTACTGGTGGTCTGGAGGAGGAGCCTGCCATGATGGGTAGCAGTGGTTTGTGGTCAGTGATGACAGTCACAGGACGCCCTAGAATGTATAGGCGAAAATGCCTGCAACCCCACAACACCGCCAGGGCCTCCCTCTCGATTTGCGAGTAGCGTTGTTCAGTGTCCGAGAGTGCCTTGCTCGCATAGGCTATTGGCCGAACTTCCTGCTCGCGCCCCACTTGAGTGAGGACCGCCCCCAGACCATAGGGACTGGCGTCCACGACTATTTCCGTCTGCAGGCTAGGGTCAAAGAACGCCATGGTGTCTTCTGCCGCTAGGGCACCCCGGATGTCATCAAATGCCGCCTGCTCGAGGGGGCCCCACTGCCACACGGAGTCTTTCTTGGTTAAAGATCTTAGAGGCTCAGAGCGGGACGCTAGATTCCTGATGAAGCGGCCACAATAAGTGACCATGCCCAAAAGCTCCTCACCTCAGCGACGTTTTCAGGTGGGCGGGCCTCTCTAATGTCCTTCACCTTACGGGGGTCGGGTGACACCCCATCCGCTTTAAACACGAACCCAAAGAACTCGATTGTTGTCCTGAGGAATTCGCATTTCTCTTTGTGTAAGGTGAGTCCCAAGAGACGGAGGCGCTCAAATGTCTTTGCAAGGCGGGCCATGTGTTCTGCCTCTGACTTGGAGTGTACTAAGATGTCGTCACTGATGTTGATGACCCCATCCAGATCTGCTAATGCCCCTCTTATGATGTTTTGAAAAACTTCCGCTGCAGAGGACACTCCAAAACTCAGCCTCTTATACCGATACAGGCCCCGATGGGTGGTGAAGGTGGTGATGTATCGGGACTCAGGGTGCAGAACCACCTGATGATATCCTGCCCTCAAGTCCAGCTTGGAGAAGAATCTCGCCCCCTGTAATTCTGCAATGATGTCGTCCATGGTGGGGGTTAGGTGTCTCTCTCTTTTGATCGCCTTGTTGGGCAGGCGCATGTCGACACAAATCCTTACTGCATCTGGTTGTTTGGGCTTCCGTGCGACGACAATGGGTGAGACCCAAGGAGTGGGGCCTTCCACCTTCTCAATTATGTCCAGCTGAACAAGGTTGTCCAATTCCTGGTCTACCAGATCCCTGAGGTGAAACGGTATGCGCCGGTGCTTCAGAGCCACCGGTTGTATGGACTCATCAATGTGCAAGCGGACTGGTTCCCCCACTAACTGTCCAATGCCTTCAAAGAGGGATGTGTGCTTCTCCAGGAGCTCCTGGATGTCGTCAAGATATACGTTGTATGCGAATGTCACAATCCCCAAAGCTTCAGCAGCTGCGCAGCAGAGGAGCGTGTTGGTGCTCACCGGCGTGACGTAAAACCTTGCCCGAATGCCTGAGTTGCCATATTGAGTGTCAGCCACAAACACACCATCCAGTGGGATTGGATGGTTGCCTCCAAATGTGAAAATGCGCGCTCTCGGTGCCGCCAGCGGTGGTGGTGCCTGCATTGCATCATAGTGTTGCCTGGCCATCACGTTCACGGACGCCCCCGTGTCCACCAACATGGGTACTGAATCCCCATTGACCAGTACGTCGCATCTCGGCTGTCTCTTGGAGTGCGATTTCAGCATTCTTACGCATGACACAAAGAAAACATTCTCTTCATCTTCTTCTTCCTCCTCACCTTCTTGAGGGGGGCCATCGTTGGCCTGGTCCACCTGGGCAACGTTGGATGTTCTCTGGGGGCGGAAAGAGCCAGCCCAGACAGGTCCCCTGGGGACCATTTTCGGGACCGTCGATCTGCACACTCTTGCAAAATGGTCTGTGCCCCCACATCGTCCACACTTCACTCCCGCTGCTGGACAGTCTGCTGGGTTCGGGAGGTCATATCCACATTTTAGGCACGAGGACTGCGCCACTTGGGGCCGTGGACTTTGAGTATTCATGGGGCGTCTTGATCCGCGACCTCTTCCGACTGCGCATACCTCTTCCACCCTACCAGGGCGCACACCCGCTTCCATCCTTGATGCCCGCAGCTCCGACACCTCGTGGCACCTCCCCAGTTCTAGGATGCGGGGTAGTGTTATACCAGGCTCGCGCAGGATTTGACGCCTCAGCTTACCAGAGGAACAGCCTTGAATGAGGTGGTTGCGAATCATATCATCAGGGTCAGTCCAAGCACAAGGTGCCGCCAGCCTGCGCAGCCGCCCATAAAACACATCCAAAGTCTTGTCATCTTTCTGTCTGGTGTTGCCCATTAGGAACCGTTCGTAATCCACATTGGCCATGGGCAGGAAGTGATTGTGGAGCGCAGTTTTGGCGGCATCAAAAGACCCATCCGCTGGTTGCAAGGACAAGAAGATCTCGTGCACAGCAGGGCCTGCAGAATACAGGAGAGTGGCCAACTTACTGTCGTCACTCGTCTCCATCGTGGCCCTGAAGTACATTTCCAGCCTGTCCATCCACATCTTCCACCTCTGTCCCAGGCTTGATGGCGTGCCCGAGACATCAAACTCTGGCATTGGCTGTAGGGTACCGGGAGGTCTCTGCAATGGTCTTGGTGGAAGGGCAGGCGGGGGTTGGGCTGGAGCAGCAGCCTGCTGTTGGGCCACGGCGGCCGCTGCACCTTGATCCATGGTGTAAAGCGCACAGGCACCCCGTGATGGGGCCGCAACTTGGACACCAAACACAACCAGTACCTTGATGAGGATCCCAGCCCCTCAGGTGATTCAGATGATGTCCAGGTTCGAGGGTTTTCCAGGCAAATGTAGGACCACCAGGTTCCAGACTTCAGCCGGTGTAGGATTGAAGAATCCAAAAATCGAGCAGGGTAGGCCCCAGTGTGCATCCAGTAGGCCTCCAGGTAGCTCCACCCTTAAACTCGATGAAAAACAGTGAAAATGCAAATGACTTGCATTTCCACCAGCACGTGTTGCAAGCAGTGACTGTCCGCCACTGGAATCTCCAAAAATTGGGTCCGGATCTCTCACAGATGCTTCGTTATGAAGCCGTGAGTTTCCGAGGCCTTGTAGTCAAAATGGCCGCCGGCCACGCGTGTCTCTCCCCTCTCCGCGGCCAACATTCACGGATGCGCTCACACGCGATCATCTGCGCATCTCGAAAACGTTGCCACCTGTCCCAGGGATCGATCCGACTTCGTCGCCATTGTTAGCGGGCGATCCCGCCGCCCCCGTGAGCCCCCACACCCCCGTGCACACAGAGACACACGGAGACCGATGCTGTTCGTGTGGGCTCCCCGGTGGCTCTGCTGCCGCCGGGCGACGCCCCTTTATTTATATGGCACGCGACGGAGTGAACGTCACTCCGTCGCGTGCTTGCCCTTAAAGGGGCCACGCCACACCGCCCACCTTCTGTAAACTGGTTAGAAGTGGGTCGCGATCTTCACACACAGTCAGGTTTACTGTGCATCGGACTTCCGAGTTCTTTGCCAAGCTGCTTTTGAACAAACGCACTGAAAATCCAACCCCTGCATCTGACGTCAGTGCGCCACGCTGGCGCTGTACGTAGGCACACACAATGCAAATCATAACTGCGTTCATGAGCTCAACGCCAGGGGTGGACTGGCAACCAAAAGTGGCCCTGGAAATGTTTTGGATATTGCACTATCTGAGGGAGCCCACCCCTGTGTAGGGTTTATGAAGGGACCACACAAGGCAATTTAAACAAATGGGCCGAAATGGTGAATTTGAAGGGATATTTGTCACTTTATAAAAATTGAAAAGAAAATAATGTTGCAAAAAAATAGCATAAAACATTTAAGAGTGTAGAATAACATACTGGAAGCTTTAAAACAAATAATTTCCTTCAAACTGCCGTGGGAACGAGGGGAGATGGAATAAAGGGCCAAGGTGAATAGGACAAAGGGTAAGAGGAGCAGAAAATCAGGTTTACAATAAATGAAGAGATACACGATGCAGAAGCCCGCCATAAAATATCTAGAGTTCCCTCTAGGCCAGTCCACCACTGCTCAAGGCAAATGCTTTACTCACAAGGGGGTCTTGCTAAAGTGCTGAATCAAGTTGGGTGAGTGACAGGCTATTATGCAAGTCTATGCAAAAAGAAAGCACAAGCATACTCGTCCTTGGCACTTAAGGGGTTAAAGGTTGTGGAAAACATAGTAGGTTATGCAGTCCCATGTATACTGTGTTTCCAGCATGCTGAGAACATCCTGTTTTTGTCTTTCCTTCTATGCAGTTTTCTACATTTAAGATTGGCGTGCGATGGCACCTGTCCAGTCGCCTCTTCCCTACATGATATCATGCTACTTTCTTACCCTTTATGACTGTTTCATTTATTTGACCTCATGATCAGCACATATGCTTAGGATATTTGTCCTCGGCCTTGGATAGCCTTTTTATTTGGACCCTTTAGAAACGACTTGGACACATCCATCGGGAGGTCTCTGGTCAACCATGCCTTCAACATCTCGAGCCCCTGACGCACCCAGACTTTACATATATGTTTAATATACAGCAATCACCGCCTATTGAACATCTGCTTCCACGCCTTGGCATGCTCTGCGTCATTATTTATTTCTATATATTCCTTACTTCTTGTATGACATCATTTTCTGGTCAAGGCATCGTTAGAAGACTAAGGTCCTGCAGTTGCTTTGTGGGACTTAACACACCTTAACTCAGACAATAGGCCTCATTCTAAGTTTGCCGGCGCGGAAACAACAGTGCCGGTAAGACTACCGGCATGGTTGTTTCCGGACCACCAAACTACAAGACGCTGTGCCCAACAGGTATGACCACAATGCCGGTGCTCCCGTATCCCCATTGCCATAGAGTCCCATAGATTAACGAAATTGCTGGTGCCTGACTTCCTGGCTGCAGGACTTGGAATAGCCCGGTGTCACCGGGAAGCCAGGCACCAGTAATTCATTCCGAGTCCATCGGCAACCCGCCGGTAGCCCCGACAGGGTTACCGGCAGACTCAGAATGAGGCCCAAGGTATGTGCGTGTTGAGACTACTACAGTGGTCAGCTGGTGCAGTAAAAAAAAACAATTATAAATAGTGCATGTCAGAAATTTCCTATTTGCCACTTGTCTTTCTTTTATCCTTCGTGAGAAACTGTGCCTAAAGATGGTGGATTTGTGGGTGGATCTGGGAAAACGTGATCGAACATACATGGTGTGGAACTCTGCGTCACATACCATCTGCTTGGCTATTGTGTGCCGCATCTGGTGGCTGCGATTGACCTCCTGTCCCCTGATCGTGGGCAGTATCCGAGAACAAATACCGGGCAGTGAGCTTGGGCAGTATCAGAGAACATTGGTGCATTCAAGTGCACCTTTGGTAGGGGATCCAGCAATGACATTCAATCTCCCCTTCCCTGTTAAAGAGCTCATTCCAAGCCATTCCAACAGTATTCGTAAAAGCCTCAGGGGTATTCAGCCATAATTCGCTGCAGAAAATGGCGAACCCGAAAATGCCAAATTGCGAGGTGCACATTTCCGTGCAATTATATGTGGGGTGAGGGGGTTAGGGTAATAGCACGCCTAATTGCGGGAAATGTGTGGGAAAAAAATAATTCACCATTTTCTTGTCGACAATTTTGTTTGGGCAGTAATCACACAGATCCGTCTCAGGGTCATCAATCTTTTCCCTCCCCAGAGGTTCCGGACTGTGACTCCCATGATCCCTCAATATTGGCTGTGCTGGTTAGAGCAGATTGAACTTAGAGTCCAAAACATCTGGAGAGCCCAAGGTTGCAGACCCCAACGGTTAGGCCAATGACATGGGGGAAGTATTGCTGCTGTGTATGTCAATGTCTGTGTTGGTTTTGTGGTCATTGCTGTCTTTCATATTAGTTTGGCATGTGATATGTGCTGGCTCTTACACAGGATTGAATAGTGCAGTGCTTTGCCCACACTCCCAGCGTGCTATCAGTTTTTGAAATGCCATTCATTAGTAGCGATGCTAGTAATCATGGACATATACCAAAATGTCGCCTCCAGAACTCCGACTGCCGGAAATTCCGTCTTTTATTTTTTACATATATATGTGCGAGGGGGTATCGGATATAATATACAAGTAGAGGGGGCTGAGGGAGGTCTCCCCCTCACATATGTATGTGGTATAAAGGGGGTTGAAAATAACAAATAAATAAAGTCGGCATTTTCGGCTGTCGGCCTTCAGTAATGTGTCCACACGTATGCAGTATCAGCACATGCATGCCACACATCTGCATGCCATGTTTATTTTGGCTAATAAGCTTGTCAAGCTTGGGTGTTCAGGTTTGCCAATTAATCAAAATACGGGTGTTAGTCTCCCAAGACTAGCAGGCATTGTGTTGGAGATATGTTAAAAAAAATAATAATAATTTACAATCCGGACTACTGCAATGGCCAGTGATTGTTTTCATCAATGTGATTTTGATAACAATGCCCATCAGAGGCAGAGTAGACCCAGTAGAAAGCTTTATCAGAAATAATGCAGATGCATTTGATTGGCTCCCAGTATTGCGTATATCAAGGCACCAGTGCTTTGCGGCTTTGAGAAAATACTGTACCTTGCTGGAAATAGGAAATGATGTTTCGAACGCTTCACCAGCTTTCTCATTTTCGCTCGACTGAAATAACAATTCACATCCCAGGTGCGTTCATTACTGTGACCCAGTCTCCTTGATCACAGTACAGGTTCTGGAGCAGACAGTAATACATGGCAATCAACCGGCGCGGCGGATGTGTGCAGAGACGCGGGCGCTCTCCTGATGGCTGAAGTGGCCCACCTTATAAGAGGTGCCCATGGAGGCATAAGAAGGTGGCTACACTTTCTTAAATGTTCTTGGGGGTGGTTGCGAAGCAACACACATACTAGGAAGTCCTAGTAAGTCGCAATTAGCACGACAAGCTTCATAACTATATTGTAAAGACTCAAAGGATGAACAAAATGGCATTTGCTTACAAATTAGAATAAAGTAGGGAATTATTAGCGCACAGAAGAAGAAAAGTCTGTACTGTCATTATGGGCCTCAGTACACGTTGTGCGGTAAAAAATGGAATTTAACGGCATGGCGCTATTAGCGTGACCGCCCTCTCAAGAGGCCGCTAATTGCGGCCCATTACGAGTACGCGGACACGAGCATAGCGCCATGCCGTAAATGACCCTACCGCCATGCCGCAAAATCCCCCAAAAAGCCCCTTAGCGGCTTCGACCAAAGTGCTGATAGCACCTCTGCCCTCACGCTACATGCAAATAGCGGTCATCGCTATTTGCAGACACCGCTATTAGCAGTCACCGCTATTAACGGTCACCGTAAAAAAGCAGAACCGGAAATAGCGTCATCGCACAGGAACGGGAAAGAGCACGGCGGCCATGTTTAAAAACACAATCCATTGCCATCCTCTGCATCCAGGACCTCTTACCAGAGAACTACGACTAGAAATCATCCCGGATAGCCCGAAGATGCCAAAGGCCCTAAAGAAAGCTGCTGATTGCCAGCGTAAGGAAAAGTTTTCAAACGAGGAGATGATAATGCTGACCGAGACACTTGCAGCTAATGCAGAAGTTATATTCACCAATGATATGCGCCGGGAGGCCCTCATAAAGAAAAAGGCCATCTGGGCTGAAGTTGCCCGCAAAGTCAGTGCGTTGGACACTACCATCCGGAGTGTGAAGGACTGCCGCAAGAGGTGGGACGACCTCCGGGTTCGTGTCCGGAACATACTATCGGTCAACCGTAACCTGGCAATGGCGACAGGAGGTGGCGCAGATTCCCCTTTGAAGCTCAAGAAGTGGGAGGAGACCTGTGCCTCCAAAATTGGAGTAGAATCCATAGAGGGCATCGGAGATATGGAGCTTGGTGTGGCCATTTCATCTGATGGAGGTGAGTGTATACATCAAACAATGCACAGTGAAGGGTGAGGGGTCCCCCAAATATGTGTCCATGACCAGGCCATTGATCCAGCCACAAACGTACATGCATGCATCACCATATACACGTGCAACACAGACCCATCCATGCATGACCCACCTGACATCCCCATCACAAGAATCAATATTAAAGAGGCCCCAATGCATAGAGCCGCATGACGTAAAGATTCTGCATAAGGCACGTAGAACGATTAACAATGATATACCCTATTTATGTCCCCTACAGGATCACCAACAGACACTGAAGGCACATGCACTGCAACACGTACTCCCCCAGCAGCCAAAAAGGCCAGGATGAATCAGACAGGGGACACCGCCACCACCTCCAGGGGAACTGGGAGGAGTGTCCATCATCAGAGGGCCAAAGGCAGCAGAAGCACCACTTCCAAGCAGTCTGAGGGCACTGCTGCTGTCATTGCTGAACCCACGCCAGTGTGCCCCATCATAGGTAAAATCATCACAGAGGGCACGCACTCCGCTGCCACCAGTTCGACTGGTGAGGCAGCAGCCACCGCACTGCTCACTGACGAGGAGGACGCCATTGATGTCCTGGATCATAGCCATACACTCAGCCCAACACGGTCCGTTGAGGAAAGGCCAAGGGCAACGTCCATATCAGGTAGCCATGGAGGAAATGACACCCACACCGTTGAATGGGCATGGAGCCCTCAGGTGTCCTCACCTGATGCGGGAAGCACGGACCAGGACGCACCAGCCAGCCCAACAGCACACACCCCCCAACCTGACCTTGCAACCGTTTGTCGGAGGCAGGAAGAAATTACTGGCCTGGTCGCCCAGCATGTGGTCGAGGCAGGCCATCTAAGGGATGACCTCAGCACATTAGCAGGGCAAACAAGGGAGGCCATGGAGGCCTGCACTGACAGGATCTGTAGGGAAATGTGCCAACTTCGCCAGGCCATTACACGCATTGGGGACATCATGGAGCAGCAATACCAACCCCCAACACAGGAGCAACCGGGCACCTCCTCCTCTGCAAGTTCCCAGCAGACAAGCCCCCTGCGCTGCTCCCACCGCAACCTGAGGCGCCCCACATCACAACCACACAATGGTGGAGGAGGCCCTGACGCTTAGGTCCAGCAAGGACTAGGTGGCACATGTTGGAAAGACACGTAGACACTATGGGGCTCACATGGGGGTGTTGTGGGGGGAGGGGGGAAAGGGTGTATTCGGGGGTGTCGTCGGGGGAGGGGGGAAGGGTGTATTTGGGGGTGTTGTGGGGGGAGGGGGGAAAGGGCGTTTACACAGTTGGGGTAATGCACTTTTTGTCCACATTTTGTTCGCAATACACTATTTTGAAGTTGAAACACAGGCGTGGTCTCCATCATTGTGTGTGTGTAATTTATTGTGGATAGGGTACTTTGGGGGCCTCATAAAATGCATCAGCGCAACAATACCCATCTCCATCCATTATATTTCACCTTTGTACCTGATGAAATTCCTGATTCAGATGCTGACGCACATCATGTGCCTCCTTGCCATCGCCTCTTGCATGTGGGTGTGGATGGATGGGTGATATCTGGAGACATGGATTGTTTTCAATGATGTGCAGCTCAGATATGCATGTGAGGTCTTCTCAGGTACATTGTGGCCTTCCATGATGGACATTGCCGTACATCTGTATGTCCATTTGTCCGACACACGACAGTCAACACCCAGTTGGAGTATGTATCTCTCCCTCCCAATCACACCACCATGTGCATGCCCTGCTACTCACTAAACTTGCCACGATTGTCGTCCAGCTTGTCGCTGCATGTTGCGTGGTGTGGTTGAGTTCTGCAGGACCATTGAATCATGTGTTGATCAGGGATATCTTGCACTACAATGTGTGATTATCTTGTTTGCGTCACATGCCATTTTGACTCATATGGAGTGTACTTGTTTTCTGGTTTCGGTAGACTACTTCATTGTGATGTGGGCCCACCAATTCCACATGGGTACAGTCCATGGGCACAATGGTACTTCGGATTCCTGCCAGTGAATTGAAGGCAACTTTGGTGTTTGCGATCTCCTGGCCAGTCCGTGGCAGGAATATGTGTCCACGTGCATACTTCAGGAGGGCATCGTGTACCTCGTTCAGTGTGCATGAGATTACTGGTTGTGAGATGCCATGCATCTGCGCCACAGTATGCTGCTAGGAGCCTGTGGGCAGGAAGTGGAGCACAGTCACCACCTTCAGTAGAGGGGGGATTGCAGTTCTGATGTCTATGAGGGTCAAAATGTTGTCATGTATCTTATCCATGATGCTGGTGATGGTATACCGGTCCAGGCGGTACAGGGTAGGTATTTGCTCCGGTGTTGGGTGAAATGGACTGCCTTGGATCCTGGGGTTTGTTGGCTGCCCTTGTGGTATTTATGGGTGCCCTGGTGGTGCTTGCTGCGCCAGTCTTGCCCTCCTCCTCCTCCTTCTCCTCCTGCGTCTCCTCTGTGCTGCCTGTCGTTGTTGGTACTGCACTGCAATCATGTACTCAAGCCCATGTCATGCTGCTGGTATTGGGACCATCTTGGTGTGGGAAGGGGTGTGGGAAGGGATGTGGTGTGCTCTTTTGTGCTGCCTGTCTCCATTGCCTCCACCTGTGCTGCTTGTGCCCACCTGTGCCAGATGGGAACACAGCTCAGGTCTCTTAACGGGTGGTTTTAGATGCCGTTATTAGCGCCATGCCGGTCATGCGTTTTTGGGTCTTTACGATGCCGCTAATGCCATGTCCACATGGCTTGTAATGGCGCTATTTCCGTACTGGGGGTTGCGCGCGCACGGCCTTGCCGCTGTTAGTGGCACCGTACTTACCCGGGTCCGCTAATAACGTAATTGGCTTGGGGAATTAACGGTACCGGTAATTCTTTACCAGTACCGGTATTCCCTTACCGCACAACATGTAATGAGGCCCATTGTATTTTATTCCAGGTTGTTTTGCCATCTGACAGACCCTATGAAGGCAGAATGTTTTTTCAATCACTGCTCATTGGGGTTTATTATAAATTGGTCAGTGTGGTATTAACGTGCCGTTATTAACGTATACCAGAATGTTACTGCACCAGTGAACTATAAGTTTGCCAGTGGGGTGGAGGAATAACCGCCAGCTAAGAGCTGGAGGTAATTTCAACACGCTACCAGCAAAATAACGCCGGTATACGGTAACACCAGCACCTGTAATACCGGCAACTCCCACATGGGGGCTTATGGGACTCAATAAATGAGGATTCACTCTGTCAACCCAGCATTCGTGATCCGGCAGTAACGGACCTAGTTCCAGAAATGACAAAGTTGTCACGAGAGCCATTATATATTTTTTCAACTCTATGTTTGTATTTTTTACAATAACATCACAACAAACCACATTATGAAATCGAGGAAACATTAAATAAGAATTCCGGAACATTATTAGTGTGACAATAATTAGGGGACAAGAACAAAAGGTTAAAATACAAGGAACTGCACAGCAGTCAAGACAACACCAAGACAGTTCAATTGTGCATCAATCAATAAGTCAACATACACAACTGCACAGTTATCATTAGCATACGTTTCGTTTTTGTGACAGTGGACATGCATGCATCTGCTTTTATAGTCTTTAGGGGCCCACCCATCCAATGGGTAGAGCACTCTGATGTCCTGAGTAGCCTCAAAATAAGAAAACTAATTTAAATCATTGTCTCCATCGGATTACTGAATTGTAGAGCTAATGCTTGGGCTCAGGTTACTGCTTGGTAAATGCCTTTTAGGCATCGGCCTCACAGCAGACACACGGGTGCTGAAGGTGTGCCCTCATAGGCTGATTTCAGGGCAAAAATGCTTGCGATCAGGTACAGATATCCTACTTGGACCTACTGGATTAAGTCCATTGAGCTGTCCTGAATTTTGCTGGGTGTGTATCACAATCAGTGTAATAACCCCCTGACTACAAGGAGCTCTTTCAGAATATAAGCTAACAAAGAAAAATATCTTGCTGGTTCAATGAGATTTAATATTGGTGATCTTTCGTTGGTACAGTTAGTAAAGGGGTTAAATGGTGTAATTCCCCTCAGTAAAGAAAGCTGACAGGGCGCATTTATGGCTCTGATCAAAAGCATTCCCACTCTCTTATTTGAGCTTTTACGCACACAGGTGTTACGCCTCTCCAATAAAAGGACACACAACCCTTTGCCTTCTGAATGAAAATTAAAATTCTGACATTAAAACGTCTGAATCCATCTGTTATCCATTTTCAATAATAACGTCATCCAATGGTTAAAACTATGAAATGGCCTGTTAGTGTGATACAACAAGTTTACTTGCAATTTGTTTGTGCCTGGGTACATGTTACAGATAAACCGGAGACTTTGATTAAATAACTGGAGTGGAAGATACATTGTGAAATTAACCTTAAGCTACATGCTACGACCCTCGCTCAATATCATCAAGCACAGTGAATTCCTCGAGGGTTATGAGTGAACCTGGAACCAACCTTGTGTAGGTAAACCCCTGCATTTGAAAAGAGGTGGCGACAAATCCTGAATAAATGTTCCCTGGACCTTATACTGCTTACCATAGAAGAACGAGCACATAATCTAACCACCTTTGATGAAGAAATCAACAGCATTAAAACGACCTTGACCACGGGCCTGTCTGCGGAACAACTCAAGCAGATCTTGGAAGACACCAATCTGAAATTGTCTAAATACAAACAGGAGTTCAAAGTAAAAAAGATTAGAAAGTCTAGACGCGATACCCAGGATTAGGAACTGGACATCGTCTATAGTTGGCAAGAATACTATGGCTAAAGACCAACTAAACCTTACCAACCACGAACACCAAAACCAGGACCACCAATCCGGAAACAACTTCTTCTGACCCATACATTACTGAACGTGAAACAACTCTAAGCACTAACATTGGGACAGCCTCTACATCCATTAACGGCAATTCCACTGCAGAAACTCCACATTTTTTAGAAAAGGACCAATCAGACGCAGAAAGAAGAAAAAATCCACAGAGGATGAAAACGACTGGGAAAAATACATAGTTGTTAACATGTCCTCATACACACTATCCCAACTGGAATTACACGTTCTCAGGAAAGGACTATCATTTGTTCCTCAACACAGTAGTAATTTATTGAGAGAAAACATCGATTTCTTCAAGATGATGAGGAAGCTTAAGCTTAAGGTCTGAGGACTCCATCTTGGAACAACCTTCGGAATTCTTGGAGTTCAAACACAAAAGCACATTTAATCCCCCGATTCAGAACAATGTACTCGCGGTATTCGAAAAAACACTGTTGGAGGATTTCAAGAACATCCCTTTCAATGTCAAGAGACACGGCAACTTTACGTGTAGGGAACGACAGACTCTGAAGAATCTGCTTGACAACACAGACATTATTTTCAAACCCGCAGATAAGGGCGGGGCATCAGTCCTGATTACTAAAATCGATTACATTGATGAGGTAGAACGCCAACTATTGGATGCAGAAACATACAAGGAAATCCAATTAAATTCTACAGGAAATGTGATAGTGCTAATCAAGGAGATACTGGATGATGCAGCAAACAGAGGAGTCATTTCGGACAAAACCTGCAAGTTCCTTGAGAACACACACCCCATCACTCCGGTGTTCTATATTCTCCCCAAGATACATAAGAGGCTGATAGACCCACCAGTATAACAAGGGGGTTGTCCTACCCTCTATGAATCAAAGGAGTGCACACAATTCATCAAATGCACACTAGATTTTTAAACCCTTTTGGGTGCCCATGCAACTGGGGCAGCCGTTATTGAAAAAAACATGCTTGCTGCTGACAAATACATATCTCAAATGTTTATAAAAGTGTCAGCTTTTATTAGTTTTAGCTGATGCTTTTTCTTTTTTTACAAAATATTTTAAGTTTTTGTATATACATAAGAGCACATAATGACCGTTGTGGTGAACAAACACATAGTTCTGTTGAAAATTCAGTGTAACATATTTACAGGTGACATAAGGTGTAAAACCTTGCACTGTCTCCTGAATGCCGGATGGCACCCACTTTGTTACACCTTCTTAACAACGCTTGTGTCGGCTATCAGGGTCCTCACCCACGTAACCTTTTTTCTCCTCCCTCCCTTCTTTGTCTTGTCCCTCTACTTTTTCCCCCCCAGGGCGAACCAGACGGAAAATAAAAATATTTACGAGCCATCCAGTTTAGATGACTTCACTTCTGACTCTTTTGGCTCCAGGCCCCCGCCTATACCGGGCCAACCTCTCCAGTTACCTTCAGGTACTTTCAATACCTCCACCTTGGGTAGTGTTCTTGCATAATTTGCCTGTTTATCCTGCCCCCATGCTCACCACATGAGCATAGTATTCTCCCCCCTTCCTCTGTGCACCCCAGGTTCGTCACTTATTGAATCCAGCAGGACCTTGCACTGACTACCAGGGAACACCTGCATGATCCCCACGGGCCGAACGCCCTTATGCCGGATGCCCTCACAACCAACGCCCATAGTGGCGTCTCTTCTGCCCTACTATGAAACCTCTTGGGCTCATCTGCTCCCAGTCGAAGCACGACCAGTGGTGAGTGGAGTATTTTTCTGGAACCTTCCAGGACTTGTTCTTCATGTATTAGATATACCTTGTTGACCCGCCCCAGCACCCTGCTGCTGTTTTAACACTGTACTCTGATTCATCTATCATTTTTTGTTTTTCTAAACACAGAGTTTCCTGACTTTCTTTGGCCCCAGAAGAAGGCTTCCATCTATTTCTGCCGAAACGTCTTCAGCACATAGACCCATAATCTTCATGGGTTGTATTTAGTGCTGCACTCTTACTCCTAACATCTTACTCAGACGTAGACCAAATATGAGGTCAGACTTTAGCCGGGCACAGGAGGCCTAATATCAACGCCTCCTCCATTCACACTTTCATCCTGTGTTTCCTGTACCCAATCACATGGGGTATTTTATTTACAAGCAAGTTTACTGTTAAAATGTGTAAATGGATGTTTTACACCTTATGTCACCTGTAAATATGTTACACTGAATTTTGAACAGAACTATGTGTTTGTTCACCACAACGGTCATTATGTGCTCTTATGTATATACAAAAACTTAAAATCTTTTGTAAAAAAAGAAAAAGCATCAGCTAAAACTAATAAAAGCTGACACTTTTATAAAAGTTTGAGATATGGGTTTGTCAGCAGCAAGCATGTTTTTTTCAATAACGGCTGCCCCAGTTGCATGGGCACCCAAAAGGGTTTAAAAAACTAGTGTGCATTTGATGAATTGTGTGCACTCCTTTGATTCATAGAGGGTAGGACAACCCCCTTGTTATGGTGTCTACAGCCCTCCAGTCCTCCCCGTTTTTTTGGGCAGCCTCTTTTTGTGTTACTGATAAACCCACCAGGACGTCCTATTATTGCAGCTACAGACAGCCTACTGGAACCTCTCACAAATTACTTGGACCAGATTCTACAACCACTGATTCAGGATACAGCCATCTATATAAAGGACACTACACACTTTCTTCAAAAACTGAAGGGGACTCAATTTGTGAACGGTAGATATACGCGCTGTTCACCACAGATTTGATTTCACTGTATACCAACATAGTACACAAAGCAGGCTTAGAAGCAGTAGAATGGTTACTACTTAGATCTGACAATTGCCAAGGTGACATAATGTTTGTGCTGTCACTCTTGAAGCACGTCCTAATGAACAATTTATTCAAATTCCAGGACAGGTATTTTCTACAACTCTCAGGGTATATGGCAACAACATATGCCAATACATATAAATGTGCTACCTAGAGACTGAACTCATGCTCACCTCACCACGTTGGATGCGTCATCTTTCCATCTTTGTACGATACATTGACAACGCATTTGGCATTTGGACAGGCCCTGAAAATGAACTACAGGAGTTCTTCAGTATGATGAACGGAATGCACCGGAGAATTAAATTTACCACCCAATCAAGCAAATCAGTGATTGGCCCTCATTAGGACCTTGGCGGAGGACCATGGTGCAATTTGCACCATGGTCCATGGCGCAAAGCTGCCAACTCCGCCAAGGTGGTTGGCGGACTTACCGCCCCATGCCGACTTGGTGGGGCGGTAAGTCCCCAATCCCCATTTTACCCTTCCCCATTCCCATTTTTGCCCCATAGGGTATAATGGGAGTGGGGAAGGCGTTAATTACGCCACCGTAAATTACGGTGGCGTAATTAACAACAAGTCCCGTAGCGCCATGGATTTTTCCGCCTGCGAAAAGCAGGCGTAAAAATCCTTCCATGGCGCTACGGGAACTCGTAGTCTGGCGGAGAGGTACTCCATGCACTACGCCGGCGTAAAACCCTCTCCGCCAGGGTCCTAATGAGGGCCATTAACTTCTTAGGTGTGGAGATTTACAGAAAGGGCCACAACTTGGCGACCCCTAAGCCAATTCCTTAGGTACAGAAGAAATATCTCTGAGACTGATGAGTATGAGCATCAATCCACGTCCCTAAAGAGGAAATCTGGGAGAGAGGCTACAGCCCTATCCTCATTTCAGGCATAGCAGAGAAAGTCGAAGCAATTGACAGGGAAACCCATTTGACACCCAGACCTCAGAAGAGGAGTGAATCACTGCTCCATGTGACAACACATTCCATTCAAAGTCACACAATCAAAAAGATCATACAGAGGAATTGACCATTGCGCCAAATAGATCCTCAACTACAGCCACTCTTTCGACAACTACCTACCTTTGCCTATAGGAACAATAAGGCATTACGCAACAGTCTAGTAAGAGCAGAGATACCTACTGCCCAAATGCGGAAGATCCAACACCAGGGGACACAACCCTGCCACAATTGTCAGCACTGTGGTAATATAATACTAAGCAATACCATCACACGCCTCCATTTAAGGGAAACCTGTCTGGCTCAAGCATTCTTGTACATGCAATTCATCAAATGTAATGTATGCAATGAAGTGCCCCTGCGGTTACTACTATGTGGGCATGATAATGAGGAAAGCCAAGACGAGGTGGACTGAACACAAGTTAAATATCCGCAGGAAAAATTTGAAGTCCCTTGTAGACATGCATTTTGTAGAGGCAAGACACTCAGTTGCACAATTGAAATGTGTTATCTTGGAAAAGATCAAAGTAATTCCACTCTCCGCAGTAAGCTTCACGTAGTGATGGGTTCGTTTTATCAAAATCCTCCAATTACAGTTTGAACAGAACCCGGGGTATGTGATTCTGCCCACAGGTCTATGCCCTCTTTCCTCATTGTTACTTCCCATACAAGATTGTTCATTTACTGCACCACACGGCCATGTGGCCTCACTACATTCCCCACCTACTATTAGCAGGAGTAGGACACCCCACAGAATAATTTCTGTGCATTGACCCAACTTCTTGCTTATATTGATTCCTCTTATCACTCCTTTAAAGTTGCCAGCCCTGGACCTTCAACCATTAGCACCTGAAGGTGCAGCACGACATAATTTAATTAAGAGCATGTTTTATAACTCAGAATGTTCACTACAGCTATCTCCCCATATATATTTATGAATATGCAAAAATGCTGCTCTTATATAGAAAATCATCCTTTCAATCAAATGGTTAATGGCTTTACAACTCACGGATAAGCAGAGCGGCCACACACTTATGAGCCATACTTACGAACTGGCTCCACAACCCAAGTCCCACATCAAGATGGTGACTATGCAACGTGGCGCCGGTGCCATGGTTACTATATACACAGAGAGGGATCGGGCCACGCGTCATCTAGACAGCCGGCTCCAATCCCTCGCTGTGTTCCCATAGGTAAGTGTATTCCCCAGACATGGGGTTTGATTTTCCTAATATGGCAGTGGCCATGCTGACTTACAGTTTACAGCGCCATACACTGTAGCTACATTTAATATAACGTTCGACTTTCAGTCCTCCGGTAATGTTTTCGTCCACACTGTTTGGAACACTGTGTCTCTAAACTTGGATGCACGGCTTGATAACTAGACTTCCCGTAAAGAATATGCACAGTGATATTATTATTGATACGGACTTGTTGCCTCTAAGAAATATACTTATGGTCCCTTATATTATAGATGCGTATTACATCGCGCTTACGTCAATGATCAAGGCACACTTATCCAGTCCCTCTGCACTCGGATTAGACTAAAGGGAACACAGCAAGCTATATGGTGATGGGGTAGTGACGTTTCCAATACTTTAGGCTTAGTTACTTATATCACTTTATTCTTTCCATTATTTCTTTTACCGTAACCAGAGAATACAGCATTTTAGCGGCTGGACTACAAACACGCTTCTTATTAGGTGGATATTAGGGTTACCGATTGGCAACAACCGGGTGCATTTTCTACAGATGAATAGTGTGCCATGGTAGTTAACCGTGGCATTTTCGACTACTTTAGTCACATTTATTTTTTATTGAAATATATATCTACCTAATATTTGTTATCACTAATGGGTTACATGTAACTACAGAATTGCCAGAATGGTAACATATCCCAAATGTGACAGCAATCTGAGCCTACAACATTATTGTGGTAATGACATATTCCTATACATATATGTATGTGCAGAAACCTGGACCTCTTTCACTCAGCAAACGCACCCACTTCACCACATTGCAGCAACAATCAAACAACACATAAACCGCACCAACAGCACACGACGTCTCGCATCGGTCCGATGTTCACACCTCAGCTCAGCGCACGGTGAAAACCAAACTGAAGCTGCCAACAGCACACCACTTGTTTCACTTTCCTACTCGTCTCCACCCGACTAACCCACACCGCCTTCTTGTTTACAGATCCGCCTGAGCGCCTGGGGACCAATTCCGTTCGTGGCGGTGCGCGGTACAAATACCTTTAACATGAACGTTGACATGTGAGTTAGGTGGCAGTTGATAACAGCTCAAATAGAATTGTGGGCCTAACGTCTGACAAAATCCATGTTCCATGCATTGTGCGTATCCTCAATCCTGTAACTACACCTTTCATTCATACATGGTGTGCCCATGATACAAGAAAAAAGCATATCTCTGACAGCATTCGGTGCACACAAATTGGAATACCCTCTCTTGCAAAATCCAACAGGATCCCTACTTCCACAAATTCAAGAAGAAGCACAATGATAACGATGCCTGGTATCTCTCCAACTTTCCCCTCTCAAACCTTGGAACATAGAATGTTGCCTTCCAGAAAATGCTGGCCATGCTTACAGTGCATGCAATGCTTTGCCCGTGTTGCCTTTCTGCCACACCATGCAAAGAAGATGACCATGCGAACCCAGTGAAATTTTCCATTGCATATGCACAAATCCCTATGTGTCAGGCCCAGACCAGCAAGCACAATGGTAGCATCACTCTTGCAAAGAGGATGGCATCCAGGGAAGGACTGGGTGGGCTACGGTGGCCCAGTGAGACCATATGCACCAGTCATGCTGGGCTTGGTACAAGAACTGTAACGGCAGCTCTGGAGCAGCACTTGTATGGCACCTAAAACGGTGACCATCCAAGCACAAGTAGCTTCTTCTGGCAACTGCTGTCTGCATCGCATGCTGGTCCCTAGAGAGCTGTGCCGCAAACCCTCTACTCTGGCGCCAAGCGGGTTTATGTATTCGTCTCTGTACCTCCTGCACTACAATTGCTCTTTCTGTCATAAGAAAAAAGTCAGCAGCACCGAGGATGTAACATACGTTTATCATCTCTGTTAATTATAGATATACATCACAATGTTCACCAGGGACGTCATTTCGGGGTCTCCCTTGTGACCTCTAAAAAAAATAATTAAAAAAGGGTTTTTATTTTTTGCAATGCAAGCTCCTGGGCTGTGGCCAGCACCATGTGGCTCTTTACTTCTGGAGTGGCTAGCTTTCTTGTTCAGGCCCCTTAAAAAAGAAGAAAAATACGAACAGGAATGCCACAAGTCTAACACTTTCAGCAATTAACCTAAATAAGAAAGAATAGGAATGCCAAAAAATGTGTCTTTCTGGAATTCTATACAATAACTGCTAGACTCATTAAAGGTTTATTTCAGGCACACTTCATGGGATGAGTCACTGATTTTGTCTGTTCTTAAATGCCTCAAATCAGCCTTTCATCCTTCTGAGGTCAATAAATGGGTACCAACAAAGGTTAGGTGATATTGGGTGTATATTTCTTCTATGTAAAGCTCTTAAGCGTAAGTGCTATATAATAACACATTATTATCATTTGGTCATGGACGTCTGCTTACATTCACAGTAATTTGGTAATATGGGCCTATGCACACTGATATTAATGAAACATGGCGATCCATTCTTGTATGAAATGTACATCACATTATAGTGATATCATAACCATATTTTTCATAGTGTACAATGCTATGTGATGCCACTTCCTGTTTTGTCAACGGGTGAAAGGTCGAGTTCCATCGCTTCCCGCGATATCACTTCAGGGTGGGTTCAAACGATATCACTTCCTGTGATGTCATCATGGGGTCAAGGGTCGTGTGATGTCACTTCCGCTACCCCTGGCATTTTGGTGAAATAACGTCCCTGATGTTCACTGCCTACAATAGCTGAAGAAATCCTGTGAATGCCGTTTTCAGAATGAAACCTGCCAGGCTTGGTTTTCATTGACACACCGGACCCGAAATGTATTGTAAACATCATCTACATTGTTGCATTTAGGCCTGGGGCTTAGATGTTTAAAGCACACACAGCAGTGTGTACAATTTCTACAGTGTCAGAGAAATCCGGCAGGGTTGTACATACGCTGTTGTTTTGTTTTTTGTTTTTTTGATACACTTTTATATTGTGTTACTGTGTGGACTGTATAGTTAGTATTTTTTATGTTACGAATTCTGGATGAAATTACTATTTTTTAACAGTTGATCAAATGCAATATTCAGTATTGAAAACACATTCATAGTTCTACCAGTGCACGCACTAGGGAGACTGTTGTTGCCACGCTGACAATAATCCATCAGCAATGGCCTGTGCACTACTGTGGCGCACACCAAAAGCAGAGGCGTATACAGGGTAGGGCCTGAGCGGGCAAGGCCCACCCGAAATATGAAAATGCCCATTCAGCAGCGCTGTGTGGGCATTTACATATGTTCATGTCACTGCAGGGGGCCCAACTACATTAGCTTCAGGCCCCACTTGTTAGACAATCCTGGCTACGCCTCTGACCAAAAGTCGTGATTGGCCCCTCTAGCACAACAGCTAATCTACACTTCCTGTTGCGCTTCTCTCAAACACTTTGCCCTCTCATCCCCCATGATTGCAATTATGAGCTCATCTCTGGGGCACTGATAGAACTGAACGCATAAGCCCCACTGTCTTTAAAGATAAGTACAGTGAACAATTAACTATTTTCTCTATGCACATACTGGTGCGCCCACCTTGTATTTGCCCAAGTCAAGTGACAGCATAAAACATCCACGCATGAAACAACAGAGGCACAGTCCCATGCTGAATGATTTGCACAGTGATGCAGGGGAAGTTTGATCATGAAACCAGAGAGAGGAATAACTGAAAATGTGTTCCTTGGGTACTTCTTGGCCGAAGATGCTTGTGAGGGTCAGAATCGATCGTCTCAAGAGGATCAAAATTGACACCGAGCTGTTGATGTTAGTCTTCTATATTTCATGGCACATCCTACCCGAATAATTCGAAGATAATGATAATGATAAGTGCAACCAGGTGTATGGAGCACATGCAAATGAGTTATTCATGAGGATGAGGGTGAATGAAGGAGCAGCGAGTGGCTTTAATGTACTTCTTTTTCCAATGACTGCACTCTTATTTCCCAACTCCACTATGCATTCACTAAGAATAACCAACATCAGTCTAGTGTTCCTAGTCATTTATCCTCCCTCTCTTCTACTCTCTGTGCAGCTCAGGGGCCCCAGAAGTTGGGGCTGCAGAAAACTGATGTGGCAGCCGCGTACCTGCTGCCTCTGTGAAGTTCAGAGCTTGTTTCATGTGCCACTATAGGCAAGGTAATGCTGAAAGTGATTACACCTACAATCAAAACAAAGATTTGGCGGAGGCATTTGTCGCTCTGACTCAATGCCAAATGATGAGCACAGTCTGCGATCTCCCATAGTTTATTTATTGTTTTATTGTTATTTTATTTATTACATTTGATTATACGCCCAAGTCCTGGGGTATCACGGCGTAGGTTACAAGATTACGGTAGTACTTTCTGGTTGCAAGGAAATAGTGTTAGGACAAAGCAGTTAGACATTGTTGTAAATTCATTTTCAGTTGTCAATACAATATGTAAACAGTTATTTGATACATTCTGAACAGAAGGGTTAGAATGTATTGAAAAGCCAGGTTTTTAAATTAAAAAAAAAATGAATATGGGAGGGGTCATTCCTTAGGTTGGGGGTGAGTGAATTCCAGATTCTGGGCACTGCTACAGGGAAGCTGGAGATACCTGTCCTTGTGTTCTTGAAGCAGGGGATGAGTATGTGGGTGCTGGAGTTGGATCTGTGGGATCTGGTGGCTGATTTGTGAGTGAGACATTGTTTAAGGTAGATGGGGGTGTTTTGGGTAATGCATTTATGAGTGGTGGTGAGTGATTTGTGTAATATGCTGGCTTGTATAGGCAACCAGTGTACTTCCCTCATTGACTGTGATATATGGTCCCTTTTTTGATGCCCAATGCTGCTCTTAACACTTTTTTTTGCAGTAGTTGCAATTTAGCTAGATTTTTCTTGGTGGTACCTAGTAAGACTATGTTACATTAGTACCCGGCATGCACAACGCACCGGGAATACAACGTGTGGATTGACTCTTTTGCGAGCCATACCACAAAGTATTCCCTTGTATGCCAGTGTGTCCTGCGCGTGCAGGGTACTCTGTTCCCGGTGAGGGGCGTGGCATCCCCTCAGACAATGAGGAGGCTCGATACGGGGCAATCAACGCTCCGAGCCTCCCCATGGCTGGAGGCTGCCTTCGTCCCCCGCTGGGGAATCAGGTAAGACTTTTTTCCCCTTTCCTCCCTCTTCCCACCTCCCTGCCCTCCCCAGCCCACTTACCTTCTATCCCTTGGTCTCCTCGGATGGCTTCCATCGTCCCCCGCCGGAGACCGCAGTACGTTTTTTTTTTTTCCCCTTCCCCTCCCTTCTGCCCTCCGAACCCCACTTACCTTCTTTTTTCTTCTTGTCTTGTGAGCGAACACGCTGGAAACTTCTGTTCCCAGTGTGTCCGCTCCCGATGGCCGCCATGGAAAGGGAAAACGGACTACGTTTTCCCTTTCCCGACGGAACGTTTTTTTCACTTTTTTTTTCTGTTTCAAAACGCATTTCAAAATAGAAAAAAATGCCATTAGTACCCCGGTCTAATGGGCCAGGGTACTAATGGCAATAAGACCCTCAGTGGCGGGCCAATACCGCCCATGGTAATGCCCCCGGGGCATCGTTAAGGCCCTTGCTATGCTCGGGCCCATAACTACGGCCCCAGGGGCATTACCTGGGGCAGTATTGGCCCGCTACCTCGGGTCTTATTGCCACAATAGTCTAGTAGACACAATGAGTGCTAATGTGATACAGTTTTGAGGGGTGAGAAATTGGCGACTGAGGGCAATAAGTTTGCCTGTCTAGGCCGTGAAGGAGGCGATTGAATTGATATAATTGCTCATGGTGAGACCAGAGTCTAAATAAACACCTAGTGTTTTGACTTGGTTTGAGATAGGTATGGGAGTACCATCTATAGGGATAGAAGTGTAGCCCTGGTGCAGTCTTTTCAGGCGAGCAGGTGTGCCTACTATAAGGTCTTTTTGCCGTTGAGGCAGAGACTGTTTGTTGCCATCCAAATTTGGATGATAGAATAGATTTTGTTGATGAGTATGGTGTCTTGTTCTAGATTACCAGTGACTGGGATGAGTATCTGCGTATCATCTGCAAAATTAGTATATATTACTCCCATGGCAGCTACGGCAGCGAAGAGGAGTTTAGTCTAGGCATTGTCGGGGGTGGGGGAGAGGCACGATCCTTGTGGCAGACCTATGGGCACTGAAATAGGATCAGCTGCCTCTTCGCCAATTGCTAATCCATAGATGTGCGATCTGATAGAAAAGATTTGATCCACGTGGTTGCATCATTAGAGAAGTGAACTTTTTAGATAGTGTTAGGCAGAGTTTGTCATGATCTACTAAGTCGAACGAGGCAGACAGATCGAGCAATAGTAGGATACATAAGTGACCTGAATCTCTTATAGCATCCATATGAATTTTTAAGTCAAGTAGTGCTGTCTCAGTGCTGTGTTTGGGTCGGAAGCCGGACTGTCTATCGCCTAGCAGATGGTTGTTTTCTAGGTAAGTTTGTACTTTGCTGTAAGCAGTTTTGTCAATAATTTTAAGGGTAGGTCTGTAGTTGGCGGGGATAGAGGGGTCTAGTGTGTTTTTATTCAGCAATGGCATGACCCAGGCTTCTTTGATATTGGGGGGGGATGAAATTGGAGCTGAAAGATGCTTTTATGAAGTTAGTGATAATAGGTGCCAGGGTCGGATCACAGGTCTTAACTAGTTTTGCAGGAAAGCTGTCTCCATTGCAGTTAGATGGTTTGAGGGAGGCGATAGTCTTGAGTACTATGGCTCGGGTGACTGGAGTAAAGTTGAATAGGGATAGGGGTACTATGTAATCTGTCGAGGTAGAGGTGGCAGGATTAGCCGTGTTCGCTAGTAGCTTTTTTTAATTACAATTTTATCTTGGAGATAATTGATTTTAGTGGCTAAAGCATCCTGGATGGTGGTACACCATGCTTTACTTGCAATGGTTCCGCTGGACGGTGTGATGGGTGTTTCTAGTTCCCTAATTATAGAAAACAGTTCTTTACTGTTGGAGGCAGCATTGGTGATGTGTTAAGTTCAGGGTGCTGGATTTCTGGGTAATTACTGCCGTCTTGTATTTTTGTGCGATTACGTGGAGATCTTTTTTAGATTCATTAGTGGGTTTTTTTCTGTTTAAGTGTTCTTACGCTCTTTTCTTTCTTCTAAGTTTGATTAATTCGTCATTGAACCAAGAGTTGCTACATTTAGGTAGAGGCAATTTACACTTGCGTGGAGCTACTTTGTCGATGGCGGTTTTCAGACTGGTATGGTAAAGGTGGAAGATGCTGTCAGGTTAGGTGTTCATTATACCCTGTGCAATGAGTATCTTGTTTAGTATTGGGGTTAGGTTCTCTGGTGTGAGTTTCCGTGAGAAAGCCACCAAGCATGCTAGTGATAATACTGGACGACTCTGCCACATACTGTCATTAGAAGACCTGCTGGACATGAACCTCTCAAATTTGGTGTGGGAATGTGGCAGCCTCTGCAAAACAGACATGCCACAGATGTGAAAACATTGCTGTTGGCCTTTCGTGTGGATGTGTGTGAGTACACAGAACAGTTGTATTGACTATCTTTTTAACCTGCAAACAGATGAAAGGGAGAAAGCATGCACACTGACACTGTGCAAGAATGTACAGAAAATATGCTTGGGGGAGTTACTTCAAGAGAAAAGTTAAAAAAGACATGCAACACATGTTCAGCAGCAACGAATTTTGGTGGTCAGTGTCAAGTTGGGTGTGACGTCATGTCATGCTTGCTGCCAGCACAATGCCATCCCTGTCGTACACACTGCAGTGTCTGTGTTGAGGTGGTCAGGAAGGGTCCCCATGATTGTCAGAGGTTGATGTTGTGCACCGTATTGATGACCGGGGGATGGCAGCGAACTGGACGCAATTTTCCGAATTCATATGTATCGAGTGCAGTTAATTATTGATGGGATATATTACATTTAGTATCACTGTTGTTTAGAATGTATAAATATTAGATCTTCATGCACGTTGAAAGATACAATGTTAAAACGGCAAATGCAACATGAACACAATCTACACACAGGGACCTTAGAAAAAAACATGGTAGCTGCGGTTCTCTCGCAAAACACATTTTGCCTTTAAACTGACTTTCTCAGGTTTTCAGATGGCAGAAAAGGAGTAAATCAGTAACTTTAACTTTCGCGGTTAGCTGCTGCACATGATTTTTAAGTAGCAGGGGCATTCATTGACAGAAAGAAGAATGAGTCATCTAGTAAGAAGGTCAGCTTGCAAACAGGACAAACGGTTATGATATATGAGTTCCACAAGGGAACAGATGTTATCTCGCTCATTGTGTTGAAGTTGCGCAAAGGGGGTTGGTCATTTGTTTGGGCTGGCAATAAAAATGGGACCTGAGGCCAGGGTATCCTGTGGTGAATTGTTTTTACAGGTCGAAACCAGAGGCTCCATATTCTGGAGTAGTGGTTGCATACATGAGTATGTCTTCAAACGTGCCTGCAGTCTGGGGTAGTTGAAATAACAATCAGTAGTTCAAACAAGAACCTTTTTATCCATGCCTTCCTCATATTTGCTGAAATATGTAAGCAGACCATGTGCAATCACACTTAAAGTTAAAGGCCCTAGGCCAGTTTTTGCTAGTAATTAATTATATTTCCTTACCAATGTTTAACCATGAACTGACGTCATGGACCGCTATGGACAAATCCTAAGAAGAGGTGTGTTCTGAATATGACCTGAAGATGACTATCAAGAGAAGACGGGCCAATGAAAATGGAAGAATTGGGAAAAGCCAGGATTTCTTTGAAGAGGTTTCTGTGCAATCATGTTTGGGGCTGGACTGCAACAAAGTATTTGGGAGTGTTTTAACTGTTGCAAAACTGTACAAAAGATGTGAACTGATGTGGTATTATTGAGACTTGGGTTAGTTTGGTCCTGCAACACCATCTGCATGCTCCCCGGAGCTTTGTACAATAAACTGGCTTTATGTACAACCATGTACTCACTTCATAAGTGGTGGGCCTGTTTGGGTTGAGGTGATTAAAGGACCATCTGCACATTTGCTGAGCCAGACAGGAGCCCAGGCATTCTGATATGTTGGGAGTCTTATGTCCACAGCTCTCAACTGCGGCACCTCACGACGGTGACCAGTCTTCTGTGCACAGTGAAAAAGAGGTCTGTGGTTGCCATATTGGTTAAAGTTCTATCTGCTCCGCAGAGATGTGGTGCTGCAGCCTAGCTGTGCAGGAGGACTTGATGAAGCACCACATCAGAGCATCTCGGGTTCACATAAGTACATTTTTGGGGGTGTAAATCAAGGGGGAAATAGAGGTGAAAAAGGGATGTTTCTTCGATTTAAGTTTTTTTGGTAAGGGTAGACGTGGAATGTGGGTGTGAAATTAGTTGCGGTTGTAGGCATTGGAAAAGTGGATGCTTCAATAGAGTTGTGGGACTATTCTGTGTTGTAAGTCCCCTGTATATATTTTTTTTACTTTGTTATTTTAGAGGTGTGAGGGGGTACCATACCCCACACGCCCAGTGTGAGGCTTGTCCTGATACCCTTTAGTTTGCTTTTCTGGTTGGCTGGAGCCCTCATCTGAAGGTGGGGTGGTATCCTCGGGTAGGTCCAACTATAGGTATCTTTTTGAGGTAGGACTTGACATTCTTTTGTATTTGCTGGGCAGGCAGAGCCCCTCACCTCAATTTTCTTGGTTAGTCGAAGTAGTGAAGGGAAACTTCCTATAGTCAGGAAAAGACAGTTTTGTAGTAGAGAAAATCGTACTAGTGATGAAGAGAGCGAGTGCAGCGGTGCTGTAGTGGAAAGCATTGCACCCATCCTATGTTTGAGTGGTGGGGATATCTCAGAGATATTGGTCGGCGGAGTGTTTTAAGATGCTGTGTTCTGTGTATGAGTGATTGGAGTAAATAGTGAAGTGAGGTAATTGGGGTATAGATTAGTATGGTGAATGAGTGTGAAGTGTTGGTAAGGAATTGGGTAAGGGTATAAGGGAGGTCCTTGGTGAACATTTTCCGTGCTGCAGGTTGGGCTCGGTATCATATTTTTGTGAAACTATTTTTTGATAACTTGGGTTGGAGTATGGAGATTCCGTTGAATCCTTTGTGCCATGTGTTATAAGGTGAACATTTTAAAATATCATAGAGAAAGGTTGCGGGAGAGTAAGGGGAAAATGATGCATTCTTAGCCTATTGGGGGATCCTATGATACAGGTATTTTGGAGAATTTGCATACTTTTTTAACTACAAAGCACAAGGACTCGAAGTTAGAGAAGTGGTTAAACATCTTGGAATTATGGAGGATGTATTAAAAAAGCCAAAAGGGCCATAATGTTGAAATTGTGGAGAAAGGGCTGAAAAAGGAGGGTTCAGGCATTTCTTCTGCACCACCCCCATATGGGTGCTATCCTTTATTGCCCACAGAGGGGTACACAGACTCTGAATTCATACCACCAAGGTCATGCTCAATCAGTTATGATTTCTAAGAGGAAAGTGGAAGGATGACTCCTTCAATGGTTAGGGCTACAGAGAGGATGAAAATGGAGAGCGGGAAGGTGATAACTCCCCTGAATTCTAGGTTAGCAGATAGATTAAGGGTGGAGGAGAGAGAAAGAGTGAGACCGATAGTCAGAAGAGCAGAAAAAGGATTGAAAATGAGAGCGAAAGAAGATGTTATCCCTCTTTATGCGAGGATAGAGGTTAGGCTGCATTGAGTGGTAGATGCGCAAGAATGCGAAAAAATTAAGGAAGTACTAGGCATATTGGAGGAAGAGGTAGTGCTGCAACAGCGGTAAATAAATGAAGAGCGGGGGAAATGAGAAGACAGGTAAGGGATGTAGAAGAAGGAAGGTGGAGACATGGGCAGGTTCTTGTTAGATTGGCAACTCAGTTATCAGAACAGTTGAGGTGGATATGGAGAACAGGGATCTTGCCACGGGTAAAGTGGCTGAACAGGGAGGATGAGAGACAGCACCCTATGGGAGTGCAGATTATGCTTCCATGCCTGTAGAAGGGACAGGGGATGTAGTAGCCGGAGTAGGTGTTGAAGAAGGAGAGGAATGAGATGGCGAGTAAGGAGAGCAGGGTGTAGTCAACCTACCTCCCGCTCCGGGAGCAGCAATAGAAAGCACATCATGGAGCCATAGGATGCGCTAGGGTACTCGCATGGCTGTAGTAAGTGATAGGGGAGATACAGGGGAAGCCCCAGTAAATACAGAAGGGACTGGGAAGGGCGTATTATGTTGCGTGGTCACGCATGAACCGGAATAACTTGATGAAGACACTTCGCTCACTGCAGGGGTGGGGAAGCGGATTTATGCATTGGAGAAGCACACTGCCAGTATCATGTTGGCCATAAGAGACATCAAGAGCTTATTCAAGGGCCTAATGAGGGAGCAGTCAGACAAGCTTTGGAAGAGATCGGGGTATCCAGATGTTCAGTTGGATACAAATATCCATGATGGAGCAGCTTTTGATAATGTTAGAGCATAGGCATGAGGGGGCCTTGCAGATTACATACCCAGATACATCTGATATCGATTACATTTTAGCTAAGATGATGAAATTGGATGATGATCCTGCTGCACACATCCAGTTAATTGAGGAGATGTGAAGGGTATAAATGGGAGAAGCATGGGACAAGAATGTGGCAATTTATTACCACATGCTGAAGAAGATACTATCTAAAGAAGTGCAGTACGATTTAGGATGGAGGCCAAGAGTTGGCAAGATATTCAGGCACACATTGTGCATTTTTGCAAGAAAAGACAGGAAAAAGAGGCTAAGCTCATTCAAAAGAAATTGGCAAAGATTTGTTTAGAAGAGGCAGTAATTACAAATTCCATGCAAGGACAGCAGGGGCAATCGGGACAACAGGGACACAGTGAAATGAGCATGACGCATGGTTGGGTGGACGGGTATGTTCCCGATCCAAGGCCAATGAGAGGGTTTCTGTGGGGCAGTGGAGGATTTCCATGGGGAAGTGGGTTATTTGGCAGTGTCACAGGAATGGATCCCCAGTTTAATGCGCCAACAGGAAATAATTATGGATATTTTATGGGATTGAGTGTTGGTCATGTGGAAGGTTGCGGCACATGCCACTGGATTGTCATGAACGGCCACAGTACTTTAACATGGAAGCTCAACAGATGCTGCCCCCAACCCTGCCATATGCCCCAGGCTCTGTGCAATCGCAGCAGGCACGGGTTGAACAGAACCCAGCAACTGGGGCTTCACAGACCTTCAGGATCCCACCAACCATGCCAGCACAAGCATTGGTGCAGACATGGAACAAGCATCCTTTACCCCAAGCAACAGTTGCGCACTACACTGGAGCAAGTGTTTTCAGGGGAAATAATTTTTCTCTTGCAGGTGCTAATATGTACCAGGAGTAGTACAACCCACAGTGATCTCTGATGTGCCCAGTCCTGTCCATTGCAACTGATCCAGAAGAGGCACCTCTGATAGGTGTTCAGGTAGGTGACCAAACGTTTTCCGTCATGGTTGACACATGGGCTACCAAGTCTTGTACCAAGGAAGGTGAGCGCCCCTTGTCAGGCAAAATGATGGACACACAGGGATTCTCTGGGGCTGTCCTTTCAGTTCATTATACTGAAGATCTTCTTAACAACTTAACAAGGTTTGTAATCAAAATGTATCAGTCCCTTTGTTGTATTGTATGGGCACCCCAGAAAATCTTTTTGGAAGGGACATCCTGAGCAAGTTGCTGATGTTGATTCCCTTCACAGAGGAAGGGAATGTATGCTCGACCCCAGGGTTGTATCCAGTAAGGCAAGCAGCACATTTTCAGACCTATTGTAGTGACAGCAAGACTAGGGGGGTTCCTGTGCGTGTTTTTCTATAGGGTGATGGTTTTGTTAAGTTGGGTCCCAGGGATCAGAAATCAGGCTTGGCAAGTACCACTTTTTATTTCAGCCTGATGTGCCAAAGGAAGTACTGTCGGGCACCATTGTTATGATTCTCTTAGAGGCCAAGTAATTAAGAAGAACAGGGTGACTCTCTCAGGCACAGATGAGGAAGGCAGAGAATGGTGCACAGTTCTCTGCATCGATCCAACTCTATCACTAAAGGGCGTGTCTTCGACCATTAACCAAGAGACAGGTGAGAGGCATACAGGTGCAGCTGTCGTGAGTCTTCTGGATGGGGAATACCAGGTCAAACTGAAGAGATGGTTGCCTTCTCATTACTTTGCACAAGCGACGGAACTGGTGGCACTTACAGAGGCGCTAGAAATGTGTAAGGGGAAGGCAAACACTGTTTATTCAGACTTTGCGCACGTCACCTCCACCGTCCATTCTTGGTTATCAAGATGGCAGCGAAGAGGGTTTAGGAGGTATGATGGGTCCCTTATCCAGCATACTGCACTGCATTCCTGGCTAATTGAAGCGTTAACCTTGCCAACAGAGATAGGTCTAGTGAAGTATGCTGCCAATACTAACCGCACTAATTCAATAGTTCTCGAAAATAATACCACAGAGAAGGTGGTGAAGGAAGCAGCAGATTTTCCTTTCGCAGATTCTTAGAAAATGAAAACCGTGTCCCAACAGGTACAGTTGCCATCCCCGTACACTGCAGTCCTGGTGCTCTAGATGAAAAAGAGAGGATGTGTTCTCTCACCCACAGATTAGGAGACAGGAAGTGACGGGGAAGGCAGTAATACCTATAAAGATGTTTCTTTTGGCTCTAAAGCAAATACATGACCTGTTGCATACTTCTGACGACAAATCGCAGCAGAGCTCCAGGAGAACTGGTTTATCCCTAACTTACAAGAGCGAGTAAGTAGATTCGTAGGGTATTGTGAAGTGTGCAAGGAGTTCAATTCCAGAAATACCATGAGGTCAGTGAGGGGGGGTCTTGCCCAGGCCCTCTGGTCCATTAAATCAGCTCCACATTGATTTTGTGGACATGATAACTATGTGCAGTAACTTCAGATACCTAATTGATGCGGCTTTTCCATTCCCCAGGTGGCTTGAGGTTGGTCCTTGCATACATCCTGATGCAAAATGGGCAGCGAGATTTCTGGTGAGAGAGGTATTTCTAAGATGGGGAATTTGTGAAGTTCTAAAATCCAACAACAGAACCCGCTTCTTTAATGCCTTGTTCTCAGAAATCACTTTGCTGCTAGGAATAAAGCATTGGTTAAGCTTGGTGCACCACCCCAGGCCAGCAGGATCGTGGAGAGGCTCAATGAAGTCCTTAAGGCCTGGTTAGCTAACTTGTGTGCAGAATGAATTAAATCATGGTATGTTTCCCTCCCACTGGCTTTATTTTACATACAAACCCAACCAGGGAAGGACCACCACTTGAGCCCTTATGAAATCGTGACTGGGCGTAAGCTACATACACCTCTCTCACCTACACGTATGACATCAGATGCACACAAGACTGCAGCGGTCCTAGGAGAGGAGTTTAAGGAATACCTTAAAGCATTAATATAAAGTGTTAAGATTATGGCCCTCATTACAACTCAGGCGTTAAGGGTTAACGCCACCGTTAACCCTTAACGCCTGATTCTGATTTTAACGCCTGCTTTTAGCAGGCGTTAAAATCCATGGCGCTAACCTGCCATGGTGCTAATTACGCCGCCGTAATTTACGGCGGCGTAATTAGCGCCTTCCCCACTCCTATTATGCCCTATGGGGCAAAAATGGGAATGGGGAAGGGAAAATGGGAAATGGGGATTTACCGCCCCACTCACCTTGGAATGGGGCGGTAAATCCGCCATCCACCATGGTGTAAACAGAGTTTACACCATGGTGGTAAAGTTGGTGCACTTAGCACCAAGGTTGTAATGAGGCCCTATATCATGACAGGTTGTGTCTTCTCACCAACAGACAACAGGAAAAAGCGAAGACTCCCGATGATCAGCAGGAAACACAGCTTCTCCCTGGGGACAGCATCTACATTTGTGCATCGCTGAAATGAACAGCATTTCCATGGGCTGCACACAGTGATCTAGGCAACTGCGACTGTGGAGGGCAAAAAGAGATGGATCACCCTGAAAGATACTTGAAGGGATACCGGCAGCCCTCCACCTGCAAAGGAGCAGGAGCAGGCATAGAAGTTATGTATGCCATAAGGATTTACTGTTCATTTCAGTGCAATGGGAGGGGCGGGGGGCTGCGAATAGAGACCTGGAATGAAAATAATGTTTGTATAGGAAAAGACTTGTTTAAGATTGTAAATGTGTAAGCCTGAGAAAATGTTAAGAGGAAGAAGAAATGTTGACAATGATTTTTTCAATAATGATAATGATAAATTAGATCCCATAATGAATGCACATGGTTTTGCAGTTGACAACATATGCTATAGCCATGTGAGGAAGGTGGGGAGAGAGAGATCTGTGGGATATTGCTACATCTGCTCTCTCATCCCCCATGCCTCTGGAGTTCCTAGGGTGTTGATCCTGAATGTGGTAGAGATAGCAGATGCGCTATGTCTAGTGCACTTAGCTGTGTGCAGGGTTCGAGGGCAGTTTAAAGGGCAGTCAATTACGGCATCAATCATACCAAATGATGTTGATTGTTCTATGCCCAACCGTGAAAATATTAGGTGTTTTCCAAGAATCCACTTGATCTGAGAAGGAGCTCATTTTTCTAAAAATCAATGGGAGCAATGGGTGAAGAGTTGCAGAGCTTGAGGAATGAGGGGATTCTCAGAATAAGGGGTGGCACAAATAAGCAAAGAATGTGGGACAGCATGGCGAAATCATTTGCATTATCTGACATGGCTCAAAGAGCCAGAAAACACTGTTCAGATACAGACACATACCCATGGGCGTAGGAAATGGGGAGGACAGGGGGGATAAACCCCCCACAAATTTAAGCAGGGGGATACAATATGATTTATCTCCCCCAGAATATGGAGCCAGTGAAAAGAAAGGCTGTTTTTTTTCCAATTGGGAAGCATGGCCTTTTGTTTAGAGAGCTGACTTTCCTTTCCCAAGTGCTAGAAATGTAAACAGACTGTGCTTTCCTTCCTTTGAATTGCCCATGAAGGTCACTGTTCTGTGGAGTAAGGGTGAGCAGGCATATATCTGGATGCTGTCTCACCCTCTCCCACCTTCCTGTCAGAGGCTGTATGGAAAATCATAGAAATCAAAGGCATTCTTCAAAGCTTAATTTCAGAGATAGTGACACGATTTTAATGTTAAGGCCACAAAGTCACTAAGTAATATTTGTTTGTATGATTCAAAGTTTAAAAGATATTAATATTCAAATAGAATGGCTGTAATTTTGTAATGTATAAAAAACAAATAAAACCCATGTAACCCCTCCTCGTCCCTCCCACATCCACTGGATTGTGACAAAAGCACATGCAAGGCAATAGTTCAAATGGTTTCAGAGTGGTCTGCTCCCATTTACTGTTATCTTGCTTTATGTAGATTTGGCAAGGTGAGAATTGCATGCCAGTTAAACACATGCTGGGTATCTCAGTTTGCCACGGAGAGAAGGTGTGACAGTTGCTACCGGAAGACACATTTTTTACAAGAGGGGGAACTTTGCCTAACCATTTTGGTTGGGAGGGCAGCATTTCCTCTGCAAACTACAACCCAGGTACAGAATGAAAGAAGACCAGAGCAGGGATGGCGTCAGAGCCTTTACATTTTTTCAGTTGAACTGTCCCATGGAGCTTTGTGGGGCTGGGAGCAGGTGTCCCGGGTTTGACATCTTATGAAACATAAACAAAACCTTTTAATTTGGGGCATTAAAGGTATGCAGTGCGCACATTGCAGACTGTCACCTCCTGCTGGCAGTCTCTAGGAATGTTCTTAGCTCTTTGTTCACTTATTATTCAAAATTTCCCATTGTTAGCATCCTGCTGCCAAAGAGCAATTAATAGCTTTTCGGGGGACATTTAGTGTTTCAGTCCCCTGCTGGCTGCTTTTCCCGTGATAATATGCAGCTATAGACCACCTTACTGCATTATTTTAACTTCATTATAATTTAAACCCCCCACTTGCGCCTCTGACTGTTTTGACCAGTTGTATGGCAAATGGGGCTCCCAAATATCATGCTGAAAATCTCCACTAGCCATGATACATATTCAGCTGGCCCTGCCCCAGAGCCACCTGCCAGACTGACTCAAATTCTAAAGAGGCCAGATTTGCCACTTTGCTCATAAACACATGTAAATACGCTCATTAAATGTGTGCTTGTGCAATTTTGCTGGACATTTATTACATTGACATGATATAGGTGGTAAAATAGCTTAGTGGGTTGATGCACGAGCTGCATCCCTTCAGAGCCAACTCAGACTTTGGTCCTACTGAAAGTGATCAAATGACTGCCATTGAGTGGGTCTTAGAAACATTTGTTGATTACAATAGTGCTAAGAAGCTGCATGATTATGTCAGGAAGTGATAAAAACAATGTACATTTTTGAATATACATGCTTTTATTTTTAACTTTGTCTATAATTTGTCAAACCAAACCTCTTTAAAAAGTGTGAAAAAGGATTTTCTGTTCGATTTATTAGGTAAATTAAAAGGAAATTTGTTTTGAGATGTGTTCACATTTATGGACCGCCTTTAATTATGAAGCATGGAGCAGGTATAACATTTACTCAAATGTGTTTTTGCAATAAACATTCCAGAACTGAGCAGGGAGATCATAACTGCACATTTGCAAGCACCAACAGCAGCTAATACAAGCCCCTAGACTCGTACACACAAACCTCCCCAGCATTGTGCATACACCAACCCACTGCACTGCACACCCACATTGCCTCGCAGTGCACATAGACCCCACTTCATGGCACACCTGCACGACCTAGCACCGTGCATACACACCTCCCCACTGCAATGCACACTTCACTGCCAAGCACAGTTCATATACACCACCCCACTGCACTGCACACTCACACTGCTCTACACTCACACCATTCACTGCACTGCATACATGCACACAGCCCCATAACTGTTCTACATTTGCACCATCCACACAATGAATGAATGTATACCGCCGCAACCTTGCTCTTCACACACTTCCTCCCGCCTGGCACTCACAGCATCCGGAAACAGCAAGCAGTCACACAGCCCCAAACCACTCTGCACACACTGACACACTGTCTCCAGCACTCACATACAGGTTCTTTCACTGCACACATGCTCGCTCGCACACTGCCCACAGTATTGTACTATACACACAAAACAATCTCATCACCACAGACATTGTCCCCAGCACTTAATTGTAGTGTACAAAGACACACTAACCCCAGCACTGTGCACACACTGCCCCAGAACTGCACACACATACTGCCTCAATACTTCATACAGTGTACTGCAGAAACACCACTCACCTTCAAGGCTCTGTCCACACACCACCCTCAGAACTGCACTGTGTGCACACACATACAATGTTCCAGGAGTTCACTCCACACATCTCCCTGCAGCTCACTCTGCCCAGCACAACACATAGTCAGCCCACTGTACCACCCACACACCTACAGGATATGTCTTCGAGGGCTAAGGGACAAACTGAGGTCTGGGCTTACTGTGCTGGTGGTGATAATGGCATCTTGCTTTACTGCAAAGAATGTAACTTAGCCTCACTGTGCTAACTTGCTACATTTGAAACCACCATGGCTTTTGATAACTTGGCATATTGGTATCTGACCTTTCTGTGTAAAGTGGGCATAATAGAAGCTGCCATTGATGTCCAAGTTGGGTGTAATGGAATTATTCACTGCTGTGCTATCTAGACATCAGGGAACATGGCCTTGCCTCCTAATTGGAATCATGGCGATTGGCACTGTCATACTAATTGTGCAGAGCCTTGACAATGGTGTGGGTACCTGTATATTGAATGGTAACGGTGCAAGAACCTGGTTTATTGAAGGCAGTGGCTGGTAATGGTATGGATATCTTGAATTTTGAAGACGTTTATTTATATAGCACTTTCGCCAAAGCACTTTACTGAGAACATATTTACATACAATATCATCCAAACGAAATTAGTACTCATTTATTAACCTCGGAAGGATGAAAGGCTGAGTTGGTCTTGCTGGGATTTGAGCCTGCAACCTGCAGATCCCATACAGATCGCAGCAGCGAGCGCTCAAGTCACTCAGCTATCTTACCAGAATTTCGATTTGAAAACATTGAAATGGTGAGTGCCAGGGCTTTTGAGATTTTGGTGTCATTACTTGGTATAGGGTAGCAAGATAAGATACATGGGGCCTCATTCCGAGTATGGCGGTAAGGGATAGCGGCCACCGGTAACGAGACCGGTGGCGGTATTCCCTTACCACCATACTCCGAGTTCCCTCTGCGCCCTCGCCCTTAACGCCTGCTTTGAGCAGGTGTTAAAGTCGAGGGCGCAAAGGGGCCTGCAAGCCAATAACGGTGACCGTAATGAACGGTCACCGTTATTTGCATCTTCCCCATTCCCATTGAGCCCTATGGGGGCTCATTTGGGAATGGGGAAGAGCCTTGGTGAATGGGGAATCACCGCCCCGCAAACCTTGGAATGGGGCGGTGATTCCGCCATCCACCAAGGCGCTGCCGGTCCGGGTACGGCGTCAACCAAGGCGTTAATAGCGCCATTGGTTAGCGCCGTACTCGGAATGAGGCCCATGGTGTGAGTACCAGAGTACATCATGACAATACCTGACAAACGGTGGTACTCTCTGGGCTCATGATGGAAACAGCGGGTAATTAACATTAGTGCCTAGAGTTATTATGGCAATGCCTATAGAATGCATAAAGATGAGCTGAAACATTTGGCTTCACCAATACCTGTTGTAAGTGCTGTCTAAAGTGTTACAGCATGCATGGCAATAGGCAAATGAGCAATTGGGATCTGATGACATTTATTGTACTCATTATTAAAAATTGGTTTCTTATATCGCGCTTCATGTTGGAGTCCAGCCTCTAAGCATGGGACTGGGCTTTGAGACTGTACTGCTCGGTGTTGTTTTCCTTCCACAACATTGTATTCCTTCCTGTCCTGTGAGACTGATAGAAGCTTCAGTGCTTTGTAACGACTGAAACCCTTGCTACATTCAATAATGTCTCAGAAAGGCTGTGTGCAATATACATAAATATAACATGGATCTGGAAGAAAAATAAGCAATAACAAAATAATTGGTCATGCATACTGAATGCCACAAAAAACTTAGCAAATGCTTATGATCCTCACTAACTATGAAATAATTGACACTTTTCACTATGTGGTAGCTGACATCCAAGTATGTTTCACATCCTCACTCTGCTTTTCAGTCAAAATACTGTGACTACCACAGTTTCAAACAGGTTTGTATAAGAGCGCCTGAACGTTTTGCCCCAGTACCAGTCTTCTGGGACCTCAAATCAGACTTGGATATTTTTTCAGGGGATGTCCACAAACAGACCATATACAGGCCCATTAAACCCTGGCTGATTGCTTTAAACCAGACCAGGTCTTCATACCCAGGCTGGATAATCATATTCCCTAAGGTGACGTTTATTGATAGTGGGGCTTAAACCACCCACATTTTTACGCAGATGATCAAAGGTTTTAGATATAACTCATCAGTAATTTCATGAGTTAGAACTGAGGAAGTTTATGGGGTAATATGAGCCAATGGCTTTAAAAAGGCATCCTCTGGTCTCAGAGTTAAGGGCATCTTCTAAAGCCTCCTCACTAGAGAAATGAGGAACCCCTCCACAATTTCTCTAAGTACTAGGGAACACTTGTCCCTCTGGTACCCAAGAACTGTTACCAGAGAAATGAATGCCCAAAAAGTACAACTGTTGAATTTGCTAGAGAGTTGTCGCCCCTTGCATACTGGGTTGTTTCAGTCTTTTTATGCTACCCGGTATCATGAGTCTAGTCTTAGGTCCATTAATAATAAGGTACTTTCTTTGACAATATGTGTTGGAGCACTGTAGTAACTTTCTAAGTCTGTTTTTGGCCTGAGAAAAGAATCACTCCATCAGCTTTAAAAATAAGAAACGGATTGTGAAGTCCGCCATTTTCAGTGGGTCACCTCCCCAACCCTGCAGCAAACGAGTTCTGGCCAAAACCCTCCAGCAAGCCATCCAAATCCTTGATGAACAAGTTGAAGGGTATTGGGACGATGGCGCAACCTTGCCTCACTCTCCTATCAGAGGTTTCCCTGTTAGGGCCCATTCTTACTTTTCCCCTAGCACCAGAGTGCAGGACCTTTAACAGATTATTCATAGCCGGGTCTAGACCCCTAATACCTCCCATAGGAGGGCCCCATTAATTGAGCCCAATGCTCAGTTGAGATCGACAAAAAATAAAACTAAAGAGCCCTTACAATGATTTATATGTTTCATTACCAGTGTTTTTTGGTGCCTGCTTAATATAATAGTGTGTCTTACGCACACCGTCACCCCAAGCCCTTACTTACATCTCCATGCATGCCCAGTGCACACATCAGCTCCAACATCCATCTCTCCATACGGTAGGTACACTGCCTCCTCACAAATGGGATTCCGCCGCCCATAGGATTAAATGGGAGAATCCAATGGCTGGGATGTTTTCCACAAGGCTCAACAGCTTCTCTCTTGTTGCCTCAAAATTAACCTGCAAAATGGAGTTCAATTAAATTTCTTGATGCGCTTCGCAGTACACATTCTCTTTGTATGAATGCAGCTTTGTGATCGCTGCCAATGCAACCCAACTTCCATTCATATCATCACTTTCCCCGGCTCCAAAGGTAGGAGTTCAGGAAAGTGGAATGTTATGTCGTATGTTGGTCAGGTCCCCCATAACAACATTTGGTCAATTAAGGCATTATTTCCCAGTTGACCATTTAATTATTTTCCCAAACCGACCCTGAGCTCATGATGGGCTAAGACAAACATAGCGCGACAAGTGAGTCTAGGTGACCAACGCTATGAGGAACCAGGTCACAGAGACCTGTAAATCAATGGGCCTCATTACGAGTCAGGCGTTAAGGGGTTAATGGTGCCGTAAACGGCGCCGACCCTTAACGCCTGATTACAAGGTCCCTTAGCGCCATGGTTATTTTAACGCCTGCTTTTTGCAGGCGTTAAAATCCATGGCGCTAAGGGACCATGGTGCTAATTACGCCACCGTAATTTACGGTGGCGTAATTAGCACCTTCCCCACTCCCATTATGCCTTATGGGGCAAACATGGGAATGGGGAAGGGTAAAATGGGAAATGGGGATTTACCGCCCCACTCACCTTGGAATGGGCCGGTAAATCCGCCATCCGCCATGGTGTAAACATAGTTTACACCATGGTGGTAAGGGTACGACCCAGGCGGTAACTTACCGCCTGGGTCGTAATGAGGCCCAATGTGTTAAAGTACATAATTGTGTATCAGTTTTATACTAATTGATGTAAAATTTGATGTATGTTTTTTATAACAATTTCTATTTTGAAGTGTAGTGTGGAATATCTGTATATTTGTTAATTGTATAATAAAATTGAGTTTTTTTAGTTTTGTAAGAGATTGATAACATTGGGGAAAGCTATTATTGGTTTCAAAGCTCCCATAAGAGCTCCCCCAAAAGTTATATGAGGACACTAGTAGGGACATTTAATTATGGATCTTCCTTTGGTTTACCCAAAAGTATGTTTTTTTAATACATTTGGCACAATCAAGCAACTTCACTGAAATAAGTAACCTGCCTGGCAAGTCTGCCAGTTATGTTATGTTGATTTATATCAGGCACCGCTAACACCCACAGGCAGTCTCCAGGCACTCACACGGCTCTGCAAGAGATGGGGGCTGGGGTGCTATTTGCGATAGATGAAAGGATAGGTTCAGAACCAGGAGGAACTGATGTCTGTGGGTGTTGTTTGCATGTAGGAGTTGGTTTGAGAGGCTCTGTGCCTACAATAGCTATGAGTGTGAGAAATATAAGTACAATGAGTTTCATAAGAGACCTTTCTGAAACCAGTCTTCACACGTGAGTACTATTCGAACACACACGTGAGTACTATTCAAACGTGACAGGGACGTAACTGGTCATGTGTGAAGCGACTTCGGCCATTTTAGCAGCCTCTTGTCGGGAAGCACGCGTTCTCCTCATAACATTACTCAGGGTGCGCTACCAATTTTAAATTAGAGCTTTTAAGACTATTGTAAGCACTCTGTTTACAGAGCACAGAAAGGTTGAACTGCCACTGAAAAACGGCCAGGCGGCATTGGGTGAAGAAATTTGAGCTCTAGATGCACATTTGAATGCATAGAGGGAAGGAAGGCCAGGGATCACTCACCAGGGAGCATTCTTCCATCACCGAAATTAGAACAGGTTTCCCTTCAGGTGATCACTACAGGAATTGAAGTGCTGTCAAGCACGTACGTCATGCCTGACTAGCGCACCGCGCAATGGAACAGAAGCGGCTGGGAGGCAAATAGGTCGTGCGAGGAGTCAAACTTTGGAGCATAAGCGCTACTGACTGGGTGCCACTATAATCATGCTCTGGGCCCATCATTTAGAAAATGTCAGCAAATGGCGCGTGGCTGTGGAGTGAATCAAGGAGGCTGTTTGGCTGTTTACATGCTGGGAGTGTTTTGCGGAAACGTGCATCGGTCTATTTATTCTGGCCTGAAAAAAATGTAGCATTTGGCCAAATTAAATGAAAATGGGAGCGAAAACAGTTTAATTGTTAAAAACTTTAAGTAGGCACGTTGTGATATCTTCATCAATATTTGCTTTGACATGCTCGGTAACAAATCACACAGCCATCCTATGTTGTCAGCAATATTAATAGTAACTGCCATTTGCGTTTGAAGGTAAGACAATCAGAGCTCAGACAATCTTTTTGCCTAGCTCCACAATAAAGTTCTGAGCGCCTCTCTCAAAAAATGGCTCAAGCTGTCCTATTTCCTGTTTGTAATGATATTGTTTTTTGCAGGAAGAAGGAAAGTGAATGTACATACCGTGCTTAAACCTTTAACATTAGCATCCTTTTCTCCACTTTCAACACTCAACCTCACCCTTCCATCAGGATTCCAATGTCACAAACCACACCCGGCTGTCTCATGGCCCCAAAATCGCCTTCCAGCAAAAGCAATGCCAGATAACTTCACCACTATATTAGCTGGGAATACTCTTCTCAAACGCACATTTAGTCGCATCATTTTTTCTCTTTCGACCTCTTATGTTTTTTGTACACTCGTCTATATATGTATATATATATATATATATATATATGTATTTTGAGACTGTATTTACACAGTCCGAGTGAGAGGCACTCCCCCGTTCCTTACGAAATCACCAGGCAGACAGTTTTCTTCGTGAAAAAATGTCCTCTTTATTCTACAGACCATGCATAGCACATGACTGTTAGTAAAAACCACCTAAAGTGTGGTGCTCCATAATGTATGGCTTAATCTGACGCGTTTCGCGGTTACCTCACCGCTTGCTCACAACAAGTGATCCATACAATGAACACAGTTTAAAAACACCCCATGTGACAGGAAGTTGACTGAGTGGGCCACAGTCATGGGTCGGACATTTTGGAACGGTTCAGATGTTCCAAGTTCTTTCATGTTACATTCTGCATTATCATCTGAATACCTATTTGACATTTTGGAAGATAATATTCTTGCCATTTAAAAAAACCAGGTAATATAAAAACAGAAACCAGCATAAAATGCAACGTGCAAATGATTCCTTTAAAGTGCATAGTGCATTGCCCACTTGTAATCTATGTGGGTGGGATCGTTCCCTGTGCAAACTCTGAAAGATTTAAAGTACAAATTGATATTACTAAAGTGCATCGTGTTGTTATTGCTGTTTCTAAAGTGCTTAGTGCAGCTGTATTTTATCTTCTTAAAGCATTATTAACCACGTCTCACGGAGTGTTTATAGTTTTGTCCACATCTTCGTATGTCAGATATAACAAATAGCATGTATTTGCAAATAAATATAACAAAAACACGTTCCGCAATTCATGCCGATACCTATACTTAACCAAAATGTCATGGTAAATGTCTTCTGGTTTCCAACCAGAAAAAAAAATATATATATATACACAGAGGCATCGGTTAATGTCATTTATGTATATATAGTCAAAATGTGTGTGCTTGTGGCGGGATTTGTGGATTTGTGGGTTTGTGGCTTGGTGAAGCGTTGTGCCTTATTCAATGCCACACCATTTCACCAATCTGCACCAAATTTTGCATAGTTACCAGTTAGGACCCTTCGGACAGTACTAGCTACATAACATTTGGACATCCCACCCCTTTCTCCGGATTTAAGAAAAAGTTAAAATTTGTTTGTGGGTTTGTGGCCTGCCGACAAAGCCGTAAACCATGTTCACCGGGGAGGGAAACGAAAAATGTATGAGAGGCGAATGGACCTTAGAGGCGAAGGTGAAGGCAGGTAGCATTCCAGAAGTTTCCACATTTTTGCTGCATCAGGTGAAATTACTTTTCCAGAGGATTTTTGCAAGATGGTGCCTGCCGACAAAGCCGTAAAGCATGTTCACCGGGATGGGAAACAAAAAATATTGTTTCAAAACAAGCTTTGCATTGCCATAAACCATGCTCACCAGGATGGGAAGCAAAAATGTTTGCCGCTTCAGGTGAAATTACTTTTCCAGAGGATTTTTGTGAGACGGTGCCTGCCAACGAAGTCGTAAACCATGTTCACTGGGAAGGAAAACAAAAAATATTGTTTCTTAAACTGTGCCAACACAAAGAACAAAATTCAAGGTGAATGGATGCATGGTTCCAAGATATTTGCACCGCAACAAACTGCACCACGCCAGGGTGAGGCGGAACAGCAACCGACAGGATCATTTATTTACAACAATTAATGAGAGTGTTATCATGTCTGTCTACGGAACCCGTTCGGAGAACGAGTACTTCTGCTAGTGTGCTATAAATGTGTAATTTGGCAGCAGGGAGCTGTTACGTTTGCACTGCAACATAAAAGGCTCCCTGCTGCCAAATCTTTGTCGTTTGCAAGGTGGTGTACAAAAGTACAGGGCAAAAGGTGACTTTTTCACTCTGCTATGCAAAGTGAATAAATGCTGCCTGGCATGCCAGGTAGCGCTTGCTTTTCATTGTGAGCACCGCTTCCCATGCTCGCATGACCCCGAGCTGCCATGTAGGAAAGCCTGCAGCCGTCCGTCCAGCCTCGCTTGCCGAACTGCCTGCCGCCTGATACCTGCAGCTGTCTCCCATTTTGAACTCTGTCGCAGGAGCTGCAAAGCATCCTGGAACCAAATTGATGCTGTCGAACATCAAGATCATCTCAAGCACCAGGTACATTGTGGTTGTGTCCCCGTGGTCCTTCTCCAAAGTCCCCTAGTGACATTTACAACCTCTTGTACCCTTGGTGCTGAAACCAAATAACCTTGAACAGTTAAGGTTGATTGCTTTTCCGACTACACTCCTGTCAGTATCCAGAGTAGATCCCATATCTTAGTGAATCTGTCTGTCCTCTGTGTTCCATTACAGGGTGGGTTGTATCTTGTAGTGTGCTAGAACTGGCTGTTGAATAATAATAAAGTAGATATTTTTATCATTGGGTAATAATTGTATTTTCACTGTGTTGCAACTAACCAACGATCCACGACCTTGCAGAGATAAGCTTGCCGTTCCGTCCACGTTGCCAAAATTGGACAAAGAGGTTTATAATTTACTTGTGTTCCAATCTGTTCGAATCCCTTGTGGTGTGCTAGAGGTGTGGGCCTGATTAATGGTTTAGAAACCAACATTCATCCCTGGACCACTGATGCCCGGAAGTTAATTCGTCACATTGGTGGCAGGCGGTCAGATCATTTGGAGCCTTGCGCACAGCTTAGTCACCCAACGATAAAATTACTGTTGCAGGCAATGTTTAGTCACTGCAGGGTATTAGCAATAGTCATGGATCTTGACATGGAGACTGTAAAAGGCAGGACCAAGCATGTCCTGCAGATCATATGTCAAGAGAGGGGACTTCCCCACAGCACTAAGGTCAATAAACCTGAGTTGCTGACGCGCCTCCAAGCTTGATTAGAAGTGAGGGCGGTTGGTGAGAAGACCCCAGGGGACGGGCTAGGCCCTGTGTACCCGAACGGTCAAGACCTTCCGGAGGAGTAAAATGATGAGGACGACCACATGAGCATTGTTTCCTGCCAATCATACCGCCGGGGGGCAAGTGTGGTTTCTCAAATCTCAAGAGTGTCAGTGAGGACAGGGGCTAGTGCAGCATCCCGCAGATCCCAGGCCTCAGAACAGTCTCTAAGTGGCCCAGTAATTGTTCCGGCTGTTAATGAGGCAGCGGCTAGAAAGCTCCTGCTCAAGGAGAGGAGACTAGCGCTAGAGGAACAAAAACAGCGGGACAAGGTGACCATTAAGCTGTGCAAGCTGGTGCTTGAAGAGAAGAAGGAGGTTAACAGATCCACCTCTAGCGAAAGCAGTAGTAGTGGCTCAAACCAGAGTGCTGGGGATAATCGCCATCGGCACATCTGCAAAGACTTAGTGCAGGTTTATGAAGTGGGGAAGGATATTTTTGACTGGTTTGAAGCGCTCAAACTGGCTTTCCAGCTACAGAAGGTAGATGAGGTTCTGTGGGGTGCAGTCCTGATGAGTCGCTTACCGACACCAGGGACTGATGCAATTCTTCATTTAACTTCTGAGGAAAGGCCTGTTTATGAGCGCATGAAGGCAGCCCTCTTCAGGAAGTTCTGTAAAACCCCAGAACAGTATCTGAAGAGCTTCAGAGAGCTCGGAAAGAATGGTGGGCAGACATTTGAAGCGTTCACACATGTGTCGTTGAAATATCTGAGCGAGTGGGTGACTGGTAACAAAGTTGACACATTTAAATGGATGTACAATTTGATTGCGTGTGAGAATGTACTGAAAAATTGTGAGGTTGACCTACACCAAAACCTTGTGGACGAGACCATCACAGATCCTAGGGAGCTTCCAAAGGCTTCCGACAGGTTTGTGAGTAGTCGAGTCCAGAAAAAGGCTCAGGCGAGCACACCCAAACCGGAAGAGAAATCGGCAGACAAAAAAGTAAACAAGGATGGGAAGGACAAAGGTCCAACACAATCCTATTCGAAGTCAGTTCCCCAAAAGAATGAAGGGAAACTCTAGTTCAGCCGTGCACATCAAAAAGAAGAGCGCAGGCACCCTTAACTCTGGGACACCTGCGTTCTCACCACCCAAAGGTTGTTTCGTGTGTAAGGAGCTCGGTCATAGGAAAGGGGATCCTGCTTGCAAGGGCTTACCCAAGCAAGCCATAGTGAATGTTGGACTCGTGGAAGAGGCCATCATTAGTGCAGGCCTCTTAGAGGAGGACTTCCCAGTAGGCCATGGAGTGACCGAATGTGCATTTGTTGCACTGAGTGGGAACGGTACCGGATCTCCAGAAGAGACTCCAGTTCCCAATAATACTCAACTGTATCTAGAACATGTGTATATCAATGGACACAAAATACCTGCGGTCCGAGACACAGCGAGACACAGCGGCTAGTGTCACTACTGTCACTAGGCAGTGGGTACCGCCAGGTCAGTATATTGATGGGCCTGATTTGTGCATCAGTGGGTTTGACGGAAAGAGTAAGCGCCCCTTGGCGATAGTAGAGTTCAGCCTGAGAGGTGAAACGCTGTGTAGCTGTCCCATGACTGTTGGGTAATGATCTTACTGATCCTGAAATAGTCGCTGTGCCTACCCAATAGAGGGCCAAAGAGAGCGCCAGATTGAACACTCTGAGCGCCTTAGGGCCTGGAGTGCTTCCAGAGGGCTTGTTGGAAGGACCAGAGTGGCCGGTAGCCCCTAGTCCAGTTCCACAACTTGCTGAGTCACCTACTCCTGCGGGAGAGGGGCTAGTAGCCACTGAGGACTCTACTTTGGTAACAGGGAACTCAGTGACTTCAGAGTTACCTTGCACAGCACAGGAACCTGAGGTGGAGGACCAGGTGGGCACATGTCTGAAGGGCCTGCCCAAGCTGGATGAGTTTGCATTAGCTGGGGGCCCAGATCAGACTGACTTCTTCACAGCCCAGAAAGAGTGTCCCACTCTGGTGGTCTGTAGAAGCAGACAGAGGGGCAGGCTAAGGGCGAGGCCCTTGTCCTATTCAAAGTGTATTGGGAGGATGGGCTCCTGTACAGTGAGCCAAAAGACTCTGAGGCGAGGGCACCAGGAGGTTGGTGATTGCCCAATGCCACAGAAAGTTCCTTTTGAATTTCGCTCACCAAATTCCTTTAGTGGGTCACTTTGGAGTGACTAAGGCATCAGACCAGTTGTCGGTGCACTTTTACTGGCCACAGTTCAGCGTAAAGGTTAAGGAATTTGTCTGGTCCTGCCCGACTTGTCAAACTTCTGGCAAATCAGGTGGTGCCACAAAGGCACCCTTAATTCCACTACCCGTGGTTGGGAGGCCTTTTGAGAGAATAGGCATGGATGTTGTGGGTCCTTTGGATCCTCAAACCAGCTCAGGGAACAGATACATCTTGGTGGTGGTAGACCACGCCACAAGATACCCTGATGGTGTCTCTCTGAGGAGCATCAAATATGTGGGGCCATTCCTGCACATATTTTCCATGCTCACTGCACAGCAGAAAAATAGTCATGTACTCTGGCAGGACACAGCTTACCAGCGTTGCCCTCCCTTGTCATGTGTAGCTGACACCTGACAGCCGCAGGCACATCAGAAGCCTTTGGCCATGGGCAGGCTGATTAGAATTTCAAGGCCCCATGGATTGGCATCTCCACTGTCAATCCTTGCTGGTGGCTGCAAATACTGAAGAATGTTAATTAGCAGGCCTCAGGGAAGGCCTGGGTGCAGGAAGTGGCAATGGAGACCAGAAGCCAACATCTCTTTGTAAAGCAATGTGTCAACTTGGTACTAACACCCCTCCTCAGTATGAAAGGGCAGTGAATGTCCTGTCTGGAGCCACTCCTTTCAGAGCAGGGAAGTATGTGAATTGTAGGAGACAAAAGTCTGCCTGCAACCCCCTACTTCAAAGGAGGCCCATGTTGTGATCAAGCGGTGCATAGGGCTCAGTTAATTAGGGAGACACTTTGATGTACAGCAGACAGGAAGATGGGTGGAACTTAGAAGTATATGTTGTCATCCTTCCCCGGTCTGTTGCCAAGCGCTCTGATTCTGACCTGAAGCATCACTGAAGATTGCTGGTGGAGACCCAGGATTGGCTCACTTAAGTTAGGCTTGGCCAACACCAATCCCTGGGCCCTGTTTGGCTTTAAAAGAGGGCTGAGCCCCTCACTGATGAGATAATCTAAAGACTTTGCAAGGAGTAAGAAGAAGGACTAATTTGGACCTGAGCTGAAGGTACAGTCTACCTTACATCGTCTGCCAGTGAAGGAAGGCTAGGAGTTCCAAGAGGGAAGCAAGATCCCTCTCTTAAACATCTCCCAGGGAACAGAGGGACATACCGGACTCAGAGGACACATCCAGCAGCTCCAGAACCGGTACCCAGCCAGCACACAGCATGCCCAGCTAGGTTCTGACAGCAAGCTTCCTAGGTGGGAAGTGCCAGAGAGGCTCTGGACAAAGGACATGCCAGCTAACACCCTCCTGAGCTTTGGCTGTCCGCCCTTGAAAGGACACGAACGCTGCGAAGAAGCTAGGAGGCGTGCCACACAAGCATCATCCAACGTCCATCTCTTTCAGGACAATTTCGAGACAGTTGAGTCCTTGAACCGCATCCGGCTGCCCCGCTGACTGTTGTCATGCCGCAGTCTCCAGAGCCGTCCGAGATGCCTCGACCAGCATTCCAGATCTGCAAACCAGCACAGAGACAATGATTCTTGGCCCTGAGCTGCCGCGCCAGACAGCCTGCAGACAACCGTCCAGCCTCGCTCGTCGAACTGCCTGCCGCCTGGTACCCGCAGCTGTCTCCCACAACTAACTCTGTCTCACGGGCTGCAAAACATCCTGGAACTGTGTTGATGCTGTCGAGCACCAAGAACTTCTTCAGCAGCAGGACATTGTGGTTCTGCCACCATGGTCCTTCTCTGAAGGCCCCTAGAGACAGTTACGACCCTTTGCCCCTTTGGTGTTGAAATGAAATATCCTTGAACAGTGGGAAGTACCACAGAGTCTCTGAACAAAGGACAGGACTGTTGCCTGCAAACACTCTCCTCAGCTTTGGGCCGTCCACCTTAAAGGATGACCTTAGTCCTGCGAAGAAGCTAGGAGGAGTGCCACAACAAGCATCGATCAGCATCCATCTTTTAAGGACATTTTCGAGGCAGTTGATCCCTCGAACCACGACCGACTGCACCACTGACTGTTGTCATGCTGCAGTCACAAAAGCCATCCGAAACGACTCGACCAGCGTTCCAGTTCCACCAACCAGCACATAGACAACGATTCTGGACCCCGAGCCACCGTGTAGGCCAGCCTGCAGCCGTCCATCCAGCCTCACTTGCCGAACTGCCCGCCGCCTGATACCAGCAGCTGTCTCCCATCTTGAACTCTGTAGCAGGTGCTGCAAAGCGTCCTGTAACCGACTTGATGCTGTCGAGCACTAAGATCATCTCAAGCCGCCAGGGTGGGTTGTATTTTGTAGTGTGCTAGAACTGTCTGTTCAAATAATAGTAAAGTAGATATTTGTATCTAACCTTTACTGGACAGTCCCTTTTATCATTGGGTAATAATTGTATTTTCACTGTGTTACAACTAAACAACGATCCACGACCTTGCAGAGATAAGCCTGATGTTCCGTCCACGTTACCAAAATTGGACAAGGAGATTTATAATTTACTTGTGTTTCAATCTGTCCGGATCCCTTGTGGTGTGCTAGAGGTGTGGGGCTGATTGATGGTTTAGAAACCGATATTCATCCCTGGACCACTGGTGCCCGGAAGTTGATTTGTCACAGCTACTTTGTCTATTCTTCCAGTATATAATTCTAAAGACCCCTCGACCCACTGTAATGCTTTAATATTCCCAACATCTATTTATTGAGTCGCATCTGGGGTCGACCTCATCTAAATCTGATACCCAGGTCATGGAATCCCAGCCAATGAGAACGTGTTGCATACGAGTCTCCTGCCTTTTCTGTAATCAATGGACATTTCTGTTGATCAATGGAAATCATCCAGAGCTACTAACTAAAGCATAAAGGCACCCATTGATCTCTTTACCAGGTAAGTAGTAACCCATGATGTTTTTTACTTTTGCTCATCTATGCTGTCTTTTAGAAGACTACACATGCTTGACTTTGAAAAGCTCAGCATTTTAAGGTCACATGCAAACACAGGTTCAATATTACCCTTTGATAAGAACAATCATGGGATCCTGCATCATCCTTAATTAACTCAAAAATTTGCATTACGTATTCATTGCAGAGACCGCAAAAATCACTTCAAGGAACAAGCTGTTATTAATAATTTTTTGTGCAATTGATGAACACCCAAAAACTTCACAGTGAGAAAGTAAGAAAGGAAGCAATCCGATTCGTGATATGTTGCTGCTTCTGATGTTTCAAAATGATTTTTGATCACAGCCAAACTCGCTACCTGTCAAAGAATTCAACATCTAGTCAGATTTAGTTTATAATAACATATTTATTGCATGTAACACTTGTTTTCGTAGCCGTATACTTTCAAAGCCAGTTTATCTCACCTTTCTCAACCGTAGTCCATTTTTCTCACTCTCAAATTCGCATGCATTTTGATTTCAACTGTGCAGCTGCGCCACTGCGCCACTGCTGCTTGCACGTCTCCGCCCAGCTTTTTAGCACAGTTCTCAGTTTTCTCTTTCCCACCTTGGCCTCGACATCGACTATTTTCAGTTATATTTTTTACCTTCATGCTCCACACACTGGGTTTGCACTTGCTTTTTCTCTCTGGCGGAACCTGTCAATCAAAGACGTTTTTATGGGAGGGCAAAGGGGGCACTTGCCTAGGGCCCCCACCTTGGAGGGGGGCCCCACAAACCTGCCAGTTCTGAAGAAGTAGGATTCCATTGTTCACCAGCCCTAAATAGCACACTTCAGGATATTTTATGGGGTGTTGCTGAGTGTCTAAACCCATTGCCTTTCTGTTTTGACAAGTACCTTCTGTCTTGATCAATTCATCATGTATTGCTTCCTGTGTTCACTGTGGTATTCATAGTTTGTTCCTTACGGCACAACTCTGTAGCATTCTTTCCTTCCTGTGGGAATTATGTTGATCATGTGCAATAGGCAACAGTGAAATGCATATTGATAAATTGAGTGCCAAAATGGTTCAAAAGTTAGCTCAGTGTGCGAAGCACCCATTGCAGAGATATGTGTACATATGCAAAATTAGAATATCACATTCCAGCAACGCTGAATGAGCCTTTCCTGTTTCTGAAGTTTATAAACCTGCCTGCATATGTACTTGGTTTTGCAGAACAACAACTGCTATTATCAGCAATATACCTGCACCAGATAGGGTTTGCTATAAAAACTAACATATTATCCGTATGGTGAAGGTCTAGAAATTGGTTTGTTCAGATGGGGTGTTGTAATACCTAGGCAATCGCCTCCAATGATGGTATAAACTGTTAATCCAAGAGGTGAATAAGTATCCAAATTCAATACTATGGAACAAAAGCGTTCATGCTTGTATCCTGATTTGCCAACAGTCGATAGTGATCCTGGTCAAATCATCTAATATACCTTACATTACTGTGCTGTCTTCTGTGAGGTTTACCTTATTGCATGCTGCTGGTATCGTTTAGCCCATTACTTGATCTTTCTTCTTATGTGGGCCATTTGGGTGGAAGGGTTAGTAGACAGAAGAGAGCAGACCAGATGTTGCAGGCCTCAGGCAAGCATATTTTAAGGTCTGCTTGTTTGACACAAAAAACGGTTTGCTTTTTGGTAAAAGTCTAAGATTTTATGCGCATTTAAAAATGAAAATGTCACAAGCCATTGTTTTGGAAATATTTAAAGCTTTAAAATACAAAAGACAAACCCAGATTAAATTTGTTAAATAACATCGAATGGTATGCTGGTACTTATATACTTCCATTGATGATGGAGAGAATGAAGCTAGAATCATTCCCATTTTGCATAGCACCCTTCTATAATATTTTGTTTAAAAATGGTCATGTTTGGTAATGTGATTTGTGTACTTTCCAAGTCTGTTTTTATAAAATGAGATTATTTTAGTTTATGGTAAGAACTGGAAAAGAAAGTGTTCAAATGCAGAAATTACAGAGTTGGCACAAATTCCAGCTTCACCCCTTGGCCCCTTAACCAATGTGTGATCCTGGGAATCTTATTTAATCTTGTATTGCCTCACCTCTCTATATTTTCACTCCCTAAGCCTTTCAAAATTGTCAGCCCTTCAGAGTGATTTCCTTCTCATGGTATGATCTTCATAAAAGACTTATACATGGTTTCATTGGCTATAGGGTTGCTTCCACTTTAATAGTGAGCATATTTATATTGCACACCGCAGACATTTGTTCCTTTGATATCTAATGACAACACTATTTGAAAACCATATCCCACTTCTAATCTCAGTCTGTCTGGATAAAGACACCTTCCCAGTAGTTTCTAATCTGCATCCACTATCCATGCTATGGTATGTGTAACTTTCTTTTCCTTCTATTTGCTCTCCTCTATCCATGCATGAGCACTTTTGCATTCTGTGAGGCAGCTAATGTGAGATCTCTGTCGAATATGGGTTACATGTACTTTTTACATACGGTCCTGCATTAATACTACAGGCTGCATACCTTCCTAGATGCTAATGATAACAACGATTCTGTATGTGCTAGAACAGTAACCTCTTTGTAGACTGCTAATATTGGTCTTCAAATGCTACTTGTTTATCATTCTGATTAAAGCAAGAATGAAGAGGGTAAGGGGACTTAAAGTGAGTAAACGTGCTTATTATGCAGCATATCAACCTATAGGTTGTGAGCGCGACGGGTGTGGGGCGGAGGTGCGACCTGTATTCTTGATCCTTTAATTCCTTTGGTTTAGTGGAGGGGGGCCCAAAGATGTCTTTGCCCAGGGCCCGAAAAGTGCTTAAGATGGCCCTGCTGTCAATGGTGACTATAGAGAGAGGACTCTTAGGCTGGAGGGTAGTCCTGCAGTGCATTAGTAGTCACAAAGGAAGAGGCTCCGATGGTGGTCTCAAAATCCTCTGTCTTTGTTCATTTTTTATATGTTAACTTTTTAATTGATTGCTGTGGCATGGATGATTTGTGACTATGGGTGTACTGTTGATAAGGTTGTGAACCATGTTAGACTCATGTTTTGCTCATCGAAATTAATATTTATTATCTTTAGCTGGTATCTTGTTTTGGTGCAAATGATCAAGATGAAACATTCAACAACACATTCACAAAAATGAAAACAATGAACGTTCTGTCCACCTGAAGAAGGCCGGAGATTACTAGCAAAACCTGAAACATATATACATCTGCAACGGTAGAATGCTGACTGTGGGTGATGCGACAGAATTATAAGATTATGAAACGGAGTCCAGGGAACTAGCAGACTACTACTTGTCTGTCAGGCAAATGGCATGGTACACTCATGAGTTGGGGTGGATCCTGGAGGTGTGTTGTTGAATGGACCGGTTGAGGGAAGAACTTTGAGGGGATGAAATCAAATCTGTATAAGATGTGTGCCAAGAAATGGTGCATATCAAACTAGTTTATGTGTTGTTCAAAAATAATTAATCTGTATGACTCTAGAAGAATGTTTTTGAGAGAATTTAAATAAAATGTACTTTGCGCTGCTCACAGAGTCTGTATGGATCTGGCTATATTTTTTCCACAGTTAGGTGTGTGAAACTGTCTCATGAATGCTATATGTGGTGGATCAACATTTCATGAAAGAAGGATAGAGGTGGGCACGACTTTTATTATTAGTTAGAACGTTCCCATATGGTTTTTACTTATTTATAGTTGATATATTTGTGTATGTACTAGGAGCTACCAGATATAAAGAGCCCTATGACACAAGGGCCTTAATAAATACTGCAACCGAAAAAATCAGGTGGGAACCACCTAACTATCAATGGTGCTCACAAATTGCTCCTTTTTAAAGATCTATTCATTAATTCTACTTCTTGTATAAATATATTTCACACTTTGTAATCTGTGAGTCTCCTTTTTCTTCAATTAGATAATATTCTTCAACAGAAATAGCGATTCTTCCAAAAGGTAAGTCAAACGCTGTGCCAAATTCAAATAAGATTTTCAAAACCTGTTTATTCACACGATTATTGAAGCAAAAAGACCCAGCAGTCTGTGAAGAACACAATTATGCCAATGCATTTCGGTGCCACGCACCATCATCAGGGCTAAATGTTCAAAATGCACAAAAACAATTTCATAAAACATATTTTTATAGACCCAACCATACATCCATTGATTTCTTCAAGCAATTACAGGAGTACATACCAAAGTTGTTTTCAGTTGTTTTCAATTTTCAATTTTTTACAGGGGAATGCACGAATAATATAGAGAAAAAGAGAGAATATATACTCAATGAGGTGTTCCACCATGTTGGTTATTGGTAAATGTATTCTGCAGATGTTAACATAGTAATTATCGCACCTTTGTGTTCGTACGGGGGTTTTCACTTGTATGGTTTCACCTTTACTAGCATCTCCTAAAGAGCGTGATAACCTGAAACTTATATATCGATCAGAATTCTCTCACATGTATATCTGCTAAACCTATAAAGAGCAGATGTGTACATTTCCTGCTTCTTACCTCCTTGTGTCTCCGCCCACTCCACAGCTCTCAACCCTCTTGCGGAAACGCACAGTGTTTGAGAGCTTTGTTGGTTGTCATTGCGACCCTCCAGGCACTGCCCATCAGCTGCAAGCTGTCATGACCTACAGAACGCGCCCCTTTTGGACTTCCTGGTCCTTGTCTCAATGGGACTTGCACTCCCTGGTACTCCCAACATGGCCGTCCAGCGTGAAACACCATCCTCGCTCTACACGTTGGACGTAGCATGTTCTATTAATAGACCACGCCCCCCGCGGCTCCGCGCGTCTCAATGCTATTGCGAAGTAGTGACCAGACGTGTGCTCCGTAGCTCACGATATTGCTTCCTTGATTCTGTTCCTTCCCTACTCCATTCCTAGTCCCTCTCCTTTCTTTCTTACTTCCTGGACTCGTGTGCTGAGTAGTGCACTTTCTTAATTTGCCGGATTCCTGGATCGTTGCATCCCAGAACTTTGAACGCACACTGGAGTCGGAAGAGACTCGTGCAGCCTTATTCAAGACCTGATCCGTCCGGAAGAAGGCATCGACCAAGAAATCCAGCAAAGATCAGACTCAGGTGAGAAGGGGGGAACTCCTTGACAGTTTGAGACGCTACCCGACCGAACTCGATATGGACATGGAAGCAGCCGTTCAGGACCTGATGCGTGGCATGCAAGAACTAACAACCGAGGTACAGAATCTAAAGGCAGAAAACGCTGCTCTCAAACAATTAGTTCTATCCCGTGATTCTGCCACAAAAGAAAGTGTGTTGCTGGGCGGCATAGTTGACAAATACGATGGGTCGGCAAAAACCCTTTGTGGATTCCTGGATTCATGTTTGGTCCACTTTACTTTTAAGCCCTACTACTTTTCGACTCCCAGGGCTAAGGTGGGTTTCATAATATCTCACCTTTCAGGAAATGCCTTAACCTGGGCTACGCCCCTCGTTAATTCCGGTGATGCTCTCCTAGATGACTATTATGGGTTTTTATAGGCCCTTAAAACCATGTTTGACCGCCCAGAGCAGGTCTATAGTGCCCAGGAACGCCTGTTAGACTTTCAGCAGGGATCCCAGGATATGCTCACCTTTGTAACCCGATTCAAGCAATTAGCCAAGGAAGCTGATTGGTCCCCTGAGGCAAGTTTTACCCTTTTCAGGAGAGGACTGAATGAGGAGATTAAGGATGAGCTGGCCAGAGTGGCTCGCCCAAACTCATTCCAGGCACTAATGGACCTTGCCAAGCAAATAGACTTTCGTATCCAGGAAAGGCAGGCAGAGAAGAAGAAATCCAGTGGAAATCCTCCGAAAATGTCCTTTGAGAGCACCACCAAGACGAACACAAACCCAGGCTCAGTCACTGAACCAGAACCCATGCAGATAGGAGCCTTCCGTGGACCTATATCCCTGCAAGAAAGGATGAGAAGGATTCATAGGGGGTTGTGCATGTTTTGTGCCTCAGATAAACACTTGGTTAGGGAATGTCCTCTAGCCCCTCCTCGGCATTCGGGAAACACCAGCTCCCGATCCTAGATGGAGCAGAGCTTCGGGAGAGAGATGTTTGCTCCACATTAATTCCATCCTTGAACTCTCCTGGACAAAACAATTTGGTGATACTGTAGACCTTCCTATCACCCTCCAAGAATAAGACCTATTCCATTTTGGCCTTAGCAGACTGCGGAGCTATGGGAATATTCATTGATCAAGATAGGGTTGTTAGTCATCACATTCCATACCCCTCACAGACCTGAAGACTGCGCCATAGATACAGATCCCTCAGCAGTGATTCCCTTCGGCAGAATGTTCATCCTTTCCGAACCTGAGAAAAAGGCCCTCCGAGAATACCTGGATACCAACCTTGAAAATGGCACCATAAGACCTTCAAAATCTCCAGCGGGTGCTTCGTTGTTCTTTGTTCCCAAGAAGGACACCAAGGAACTCAGGCATTGCCTCGACTATCGTGGCTTAAATCAATGCACCCTCAAAGACCGGTACCCATTGCCCTTGATCTCGGATATCCTGGAAGCTGTGAGAGGCGCTGTAATATTCACGAAGTTGGTTCTCCGGGGTGCCTACCATTTGATCCGTGTCGGGGAAGGAGACGAATGGGAAACAGCCTTTAGAACACCCTTTGGTCACTATGAATATCTAGTCATGCCCTTTGGACTAGCTAATGCCCCCGCAGTTTTTCAACGTTTCATGGATAGGGTGTTCTCTGACATGTTATTCCTCTTCGTCATTGTCTATCTGGACGACATATTGATCTTTTCCAAGGACCTTCTAAATCATGAAGAACATGTAAAGGCAGTATTACAACGACTCTGTGAACACAAACTTTTAGCCAAACCCGAAAAATGCTTGTTTCACGTTACTTCTGTTCACTACCTAGGATTCATCCTTAGCCCAGAAGAAATTGGTATGGACCCTTCAAAGGTAAAGGCCATACTGGCATGGCCCGCTCCCACGTCCGTGAAACAAGTTCAATCCTTCCTGGGGCTTGCCAACTTCTACCGGAAGTTCATATCCACCTTTTCTGAGATCGTTCAGCCGATCGCTGCTCTCTTGAAGAAAGACACCCCCTTTATCTGGTCTACACCGCAAGATAAGGCATTCCAACGTATAAAGGCAGAGTTCACGCAAGCCCCCATTTTAGCCCAACCCGACATAAATCGACCATTCCTAGTGGAAACGGATGCCTCTAACTACGCCATAGGAGCAGTGTTGAAGCAGGAATTTGAGGATAAACTGGAACACCCCATTGCTTACCTTTCACGAACCCTGACTCCCAGTGAGACACACTACTCCGTCCTGGAAAAGGAACTGTAAGCCATCCGCCAAGCCTTCACTGAATGGCGACATCTACTTCTGGGTGCTAGACATCCAGTTCAGGCCCGCACGGACCATCGGAATCTTCAAATTCTACAGTCATTGGAGTTTAGGAACAGTCGCAAGGCGCATTGGGCCTACTTCTTTGCCCAGTACCAGTTCCTCATCACTTATGTTCCCGGATCACAAAACCTGATTGCTGACACCTTATCTCAATGTCCTGACTATGTAACTACTGAAGATAGGGCCTATACTAAGATGTTTCCCCACACGATCTTTGTAGCTCAAGCAGTCAATCTCCTGGAAGAAATTTGAGTGCAAACCCAATCCTCTGATCTGTGGAAGGATATTTCAAGGAAGAATCAATGGAATCTAAGAGTCACGGAAGGATATTTATTCAAGGACAATGCACTGGTCATTCCCACACAGAAATTACAACAAAGAATAATAAACCTCTGTCATGATACCCTTCACTCTGGATATCGTGGCATAACCAACACCCTCTGCCTCACACAAAGACAGTTTTGGTGGCCTGGAATGAAGACCGACGTACACCAGTACATCCAAGCTTGTGCTATCTGTAGTCAAAATAAACATGATAACAAGAGACCGGCGGGTCTTCTACTGCAACCTACACTGCCAACAAGGCCATGGGAATTCATTGCTACAGACTTCATTGTGGAATTACCACCTTCCCGAGGATACACGACCACCATGGTTACCATTGACTTGTTCACTCATATGGCTCATTTTACACCCCTGTGTAAGCTACCATCCTCCTCTGAACTTGCTGGAATCTTTCTGGAACACATATTCCGTCTGCATGGACTTCCTTCCAAGATCATATCTGATCGAGGACCTCAATACGTCTCACTATTCTGGAAACATCTCTGTCGCATATTGGGAATCCAACGCGCCCTCTCATCAGGTTATCATCCCCAAACCAACGGGGCCACAGAACGTGCTAATCAGACCCTGGAACAACAGTATCTTCGATGTTTCGCCACCAAGGTTCAGGATGACTGGTCGCTCCTGATACCTGTGGCTGAATTCACCTACAACAATTCCGATCATTCAGCACTTAAGACCAGTCCCTTTTATTGTAGCCAAGGTTTCCATCCATCGGTTCTACCCTCTGTTCTCCCTCATCCCACACCGGTACCTACTGTCGACTCTTGGATCGAAACCCTCATCAACGTACACCAGGAGGCCAAAGAAAACTTAGAGAAGGCCAGAACACAGACTAAGAGGTATGCGGATTCCAAAAGAAGACCAGGGCATTCTTATGCAATTGGTGATCAAGTCTGGTTGTCCTCGAAATTACTACCCCGACATCTACGGCCAAACAAATTGGCCGCTTGGTACTATGGTCCATTTCCCATCAAGGAAATTATAAATCCAGTCTCATACCGGATCAAACTACCAGACTCCTGGAAGAAAATTCACCCAGTTTTTCACACATCCTTATTAAAACCCTACATCCAATCCTCCTGGAAATCCTGCAGACCCCCTCCTCTGCTGGTCGAGAACCAACTGGAATATGAAGTGTCCCGAATATGCGACTCCAGGTATAAATGGGGTCAGCTTCAATACCTGGTTGAATGGAAGGGATATCCTCCTAGTGAAAGAACCTGGCAACCACTTTCTAATCTCAAGGCCCCTCGACTGCTCAGAAAATTTCACCTCATACACCCGGGCAAACCTGGAGGAATGGGTCTTCGGAGGAGGCATGCTGTCATGACCTACAGAACGCGCCCCTTTTGGACTTCCTTGTCCTTGTCTCAACGGGGCTTGCACTCCCTGGTACTCCTAACATGGCCGTCCAGCATGAACTACCATCCTCGCTCTACACGTTGGACGTAGCGTGTTCTATTAATAGACCACGCCCCCCCCCGCGGCTCCGCACGTCTCAATGCTATTGCGAAGTAGCGACCAGACGTGTGCTCCGTAGCTCGCGGTATTGCTTCCCTGATTCTGTCCCTACTAACTCCATTCCTAGTCCCTCTCCTTTCTTTCTTACTTCCTGGACTCGTGTGCTGAGTAGTGCACTTTCTTAATTTCCCGGATTCCTGGATCGTTGCATCCCAGAACTTTGAACGCATGCTGGAGTCGGAAGAGACTCGTGCAGCCTTATTCAAGACCCGATCCGTCCGCAAGAAGGCATCGACCAAGAAATCCAGCAAAGATCGGACTCAGGTGAGAAGGGGGGAACTCCTTGACACAAGCAGCTGCATGAGTTGCGCCTCGCATCCCACCTTCCCATGGAAACGGGAGGGCGGGATGTGTGGTCGCCATGGCAACCTGCTATTTTCTATGCAGGAATGTAGGTTTGCAGCGTGTCTGTGTATGCGTAACCGAACACAGCAATTCATAACGTTATACCGACCATACTACGACCCAGCAATTACTTGTCCTGTACAGGCAAACATATTTCCTAATTACCTCACGAATGTATTAACTGCAGGTATGCACCATCAATACAATACTTACATCACTCGTTTTAGTAATGTTATTTTGCCCGCGATGGACCACGGAATCCCACAGTATTCGTGCATTCATGTTTATAAATGTGCAAAATGCACTACTAATATATTCACTGTGTCAAGCTATTCTATTGTAAATTAACCAACATATTCCATCAATACTCATACAGAACAGGTTTCTTTTTGAAAAATGTCCTCTGTTGTTACCTTGTCCTAATCTAAACAACCGTGTGTCTAATGCAATAGCAATTTGTATGAGCCTCTTCTTATATTAAGGAAATATAGCTCATAATACCTCAGACACATCTCATAACATGCATTGTAAATGTCATTTTTGTCAACAATATGAAACCACTGTCTTTTTTTGTTCATATGTTAAAGTTATCGTGTCTAATGCCATGACAGTTCATATAAATCTCTTTTTCCATTAGGGAATATAACGTGTAATCCATCAGACACATTACATTGCATGCATAATAAACATAATTTTTGTCAAAAATGTAAAACTTTCAGAGGCACAAGTTACAGAGTTAGACTGACACTATTGCCACTTTCTCTTTAAATATAAGAGTTTTTGTTAGAAGCCACTCATGATCCCATGCATTGCGTATATCTTCCATGTGTATCAGAAAGTTATTGTTCCAACATAGGCTCCGTAAAGACTGGAGACAACCATAATTAGAATCGTTATTTTTCTGATCACAAAAAGCAAGCAAAATGTATCTCCTCATTGAGGCCCTTAGGTGCCAAAGTTCCCAATTTGTCTATCCAAAAGGACTCTATTTGGTCTAATCTTCTTTGAGTGTTCTCATGTGGTTCTCTTCTTGCTATAACTTGCAGAATCTGGAACTGTATCTAAGCTAGACTATGTTTCTTCTCTTGCCAATTGTGTGCCACTGCAGAGTTTACATTGGGATTACGTATACATGACCTGTGTTCATTCCACCTTATTTTTGCAGTTCTCCTTGATTGACCCACGTAGTACAGGCCACAGGGGCATTTGATCAAGTAGATAATGTTTGATGTTGCACAGGTAGCAAAATTACATAACTATATCTTCTCTCCTGGGTGTGGATGGTTAATAATGTTACTTTTCAGCATGTATCCACAGTTACTACAATTCAAACAGGGATATGTTCCAGTACGTTCTGTATCCTTCCTTGTGGTTATGTGTCTAGTTTTGACTAGCTTGTCTTTGAGATTTTGACTCCTCTGATATGCAAAAGTCGGCAGCTCTCTGACTAGTAGCTCCACCCTTTCATCGCATAAAAGTGTCTTCCAATTCTTTTTTATAATACTCTTGATGTGATTACTTTGTCTTGAAAATTTGGATACAAGCACCATCGGTGTCGCTTCCTCTGTTTTTTGTTTTGGTTTCAGCAGATCTTCTCTTTTCTGAGGTGCCAGCCGTGTTTCTGCCAATTCAATCTCTGTTCTTGAATATCCACGACTCAGGAATTTCTCCCCCATTTTGTCTATTTCTTCCTCGTAGTCTGCTGGTTCACTTACAATTCTCTTCACTTGTAACATTTGACTGTACGGTAAGTTCTTTATGAGACTTGGCTAGTGGAAACTCAGTCTGTGCGGGAGGTTATTCCTATCTGTTGGCTTCTGATAGACATTCGCCTTATATCCTGTGCTCATGGTGCTTGCATTCACATCTAAGAAAAGTATCTTTTCTTTTGAATGCTCAAAGGTGAACTGTATATGTTGATCTATCGTATTGAGGTAAAGGAAGACATTTTGTAAACTCTCCTCCGTGTCTGTCCATATTCCAAAAATAGGAGGAAATGTAGACATCTGCTCTTTATGGGTTTAGCAGATATTCTGATTGATATATACATTTCAGGTTATCACGCTCTTTAGGAGATGCCAGTAAAGGTGAAACCATACACATTAAAACCCTTGTACGAGCACAAAGGTACGATATTTACTATTTTAACATCTGCAGAATACATATACCAATAACCAACATGGTGGAACAACTCATTGAGTATATATTCTCTCTTTTTCACTATATTATTCGTGCATTCCCCTGTACAAATTGAAAATTGAAAACATCTGAAAACAACTTTGGTATGTACTCCTGTAATTGTTTGAAAAAATCAATGGATGGCTGTGTCTATAAAAATATGTTTTTATGAAACTGTTTGTTTTGTGCATTTCCAACATATAGCCCTGATGATGGTGTGCGGCACTGAAATGCATTGGCATAATAGTGTTCTTCACAGACCGCTAGGTCTTTTTGCTTCAATAATCACATGAATAAACATGTTTTGAAAATCTTATTTGAATTTGGCACAGCGTTTGACATACCTTTTGGAAGAATCGCTATTTTTATTGAAGAATATATTATCTAATTGAAGAAAAAGGAGATTCACAGAGTACAAAGTGTGAAATATATTTATACAAGAAGTGGAATTAATGAATAGAGCTCTAAAAAGGAGCAATTTGGGAGCACCAGCGATAATTAGGTGGTTCCCACCTGATTCTATCGGTTGCAGGATCAACATTTCATGTCATAACATAGGGTCACTTGCAGAGTAGGATAAGAGGAGGGTGTTAATCCTGAAGACTCCCTATCATAATTTGAGCAGCTACTATTCAAAGAGATAGAGACAAATATACTGCCTAAATACCCATATGTGTTGGTTTTTAGTGTATCAACAGACCTCATGCACCTTCTTCTAATGAGGAATAATGGAAAAAGTAGCCCCAGCCATCTGAAACAAGCCATCTGAAACATGAGGTTCATCTACCAAGCTCCTAGAATAAACAAGCTGATGGCTCACCCTGCAGAGGTGTAATCCAGATGTCTGTGGCAAAACAGGTCTACAATGTCAGTCATGCAGAGAGGAATTTCATTGAGAGCAGCTCTGCAGAAAGACTGAAGATGAGCAGAATCTTGAGACCTAGTTCATTCAGTCCCTAGTGAGCCTGTGCCATTGGAAACTCCTAGAAACATGCCAAGGGACAACTAAATAAATAAAAAAGAAGACATGCATAAATGCCTGAATAAAGCAGAGAAAGACGAAAAAGGAAAAGTGAGAAATAAAACACCAATCCCACACCAGTGAAGTTGCCATGGACTGTGTCTGCAAACGGAGATTGTGGAAACTGTGGTGAGGCTAATAGCACACACACACACTTACAGAGGAACGCAAGATGGTCAAGTTCTGAAAGGTGGATTTTAAGGAACTTGACCCAGAGGCAAGGAGAAATTCAAAGGGGGGGACCATCAATCCCAAATGAAGCTGGATGCCTGAACATGCCCTTTCAGTTAGATGGAGACATAAAGTATCCTGGAGCACTGGCCACTTTGAGGGCTATCACAGGTGTCCTGTGGGGGAGACAAGATGAGCTGAGTTGCGATAATGAATGGTTTTATTTCTGTACTGGAAGTAATGTAGTGCAGGGGAGACCATTGGGGGGAAATAACTGATTGTAGGATAGGTGACCAGATCAGAACTAAATACCAAACCAACTCAAGACAGCTCGAGGCAGCTGGCACTTCTTCCTAGGTCCCCTTGAGGAATTGGGGGTGTGCGTGAGCAACCCAAGGAAATATTATGGGACAGGTTTTATGGTTCTTTAAAGAAAGCCAAAGGTCAAAATATACCCTAGAGTCACCCACAACGTTCTAGGGGCTTTCTTCATTCTGATCTCGAGTGAACGTGCAGAAGATGACTCTGGTCTTTGTCTTCGGGTTGCAGATTTTGTGGGGTTCATGAGCCCTTGTCAATAGAGTATGTTGCTTCCAGGCTCTATGGCCAACACATCTCGCGCTAGGCCAACATTCGTCAATAGGGACGTCATTCCCTTGATTGCAAAATACATCCACTGGAGTTGGATGGACGTTCTTTGCGTTAGGGGGAATGTGTTTCTACACGCCTGTTGGATGTGCCCAGAATAAGAAATAGAACAAGTGCCATGGGGGTTATTGTCTTAATTAGCGATCTTCTTTCTGTAAAAAGAAACTGTACATAGTGGTCAGGGACTGCGAGAGTACTCTCCCTGCCCTCTCGCGCGTTCTTGATTGATACTTATATGATTTTAAATTAATCAATTGTATTATACGAATGTTGTAAATATGAGGTGTCCTCGAATCATAAAAGCACTTTAAACTTAGAATTCTAATCAAAGGGGTTGCGAGATTACTATCCCCACACATGCATATTTTTCCCCCTTTGGACCTAGATTAATCGTTTTGATTAGATTGATGTTTTAAGTAATACTTGAACCTATCTCAATATAGTAGATGTAACATGTAACTAGTGTCTATATATTGCTGTTTTGTATTGTTTTTATCGATGTCTTGTATGGTTTATTGGCGAATAAAGGCTAACTGAACTGAACTGAACATTTGAAGAAATCCTTCAGGAGGCAGAGGTGCTTGTCCCTCTTCCATTCGCGCCCTGGATGGTTGGAGCTTCAAATGAGGAATTAGGTAGGCCTTTTTCAGTCTGTCAACTCCCTGCTCTGGTTTTCTGATCCCCAAGGTATCCCCTTGCGACTCACACTAGAGCATCCTCACTGTCCCTGGTGGAATAACATGTCTTTTACCTCTTTTCAGCAATTCTACTTTCTGACCTGGACACAGTTGGCCCACCTGAACCTCCTTGTTCTTTCCTTCTAGGGAAACCTGATCTTCTTCCTTCTCTTCAGATCCTGTGGCTCCATCTCTCCCTCTAGTTCTTCTATACTGGCCACAGCTGGTACTGGCCTTCCACTCTCTTCCAACTTTCAATCTCTTTGCCTCTCTCAAGAGGTTTATTTATTTTATTTATTTATTGTGCATTTGTAAGGCGCTTATACATCGAGTAAATTGCGTTTCAAAGCACCCACAGGGCAACGGGGAAGGAACATGGAAATAAAGACAAGAGAGGCCGTCCTACAAGGACTTGTGAGCATTCAGAACGTGCAGAGGGAGAGAGGGGAAGGTGGGTGGGGGGTAGGTGCTAGGAGTACCACAGACGGAAGTGCTAGCAGCTGTTAAGTGCCTGGCAGAATTCACTTGGTAAGAGTGGTCAACTGCCAACACAATAAGTGTCTGCCTGTGAGATAACACAGGCCGGTGGGCACCCAAAGGCAAGTGCTGGGGGTGGGCAGAGGAGGAAGGCTATTGGGGAGGGGGGCCAGGAGCCAGAAGGAGACATAAGTGCCCTGGTCACCAGTCTCAGTGACTGTAGGTTTAACAAGGAAGGGAGAGGGGGAAGGAGGAAGTAAAAAGGAAAGTCTTGAGGAGCTTCTGGAATTTGAGGAGATCTGGCTCAAGACGGAGAGGAAGGGGGAGGCTGTTCCAGAGAAGGCTGTGCTTGATTGCGAATGGGCATCAAGTTGAGTGTCATATAGTTTGGTAGGGAATGGCCCAAGGTTACACAAGGGCCTCCCCAATCTTGGATTTCAGAAGGAATCTAGCTCAGATTGGAGCTTTTCTGTCATCTCTGCACTTACCCTTACACTTGCCACCAGCTGGCCGCACTTTCACTTATTGCTTTATTTATTCTATTTATTTTACTGTTGTTCCCATGTACTGCCCCCTACCCTCGCACTTTCCCCTCCCCTTCCCCTGCACTTGCGCAATTGCAATGTCACCTGGCCGAGTAAGATCATTGTTTCTGTCTTCCCTCTGTTCCCCCTCACTTGCCTCGTCACGCCTTGAAACACTTGTGTATAGGTGCGTTATAAATGCCATATCATATCATATCTCCTTGAAACCCCAGCCTTGGTACCGGTGTGAGTTTGGGTCTCCTGTTTCTGCTGGCTTGTGATTCTACATTCAGGAAATCTCTAGGTAATCCAGGAGGCAGTCTGTTCCATTTCAGTCTTCTTTGTCGTAGGGAACTTCCAAGTTTGTAATCCCACCAGATGGAGCAAAGGTTATGCACATATCTTAGTGTTCACACTGTCTGTGGGAATCACCCTTGCATTGTTTCAGTGCAACTTTGTTACCGCACAACTTCTGTGGATTACACTAGCAGAGATTCTAAAGGTAGCAGATTCCTACAACACCTACATAATTGAAATAAATGTTTGACCCACTGTATGGGGTTGTCAAGAGTATTAACTTTGTTTCCTTCCATAGGATTGATTTATTGATTTGATTTATTGGATATTTGTAAGGCGCCTAAACAACAAATAGTGTTTTAAGGAGCTGCAAGACAAAAAAAGGGGGGACACAAGAGAGAAAGATAACATTAACGGTCCAACTAGGCATGCGAATCATGCAAGTGTAGTAACAAGAAGTGTGAGCGAGAGAGGGGTGCCGGTCTGTGCGAATCGCAAAGTGGTAATGTGGGAAGAGAAGTGCAGGGTAAAGAGGAGAGAGTGCAAGTGAAACAGGGGTTGTACGAGGGGGGAAGAGGGCCACAGGGGCTGGCCTATTGCTAAGGGGAAGCCAGGAGGGTGAGTGCTATGGATTGCATGGGGCGCAGGGGGTGAGGGTTCACATGCTAAGTGCGAGGAGGGGAGGTGGACTGGGTGGGGGGAGCCTGGCGCCCTGTAGAACTCAGGGGGAACCAGGCAGCGAGTCACTGCTGCAGACGGGAGTGTTAGCAGGGGAGGAGGAGAGGGAAGGGAGAAGAGAAAAGGAGGGTCTTGAGGAGCTTCCAGAACTTAAGGAGATCCGGCTTAAGCCTGAGTGGGGCAGGGAGACTATTACAGAGGGAGGCTCCTGCGGATGAGAGAGATCTACCCCCAAACTCTGCTTAGAGAAGCATCTGATCTGCAGAAAGTTGGAGCTAGAAGACCGAAAGGCTCGAGCAGTGAGGTATTACGGAGAGAGAGTTGGATGTAGCAGGGTCCCAGAAATGCAGGCTTGGAGATGGGTCCTCTTCTTCGAGCAGATGGAGCGCCTTTGGAGCATGCAGCAGACCAGTCTGCCAGAGGATGTGCCTGAGGTCCGCCACTTCCGCTCAGCAACTCTGTACTTGTGTTTCTGAAGGTTAGGTCAGAGTCATACCAGGTGTTGCACTTGGAGACAGGCTTCATGCGAATCCTCATGACAAGGGCAGGGATTTCCAGGGTGTTGGTGATAGAGAGGTGAAGATTAGCAAGGGAAGAGTCAGTGTGGGAGTCCGTAGCAGAAGTGGGAGGAGAATTAAATTGGTGGCAAAAGCAGCAACTGACACTCACTTCATCGGTCGAATGACGGAGGAGACTGGCAATGCAGGCAGGGGCTTAGCCGGGGGACATAAGAGATACAGGTGAGAGCACAGGAGAGCATGGTCAAACCAGGAGAAGGTGTAGTGAGAGGGTTGGAGATGGAGATTTCTGCTGAGAGAGAGCATCCAAGGTATGTCCGACTGAGTGCGTCAGACCAGAGGGATGAATGGTGAGAGAAAGAAACTCGCAGAGGTTGTGGAAGAGTCCAGTAGCCAAATCAGGAGAGTCAAGGTGAATATTGAAGTCTCAGAGGAGGAGAAGCATGGAGGTGGAGGCAAGAAGAGAAGATGTGAGGTCAGACCACTCCAAGAGGAAGAGGGAGAACAGGGGTCTTGTACATGGTGGTGAGAGTCAATGAGAGGGTTGGAAAGAGAACAAGCCTGCAGACGAGGCATTCAAAGTAAAAGTAGGTCTGAGTGGGAATGATAGTAGCAGGGACCCATTCAGGGAAGATCAAGGCCACTCCGCCTCCAGACCAATTAGGCCTGGGTTTAGAGAGGATCTTGTAGCCCTCAGGGAAGAGTGTACTCAAAGCAGTGATAGAGCTTGCAGTGAACCACGTCTTAGTGAGAGCGAGAACATCAAGGTCAAACTCTTCAAGAAGGAGACAGATATCAGAGGAGTGCTTAACGGCAGAGCGAGATTTGAGGGTAGCTAGGTGAAGCTGGTTGCCACCTTTGAAGGTCTTCTGAGGAGGGGTACAGAGATGTGGTATGCCCATCGGTGGTGGAGAAGGCACAAGAAGGGTGGAAGACAGAGGAGTAGCAGGAGAAGGGATGAAGTTGATGAGAGATGGAAGACACCTATCAAGAAGGAGAAGGTTGGGCTGGGAGCCCTGGGTCATGACAGTGCCATTCTGATAGATATTAATGGTGCACCTAGAAGATGAGAAGAATGCCAAGAATGCTTCCCATCTGGTTCCACCATTAATTGGGCAATGAAAAGAGAAAGGAGAGAGGACAGAGACCATGTGGGTAGTCCAAACGTCCAGAGAAGGAGCGACAAAGAGGATGGCTGTGACAGTCTGCCTGGAAGAAGCATTGACATAGGTGTAAGTGATGGGCAGGCCTGGACTGGAGACCAGAAGACCTTTTTTTTAACTTTTTCCTTTGAGGCTCTGAGAGCGAGATAGGATAGGTGAGAGAGTAGCAGTTAGAGTAAATTTAAGAGATGGAAAGCACCATGGAGGGAGAGAGCAGAGGGATGAAAAGGGAGGGAGAGAGAGGGACAGAGAAACTGCAATACACAGAGAAACAGCACAATGCACATCGAACTCACCAGGCGGTATGGCAGCAAGACAGTTGCAGACAAGTTAGGTGCACGAGATGTCCTCAGATCGCTGAGTGAGGAATTGCGCTGCTCCAGCAGCAGAGGAGGAAGAAAGGCGACTCAGGTGGGATAAACCCTTCACCGGAATGTGAGTTAAGTGTCTTAAATCCCCAGTCACAAGGCACTTCAACTGATTGTAATGTTATGGCAGCTTGGAGCATCCACTCTTCTTCTTTGAATTAAATGTAGCTATTCATCAAAATCCAACAAGGAATCGATGACTGTTAACATCACATGCCCGGTGAATACATCACTGATTGAAATCATCCAATTATCTCTGTCGACGAATGTAGCTGTTTCAGAGCAGCCTCCATGGCGGACGCATCGCTCCTCCAGTCACTATCTCAGAGATCATGTTCCAGTATCCAGCTTCCAACTGCACATCCAGCCAATGGGTCCCCAAGCTCTCTGCCGGGAAGCCAGAAGTCCCTGTGAGGCCCTGAAACCCCTGCTTCCCCACAAGGTTATTTAGGCCTTTTGGCTCACCCTCTCCATCCAGGGTAAGCATGCAGGTACCTCAGTGCCTGAGTTTACCCAACGGCTGTTCAGCTCACCCTCTTTGCCTTTCTGCAGCCGTCTATGAGCGCACTTCTTCTTGGATCCAAGCAGGAGCAAAGTCCCACCCCGGGGCTGTCCAACCCGGGCTTGCAGGCCTGCTTTCCGATAACTTTATCCAGGAAAGTTACTGCTCCAGTGGAGACTAGTGTCTAGCTGTTATTTGTTGAGTATAAGCTTAGGCTCACCTTCAGCGTAGGAGAAGTGGTGGGGTCCCTTAAATCAACAGGGTCCAAAAGGGTTTCAGAGCGACGGTTAAAGATGGATCTTAAGGCACCAGCTGAGCCGGGAGTTTCCCGATTCGAGGAGCAAGATTTGAGCTTCAGAGCTTGGATTGCATAGTATGTTGCCACGGCTTCCGTTTATAAACTGTAGGGTAATTGGGCCAGTCTAAACTATCGTGCTTGGCTGGGAAGACCTCTTCTATGACACGTTACGGCTGCTGAACTGTCCATGCAGTTCTGACATCCATTAGGCTTCCATGAGTTGCTGCCGACACGAGAGGTGGGGGAGATCGGGCCCATGCAGTCATAGATGGCCAGGCCGCACAGCATTCCCCCACAGTGGATACAGCCTTCAGGCTCTTCAGTAGTTGTTTGGATATCACAGTGCCTTAGGTTGTCGCAACGTCCATACTTCTCCGAACCCCTGTAGTGAGAGGAGGGGAGTCGTGACTCACCTGAGTGAGACAGAGAGGGCCTCAGCGGGTAGCTCAAAATATGTCACCAGTCGGGTCACCAGCATGACTCGGCCAATCACAACTTTTGTGAGGCTTCTGCCAACAATCGCAAAATCGGCAATCTCCCAAAACCACCTATGCTGCGAGCACAGGGCCAGACCCCGCCCTCTGCATGGCGAATGGGTGGGATTGATGAAATTGCACTATTGCCAGTACAGCCAAACTGGTATGCTGACCGTGGGCCAAAATTTCAGCCCACCAACTGTTATGGTGATGGCGCCAACCCCAAACATACAAACACACTTTCACAAATATATAAATAGAGTAGGCCATATATCTCTGGATTCCCTGGAGGCACTCAGGTGGCCATGTTATCTCAGCGGCTCCTCCTCCTCCCTTCTGACACAGGAGTTCTGGGCCTGGCTAGGGAGCTTGACTTGCTCTCTGAAACGAGTGAAGGGAATATTCGAAACATTGGCATTGTCCCTTTCATGGTCCTGAACATCAGTAGGACCAGGGTGGAGGCCCAAGTCCTGGTGTCTGTTCCTCTGCGGTCCCCGCCCTGTCCTCTCTTAAGTGATTGGTTACATTTTCCAGGGGCTTCCCCATAGGGGTGCTGCCCACCAGTGAGGTGGACACGGATTGAATATCTCTATGACTGCCTCCTGTGTTAGTGCAGAGATGCAAGTGGAATGGTCTGGTAATCCCCTGTATACTTCTGTGTCCAGCTTCCACAACCATTGGGCAGGCTCTGGTTCCTTCGACCATCACGCCTTCGGAGGTTATTAAACTCTTTTTTAGTTCAGATGTTTAGGTGCTAGAATGTTATGCTAATGCTCCTAGAATGGAACTTGCATGAAAAATCTATTACTTTTATATGGGTGAAAGAAGGCCCTTGGCAATTTTTCTAGTCACTCTGTGCCAGTATGGGTGAAGAGGTCCTCTGTAATGAATGTATTTGGGAGAGTCAGTTGTTCAGGGGTAACTCTGTAGATGGAGTGGATATATTGGGAGGAATACTATGAGAGTGATGGGCATGGGACCACATAAAATGCAAATCTTATCTCCCATCACATTTGGTAATCTGGTGCTCATATCCCAGCAGAGGAATCCTGGCGGCTGCTCCCCAAAGAATGACAGACCCCGGAGATTAAGGTAGAATGCTTTATCAGAGGTCATTCTACCTGGCTGCAGGTCTCATCAATGAAAGGGTACTCGACTCTTCCTCCTGTCCTGTCTTCATTCAACACCTAAGGTAAAGAATGGTGGTAGGCCGTCCCCAATCTGCCCACTAGTCAGTGAATTATAATGTAAGAACAACCTGCACACATTTTGAGACCAGTACATGGGGGCTTCATGCCCATCTGCTGAACAAGAGGTTCCGTTTATTTGCACATCTCAGGCTTCTCAAGTCCGATATCCCATGGCCAGACACAACGTTGTCATGTTCAGTTGCTGGCTCCGCACAATGTTGGTAGAGCCCATTCCATGCCTGTCCCAGAGTTAGGCCTAATGAAGTTCTCGTAGACAGTTCTCTTCCTAACATTCTTCTGTTTTTCCCATTTACAAATGGAACAAGCGGACTTAAAGACTCTCAAATCTGTAAGTTACCCTCACACATATTATAGTCATTATGCAATGCAACACAAAGAATAATATGTTCCATTCCTTAAAGAAACTAATGATATAAGGTGGTATAAGAGGCTCTGGGAATCACAACCACCAAGGACCATAAGCTGCTTGCCATATATCACGAGTCCCTTCAAAACTGCATAGCCTTACAGTATAAGAGAGGTCTTCATATCCATTTATAGCACAGAGAAAGTGGGGCACATCAAAATAATCCAATATTCGTTTTGCGATCAATTGTTAATCAAATAAAATGTCTAAGAAAAATGGTTGCTAATTTGGGTGCAATAACCCCAAATCAACATTGAACCTTATGTTGTTAATATTCAAACAAGCAAATCTGTGGAGGGAAACCTTGCCACTAAGGGCCCGAATCATGGAATTATCTATGCTTCGGGACTTTGCATGCCAAACTGCTTGAGAAATCCCGTTTGTCGATTCATGGAATCGACTGCATAGCACTTTTTTCATACTTTGCGGGGACTTAGCGCATCCTCAGCACATCACTGCGAGAGACCAAGTGCTTTACGTGAGACACCACGCAGATCGTGGGTGTGGCTTGCACAGAGGGCAGGGAAGGGGGGCAAAACACGGAAAATGAGGAAGAAAAAAGCAAAAAGTGGGCGTTACGAGGGGTGGCCCGCAGGCAGTCCATTGCACACCCACTCTTGCGTGGAACAATACATATTCATGGATCCAAGCGCACCACCTCGGGTGGGGAAATGGCCGCGCAAAGCCCTCATACTATCCACCCCCCGAAGTCAGGCGTACAGACACTTGCAAATAGGATTCACAGCGCAGAGGTAAGATCGGTGTCAGATCTATGGATGCGTATACTCAGCCGTTGTCCCGGTCTGACTAAGGGGGGCGCATATGCAGTGTAGCGGGGTGCAGGAACGGTTTTCAGGGGTTCAAACGCAGATTTTCAGAGTTTTACCCGAGTTATGATAAATTGTACGCATGTTGCCGTGGTGCCGGAATGAGTTACGAGGGACCCTGCGTACGGTCCCCGAGATGCAGGCCTGCTTGCTGGGGACCCCATGCACTGTTTGAAGGGTGTGTGTATTCACGCCTGGGAGAGCACGCAAAGGTAGCTGTTCTGGCTGTTTTTGCTTTGCATGGGGGTGTCGGGGCGTTCCGGCCGCGGCATGCGTATACGGTTACTTTGCGTAAGCAATTCCATGAATATGTTCTGCACGCAGGCTCGTGCAGTGTCCTTCTCGGCACGCGGCCTTTCCAGGATAAATGTGCACTTTTCCATGAATCGGGCCCTAAGGCTCTACACACCTTTGTGTAGTCATGCTCAGCACCATCATGCATTTCTAATCACAATTCAAAATAAAATATTTAACTATTCCTTTTATTAGTTTTCAAGGTTCATGACCATTTTACATTCCAACTTTGTAATCCAAATTAACTATTGTACTTCAGGATCAAATCCCCAACTTCACAGATGCTCGACGCGTTAGGTCACCAGGTTCTTAATCAGGGGCACATATCTTTACTTATCACTCCCTAAACAAAAACGATACAGTTAACAGATGCACATTGGGATAAATACAGGGGTGGATTCTAAGTGACAAAACCCTAGAGGATATACACATGTGACTGGGACGAGCACGCAGTGTTCTAAACTGCGAGGGGCAGAAGGATACCATTGATATCCTGTTAACGCGGAAAAACAGCAGGGAGGAAACACTTCCCAAACTGATTTGATAACATTATTAATAAGCAACCTGAGAAGGGAATGAATAAAGTATTGAAAAGTTGCAAGCAACTAAAAATTTGAGCAGAACAACATTTTGTATCCATACGTCTAAACACTAAGAAAGATATGATTGGAACTAAAACTTTAACATACTTTTTGGAAAAAAGCTTAAAATAAAAATTCGTAGGGTCGAAACACGTGTTGACAAAGGCTAGGAGACCAAGGAACAGTAGTACAATTGTACCATATGATTTACTGAGTGGATTACAAACCTTTGGGCAGATGAATGTTTTCATTTTGGAACGACTAGGGCTAGGAGACTAAGGAGTAGTAGCACAAATGCAGATGTGATTAACGGAGTGGATTTGATTGATTTAATTTTGGAACATGAACAGATTCAGGATCTCTAGACTAGACACACAAATATGTTAATGTATCCAAATTTCTACAGATCCTTAGTGCAAGTAATAGCCTTTCTTACCCACACCATTTTATCCTATTATCAAGGTATATTTGAATCTACAGGACGTCTGAGTCAACAGATAGGTAAAATCCATATGAAAGTGGTACCAAGAGGCAACCAATCTCTCTTTCTTCATTGAGATATTTCTCCTCAGTATGTCATATCTCCAGCATGACCGACAATTTGATATCCAATTTTCCCAAACTATTTCCATTCCCAACCACTATCCTGGGCCCAGATGTCCCAACCTGTGTCGCCTTTCCTGTGTGCCAACAAAACATGAGCTCAATGGTCCTTTGTAGAATCAGTAACCCTGCATCTTGGGATGAGTTGGTGACAAAGGGAGGAGTTTTATAGAAAGGGTAAATGAATACGGGTACTATTGTCTTCCTACTATAATGCTCTCATAACCTGTGATCTGAGTGAATTATTAGCAAACCACTTCAGTGTCATCTTTAAAGAATCATTCTCATCATAATCTTCTGCCCATTTATCCAATTCCGAATGTGGCTGCGATAATGACATTTCTGCAGCACATATAGGCCAACTATCATCTTTGTAGTTTACTATGGTGCATGATGGCAGCTGCATCCACGACATTATTACCTTCCTTTCAATTTCCACCTTTGGAAAGCACTTTAGCTTTCAATATGTAAACTCTGCAATTGCCCTTGAGCAAATGTTCACTTTAGCTGCTGACCCACCCATACACCTTGCACTGTTGATTTTTCACCACCGTAGATAGATGCCTTAAACACAAAATACTACTGGGATCTTGAAAGCGCACGTGCGCGTGTCTGTGTGTCTGTTTGTGTGTATGTGTGTACTTTTACTTTCTCCTATCTATTTCATATTCATAGCGAAATGGGGGCAATACTCTGAAAGGTTGTTTGTTTTAATCACCACTTTCACTACAGCTTCCACTCGCCCTTCAGCCATGAAGAAGCAGCCATCTCAAAAATGGACATCAGCCAATTCCCCGTGGGCAAGCTCAAGCTCAAAGTACTGCATGCAGTATCTCTGTATGTATAATGTCACATTCATGCTGTTCTTCCAACACTTCCGCTCCCATTATTCCAGATTCCCCTTGCTATAATCCTGCACTTCCAAATCTAATAATAACAAAGTCGTTGCTGCCAATTTCCATGTTCTCGTAGTGGACACAGGCCCTGTGTTCATTTTTGGAGGGAATACAACTGTGAACGGTGTGTGCCTGGTTTACAGGATCACTTTCCCACCTCAATTACATATTTTGTCTTACGCCATGCTCAATAAACTGTCAAGATATTGCTTTTGCATGCGGTGTGTCTGTACCCACAGTTTTCAACATTTGTGAGTTACTTGCTACCAACATGTATCTACTGCTATACAATTGTTTTATCAGTGCTGCTGTGGCGTTCTCTGTTACCAAAGCCCATAGATAAAACACCATGGGGCCTCATTACAGGTTGTCCAATGGGGTATTTATGGGCCGGTAATTATGTATACCTGCACGTTACCGCACCGGCCAACTAAGATTTTGCAGGTCGGGTGGAGGAATTACCTCCAGCTAAGAGCCTCCACCCTATCGGCAAAAATGGTTGGTATTACAGGCACCGGTAATACCGGCACTTGTAATACCGGCATCCCCATGGAGTCCTATGAAATTCCATGAATGGGGATTAACACCGTCACCCCGGGCACTTGGCGTGCCGGTAACAGTATTACCATTTGCCGGTATCCTGGCGGATTTACTGCCAGGATACCTACAAGGTCAAAATGACACCCAATGTCTGGTGATGGTGTCACAATAATTATTGCTGCGTAATAGGCTGTTTAAATTGTTCCAGGGCTTGTGAATGCTGCTCCCCTGGAATTATTTCTGCCTCACGCATTATTGCAAAGGCTTACAAAGGTTTTCCTAATTTTATACACAAAGTGAGGAATATTCTGGAGAACTCTAAAATTCCACATATTGACTGTAATAATTTGTGAGTTGTGGGAATTGGCAATGACATTATTAATTGAAGTCTGTCTTTATAAATGCTTTTACCTTTCACTAATAAACACATGCTCAAAAGATGTACCTTCAGCTTCTTCCACTATAATTGTACAGTGTCCAATTTCAATCCTGCTTCCTGTATTCTCATCCACACTTCTCCCAGGTGTTCATCATGTTCCTTCTCATTCCTGCAATAAATTCATATATTGTGCACATTTTTAACCACATTTTTTTAATACTTCTGATCATCCAGTCCTCTTTTCATTACTTTGTGGCAAACTGTGGGACTGTCCCTCAACCTCTGTGGCAAATTGTGGGACTGTCCCTCATTTTCTGTGGCAATACTCTACAGAAAAGTACTTCTTTTTTTATTTATTTTTTATTTGGTTGGATAATATAATCATCCTTTCAAATATGTAAAATTCAAATACACATCAAATTTACATCAAAGAACATTAAAACAATATTTCATTTTCATCACGTTAAGACCTATTGTAATTTTCCTTCCCACCCAAAGGCAATATATGTTTGACTGTCTCTGTGTAGTGGGCAAGTCCATAAACCATTATTTACATTGAGCATTGTAAAAATTGTACATTGGGGGATGACCCATGCTAGCATTTCTGCCAAAGATGCAATTAACTGTGGGATGGAGGGCAATACAAGTTCAACTCTTTGTAATCTATCACCAATCTCTTGCCACCATCGTTCCTCTTAACTGACAAAATGAGGGTGATGAACAGGTCTTGCTCTTCTGCTTCACCTCACCAAAAATTCCATAATAGGGTTTGCCATTGGCACAACACTGTACTAAGGGACACTGGGGCTCATTATAAGTTTGCTAGTCTGGAAAAAAGTGCTGGTAATAACGTTTACCCGCAGTTTTCCAGACCATGGTTACCTGACTTACCTCTAGTCAAGAGTTGGAGGCAAATCAGGACCCCACTGGAAAAAAACAGCCGGTATTTCCCGGCACCGGTATTTAAATACAGGCAATTCCCTCATTGAAGTCATATGGGACTCCATGCAGTGGGATAATACCGGTTTTACCACCACTTGTAATATCCCAGTAATACCGCAATATCAGATGGCGGAAACAGTCATATAATTTGCTGGTATCCCGGAAACTTATAATGACCCCCAGTGGTGTTTTGGATTCTAGGTAATGTGCAGATCTATACAATTCATTGTACTCCCACAATCTAATATGTGTTGTACCTAAATCGAGGGCAACTGTTTCTGCAATAGACCCAAATCGTTGGTAATCATTAACTCTCTATTTTCTTCCAGACACCACAGACTCATCAGGACCACTGTCACAATTCCAGTGTCCATTGCAAGTGTCAGAGTTGCACATTAGTGAAATCCAAAATGTCCACTTCCCCTCTTGTTACATTCCCTCCTATTATATCTTCCTCTTTTAGACACAAAAAGTGATAATCTCCCAAACTGAAATGAGCACATTTGATATTACATTTCCTCATTTGATGGGGAGCAGGGTCTCCTCCCAAACCATGCCTTTTAATAATCTCATATTCATTCTCTTCCAGGAATTCAGCCATTGTTATAGACATTGTTGCACCTCTTTCATAATTGACTCCACCAGCACTAAAAGTACACCGTACTGGGGCCCTTCACCCTTTGTCTTTTTGCCTCCCTCTGTATATTGTGGGTGACCCTAGCTGTTGTGTCATCAACCAGCTTTTGAGCCAGAAATGGCTTGTTCTTTCTCTTCAGGTCTAAACTTTGCTAGGGCTTCACCTGCTCTCTGTCACAAGTCTCTCCCCTTCTCACCTGTCTGTGTTGTTTACTCGTGATCTTCGGAGATGTCTTCTTTCGCATAGTTCGGGTTTTATATAACCCTGTGCGTAGGTCCTCGGATTCCAGTGTGTGGTTCGTAACCAAACTCCAGGATACGTTCAGATGTCCAGGACGGAGACCAGGAAATAACGAGGTCCGCACTCGGGGACCGAATGCGATAGAAATCCAGGATATGCAAAGGTAAGGATGAGGGGAAGGAAGGAAGAAGAGGAATTCAGGGAACTGGGAACCAGGAATCAAAAGGAAACATTGAACGAGCTCTGGTAACACACGTCCGACTACTGCAAGCGGTAACGTTGAGAAGTGCAGAGCCGCGGGGGCGTGTCTGCTTTGTAGAACGTAGAGCATGTAACGCAGAGACTGGCAAACAGCGTTCCGCGTTCAGCAGCCATGTTGGAAGGACTACTGAATTCAGTCCCCTATGGGTCAGGGACCACAAAGTCCAGAAGGGACGCAAACGGCGGTTCATGACAGCATGCCTTCTCTGAAACCCAGCTCCTCCGGGTTTGCCCGGATGTATAAGGTGGTATCTTCGAAGCAGCCTGGGGGCATTCATGTTTGAGATGGGTTCCCAGGTGCGTTCACTGGGAGGGTACCCTTTCCACTCGACCAGATACTGTAGCTGACCACGTCTGTACCTAGAGTAACATATTCAGGAAACCTCATATTGTAGCTGATCGTTGACAATCATGGGGTAGATCTTTGAGCAGTTCAAGAGGACTGGATGTACGGTTTCAACAGAGAAGTGTGAAAGACTGGGTGGATCCTTTTCCAAGATTCTGGTAGTCGGAGTTGAAAGGCCACTGGGTTAATGACTTCCTTTATGGAAAAAGGACGTAATAGCTGGGAGCCAATTTATTTGGTCGTAGGTGTCATGGAAGACGTTTTGAGGACAGCCAGACCTTATCACCTATTGAGTACGAAGGCCCTTGTCTTCTTTTGGAGTCAGCATGATGTTTAATGTCTCTTTGGGCCTTTTCTAGGTGTTCCTTTGCTTCTTTGTGTACGTTGATAAGGGTTTCAATCAGGAATCAACCGTAGGAACTGGGGTAGGATGTGGGAGAAGGGATGGTAGAACCGAAGGGTGGAATCCTTGAATACAGAAGAAAGGGCTGGTTTTGATAGCCGATTGATCCGAATTATTGTATGCGAATTCAGCCACAGGTATTAAGAGTGACCAATCATCCTGGACTTTGGTGGCGAAACAGCGAAGATATTGTTCCAGAGTTTGGTTTACGCGTTCAGCAGCTCCATTAATCTGTGGGTGATAACCTGAGGATAAGGCACGTTGGATTCCCAGTACACGACATAATTGTTTCCAGAACTGGGATATGTACTGGGGTCCTCTGTCAGAAATGATCTTAGAGGGTAGCCCGTGGAGTCGGAATATGTGTTCCAGGAAGATTCCGGCAAGTTCGGATGAAGATGGCAGTTTATATAAGGGTGTAAAATGAGCCATGTGAGTGAACAAATCAATGGTAACCATGATAGTTGTGTAGCCCCTGGAAGGCGGGAGTTCCACGATAAAATCTGTGGCGATGAATTCCCAAGGTCTTGTTGGTATCGCTGGTTGGGGTAGGTGACCTGCCAGTTTCTTGTTATCATGTTTGTTTTGATTGCAGATTGCACATGTTTGGATTCGAATATCCTCCAGGAGGTTGATTGCTTGGGCAACAAATATTGTGTGGGGAAACATCTCAGGGAAGGATCGATCTTCAAGGATTTCATAGTCAGGACGTCGGGATAAGGCATCGGCTATTATGTTGTGTGTTCCAGGAACATGATGGATTTGAAATTGATATTGAGCAAAAAAGAAGGCCCAACGGGCTTGAGGACTGTTTCTACATTCTAGGGATTGCAGGACTTGAAGATTCCGATGGTCCGTGCGGACCTGAACAGGGTGTTTTGCTCCCAGGAGTAGATGACGCCAATCAGTGAAGGCTTGACGGATGGCTAGCAATTCCTTTTCTAGAAGGGAATAATGGATTTCGCTAGGAGTCAAGGTGCAAGAAAAATAGGCGATGGGGTGCTCTAACTTGTCATCCAACTCCTGTTTCAGGACTGCCCCGATGGCGTAGTTGGAGGCATCAGTTTCCACAAGAAAGGGTCGATCAATGTCAGGTTGGGCTAAAATGTGGGCTTGTGTGAACTCCGACTTTAACCGTTGAAACGCCTTATCTTGGGCTGCTGTCCAGTGAAAGGGGGTATCCTTTTTCAATAATGTAATGATTGGATGTACAATCTCCGAAAAATAGGGTATACATTTCCGGTAGAAGTTAGCAAGCCCCAGGAAGGTTGAATTTGTTTTACAGTATTTGGAACAGGCCAGGATAGAATGGAATCTACTTTCGAGGGGTCCATTCCAATTCCTTTAAGGCTAAGGACGAATCCAAGATAGTGAACTGTAGACACATGGAAAAGGCATTTCTCGGGTTTAGCCAGGAGCTTATGTTCACGTAGACGTTGTAAGACTGCCTTTACATGCTCTTCATGCTTCAGATGGTCCTTGGAGTATATTAGTATGTCGTCCAGATATACAATGACGAAGAGGAACAGCATATCGGAGAACACCCGGTCCATAAAACGTTGAAAGACCGCTGGGGCATTGGCAAGTCCGAAGGGCATAACCAAGTATTCAAAGTGACCAAAGGGTGTTGTAAAGGCTGTTTTCCATTCGTCACCTTCCTTTATACGGATAAGATGGTAGGCACCTCTGAGATCTAATTTTGTGAACACTACAGCTCCTCTTACAGCTTCCAAGATATCTGAGATGAGGGGCAACGGGTAGCGGTCCTTGAGGGTGCATTGATTAAGGCCGCGGTAATCTAGACAGGGCCTAAGCTCCTTGGTATCTTTCTTGGGAACGAAAAACAATGAAGCTCCCGCCGGGGACTTGGATGGTCGTATGGTACCATTTTCCAAGTTAGTATCCAGGTATTCTCGGAGCGCTCTTTTCTCAGGTTCTGATAGAATCAACATCCTCCCAAAAGGAATCACCGCTGAAGGTTCAGTATCGATGGTGCAGTCCTCAGGTCTGTGAGGGGGAAGAGCTTGAACTATGGCGGTCGAAAATACATCTGTATAAGCCTGATAGGCCCTGGGAATCTGGATGATATTAGAGACAGTGAGTGGACCTTGCTGGTTTGCTTGTGAGTCTTCAGAGGATCTTGACAAGGAGTCTAGGGATAAACAGTGGGACATACAATGTTCAGAACCAAGAAACAAGGATCCTGCTGCCCAGTTGATGTAGGGGTTATGCTTCTGTGATCAGGGCATGCCTAGAACCATTGGATAATGGGCAGATCTTATGATGTTGAATTTGGTTCTCTCTTGATGGTGGTTTATAGAAAGCAGGATCTCTTTAGTTTGAAGGGTTATGGGTCCTGAAGAGAGGGGTCTCCCATCAATAGCCTCTACAGGTTGCATGATCTCTCGAGTTTCATATGGAATATTATGAGTAGTGACCCAATCATGATCTATGAATATCCCGATGGCCCTGCAATCCACTAATGCCAAAATGGGTTAGATTCTTTCTTGGAAGGCAATAAAAAGGCCTGCAGAATCACAAGGTTGTTTTGTCCAGGAGAGTTCAAGGATGGAATAGATGTGGAGAAAACATCTCTCACCCGAAACTGTGCTCCATCTAGGATCGGGAGCTGGCGTTTCCCGAACGCCGTGGAGGAGCAATAGGACACTCTCTCACGAGATGTTTATCAGAGGCACAATACATGCACAGACCAGTGTGAATCCGTCGCATCCTTTCTTGCGGGGTTATGGGTCCGCGGAAGGCCCCAAGTTGCATGGGTTCTGGGTCGGAGAAGCTGAAGGCTCAGGTCTAAAAGGATGGTCTGTAGTGGCCTTTTGGAAGGGTGACTTAAATTTCTTCTTCTCTGCCTTTCTTTCCTGGATACGAAAGTCGATTTGCAAGAAAAGATCCATGAGAGCCTGGAAGGAACTTGGGCGAGCTACCCTGGCTAGCTCGTCCTTTATCTCTTCATTCAAACCTCTTCGAAAGAGGGTGAAGCTGGCCTCTGGGGACCAGTCTGCCTTCTTGGCGAGTTGTTTAAAGCGGGTCACATAGGTAAGCATATCCTGGGATCCTTGTTGAAATTCTAGTAAACATTCTTGAGCACTGTAAACCTGCTCTGGGTGATCAAACATGGCCTTTAGCGCCTCCACGAAGCCATCATAATTATCCAGGAGGGCGTCGCCCAAATTAACTAACGGAGTTGCCCAGGTCAAGGCATTACCAGTTAGGTGTGAGATCATAAACCCCACCTTCGATCTGGTAGTGGAGAGGTAGTAGGGCTTAAAGATGAAGTGCACTAAACATGAATCGAGGAAGGCACGAATGGTCTTCGAAGAACCATCATATTTATCCACTACTCCTCCCAATATCACGCTTTCCTTGATTGCGGTATCACGTGACAAGACCAGCTGTTTCAATGCAGCATTCTCAGCCTTAAGATTTTGGACTTCCTGCATGCCTCTGTCACAAATGTCGGTTATATCTTCTTCTTCTGATGAAATGGTGGATTCTCCCCCTTCCCCCAACTCCTCACCTTCCTCTTTCTGCTTGATCTTTCCGTCCTTGTGTCGTGGAGGCTTCTCTTTTTTCTTGTGAAGATAAGGACGCCCTCGATAGGATGCCACTGTGCCACTAAGATAGGGGCAACGGGGGTTATCCTACCGAGAGCGCCTCACAGGGGGAAAAAAGCCAAAAGGCACAAAAAAAACCTAGAAGTAGCATTTCAGGCGGATGATCGAAGAAGGTAAGTTCGCTGATGGAAGAACAATCCGAAAAGCAGACACAGGTCGGGCAAGCAGAGATTCCAATATAGGTACAAGGGATTGAACACAGGCAGTCCGGTAAGCAGGCACGGGTCTGGTAGATGGAAGTTCCAAACAGGTACAAGGGATTAAACACAGGCAGTCCGGTAAGCAGGCACGGGTCTGGTAGACGGAAGTTCCAAATAGGTACAAGGGTTTAAATACAGGCAATCCGGTAGGCAGGCACAGGTCTGGCAGGTGGAGGATCCAAATAAGGTAAAAGGGATAGGAAAGAAGGACAAAACTGGGAAGGATGGGGAAAAAGAAAAAGGGGTAAAGAAAGAGGTAAGAAGAGGCAAAAAAGAAAGGGGAAAAGGAGAAAGGAAGGCTAGACAAGGACGAGGCAATGCGCAAAGCAGAGAAACAAGGGTGGAACACAGCTGCGTGGAAACAGCGAAACGAAAGGCAGAAAGGCAGGAATATCACCAGTAACGGGAGCGGCAGCAATACAGGAGGGAACCCGGAAACGTTGCAACGCGTATGCGACCCGGAAGTGAAGTAATTTATACTTCCGGGTCACGATCGCGTACAACGACAAGAGCGGTACGCGGAAAAGACGAGGAGTGGAATGCTACGGCGGACATAACCGCCAGCAATTCCACATCCGCCATCCCTGCCGCGGCATGACAGTATGCCCCCTCCTAGGGAGGCCTCCCCCCAGTTTACCCGGATGAGAGCAATAAAACCTGCTGACCAAAAGTGGGGCATGTACATGAGAGGCTGGTTCCCAAGAGTTTTCTGACCAGTGATACCCCTTCCACTGTATCAGGAATTCCAGCCGTCCCCGGCGGTATCGGGAGTCACAGATTTGGGCTACTTCAAATTCCTCCTGGGTCGAAGTGGCAGGCAAGGGGGTTTTCTTCTCTTTACGGGACCAGATGTCTGCATGGAATGGTTTAAGTTGTGAGGCATGAAACACCGGGTGAACCCTCTGAAGGCTCTTGGGTAGTTTTAGACGAAAAGCTACCGGGTTGATGGCTTGGGTGATTTCGTATGGACCCAGAAATTTAGGGGAGAGTTTGGAAGGGTGTCCCCATCGTGGTAGGTATCTTGTGGATAACATGACCTGAGAACCCACCCCCAAATCAGTTACTGTTTTTCGAAGTTTGTTGGCCTGGCCCTTGTTTCTCATTTGTGCTTCGCTAAGGTTGTGTTTAGCCTGCAGGTGAACGTCTCTCAACAAGGCGAAAGTGGAATCAACTGTGGGTAAAGAGGGGGAGACATTAGAGACCGGCAGTATAGACCGGGGATGGTAGCCATAGCTGCAGAAAAAAGGGGTGAAACCGAGAGTAGTATGAAAGGAGTTATTGTAGGAGAACTCTGCCAGGGGTATTAGAGAAACCCAGTTATCCTGTTGAAGGTTCATGTAACATCGTAGGTACTGCTCTAAGGTGGCATTCAGACGTTCCGTCTGTCCGTTGGACTGAGGGTGGAACCCGGACGTTAGAGCTCTCTCTATACCCAAACGGCTGCAGAGATTCTTCCAGAAACGAGAGGTGTATTGGCTACCTCGATCTGAGATGATCTTCTTTGGCATCCCGTGGAGACGAAAGACATCCTTGATGAATGTTTTGGTCATAGCTACTGCTGTCGGTACACCTGGTAACGGGGAGAAGTGAGCCATTTTAGTGACGAAATCGATCACCACCATAATGCATGTGAACCCTTGAGAAGGAGGCAAGTCGACGATGAAATCGGTAGAAACAACTTCCCAAGGATCGTCGGGAACAGGATTAGGTTCCAAAAGCCCCAAAGGTCTTAGACGGGAACTCTTACTGCGAAGGCAGGTCACGCAGGATTGTACATAACAGGCCACGTCTCGTCGCATCTCCGGCCAATAAATGTGCCTCTGCAGATAATGCAACGTGCCCTTGGTACCTCGATGACCTGCCAACTTGGAGTCGTGACACCACTTTAACGCCAATCTCTGAAATTCTGGAGTGGGTAGATATAATTTGCCTTCCACAAAGTAGAGTCCTTCCCTGACGTCGTAGACGATGTCTTGTGGGTGTCTTTCAGATTCAAAACCCCCTTTTGAAGCTTCTTTGACTTGCCTCAAGAAAGTGGACAGTACTCCTATTCGCTTTGTCAAAGGGAACATCAGATCATGTGTCCTGTCGGATTCTGTCACATAGTCTCCTCTGCGAGACAGAGCGCCCACGACTAAATTCTGTTGCCCTGGGATGTAGGTAATGTCGAAATCGAACTGGGCAAAGAAGTGAGCCCAGCGTGATTGCCGTGTGTTGTAGCACTCAAACTGTCGCAGGACTTGTAGATTCTTGTGATCGGTTCTGATGGAGAATGGTTGTTTACCTCCTTGTAGGAGGTGACGCCACTCCAAACAGGCTGACTTCATGGCCAATAATTTGCGCTCTATGACGGAGTAGTTCCTTTGGCTGTCGTTGAGAGTCTTGGAAAAATAGGAGACTGGATGTTCCACTCCTTGATGTTCCTGCCAAAGAACTGCCCCCATAGTTGATGAAGAAGCATCTGTCTCGACAATGAAAGGCTGGTCTTGATCTGGCTGCTGAAGGATGGGGGCGGTACAGAAGGCTTCCTTGAGATTGTGGAAACTATCCTCAGCTTCGCTGGACCAGGAAAATGGATTGGAGCTTTTTTTGAGTAGAGTGGTGATAGGTACAATCCGGTGGGAAAAGTTGGATATGAATTTCCAGTAAAAGTTCGCCAGACCTAGGAATCTTTGTACATCCTTGATGGATTTAGGTGAAGGCCATTCCAAAATGGCAGATACTTTGCGGGGATCCATGGCGACACCCCGACTGGATAATATGAAACCCAGATATGGGATGGAAGTTGCAGAAAAGACACACTTGTCTAATTTGACTGAGAGGTGGTTTTCTCTTAGTCTCTGGAAGACCTCTTTGACATGGACTACATGTTCCTCCGGAGTTCTTGAATACACCAGTATGTCATCGAGATAGACAATCGTGGTCTGACACAGCAGGTCTGAAAAAAGCCGGTCCATAAAACGCTGGAACACTGAAGGGGCATTGACGAGTCCAAAGGGCATCACTTGGTATTCGTACAACCCCTAGGGGGTCCTGAAAGCTGTCTTCCATTCATCCCCTTTTTGGATCCGGAGAAGATGGTAGGCATTCCGGAGATCCAATTTTGTGAAGATTGTGGCACCATGAACAGCTTGAATGATTTCGGTGATAAGAGGCATGGGATACCTGTCCTTAATGGTCACCTTGTTTAGACCCCTGTAGTCAATACAGGGTCTCAACTCTTGTGTGTCCTTCTTTGGGATGAAAAACAGTGAAGCTCCAGCCGGTGATTTTGAAGGTCTTATAAGCCCGTTGGCCAGATTGTTATGCAGATATTCCTGGAGGAAGTGTCTTTCTCTGAGAGATAAAGGGAACATCCTACTGTCATGCCACGCGGCACTTGGCGCCTGTGGAACCGTGGCGCCGCTGACATTATTCCGCCGCGCACGCTGGTAGCCTGTCACGCCCACCTGCAGCTCTGCCCGTGCGTATGCGCGCTGACGCGGCCCGGAGTTTAAATACAGCCGCTTCCGGGTTGCGTACGCGTTGCAACGCTTCCGGTTTCCTCCGTTAGTGCTGTCTGCCTTTTGCCTGCTCTTCCCACGTTCGCCCTTGTTGCAGTATTATCCGATCTCTATCGGGACTTGTCCTCTTTCTCCTTGTTTTGCCTGCTGCCCTTTTTCTTCTGCTATTTTCCTTCCTCTCTCCTCGCCACCCTCATTCTCCCGGTTTTTCTCTGTTTCCGTTCTTCTACCTTATTTTTTTCCCCTTCCTGTTTTTTTCCTACTGCCTGCCTCCTTGTGTACCAGACCTAGGCCTGTTTTCTTGGATTGCTGATTCTACTGTTCGGATACCTTCCTCTGTGATCTCCCTTGTACCAGATCCTGGACTGTATAAGGACTGCCTATTCTCTTGTGCTACACCTATGGACTTGGTTCCCCTTGTGAGATTCCTTACTACTTACCGACTACCTTCCTACGGAGCATCTTCCTTCTACCACGGAGTTCAGCTTCAGCCGACTGCATTCTCCCAGCATATCAGCTCATTCCTTAGGAGAGTCACGCAGGTCGCTTAGGGTTTTTTGTTCCTTTTGGCTTTTTCCCCTTCCCGGCGTTCCCGGGAGGAGGCACCGGGTACCCTTCTTGGGTGACACAGTGGCTTCCTTCCGTGGGCGCCCTTACCTACATAAAAAAAAGGAGCGACCAAGAAGTAAAGGAAAGAAGGGTACAGGAAGAAGAGATGAAGGTGAGGAGATAGGGGAGCGTGGTGAATCGGATTCTACGTTCTCTGACGAGGATATCACCGATCCTGGTGACAGTTTGCAACGCCAAATTGAAGTAGAAATGGCTACGCCACAGCAAGTACAGGAACTTGTAGCAGCAGTCCAGAGCTTAAATGTGGAAATGCAGAATCTCAAGGCTGCCAATGCCACCCTACAGCAACGGATAACGGAGAGAGAACGATCTTCCACCGATCTACCACCACTCCCCCTTGTGTCGGGCAAGTTTGAAGGCACTCCAAAAAAGGTAAAAGAGTTTTTGGATGCGTGCCATTTACACTTCTCATTCCGCCCTCAGACCTTTTCCTCGGACCATGCCAAGGTGGGGGTTATGATAACACACATGTCAGGTAATGCCCTGGCATGGGCCACTCTGTTGGTGAACCTGCCGGATCCAGTCTTACAGGATTATGATGCTTTCAAGGTTTTGATGCAACAAACCTTTCTACGTACCGAAAGCACCTACTTGGCTTCAGAAGATCTGCTGGATATCCGTCAAGGGAATTCGGATCTGCTATCCTACATTACAACATTCAAACAGGTGGCAGCTGAAGCTGGGTGGCAGGAGCAGGCTCAATATGCAATCTTTCGGCGGTGTCTGAGAGAAGACTTAAAGGATGAGCTAGCCAGGATAGAAAGACCTGTATCCTTTGCTGAACTCCTTACGGCTACCCTCAGGATATATTTCCGCCTGACCGAACGACGCATGGAAAGAAGAAAGACCAAGACAAATGCTCCCCCTCTCTTGGAAACACACCCGTCTCCTTCAGTACCCTTCTCACGCTCCTCCAAAGAGGAGCCCATGCAAATTGGGACAGCACGTGCTCCGCTCACCCCTGAGGAACGCAAACGGCGCAGGGACGGCTGCCTGTGCATGTACTGCGGAGCTTCCACTCATATGTTACGAGACTGTCCGGAGGTACCACCCAGAAGGCTGGGAAACACTCGCCCTCGGTAAGTGTTGGGACTCACTACCGAGGGGCTGGTCCAAGTCCTTACGCTTCTCTATCTGTGTCATCTCCCGAAATCCCTGAAGACTCTTGTCTTATGGTGCTCACAGTTACCCTCAAACTAGAATATACAGAGGTGACCACTTTAGCTCTACTGGATTGTGGTGCTGCCGGCAATTTCATTGACACTCACTGGGCCAAACAAAAAGGTCTTAAAAGAATTGCCAAACAGGAAGACCAGAAGGTTGAAGGAGTGGATGGAGAACCTTTGAGCTCAGGCATGATCACCCACACCACCGAGGAACTCACCTTGTCGATACAACAGCACACAGAAAGAATTATGTTTGACATCATCAGAGCCGCGTACTTCCCCATCATTCTGGGAATCTGCTGGCTACGCAAGCACAACCCCAGCATTGACTGGTCTAAAAATCTTTTGAATTTTCAGTCTTCATTCTGTAGAGCTGAGTGTTTACCCCAGCCAAGATTCGAAACTGTCAAGACATCTAATAGTTGTGAGACCAAGTCTGTCCATTGCTTGCCCCATTACCTAAGGGAGTTCACAGAGGTTGTGACGGAAAAGATACCTATTGAACTACCTCCACACCGGCCCGAGGACTGTTGCATCGAACTAACTCCGGGAGCTTTAGTACCATTTGGCAGAATGTTTCCTCTGTCACTGGAGGAAAGGCAATTTCTCAGAGGTTATCTGGACGGTAATATGGCTAATGGGCTGATCCGACCTTCAAAGTCTCCTGCTGGAGCTTCCTTGTTTTTCGTTTCCACAAAAGATTCGAAGGACTTAAGACCTTGCATTGATTATCGAGGCTTAAATAAAGTCACTGTTAAGGATCGTTATCCGATGCCCTTGATAACTGAGATCTTACAAGCAGTCCACGGTGCAACAATATTTACCAAGCTTGATTTAAGGAACGCCTACCACCTTCTCCGAGTGCAGAAAGGAGATGAATGGAAGACTGCCTTCCGGACTCCGTTCGGGCTCTTTGAGTATCAGGTCATGCCATTTGGGTTGGTGAATGCCGCTTCTATTTTTCAATGGTTTATGGACAGACTGTTCCCCGATTTGTTGTGCCAAACAACTCTAGTGTATCTTGACGATATACTAGTATTTTCCAACAATGCCAAAGAACACGAGGAACATGTAAAGGAAGTTTTCCGTAGGCTTAAGAACAACCACTTATCCGTCAAACCTGCTAAATGTGTGTTCTCCGCTTCATCCATACCTTATCTGGGTTATACCTTGTCCAGTCAGGGTATCTCAATGGACCCCCACAAGGTGTCTTCTATCCAAGAATGGCCTTCACCCTCTTCAGTGAAAGAAATTCAAAGATTCCTGGGTCTGGTGAACTTCTATCGTAGGTTCATTCCCAATTTCTCCCAGAAGATCCTGCCCATCACTTCTCTTCTCAAGAAATCTTCTGAGCCATTCAGATGGTTGGCTGAGGCCGAGGACAGCTTTGGGGATATTAAGAACGCCTTTTGTGCTGCACCCATACTACTACCGCCTGACCAGGAGCTGCCCTTCATCCTGGAGACCGACGCCTCTGCTGCTGCCATAGGAGCTGTCCTTCTCCAAGAGGTTCGGGGAGTAGAGCATCCAGTCGCCTACTTCTCGAAGACTCTTAACGCCAGTCAAAGAAACTACTCTGTCATTGAACGAGAATTACTAGCAATGAAATCGGCTTGTGTGGAATGGCGGCATCTCCTTCAGGGAGGCAGGTATCCATTTACTATCCGGACAGATCACAAGAACCTGCAAGTCCTGAGGCAATTCGAGTGCTACAACACCCGACAGGCCCGATGGGCTCACTTCTTCGCCCAATTCGATTTTCACATCACTTATATCCCAGGAAAGCTGAATGTGTTGGCTGATTCCCTTTCACGTCGTTGTGATTACTTACCCAATTCCGAGTCTCCTCCTGAACACATGTTTCCCCGACCCAGAAGTATCGGAATGGTTTTGACGTTCCTCAGTCAGGTAAAAGAAGAATCGGGAGGGCGCTTTGAAGTAGAGAGACATCCCAAAGGCTTGGCGTACGAAATTAGAGATGGTCTATATCTGGTCAAGGGTAGACTCTACCTACCCACGCCTGCCTTTCGCAAGATGGCTTTGAACTGGTGTCACGACACAAAACTTGCTGGTCATCGGGGCGGAACAGGTACTCTGGAATTCCTTCGTCGTCACTTCTACTGGCCTAGAATGAGGGAGGACGTGGATCGTTATGTTCAATCTTGTATCATCTGTCTCCGAAGTAAATCCCCTCGTCAACGACCTATTGGATTACCAGGACCAAGTGCTGTGCCAGACGGCCCCTGGAGCTCAATCTCTACTGATTTTATTGTGGATCTACCCATCTCACTGGGGTGCACATGTATAATGGTGGTGGTTGATTCATTTACTAAGATGGCTCACTTTTCCCCTTTGCCCGGAGTTCCCACTGCAGCCAACATGGCCGAAGTATTTCTCCAAGACATCTTTAGACTGCACGGTATGCCCTCTAAGATCATCTCTGACAGGGGAAGTCAGTAAACCTCTCATTTTTGGAAGGCTCTCTGTGAGCGGCTGGGGATTGAAAGAGCTCTCACGTCGGGTTTTCACCCCCAGTCCAATGGACAAACTGAACGGCTAAATGGAACTCTTGAACAATACTTAAGTTGTTTTACTAATTCCCAACAAGACAACTGGCACTCGTTATTGGCTCTGGCCGAATTCTCCTACAACAATTCTGTGCACTCAGCTCTAGGGGTCAGTCCATTTTTCTGTAATTATGGCTACCATCCCCGGTCTATTCTTCCTGTCTCCTGTCTTTCTACCGATGTAGCATCTGTAGATTCCTCACTCACCCGCCTTAGAGAGATACACAAGAAGGCTAGGGAAAGCCTTCAGGCAGTGCAGGAACGCTATAGGTCCCAAGCCAACAGGCATCGTCAACCCGTACCAGGTTGGGAGGTGTCTTCTAGAGTAATGCTTTCTACGAGATACTTACCTCATTGGGCCCATCCATCCAAGCTATCCCCGAGGTTTTTAGGGCCTTATAAGATTGTACAAAGGATCAACCCTGTGGCTTTCCGTCTAAAACTCCCTGCCAGCCTGAACAGAGTTCATCCTGTCTTCCATGCTTCTCAGCTTAAGCCCTTTCATGTTGATACCTGGAGGCGTCAAGCTGAGAGAGTCATTGTTCCTCAGGATTCCACTCCGGAAGAATACGAGGTAGCTCAAATATGTGACTCCAGGTATCGTAGAGGCAAACTAGAATACCTTGTACGATGGAAGGGCTTCCCCTCCTCTGAGAATTCCTGGGAACCCATCTCCCACATTTCGGCCCCTACCCTGTGGCCTTTAGCGCCTCCACGAAGCCATCATAATTATCCAGGAGGGCGTCGCCCAAATTAACTAAGGGAGTTGCCCAGGTCAAGGCATTACCAGTTAGGTGTGAGATCATAAACCCCAGCTTCGATCTGGTAGTGGAGAGGTAGTAGGGCTTAAAGGTGAAGTGCACTAAACATGAATCGAGGAAGGCACGAATGGTCTTCGAAGAACCATCATATTTATCCACTACTCCTCCCAATATCACGCTTTCCTTGATTGCGGTATCACGTGACAAGACCAGCTGTTTCAATGCAGCATTCTCAGCCTTAAGATTTTGGACTTCCTGCATGCCTCTGTCACAAATGTCGATTATATCTTCTTCTTCTGATGAAATGGCGGATTCTCCCCCTTCCCCAAACTCCTCACCTTCCTCTTTCTGCTTGATCTTTCCGTCCTTATGTCGTGGAGGCTTCTCTTTTTTCTTGTGAAGATAAGGACGCCCTCGATAGGATGTCACCGTGCCACTAAGATAGGGGCAACGGGGGTTATCCTACAGAGAGCGCCTCACAGGGGGAAAAAAGCCGGAAGGCACAAAAAACCCCTAGAAGTAGTATTTCAGGTGGATGATCGAAGAAGGTAAGTTCGCTGATGGAAGAGCAATCCGAAAAGCAGACACAGGTCGGGCAAGCAGAGATTCCAATATAGGTACAAGGGATTGAACACAGGCAGTCCGGTAAGCAGGCACGGGTCTGGTAGATGGAAGTTCCAAACAGGTACAAGGGATTAAACACAGGCAGTCCGGTAAGCAGGCACGGGTCTGGTAGACGGAAGTTCCAAATAGGTACAAGGGTTTAAACACAGGCAATCCGGTAGGCAGGCACAGGTCTGGCAGGTGGAGGATCCAAATAAGGTAAAAGGGATAGGAAAGAAGGACAAAACTGGGAAGGATGGGGAAAAAGAAAAAGGGGTAAAGAAAGAGGTAAGAAGAGGCAAAAAAGAAAGGGGAAAAGGAGAAAGGAAGGCTAGACAAGGACGAGGCAATGCGCAAAGCAGAGAAACAAGGGTGGAACACAGCTGCGTGGAAACAAGCGAAACAAAAGGCAGAAAGGCAGGAATATCACCAGTAACGGGAGCGGCAGCAACACAGGAGGGAACCCGGAAACGTTGCAACGCGTATGCGACCCGGAAATGAAGTAATTTATACTTCCGGGTCACGATTGCGTACAACGACAAGAGCGGTACGCGGAAAAGACGAGGAGTGGAATGCTACGGCGGACAGAACCGCCAGCAATTCCACATCCGCCATCCCCGCCGCGGCATGACAGTATGCCCCCTCCTAGGGAGGCCTCCCCCCAGTTTACCCGGATGAGAGCGATAAAACCTGCTGACCAAAAGTGGGGCATGTACATGAGAGGCTGGTTCCCAAGAGTTTTCTGACCAGTGATACCCCTTCCACTGTATCAGGAATTCCAGCCGTCCCCGGCGGTATCGGGAGTCACAGATTTGGGCTACTTCAAATTCCTCCTGAGTCGAAGTGGCAGGCAAGGGGGTTTTCTTCTCTTTACGGGACCAGATGTCTGCATGGAATGGTTTAAGTTGTGAGGCATGAAACACCGGGTGAACCCTCTGAAGGCTCTTGGGTAGTTTTAGACGAAAAGCTACCGGGTTGATGGCTTGGGTGATTTCGTATGGACCCAGAAATTTAGGGGAGAGTTTGGAAGGGTGTACCCATCGTGGTAGGTATCTTGTGGATAACATGACCTGAGAACCCACGCCCAAATCAGGTACTGTTTTCCGAAGTTTGTCGGGCTGGCCCTTGTTTCTCATTTGTGCTTCGCTAAGGTTGTGTTTAGCCTGCAGGTGAACGTCTCTCAACAAGGCGAGAGTGGAATCAACTGTGGGTAAAGAGGTGGAGACATTAGAGACCGGCAGTATAGACTGGGGATGGTAGCCACAGCTGCAGAAAAAAGGGGTGAAACCGAGAGTAGTATGAAAGGAGTTATTGTAGGAGAACTCTGCCAGGGGTAGTAGAGAAACCCAGTTATCCTGTTGAAGGTTCATGTAACATCGTAGGTACTGCTCTAAGGTGGCATTCAGACGTTCTGTCTGTCCGTTGGACTGAGGGTGGAACCCGGATGTTAGAGCTCTCTCTATACCCAAACGGCTGCAGAGATTCTTCCAGAAACGAGAGGTGTATTGGCTACCTCGATCTGAGATGATCTTCTTTGGCATCCCGTGGAGACGAAAGACATCCTTGATGAATGTTTCGGCCATAGCTACTGCTGTCGGTACACCTGGTAATGGGGAGAAGTGAGCCATTTTAGTGACGAAATCGATCACCACCATAATGCATGTGAACCCTTGAGAAGGAGGCAAGTCGACGATGAAATCGGTAGAAACAACTTCCCAAGGACCGTCGGGAACAGGATTAGGTTCCAAAAGCCCCAAAGGTCTAAGACGGGAACTCTTGCTGCGAAGGCAGGTCACGCAGGATTGTACATAACAGGCCACGTCTCGTCGCATCTCCGGCCAATAAATGTGCCTCTGCAGATAATGCAACGTGCCCTTGGTACCTCGATGACCTGCCAATTTGGAGTCGTTACACCACTTTAACGCCAATCTCCGAATTTCTGGAGTGGGTAGATATAATTTGCCTTCCACAAAGTAGAGTCCTTCCTTGACGTCGTAGACAATGTCTTGTGGGTGTCTTTCAGATTCAAAACCCCCTTTTGAAGCTTCTTTCACTTGCCTCAAGAAAGTGGACAGTACTCCTATTCGCTTTGTCAAAGGGAACATCAGATCATGTGTCCTGTCGGATTCTGTCACATAGTCTCCTCTGCGAGACAGAGCGTCCGCGACTAAATTCTGTTGCCCTGGGATGTAGGTAATGTCGAAATCGAACTGGGCAAAGAAGTGAGCCCAGCGTGCTTGCCGTGTGTTGTAGCACTCGAACTGTCGCAGGACTTGTAGATTCTTGTGATCGGTTCTGATGGAGAATGGGTGTTTACCTCCTTGTAGGAGGTGACGCCACTCCAAACAGGCTGACTTCATGGCCAATAATTTGCGCTCTATGACGGAGTAGTTCCTTTGGCTGTCGTTGAGAGTCTTGGAAAAATAGGAGACTGGATGTTCCACTCCTTGATGTTCCTGCAAAAGAACTGCCCCCATAGCTGATGAAGAAGCATCTGTCTCGACAATGAAAGGCCGGTCTTGATCTGGCTGCTGAAGGATGGGGGCGGTACAGAAGGCTTCCTTGAGATTGTGGAAACTATCCTCAGCTTCGCTGGACCAGGAAAATGGATTGGAGCTTTTCTTGAGTAGAGTGGTGATAGGTACAATCCGGTGGGAAAAGTTGGATATGAATTTCCGGTAAAAGTTCGCCAGATCTAGGAATCTTTGTACATCCTTGATGGATTTAGGTGAAGGCCATTCCAAAATGGCAGATACTTTGCGGGGATCCATGGCGACACCCCGACTGGATAATATGAAACCCAGATATGGGATGGAGGTTGCAGAAAAGACACACTTGTCTAATTTGACTGAGAGGTGATTTTCTCTTAGTCTCTGGAAGACCTCTTTGACATGGACTACATGTTCCTCCGGAGTTCTTGAATACACCAGTATGTCATCGAGATAGACAATCGTGGTCTGACACAGCAGGTCTGAAAAAAGCCGGTCCATAAAACGCTGGAACACTGAAGGGGCATTGACGAGTCCAAAGGGCATCACTTGGTATTCGTACAACCCCTAGGGGGTCCTGAAAGCTGTCTTCCATTCATCCCCTTTTTGGATCCGGAGAAGATGGTAGGCATTCCGGAGATCCAATTTTGTGAAGATTGTGGCGCCATGAACAGCTTGAATGATTTTGGTGATAAGAGGCATGGGATACCTGTCCTTAATGGTCACCTTGTTTAGACCCCTGTAGTCAATACAGGGTCTCAACTCTTGTGTGTCCTTCTTTGGGATGAAAAACAGTGAAGCTCCAGCCGGTGATTTTGAAGGTCTTATAAGCCTATTGGCCAGATTGTTATCCAGATATTCCCGGAGGAAGTGTCTTTCTCTGAGAGATAAAGGGAACATCCTACTGTCATGCCACGCGGCACTTGGCGCCTGTGGAACCGCTGGCGCCGCGGACATTTTCCGCCCCGCACGCTGGTAGCCTGTCACGCCCACCTGCAGCTCTGCCCGTGCGTATGCGCGCTGACGCGGCCCGGAGTTTAAATACAGCCGCTTCCGGGTTGCGTACGCGTTGCAACGCTTCCGGTTTCCTCCGTTAGTGCTGTCTGCCTTTTGCTTGCTCTTCCCTCGCTCGCCCTTGTTGCAGTATTACCCGATCTCTATCGGGTCCTTGTCCTCTTTCTCCTTGTTTTGCCTGCTGCCCTTTTTCTTCTGCTATTTTCCTTCCTCTCTCCTCACCACCCTCCTTCTCCCGGTTTTTCTCTGTTTCCGTTCTTCTACCTTATTTTTTTCCCCTTCCTGTTTTTTTCCTACTGCCTGCCTCCTTGTGTACCAGACCTAGGCCTGTTTTCTTGGATTGCTGATTCTACTGTTCGGATACCTTTCTCTGTGATCTCCCTTGTACCAGATCTTGGACTGTATAAGGACTGCCTATTTTCTTGTGCTACACCTATGGACTTGGTTCCCCTTGTGAGATTCCTTACTACTTACCGACTACCTTCCTCCGGAGCATCTTCCTTCTACCACGGAGTTCAGCTTCAGCCGACTGCATTCTCCCAGCATATCAGCTCATTCCTTAGGAGAGTCACGCAGGTCGCTTAGGGTTTTTTTGTGCCTTTTGGCTTTTTCCCCTTCCCGGCGTTCCCGGGAGGAGGCACCGGGTACCCTTCTTGGGTGACACGGTGGCTTCCTTCCGTGGGCGTCCTTACCTACATAAAAAAAAAGGAGCGACCAAGAAGTAAAGGAAAGAAGGGTACAGGAAGAAGAAATGACGGTGAGGAGATAGGGGAGGGTGGTGCATCGGATTCTACGTTCTCTGACGAGGATATCACCGATCCTGGTGACAGTTTGCAACGCCAAATTGAAGTAGAAATGGCTATGCCACAGCAAGTACAGGAACTTGTAGCAGCAGTCCAGAGCTTAAATGTGGAAATGCAGAATCTCAAGGCTGCCAATGCCACCCTACAGCAACGGATAACAGAGAGAGAACGATCTTCCACCGATCTACCACCGCTCCCCCTTGTGTTGGGCAAGTTTGATGGCACTCCAAAAAAGGTAAAAGGGTTTTTGGATGCGTGCCATTTACACTTCTCATTCCGCCCTCAGACCTTTTCCTCGGACCATGCCAAGGTGGGGTTTATGATAACACACATGTCAGGTAATGCCCTGGCATGGGCCACTCTGTTGGTGAACCTGCCGGATCCAGTCTTACAGGATTATGATGCTTTCAATGTTTTGATGCAACAAACCTTTCTACGTACCGAAAGCACCTACTTGGCTTCAGAAGATCTGCTGGACATCCGTCAAGGGAATTCGGATCTGCTATCCTACATTACAACATTCAAACAGGTGGCAGCTGAAGCTGGGTGGCAGGAGCAGGCTTAATATGCAATCTTTCGGCGGGGTCTGAGAGAAGACTTAAAGGATGAGATAACCAGGATAGAAAGACCTGTATCCTTTGCTGAACTCCTTACGGATACCCTCAGGATATATTTCCGCCTGACCGAACGATGCATGGAAAGAAGAAAGACCAAGACAAATGCTCCCCCTCTCTTGGAAACACACCCGTCTCCTTCAGTACCCTTCTCACGCTCCTCCAAAGAGGAGCACATGCAAATTGGGACAGCACGTGCTCCGCTCACCCCTGAGGAACGCAAACGGCGCAGGGACGGCTGCCTGTGCATGTACTGCGGAGCTTCCACTCATATGTTACGAGACTGTCCGGAGGTACCACCCAGAAGGCCGGGAAACACTCGCCCTCGGTAAGTGTTGGGACTCACTACCGAGGGGCTGGTCCAAGTCCTTACGCTTCTCTATCTGTGTCATCTCCCGAAATCCCTGAAGACTCTTGTCTTATGGTGCTCACAGTTACCCTCAAACTAGAATCTACAGAGGTGACCACTTTAGCTCTACTGGATTGTGGTGCTGCCGGCAATTTCATTGACACTCACTGGGCCAAACAAAAAGGTCTTAAAAGAATTGCCAAACAGGAAGACCAGAAGGTTGAAGGAGTGGATGGAGAACCTTTGAGCTCAGGCATGATCACCCAAACCACCGAGGAACTCACCTTGTCGATACAACAGCACACAGAAAGAATTATGTTTGACATCATCAGAGCCGCGTACTTCCCCATCATTCTGGGAATCTGCTGGCTAAGCAAGCACAACCCCAGCATTGACTGGTCTAAAAATCTTTTGAATTTTCAGTCTTCATTCTGTAGAGCTGAGTGTTTACCCGAGCCAAGATTCGTAACTGTCAAGACATCTAATAGTTGTGAGACCAAGTCTGTCCATTGCTTGCCCCATTACCTAAGGGAGTTCACAGAGGTTGTGACGGAAAAGATACCTATTGAACTACCTCCACACCGGCCCGAGGACTGTTGCATCGAAATAACTCCGGGAGCTTTAGTACCATTTGGCAGAATGTTTCCTCTGTCACTGGAGGAAAGGCAATTTCTCAGAGGTTATCTGGACGGTAACATGTCTAATGGGCTGATCCGACCTTCAAAGTCTCCTGCTGGAGCTTCCTTGTTTTTCATTTCCAAAAAAGATTCGAAGGACTTAAGACCTTGCATTGATTATCGAGGCTTAAATAAAGTCACTGTTAAGGATCATTATCCGATGCCCTTGATAACTGAGATCTTACCAGCAGTCCACGGTGCAACAATATTTACCAAGCTTGATTTAAGGAACGCCTACCACCTTCTCCGAGTGCAGAAAGGAGATGAATGGAAGACTGCCTTCCGGACTCCGTTCGGGCTCTTTGAGTATCAGGTCATGCCATTTGGGTTGTTGAATGCCCCTTCTATTTTTCAACGGTTTATGGACAGACTGTT